>NC_136915.1:120720496-121968813 GCF_949752795.1 Hyperoodon ampullatus | reverse complement strand
CCAGTGATAGTCTTAGTTCAGATGACTTTACTAGATAGGCGGGTAGGTTATAATTATAATATCACGTGGGATGGGTTATAATAGAAAGAGATGTGAGGTGCTATAGGCACACAAGAGAAAAGAACCTAACTTGGTCTCAGTGAATTTAGAAATGCTTCCAAAGCTGGTGACAACTCAGCTCCAAAATCAGGACAAGCTTCCATAAGACACTCAGTATTTATCAAACCCTTGTCCTTTGCCTGGAATTGCATCAAGCATTGCCAGAGAGGAGAAACTTAGGATCTTGTGGTGGAAACATAACTTCTATAAAGACTCGTTCTTCTTTAACAAAGGTTGTCTATGATAAAGGGTTAGAGGCAGACATAAGTCATGTGAAAGAGGTGTTAGGTCAGTTCTGTGTGAGTTCAAAAGGCATACCAGGACCAAACTGAGCTAACAGGAAAAAAAATCTGCTTAATGCAGGTAAAGCTTTTTCATAGTCAGAAGCTGTTCAAACATGGAATGATCTGTCCATGGTAGGAACGAGGCCCTCGATATTGTGTTTAATTTGAGTCAGGGGGCTTGTAGGAGATTTTTATTTGTTAGGATAATGCTAACTATGGAAAACAGTTAAATCTCTAATGTTGCTGTCTGAACACAATTTCAGATTATTTCCTGTTCATGTATAAGTGTTCCAGTTGGCAGACAACTTTCTTCCTTAGGGTGATTCAGGGCACCTTTTGTGTTTGGCTACCATCTCCTTGGGCTTCATTGTCCTCTGAACTAGGGAAAAAAGGGTGGAGAAAAAATGAGAACTGCTCATGTTATATTGGGTGATAATTGATCACACCTAGATACTAGAAATACTGGGAAATGTGGTCCCTGGCTGGAAAGCCACCTCCCAGTTATAAATCTCTACTATGGAAAGGAGAACCCCAATTTTTTTTTATTAGTTTCTGCTTTATAACAAAGTGAATCAGTCATACGTATACATCTGTTCCCACATCCCTTCCCTCATGCATCTGAGAACCCCAATTTTGAATGGCCAGCTGGCCATCGCTGCCATAGGACTGATGTCTCAGCAGAGAGGTTTCACTAGATGACCTTCAAGGTTCCTATGAACTTTGAATTCTATGGTTCTAATAGGTCCTGATTCTTTCTATAATTACTTTTGTGTTTTTGGGCAAGTCACTTATCCTCTTTGATCTTAGTTGATTCATCAGTAAAATGAGATTAACAATTGCATTTCAGTTAACAATGACTCAGGGTCATTGTGGGATTCAGATGAAATAATGTGCCTGAAAGTGTTTGCTAAATTTGAAAGTGCTCTAAAGCTATGAGACATTATTCTTAGACAGTTGATTCAAACTTAACTTTGACTTAAGCCTGTAGTTGAGCTTAGATATTTCTTCCATGTGTCTGTGAGAGATTATTATAATGCTCTGATAAGGAAAATTTTGAATGACTTATATTTCCATAGTTTTGCCTTTCATTTTTGAATAACCTTAAAGTATTTTTCTAACTCAAGAAAAAAGAACAATACAAACTATACCAAATAGAATCTCTCTGCCTGTTATACAATTGCATCCATCCCTTCAATATCAGAGGGTACAGAAATATAGATCACCTATTCATTTTGGACATTTTGAAGTTAAAGTAAGAGCATAAATAGGTATCAAAATATTTATGAAATTTAATGATACACAGGTAAAAGATATAACTATTGTTACTACTATATTAGAACTTAATTAAATAGAATGTAGGGTAATGAATATTCTAGTTAATTGAATATTCTATTAACTGAGATACCCCACATGCAACGTTCTGAATCTTCAAATTAGAAACCTAAAAAAGAAACAGAGAAATTACCCACTCTATTTTCTCAGTTAACAGACCAGGAAACTGAGGCCTACAGTGATGGCCAAAGATTACAGAGCTGGCCTTCAGGGGCCGTGAACTAAACAGAATAATAGAAGAGGTGCATTTTGTCTAGGACCTCTAAAATTTAATATAGCTCTTCTCAATATACCATAGTATTTATTTGTCAACATTTTTGAAAATTTTATTGTTTAGAGTAGCTATAGAGATGAACAGATTGGGCAGAGTATACATGTTCTGAACACACTCTAGAAGTTTCCTTTTTTGACAACTCTTTAAAAAAATTTTATTGAAGTATAGTTGATTTACAATATTGTGTTAATTTCTGCTGTACAGCAAAATGATTCAGTTATACATAAATATTCTTCTTCCTATTCTTTTCGATTTTGGTTTATCACAGGGTACTGAATGTATTTCCCTGTGCTATACAGTAGGATCTTGTTGTCTATCCATCCTATATATACTAGTTGTCACCTGCTAATCCCAAACTCCCAATTTATCCCTCTCCCACCCCCACTCCCCCTTGGCAACTCTTTGATATAAAGTTGGTTTCTATGATTTGATGGTTTTTACTCTTATTTCTGGTTTACTAGGGATTCTGACAAGATGAGTGCTGGTTAGTTGAAATGTTAATTATATTCTTAGTAGTTGTGATGTTTTTAAGCAGAGTGTCCCACTGTAAAAGTATGGATCAGCTTGTCACAGAATAAAGGGACTGGAAATAAGTAAGCACTGTGATGATAAGCACCATAAAAGAGAGAGATAAGCAGATGGTGATAGATGGGGAGACAGGAAGAATTAGAATTTGTCTGGGACTCTAGTGTTCTCACCCTGCCCCTTACATTCTATATTTAACATCAAATGGCAGAACAAGGTTGCTGAGAGTAAGAAGCTGGAGCCCCGCCAATCCACTGGCATCCAAGCCATGTACTTTGCAACTCCACTTCTCTAGGCTGTTCATGTGAGGAGGATGAATGACAACAGGATTCTGAAGAAATTACTTTGCCCTGAGCTGAGAGGACAACCATTAGCAAGCCTTCTCCTGTATGTCAGGGGAAGCTCTCCAAGGATATATAAATGTATATAGAGGTAGTGGAGCACAGGCACCAGTTGCCACAATAGCTGTGGATAAAAAATACTGATCAGAGTGGAAGTCATTACAGTGTTGGGTTAGAGGGTTCTGGGGGGCTATAGTTTTGTGTGTACATGTGTGTGTGTATGCATGCATGGATCTATGTGAGTGTAGGCAACTAATATTATAAGCAGATATCACTTTTGTTCCTAGTGTTGTGCACAAGTGTCTTGATTTCATTCCCATTTTTTTTTTTTTTTCCGGTATGCGGGCCTCTCACTGTTGTGGCCTCTCCCGTTGCGGAGCACAGGCTCCAGACGTGCAGGGTCAGCGGCCATGGCTCACGGGCCTAACTGCTCCGCGGCATGTGGGATCTTCCCGGACAGAGGCACGAACCCGTGTGCCCTGCATCGGCAGGCGGACTCTCAACCATTGAGCCACCAGGGAAGCCCCCATTTTTTTTTTTTGACTTACCACTAACTACTTCTGATTACCAAAAGTCTTTCTGTATTTTTACTATTCTCTTAACACTTCCTGTAATACTCTCTTATGCTTTAGGTGTCATGGGCAGATTGTATTTTCCAAAGTTGGCTGCAATAATTCCACTCCTGGATATATGTCTGAAAAAAACAAAAAACTAATTTGAAAAGATACATGCACCCCAATGTTCATAGCAGCACTATTTACAATTACCAAGATATAAAAGCAACCTAAGTGTCCATCGACAGATGGATGAATAAAGAATGTATATGTATATCTATATCCATATCTATATGTATATCTATATCTTTATGTATATCTATATATGTACAATGGAATATCAGCCACAAAAAACAATGAAATCTTGCCTTTTGCAGCTACAT
Source organism: Hyperoodon ampullatus (assembly GCF_949752795.1). Lineage (NCBI taxonomy): Eukaryota > Metazoa > Chordata > Mammalia > Artiodactyla > Ziphiidae > Hyperoodon > Hyperoodon ampullatus. The sequence goes on along the minus strand of NC_136915.1, from coordinate 121,965,021 downwards.
AGGTTGACTTGGAGGGCATTATGCTAAGTGAAATAAGTCAGACAGAGAAACGCAAATACTGTATGATGTCACTTATATGTGGAATCTAAAAAATACAACAAACTAGTGACTATAACAAAAAAGAAGCAGACTCACAGATATAGAGAACAAACCAGTGATTACCAGTGGGGAGAGGGAAGGGAGGGCAATATCAGGGTAGGGTATTAAGAGGTACAAACTGTTAGGTATGAAATAAGCTACAAGAATATATTGTACAACACAGGGAATATAACCAATATTTTATAATAACTATAACTAGAGTACAACCTTTACAAATTGTGAATCCTATAGTGTACACTGGTGACATATAATATTATATAGCAACTATACTTCAATTTAAAAATGCAAAAACTCCCCCAAATTTGGTAGCAATAATACCTCCAATTCCGTATCAACAATGTGATCTTGATGCTTTTTCCATTGGGAGATGGGGGGTTCTATATCCCTTCCCCTGGAATATGGAAGGGACTGTGATTCATTTGTAACCAAAAGAATGTGGCAGAAGAGATGATGGAGCTTCCACCTGGTAAGCTGGAATTCTTGGGCTAGAGCCCTAAGACTTCATATAAACAGCCTAATTGCCATGAGGCCACCATAATCTGAGGAAACTCAAACTATCTCAGGTTGAGAAACCACATGGAGAAGCCCTAAGACTAAATGAAAATAGAGCAACATCCACCCAGCCCCCAGTACCTCCCCCCTCACTGCTCCAGCTTCACCTGCCTTCTGACCATAGCCCCATGAGAGACCTGAGCCAGAAACACCCAGCTGAGCCCTTCCTCAGTTCTTGACCCACAGAAACCATTAGGTATTACAAAATGATGTTTTCCTTGATTTAGGCTACCAAGTTTGAAGTGATTTGTTATGTAGCCATAGAGTCCAAATAACCTTACTTTAAGGCTTTTCTCTTGAATACATTTCACACTTACTAACTTTACTCCATTGTATTCAACTATTGCTGGGATCTTGACTACATTCTTTCCAACCTCGAGCCTCAAATTGGACACATTGGACTGAATAATGCCTAAAGGAGGACAGGAAGAGTTTTAGATAGCATCCTATTTTGCTCCTTCATTGGTTTGTGTGTATCTGATTTATAACTAAGTTAAACATACACATCAAGCATGATGCTCTCACTAGACCCTCAACATAGTTTGCACATATGGGTGATTATAATTCCACTGTCTATTACTCACATAACAGCCAGAGTGAAGTTTGAAATACAAAACCAGACTTATAATATCACCCTTTTCAAAACTCCCCAGTGATGTCCATCACTCTTAGAGTCAAAGACAAATTCTTTAGAAGGCCTTATGTGATTATGTGATTTGGTCTCTACCCACCTGTCTTATGTTAACTTCCAGCACCTCTTTCCTTCATTTAACTATAACTACATTGGCCTTCTTCTTACTTCTTGATATACCACCTCATTCCCACTTAGGGCTTTCACATTTGCTATTTCCTCTGTTTAATGCCCTTACCCCTGATCTTTACATGGCTTACCCCTTAGCACTCAGGCATCTGCTTCAATGTCTCTTCCTTTGAGTGGTTTTCTCTTACAGTCCTATCTGGATTTGTCCCTACAACTTACCCTTTTGACACTCCCTGTCATTTCTCTGCTTTCTGTTTTTCATAACAATCATTACTATGAGAAATTACATTGTGTATGTAACAGGTTGTATGAGGAAATGTTTCTGTTGTCTTAGATTTGTCTGAGCTTGCCGAGGTGAAATCAAGGGATGTTAATTGCTGTTATATTCTAAAAAAGTGCCAGATCTCTGTGTATATCTGTAAGGGGACAATTTAACAATTGTCCAGCAGCCCTTAGCCATTCATGCATGTCAAGGGCATGTGAGATGATGGATGAGAGGAAGACTAGAGAAGAAGTATCTCTCTAAAGAGAGTTGCCAATGGCTATGCTGGGCATTGACTCCCTCCCTTCAGGGGAAGAAGAACTTCCCCTTTAACATAAGCCAAGTAAATGGTCTACAAGAAAACTGCTCAGCAAATGTGACCTTTGTCCTGGAATCTTGGTGCGGGTAGAAGATTGGTGGACATAGGGACCAGTTCCAGATTCCTGCCTGTAGAGACCCAAGGGTTGGATCCAGAGTGACTGGCTGGAGCCACTCAGAAAGCAGAGCGAGGGCTTCCCTGGTGGCGCAGTGGTTGAGAGTCCACCTGCCGATGCAGGGGACATGGGTTCGTGCCCTGGTCCGGGAAGATCCCACATGCTGCGGAGCGGCTGGGCCCGTGAGCCATGGCTGCTGAGCCTGCATGTCCGGAGCCTGTGCTCCGCAACGGGAGAGGCCACAACAGTGAGAGGCCCGCATACCACACACACAAAAAAGAAAACAGAGTGAGCAGGAAGGGCCACAGTGAGGGCAAGCCTCCTTTGCTGATGGCAGGACCAAGATAAGCATACTTTTCAGCAGACCAGGTAGACCTGAATCACATATCCAGCTTTTAATCTTATTGAAGAGGACTTTTCCCAAGAGGGTTTCCTGCCAGTGGAAGGCACCCAGCAGAAAGGCTGGAAGTGTGGTGTGGACCATCACAGCAGGGTTGTGGGTTAGAACAGTAAGTGAGTGGATAGGGTCATAATGGTCATAAGTTTGGAGGTCACCTGATTGGGAGGAAATTCTTCTAAAGGTCTCCAGAGAGATGAGATCATCAAAGGGACTACAAAGAGTCCCATAAGAGAAAGAGCCAGGCTAGATCTGAAGTAGGTCTCTTGTAAACAGCATATATTATATGTTTCTTATTTTTATATCCTTTCAGCCAGTCTATGTCTTTTGGTTGGAGCATTTAATCCATTTACATTTAAGGTAATTATCGATATGTATATTCCTATTACCATCTTCTTAATTGTTTTGGATTTGTTTTTGAAGGTCTTTTTTCTTCCTTTCATCTTTTGTTCTCTTCTCTTGTGATTTGATGACTTTCTTTAGTATTGTGTTTGGATTCCTTTTTCTTTTTTTTGTGTATATCTGTCATAGATTTTTGGTTTGTGGTTTCCATAAAGTTTTGATATAGCAGTCTATATATATACATGATTCTTTTAAGTTGCTGATCTCTTAGTTTTAAATGCATTGCAAATATCCTGCATTCTCTTCCTCCCAGGATTACTGGTTTAGATATCATATTTGTGTGTGGATGGTTTCCTACCTTTACTGTGTGTTTGCCTTTACCAGTGAGGTTTCCCATTTCATAATTTTCTTGTTTCTAGTTGTGGCCTTTTTTTTTTTTTTTTTTTTTTCAGTACGCGGGCCTCTCACTGTTGTGTCCTCTCCCATTGCAGAGCACAGGCTCCGGACGTGCAGGCTCAGCAGCCATGGCTCACGGGCCCATCCGCTCCGCGGCATGTGGGATCTTCCTGGACCGGGACACGAACCCGTGTCCCCGGCATCGGCAGGCAGACTCTCAACCATTGTGCCACCAGGGAAGCCCGTGGCCTTTTCTTTTCCGCCTAGAGAAGTTCCTTTAGCTTTGTTGTAAAGCTGGTTTGGTGATGCTGGTTTGGTGGCTACAGTACCATTGAAATAAGACCTATCCTGCTCCTTAACTGTGTCCCCATTTTTCCCTCCTCATTATCCACCAACCCTGAAGGAATAGGAGTTAACAAAATGAGGAGTGAAGAGAACTAAAGAAACAGAGAGGAAACTCACTAAGTACCCCACCCCTTTCCTGCTGCCCAATTCTTAGCCCAAGATGGAGGATACACTAAAAACCTAAAAATTGATGAGAGTGATATTTTGATATTAAGTTGGATTGTACTTTAAAATTTTTGAAAATGAGACTCATTCAATAATATGTGGAAATGAAGAGAAAATGTATGCTGGGTACCCTAGATATCATTCAGTGGTCAGAAAGAAAGCTTCAGCATAGCATATGAAAACGAGTTTATGATGATTAAAATGAGCTTATGATGATCTTTGCTTCACACTCCATGGAATCTAGTTTGTTAAATAAACTTGTTGCACATACATGTACACATATACACACACACATTTATTATATCCTCCCTGTCTCTTACATCAGAAGGTAAATTCCATGAGGGCAAGGCCTTTGTCTTCTTTGTTCGCTGTTGTATCCCAGTGTTTAGAAGAATGTTGGCACCGTGGAGCTGCTTGATGTTTTTTTCCTTGAAAAATGAATTCTAGAAGGATGGAAATAAACTATTTTTTTCCCCTGGATATTATATAATTCCTTAGGGTAGCACTATTCTGGCTCAGGACTCCCACAGAAAACATATCCTTGTAGAGTCCTGTGAGTTGGCTGGAGAGGAAGAGTGGGCAGGGGAGTGGAAAGTTCTGGAGCAAATGCACTTACTAGCTGTGTGTCTGACGGATCACTTAACTGCTGTGAGCCTCACTTTCCTTGTCTGTGGAATCAGGATTCCATCGTCTACCTGACAAGGTCATGGTGAGGATTATATTCCTAATGTAGTCAGTTTCTGGTTCATTGTGCCTACTAAGAGCTCATCCTCCCCTTCTCTCCTGCAGAAGGAATACTGCCTTGTTCGGCCTTGCTGAGATTTTCCTGGTAGACAGAACCACTGAACTTCTGAATTCAGAAGGGTGACTATGATTTGCAGCAGGAACAGTGTTTTCTCTGGGAGTTCTCTGGCCTCGAAGGTGATGGATGGGCACCTCTCAGGCATAGTTCCTTGATCAATAAGCCATAAAGTCTCAAATTATTTTGTTAGATGCATTGATCAAATCCACTGAATTTGTCCCAACTCTTTTATTGTGAAGGCAAGGACTGGTGATGTTCAGTTTCTCTCTCCTTGCTACATTCTTTCTTCATCTGGCTTTGGGATGATTTGCAGCAGTGTGGAAAAGGCCAGAAGTGGAGAATGAAAGTTACCATCCCCAACATTGAAGGAAAAAGGCTTATTTTGGTTGCCTGCTTCAGAGTGAAGCAGTGTGGTTTCTCTCTTTGGTCTTTTAAGAGGTTCCTCAGTATACAGTACTCCCCCATTATCCCCAGGGGATATGTTCCAAGATCCCTCAGGCCCTCATGGATGCCTGAAACCGCAGGTGGTACCTAGCCCTATATATACTATGTTTTTTCCTATACATACATACCCTTGATAAAGTTTAATTTATAAATTAGGCACAGTAAGGTATTCTAATAATAAAATAGAACTAATAATAAAATAGAACAATTATAACAATAAGTTATGTGAATGTGATTGTTCTCTCAAGATATCTTACTGTGCAAATTTAATGCCTTTTACATCTTAACTAAGCACTTAACACACACTGTGGCTGTAATTTTTGCAGTTTGAGGTGTGACAGCAAAACTAGCACAAATTTCTTTTTTCTTTCTTCACAATTTTACAGATAGAAGATTTGTTCTTACCTTAGATCTTAGCAGTTCCAGCACATGATTTTTTTCCTTTCCTTATTACATTGAGAACTTTCATCTTTTCACTTAAAGGAAGTACTTTGTGCTTCTCTTTGGCATATCCAAATTGCCAGCATCACTACTCCTGGGTTTTGCGGCCATTATTAAGAAAATAAGAGTTACATGAACACAAGCACTGCGATCTTGCAACAGTCGATCTGATAACTGAAAGGGCTACTAAGTGGTTAATGAGCAGGATATGTTGGACAAAGGAATGATTCACATCCTGGGCAGGACAGAGCTGGACAGCGCAGGACTTCATCATGCTACTTGGAAGTTGCACAGTTTAAAACTTACGAATTGTTTATTTCCATTTCCATTTAATATTATTGGAATGTGGATGACCTGGGGTAACAATGGAAAGTGAAACCATGGATAACGGGGGACTACTGTACTGACTACGGTGCACCTTTGCCTTTTTTGTATTCATTCATTCATTCATCTGTCCAATCATTCAATAAATATCTAGTATGTGTTAAGTACCCTGGGTGGGTTATATTTGCAAGGCTGTTTGTTTTTTCTATAAGGGCCAACTGGGTTTAGGTTCCCAGGAAACTGAGATTTTCTAGGTACATGGCACATGGCATTCCCTCAATTTTTATTGTTGGATGAGTGAATTGAATTGCTTCCAGGAGTAATTTGTTAGGCAGAGCTTTTATTCACTCATTTAACAAACTTTTACAAATTACTTTCTAGTGCAAATAATAATACCTAGCTTTTAGGGTTGTTTTGATGATAAAAGAATATATAGATTCTCTAACACATATTCAGGTACAAAATAAATTCTTAATAACTGGTAGATATTATTATCATTATTGTCTCCTGATAGATTTGAGTTAAGGCGAGTGAATGTCGCTTACTATTTATTTGGTTGGTTTATTTTAGAAAATCCTCTTGCTGAGAATCTCTGGCTCCTACACAATAAATAAAATGGCTCAATTAAATATATTCTTAGTATCTTATTTGACGACTCCTTTTTACCCTGTCCTCCTAACACATACACAGTTATTTAGTTCAAGAAGAATAGCACCATCATAGAATTACCCAGCCCTCTGTTATCCTAGAAAGGAAAGGTATAATCAAGTCTTATCATAGTGAGTAAAATACACTCATCCTTGGAAATAGAGACATTTAGCTCCCTGTGTAAGGCAAGCTGCCTCAGGTAGCTAAACATCTCTTTCTTCCAATGAGAGTCTTATTCACTCTCTTTAGAAGTGAATCTAATATTCAGTAATTAGTTTGTGTTGTTTATCCAGTTGTTTTCCACAGAAGATTTCTAAAAAAGAACTAAAATTGCACTTATTTTTAAATATTTCGTGTTAAAAGGGGAAAACCTGAACTTAATTTTATTTATATTTTCTTCTCGCTCACCGCATCTTGGTCCTCCTCTGCTCATTTTATTATTTCAACTACCAAATGATTTTCAGACACCCTCTACCTACGTATTACTGTGCTTGCTTTGTCTTCTCTGGGCTTTTTTGTTCATGATCCTCCTTTTATTTGAATATATTCCCTACCTTTCCACTTGAGATGTCTTCCACGAACTCTATTCCAGTTTAAGGGTCTTTCCTATGAGCTTCCATATTCCCCAGTGCTTACTTTTATTTTGTTTTTTTCCCTGTGTCTCATTAACTTTTCTTTTCTTAAAAATTGAAATATAGTTGATGTACAATGTTATATAAATTACAGGTGTACAATATAGTGATTCACAATTTTTAAACGTCATACTCCATTTATAGTTATTATAAAGTATTGGCTGTATTCCCTGTGTTGTACAATACATCTCTGTAGCTTATTTTATATATAATAGTTTGCACCTCTTAATCCCCTACCACTACATTGTTTCTTCCCCCAGTGCTTACTTTTATTAATACACTATTCAATCTACATGGGAAGTACAGAAATACCAGTGTGCTTCCCCACTAAGCTATGTTACTTGAGGTTGGGGACACTGGTTTGTAATCCTGGTGTCCCGTACAGTTAGTTTCTCAAGTAGTAGTTGCTCATCGAATATCTACCAAATGAATGCATGCTTCAATAAATGAATGACTGGTTGCTGGTGTGCAGCACAAAGGAAAGCAAAACATGAGATAATTATACAGTACTTGTGGAAAGGAGACACTTGTGGAAAGAAGGTAAACAGTCATAAGAATGTTAGGAATATTTTACTCCAAGACATGGTGTATTTTGAATGTAAATTAGTTGTAAATAAACTGAGTGCTCTTGTTTCATAGAAGAGAGAGTCTGTGTGAGTTGAGATGGTAACTGGTTTCATAGAGAAAGTGGCATTTAAAATGAGTCTTAAAGGATGCATCAGAGTTAAATATAATCATAGAAATACAATAATTGGCACTGAAAGTAATGAATTACATAAATTTGAGTTGTCCACTTTTAATTTCACTAGAATTCTATCCCCAGCTGGAAAAATATCAAGGTATTGTTAATGAATACACAATGGCTATGAATAAAGCACTTTGAATAACATTCAAGCTGTGTCAAATACTTTTATATTCAGTGGGTCCTGTTAGAGATACCATCAATATTAATAAGAAAAGTAATGGTGTCTACAGATGTATAGATTTGGAATTATGTAAAGCTTGTTTGGAAAAAGACCCTCAAAGCCCCATGTTTCATAACTTTTTTTCACACTGTCCAATGTACACAAGGAAGCAAACTTTCTGTACATATATATGCTTGGAATTAAACATTTTCACAGATTTTTCAGAACTTGTATGAAAGGTTGTGATTTTAGAAATTTATAGGGGCAAAGAAGGGTTCAAGGCTACAAACCTATGATAAGTGAGCAAGGAGTAACTGAGGGAATGAGTTACTAAAGAACAACATCATTATGGGGTCAGAAATTGTAGACCTATTGTTAAATGAGGCATGGGACATGGCCGCTGCCAAAGTTTTAAGTTAATTGCTGGCACCTCTCTTTGTGCATTTGATCAGACATGAGAGGGAGAAATTCCTCTTGCCCTTCATAAACTGTCAACAAGCCAAATGAAATATGTGTCTTGAGAGCAAATGCAAACCTAGTGAGAGAGGAACATGATGCAATGATTTAGGCACCTGGAAAACATAGCTCTTTCCCCATTATACTTATTTTTCATATTAAAGTAATGTACAGATTGTGTACTTGAAAGGATACATTTGGACTGTCTTCATAAGATTTTCTTCAACTTGACAGTCAAGCAATATATAGCCGTCTCTGAAGTGCCCATATGTGGATTTTCCCATTTGTGAATTATTTGTGGCACATTTTCCAACTCTGATGGCTTAAACCTGTTACCCAGCATATTTTAGAACTATTCCTCCCTGCTCAGAAAATGAAGAACTCATTTGAATATGAACCCAAGCAAAATGCAAGTCTGCAGGTCAATGCACTGCCAAAACAGAAAACTTTCATGTGGTACATTTTCAAAGCCCTCTAGCAGAATAAATGGATTCCTTTATATTCCTATAGCAATTTTTACCAATTTCTATTATAACATTTATCACATTTTATTACAGTTTTTCATTTGCCTGCCTGATGCCCTAGGCCTATGGTAAAGGGAGGTTTTAAATTTATTTTTCTTCCCTTAGCCTCAAATTCTATATATGGTATTCAGTAACTTTTTGTCAAATTAATTAATTAATTAAAGTACAAACGAATGAGTAAATAATGTTTTGCATGATTGAAACCAACGTATGGCTCCTGCTAAGATATAGAGAACTGTCTGTAAATAACTTATATTTCACAGTATTTAGAGCTGCAGAACACCTTAGAGAATATCTGGCATGATATATTTTTAAGCTTTATTTTTTTTTCTTTAAGTGAAATAATTTTAATTTTAATAAAATATTATTTTGAACTTTTTCAAGTATGAGGCAGAGGGGTGTAAAACTGACATAGGCAAGGAAGAGATGAACAGCCCTGCATTTCATCCTCTGGCTACTCCACTGGTCAGACCAGAGCCCTGTCCCCAACACAGAACCTCTTTGCCAGTAACAACTATGCCAGTACAACTTTATAGCTTTTCAGGTGAAGCCAGAGTTTATTGGAGTTCCCCAAGTTTATTCCCCAAGCCAAGACTGGAACTCAGCCCCCTGAATAAACAATGCTTTTTCAACTATACCATGTTTTTACCTCATTATTATTTCTGTGGTTGTTTCAGATGCCCCACACTCCCACTCCCCTTCAGTGAGTCAAAGGAAAGACAGCAGACTGTAACATCAATTAGTTTGAATGGGGCAGACGCATGTGACTAAAATGTTGTCATCTGAAGTATTTTCTTGATTTTGTGTCTAGCATACAATCACCTTGAGTGGGGGACCCTGTGGTGTGGCTGAGAGCTTATTGGAGAGGATGCTTTGCAAGGGCAGACATGATTTCTTAACCTGAATATGCATTAATTCTCCCATGGGCAAGAGTGGTTCAACCAGCTCTGGTCTATGTGGTCAATGGGAATTGGTGTAAGAAAGATAATAGAGAATCCAAAACTTCAGAGCAGCTTGGCATCTCTTGATCCTTTCTTCTCTTCTAAACTTTCATCTGGGTCTTGTAAAGGTAACCAAAGTGACAGTCTTATCTTGCCTGATACAGAAGCAAACAAATAATTATAAGAATGATGATCGCAATGATAAGGATAGTAATAATTACAAGTTGAAGTGCATGTTTTAGTGAACAGAGTGTGGAATACTATATTTCATAGTATCACTAAAGCAATTTTGTGAGGTGAGAGAGCAAGCATATGAAAAAAACAATGAAACTGAAGATGAATGTTAAAAAGACTTATTCAATGTGACACGACAAATGGCAGAAATGAGAATGAAACAAGGTGTGTTTTCCTCTATATTAATAGAATGCAATCATGACACCACAGCATTTTAGCTGCAGGAAGCAGCCAGTGGTTTCCAGTAGTCTCTGCAACACTGAGCTTTGTAATACTTCTTCCCTTCCTCCTTCCATTCCCTCCACCACTTCTTCCTCACTGTCTCAGTAAGGATTCAGTCAGGGAAGCTGAACTACTATGAGTATAATGAAACAGAGAATTTGTCATAGGAATTAGTCTTTACACAAATGTGGGAGCAAGTGGGGAAGTAAAGGTCAAATAAAGAGAGCAAGAGATCCGAGAGAGGTTGGTAACCAGCACCAGTACAGCTGAACAAATCAAAGCTTGCAAGGAAATCTGAAGCAAGGCACATCTTGGTGCCACAGGAGGACCACAAAAGGGCCTGGAATAGAAGTCTCTAAAAGGTTGTTGGTCCTCCATGGCTACTGCCTCTATAAATTCATAGCAAAGTTTCTGGTGAGGCTGGAGTGGTCACAAAGACAAATTGTCATAAAGAAGAGCTAGACATGAAATGAGGACAAGAGAGGGAAAATTGGAACTTGTCAGTGCCTCTGCATCTGCCTATCACCACCTCTAACCAATGGAGACCTCTATACAGTAACGGCAACTTCACTTCCACCTCCCCAAACTCATGAAACTGTACTTTTGGCCAATTACCATCCAGAACCATACAGAGAAGAGGCTATTGAGATATGTGGTTCCCAGTGTGAACAAATTGCTATGGAACAATCTGGCATACTCCTGCACCTCTACACTTTATTGGTCACACAATTTTGTACAACTGAAAGATGTGCCTTCTATACAGAGTCAACTACTAAAACCTTAGCACTTTTAGAGAGAAATAGGAGAATACCTTTGTGACATTAGCGTAGGCAAATATTTCTTAAATAGACCCCAAAAGCCATAACCATAGAGGGAAAATTTAAAAATTTGAAATCATAAAAATTTAAACTTCTAAACAGAAAACACTGTACAAATGGGTCAATAAGTACAATACAATATAATACAAATAAAAAAAGCAATAGAGAAGCAACAAACTGGCAGAAAATCTTCTCAATACACGTGTCAGTGACCCTTATTCAGACTATCCAGAGAACCCCTGCAAAACAATTAAAAAAAAGACAACTCAATGAAAAATGAGCAAAAGTTATCGATACTACACAAAGGAAGACATACAAGTGACTAATAAACACACAAAAAGTACTCAACATGTTTAGCCAGTAAGGAAATGTAAACTGAAACCACAGTGAGATACCATTATACACTCACTAAAATGGCTACAAAGACTAACAAAATCAAACGATGGTCAGTATGTGGAACAACTGAAATTCTAACCCATTGTTGTTGGAATGTAAAATAGTACAACTTTTATGGCAATCAGGTTGAAAATTTTTCTTGAAATTAAACATGTGCCCATGTTGTGACCCAGAAATTTCACTTCTAGACATTTAGCTAAAGACATGAATATGTAAACACAAAAAGACTTTGTATAAGCATGATCGTAGTAGCTTAATCACAATAGCTCCAAATTGGAAGTGATCCCAATGTCCATCAATAGGAGAAAGGATAAACAAGTTATTATATATTCATCCAGGGGAATACTGCTCAGTAAAAAAAGGTACAGACTACTGATACAAAAACATGGATGAAGTTCACAAATGTTAAGAGAATGGAAAATGCCAGATATAAAGAGTGCATGCTGAATGATTCCCTTTCTGTGAAATTCTAGAACAGTTAAAAATAGTCTATGCTGAAAGAGATATGAAGAGTGTTTGCCTCTGGGGGCAGGGGTTTGTGGAGATTGATTAGGAAGAAATAAGAGGAAACTTACTGGGGGTGTTGGAAAGTTCTTATTTGGATAGGCTGCAGAGGGATTGAGTTTGTACATTTATCAAAACTCATTGAACTATAAAACTTACGAACTGTACATTTGAGTATATGTATATTATGCTTCAATATAAAATGTTTTTTTAAATGATAAAAGAAATCTATACTGTATTTGTGTACTTGAGCATAATGTGAATACATTTTCTGATCCTGCTACCCTTCACTGTGGTCTACCTCTATGTCAAATTTTAAAAGCACAGACTTCGGCACCAGAACACATGAGTTTAAAATCCAAATTCACCATTTTTTAGCTGGGTAATTGTAGGGCTGTCATTTATACTCTTTAAGGCTCAGTTTTCTTACCTGTAAAATGGTGATAGTAATATTACCCACCTTGCTGGGTTCTTGTGAAGATTAAATGAGATAATGTATGGGAAGAGCTTATCACAGAACCCAGAGCTCCACTGTCCAACACTGTAGCTACTAACTACATGTGGCTAAATAAATTGATTCTAACGAGATAAAATTAAACATTCAATTACTCAGTCACACTAGCCACATTTCAAGTGCTCAATAGCCACACGTGGTTAGTGTCATCTTTATAGATACAGAATATTTCCATTATCAGAGAAAATTCTATTTGTATAGTGCTGTCATAGAGCATAGAAGTGCTAAATAAATATTAGCTATAATTACTATTAAGAGAGAAAAAAACTTCCCTTAAAGACTTCACATTTTATTGGAGAAATTAGACAATGAAACATGAAAACAATGTGATTAAATGCTACAACTTTGAGGGATACTATGGTGTGAGGGAGAAGAACCTTCTTTAGGGAAGAGCAGGTAAGCATCATTAGAAGCAACGCTTGAACTGTCATAAGTTGATGGTGGGCTCATCAAGATAAATACCTATAGGAAGTTTGGTACTAGAGCGAATTCTGGGAACACTGAGCATATGCAAGCAGCTGGATCTCACCCTTTACTGGGAGAGCATCCTTAAAGAGGCCAAGTGGACCATGATGGGATGGGGGAATGGTAGAGAGAAGAGTAAGAAGGCATTCTGAACAGAAAAATCTGCTCATACTCAACAAGAGAAGAACAGAGACTAATAAGAGTTTCTGTTGCTATAACAAATAGGCTTTGGGTAAATTGTTGGGGTGGAATGACAGGACCAGAGGATAACGAGGTGGGTAGGGTGTAAATTAAGAAAGGGCATTTTGTGCCATGCCAATGCATGATTTGAGAGATAAATTTGTTTAATTATTTAAATATGTAATATATTCATATGGTCCAGCAATCAAAATGTATAAAAGGAAATATAGTAAAAAGTGCACACACATAATAGTTAACCACTCCTCTCTCTTCCTTGTTTAATCTTCCAAAGTTTATTTTATCACATGTAAACAAATACAAATGTGTGTGTATTTCCCCCTTTTAATATAAGCAGGTTTTGTACTATTCTGCCCTTTGCCTATTTTCACACAAGATAAAGATCTTTCCATATAGGTATATACAAAACTATTCTGATATTTTCTTTTTATCCCTTGCTTTCTTCTTTTTTTTAAACAGCAACATAAAATTCTATTATATGGGTATATGATATTTATTTAAGAGTCTCCTATTAAAGGATATTTATGTTTCTAATCTTTTGCTTTTACAAAAAAGTGCTCTAACCAATAACTTTGTACATGAATAATTTCTCCAGTGTGAGTGTGTGCCTATAAGATACATTTTTCTTTTACTTCTTTATTGCAGTATATTTGCTTTACAATCATGTGTTAGTTTCTGCTTTATAACAAAGTGGATCAGCTATACATATGCATATATCTCCATATCCCCTCCCTCTTGCATCTCCCTCCCTCCCACCCTCCCTATCCCACCCCTCTAGCTGGTCACAAAGCACCGAGCTGATCTCCCTGTGCTATGCGGCTGCTTCCCACTAGCTATCGGTTTTACATTTGGTAGTGTCCATATGTCCATGCTACTCTCTGACTTTGTCCCAGCTTACCCTTCCCCCTCCCCGTGTCCTCAAGTCCATTCTCTAGTAGGTCTGTGTCTTTATTCCTGTCCTGCCCCTAGGTTCTTCATGACCATTTTTTTTCTTAGATTCCATATATATATGTTAGCATACGGTATTTGTTTTTATCTTTCTGACTTACTTCACTCTGTATGACAGACTTTAGGTCCATCCACCTCACTACAAATAATTCAATTTTGTTTCTTTTTATGGCTGAGTAATATTCCATTGTATATATGTGCCACATCTTCTTTATCCATTCATCTGTCAATGGACACTTAGGTTGATTCCATGTCCTGGCTATTGTAAATAGAGCTGAAGTGAACATTTTGGTACATGACTCTTTTTGAATTATGGTTTTCTCAGGGTATATGCCCAGTAGTGGGATTGCTGGGTCGTATGGTAGTTCTATTTGTAGTTTTTTAAGGAACCTCCATAGTGTTCTCCATAGTGGCTGTATCAATATACCTTCCCACCAACAGTGCAAAAGTGTTCCCTTTTCTCCACACCCTCTCCAGCATTTATTGTTTGTAGATTTTTTATTGATGGCCATTCTGACCAGTGTGAGGTGAAGATACATTTTTTGAAACAAAGTTGCAGGTCTCTGTGTTCATGATTTGGAGGGATATTGCCACATTGCTTTCCAAGGATTTTTCCAGTTTACATTCCCACTGGGACTGTGCAAAAGTGACAGTTCCTTACAGCTTCCTCAGTAGAAATTGCTATGAAACTTTTTTGTTTGTTTGTTTTGCATTTGTTTTGTCAATGTGACAGGTGAATCCATATCATTTTAATATGCATTTCTCTTATTATGAATGTGTAAGAAACATTTGCTTTTTTTCCTTTCCCGAGAGACATCCGTTCATATCCTTTGCCCATTTTTTATTGTTAAGCATTTTGATTTGAACTTTCTTCTTCTCCTGGCAGTAGTCTTTGAAGAGAAGCTGATGTGATCAGATTTGCATTTTAGAAAGTTATCTTTAGCAGAGGCCTTGAGGAGAGTGGCCTGAAGCTAGGAGAGACAGGATATAAGAACACTAAGAAGAGGAATATAATTCATGAGAAAAGTTCAATGAGACATGGAGCAAAACAGATTCAATTGGTGGGTTGCTTGGGGTTAAGAGAAGAGCAGGAATCTAGGAAGTCTCTCAGGCTTCTGATTTGGGGGACTGAGTGGCCAGCAACTGGTACAGACAGTTCCGAAGCAGGAGCAGATTCTACAGGGAAGCTGTAATGTCCCTGTGGAATGTCTGTTTGGTTTATCACATCCAGAATTTTAGAAGATAGGTCAAAAGTAGATCTGGAGATGTGAAATATCTATATATACTATATGTAGATATATAGATATGCTTATTAATCTGAGGTCCTTATGGTAACCCTGTTAGTGGGGAAAGAAGGAGCAGAAGTATCTGCGTTGGAAATTCTTGTAACCGTTTTAACAAGTGGGTAAGATTCAGTTATAATTAGCATATCCTTTGTTTGAATGCAAATGTTGTTTCTAAAACTCAACTAGGCTAACACTTCCCTTGTTTCCAGCAGTAATTTGCTGGGCAAATCCTTTCTTCACTATTACCGTCAAAATTCTATTACATATGTCCTATGAAACATGTGCTTCATATGCCAAGCTGACTCTAGTCCAAAGCAGCAGTGTTTGTGACTGAGCAGGAGGGCCCTCTCAGTCCCCACTGGGCTCCCAGAACCCTCAGGGTATTTTCTTTCTTTATAACGATCACACTCTTCTAGGGAAGACTGGCTGAGTTGAACATATCTGAAGAATATCTATTTAGTTCATACAATGTCTTATTTGGCTTTGTGTTGCCAGAATACAGCATAGGGCCTGGCACGTAGTAGGTGCTCAAGAAGTGGTCACTGAAGGGAGAAAATACTGACAGAGATACTTAACAAATGTCAGGCATTTGTAGTAAACTCCCTTTCTTTTCATTTCTCTCACCCTGTTTTACAGTCGACAAAACTCAGGTATATTAAACAAAGCCCTCCCACCTCTGACTCACCAGTGAAACTTCTGACCCCTCCCTACAAAGTAATCAGGTGTAGTTTGCTCTAGATTGGGAGTAAGAGAGAATTGATAAACTGAGGTTAAGTTGTATCACTACCAAACTGTTTCAACTCTTACTTTACCACAAAGTATAAAGCAACATTAAACACTACCTATCTCTCCCAAACATCATGTCCAGAACATCTTTTCCTAAATTCACAAATTTAGAAAGAATCATGACAGATTATTTAGGAGCTGGGGTGGGCTGTTGGTGGGGAAGAGGTAGGGAATGCATAATTACTGCATGGTGCTTTGTTTCCCTCCCACTATTTTACTAACAAGATGCTTGGTCTCCACAAATTACTTCCCCTACATTTACTTTAAACTTCTAGTCAAGGTGGACTCATTAGTTTCCTTATATCTTGAGTTTTTCATTTCCTGCTTGCTTTTTGTTTTGTTTTTATTGTGGGATAACATACGCATACAGAAATGCATGAGTCATGAGTGTCCAGCTGAATGAATTCTCACTGAGTGAATACCCCCATGTGAGCAACAACATAGATCAAGAAATAGAACACTACCAGTCCCCCACTACACCAGAAGCTTCTTCCGGCGCCTCATCCCCGTCACTACCCCTTCTGTCTTCCAAAGGCGATCGCAACCACTATTGTGATCCTAACACCATGGATGTTGCCTCTTGGTATGTTATATAAATGGAATTGGATATAATATGTTCTCTTTTATGTCTAGTTTTTTTGCTCAAAACTATACATGTGCGGTTCATCCATGGTATTGCATTTAGAGTTGGTTCATGAATTTCATTGCTGTATGGTATTATATAAATATACCACAGTATATCCATTCTTCTGATGACAGAAATTTGGGTTATTTGGAGTTTTCGCCTTTTGTGAATTGTGCTTCTGTTTGAATTCTTGTCTCTGTTATTGTTTTTGGTCTTCCCTTTTCTCGAACTTCCCTCCCACCCTGCCCCCACCCCCTCAGCTCTGCCCTGAAACACCTTAATTCCTAGCTCAGATTTACCTAATTATACTGGCTGTCAATGAGCTTCCCCATCCCCTCAAAGCTTCCATCTTTCTACTTTCTTAAAGTACATCTTATATGTCATGAAATGGTTCCTTATATTAAAACCATTTATATATGTGAATTATTTCTATTAGATTGTAAGCTCCTGAGGGCAGAAAATGTCTCACTCTTCCTGTTATTTCCAAGTGTAGTGTCTTGCTTATAGTAGAAATTCAATAAAGATTCAGCTAGTGAATGAATGGATGAATTAGGAAAATTTTTCCCTGACATGGTGATATTGAATCAATTTGATTAAATATGCCCCATTTTCATGATGGGTTGATCAGCAATAAGATCAATGGTCAAACTGTTAAGATATAGGTTTTTTTTTTTTCCAATTCAACTGTAAGAGTCATATGGTCAATACTTAAAAATATCTAAGAGTTATATTTTAAAAATCAGGAATTATGGTACTCTTGGATGAAAAATCTATAAATTATTTCATATGCCACTCTGTAAATCCTTGGCCATATTGTTAAAAAAATATTTCTGTAGTTGGTATTCTTTCAACAAATAATTATTTTGTACTTACTATGTGCCAGGTGTCATGCTAGACCCACAATATGCTCTCTATTTATTTCACATATTAACAGAAAAAGGGTCAGAATATTCTTACTAAAGGGCTATTTTGAATTCTTTATTATGTCCATGATTTAGCTTTGAGTAGCTTCTTTCAGACAAAGAAGCTCAGGACATATTATGCTGCACAGAATTAATTAAGATCAAGAGGCAAAGAGGCAGAAAAAGAAGTGGAAATGTTGGTGTTTGGGGGATGTTAATCACTCACCAGTCTCTGTTTTGGCTTCTAAGCAATTAAGAACAGATGAGAAGCCAAATAGAGGCTGTGATATTGGCTTTTTAATTGCTTAGACTGGATTGGGGAGCACAACAAAACCTTCTGTGTCTCGCTCCCTAATGAATGTACCCACCCCAGTCCAGGCAGAGAAATTAGAAATGAGGAGGCCTTCCCCTCAGGTAAGGATCCAGCCACTGAGAACTAATCCCTCAGGGTCAGGAAGCAGAAAAAAGCTTGCTTCATTGAAGGCCAGGTTGGTTTTGAGTGATAAAGAGCAAGATAGGGTAGAGCTTGCTTTATAATTTTATTTTTTTGCTCTTGGGCTGTCAGTCTATCCCCAACCTCAGCAGTTTGGTAATAATTTCTCTGATAATCGTGTTGATGGGTGGGTAGGGAGCAAAGGAAGGATGAAGGTGCTCACTCAAGTATTTCTCCCTTGTGGAGAGTGGAGGAGACCCCCCTTCCTCTCTTCGGAAACTTGAGAGGAGACAGAGAGGAGTCAAGGAAGAGAGATCAAAAGTGCGAATGAGACTGAGAGGTTGAGAGAAAAAATGGGAGCATTGTTTTTTCTCCTGAAATGTCAAAATCAAGACAGTTGAAAAATGCAGAAGTTCGAGGCAGAACTGTAGAAACTTTTAATGTGCATTTAAGGCCAAATTTTGAAAGATACAGAAGGGAGTTAGTTTGTAGATAAATGGGGAAGAAAAAGAAATGTTAGGAGATCCATATCACCACACTTCTTTGGTGGATCTCTACAGCCAGAAAGTGTGAATTGAGAATTGAAGGGTTATGGGAAAAGCCAGAGTTGCAAAGGGCATCTACTCAGGTTTGTGATGAAGAAAAAGGGACATAGGAGGACACTGCACACACTCAGTGGGACAATGGCTGATGTAGTGGGCCTGTCTCAAATTTCAAGCTTAGTTCTGTTTTATTCTTTTTTTTTTTTTTTTTAGCAGAGAAAGATGTACCAATCAAGCCTATCTTGACATAAAGACCTGGCAATGTCTAATTGGAGCTGTGTCTCTATAAGAAAAATCTTGTGAAAAGGAAGTCTGTTGTGTTTTTTCCACTTTTCATTCTTCCAATACTGCATCTTTTATCTTTTAGTAAAAACTTTATCTTCTTTAAATTAAACTCTGTTTGCTTTATAAATTATTGAAGAGGTTGGATTCTACTTTTAAGTTCTTGATTTTAATGACTAGATACCAAAAAATGGTCTGAATTATAATTCTAAAATATTTACCAATGCATTGAGAAGTGCAACATAACATGGCATGAAGAAGCCTAGATATTTGGCATAAGTAGATATCAGGAATGGATCTCAGTACCAGAACCATTTCTTATCCACACCTTTGATGGTGTTCACTGAATCTACTGATGCTAAACTAGAGCTGATTGAGGGCCCTACCATCCTCTCTCCTGTTGTCTGGCCTTTTATAACCTTCCTTCTAATACCAAATCCTGCAGTGATGTCTCAGTCTTAATTCTGCCTGATTTCACACTCTCTGGAATATTTTCATGGAGAATTCAACTTTTATAGGGCCATTTAGCATGAAGAAGGGGGACTTGCAGCTCCTTAATTTAGAAAGACACATCAATATGGAAAAAGGTAATGTTAGAGAGCAGAGTCAAAAACAATTTAGTGCCCAATATTAATGATAAGATAGCAGTTCACAGAGGACCAGGGTAATCCATAGCCCTAGGAAATGGATAGACCTATGAGTACGTTTGAATTATCTCTGACAATTGGAGGACTGGCAAAAATTCTCTGTTCTGTACAGTGCTCTGATTGAGGTCAGTACAATCTTGATCTTTGAAGAAAATCTCTTGATTTTTCTAAGCAAACATATGTAAAATAACATCAAAGTATTTATTTTTTAAATCAACACTGTAAATCAACTATTTATTTAAATTTTTAAAATAGTTGATTTACAGTGTTGTGCTCATTTCTGCTATACAACAAAGTGACTCAGTTATACATATATATATTCTTTTTCATATTCTTTTCCATTATGGTTTATCACAGGATATTGAATATAGTTCCCTGTGCTATACAGTAGGACATTGCAAAGCATTTATTTCAAATGAAAGGAGAAATAAAATGAGATATAGCATTGAAGGCAATTGTATATGTAAAAAGTAAAATACACTGACATTGGTTAAATTACAAAAAAGTGATGAAATACGAATGTGACTGTGAAGGCGTTTATGGTCGACAGAGTCCCTCACCTACGTGATCTCACTTGTGGTTTATGACACAGGGCAGGGATTGCTATCAGATTTTTTCCAGTTGAGGATATAGGTTCAATGGGATTCAGTGCCTTGCTTAACATCACATGACTTATATGGGGCATAATTATGACCAGAACACAGACTTTGGTTCCCTACCCTAGAGTTCTCTGATACATACGAGGTTGCAGGCTAGGAATCTGCTCCAGCTTCAAGGCTCTGGGCAAGATGCTACTCAGCTCCACCTGGGTGTTGTGTAATTGAGTCATTGATCCTAAATCAGAGACTTTTAGGGAAGGGGATTCAACATGATTTCCTTTTGTCTTTGGTGCACAAATCTTTTCTCATATCTGACAGCTATGTATTTTTTTTTTTCCTGCTGAAATTTAAAACCAGCTTCTATTCTCTCCCTTGAAGCACAAAGCCAGTATTGGTCACATTCTGTTTGGTTTCCTAAATGGTAGTCAATTCTATTTTGAACATTATTCCTAATTCTTGAATTAGGTGGCCCTGCTCCAAGTTTTCTACATGTTTCATCATCATATTGATTTCCTAACAATGATACAAGTAAAATCTCATTGCAACCAATATCAGTATAACAATTTATGCTGTTTTCCTTTCTTTGGATCACTGTTCTGTAACTTATTTTCTTAGACTGCAACAGATTCATTTCCTATAGGGCACCTATGTTTCTCACCATGCTTAGTAATCAAAGAAGCACTGTTTTGAAAATAACTGGGCACTGTCTGTTAGCAGTCTCTTCCTGTGATCCTGTTAGCTCTCCTCTCCTCCATTTCCCAGTGCTGCTTTTCTTTTTTCTTTTTTTTTTTTAGAGGCTATATTATACATGACCAGATGTATAAGCAGAGGACACCTATAACAAGCTGCCTTAGAGTATGGCTTAGAATTCAGATTCTCCCTTAGTAAGTTGAGGTCATTTTGCAACTTCCCTCTCCTTATTTCAGCCATTTTTGCCAAGTGTTCTCAGCTATAACTGGCCAAAGACCTCTATACATATGCATATTTAAAAAAAATAATGGTTTTATTGACATATAATTCACATGCCATAAAATTCATCCTTTTAAATTGTATAATTCAGTGATTTTTAGTATATTCACAGAGTTGTGAAACCATCACTACTATTGCATTTCAGAACATTTTCATCAATCCAAAAAGAAACCTTGTCCATTAGCAGTCACACACTATCCTTTCCTTCTCCACCTCCATTCCCTTCTCACCCACCTCCCAGCCCCCAGACCACCAGTATGTAATCTACTTCCTATCACTACATATATGATATGATATGTGGTCTTTGGTGCTTTGGTGACGGGTTTCTTCAACTTAACGTAATGTTTCATCCATGTTGTACCATGACTCAGCACTTCATTCCTTTAAATGGCCAAATAATATTTCATTTTGTGGATATTCCACATTTTGTTTATCCACTCTTCCATTGATGGATATTTGAATTGTTTTCATTTTTTGGTTATTATGCATAATGCTGCTATAATATTTGTATACAAGTTTTTTGTGGACATATGTTTCCCTTAGGCATATATCTAATATATAGGTATTACATATTATCTATGTACCAGGACTGTACTTGCTAGATCATATGGTAACTCCTATATTTAAACTTTTCAGGAAGAGCCCAACTGTTTTCCAAAGTGGCTGCACCATTAATCATCCTACCAGCTATGTATGAAGGTTCCTAAAAATTTCTGTAGGTTCTGGGAGACACGTGTTATTGTCTATGTTTGTTTAGTCAAACTAGGGGATGTGAAGTGGATCTCATTGTGGGTTTGATTTGCATTTCTCTAGTGATTAATGGTGTTAAGCATTTTATGTTTTTATTGGCCATTTGTTTATTTCTGGACAAATGTTTAAGTCCTGTGCTCAATCTTTTCTCTTAATTATATCCTTTGACATACAAATTTAAATTTAATGTAATTATTGAAATAGTTGAGTTTTGCATCATTTACTATTTTGTTTCTCTTTATCCTCTCTTTTTATTTCTCTTTTACTTATTTCCTGCTTTGTTTAAACTAATTGTATATTTATGTAATATTTTATTTCTTTTATTGACTTATTAACTAAACTTGTTTTAGTTTTTAGTTTTTGCTCTATTATTTACAATCTCATCTTTAGCTTATCATACTCTAATTTCAAATATATTATACCAGGTAACATATAATGTAAAAACTTTGCAATATTGCCTTATTCCCCCACTAATTTTTATTATTTTCACACTTCTTACTTTTGAATATGTCATAAACTCCAAAATATATTTGTTTTAAATAATCAATTATTATTTGAAAAAATTGAACACTTTTCAGTGTTTTGTATTTACCCACACACCCACCATTTCTGGCATTCTTCATTTCCTTTTGAGTAGATAAGAGTTTGTATCTGGTATCATTTTCTTTTGGAACTTTAACATTCTTCTTTTTAAAATTAATTTTTATTGGAGTATAGTTGCTTTACTATGTTGTGTTAATTCCTGCTGTACAGAAAAGTGAATCAGTTATACATGCACATATATCTACTCTTTTTAGATTTCCTTCCCATTTAGGTCACCACAGAGCACTGAGTAGAGTTCCCTGTGCTATATATTAGGATCTCATTAGTTATCTATTTTATACATAGTAGTGTATATATGTCAACCACAATCTCCCCATTCGTTCCACCCCCCCAACTCCCCTTGGTAACCATACATTTGTTCTCTACATCTGTGACTCTATTTCTGCTTTGCAAATAAGTTCATCTGTACCATTTTTCTAGATTCCACATATAAGCGATATTATACAATATTTGTTTTTCTTTTTCTGACTTACTTCACTCTGTATGACAATCTATAGGTCCATCAGTGTCTCTGCAAATGCACTATTTCAGAACTTTGTTTAACATTCTTTCTTAACAATTTTGTATTGCTGATCTGAAGTGAGGAATTCTTTCAGATTTGTTTGAAAATATCTTTACTTTCATCTTTAAAAAATTTGTATTGGAGTATAGTTGATTTACAATGCTGTGTTAGTTTCAGGTGTTATACATATACATATATCAACTCTTTTTTAAGATTATTTTCCCATATAGGCCATTACAGAGTATTGAGTAGAATCCCCTGTGCTATACAGCAGGTTCTTATTAGTTATCTATTTCATATATAGTAGTGTGTATACATCAATCCCAATCTCCCAGTTTATCCCTCCCTCCCTTACCCCTGGTAACCATATGTTTGTTTTCTACATCTGTAACTCTATTTCTGTTTTGTAGATAAGTTCATTTTGTTTGTACCCATTTTTTAGATTCCACATATAAGCAATATCATATGATATTTGTCTTTCTCTGTCTGACTTACTTCACTCAGTATGACAATCTCTAGGTCCACCCATGTTGCTACAAATAGCACTATTTCATTCTTTGTTTATGGCTCAGTAATATTCCATTGTATATGTGTAGCACATTTTCTTTATCCATTCCTCTGTTGATGAACATTTAGGTTGCTTCCATGTCCTGACTATTGTAAATGGTGTTGCAGTGGACATTGTGGTGCATGTATCTTTTAGAGTTATGGTTTCCTCCAGGTATATGCCCAGGAGCAGGATTGCAGGATCATATGGTAGCTCTATTTTTAGTTTTTTAAGGAACCTCCATACTGTTCTCCACAGAGGCTATACCAATTTACATTCCCACCAACAGTGTAAGAGGGTTCTCTTTTCTCCACACCCTTTCCAGCATTTATTATTTGTAGATTTTTTGATGATGGCCATTCTGACTGGTGTGAGGTGATACCTCATTGTAGTTTTGGTGTGCATTTCTCTAAAAATTAGTGATGTTTAGCATCTTTTCATGTTCTTTTTAGCCATCTGTATGTCTTCTTTGGAGAAATGTCTATTTAGTTCTTCCAACAATTTTTTGATTATGCTCTTCATTTTTTTTTTATATTGAGCTGCATTAGCTGTGTGTATATATTAGAGATTAATCCCTTGTTGGTTGCTTTGTTTGCAAATATTTTCTGAGGGTTGTCCTTTCATTTTGTTTATGGTTCCTTTTTCTGTGCAAAATCATTTCATTTTTGAAGGATATTTTCCAAGGTATAGAATTTTAGGTTGACTGGCCTTTTTTTTTTTTGGCTTTTAGTAATTTAAACATGTCATCCTATTGTCTTCTTGTTTGTATTTTTATTCTAATTGGAAGTTAGTAGTAGTTCTTACTTTCGTTATCCTGTACATATGTGTCTTTTTTTTCCAGGTGCTTTAAGTATTTTCTCTTCATCACTGTTTTTCAGTGATTTGGTTGTGGTATGTCTTGATGTTATTTTATTTGTATTTATTTTGCTTGGTGTTTATTCAGCTTCATGTATCTGTGGGTATATTATTTATCTTTTGAAAAATTTGGGCTATTATTTCTTCAAATATTTTCTCCTGGGCCCCTCTCCTTCTGAGATTCCAATTACATGTGTAATAGATGCTTCATTATGTTCTACTAGTCATATGGGTGCTCTTCATCCTTGTGCAGTCTTTTGTCTTTCTGGGCTTTAATTTGGATAGTTTCTATTGCTATGCTTCATTTTCACTGATCATTCTACAATGTTTAATTTGGTATTAGGCCCATACTGGGGTTTTCACATGTCAGATATTATGTTTTTCAGTTCTACAATTCCATTTGATTTTTCGTAGTAGTTTTCATTTCTTTCCTTATTATGTTTATGCTTCCCCACAAATCCTTGAGAATATTTATAGTAGGTGTTTTAAAACCCATGTCTGTCATTAGTGTGTCTGTTCCTATTGACTATTTTTCCTTTTGATTATAATTTACATTTTCTGCTTCTTTTGTATGCCTGTATATTTTTTTGGGTGGATTCTGGTTATTGTTATGTTATAATTTTTAGTGTTGGTATTTTGATGTTTAATTTAAAGTGCACTGATTTTATGTTGCCAGATAGTGAAGCTACTTGCAGTTCAGACTTATCTTTCTGAGGCTTTTTTTTTCTTTGTTGAGTAAGTCTAGGGTTGTAGCTTTTACTTAGGATTAATTCGGACCCAAAACTAAGGCATAATTCTTCGTATAGCTCTTCTGAATATTTCAGGTATCCAGTAAAGTCTGTCTACTTTGGTTGGAATACAAACATCTCCCAACCTTGTGTGAATTATGGAAACTTTTCATCTGTGGCTGCCTCATTTTGCCTCATTTTGTGGAGTTTTACTCTATGCATAAACAACTTAGTATTCAGCTGAAGACTCAAGGTGACTTTTAAGGAGATTCCAGGATCTCTCTCTCTTTCTCTCTGTAGCTCCCTCTTCTCAAGTGCTGTATCCACAATTTCTAGCTCTTTCAGGCTCTCTGAATTCTAATTTATCTTTTTAATCTATTAAAATCATTATTTTAAACTTTAGGCCCCTCTGTTTTTGTTATGACATAAAAAATATACACTACAGGGTAATATATGAATACAGGAAAGAGGACCTTATATTTACACTGTAATGGCTCTATTAGGAATTATCTTATTTACACCATTGATTATTAGCGTAATCCTAGGTAATAATTCTCCTATTTTAAATATGAGGGAACTGACATTTGGATAACTTAACATGAAATCAAGTTCATACATTTATTCAAGAAGTATTATATTTACTGAACATCTACTATGTGTCAGGCTTTTGGAGGCAGCTAATATATATTGATGAATCAAATAGGCATGAATCCTGTCTTGAGGGTTTTGATGTGGTAGAAAGTCTAATAATAAGCAAGCATATGTGGAAATATATATGTATGCACTGTAATAAGAGTCATGAAAGAGATGAAGATGCCATAGAATAACTGATGGGGACCATGAAGGAAATGTGGGAACTTAGGTGGGAAAGGTGGAAAACAGAGACCTATAGGAAACTAATGAGCTAGCCACATGTGAAAAGTAGAGAAAAGTATTTCAGACAGAGGGTATGATATCCCTTGAGGTAGAATGAAAACTTTATGTGTTCAAGGAAGTAAAAAGAGGCAAAGAGGAGGAAGAATATTGGATGAGGGGAGAGTGACCTCAAATGAGGATGGAGAATTGGGTAGGAGTCTGATCATGCAGGATTTGAAAGGAGCAAAAAATTTGGTGAATTATTTGGAAAATTTAAATGTGAGTTGTATTTTCATCAATTTATCTACTGTGTGGGACATAGTATTTAGGGGAACAAGAGTAGAATGCATAAGTCATAAAGAAAATATTTTGTAATTTAAGAGGAGATTTCAGTAGCTGAATTTAAGGCAGTGGAAATTGACCCAGGTGGATAGATTCCAGGTATATTTTAAAGGAGAAACGACAAGACTTGATAGTTGATTAGAGTTTGGGATGAGAGAGAAGGATAAGTCAAGGGTGAAACCAAGTTTATGTCTTGAGTAACTGGATCCTTGGTTCTGCTATGTACAAGATGAGACCTATTGAAAGAGAAATAGACATAGATGAGGGAGGAGGTGACTGAAGGATTCAAATTGGCATAGTTGAGTTTTAGGTGACCAGGAGGTCTCGAGGCAGAGATATTTGGTAAATGCAAGAAAACAGATGAGCAGTATCAGCTGAGAATATAAATGGGGGAATTGTTGACAAACAGATGCTTTTTAAAACCATAAGAATGGAGGAGCATAGTTAGATCATGTAGAAAGAAATGAGAAGAATAAAGGGTTTAAGTTCTAGTGCTCATAAACTTTGTCTTTTAGAGATTAAGTAAAGGAGAGGCCACCTTCAAATGACACTGAATAATAACTGTAGTTGTAGGAGGAAAGCCATAAAAGAGAGATTAACACAAAACCATGAGAGCATTTTATAAGGAAGGATAAGTAACTGTCAGTTTCTGTCCTTGGTAACCTTGGCAGTCACAGTTCTTGTGGTCTGGTGGGTGCAGAAGCCAGATTAAGTGGTTTGAAGAGTTAATGGAAGGTGAGAAAGGGGAGGGGAGTATAGACAATTCCTGTGAGCACTTAGACTGTGAAGAAGAGTGGAGAACATATACATCAAGGGAGAGTTGTTTTAGCATGAGAGAAAATAGAGAATTTCTGTGTGCTGCATTATGCCACTAAAGAGGAATAAACAGTTTTATGATGCTTGAAAAAGAAGAATCCGTGAGAAGCTGAAAAAGGAAGGGATTCAGAACCCATATGGAATGATGAGTCTTTGAAAAGCAAAAGAAAATTATTCCACTGTAATTGGAAGAAAGAGACAAAAAAGAAAAATGTTGTAGATGCAGGTGTTTTTGTAGATGCAGTGATGGGCCATCAAGGATTTCTGAGTGACTGTTTAGAATATCTAAGTTTAGTTGGTTCTCATATCTGCAGGTTCCAAATCTGCGGATTCAACCAACCATGGATCAAAAATATTCAGAATAAAAAATTTTCAGAAAGCTTCAAAAAGTAAAACATTTACATTGTATTAGATACTATAAGTAATCTAGGAATGATTTAAAATATAGAGGAGGATGTACATAGGTTATATGCAAATACTGTATGATTTTATATAAGGGACTTGAGCATTCTTGGATTTTGGTGTCCTCCAGGGGTCCTGGAACCAATCCTGTGCAATGACCAAGGAATGACTGTATAGTAAGTGTTGAGGTCATCAGCAGAGAATGAGGGGCAGGGGGGAAGGAGAGGTATGACTTGAGAGAGGAAAGTGGAGAAGGTAAGATATAATCCTCTTGGAGATCCAGGAAACATGTAGATGTGCCAGGCAGTGTAGAGAGTACAACTACATTTGAGATTATGTTTAATACAAGACCTTTTAACCTACTTGTGTGATTTTTCTCCATCACTGTTAAGTTCTGTATGTGCAGCACAGAGAAGATGGTTATTTGAGCTAAAATAGGACTGATTTCTGTTTTATTTGTTTTTATAAGATATATTACAGGGGATGGGGGCAAGTAGTGGCTGCTCCAAAATGTCTACATGAGAAGAGTTTAGAAGTGATGTTGTACATGGAAGTGTGGGAGTGGGGACATGGGTATGTTGGGGTGGCTTGGGACCATGGGAATTGTTTCAGTGCTACATCTACATATCAGTCCCACTGTTTTCACACAGAGAACATATTTATCTGGAGGTAGCTAGGAGGTGAGCAAATAAAAGTTATTTAGTTCTCCCCCAAGCAACCCCTTGATGTTCCCACTGGGACAAGGGAGTTGAGGGTTTATGCAAGAGAGTAATTGCACAATATTGTACCATTGCTAAAAGTGTGGTATTTGCTTTCCTTTTATTACATTTGACCTTGGACATAGTATTTGACCTTGGACATAGTATTAATATATGTGCACCTCAGTTTCCTCGTCAGGAATGTAGAGGTAATAAAAGCTCCTACACTTTGTGGTTGTTGTGAGTATCAAAAATGTTATTACCTGTAAAATGTTTAGGCCAGTGCAGGATATGTAAGTGCTCAGTTCATGTCTCCTCCCCCTATGATTTTATTGTTGTTGTTATTATGAACAATGGCTTCTAAGCAGGACAAGAATGGAAATGAATTATTAAGAAGATTGATGGATAGTGAAAAAGTAGAAAGTGAGAAAGTAGTGAAACAATGGTAAATAGGTCATGATGATGTAGAATTACTATAGTAGTGACACTAGAATAAGAAAGTTGGTAGGATAAGAAGTTGGTGTCAGAGAGACGGAAGTTAGCATTTAGGATTTCAAGAATGATAAAGAACTTTCTGATGACAAATTATGTTTTGAAAAAGAAATAGTGTGGTAGATTATACTATTATCTTAAATTATGTAAAATGCTCCCCCCCATATCAGTATTTTACATTATTTTCCCCTACATGTGCCTTACTTTCCCTCATGTGCTTCCCTGTGAGAGGGACATATTTCCTTGCCTCCGTGCTTGGCCATGTGACTTGCTTTGGTCAATGAAGTATGAACAGAAGTGACACTGGCCATTGTTGAGCAGCTGTTTTTTTTTTTATTTAATTTTTATTTATATTGGAGTATAGTTGATTTACAATATTGTGTTAGTTTCAGCAAAGTGATTCAGTTATACATACACATATATCCATTCTTTTTAAAATTCTTTTTCCATATAGGTTATTACAAAACATTGAGTAGAGTTCCTTGTGCTATACTGTAGGTCTTTGTTGATTATCTACTTTATATATTGTAGCATATATATGTTAATCCCAAACTCCTAATTTATCCCCCCTGCCACCTTTCCTCTTTGGTAACCTAAGCTTGTTTGTGAGTCTGTGAGTCTGTTTCTCTTTTGTAAATAAGTTCATTTGTATCATTTTTTTTTAGATTCCACATGTAAGTGATAGCATATGATATTTGTCTTTCTCTGTCTGACTTAACTTCACTTAGTATGAGAATCTCTAGGTCCATCCATGTTGCTGCAAATGGCACTATTTCATTCTTTTTTATGGCTCAGAAATATTCCACTGTATATATGTACCACATCTTCTTTTTCCATTCCTCTGTCAATGGATATTTAGGTTGCTTCCATGTCTTGACTATTGTAAATAGTGCTGCATTGAACATTAGGGTGCATGTATCTTTTCGAATTATAGTTTTCTCTGGATATATACCCAGGAATGGGATTGCAGGATCATATGGTAGCTCTATTTTTAGTTTTTTAAGGAACCTCCATACTGTTCTCCATAGTGGTTGTAATACCAATTTACATTCTCACCAACAGTGTAGGAGGGTTCCCTTTTCTCCACACCCTCTCCAGCATTTATTGTTTGTAGACTTTTTGATGATGGCCATTCTCACCAGTGTAAGATGATACCTCATTGTAGTTTTGATTTGCATTTCTCTAATAATTGGCGATGTTGAGCATCTTTTCATGTGCTTTTTGGCCATCTGTTTGTCTTCTCTGAGCAGCAATTTTAAGAACCATGATATGACTCTGCCATTCTCAACCTCTCTCTCCCTGTTTTTCTTTCCCTACAAACCCAGCATGTTTCAGACAGGGACTGCTCCTTAAGACTAGATTCCAGACATATGGAGCAGAGCTGCAGACTACCAGTAGCTGATGTTCCACATGAGTAGAAAGAAAATAAACCTTTTCTTGTTATAAGGTGCTGAGATGTTGGGGTTGTTTGTTACTGACACTTAAGAAGAACTGACTAATAAAGATAGAATGGCTGATGTGGAGTGGAGGAAATGGTCTTTGGAGATGAAAAGCTCAAGGACCTGAAAGGTCAAGGTTTTGAGAGGACAGAGTTATCTACATGAATATTGAAATTTCCACATACACTGACTAGAGTTAGGTTGGAAAGAAATACTGTGAGCATGGAGTTCAAGATTTTGATGAATGTGGGCACATTAACAGGATATTGATAGCAATAAAAAGTAAAGTAGGATGATTTCTTAGAGGAAGAGGGATTTTTATAAGAGGAACAGAAATGAAGTTAGTTATCAAGAACAAGAAAAACTAATCCTACCTCCCAGCCTGCTAGTGTAAGATGAATAAGCTTACATTGGAATAGGTTGTAGAGGAGGTAGGGACTTTGAGATATGGATAATTTTTTTAGTAAAATGCAATTTCCCGAAGAGGATGTGAAATGATATTGGGTCATTTGAGGGAGTTGGTTTGTTACAGAATGACAGCTCCAGAAGGCAGTAGTGATTTAGGAGAGCTGGAGGAGGGAAGGATTGGGTCATACTAACAAATATGCAGAGAATATGTGATTTAGAGTTAGGATGATGAATAACCTAGGAGGCTTGGGCTTCTAGTCATGACTGAGGTCATTAAGAATGGGAGGCTTGATGGCATAGTAATGGCAGGAGGTTGGTTCCGGTACTGTGGTTCTGAATGCTTCCCCTGGTGCTATAGTGGTGTCCAGGGAAGATGCCCTTTCACATTCTAGTCTATTTTAAAGGATGCCTTATATGATTTATTAAGAGTCACGGACATAGAAAACAAACTTATGGTTACCAGGGGGTAAGGGGGGGAGGGATAAACTGGGAGATTGGGATTGACATATACACACGACTATATATAAAATTGATAACTTATAAGAACCTACTGTATAGCATAAGGAACTCTACTCAATACTCTATAATGACATATATGGGAAAAGAATCTAAAAAAGAGTGGAGATACATATATATATGTATATATATATATATATATAACTGATTCATTTTGCTGTACACCTGAAACTAACACAACATTGTAAATCAACTATACTCCAATAAAATTTTTTAAAAAGGAGGCAGAACTGGTTTTTAAAGTTTCCCCTTGCCTTTTTATCTCTATCCCACTTCACACTCTCACCTCTAGATATTAGTGTTTCTAGTATCCCATGACAGAGTTTCTTCAGGATTCACTCTCCAACATAGCATTAAGTGGTTCAGGACTATTCTATTTCTTGTACAAATTCCCTTTAACAATGGGGCTTTGAAAATCATACTAGGTCTCTGAAAGAAATATATGTGGTCACAGATTGTCCAGTGCCCCTTAAGTTTCTCTATAACTCTACTTGTACAAATTCCCTTTAACAATGGGGCTTTGAAAATCATACTAGGTCTCTGAAAGAAATATATGTGGTCACAGATTGTCCAGTGCCCCTTAAGTTTCTCTATAACTCTACTTGTACAGAACTGGCTTTTCCAACTCTGGCATTCCCTATGGATAAAGACAGAATTTCGAAACCTCAAGAGATATTATTAGCTGAATATTCCTAGGTGCTCCATAATATTTATAAAATGATCATTTTATAGTCATTGTACCATGTAACATTTTGTACTTTCTTTTTCATTACAACAAGATTGCCTGCTAAAGTTGAGAATATTAAAAAAAAACATTAATAATTAAACCAAAATGGGAGTAATTGTCCTTGCATGAGCAACTGCTAGTTTATTAAATTGCTTACTCTGTGAGTATTGTTCAGTATTCAAACACTGAAGTAGCAGTCATTAAGATTGCCAAAATGATAGTTCCTCTTTATTTAGCACTTTCTACACAATGACATCAAATAAGTAAACCAAAGTTTGAATACTTTATAGAAATAAACTTTGACCTTGAGATCTCCGAATCCTTTTCTGCCTTGATTATTTCACTCTGCTTATCTTATTGAAGTCAGGTCACTGTTGCATTGACAAAACTTTGGTTCTTCTTGGCTGCCATTTTTAATGCTAAAAAATGTAATCTACAAACTTTAGTTAGATTTCAGTAGCAGAATGAAAAAATTGGCAAACCTGCTATATTCTATAGTGGGGCTTCCTCTTCAGTAGATCAAGAGCTTAGTAGAAGTTCAAAGTCCCCACCTGTGCTGCTGATTGGGAACAGGTCTCTTTTTCCTCCACTGTCATGGCTGAAATTTGCAGAAGGGAAAAAAATACAAAATGATGATGATGGTGCTGGAGAAAATAATGACGAGAATAGCAAACATCTTTACTGAATGTCTCTTTTGTTCCAGATACTTTACACTAGTTTTGTTCTTCTCACAAAACCCCTGCAAAGTGGGCTTTATTATTCCTATTTTGCAGATAGGGGACCTGAGACTCAATGAGGTGATAAAACCTATCCCCAAATCATACAACAACTTGTACCTGGCTGAGTCAGGATCAAGATATAAAAATGTCTCAACACCATGCTGACTCGCAACCACAAAAATTTGCATCACCTTTCCAGCACTGTCCAGAGGCTATTATCATTTTCCCACTCCCCCTTTTGACAGGGAAATGAAAAAGTGTCCCGCTGTAACAAAATATTTATTAAAATTGTCATAATCATAATAACAAAACACTATCTTGCTCATTATTTCTGTTGATCATCAGCAAAAGCCCATGAGGTAGGTATTACTGTCACCCTTAAAACTGAAGCTCACAGAGTTAATGTAACTTGCTGAAGGCCACATAGCTACTAAGTGACAGAGACGGTAATTTTTCTAAAGCCTTCTAACTCCACATATGCTTTTCACCATGCCATTGGGTCTCTCAAATGATTTTTGTATGGCAGATAACAGTTTACACAGTCCTTTAATCATATTATTTAATTGAGTTTATTGGTGCTTCATGATAGAATTTTATTCTATGTTATGAATCTTTTAAAATTTTATTAGGATGTATCTAAAATTGATTCTTGTGGTATGAAGTTAGGTCATTTTAGAAGCCTATCTGTTTCTGTCCAACACCAGATAAGTGTATTCCTCAAATATGTTTTGGAAAATAAATGATGTGTTAGTAAGCAAAAAATGTCAGTCTTATCTATGTCATGGAGGCATTGAGAATATTAGATGAATAATATAGAAACTCTTGATTCCTTCTCTTTCCCCTTCCTTAGCATATGGGTGAGGTCCAGTAGTTTTTTTTTTTTTTTCTCTCTCTGTCTCTTCTGGATTGTAGCCCGAGATCATTTAGCTGTTAAGGAACAGAACTGTGATTTGAATCCAGCCCTCTGATACTAAAGCCAGTATTCCCATCCAGCACATTATGTGGCCTTCCTGAACTCTCTAATATGTCAGTCCTTCAAGGTTTTTTTTTTAACCACAACACACTCTCTGGGTGAAATGGTTCCACCTCTCTGTATTCTGCTCTCCCATACCACTTGATAAATACTTGTTCATATTTCACAATCCAGCTTCAATACAACTTCATTTTTTCAACAACATTTCTCGATCACTAACCATATGCTAAGGACTATGCTAATGTTGAGGAAAACATATGTAAGAAAAGCCATAGTTTCTGGCCACAAAAGGAATAGTCTAAGGGGTTAGATAGACAGTTAAGCCAACAGTAATGTGATAAACAGCAAAGGAAAGGAAACCAAGAACTGAAGACACCACCACTGCCCGAGACCCCACGTGATTAGATCAGGAAAGTTTAAACCATGGCAATAACATCCACAGCAATCAGATCCTCCAAAGTAGTCTGGCTCAATATACCAATCATGTACGTTCCCTAAATGCCTAGAGTGTTGAGAACCTGGTAATATTAGCCTGGTGGGGTTATTTTAATGAATCATAAATAGTCACCTTGGCTAAATTTTATTGTGCTGTGGGTATAATCAGACTCTACAATGCAAGCTATAATCCTGGTGAGTTAAGTTTCTCTACATCTTTCTTTTTACTGTCTACTGATCTCCACAGTGCATTTCCACTTTTCGTTATGACAGAAGTGTTCACCTCATGACTGAGTTGGTTTTGCTATCCATGTTGGAGACCTACTTGGTAATCACACCTCACAATTCCTGAACCCCTTATCACCAAGAGCAGCTATCACCACTCTACTGTAAACATGTTCCAGCAGGTCACTGTATAGACCTAGCTTATCATCGCTCAAAATTCTTTCATCACCAGCGTCTTCACAATGGAAACCCTCCATCACTTCATAGACCTCTTTCCTTCTATTTCACAGATTTGTCACTGCTCAGCCAGCCCTTCACTCTCTGTACCTCCAGACGCAATAGGTATTCTAGCCATGGGATATTGGGCACATCACTTAAACTTTTAGACCTCCAGTTTCCTTATCTATATAATAGGGATCACATTACCACTTTGAGGGGTCGCTGTAAAAATTAGCTTAACTGTAAAAGTTCTTCTGAGTTCCTTCACCCTTTGGTTTGCACTAGTCCTATGAAATTCAGCACACACTGCTTTGTGGAAGGATAATGAGTGTAAATCTCATCTATCTCCTACTGGATTCTAAACCCAAGAAGGAATACAACCTAATCTATGCCTCTCACAAACCTTGAAAATAAGAGATGATAAACAGGTAAGATAAAGTTTTAATGAAAGAAATACAATTTTTTCTGTGTCCTTAAATTATCCTTGCTGTTCCATTTTAATACCCCTATCCCTCTTTACTGAGAGGATTGTTTTAATATGTTTAGTCAGATTAAGATAAGTTGTTCCTGAGCTTATCCCCTGATGCTCAGAACCCGCTTCCCCCTGCCTGTCTCTGACTTAATATCCAACAATAGCCTTTTAATGGTCAGAATCGGAGCTGCAGCTCCTGCAGCTGACTTGGGGTTGGGGATTCAATGAGACTGTCTCACAGCTACAGCGACCTTGATATGCTTTTTATTTTTCATGAAATCTACCACCTGTCCTCATTCTCCTCCATACAATCCCCTTTTAGGGACATGAAGCCCCTGTCTGGGAGAAAGGCTGCCAGGGATGTGAAATTCTCCTGGCAGTTTTTTTTTATGTGCCATGGCTTCATTCCCTTTGGTCAGCCAGTTTAACATTTAACAAACAGTTATTGAGTACATGTTTTTTGCAAAGAACAATGTTCATATAAGGGGAAAAAAATGAAACTATTAGTTCATAAGATGTACTTGCTTCCAAAAATTATTTAGACTTGAGAAATATTTCTCCCCTGTGTGTCCTCATTATTAGGTTATTATCCAAGGCAGGATAACATACCTATATTTTATATAATATTAGGATTCTTAAGACTGTGAAGTCAGGAAGCTGGCGCAATTATTTCTAAAACCTCTTCTAGTTCTAAAAGACTAGACAACCCCCACTGGAGTTAGGGATCACCCATGAACTAAACAATCCATTCGTGAGACTGAAATTTGTTTCAAGGAAGATTCATCTGAACGTCACTGGTTTGTTCAGATCCACAGTTACTGCAGACCTGAGGATGATTATTATGAAGAATGATAACCAAACATTATGGTCATGTCGACGCGTGGTCAGTGAATCAAACCAAATTGGGAGTTTAGTCATGATTGATTTTCTTGGCATCCTGCGAGGTGATGACTGTTTTATAGGAGCAAATGAGTGGTTTTGTAAGTGGTGGCGCCATGTATTCCCAGCCAAACTGGTGACTGTGTCTGCCACCTGGGGTTTTGATGGCAGGAAGCTGTGTCCTGGTGTCTGGCCAGCTGACTCAGTCACGGCCTGGACCCTGAGCCAATGACAGTCCCCAGAAGACTGTCCCAAATCTCCCCTCCACTCCAACCTTTGAGGGTCTCAGGAAAACCTGTGCCTTTCTTCATGTTCCTCTGTTTTCTAGCTGTATTGTCCTAGGACAAATTGTGTACTTTCTCTTAGTCTCTGTTTCTTCATACGGAATTTGGGGAAAATATCTACTTCACAGGGTTGTTGTGAGAATTATATGAAATTTAAATCTCCTACAACATAGAGGAGGAATCCAGTAAATGTTATTTTCCTTTTGCCATGTCACCCTTTTTTCATCCATAGCTGTCATGCCCCTTGGCACAGCTGGCATCTGAAAGTTTAATTGCAACAATTATTCACTGGGGCAAAAACATATCCTCTGCTCAATCCCACCCTCCACCTACTGTGTTGCGCCTGCACAGCCGAACCTACTGGAGGACAGCACACAGTCCTGCTGCCTGACTTTAGACACGTGACCCGCTCAGCACCAGGAGTTCATTCTTTTGCTCTTCTCCATGACAACTGCATACCTCCTCTCTCTTCTCAAACCTCCATTAGCTCCTCCCCAGTCTCCTCAGCTAGTGACCATCTTCCTATTCCGATGGGAAAATTGAGGCACTCAGCAGACGAGCCCCCCACAAGCTCCCCTTTCCCACACCTATGTATCCACTGACACCTTATGCTTATGGCTGCCACCATCTTTTTTGCTTTTGTGGATGAACTCTCTTCACTGCATCTATGGCCACCTCTTCCTCAGGCAAAAACTTCCATCCCTCCCCTTGATTCCCAGTAAGTCTTCCCTCTTTCTCTTGCATTAACACATTTTCTCTCTCTGTTGGACCTTTCTCAAAATACACATGCTTTAATTTCTCCTATCTAAAACCAAAAACCATATTTCACCTTACTTCTCCCTCAGCCAGGACCCCACTTCTTGACTGAAAACTTCATTTAAAATATTTGAAATGCAAATCAAAACTACAATGAGGTATCACCTCACACCGGTCAGAATGGCCATCATCAAAAAGTCTACAAATAATAAATGCTGGAGAGGGTGTGGAGAAAAGGGAAACGTCCTACACTATTGGTGGGAGTGTAAATTGGTGCACCCACTATGGAAAACAGCATGGAGGTTTCTTAAAAAACTAAAAATAGAGTTACTGTATGATTCAGCAATCCTACTCTGGGTATATATCTGGAAAAAAAATGAAAAAAAATTCAAAAGGATACATGCACCTCAGTGTTCATAGCAGCACTATTTATAATAGCCAAGACATGGAAAAAACACAAGTGCCCATCAACAGATAATTGGCTTAAGAAGATGTAACATAGATAGATAGATAGATAGATAGATAGATAGATAGATAGATAATGGAATATTACTCAGCCATAAAAAAGAATGAAATATTGCCATTTGCAGCAACATGGATGGACCTAGGGATTAGAATGTTGAGTAAAGTAACTCAGACAGAGAAAGACAAATATCATATGATATCACTTCCATGTGGAATCTAAAAAATAATACAAGTTAATCTATATACAAAACAGAAAGAGACTCATAGACATAGAAAACAAACTTACAGTTACCAGCAGGGAGAGGGATGGGGGAAGGGACATAGAAAACAAACTTACGTTTACCAGCAGGGAGAGGGATGGAGAAAGGGACAAATTCAGAGTATGGGATTAACAGACACAAACTACTATACATAAAATAGATAAGCAACAAAGATTTACTGTATATCAGTAATCAGATTTACTGTAATAACCTGTAATGGAATATAATCTGAAAAAATATATAACTGAATCACTATGCTGTATACCTGAACCTAACACAATATGGTAAATCAAGTGTATCTCAAAATATATATATATATATATATTTGTCTCACCCTTGCTGTCCCACTTTTTTTTTTTTCCATTCTCTCTTAAACTCACTGCAGTCAAGCTTTTGACTCCATGTCTGCCCCAAAGGATCTCTTGTTGTGGTTACCAATGATCTCTGTGTTATTAAATCTAGTAGTTATTTTGCAGTCCTCATTTTACTGACCTACCAGCAGCATTTAATACAGTGGTTCACTTCCTCTTTCTAGAAATCCTTTCTTCTCTACTTTACTTCTGGGCCCTTTTGGATTTTCTCCAGCCTCTCTGATCACTATTTCTTCTCTTTACTTGTATCTCCTCTTTTCCTCAAACACTTCGGAGTGCCCTTAATACAACAACTTCGCTTGTGACTCTTCTCTTTCTTTCACTCCTTTTATCTAATCCATCTGTAAATCCTGGTGATTCTAGCTACAAAATATATCCAAAACCTGACTTCTCACCACCTCTTGCTACCTTCCTGTTCAAGCCACCCTATTCTGTTCTCTGAATTGTTGCATTCATCTCCTGACTGACCTTCCTGCTTCTTTTTGTGTCCATCTACCATCTAGTTTTTTCACAACTGCCAGAGAAACCTTGTTAAAGTGGATGATAGATCGTCTCATATGATGATCATCTCATATTTCCTCAATATCATCCAATGGCTGCCACGTCATTCAAAGTAAAATTCAGAGTCCTTATAATGGTCTACAAGGCTATTCATACATGATACAGATCTC
Organism: Hyperoodon ampullatus; assembly: GCF_949752795.1. Classification (NCBI taxonomy): domain Eukaryota; kingdom Metazoa; phylum Chordata; class Mammalia; order Artiodactyla; family Ziphiidae; genus Hyperoodon; species Hyperoodon ampullatus. The sequence goes on along the minus strand of NC_136915.1, from coordinate 121,926,373 downwards.
AACTGGTTGGGGTCATTGGTATCTTCATGTTATCATATCCAGTGATGTGTCTTTTGTTCTCATCTTTATGTGTCAGCAGTATTTGCCTCAATTGATAATTACCTTAAGAAATGCTTTCCACACTTGGCTTTTGAAATACACATTTTCATGGTTTACTTCTGACATAACTACCTGGCTACTTCAAATCAGTTTTTGTTGCTTCATCCTCCTCCTATCTTCTAGATGTTGTGATATGTACTAGAACTGGTACTGAAATGTTTTCTGTCCTCTCTCTTATTTTTTATTCCCACGGCTTTAAATATCATCCATATGCTGATGCCTCTCCAGTTTATGCCTTCAGCCTTGGGCTATGGGTTTGTCTATCTTACTTCTATTCTACTTCTGGGTGTCTAAAAGTCATCTTAGACTTAATATATACAAAAGACCATTTTTGAGTTTCAACTCTAAAATTGTGCCCTTTGCTCAGGTTTTCCCATCTTAGTAAATGACATCATTTTCTGTGGTTGCTTAGGCTAAAGACTAGGAGAGATTCTTGTTTCATCTTTTTCTCTCATTATAGCTATCAATTAGCAAATACATAGCAAATATATCCTAAATCTCACATTGTTTAAATAAAAGAAAGAAAGAATGAATGGGTAGATGGATGAATGGATAGATATGGGCCTAATTTTTAACCTCTTTCTCTTCTTCAGGAAATTCCTCCAAAAGTGTCCTTTAGAATATAAAATGAAGGGCTTTCTTTCTGGGGTAGCCCACATTAATTCAGGAGGTTCTACTGTATACAGTAGACATTAATACTCATTAATGTCAGAAAAGAAGTATTATCAAGCTACAAATAGTGAATGGACAATCTAATGTAATTTTCCTTAAATAGTTCAAATGTTTCACAAAACATGCTTAAAAAACCCCTGTCAGTTTAGAGAAACAAACAACCATACTCATTTTATAGCCAGGGAAAGCAAAACATTGAAAAGTAAAGTAAGTTGTGTAAAATTATGGCAATGGGTCACTTAGTTGTAATGGACAAAAGTGGAAATAAATAGACCAGTTAAGAGGCAGTTTCAACAATCTAGGGAAAATATAGGAACTTTTCACTTATAGCATAGATATGTTTGGAGTAAAGATGTCTACAAAGCAGATATCTGTAAAGATATTATATTTAATTTTGAGCTCTATTATTCAATTAGAAATATGTTATCACAGGATGAATTATCTAATAGACTTATGGAGCAGTCAAGTCTTGAATGAATTCTTTTTCTATTATGAGAAATTAATGTAGGAACGTAAGATTTAGAAAGATACGGTTTAACTAAATAGTTAAGTCCACTATTTGTTGAAAATTGTACTGGGGATGATTTTGGGAAAAACTGAGTTAAATAAACTTATCGGTTTCCTCTGTTAGTCATTTTCAGAGTCTCTAACACGGTTATACATACTGTGAAAGATGAAGGAGATACAATATGCAGCATTTCCCATATTAATTTGATCAGGTAATCTCTTTTCATTTGCACAGATTTATTTCTTGGGGCACATTCGTTTATTGTGGAAGAGAACTTGGAAAATTGACCATAACTGGCAATTTCCTAAATGTCTACTTTTTTTTTTTTTTTTTGCGGTATGCGGGCCCCTCACCGCTGCGCCCCCCCACCCCCACCGCGGAGCACAGGCTCCGGACGCGCAGGCTCAGCGGCCATGGCCCACGGTCCCAGCTGCTCCGCGGCATGTGGTATCCCCCCGGACCAGGGCACGAACCCACGTCGCCTGCATTGGCAGGCGGACTCCCAACCACTGCGCCACCAGGGAAGCCCCTAAATGTCTACTCTTAATCCCCAGTATGTTGCTTTTCTCTTTCTTTAATATAGTTATCTGTATTTCAACTCCATGTCATCCTGACGTCATAAGAAAGTATTCTCTGATCCATTGCATAAGGCAATCTAACTTGCAAGTACTATTAATTCCAGGCCTTGGGAAAAGCAATATAATACATTCCCGATTATTATAAGTACTCTTTTATGTAACTTTTCAGAAGGACTGTATTTATATGGCTCTTCTCACCCACAAAATTTAACTCCTGTCAGCAGTCGTTCCACACACACACACACACACACACACACAGACATTTTAATATAGCAGTAAGATACATATAATCAAAGGCACAGACGTGTTCTATTCAGTGAGATTTGACAATTGTATCCAGCCAAAATGAAGTATAAAATATTTCCATTTTCCCAGAAAATTCCCTTATGTCCCTTCCCAATCAATCCTTCCCACATCCCCAGTGAGTCAACTACATTGTGATTTCTATTACCATAGATTTGTTTTTACCTGTTCTTATACTTCCTGTAAATTAAATAATTTAGAATGTACGCTTTCATTTCCAGCTTCTTTTGTGCTTTACACAACTTGTTTTGGAGACTCATCCATGTTATTCTAAGTATTTAAGTATTAGCTGTTTGTTCTTTTGTATTTCAGAGTAGTAATCCATTTTATGACTATATCACATTTTGTTTAACAATTCTCCTGTTGAAGAACATTTGGATTGTTTACAGTTTTTGGTTTTCATGGCTAATATTGCCAGAAGATTCTTAAACAGATCTTTTAGTTGATCATTTCTCATGAGTAAATGTCTAAGAATTGAATTATTAATTAATAGGGCAGCTGTATGCTTAAGATTATAAGATGCTGCCAAATAATTTCCCAAAGTAATTTTATCATTTTACTCTTCACCAAAAATATGAGCCAACTTTTCAACATCTTTGCTGACACCTGTATTGTTGTTCTTTTAAACTTTAGACATTTTGGTGAATGTGAAATGGTATAACATTTTAAATTTTGCATATCCCTGATGATTCAAATTGAGCACCTCCTCATGTGCTTATTGATACTTTTTAATATTTTCTTTGGTGAAATGTCTGTTCAGATATTTTGCCCAGTTTTCCAGGGTTGTTGGTGTTTTGACTTTTGATTTATAGGTGTTTTTTCTGTATTCTGGAAAAAATTCTTTATCAGATATATGTATTGCAAATATTTTCTCCCAGGCTGTGGCTTGCCTGTTTATTTTCTTACAGGTGTATTTTGATGAACAGAAATTCTAATTTCAATGAAGTCTAGTTTATCTACATTTCCTCATATGGTAATATTCTTATGTCCTATCTAAGAAATCTTTTCTTACCCATGGTCATGAAAATATTTTTATAAATTTCTGTCTAGAAATTTTATTGTTCTAGCTTTTACATTTATATTTATGTTCCATCTCAAGTCAGTTTTTGTTTATGCAGTGAGGTAGGAGTTGAGGTTTATTTTTTCCCTGATGAATTACCAGTGGTCAGTACCATTTATTAAAAAGCCTTTCTTTCCTTCATTGAATTTATGTGGTGCTTCTGGTAGTCATACTGGCATTATGTGATTTTATCTCTCTGGCTTTAGCCAATAGAACAAAATCCTTCATTTTGCTAATAATCCCTAGCCTCTATTCTGAACCAGGCACTGTACTAGTCTCTAGAAACACAATGGAAAACAACAGTCATTGTCCCTATCCTTAGAGTTAGATTAGTTGGCTAGCTAAGTAATTGAAATCTTGTCCTAAAGTAGCTCAGACCTAGGGACATATATAATCTCACAAAACTGGAATTCTGTGATAAGGCTAACTGCAGGGTTTATTAATTCTGTGGTCCAATGGTATCATCAAGGTCTAGGTTTTTTCATCTCCTCTGCCATCCTCACTCAGATTGGCTGCATCTTCAGGCTGTAAGCAAGGTGGTTACTGCAGTTTCAGGCATTACAGTGAGACTGAGTGATGCTCAGAGGTGGAAGATAACTTGTTTTTACTTTTAGCCCTGGTTTTGGAGTGAGGATTCTTTTCCCAGAGTCTCTTCATTGGACTGTCATTCGTGTCTCATTGAAAAGAAAAGAATCATATCTGTTCCAGAGCTAAACATTGGCCAGGGGCATGAGATTGCTCTTAGACCAATCAGACCCCTTTCTGGACCTGGGGGGACGTTACTTCTGCTGAGGCACATGGAAATTTGGGGAATGGTTAGGTACCTGAAAAAATTAGGGAATTTTCAGTAAGCCAGGCCAGGAAAATGGATGATTGTCAGCAACCACTGGTGTTCATGGTCTGTTCGTTATGCTTAATTAGGGAAGATGGACATTACCCAAGTATATAAGCAAACAGGAAAGAAAATGATTGGATTTTTAAAAAATGGACATTAATCAAGGTCCTGTGATAGAGAATAAACAGAGTGGATGGGCAAGGAATTCCCATTTAAGGTAGAATGTTCAAGGCAAGCCTGTCGGAGGCAATGATATCTAAGGAGAAAAATGACTGAGAAGAAGCCAGCCATGACCATATCTGGAGGGAGAATGTGCTTGTCAAAGGGAAGAGCAAAAGCAAGTGTCTGGGGACAGCTTGCCATTTTCTAAGAACTTCAAAGGGCCAGTGGGTTAGTGAATGAATCAGAGGAGGGCATGATGCAAGGTTGGAGCAACAGGAAGGGCCACATCATTCAAGGTCTTGTAGGCCTTGTTAGACCAGTTTGTGCCCTCACATTTGCTCTTCTGGAAATTCAGAACAGAGAATAGCAGAATGTATTTCAGCTTGGAATTGTGTCTCGAGAGGGAGGGATATTAACTGCAGAGCTGGAGTAGGGGCAGGAAGATGAGGGAAAATCTGCTTGGCTCTGGAGTGAGAGTCAGAGAAAGTCTGTCTATAAAGAGAAAGAGAAGAAGCAGATGTGAAGAAAGGAGCACAGACAAGGCAGACAAAGAGAGGAAATCCTGATTGCTTTTAGCTTCTTTGTTTCAGTACCTTCTATGAGTCCCTGCTCTCATCCTTCCTTGAAATTGCATGAATGAGCTGGATTCATTTAGTCAATTCACCTTTCTTGCTTAAGTTAACTTGAATTGGATTTTATGACTTACAACTAAAAAGCTGTTAATCGATGCACGTATAATTTCCGTGAGTTTGACATTCTACAAAGCAAGTTAACTAAAATCAAGTCATCTGTACGAGTCAGTCCCAGCTAATAATCATTTTTCCAGATTTGGTTTCTTTTGGAGGTGCAGCTAAGAGGCTGGAAGGGTAAAAAAAAAAAAAAAAAAAGGACAGAAAAGGGAAAGAGAACCCCTAAGACTGCAACAAATTCCTTTCATATAAATATGTTTTTCACATGTCCATAAAAACCGTTCTGCTTACATTCTATTCTCTTATGCTTATTTTGCCCATATTTTTGAGATTTCATCACATTTTTTTCCATAGCGTTTTTCTCCCATTATGACAAGTTATTAATAATTATAAGCGATTTGAGTACAAGAAAGATTAACCATTTCTACTGCTCTGACCAGACTAAACATTTCTTAAAAGAACCATAAATTTCCTTTCATTCTTTGTTATTCTTTTCATCACATTAACTGGAGAGCTGATTCTTTTGTTACACTTGAAAACCCACATTACTTTCTCTCTACAGGAACAGCACTTGTATATACTCATGAATTTGTTTTATTCATTGTTTCTTTCTTTTCTTCTGAGTCTTTTCTTTACCCTTTATTTGGTTAACATGTTGAGAGTTCCATTTCTCCTTGTCCACTGTCCAAATCCCCTGTTTCTTCTAAGACCTAGTTCATGGTTAATCTTCTGCTGGAAACCTTTGACCTTTCGAGCAGCATAGATTTTTTGCCTTCTCTGATATCCTCTTCCTCGCATAATCAGGTCCACAGAGTTTAGAATGAAACCATTTTCTCCCTCTATTTTTTTTCTTTTTGAAAATATACATATCTGTGTTCTCAGTAAGATTATCAATTTTAGAGAATGGGATCTCAGTTTTACACGTTGTGCCAGTTAGAATTAGGTTTTGCTTCATAAAACAGTGAGGCCAAATAAGTTAGTTAAACAGGAGAGAGATTTATTTCTTACTAATGAAAAAGAAATCTGGAGCTGTAGTTTTGGGATGACATGGCAGTTCCACTGTAATCAGAGACCCAGGCTCCTTGCTTCCTTTTGTTTTACCATCCTTAATATATGACTTTTCAACCAGTTTGTAAAGCTTAAGGCACCAGCTTGTGGACAACCTTCAGGGGTGGGAGTACTGTCCTCTGGTATGTTATATGCCCTTGTACTGTGTTGAATAGTGCCCCTCCCTCAGTTCCTGTATAGTTAGCAACTGTAAATGTGACTTTATTTGGAAGTAGGGTCTTTGTAGATGTGCTCAAGTTAAAATGAGGTCCCATTGGATTAGGGTGATATCTAAATCTAATAACAATGTATTCATAAGAAGAGGGAAATTTAAACACAGACTCACAGAGAGACACAGGAAGAAGTCCATGGGATGAAGCAGGTAAAGATTGGAGTGATATAGCTACAAGCCAAAGAACACTAAGGATTGGTGGCAACCACCAGAAGCTAGGAAGAGGCAAGGAATGATCCTTCCCTAGAGTCTTCAGGGAATTCAAACTTCTAATCTCCAGAACTGTGAGAGAAAAAAAAAATTCTGTTTTAAGTCATCCAGTTGGTGGTAATTTGTCACACTAGCCATAGGTAACAAATATAGTCCCCCGATAGACTCAATACGTGAATCTATGAATCAAAGGGTGGAAGTAGAATGGATTCTCTCACCATCACCCCACATGACTCACCTGTGGAATTTGTGCCTCCTGTCTCAATAGCTTTGGTTGTGCCCAATTAGAAGCTCCTGGCTCCTGGAGTGGGGATGATGGTAGTGGTGGAGAGGCCCGACCAGGAGACATATTAGTTCTCTAAACTTAAAGCTGTAATTACAGTCTGCTCATTTTGGGCACCTCATGCCAGAGTACCAACAGGCAAAGAAAAGATTGATGATACAGATGAGATAATTGATTCAAGTTATCATGAGGAGTTAGAGTTGTTGAAACAAAGAGGTCAGAGAAGAGCATATCTGGAATCTAAAGGAATCACTGTGACATCTCTTGGTACTTCCACGCCCAGTGATAATGATGAAGAGGTAACTGTCAGAATCATTGCTTGACTCGGGCAAGGCAAATAGGGAGGCACATCTTTCAAGGATGAAGGTCTGGGTCACTCCATCAGGAAAGCAATCTAGATCAACTGAAGTGCTAGCTGACAGAGAGGAAAATCTAGGATTGGTTATGCTGGAGGTGGATGATGAATGTCAATTACTACTTCAAGACCTGCTGTTTGTTCCACTAACTCTCTTGTATTTAGCACATACAGAGACTGTGACTATTCACTACCTTAAATAGGACTAAAAGGTTAGACTTAATAGAGAGCTAAGTGATAGAGGGTGGACTGTATGAACACCTTTGTGTACCATTCAAATCCATTCAGTCTCATTTCTTATTCCAGCCACTGCTGTAGCAGCATCTTCCATGTCGGTTTTGACTAGCTTTGCATGGTGAAGCCTGATAATATTTTTACTTGGGCCAACACTAAATACCTCTTGCTTCCTTTCTCAAGGTTTTGCTGATGCCACAATCTGGGACACTTGGTGAAATCTACTTAATATTTTTGCCCATGAAGCCACCCTTGGCAAGGAGGAGGAGACAATGGATAAATTTGTCTTCCTACCAAATCTAAAGTGTATAGCTTTGAGACTCACTTCGTAATATTCTTCAGAAAGGCTCATGGAGTTGAATACCAGATGCCCATCCCTCTGGTCAACTAAAGTTGCTATATTGGCTTTCCTCCTTCCCTGTTTTATTCCCTCTTAACTTTTCTCCTCTTCAGGGCATTATTTCCCAAACAAATCACCTGTATGTCAGTCTTTTTCTCAGCCTCTGAATTTGAGGAAACACAAGCTAAGTTAAAAAAAGATTTAATATTTATTCTGCCTTAGGCATAAGTATCTGACAGCATTTTGATGTTACATGCTCAGAATATTTACAGTTCAACAGAGTGAAACATCTATGTCCAAAGGATTGACTCTTCATATGGGTTTTCAGACATTAGTGACCCCTGATAAAGTACTTTTGCATTGAGGGATCTTCCTTACATTTTTCAACTATGGCAGGATCTTGAACTGACTTATTTAGCCCATTCTGGTTTCTTAACCATTTATTCTTAGACTTGTAACATCCAAGTAATAATAAACCCCAACAACTTCCTGAAAAATCACAGCTTGAGATAAAAATGTCAAAAATACATGAATATTAGAATGCTCTACTGCCTTTCTCAGTAGGTTTCAGGAAAATATATTTGGCTATCTGACCTCTGACTTCATCCCAACAGGGCTTTACCCATTTTCAGTCATATTTGGTCTTCATGGAAAAAAGCAAACTTGTTCCTGGGGTGACTGCAGCTGTATCATTATTCTTATGTTTGTTTCATACACAAATTAAAACACTCCATTAATTTGGTTCATACTGCTTTGAGAGCTAACTTACTACACTTTATCTGACTTGCTTCTATTTGTCATCAAGAAGAAGTGCACCTATTTTAATAATCCATGAAATTCAGCCTGAGTAAGCTAACATCTTGTAGGAGATAGGAGCTGCCTGGCAGGGAAGTCCCAGCACCTGGTGGATTAGACTCTCTTTATGTGAAGACACACTTTGGGGGCTCTTAAAAATATATTGTGGGGGATGAAAGAAACCAGATTAGAAATACCACAGGTCCTGCATTTGAGGAGGAGTTAAGAACTAGAAAAATTTTCATTGTTCCTGGTAATGTGATTTTTTCCCCAATATTTATTAGGCTGATAGGATCTGTGTGAACTCAGGTCACATTATTATTCTCATTATTAAGTGAAAAAGTTGAAGCACAATTGGGGCAAATTACATGCTTGGAGCCATTTGACTGGAAGGTGATAAGACAGGAATTCAACTCAGAATTGCCAACTCTAACTCCTATGCTAGTCATTCATATTTGGTCCTGAGTAAGTTCATTGGCTGGAGCTTCAAATTTCCCAAAGTCTTCTCTTCCTTACAGATTTTGGATAGTTTTGATTCTTCTTTGTCAGTTACTGTTTTTCATGTTTTCAGGGCTTGTTTTCTGTCTATTCTTTTTTTTTTTTTTTTTTTTTTTTTTTGCGGTACGCGGGCCTCTCACTGCCGTGGCCCCTCCCGCCGCGGAAAACAGGCTCTGGACGCGCAGGCCCAGCGGCCGTGGCTCACGGGCCCGGCCGCTCCGTGACATGTGGGATCTTCCCGGACCGGGGCACGAACCCATGTGCCCTGCATCGGCAGGCGGACTCTCAACCACTGCGCCACCAGGGAAGCCTGCTCTGTCCATTCTTATACCTACTTTTCAAAGCTTATCCCACAATGCCCTCTCTTTTATAAGGCGTACATCTCTACTCATGAAACAGGACAGGCTCTAGAGCTGTGGTCACCTGTGACTGCTGAACAATTAGAATATGGCTAGTGAGAACTGAGGTGAGCTGTAAATGTAAACAGTACACTGTATTTCAAAGACTAAACAGGAAAATGAAGATTATAAAATATCTCATTCATATGTTTTTATTGATTTCATGTAGAAATGGTAATATTTTAGATACACTGGTTAAATATATTACTAAAATTATTTTAATCTGTTTCATATTACTTTTTTAATGTGACGATCAGAAAATTTAAATTATGCATAACTCATATCTGTGGCTTACATTATATTTCTATTGGTAGCCCTGCTCTACAACTTGCCAGTGAGGAGAGAGAAGACATAGGTTAAGGTTCTAAAGACCAAGGCCAGTTAGTAGAGCCCTTGAGAGCTCTGAAGTCTGGATCACTGAATCTTAGAGTCCATGTGGGCTTCATGAGGACAGAATCAGTGCCTGTCTCATTCACAAGGGTAGCCAGTGGTATCTTGATCCATACCTGGCACACAGAGGGACTCATGAATCTAGAGTGGTGGTTGTTGGCAGAAAGCCTAGGACAGGGTCACTTGTGTTTGACAAGAGGCAGAGTCACAGTTTTGGAAAGGGGGACACCATTTTCCTCTTGGTTAACTTTCTCTTTGTGATGTCTTGGGGTTCTAACTTCAATGTTCATTATCTCATTTCTAATACTTCTCTTCCTGAGCTAGGACTCTTTATCTAAAATATCCCAGAGTTTTGGATAATAGTGTATAGATTCATATGCCACTGTTACCTGCTTTTCAAAATGTGCTGACAACTACTTTCATTCCTCAATCATTTATTCCCTTACTCATGTATTTCTTCTTTAATAAATATTTATTTAGTGACTATTTTCCACATTGCACAGTATTAATTTTTATGGTTACATAAAGAAGAAAATATCAGGGGGTTATAGTAAAGTCCTATTCCTTTTTATAATAAGGCAGACTCATTTCTTCATGTTTTCTCAAGATGACTCTCATAACCCTTTCTGTCATTTTGTAAACTCATCCTGTACTTACCTGTCTTGGCTTTACTTGTTCATCCTGTTCTTATTACCTGAAAAGCCTACCATCTTATCTCTATTTTGAGTGCTCAACCCAAATTCTATTTTTTTCCTTGAGGCATATATATTCTTTGTTTCTTCTTTCTTGTCCCAACAAGATGTGGTTTCTTCTCATGGGGTATGAGTTACAATGAAGGACACCTAAGATGCATTGTTACAGCCCCTATTTCAGGTAAAAGGAATTGGGATATTGGGGTAATTCTAAAAACATACCATGTTAGCTGTCTCCTCAGTGGAAACTGGTTTCATTTATTGGCTTATTTTGTTTTGCCTTACTTTAGATATTCATTGGACCTATTTTGGTTTTCCTCTGCTGAGTCTATCCTGCTGATAAGCACATTGAAAGGATTCCTTATCTCTGATAGGATTTTGTTTACTTCTAGGATTTCCATTTGACTATTTTCATAGTTTATACCCCTCTGCTAAAATTCTTCATCTGTTCATGTGACTTTTCCCACTAGATTCTTTAACATTTTTAGCATAGATATATTAAAGTCTGTGTTGATAATTCCAGCATCTGGGCAGTTTCTGGGTCTGGTTCTGTTGACCATTTCCTTTCTTGGAAATTGGCCACATTTTCTTGCTTCTTCACATGTCTAGACATTTATGATTAAATGCCAGAAACTGCATGTAAAAGAAATGTAGAAACTAAAGTAAATAATGTTTCAACTCAGAAAAGGGAATCACTGGGGGTTGGGTGGGAGTTGAGTCAGTCCAGTCTGTAGTTGACCTGAGTATGCACTTTGTGGTTGCTTTAATTAGATTCATTACAGCACAGCATCAAATGATTTGAGGGCTGGAAAGAATCCCTCCTTTAGCAGGGATCTGAGCTCCTGAAGGGTTTGTCTCTGTTCTCCTGCCCTGCTCTCAGCACACTTATGCCTCTGGGTAGGCATGGGGATCTATCTCAGCTCTCCTGTCTCTCTTACAGCCACTTCTACCTCATATTCAGTGTAAGACCAACATTTTTAGAGGAATTTCTCAGCTTTCAGACTTCAGTAGGCTCTGCTGTCCCTTTCCCAACTATAGCAGCAGCTATATTAACGTAAGATCAGGAGTTTTTGAAGTGCTTCTCTTGGTTCTCCTGTCCTGCCCTGAGATTTCAGCAATCCCCCTTTAGAAGCTTAGAATTTTGAAGCCACTCATTTTTTCTCTCTCTTTCTGATATCCTTCAGTATTACTTAACTGCTCCCCATAGTAGCTTCTTATATTGTATCTTTTCATTTAAAACCAACAAACCATTTCATGTTCTAACTCTTCAGTCTTTCCAAACAGGGCAGAGAGACTGCAGAAAAGACTCTTTCTAATGTCCTGAGCATTGTCTGGAACACTTTACACACATGTATTTCATTTTATCATTGTAACAATAGTGATATATCACCATTGTACAGATCAAGAAACTAGGACTCAGGGCTTCCCTGGTGGCGCAGTGGTTGAGAGTCCGCCTGCCGATGCAGGGGACACGGGTCCGTGCCCCGGTCTGGGAAGATCCCACATGCCGCGGAGCAGCTGAGCCCGTGAGCCATGGCCTCTGAGCCTGCGCGTCTGGAGCCTGTGCTCCGCAACGGGAGAGGCCACAACAGTGAGAGGCCCGCGTACCGCAAAAAAAAAAAAAAGAAAAAAAAGAAACTAGGACTCAGAAAGGGTGAATTCATTCATTTATTCCAGAAGTAATTTTGAGTGCTTACTGAGATATCTTCAATGCTAAGATGCCCGTTTAAATATTTCTGAAATTGTGACATACTTCACAATAGATCTAAACATTTGATGTGGTAGTAGCTCTCTCCCACCAGAAGGTTATTATTAAATACTATATAAACATTAGGGTAGGGGAAGTAGATATAGCAGTGAAAATGCCTCATAGAGACCTAGACTCATGGAGATTTTAGGCCAGTAATCACACAGGGGGCAGGAAGTGGAAACGGAACTCAAATCCACATAAATTCCATTTTAACACTAGACTAAGAAGCTCCCTGATTGCAGTTTCTTAGTTTCCCGCATTGATTACATATCAATAGCTCCTAACTCAATGCTGAGAGTGGAGATACTGAGTAAACATTAATTAATTCATCAATTGAATTTATTTTTTGTCTTTCAACCTCATCTAGCTTCAACTGCTTCAATTATTAAAGATTTCTGCTCCTTTACCATGTCCCTAACTTAGCTTTTCTATCCTTGGGACACATCCCTCACCCTGGGTACTGTTTATTATCTATTTTTAGTTCAACTATGTGCGGATCCCCTCCTCCCTTTCTGGGTGGTGACTGACCGTGACTCTGCCAGCAGGTACTATACCATTAAACACATTTTTATTCTTTGATTTTGGCCCATTGGCCATTTTGTCCTTGTGGAGCCACTCAGCTCTAATCAGGCTTATCTTTGGGTATATGGTTCATACTGGAAAACTTGGCTTGGGCCCTGGCTTCACGGACGTTTGCCTAGCTGGCTTTTGAAGGCAGTGCCAACCTCATTACATATGATCTGTGCACATGGCCATGGTCTACCCTTTTGTGTGTTCTCTATATCTGTGTTTCTCGTACCATAATAGATTGGGAGTGATAAATAAGGTCATAATAAGACCACTAACTGTACAACAAGTACTCCCAGGTGCTACCTTCTTCTGCTAATGTGCGGGCTTTGATACATGGTGAAGTCTCTGCAGGTTTTCTCTTGCAATTCTCAAGGAGAGAAAGTAGAGTGATTTTACATATGCCATGAATGCAACACCTTCAGCTCTCATGGGACTACTGATATTGCTCATATATATATATATATATATATATATATATATATATATACATATATATATACATATATATATATTTATTATTATTATTTTTTGGCTGCATTGCATGTCATGTGGGATTTTAGTTCCCCAACCAGGGATAGAACCCGTGCCCCCTGCATTGGAAGGCAGAGTCTTAACCACTTGGACCACTGGGGAATTCCCTATTGTTCACTTTTATCACTTTGACTTTTTGCTGTTTTCTCTTTCCTTTATCACCTGTGATATACAATGAGGACACTTCAGAGCTGTGGTGCCTTCTGCTGATAGCCATCAAAGTTGTACTGTATCCATAACACATTGAATTCCAATGTGCCCAAACCACCATGTTTGATCCCAATAACATTTCTGACATTAATGAGGGGATGGTGCCCTTGATATGTGCTCTTCCAAGTAGGGGAGAAGTCTTCCTCTGTGTTTTTAAGAAAAAGATATGACAAGGTGACAAAATAGTACTGTTCTGTGATGCTGTAAATGTAATGAAGTTTTTATGAAGAAAGTTGCACTTTCAGCCCTCTTTTCATGGAACTCAGATTTGATTTCATAAGGCCCTGGGCTAAAGGACAAATTAGGTGACAGGCATCACTGGGCACAAAATCATGCTCCCTTACGTACAGCTGGGTATCACAATTGGCCCAAGCTTGTGTGCCTTACTCTCTCCTTTGGGGGAGGTCTTTTCCAGTTGATTATTTTGGGGGGCAGTTAATGCATACAATTCCTATACACATCCAATCCTATAGACATGCCTCCATATGTCTAAATTCCAGAGTGAATACAATTTAGGTTCTTGTCTACCTCCCTCACTCCATCTTTATGAACTTTTTAAGTGATCACAAGTTAATTATTCTTTTTGTCCAAGTTAATTTCTTCCTTTTACCCAATGAGATAAGGATAACATATTACTTCTAAATGAAGGAATGTGAAAATCTGTAAAAATAGACCAATAGATTCTTATCTGTAACTTTTTTGTGTGTGTCACCAAAATGCTTTACGGGACTCTTATAAACTTGGCTTCATATCAGATGATTAGTACTTACATGTAGGGAACTGTACATATTTAGAATTCATTAGTATCATATTTGCTGTGTCTGTAGGTTGTCTTTATTTATGTTATTCTCAGAAGTAAGCCATTTCCATACCCCAGCATCTAGTAATGAGTCGCTTGCAAAAAAAGTGACTTTTTTTGTTATACATCTTTAAAAAATCAATTGAGATGACTGGAATATAGACTAAAAGGATAAAATCAGAGTTAATGTATTATGAGGCTGATATTTTCAACATTAAATGTGAAAAAGTAACATATGGTTTGTCATCCCAAATAGTATGAATAAATTGAGATAAGTTTAATGATCATTGGATCAGAAATATTTGAAGGTTGTGTTAACCAAATATGTGTATATATATACACACACACACACATATACACATATACAGAGAGAGAGAGAGAGAAAATGAATATGGGTATATGCCATGCTTTATAAAATAGCATTGCTACATACACTGTAGAATACAGTGTACTCATTCAACTTTACTAGAGAATAGTCCTATGAAATCTGGCATTTTTATTTATAGGTAGTATAGATTCAATAACTACCATTTTGTGAAAAAATACACTAATGGTCCTATTAAGAATAGTGACTTTGTGCTTGTTAAGTGCTCACTGATTACTTAAAAACTCACGCTCACTTAATCTGGAAGAATAATTAATAAAATAAGCATTTCAGAGTTCAATTTCCCAATTACAAAGTTTATTTCTACATTTACTGTAAAAGAGACAATATTGTTGCAAAACACAAAGCTGTAATTTGCCCCATTTTAACTACTTCTGTGCTTCAGCTCTCTCACCTTGATAGAAGCAAGGTGAAACTTCTGAAACTGAAACTCAACGTGCCAAGATGGTGTTAAGTTCTGTGAGACCCCTGAAGACCTGGCTGTGGAGAGCCTGGTCCTAGTATACACTTGTGAACCCTGGCTTCTTAAACTGGAATTAACTTCACAAAGAATTGTGCTTAACTCTGCCTAAATGTGGTCTGCTCTGACAGAGTCTGAAATTGTTGTTTGGGGTCCATAGACCATGCCAATTTGATTCACTCATGGACACCAAGCGCTTCAGAGAAGGCATAAAAACAGAGGCTAATCGAGGGCTCTAATAAACAATTTGCTTATAGTCAATTTCCATTAAAAGGCCAAATAGCTGGCATTTGTTGTGGTTCTTTTTCCTGGGTGATATAAATGCCTTATGCCCCAAAGAGTCCATTTTTGCTGTTATATGCTATACTGCTGATTTGAGATAGTGTAAGAATCAAAATACCTTTGCACTGGCTTTGTCACTGTAGATCCTAGACTCCTCTAGCTGTCTTCATTTGGCTGTTCTAAAACTCAAGAGGGAATTCTCCCTTTGCAAGCCTCTAAATGCAGCAGGGGCTTCCCCCAAAACAGCTCTGCCTGTGCCATTCTTGAAGGGTATTGGCAGTGCCTTACAGCGTACCATGAGTACCCCTTTCACCAACACGTGTGAACCAGGAACATGGGTTTGCCCTTTGATCCAAAACAAATGATAACCAAAACACACATAATAGATGAGATTAGCCATCTGTGGTAATAAACCTAAAGACTGTCAGAAAATATGTGATGGTAACACCTAGGGTGCCTAAAATTCCAATCAAAGTGTACTGGGTATCATCTAAGGGAGATGGGACTGAATGTAATTGTAATTTGGTAAGAACATGCCTAATTCATTTTATTGTACCCAAACTGGAAAAATGAAAAGAGAGCAAGCTGACACAAAGCATAAGACATAGAATCCCAAAGAGCCAGAAATCAGCAGCATTTACTTAGAGCTGTCTGCAGGAGAGAAATACACATCGTAGAAGACACCAACTTTCTCATCACTGGAGAGGCGTTCTCTGTTTTGGCATAGGAATGGCTCATTAGGACTATGGCCAGCTCTAGACCTTGCATTTGGTAGCTCTTTTGTCTGAAACAAAAGGACTTATGAAAAGATTATATCTACATGTGGAAACCTTTTTTTAAAAAAGACTGTGATTTGATACAGACCTTCCCATTACTATTGACATAGTAAAGAACAATTATAGAAATAAACCTGCTTTAACATTTTGTAAGGTAATGGAAGTGGGAAGCCTCACATCACAAGTGGATGATAGCAGGCAGATTTCCTTCAACAGCAGATTGGGACTTTGTCAAGAATCAATGAGAATGAGGATAGCAGGACTGGATTAAGTTAACTAGGTGGAAGGGCTGATCCAACTAATCCTTATGGGAAATGGGTGGGATATAAATTATAAATAAACAAATTAAGTTGATAGTGGAAGATCCTGATGGCCTGACAGAAAATAAATAATTGAATTAAAAAAATAATAAACCTGCTTTATCAATAGATGTATCCAAAATTATATTGCCAATAAGTCTATTCTTTGGAACATTGTAAAAATGTCTAGGGTTTATACTCATGTCTACAAAATTACGTATTTAGAAGAGAATATATAAAAAATATGATATTACTTTATAATAACAGTCTTTTATTCAATAGACATTTATGAGTACTTATGGTGTGTCAGTCTCTTTACAAGGTACTGGAGGAAAAGCACTGATCTCAGAAAGCTTGAGGTGATAGAAATACATGACCACATGGTTACAGAAAAGGTACCATAAAAGGGGATATGGATGGGTGCTACAAGAAGTACCAAATACGACACAAACATGCACACAATACTCAGGGTATAAATCACCTGACACATCAGTAGACACTGATGACTTCTCAAGGCTATTGTTAGTCGAATAGTCTAAGCTCCAACAGGAATTCAAGAAGGAACAATTCTTTCCTTATTCTATTACCCATCCATTTCCTCATGTAGTCACTCATTCAACAAGTGTTTTTGAGGGCCTGCTGTACATGAGGTGCTGTGCTGCTTCCACTCTTTGAATGGGGTGGTGGACATGCCATTCGGCATGCTATCAAGAGGAAGAGGACAATTTTTAAAGCTCTTATTGTCCTCAAGCTCCCTCTTTTGGGTCATTCTAAACTTCTCTCTGGGCTCAGTTTTCTTCCCTTGAAGTTGTTTACACCTGAAACTAACACAACATTGTAAATCAACTATACTCCAATAAAAATTTTAAAAAATAAGTAAGCTGTAGCACTGGAGAGAAAAAGATGCCTTGAAAGCACCTCAGGTCCCAAATGAGAGTGAAGATGTACCTGGGTGGTTGTTGTCAGCTTGGCTTCAGCCCTTAGGGAGGGGCTCACTCTCTCTTTTCTCTGTTCTAGCTCATTTCCTGCTCTCATAGTTTCATGGTGAGACAGGGTGAACAAAGCAAAAGGCTGGGGCTGAAAGATGCCATTTGGTCAGGCTTAGCATAAGCCTTAAGCTAAAGGAACAAAAAGTGATAACAAAGTATAGTGGTTGAGACTGGGAAAGGCTGCCCAAGCAAATGGCATTTATGTTAGGACTTAGATGAATATTGTTTGTCTAAAGGAAGGTCAGAAGAGAGTTGTATATGGAGTGGGGAAGAGAAGAGAATATATTAGGCAGAGAAAATGATGTTTGAGAAGGGAAATTATGGCACAACTAAAAAACTGAAGGGAGTTTAGTATGGATGAAACTCAGAGCAGATATAGGTACAAGCAGAAGAATTTTAAGGAAGGAAGTGTCATTATCTGATTCCTCTTTAGGAAGAATACTCTATGGCTGCAGTGCAGAGAGAAGATTGGTACAGAGAACTGGAAGAAGGTAAAACCAATTTTCTAAATAAGAAATGACAGTTATCTGGTCTAGAGTAGTGGCAGTGGAGATGGAAATATATAGACTTATTGAGAACTATTTTGGAGGCAGAATCTGCAGAAACTTACATGGAGAATTTTTTCTCACATAAGGCAGAGCCAGAATAAGTGTTGGTCTAAGTGGGTAATTGTTTGTCTAAATGTTGTAAGTTAGACATTCCTAGAGAAAACCTGTCTCCAAATATGATCCTTGAGATCTGCAAACTTATGCCTAGAATTCTATCATTAATGATTAATTTCTTTTGTTAAATGCCCTGGATTGTCTGTTGTCAACTGGGCACCATGATAATCCCCTTCTAAGGTCTATGTTCATTACAGAAGCAAAGCCAGAAATTACATTTCCCAGAACCCCTTTCCTTGTGTAGTTCTAGGTGAGATATTTTTTTTCCAACATGAAGCACTCACATGTGATTTGGAAAGTGGGAAATGAGAAGCCATTATTCTCTGGACACAGTTGCACCAGATGCAAAAGCAAAGGTGAAATTCACTGTGGCTTCCCAGTGAGCTCTTAAGAACCATTCTGTGGCAGGCCAAGACAGTTGGTGCAAGCTTCTCTGCAGTTCCCTGGCAAGCTTTTGAGGATCACCCACTTTGCTGCTTCAGTCTGATATCATCAGTGTCAGTTTCCTTGACCTTTTCTCCTCTAGCTTTTCCAAAGATTACCCCTAATTCCTACAGTAAACTCTTTTTGTATCCCAAATGCATTTAATGGTTTCTATTTTCTCTGAAGGAGGTCTGACTGAAACAGATTTCTGTACCTGAAGTGTTTCCAGGGGAATTGAAAATTTAAAAAATTGGAATCTCACATTAGTTCTACGATCTGGTTAGGTTTGGAGGAAGTAATAACTTTATTGATGGTGAAAAATGAGTCACTAATAGTTCATGGCATGCAGTGATAACCCAGCTGCTTAAATTATCACCTTCAACTGCCTGGAGTTGAGTGGCTACAGAAGATGAGGGTTGGGATCACTGAGTTGTACTAATAGCACTTTATGTTGCATAAAGACTGGTGGAGATGGGATGGCTGTTTCTTCCTGAACTGGGGAGTCTAGAGAAAGAAAAGCAAAAGCTGAAAACTTTAAATTTCCAGCTCAAGGTACAAATAGAGAACCAGAAAGTGTCTATGGCTGTCCTAAAGGAAACATAGATTTAGATATAAGTTGTATCTAGATATATAGGGCTGAAACTAATGAAAAGCAAAACCAGAATCTGGGGATGGCTGAATTAAGTACAGATTGAGTCCATGAGCTTGCTCTGTCTCTTATGTTAAGGTTAATCCTTAATTAGAGAAGAATGGGGCCCTGAAATTATAATAGGGCATTTGGGTAGATTATTAAGAATTTGAGTTCGTCAAGCCTCCAGATACAGTCATCCCTCCGTATCCCTGGGGACTGGTTTCAGGACCCACCTCAGATACCAAAATCTGTGGTGCTGAAGTCCCTTATATAAAATGGTGTGGAATGGTCAGCCCTCCTTTTCCATGAGTCCGTATCCACAGATATGGAGGGCTGACTACACAAAGCCTTCCTTCCCAGCTGAAGTAACTCTTCTACTCCTGTCTAAAGAGTTCAGTCTCCACCTGAGAAAGGTCCTGAACTGATCTTAGGTAAGGCACTTGCCTTGCTGTGGAATGCTGACTCTCCTCAAGACCCTCTCCAACCATCTCTCATTTCCTGCAGACCCGTAACTAGACTCAAATACCTAGGGATCTGAGAGACAAGCACAAAGTCTGACCCATGAGGAGATAAAAAAAGAACTATAATATTTTGCCATTTAAAATCAGCAGATATTTAGTAAGCATGTGTGGAAATGGATTCTAACTGTGTTAAACCATGGAAGAAGATATATAATAATGGACTGGGCTGAACTGATTCATATGGGAGCACTAACTAGAGATTACCTCTGTTATCTCAAGCATCTGGAAGTGGTTTTAACAATATTCTCTGTTGGCTGATTGAAACTTCTATTTAATCTTAAATGAAGATGAGAAGCTAGACGTTTCTTGGTATTCTATAGAAGAATTTAAAGGCTGAGGGAGATAGGAATGCTGGAGTGGCTTTATTAGGTGTAATCTGTAACCATCCCCCATTACTGTCCCTCAGCAGGGTCCAGAGGGGCCTCTCTTCATCAGACACTGAGAAATATATTGGTTAGGGAAGCATCACCATCCCTAAAAGGCTCTGTATTTGTTGTTCTCTGGAGGTCAGGGTTGACAGTGGGAGATACCATCACTGAGAAGGATTCCATGAATTCAGTGGGGATGATAGGATCTCAGAAAGGGTGAGAGAGACACTTAAACATCAGGGACAAGGTGGAGGAGCTTAGTCTCATAGACATCAAGGCCAAAGCATTAATCTGAATGCTTTAAGTCTAAGACTGAAATAGATGGGTAGCCTGCTGTTACTTGAGCTGTATAAGAAAACAATGAAACAAACTCTCCAGGTTCACTTCTTTCCTAGCAATGGATTTCTTTTGCTGACTCACTTGTGCCTTGGTTCTCATAAGGACTATTTTCCCTGTGGCCTGAGATATGACAGTGGTTTGACACACAAAGAGTTAACCTTATTGCCATCTGTGTCTAGGTTTATGAGCAAGACCCTTTGGCTGCCTCAAAGGAGCCTTGAGCAATGAGAATTAGACTAGGCCCATGGGAGGAATAAAAACTGTTACCACTATGGAGCAATTTTGTGCTTATTCTGCCTGTTTGCTTATGATTTTTGCTTCCTTTTATTTAGCCCTTGTGACAAACTCTTGACCCTGTCACTGTACAGTAAAAACTCTGAGCACTGTTTCTGGTTCACTGAGCTCACCTGTCTGAGTTGTACCAATCACTGAAATTGTTCTGAACAATTCATTGACACCTTTTGTCTATGAAACCATGAAAAGATGAGGTGAACCACAAAAATGATACCACTAACTGATGCCCACAGACTAGTCTCCTGCTCAGTAAACAACATGGAGCTCAAGTCAATATGGCTGCCACAGACCTAGTCCCATGATATACACCAGGGCTGATGTCAGAGATGGGAAAGGAGGACCTGGCTGTGGAGACTAGAAATTGGGGACAGGCACTTGAAGCTGGACACTACTGTAGATGGTAGAAGTAATAGAGACAGGCAGGTAAATCATGCTGTTCAAAAAGTATAGTGATGGGAGTATGGGGGCATCTGTGTTGTCTTCATGGGACATGGAGTGTCAATGTCTGAGGCTGGGAGGTACAGAACAATGGATCAATGGGTGGATGGTTGCTGGGGGAGTTAGAAAGATCAACTGTTCTTGGAGACCAAAGGGAGAAATCAGCTGGGATATGGAGGTAGAAGTTCAGAGTCAGGGAGCAAAGTTTCAGGGAGAGCAGGTTAAGACGAAATGGAGTGCAGCATGAGAAACTTCTGTTTAGTTTCCAGTAGGAGTAGGGTTCATTGGTGCAGTGGAGTCTGGATTAAAGGTCAAGGAGTTTGAGGGCAGAGGGTGAAGAGTAGGTGATGAACAGATATTAGTCCCTCAGTTTTGGGATGGGTCTTTAGGGGAGGGCTCTGGTTTTTGGAGACAATTGCCAGTAGTTACATATGGTCTCTTTCTTGGAGTAGATGAGGAGCTGTATAGGATTCTGAGGTAGGACTTCGGCCGCAGTGAAATTTAAAAAGTACAAAACTGGGATACAAGGCAGGAACTTGTCCACAAAAATAAAGTAGTAGCTTAGGTACCAGAACTAGGTATAAATGCATTATTATATATAAAGTTCATTAAATTTTCCTGTAGAATAGAATCAATTCCAGGACCTAGGGTGGAAATGGACCAAAGCTGTAGTTAAGAAAACCCAGCTATGGACAGGGGAGAACAAGAACCATGGTCAAATAGGAAACAAATAATTGTTGGGCACCCATTAGTACAAAACACTGGTCAGTAAAAAAAAAAAAAAAAAAAGGCAAATGTAAAGTGTGTTGAGTGTGTGTGTGCGTGCATGTGTATGTGTGCTTCCCTGGGAGGAGGAGGAGAGATGAGATGCAAAAATAAAACATATAAAACTTGGTTACAGGGCTTCCCTGGTGGCACAGTGGTTGGGAATCTGCCTGCCAATGCAGGGGACGCGGGTTCGTGCCCCGGTCTGGGAAGGTCCCACATGCCGCAGAGCGGCTGGGCCCGTGAGCCATGGCCGCTGGGCCTGCGCGTCCGGAGCCTGTGCTCCGCAACGGGAGAGGCCACAACAGTGAGAGGCCCGCGTACCACAAAAAAACTCCAAAAAAAACAAAAACAAAAAACTTGGCTATAGATTGTTTCAGTTCTCAATCTAGTCAAGGAATTAAGTCATAAATATTCTCATGGGAAAATGATAAATATTGCAGCTGAGTACATGAAAAGGAAGTCAAGTGGAAATGTGGTGGCCAGAGAAGCCTTCACCAGAGAGATAACAGAAACTGGACTCAGTTGGAAGTTTAGGACTTGAGGAGACAGAAAAAAGGAGAAAGGGCAGACTGAGTAAGGAGGAAAGGCATAGTTCCTGGGAGGAAAGGCATTAGAAAAGAGAGTGGTGCTGAAGGTGCCTTGGCACGTTAGTGAGAAAGACACCTTAGCTGGTGTGGAAGGTTTTTGTAGGGGAGTACCGTAGATAAAGCCAAAAAGAAGAAATAGGGTTCGTATTTTGTATTTAAGGGGTCATTGCTGATCTCTTCCATCACACTTTGATGTTCACCTCATCAGGGCTACTTTTTTGTTGTTGTTCTATTTATTTTGACTTCAACTAAGAATTAGATGGGATAAGAAAGTTCTAGGCAATAAATAGACTCATATTTTGGCTTATTGCTTCTTGGAGATATTTCAAAGATTTCGTAACTTTCACTGTCACAAAGGAATGTTTGCTTTGTTTTTGTTTGTAGTACAGCTAGTAAGCTAATCAATGTTCAAGCGCAATTCAAACACAGGTGGCCTTTCCTAAAACCTCCATTCTCTCCAACATACAGTGGTCACCCTGTAAATGTCCATTCCACCCCTGTTCAAACACCTCTGAATTGGGCTCATATATATAGACAATGAGCTCATAGGTGCTTGAAGCAACATGCCAGGTATTTTTCTTATATGAGAATATATAATACTACAAAAGGAATGTGTGTGTTTTGTTTGACATGCATTTAATTGTACATGAGCAAAGTATGTAAAAGAACTGAAGCCTTGTTTTCTTTTGTAAGAGGCCATCAATGAGTGAATAGCATTGTGTGTACACAAACTTCCAGCAGGGTGACAGGTGACAATGATTGACTGCATGGGTGGGTATACCAATGAACACCGAAGTGAGGATGATGCATGCATAAGGTGTCAGAGGGAATGTGGTTGTCTTAGACAAAGTCACTTAGTCAATTGGGTCTACATTAAGGATAGCTGTGTGGCAGGATGTGAGGGCACAGCTATTGCAGGCTTGGTTTCCATTTGGGGGTGGAGGATTTAATCAGAGTCCACAGACATGGCCTACTATCTTATAATTATCATTAAAGGC
The DNA here is from genome assembly GCF_949752795.1 of Hyperoodon ampullatus. Lineage (NCBI taxonomy): Eukaryota > Metazoa > Chordata > Mammalia > Artiodactyla > Ziphiidae > Hyperoodon > Hyperoodon ampullatus. The sequence goes on along the minus strand of NC_136915.1, from coordinate 121,902,913 downwards.
AGAGCAATTTACCTATATGATGAGTCTGGAGTAGTTTCCTCTCAGAGGCAAAAAATACCTACTCAAATCTGCAAAAGAGGAGTTGTTATACTCTTTGCGTGTTGTCTGTGTGAGCGTGTGTGTGTGTGTGTGTGTGTGTGTGTGTGTGTGTTTCTTTGAAAGCTAACAGTGAAAGGCCAAGTAAAGCACTGCAAGGCAACATAAATGATTTAAGACCCAACGATTTTGCCAGGGAAACATTCAAGACAGAGTCTAATCCTTTAATCTAACCCCAGTCCCTTTAAAAGCTTTGAGCTAGGAGTTGACTCAGCATGTCAGTGCCAAGAAGATCCATTGACCCTGAGTTCAGTGCTGAGAAATTGAGAAATGTTCTTTTTAATGTCTATTCAATAAATACAGCATCCACCTTGCAAGGGGCTGCACAATCCACTTCAAATCCATTATGGGATGTTCTTGTGGGCTGACAAGTTGTCCTGAGACAACCGTGGCCATGAGATGAGGTTAACCCTTCCTGTGGAATGTAAATCATCACAGCCACCACTGCTGGCTCTCCTAAGACCCTGGAAAGAAGGTAATATTTGCATTGATATGAGGACCCTGTGGTGTGCATTTCCTTCCAGACTAAGGTCATCTTCTTCGGAATACATAAATTCATGCACAGAGGCCCATATAGAATAAACACAAAATGATGTTTTATAAGACAAAAATAATGACAAAAAAGGTTATGAAATTATACCTTTCCTTGTCATCACCCTTGGGGACAGAGATCAGATTTCTCTCACTTCATCTGGCATGGACTATTCCTAGGTGTTGCCTCTGAGTACTGTGGCCATACTTTATGACATTCACATCAAGACATGCAATCTGATAAAGAATAGTTGTGCTGATAATAGGTGAAAGAAGAAATCTAGGAAATGTAGCTTGGGCGCTGAAATATTAGAGTTGTGTGTACATTTCAGTGGTTTATGAAACAAATGGAAAGACTAATGAAAATCAGGACAATTCTAAAATACTTCTAATAGATGATAAATGTCTCCCTATATGGCTAGAGGGAGGAGTGACCTAGAAACAAACTGACAGATTTCTCCAGTGTTAGACAAAGTCAAGGCTGAGGTTCAGTGCTTTGAACTTTTTGCATCACAATAACAGATTGTCTGATATGAAACCATTCAACTCACAGCGAAGTCTATATGCATTGGATAAATATTTGTGGAGTGAATGATTAGTTAGTTGACTGTATGTGGTGTCACATTAACCAACATGGAATAATTGCCTATTGTTTGCCAAATGGCTAATCACTTGTGAGATCTATTCATTTAGCAAAGACTTACTGAACACACTCTATCTGTTAGAACTCATTAAAAGCTAAATGGAATTTTGAATACATGGGAGAAAACAGTCTTAGTCTCTTTGCCAAAGTTACCTTCCTTGAAACCAGTTTCGCAGAATTTTACAGGTCTTCTTTGGAAAAGGGATTCCCTTGTCAAATCAGTTTAGGAAATATTAATCAATATACAGAAGTTGCTTTACCAGATTCCCTTTCTAATAATAAGCTAATGCTGACTCTCAGTCTCAAAAAGGGGGATATAACATGCAGTGTTTTGCCAACCTTTGACCATGAAGTAGTCCTTTTTTTTTTTTTTAATAAAAAAGTATCTCTTGGAACTAGCATTTTGTAGAGCATACTTTGAAGAATGCTTGTCCATTGAATTCACGTAGGATGAGGATGACTTTCTCAAAGCAACTAGAAGATTTTTGCAGTCAACTTTGATTTTCTCCTTTGTGTCTGAGAAGGTGCTAGCAATTTGCTACAGTAGACTCTGAGGGGGCCAGATTTATGCCTCCCAACAGAGTAAAGTGACTTCAATGTACAGATTGCTGGTGTTGAGAAATGTAAGCTCTGTGGATAAAGGGAGGGTTTAAGCACCTAGGGAATATCTCAGCAGAAAGAAGGACTAAATGGCTCTGCCCTTCTCCATCCCTGCCATGCTCCCTCCTGGGTCTGTTTAGATCAGGGATAGGGCATTATGCCCAGGGCTTTGCTTCCTGCATGCAGGGTTGAGAGTGATTTCCGGTCTCTCTTTTGTAATTTTATATGCCTCTCACTACACACCTCCACATACAGGTGTAGAGCTCATATTGATACTTGTTTACAATTACCCTTTCTCCCATTTGCAGAGGGATAAGTTACCCCTGTTGTCTTAATCAGGATCATCCAGTGAGCAAGTGTAGGAGAGAATGGAAATTATTAGATTTTCTGTCCTAGGTATGGTGCCAAACATTTTATGTATAACTTTTGGGGATGGTATTATTGTAAGGGAACTTAAGTAACCAAGAAATGGAACTGGCAAATAGTGGGAATAAAGTGTCATCTGGGTGGGTTTGCCCAACTTCAAAGTCTACTGCATCATAAGATAGGTGTGTATATAAGTGCTTTACAGGTGACAAAGAGTTACACATGCATTATCTCATTTGAATTTTGACTTTTTATTAATTCAGCATTCAGATTAAGAAAAGGAAGGGATTGCCACTTCTCCAAGGTCACATAGCAAGTAGTAGGCTCAAAGGAGAAGATCCTGGTCTAGGCTTGGGCTAGATATCCTGCCCCCAAACAGATGACAATTTAGGTTGTCTTTATAATAATCATTTTCTGTCTTTCATAAATTCATAATGGTTCATAAGTAGCATTTTCCCATTAATCCTTGAAATAATTCTAAAGGTAGGTATTCTTATTTCCTATTTATTCCACATGAGGACTATAAGGCCAAAAAAGGTTAAGTGACTTAATCCACATCAATGCTAGATACAATGCCAAGAGTTTGGTAGTCTATTTTATTTTATTTACTCCTCCATAATCTTAAGAGGTAGCTACTATTATTACCCCCATTTTGCAGAAGAGAAAACTGAGGCCTACAAAGCTTAAGTAAGAGTGTTGGAGTTGGTCCTCCACCCTCTTCAGATTCTAGAGCCTCAGCTCTCAGCCCAGTGCCTGGCTGCCTCTCAAATTAACACTCTTCCTCAAGACTTCTTTCTGGGAATTCCCTGGTGGTCCCATAGTTAGGACTCAGTGTTCTCACTGCCAGGAGCCATGTTCGATCCCTGGTCAGGGAACTAAGATCCTGCAAGTCGTGCGGCGCAGCCAAAGAAAAAAGATTTCTTTCTGATTCTTATTATCTTTTCACTATAGTCATGAAGCTGTTAAAAGCTGTGGATGTAAAGTGAGAGTAAGTCAGTAACCCAAATACCTTCTCTATTAGAAATATCAGGTGTGCATGTCAAAATGCATGCATGTTTAAGGTTGTAAATATAAGCGCAACCTACTGTGCCTTAAAACAACTCACCAACTTTAGAACTACATGGGAGGGATCTCCGTGGGCCCCATTTCCGTGGCTTTTGCTCATGTTGCAATGAAATCCTGTCATAAGTTGATTTCTTTATATCTGAGTCCTGGTGAGCTTTTCCTGATTGATTAGGATGGAGGATCTGTCCCCCAACCAAAACTGCATAGTGTGCATCATGTGACGGCCCTTGCATCAGTCTGGGCCTCCGTCACTGCAGTAGCCAGAGTCCCGGATTGGCTTGCGCCTGAACATTGACATTCTGGTATTGATGCTCACGTGATACTGGGAGCTATTCTAACAATCTTTATTTTATCTGTGGCTTTTGCTCTCGGGCTTGGGTTGAGCACCCACAGGGTTACCACGATAATCAACACCTCTAATTAGCACTTAGAAATGTCTGGCTCCCAAGCTGTCATTAGAAGACAAGCTTGGTGTGCAAAATACTGAAGCTCTTGCATTTCCCCAGCAAAATCTTCCTCCCAGGCCTATGTCATGGATCGTGCTTTCAACACTCTGCCAGCAGGAGACACCCCCTCCCTGCTCCCCTCATTTAGGAAGAGCTGAATTCAGGGGATGAGGTCTGCCTGGGCAATTGGGAGACTGGAAATTAGACATCACATCGCATGCCTGATTCTTTCTGCTCAGAAGGCGGGTCTCCGATTTGAGCCTGTGCTCTCTACCCACCCTCTACTGTGATGACTGGCCTGATGGTGTGCACCGTGATCAGGGCAAAGAGTGTCTCTCTCATCTATTCCTCCATCTCATTTTCTTTTTACAAATGGGATGGGGAGGAATAGCTGAGCACCTGCTGATACCTCTGTACTCAGCAGGCCCAGGGGAACACGGAGAAAGACACTGTCTCACTTCCACCCTACTCCTGCAGGGAGCAAGTGATGAGAGGCAGCAGAATAGCTCCTCCGTGGAGGTTTTCTGGGAGGAGGGAAATGATCCGTTGGCTAAAGGGACCATGGTATACTTGGGAGCAGGCTGGCTGTTTATTCTCCACAAACCATCACCAAGTCAAGTGGAAGCTAATGCTGATAACAATTTATTGCTGTTACTGTTGCTGTTACTGATGTGAACATAAACTCCAGAGCAATGAGAGAGGGCAGTACGACACCCAGCTTCAGTGGATAGGAGCATTCTTTTTTTTTGGCCACACCCCTCAGCATGTGGGATCTTAATTCCCCTACCAGGGATCAAACCTGTGACCCCTGCATCAGCAGGCGGACTCTCAACCACTGTGCCACCAGGGAAGCCCTTAAGGGGGGGCATTCTTAAAGGGTTTTATTTATCTATTTTGAGAGCCAGGCCAAATGCAGGAGATGGTAGAAAGGGGAGTAAGGGTAGAAAGGGAATTAAGGTAGAATGAAGCTAGCCTAGACTCCCTGGGAAAGGGCTATGCTGTCCTCCACTCTCAACCCCTCCCCACCCCCTCTAGTTCTTGCAGCCATGATGGATGGATTTCCCCAGAACCAGATCTGGGGAAAAGCCCAGGGGACAAAAGAGAGGCTGGACAAGCCCGTTGCAGCCTTCATAACACAAAGATAGATGACTCGGTTTCTCTTCTGCTCCTAGCCATTCTGGTGGAGTTGGTGAAGTTGCTTCAGTGTTTTCTGGTCCTTATTTTCCATCCAAGAGAGATAGCAATATTTACTCCTGGAAGACAGGAGGCAAATGGCCTCTGAAGATACCTTCCAGTTGAACAATTTAGGAAAATAGGCTTTGGCACTATGTCTTCCACTTTTTTCCTAACAAAATGGACTCACTACACTCTCTTAAGAGAACAAAGCTCCAGGCTGGTGGCTACTCATTCTTCTGCATTTACCTGTGAAGGCCTCAGCTGGTTAGCAAGGTTACCAAGGATAAAAGTTGACCTGGTGCTACTCACCAATAACCAGCTTATTTTGTTATCCATCTCCCAGAGAAACACACACACATGCACTTTAATAGAGATCTATTACCTTGACAATATTTTACCTCAAAGGAGTAGCTAATGGTAGTATTTCAGTCTTTTTCTTATGAAGGGTCTAAGATTCATATTTAAAATCTGCCCTCAAGCCCCTTATATATATCAGGAATGGTTCCAGGCATATTTTGTGTATTTTATCTTTTTAGGTTAATGTAACTCTCAAAATCAGAACCTGTGATTATTATTCTATATATTTTGTACATTAGAAAACTGAAGTATAGAGGGAGTCTAACTTGCTCAAAGTCATACAATGATCAATTTTGGATTGAAGTGCCTTTTGGTTTTTCCTCAAATTAAACCAAATGAAAGCAGGTTTATTTCATTTTCCCCACAAACCTAAATCAGGTTCCATCTCGACATAATCTGGTCCGGAAGCTGGCCTCACATGTAAGAGCAGTCAGGCAGCCCTGCCTGTGTCTGGTGACCACAGAGTACTGGGTGTGGTGTGGTGGGTGAGAGACATGGGCTGCAGGTTGCTCTTCAACTTGAAGGTACTCTGTGGACAGATAGGCAACCATTTGAGCCTCAATTTTCTCTGTAAAATGGGATTGATACACCTTCCTTAAGATTAATGTAAAGCACCCGGCAAATAGGTGCTCAGTACAAGTGATTTCTTTTAGACTAAGGCAAGATTGTACGTCTAATAATAATAGCTAGCATTTCTGGGACAGGTTATAGTTCACATGTTCTTTATCACCTCACCCTTCTGGACAGATAAATATAAGAGGTAGTCAGAGACTAAGTATTTTGGTATTGACACCTATCAAGTAGTTTACTCTGAAAGGAGGAATATTAGAACTGGTGGGTAAAGCAGACTCGGAAATGTAAGAACGTGATGTTGTTTTTTTGAATGAGTACCTAGGAAAGCTAGAAGATGGGAAATTAGCTGTATTCTCTTTCTATCTACTAAAGCATGCGTATTTGATTCCACACCTGCTTTGCCAGTATGAATCCTGTTTGGTCTGTTTACTTGATATTTACCCAAGTCTGTGATCAACAAGAAAACACACCTCAGCATCTCACTTGGCAAGAGGAAGAATTGAGGCAGCACAGCAGCTGTCATATTTATTTCAGTGGCAAAGCAGGTCAGGAAAATTGATAAAATTAATCATACAAACTAGCAAACATCAGGAGTGAGAACGTGAAGGAACAGATGAGTTCTCGCTTCATTCCAAGCTGCACCTGCCCTTAGTTCTAATGGAATCTGTGCAATCAGCTGATGAAAGCAGGAGTGGAGGGGGCCGTGGCAATGGGAATAAAAGCCTGAAGAGAAATTGGAACATGAGAGATTATCAGGGCAGGTCTTTTTCTGCAGGCCTGAGGTGTCTGTGAAACTCTATTAAGTTCTCTGAGGCAGTAGGAAATCCATCTTTCGGTGTCCCATGAAGAGAATAAGTTCAGGACCTAATATTGGCTTGGATCTATGGCAGGTGATCCTAAGTAATTTGGGCAACATTTCTTCCCCATTACGAGAAGCAGCATGGCCTTTACTGCAGTGGCTCTTGACTCTGGATGTACTTTAGCATCACCTGGGGAGCTTTTAAAACTACTGATGCTCACACCCTACCCCAGATGAAATGAGTCAGACTCTTGGGGGTGGAGCCCAGACACTGATGATTTTTATAAACTCTCCAGGTGATTCTAAGGTGAAGCCAATGTTCAGAGCCACTGGCCTACAGCAGCAGTTTTCAAACATTCGTGTGCATCAAAATCATCTGGAGGGTGTGTGAGACGAGAGATTGTTGGTCCTCACACCTGAAGTCTTGATTCAGTAGGTCTGGGGTGGGGCCTGAGAATTTTCATTTTTTTTTTAAGATTTTTTTTTTTTGATGTGGACAATTTTTAAAGTTTTTATTGAATTTGTTACAATATTGCTTCTGTTTTATGTTTTGTTTTTTTGGCCCCGAGGCACATGGGATCTTAGCTCCCCTACCAGGAATCGAACCCACACCCCCTGCATTGGAAGGTGAAGTCTTAACCACTGGACTGCCTGGGAAGTCCCTAGAAGAACCTCTCTTTTTTTTTTTTTTCCTTTTTTAATGTTGAGCCTTCTTTTAATTAATTTATTTTTATTTTTGGCTGTGTTGGGTCTTTGTTTCTGTGCGAGGGTTTTCTCTAGTGGTGGCAAGCAGGGGCCACTCTTCATCGCGGTGTGCAGGCCTCTCACTGTCGTGGCCTCTCTTATTGCGGAGCACAGGCTCCAGACGCGCAGGCTCAGTAGTTGTGACTCACGAGCCCAGTTGCTCCGCGGCATGTGGGATCTTCCCAGACCAGGGCTAGAACCCGTGTCCCCTGCATTAGCAGGCAGATTCTCAACCACTGTGCCACCAGGGAAGCCCTGTCCTATTGATTTATGTAAGTTCATTTTACTTTTTAAATTTATTTTTTGCTGTGTTGGGTCTTTGTTGCTACACGCTGGCTTTCTCTAGTTGCAGTGAGCGGGGGCCACTCTTTATTGTGGTGCGCGGGCTTCTCTTTGTGGTGGCTTCTCTTGTTGAGGAACACGGGCTCTAGGCGCACGGGCTTCAGTAGTTGTGGTGCGCGGGCTCAGTAGTGATGGCTCGCGGGTTTATTTGCTCTGCAGCATGTGGGATCTTCCCGGACCAGGGCTCGAACCCGTGTCCCCTGCATTGGCAAGTGGATCCCTAACCACTGCACCACCACGGAAGTCCCCATTTTTGTACTTTTAACAACTGTTTTCTCTCTACAATGGTGGAATGGAGGAGTTGTGACAAAGATGGTATGGCCCAAAAGGCCTATGCTATTTACATGCTGGCCCTCTACAGGAAAAGTCTTCTGACCCCTGTCTTAGGGGAAGAGTTAAATACCACCATAGTAAGTGCTGGGAGAGAGCAAACAAAAGACTGGATAGAATCCCGGGGTGGGGCGGGGGGTCTACTTTAGATAGGGAGGCCAGGGAAGGCCTCTCCGAAGAGATCCCATTAACATGGGACCTAAAAAAATGAAAGGAGTTAACCATGCAGAGTTTCAAGGATGAAGAGAATAGCATGTACAAGGGCCCTGAGGTGAGCAGTTTGGCTTGTTTGAAACAAGTAAGAAGACTAGCATAGCTGATGCATAGATTCAAGGGGAAGTTGGGTTTGTTATTGATTCGAGATGAGGGCACATAGAGGCAGGGATGAGGTCAAGAGAGGCCTTTTATGCCTTAATGGGTTTCTTTTTATTCTAAGTACAATGGACACTATTTTAATGAAGGGAAGGTAGTGATGATAAAAGCAGCTAACTTTTATTGAGTGCTTATTATGTGCTAGGTATTATTCTAAGGGTTCTCCAGTCTTCAAAACAAAGCTGTAAGACAGGGGCTATTATTGTCCTCATTTTACTGATGACAAAAGTAAGGTACAGAGAAGTTAATCACCCAATGTCACACAGCTGATAAAGTCAGACATGAAATTTGAACCCAGAGAATGTGACATCACTGTTTGAAGGTGTAATAAGAGGAGAAACAGACCAGTTGGGAAGCTATTCTACAAGTCCATGCAAGAGATGGTGTGGACCAGTCTACGGAGTTAGCAGAAGAGATGGGCAGAAGAAGAAGAGGCTGAGGCATAATATAGGGCTCTGGTTGATGGGACCTGTGATTGTCTAGGTAAGGGAGTGAAAGTGAGAGAAGGGTCAAGGACAACTTCCAAATTTCAGGTCTGGATCAATGGCTATTCACTGAAAGTGCCATGGCCAGAAGCCTCAGTAGACTCTATAATTTGGAACAGGACTCGCAAATACACATAAATACATATGTTACTCTCACTCTCCCACTCCCCAGAACTGTGCACCCTTTAAGGGTAGAGATAATGACCCTTGTATCTTTCTATGTCCAACATGTAAAACAGTGTATGATGTATTACAGCTGGTCAATATGATTTAAAGAAAGTTGAATAAATTTTAGTACTTATGCATGTTGCACATGTATAAGTTGACTAGGCTAGGCCACATAGAATTTTGACCAGCAAACTGAAATTTGAAAGTTTGAGTCTCAGTGTTCAGGCAGATTGATTTATTTTGCAGAGAGGGGTTTTATTTATTTAGTTAGTTAGTTAGTTTTACTTAGTCATGTCTAAAACTCTGCAGGGTTTGATTCCCTCCTGACCAGTCCTTGAAATTCTCTGAGTATTCCTCAAAGTATTTACAGCTCTTAAACTTAAAAATCAATATAAAAAGATCAGAAAGGAACTCAGAAATGTGTGTGCCTACGATTTCTGCCCCTTCTTTTTAAGAATAACAAGAAATTAAACTCAAGAAGGATCGGATATGGTTTATACACATTTCTATTCATGGATTCTTCAATTTCATCTCACAGACATCAGTAGAGAGTTTTGTGGATCCTCAGTGACCCTTCCGTTCCCTTGATCCCGATGCCATGACCTCTCCTGACTCATTGGATCCCTTCAGATTCTTCGAGATGTCACCCATAGGTTACCAGGCAACGGTAACAAGACTGGTCCTTACCCTGCAGTTAGGCATCAGCGGCTGTCATCACATTTTAAGTTATTATTACTATTTAACAAAACAATGGCCAAGGCCAGTGTCACTCTCAGTGGGGTACTCTCTCTGGAGAAAATGCTCATATAGATTTCCTGGGAAACTAATTTATTTTCTTTTCTTAAAACAGATCACAGTTAAGTCTGTAAAGGATAGACAAGGTCTAGGATAGGGTAAAGGAAGTGTGGTGCTGGATGGATGAAAAGACACAACACAGGCCGTCTTGAGCAGATAAATAATCAGCATGTGCAAATTATATATAGGAATGGAGCAGAAGACACATTTATTTCCTGACAGTTGCTAAGACTACCAGTGTTTTGGTAAATTCCTAAGTAGGAGCCTGAACTTGAATTATAGAAACTGTGCACCCCAGAGCCAACCTTTCAGTGTAACAAGCAGGATTTTCACTTCTTAGAGTTTTAGAGATGTTTTGTTTCTAATTCTTTACTGATGTCTGGCTAACACAATGATGAGCACAATTCCTTGGTCACTGTCATTACTTGATGAATATCTGTGGACTGGGGTTGTTTATACAGCAAACTTTTCCCATTGTGCTTAGAGCTGGAGTTGATCAATCAAGCAGTCAAGCCCATATTTATTTAAGCTCCTACTATTTGCCCTTCAATGTGCCAGGGAATCTGAGAGATATGAAGTGGAGGACCTGATGGGTGCTTTTAAGTGCACAACTTATTTGAGACCATAATTATGCAATCATTAACATTAATGAACACCTACTATGGGCCAGACACAGGGATAAACACTTTCTAGCCTCTGTCTCCATTTCGTAAAACAGCCCTCCATGGTGGACACTGTTGCCTGTGTTATCTTGTCCAAGGTCACACAGCTTGTTATGGGGGGTAGCTCAAGGTCTACATCAGGTAGGCCTGGGACCAAAGCCCTCATATTTTTCCCTATGCCTGTGGCATTAGCACACATGAACATATTCATGCATTTACCCATGTGGTCATTCATCTAACACCTATATGGTTTTACCACGTACCTGACAGGGTGCTCAGTGTGTGGGAGAGAGAAAGACTCACAGGACCCACTGAACAACACAAACGAGGTCCTTGCCCCCATGGAACTTACATTCCAGTGGGAAAGAAAAACAAGTGAGTAAGCCAGCAGCAAGCATCTATAATTTCTGGTAATAAAATATGCTCTGATGAAAATAGAGCAGGCTAAGAGGAGGAAGAATTAACATGATTTGCTCCAGTTTGCCTATTATAGACCCAGAATTGCTGACAACTCTTCCAGTGTACTTTCTACTTCATGATTTGTTAGAAAAGCCAGAATCTTCAAGCATTTCCAACTCCTGATATGGGATTTACACGCTATGATTTGCTAATAATGCTCACTTTAACATCACAAAGTAATATTCCATTTAAAATCAAGTCCAATAACTCTGAAAGTGAAAACAAATTACATCTTTGTGATATATGTAACTGGGCCATCTGCCTCATATTACAAGTCCCAATTCTTTGACTTATGTTGATAGCTATGATAATGATAATGAAACAACAATTTTGAGTGTATACTATATGATAGGTTCTGTGCTACTAGTGAAAACAAAAACAAACATACAAAAACCTCTTGTTTTCTATATCTTATGACTCTGAGAAGAGGCACAAATGGAGGTCTTTTTAATTCTGTTGCTGCCTCCCTATCTCCCCTATTCTGCCAAATAATGCAAAGTCGCAAGTAGAAAGGCAGAAAAACATTGCTGCAAATGCAAGGAATAATTCTACTATTAAAGAAGAACAACCCAGGAAGACACAACCACTAACAAGCATTAAAAAAAAGGCAGAACAATCCCTTGTATAGAATCTTGCTGACAAGTGCTATTAAATATTAATTCTATAGACCGTGGAGACATCATTAAACAAACATATATACCCTGATGCTGAATGTGCACTGGTCCAGACATTTGTTTTACACGTGGTTGTTGGCTAGGTGTAGTCTTTTGTGTTGCTTTATCAGGCAGAAGGCAATTTTCCCCTGCTTCTCTTAGTTGTATCCTTACACATCACCAAAATTCTCATTGCCTTTTTGGTTATTTGTCTTGTCCTTTCCTTTCATTTAATTGGAAAGACAATTTTAGGGAGAATGAAGGGAGTTACCTGTTTTAAGGCTGTCATGCATGGATAAAAATTCTTCATGGTTTGATGGCAATCTCCTAGATTTAAAGAACCAGTACTATACACATGAGCATTTAGAGAAATGACAGCACTGGGTGACCTTCACCCAGCTTAATACTACTTTCCAATTTCTTCTCCTCAAGACTCTTTCAATAAAGATCCTAAATATTAAAGAGGAAAAAAATCTACCCCATAGAATTAGCAAAGTTTATCTATGCAGTTTATTCTTAAAGTATGGGTGGACTTTATATACTGTCAATATGAAGGAACAACCTCACCCTATTTGGAATTGTAGTCATGGAACTGCAAAGGGCCTTAGAGAGCATCTAGTCCAGTGATTCTCAAACTTCAGTGACATCAGAACATCCTTAATAAAACACAGGCTGCCAAGACCTGCCCCTCCTTCCGGGGAGTTTTCGATTCAGTAGATCTGCGTTGAGGCCAGAGAATTTGCATTTCTAACAAGCTCCCAGGTGATGCTGATGTTGCTGGTCTGGGACCACACTTGGAGAACCACTGATCTAGTCACATCTTACAGATGAGGAAACTGACACCCTGAGAAGTTACTATAATTTCCCAAGGTTAACTTTAGTTGAAGGCTGATTCTCCACTGGAACATGAGTCTCCAGAGCCTAGACCATGCTTTTCCCACTACCCCATGGAGAATTTTAGACAGATAACATTGGAACATTTCACCTCTGTTACTGTATCAGGAAATCACACTCTGGGTTAGTCATTCTTCTGAGAAATCTGAGAATCATCCAGGGATACAGCTGGAGAGCACGGAGGCAATCTCCCAGTCCTATCGCCCTCTTGAAGGGCAGTAACCAAGCTTGGGATGCATGTGGCATGTTCGGGGCTACATCACTGTCAGTGACTGAGATGGAATCAAAATCCAGCTCTCCAGAATCCCAGGACCGGGCTCTTTCTGCCAGTTGTGCCACCAGATGGGACAACCATTGCCTGCCTCTGCAGGACGTTGGGACCAACTGAAAAAAGTGGTAACCGTTGCTTGCCTACTTTTAAGGGCAACTTCGTCCAAGCAGAAACATAGCCAGGACGTAGGATTCAAAACCTCCTAGAGAGCACATCACGTTAACACCATGTATCCCATGGCCGCCTTACGCCTTTCGTGGGCCTTTTGTTTTCGTGGCTCCCTTCTTCCATCCAAAAATAGGAAACGTGATCTTTTATCCTTACATTGACATGAAGACAAGTATAATCCAGGCTGCCTTCAAGATTATATACCCATTACGATTTCTTCTGATTCTAAAAGAAATTACCATGAAAGCTTTCTCGTGGGCCCCTCCAAACGCAGGCACCGTGCCAAGCGTCCCAATGGGAGAGTGGGCGCTGAGGGGCTCTGCACTCTGCTGCGCATTTAGCTCTGGGCTCTGCACTGGAGACAAAGGGGTGGGCCTCCCAAGGCCTTCGAGGCAGAATCTGGCGGCAGCGACGGCCAGGCATCCCCGAGCAGCGAGCAAGTGGAACTGCCGGGCGCTGGCGGATGCATCCGGGACCGCGGGGCGGAGGCCGGACTCGCGAGGCCCGACTCGCGAGGCCCGGGCCAGGCTGCGGGCGCTGGAAGCGCGGTCTTCGGAGCGGGTGGCGGCGCCTGCGACCCGCTTGCGCCGAGGAGGCGCAGCCCCGGCTCCCGGTACGCTGCGCACACAACCAAGGGGAACGAGGCGCTGGGCTTTTTTTTTTTTTCTTTTTCTTTTTCTTTTGCATACAATTATAGTGACGGCATCATTTTTTTTGAAACAAACTGTCCATAAATGTCACTGAAAATCCGGGTCTCCTTTTATTAAAACTGAAAAATGTGTATAAATGTAAATAACAAATGACTGATACAGGGATAAGAACACCAGAGCGGCTGCTGGCGTCTCTCTCTTTCTCTCTTTTTTTCTCTCCTCCTCATGTAATTTGCATTAATAAAGAGGCTGTTCCTTGTCGGAATGTGTTTCATCCGGTTTAAAATCCCAGGGCGATCCACTAGGAAGAGCTCTGGGAGAATCCAACTGTCAGAGCCGACAAGACAAATGAATCCTGATGTCAGGAGCGTGTGGTTCAACGATGACAGATTGAGAAGAACTGTCCCCCTCTCGACAGGCGGGCTTCATTTTCAAATTAATAAATCTGAATAAAATATTTTTCCTTTCATTACGAGCGGAGCCTGTTTGACAGTTCCTGTGACAGGAGGGAGTAGCAGTGTTGATGAGAACAGTTTGCATGAATTCCACCTGGGCTTTTTCTGTTTTATTTTTACCTGCAATCTCTTCCCTGTTTGCCTCTCTCCTTACCCCCTTCCTCACCTCCCGTGTCTCCCTTTTCTCCTCCCTCTATTCCTTTCCATCTTCTGTTTCCCCCCCATATTCTTGTCTCATGATTCTTGCCTGCCTTCCACTCCCTTCGCTATTCCTCGCTCTCTGAAATGTCACAAGCTCCTTTTTTTTTTTTTTTTTTTTTGCTATTCTTTTGATTCACCGGCAGGCTGTTACCCTGAATTAAAGGCCAGAGTATTATTTCACTAAAAAAAAAAAAAAAAAAAAAAGGCCACAACTAATGATTATGAAATGTTTGCTTTATTCCATGGTTGCTTATCACTGATCATATTATGATCATAGCTCACCACCAGGCTGGAGGAAATAGTGGATTTCTCTAATTTATAATTTCACCTTAGGAGACAATCCTCATCATTTCCTCTTCACACGCACAAAATAAAAGCAACCCTTTCAAACAAACAGACAAACAACCCAAAACTCCTTTGTTGTCAATTTTCCTCCCAAAGCCAAAAGAATGAGATCAAGTGCACCTTAGGAATTGGATGTGCACAAGCAGATCTTAATGCACAGGGTGACAGGCTGTTCCTCTTAAATAATTTAGGAACACTTTCTGGGAAACGATATGTGATCATTAGAGAAATACTACTGAGAAAAGTGACTTCTTGATAACAGAGGGGGTTTTGTTTTTGCATTTAGTATAGAATCCAGGCACAGCAGGCAACTTGCAATGTCCCTGTTCTCCAGCCTGAGATCCACAGAGTCAGAGAAAAATTAATGTGACTGCAGCAGTCAGTGGCTCTCAAGTCCCCAGCCTTAAATGCAGGACTCCTCCCTCCTTTCTCCTCAACTTGGAGAAAGAACCCTACCACAGCTACCACAGTAAAATGGGGAGAAGTGTCAGGAGATCCGGAGCTCTTTAGCCCAAGGGTCTGACCTCTAGCCCTGATTTGTTTTAATCTGCCCGTCTGTTGTTCCTACTCTTTCCCATCCTTTCACAAGGTTATGAGTCTGCAATGTCTTTTCTGTAATTATACAGGACAAACTTAGGTCTTGCGTTTTTGCATCTGATGAACATAGAAAGTTTGCTTCCCTTCCTCCCCAATAGTCTTTAAGAGCATAGGGCATAAATGTACCAAGATTGTGTTTGGTAAATGTAGATGGAATCTCCAAGCAACAGTGTTAGGAAAATGTTTATGAGCATGTGTGTGTCTGTGTGTGCATGTGTGTGCATCACATTTTGGGTTGCATTCTTGAAATAAATTATTCAACCGGTAGAAATTAAGACAAAGGCAAAATCAGAAGTGTTTCCTAAATTCTCATAGTTATCACAAACTGCACTAGTAGGAAGTGTAATACTCAAATTTCTCAGAGAGGTGACTTCCAGCTTTAATTTTGCTGAAATCCTAGATTAATCACTAGAATAAATAGAAAAGCCATCTACTAAAAGATCAAAAGCAAGTCATCACCGGGAGGATGGGAGGAAGTTTGATGGTCAGTGTCAGGATTCCAGAAGTTCTTACCCAGGTTGTTGCGGTCACTTTATTATATATCTCCTGAATTATACTTTTACCACATAGATAAAAAATATCTTTCTAAGACTGTCTACCAATGATTCCAAAACCCAATATCACAAATCCAGATTTTAATGTCTAAGTAGCTATTGTGGAACTATAGGTATATAAGAAAAGAAATGTGAATGTTTCAAGTTTTTTAACATATAGTAATTTATTTGATTTTCACAACAACCCTGGTAGGCAAGGTGAGTGTTGCAATCTTCATTTTACAGAATTTACAGGAAACTGAGTGTCAAGATTAAGTGACTTGCATTACTTATGTTCACTTGACTCATAAATAGAAAAAGGAGGATTGATTTTTTCCTTACTCCATGTGCCATTACCTTTTCACCAAATTATACTGCCTTCTGCTCTGTGTGTGTGTGTGTGTGTGTGTGTGTGTGTGTAGAAGTCCTTAGGTAAATCAAACAATAATAGAGTTGACTACTATTAATTTTCCAATAGTTGGAAATTACTGCATTTGAATTTTACCAAGCCACATTCCATTTTGATGACTGATTTATATCTGCCTCTCCAAAAAAATGTTTTTTCAGATTCTCTCTTACATTTTATTTGTGGATAATATTCAGGTGTTTATCAAACAATCATACCAGAACGATTGCTGCCCTCAAAGAAGCGGTGTTATTGATTATTGTATGGAAAATAACCTACAAAAATTTGAGGTCCTTTACAGTATTAAAAAGTATTCACAGGATCATAATAGATAAAATGATTTATTTTTAAGATGTGATTCACTTTAAATTATGTGAGCATGGGGAATTATGCCTTACTATAATTCAGTGAGCTGGTTGCTTATTGAGTGTTGGATTTTTTGGCAATCTCTCTTCCTTGTGGCTGTATTAATAAAAGTGGACAGTAATTATTTCATAGGAACACTTTGAAGACACTTGAGGATAATATAACACCTTACATTTACAAGGTACAATTTTCAAACTATCACAGAAACATTGTTTATTTTCTTTCTTGAATCAGACAGAATATGAAAGATGAATGAATGAATGAGTAAACAAACAGATAAACAATTCCCTTTATCTTCATGAAAACCCTGTAAGGTGGGCACGATTATTCCCATTTTACTGCCAAATGACATAAAGAGAGCGAATGGCTGACAAGATCCAAGGAACTAACATGAGGGAGAGCCAAATTCAAACCTTCTTCATTGTCTCAGTCTAAGGTTTTTTTCTACTCCATCATAGGTAGACTTTGAAT
The DNA here is from genome assembly GCF_949752795.1 of Hyperoodon ampullatus. Taxonomy (NCBI): domain Eukaryota; kingdom Metazoa; phylum Chordata; class Mammalia; order Artiodactyla; family Ziphiidae; genus Hyperoodon; species Hyperoodon ampullatus. The sequence continues at coordinate 121,885,894 of NC_136915.1, read as the reverse complement.
CAAATCATGTCTTTTATGTTATTAGAGCAGCCAATCAGCTTGGGCCCCTAGGTAATGTACTAAACTGGCAAATTATATCAGGTACAAACCCATGCTGGGAAATGGGGAGGTATTTAAAAGACAGAATGAGTAACTCATTCCACGGTTCACCTTTTAGGTTGAGATTTCATTAAATGCAACTCCATCATTTACTAAGAAGATGTGGCCAAGGCTTAGGATCTGGTTGTAGCTCCATAGACCCAAGGTCACTGTGAGTGTCCAAAACACCAGAATCACTGGGGTTCATGGCAAGCAGAGGCCAGCCCAGCTCCTGACATGAGCTCCCTCCTCCCAGGTCTCCTGCATGGTGCTACAGGAAATCAAACCACTAGAGCATCTTTTTCCCCTTTACCGGAGGGAAGCACCAGAGGCAACTAGAAGAGAAGTGCAAGTGATTGACTCAAACCTTTCCCGAGCTCCCGCTCTATGCCAGGCATGTACTGGGAAATGGGGCTAGAAAACTCAGCAAGACTCACGCCTGTCCTCATGGAGCTGAGTCACACAAATACTCATACTTTTCTGGGCTAAGTTCTCTAACAGAGGCATGTTCACAGTGCTTTGGGAGCAGAGGATGGAGAGACTAACTTTGTGTGGGCGGGATTCACAGGAAGTTTTCCTTTTAGGTTGATGCAGAGAAATAGGAGAATTTCATTGAAAGACACATGCTGTTGAACATGGCATGATGTCACAGCTCCGTATTCGTCTTATCTTTCCATTATTCACTTACACACCTTCAATTTTCCACTTAAATTGAATCACTTTACTGTCATTAATATTATTACTAAACCATTAATTAGACACCTACTATGTGCTAGGCACTTTGCTATCTCTTCCATGTATGTCCCATTTAATCCTGACAACAGCTCTGTGAAAGTATTTTTATCTTTTTCTTGTTACATAGATGAGAAAGTTGAGGCTTAGAAGCCAAACAACTCCTCCTAGGTCATGTGACTAGTAAGGTGTAGAGCCTGGATCCACACTGTGGACTTATTAACTCCTAAATCTGCATCATTAATTCTGAGGCATTACAGTCACTTACCTCATTTACATGATGTTTCCTTGCCTTTGTTTCATTTACCTAGAATTGCCTTTCTCTTTATTTCCACTTGTCAAAATCTCACTCGGGGCTTAGTTCAGATGCCTATTCCTCTGTGAAATCTTTCCTGATTTTGCACTGCCAGAGTGATATCTCCACATCAAGGAGATTCTTGAGCTTGGAAATCAAGGCAATCATTTGAGGATAATTATGAAATCATGACCTAAGAGCCCATAGTCCTGCCTTCAAACAGGCTTGATTCATCGTGTCCCTCCCTCAAGATATATGAATCTCTGTTCTTCCTTCAATATCTCCAGGGATAGAATTACTGCAGTCTCTAAGTAGTCCATTTCTTTTGGCAGATCAACATTTCCCCCACTTAATCTAAATGCATTCCCTCTTGTTTGATATTCTGCTGCATTAGAGGCTACCTGCTCATAGATAATGCACCAACTGAAAACCATCCCTAGGCTCCAAAACAGTAACCAGGCAACCCTTTTGCCTTCCCCTCTCTGACTAACCTTTTGCAATTCTTGTGACCTTTCCTCTAAAGTCTATTTTTCATCCCTTTAATATTTTTGTCACTGCCCTTTCTTACCTCTAGCAACAACAGCAAGGATACCAGGTTCTGACACACAAAAATGCCACTAGCAGGTGGCAAGCAAATTGACACACTTAGCACAGCCCCATACACCCTACGGGGATTAATAATAAATACTATTTGATGATGAAATCTGAGTGCATTTTCTTTTCAATGAGATAGTGTCAACTGTTTTTTTCTAAAATAGAAATGAGCAGAATACAAAATCGAACAGACTTCATTTCTCCCCACTCAGGAGGCTGTTATTACTGATCTGGTTGGCATTCCTCCTGGCTCAACACAGACGGAAAGAATCTTAGTGGGTGCCGATGCACCTTCCATTGATAACTAGCTATTATTTATGAAAAATTGGAGACAAGTACTTGGAATGCTTTGTTTTATTTCCTGGTCTGGTTGGATTATTAAACTCAGATTATTAAAATAGATGCTTTTAACCATTAACTAGAACTCCAAAACAAAGTAGGAAGTCATATACAGGAATTTAAAAAATTGGATGACTACGACAGGGCTAGCAGGATTCATTCTTTTGACACTTACTGAGCCCTTTCTGTATTCTAGGGTTGAGGTGGATTTGAGAGAAGGGTGTAGGGAGAGAAATGAGGGTGGAGATCCCCAAAATAATCTACTCCAAAGACTTTAATACCCAAATTAGAAATCTGAAGCTCTGAGAGGCTGAATTATATGTATAAAATTCCTTAGGTATTTATTGGTAGAATTTGGGTCAGGACACATCTTATTATGCTCACTGCAGGTCTATTTCCAGTGTAACCATGCTACCTCTGTTTTTCCTCAAAAAGCATTATGTCAGTGCTATGGCAAAAAGAAATATAAAACTATGATTAAGACATCCAAAAACAGTGAAATATAGATCAGGTGAACTTGGAGCTCTGTTTGAATTAGGATTGGAAGCTGGAGTTCTGCCTCCCTTGCCTCTCTCTCCTAGAACCCCAGGGTTTAGAAAGCATATAACAAAACCATGTGTTCAAGGAGATGCAAAGAAAAATAGGAGACTTTTCCTGTGTCAAGGAGAATCCATGTTAGTTAAGGCTAAAGGTCAGAAAAATGCAGAGTTAATTATGCCAGAAATAAACCAACAAGGCAATCAAATATAGACTAAAAATTGGAATGCATAATTAATTGACAAATGAGTGATACTATAATTTCTGTAAGAATTTAAATATGAAGAAAAACTGTAAGGAGGGGAGCAATTTTAGCCTCATCTGCAAGAATGTGTATGATCTGAATATGTAGAAAACAAAGGGAAGAACCTTCAAGGAGATATAGGGAAGACTTTGCATCAAGAAAATGTAAAATCATTTTGATAATGAATAAATCATTTATTATACTGGGGTAGCTGATAAAGAGAGTTGTTAGAGGTAATACTGGAAAGGCAGGTTTGGGTCAGACAGTGAAAAGTGCTGAAAGTCAGGCCAAGGAAAATTGAATTTATTTAAATTCCTTAGTATTGATTGTTTCAATATTACCCAAAGAGCCAGCCTATAAGAGCTGGTCCACATACCCTCCCTAGGTGGAATTTGTTTTTGTTTTTGGATGACTTTCACATAGTCTCTAATTTATGAACCAACATCTACCACTTGTTCCAGTTCAGGTTGGTAAGCATTCTTCAAGAGTATGTCCCTACATCTCATTCCTATGCCACAGCATACATTACTCTCCAATCCTGTCGTGGCAACTGAGCACAACACACTTCTTTTACGTATGCTGCTTCCAATTGCTGTGGAATGACATATTCCATGAAACCAATCTGCTGATCTACCTCTACCTTGTCTAGCCACACTGCAGTTTCATGAACAATGGTAATTGCATCTTCCTATCTTTATTTTTTTTTAATCAGTTATACATATACATATGTTCCCATATCCCCTCCCTTTTGCGTCTCCATCCCGCCCTCCCTATCCCACCCCTCCAGGCAGTCACAAAGCACCGAGCTGATCTCCCTGTGCTATGCAGCTGCTTCCCACTAGCTATCTACCTTACGTTTGGTAGTGTATATATGTCCATGCCGCTCTTTCACTTTGTCACAGCTTACCCTTCCCCCTCCCCATATCCTCGAGTCCATTCTCTAGTAGGTCTGTGTCTTTATTCCTGTCTTACCCCTATGTTCTTCATGACATTTTTTTTTCTTAAATTGCATATATATGTGTCAGCATACGGTATTTGTCTTTCTCTTTCTGACTTACTTCACTCTGTATGACAGACTCTAGGTCCATCCACCTCATTACAAATAGCTCAATTTCGTTTCTTTTTATGGCTGAGTAATATTCCATTGTATATATGTGCCACATCTTCTTTACCCATTCATCCGATGATGGACACTTAGGTGTTTCCATCTCCGGGCTATTGTAAATAGGGCTGCTATGAACATTTTGGTACATGTCTCTTTTTGAGTTATGGTTTTCTCAGGGTATATGCCCAGTAGTGGGATTGCTGGGTCATATGGTAATTCTATTTGTAGTTTTTTAAGGAACCTCCATACCGTTCTCCATAGTGGCTGTACCAATTCACATTCCCACCAGCAGTGCAAGAGTGTTCCCTTTTCTCCACACCCTCTCCAGCATTTATTGTTTCTAGATTTTTTGATGATGGCCATTCTGACTGGTGTGAGATGATATCTCATTGTAGTTTTGATTTGCATTTCTCTAACGAGTAAAGATGTTGAGCATCCTTTCATGTGTTTGTTGGCAGTCTGTATATCTTCTGTGGAGAAATGTCGATTTAGGTCTTCTGCCCATTTTTGGATTGGGTTGTTTTTTTGTTATTGAGCTGCATGAGCTGCTTATAAATTTTGGAGATTAATCCTTTATCAGTTGCTTCATTTGCAAATATTTTCTCCGATTCTGAGGGTTGTCTTTTGGTCTTGTTTATGGTTTCCTTTGCTGTGCAAAAGCTTTTAAGTTTCATTAGGTCCCATGTGTTTATTTTTGTCTTTATTTCCATTTCTCTAGGAAGTGGGTCAAAAAGGATCTTGCTGTGATTTATGTCATAGAGTGTTCTGCCTATGTTTTCCTCTAAGAGTTTGATAGTTTCTGGCCTTACATTTAGGTCTTTAATCCATTTTGAGCTTATTTTTGTGTATGGTGTTAGGGAGTGATCTAATCTCATACTTTTACATGTCCCTATCCAGTTTTCCCAGCACCACTTATTGAAGAGACTGTCCTTTCTCCACTGTACATTCCTGCCTCCTTTATCAAAGATAAGGCAACCAGATGTCCGTGGGTTTATCTCTGGGCTTTCTATCCTGTTCCATTGATCTATCTTTCTGTTTTTATGCCAGTACCATACTGTCTTGATTACTGTAGCTTTGTAGTATAGTCTGAAGTCAGGGAGCCTAATTCCTCCAGCTCCATTTTTCGTTCTCAAGATGCTTTGGCTATTCGGGGTCTTTTGTGTTTCCATACAAATTGTGAAATTTTTTGTTCTAGTTCTGTGAAAAATGCCAATGGTAGTTTGATAGGGATTGCATTGAATCTGTAGATTGCTTTGGGTAGTAGAGTCATTTTCACAATGTTGATTCTTCCAATCCAAGAACATGGTACATCTCTCCATCTATTTGTATCATCTTTTATTTCTTTCATCAGTGTCTTATAATTTTCTGCATACAGGTCTTTTGTCTCCTTAGGTAGGTTTATTCCTAGATATTTTATTCTTTTTGTTGCAATGGTAAATGGGAGTGTTTCCTTGATTTCACTTTCAGATTTTTCATCATTAGTATATAGGAATGCCAGAGATTTCTGTGCATTAATTTTGTATCCTGCAACTTTACCAAATTCATTGATTAGCTCTAGTAGTTTTCTGGTAGCATCTTTAGGATTCTCTATGTATAGTATCATGTCATCTGCAAACAGTGACAGCTTTACTTCTTCTTTTCCGATTTGGATTCCTTTTATTTCCTTTTCTTCTCTGATTGCTGTGGCTAAAACTTCCAAAACTACGTTGAATAAGAGTGGTGAGAGTGGGCAACCTTGTCTTGTTCCTGATCTCAGTGGAAATGGTTTCAGTTTTTCACCATTGAGGACGATGCTGGCTGTGGGTTTGTCATATATGGCCTTTATTATGTTGAGGAAAGTTCCCTCTATGCCTACTTTCTGCAGGGTTTTTATCATAAATGGGTGTTGAATTTTGTCAAAAGCTTCCTCTGCATCTATTGAGATGATCATATGGTTTTTCTCCTTCAATTTGTTAATATGGTGTATCACGTTGATTGATTTGCATATATTGAAGAATCCTTGCATTCCTGGAATAAACCCCACTTGATCATGGTGTATGATCCTTTTAATGTGCTGTTGGATTCTGTTTGCTAGTATTTTGTTGAGGATTTTTGCATCTATGTTCATCAGTGATATTGGCCTGTAGTTTTCTTTCTTTGTGACATCCTTGTCTGGTTTTGGTATCAGGGTGATGGTGGCCTCGTAGAATGAGTTTGGGAGTGTTCCTCCCTCTGCTATATTTTGGAAGAGTTTGAGAAGGATAGGTGTTAGCTCTTCTCTAAATGCTTGATAGAATTCGCCTGTGAAGCCATCTGGTCCTGGGCTTTTGTTTGTTGGAAGATTTTTTATCACAGTTTCAATTTCAGTGCTTGTGATTGGTCTGTTCATATTTTCTATTTCTTCCTGATTCAGTCTTGGCAGGTTGTGCATTTCTAAGAATTTGTCCATTTCTTCCAGGTTGTCCATTTTATTGGCATAGAGTTGCTTATAGTAATCTCTCATGATCTTTTGTATTTCTGCAGTGTCAGTTGTTACTTCTCCTTTTTCATTTCTAATTCTATTGATTTGAGTCTTCTCCCTTTTTTTCTTGATGAGTCTGGCTAATGGTTTATCAATTTTCTTTATCTTCTCAAAGAACCAGCTTTTAGTTTTATTGATCTTTGCTATCATTTCCTTCATTTCTTTTTCATTTATTTCTCATCTGATTTTTATGATTTCTTTCCTTCTGCTAACTGTGGGATGTTTTTGTTCTTCTTTCTCTAATTGCTTTAGGTGCAAGGTTAGGTTGTTTATTCGAGATGTTTCCTGTTTCTTAAGGTGGAATTCTATTGCTATAAACTTCCCTCTTAGAACTGCTTTTGCTGCATCCCATAGGTTTTGGGTCGTCGTGTCTCCATTGTCATTTGTTTCTAGGTATTTTTTAATTTCCTCTTTGATTTCTTCAGTGATCACTTCGTTATTGAGTAGTGTATTGTTTAGCCTCCATGTGTTTGTATTTTTTACAGATCTTTTCCTGTAATTGATACGTAGTCTCATAGCATTGTGGTTGGAAAAGATACTTGATACAATTTCAATTTTCTTAAATTTACCAAGGCTTGATTTGTGACCCAAGATATGATCTATCCTGGAGAATGTTCCATGAGCACTTGAGAAAAATGTGTATTCTCTTGTTTTTGGATGGAATGTCCTATAAATATCAATTAAGTCCATCTTGTTTAATGTATCATTTAAAGCTTGTGTTTCCTTATTTATTTTCATTTTGGATGATCCGTCCATTGGTGAAAGTGGGGTGTTAAAGTCCCGTACTATGAGTGTGTTACTGTCGATTTCTCCTTTTATGGCTGTTAGTATTTGCCTTATGTATTGAGGTGCTCCTATGTTTGGTGCATAAATATTTACAATTGTTATATCTTCTTCTTGGATCGATCCCTTGATCATTATGTAGCGCCTTTCTTTGTCTCTTCTAGTAGTCTTTATTTTAAAGTCTATTTTGTCTGATATGAGAATTGCTACTCCAGCTTTCCTTTGGTTTCCATTTGCATGGAATATCTTTTTCCATCCCCTTACTTTCAGTCTGTATGCGTCTCTAGGTCTGAAGTGGGTCTCTTGTAGACAGCATATATATGGGTCTTGTTTTTGTATCCATTCAGCCAATCTGTGTCTTTTGGTGGGAGCATTTAGTCCATTTACATTTAAGGTAATTATTGATATGTATGTTCCTATTCCCATTTCCTTAATTGCTTTGGGTTCGTTATTGTAGGTATAGTCCTTCTGTTGTGTTTCTTGCCTAGAGAAGTTCCTTTAGCATTTGTTGTAAAGCTGGTTTGGTGGTGCTGAACTCTCTCAGCTTTTGCTTGTCTGTAAACATTTTAATTTCTCCATCAAATCTGAATGAGATCCTTGCTGGGTAGAGTAATCTTGGTTGCAGGTTTTCCTCCTCCATCACTTTAATTATGTCCTGCCACTCCCTTCTGGCTTGGAGAGTTTCTGCTGAGAGATCAGCTGTTATCCTGATGGGGATTCCCTTGTGTGTTATTTGTTGTTTTTCCCTTGCTGCTTTTAATATGATTTCTTTGTGTTTAATTTTTGACAGTTTGATTAATATGTGTCTTGGCGTATTTCTCCTTGGATTTATTCTGTATGGGACTCTCTGTGCCTCCTGGACTTGATTAACTATTTCCTTTCCCATATTAGGGAAGTTTTCAACTATAATCTCTTCAAATATTTTCTCAGTCCCTTTCTTTTTCTCTTCTTCTTCTGGAACCCCTATAATTCGAATGTTGGTGCGTTTAATGTTGTCCCAGAGGTCTCTGAGACTGTCCTCTGTTCTTTTCATTCTTTTTTCTTTATTTTTCTCTGCAGCAGTTATTTCCACAATTTTATCTTCCACCTCACTTATCCGTTCTTCTGCCTCAGTTATTCTGCTATTGATCCCATCTAGAGTATTTTTTATTTCATTTATTGTGTTTTTCATCGATGCTTGATTCATCTTTCGTTCTTCTAGGTCCTTGTTAACTGTTTCTTGCATTTTGTCTATTCTATTTCTAAGATTTTGGATCTTGGAAATAGAATCTTGGATCATCTTTACCATCATTATTCTGAATTCTTTTTCAGGTAGACTGCCTATTACCTCTTCATTTGTTAGGTCTGGTGGGTTTTTATCTTGCTCCTGCTCCTGCTGTGTGTTTTTCTGTCTTCTCATTTTGCTTATGTTACTGTGTTTGGGGTCTCCTTTTTGCAGGCTGCAGGTTCGTAGTTCCCGTTGTTTTTGGTGTCTGTCCCCAGTGGCTAAGGTTGGTTTAGTGGGTTGTGTAGGCTTCCTGGTGGAGGGGACTAGTGCCTGTGTTCTGGTGGATGAGGCTGGATCTTGTCTTTCTGGTGGGCAGGTCCATGTCTGGTGGTGTGTTTTGGGGTGTCTGCAGGCTTTTTATGATTTTAGGCCACCTCTCTGCTAATGGGTGGCGCTGTGTTCCTGTCTTGCTAGTTGTTTGGCATAGGGTGTCCAGCACTGTAGCTTGCTGGTCGTTGAGTGAAGCTGGGTGCTAGTGTTGAGATGGAGATCTCTGGAAGATTTTCGCCGTTTGATATTATGTGGAGCTGGGAGGTCTCTTGTGGACCAGTGTCCTGAAGTTGGCTCTCCCACCTCAGAGGCACAGCACTGACTCCTGGCTCCTCAATTTGGGATGATTTGTTGTCTATTCATGTATTCCACAGATGCAGGGTACATCAAGTTGATTGTGGAGCTTTAATCCGCTGCTTCTGAGGCTGCTGGGAGAGGTTTCCCTTTCTCTTCTTTGTTCTCACAGCTCCTGGGTCTCAGCTTTGGATTTGGCCCCGCCTCTGCGTGTAGGTCGCCGGAGGGCGTCTGTTCTTCGCTCAGACAGGACAGGGTTAAAGGAGCAGCCTCTTCGGGGACTCTGGCTCACTCAGCCCGGGCAGGAGGGAGGGGCACGGAGTGCGGGGCGAGCCTGCAGCGGCAGAGGTCGGCGTGACGTTGCACCAGCCCGAGGCACGCCGTGCGTTCTCCCAGGGAAGCCGCCCCTGGATCCTGGGACCCCGGCAGTGACGGGCTGCGCAGGCTCCCGGAAGGGCGGTGTGGACAGTGACCTGCGCTCACACACAGGCTTCTTGGCGGCGGCAGCAGCAGCCCCAGCGTCCCACGCCCGTCACTGGGCTCCGCGCTTTCAGCCGCGACTCGCGCCCGTCTGTGGAGCCCCTTTAAGCAGCGCTCTTAATCCCCTCTCGCGCACCAGGAAACCAAGAGGGAAGAAAAAGTCTCTTGCCTCTTCGGCAGCTCCAGAGTTTTCCCGGACTCCCTCCCGGCTAGCTGTGGCACATTAGCCCCCTTCAGGCTGAGTTCTCGCCGCCAGCCCCAGTCCTCTCCCTGCGCTCTGACCGAAGCCCGAGCCTCAGCTTCCAGCGCCGCCCGCCCCGGCGGGCGAGCAGACAAGCCTCTCGGGCTGGTGAGTGCCGCTCGGCACCGATCCTCTGTGCGGGAATCTCTCCGCTTTGCCCTACCCAGTTATGTGGGGAGTTTCTTGCCTTTTGGGAGGTCTGGGGTCTTCTGCCAGCGTTCAGTAGGTGTTCTGTAGGAGTTGTTCCACGTGTAGCTGTATTTCTGGTGTATCCGTGGGGAGGAAGGTGATCTCCGCGTCTTACTCTTCTGCCATCTTACCCGGAAGTCTCTTTTCCTATCTTTAAAATGGGGATAGCACTCAGACTGCATGCTTCTCACTGGTAGGTATGTTACTATTATAATTTACCAAATAGCAAATGCAAATATCATACGTAAAGTAATCAGTGGAGTTGACAAGCATCTAAGGAAAAATCTAGGACCTATGTGCAACATGAAAGGAGACTGAGGTGTATTACTTGCCATGTGATTGGGGAAAAAGAGTTAACGGACATAAAAAAAATCAGAAATTCTTAGGAACATACTTACAATTAGGGTACAGATGCTAGTTTGAATAATCACTTAATTGAGAATTATTTGATTATACTAAATAGTCTATATGATACTCATGACTGTATTATCTGCCTCGTGGTTAAAGGTAAGAAATACTCTTGTTATTAAACCTATAGTAAAATATCTTTAAAGAAGGATTGATTTCTAATTGATGAAAAGTTAATTGTTGGCAGGAACTATGCAATGGGCCAGAAAGAAAATAAAGCAAGTTAATAGCAACCACCACATTTTGGAAGTAGTTGTGAATCTTTGAGTGGAATAGTTTAGGAGCTTCTCTATATACTTATACGAAGTGCAGAAAGTACTGGAAAGGTCATCAAGTTCCCATAGGGAGAGGTGGTGAACTAACCTTGGCCTTATTACCAAATGTGTGATTTGGAGTAAGTCACCTACAGGGGACCAAGTGATTTTCTGGAGATGAGACAACATGTAATCTAAGAAAACTGCTTACCCAGTTTACCATATAACACTGAAAAAGTTGTGAAATTTTGGGGACTACTTTGCAACTTGAGCTCTCAAATTTTATAACTTTGAAATTTTCTGTCACATAAACCAGAATGTTTCCTTAGTTATTCTCCAAAGAACCTTTGCAAGATGACCTTCAGGAACTTTTATGTGTGGCTTTAATTTTCGACTGCATTTTAAAAAAGTCAGGTTAGCAGTTTTTCTTTATAGTAAATATATATTTAAATGATGGGGCTTAAATTATAGTAACTGACAACATTTGCATTATTTTACCATTTATCAAGTGCTTTTGTATACATTTATTATAAAAAATGTATTAAAAGGTGATGAGATAACAATAAAAATAAGAATAAAATTTTGTATCTAAAAGTAAAGAAACAAAGGGTCAAATTACTAGAGCAGGAATCTATAACTTCTAGAAGCCATAGCCAGAACTTGAATCTAGGTCCTCTGTCTCCAAATTCCATGTGCTTTCCAATCTATCATCCATCCAGTGTATCACATGTAATTTATGGTCGAATGCAAGAAATCTGGATATTTTAGTTGAGAGATTTTTAGCTTTGTTTTTAAAGAGATGTAGCACTTTGCTTTTGAAAAATCACCTTCATTTATGACTCACAAGTTGGTTGGGTGACCACAGACAAGACATATTCCACCTCAACTTTCCCATCTGTAAAGTGGAGTTAATGGTCCTGCCATCTTTTCTCGCTTGCAGAGTGGTTGTGATGATAAGTGATGCAATGGATGCATGGCTCCTTGGAGTAAGGAAGCCATTTAAATCCAAGATGTGTCATCAAGATGCCCCTGATATTTACACAGCTCTCTTCTTCAGGGTACAGAGGGCTTTTATTGCTTCACAGAACTCTAGGAAGTAGAGAAGTAATGCTCTTTACAAAAGGGAAACTGACCTATAGACTGGACAAGTAACTGACCCCCACATGGCACAGTGAGGTGATAGTGTTATTGCCCAGTGCTGTTGATTAATAATTGTTAGTAACAATTAGTCCAGTGAGTCTAGCTTGCTGTTGGCTATCACTACAGCAATAAAAATCCTCCTGTTATAGAAGAGACAATGGTTTCTAAAATGGAACTTAAACTGAACTTTTTTATTTTTCCTGCGGCTCTTAAATCCTCAGATAACTTTCTCCTACACTTACTTTCTGGTTTCAATAGAAATAGCACAAAAATGCTGACTGTGGAATTCCTGGCCAACAGAACAGTAGAGGGTTTGAATGTTGCAAGAAATATTGGTTTCCTTGAGGCTTTCAGACATTTTTTTCTAACTACCTAAATAGCTTGGGGGTGAAAGAGAAGGCAAGAGATGGGAAAGAGTTGACAAAAGAGTGAAAACGTTGCATTTTCAAAAGAGAGGTGGATAGTATATTTGTGCTTTGTCTCATTAAGAAGAAAACCGTGTGTGTGTTTGGGGCATGGGGGGAGTGGGGAAGTGGGTTAGTAGGCATGACAGTGTGAAATAGGGGGTATCAGGAAGTAGAAGACCTGAGCCCTGCTCTTGATTCTGCCACTGAGTTTGATCTGGGAGATATTTATTTAATCAACCTTGGCTTTAATGTTTGGATCTTTAAAATTAGAAACATAGAAAATCTCAAGGGGACTCTTTAAGATGTGCTGTGTTCCTAAATACCACCATAAAATTGCCTACTGCATTGGCCAACTGTTCTTTGTCCCTCCACTCTGTGCCACAAGAAAACTTTTTCATATGAGGAAAGGGCAGCCCCAAATTACCCCTGTGGCTTTTTGAAGTTTCGAAATGTTCCATGAGGTTCCAGCATTCTTTTTCAAGGCTGAATTCCACTTGAGGATGACTGAAGGGAGACTCTGATATGGGCCTGAGGCTCCAAAGGGAGTCTCTAATTCTGTGAACCAAGGAATGAGAAGCGTTGATTCTGTTCACAGGCTCCAAGAATGGGTACTCATCTCTATCAGCTTCATATTCCCAAAGCTTTCAGTACCGTATTTGCTAATTCATTTGCATAACTATCTCAGCATTTAACCTGGATGCACAGGCTGTGGAAAAACAACAAGAAATAAGAAAGAAGAGATAAGACTGCTTATCAATCTATTGAAGTTCCAAAACTGTCAGTGCGAGTGGAAATCTGGATTTCTGAAAATTTGGTTGATCTAGAATATTTATCGTAAGTGGCCAGATATCTTCAAATGAATGGAAAATTTACCTGATTTGATCTAGGCAGAAATTGATTCACTGAGTTAATTGTTCATTCTATACAACTAATTTTAATAATAATAATTCCAGTATTTGCTTCCAGATAAACAGGGCTCTAGAATTACCCACTTTTATACTGCTCCTTACATCTTCCTAAAAGTAAGCAGCATGTGACTAACTCTTACTGGGTGGTCTTAAGCAAACATCTGAGGTCTTTTTCCTGCTAGAAAGAGCTGAAATTCTCTTTTTCCACCTTAAAGAGATAGTTAATACTGCCACTGTGGTGTTGTAATAAAATCCACTAAATTCACAGGTGCTTTCCATTTTACAATTCATTTCAAGCACAACCCTGATTCCTGAGAGGGAGAAACTGAGCGTCAAGAAATGAGTCTTTCCTCTCTAGCTGAGATCATGTCTCTTTGATCATGTCTTATGTCTGGTGCTATTATATAATGTTTCTGCCATCAGAAATTTCTCTCGTGACCTCCTCTGGTGGTGGTTATAAAGGAATATCAGCCAGGATTATAACCAATATTTCTAATTTGCTTTCTCAGACTATTCTACCTTGGATAAGAAGAGTCACAGCTCTCTAAGTGAATTCAACTACAACCTCCAGTTCATATACATTTCATAGGTTTGGACCTAAGTAGTGTGATCACAAGAAATGGGAAATATTAGCTCTGACTTAAAGTGAAGCTTCTATGTGGGAATTATTTTCATTCTACAAATGAACAATTGTTTTAGTTTGCTAGGTGACTCTGGAATTATCCCTCTGTGACTATCCAGCTCTGGACCGAAGCTTAGAATATTAATCTAATGAAACTCAACAATTGTCTGGCTCAATTTCACACATAAAGACTGGAGATTGTACTTATAAAAGTAATTGTCTTTTTTCTTGTACTTTTATCTGTAAACCCAACATATTTGACAATTGAGCATTCTTCTCACAAATTAGTCCAGGGGCTAATTTGCATAGTCAGAGATTAAAGTGGGATGTCCCATGTCTCAGGAGCCTCTTTTGAAAAGGCTCTCTGTTTCCCTGGCTTGGACTAGAAGGAGGACTTTGAAAAGGCTTAAGATGATGTTTACCAATTAAGACCCAAATATTGATACTTACATGACGGACATGATACCCCTTGGGGAGAAGATCTTGACAAAAGCAAAATCGCAGGAGAGAGAACCAGAGTAGAGAATATTTGGATTAAGAAGACTCTGTAGCAGGTAACATGTATTTAGTTTTTATACTTTTGGACTCAGTCAGTGCAACGTGGAATATGGTCCTGCTCCTTTGGCTTTCTAGCTTAAACCAGTTCATCTAGTTTAGTTCTGATGTAGATGGAGCCTGTAAGAACAAAGCCTCTCCATGCCAAGCATGTTCTGGCAGACAAAAATATTGACCTGGAGAAGAGGCAGCAGGCTCAGCCAGAGTTGGGAGAACTGTCCCTGGCAAGGATGTGAAAGCAACAGATGTAGGCCTCAGAGGAGAGCAGTGGGCAATTATGGTACCAACTGGAATTGCAATGTGGTCTGTTGGTGTCTCAACAGGATATGTGGCTACAGTAGCAATAATAATAATAATAATATTAACACATTTTTGCTGGGTTCTTTTCATATTTGATTCTCATAATAATCACATGAAAGGGCTATTATTATCTTTTTATTTTTATTTTTTATTTTTTTATTTTTTTAATTTTTTTTAAATTTTTATTTAATTTAATTTTTATACAGCAGGTTCTTATTAGTTATCCATTTTATACATATTGGTGTATACATGTCAATCCGAATCTCCCAATTCATCCCACCCCCCCCACCCCCCACCCCCCACCTCCACTGCTTTCGCCCCTTGGTGTCCATATGTTTTTGTTTTTTTTTTTAAATAAATTTATTATTTATTTATTTATTTATTTATGGCTGTGTTGGGTCTTCGTTTCTGTGCGAGGGCTTTCTCTAGTTGCGGTGAGCGGGGGCCACTCTTCATCGCGGTGCGCGGGCCTCTCACTGTCGCGGCCTCTCCTGTTGCGGAGCACAGGCTCCAGATGCGCAGGCTCAGTAGTTGTGGCGCACGGGCTTAGTTGCTCCGCGGCATGTGGGATCTTCCCAGACCAGGGCTCGAACCCGTGTCCCCTGCATTGGCAGGCAGATTCTTAACCACTGCGCCACCAGGGAAGCCCCCTTATTATCTTTTTAATGCAGATTAAAAAAAAAAAGAAGTTGCAAAACTTGCCTAAAACCACACAGCTATAAAATTGAAACTAAGATTTAGACTCATTCTGTCTTGAACCAAAACCACCTCAATGTCTCAAACAACAGAAATTGCCCCTGCAATTAATGAGCCTTTAGTGACTCAGGGATTTGGGCTAACACATTCTCAATAGAACCATCTTGCCAGTAGTGGTCGGTATTGGAAAATGATGGGCCATGGCTGGAGTGCCTGGCAGAAGAATTGTAGGAACAGAGTAGGGTGATAAGAAGCAGAGGCAATGCAGTAGAGTGACCCCTGGTGATGGAAACAGAAACCAATATCAATAATGGCACCTGTGCTTCCCTTCTAGTCTGGTAGCATTTGAAGGGCAGGAATTATATCTTATTAATTTTTGTACTTTCAGCACCTATGATAGTATCTGGTATATTCAAAGTGGTAAAAAAATTCTTAAATGGTTGAACTCAAGGTGGTTACACAAGACTCTAGGTAGCAGGGAGGTGGAGGTCAGCCAGAATGGACAAGATCCATTGCCAACAGGGTGATGCCAGAGAGACTCTGCTATATAGAGGGTCAAGTCTACCCCAGTTCAGCAGGGTCATTGGATGCACAGGAAGTAGAGGACATTGCAGGGGTTTCCCCTCTATATGACAAAGAAAGGCAGAATTCTATGACAGGTAATTTTTACTTTTAGGGAATATGATATGATATATTTATTAGTTATTAGGGGCTTATTATATGTAAGTCACTGTGCTAAGTTTTGAGGCAAACAAGACTCCCAAAGTCCTTCCCCATAAGAAACTTAACAAGTGTTTGTAGGCAACTAAGCAATTATAATGCAATATAAGAAGTACAGGGCTTCTCTGGTGGCACAGTGGTTGAGAGTCCGCCTGCCGATGCAGGGGACACGGGTTCGTGCCCCGGTCTGGGAAGATCCCACATGCCGCGGAGCGGCTAGGCCCGTGAGCCATGGCTGCTGAGCCTGTGTGTCCGGAGCCTGTGCTCCGCAACGGGAGAGGCCACAACAGTGAGAGGCCCGCGTACCGCAAAAAAAAAAAAAAAAAAAAAAAAAAAAAAAGAAGTACATTGGCAGAAGTACAGGGTGCAATTGGAGTAAATATTAGGAACACCTATCCCAGAGATGGAGGTTCAAGGACAGCTTTTTAGAAAAAGTGGAATGAGGTATTCAATTTGGATTAGACCTGGGTTTGAAGTCCTATCCTATCATTTTGTAGCTGCAAGACATTTGGAAAGTTGTTTAACCTATCAGAGCTTCAGTTTTCCCATCTTTAAAAAAGGGAAAGTTAAAATTGACCGTTCATGTTTATCCACTAATTGTATGAATTAAAGTATTTAAATCATCACGCACAGTGCTGGGCACAAAACAGATGCTTAAGAAAGTTTTCATCCATCCACATCCTTTCCTTTTTTGTGGAAATACTAACATACATTGGTGGCCATGCTGGCACATAGTACACACATTCAATAAGTATTTCTTGAAATGACTTGAATCTCAACAAAACAATACATTTTGGTCAAGTTTTCCATTTTTTCTGGGATATTTGTGTTTTTAGCATCATGTAGAATCTGCAGTCATGAGGTCATGTCATGGAGTGATAGCATCCAGGTAATGCTTCACTTTATCAATCAAAAAAAAATTCAACTCTTATGGGAATGCAGAATACCTTAGCGTTCTTAGATAACGTTTAGTATATGCAGGTAACTTATGGGTTCTCGGTTTTTCAGAATGGTTGCCCATATGTTGGCAAAATTTCCTTTTCTTAGGTATGTATACAGAGTCTGGAAATACTAGATCAGAGGAGTGAAGTGTTTTAACTGCAGAAGACAATCTTTTTAAATTTTGGCTCCACAGAGACTGTCTCATAAAGTGACGTGTGAATTAAAAATTTAGCAGAGATGCTAACAGCAGTGTCCTAACAGTGATTAGGATGACCCTATCTCCTTAATCCAGCAATATGCACCAATTTGCAATGCAGATGACTAATATAGTGGCCAAGAACATTCCAGTCCCAGCCTTTCCCATCATTGTGGAGACTTGGCATAAGAATTCCAGGTTTCCACACGCAGACTTAACAAAACTCTATCCCTGTTGACTCTTGCACAACAATAATGACAGGAACACAGGAGCAACACTTCTGCAATCAGAAAGTTCATGATATCATGAAACCAAATATCTATTCAACACAAGTGCTGCTTCCTGGAGGAGACCCCAGGCCCTTTGTGTGGATGGAGGCACAGCGTCTTCTAAACTGCAATTCTCAAAACACTTAACAATTCCCATTACTTTATGAGTAAAAAGAAAAATCCTAGGGGCATTCGAAGATATTTGGCTCAGGAGTTGAAGTGTGCCAGTGCCCTATAAATTTTTTCTTGCTTTGTACCCCTAGGCTCTTTTGCATAGATTTCGTTCACTTCCAAACGGAGGAAAAACTAGAAATCATGCAGACAGTCCTGAGGACCAGCATTAAGATAAATGTAAAAAGAAGTTATGCAAACAATGGAGAAGAGGGCAGAGGAGTCCGAAATTGGCTTGAAATCTGTCTTTCTGAAGGACTGTGAAAATGTTGATGGGAGAATGGAGCACAGTGAGTTCTGAAAGTCTTTATTCATCCTTCTATTTATGACTCTTCCACTCTTTGGTCCAAATAAGTTGCCCAGAATTGACTTTGTTTCTCTTCCTGTGACACAGACACTCTTAAAATGCCTGTTTACATTTTTGCAACACTTAGAGTTGTGCAAAGTACATTTTCCCATCTCTCGTGTAACAATCCCACCCTCTTGTAAAGCGAGACAGATATTTCCCACATTTTATAGAAGCAGAAGTAGATATTGGGGGATTTAAAACAGTGGTGGAGTTGGGGCTACAGACCAAAGTTTCCTGATTCTCATTCTAGGTCTTCCTGGTAAATTATGCTTCCGCCCTGATCCTGGCTGTTGTTGAATTTCAATATGAGGCTGATTTCTTCATTATTGATTAATGACATGAAGTTGTATCATCAGCAGAGGCTCATAATGTGATTTCCCTTTCTCTTCTCTTCTGAATCATGGTGAAGCCATTTATGCTGTTATAACCAAGTTCCCCCATCTATGAAAAAGAGGGAGCAGGCAAAGAATCAGGGAGAGTTAATATCCTACCCTTTCCTTCTATAGACGATTCTGTGACTATATACATGCATGAGATTATAATTACCAGGTAATCTGTTTGAACTCTGAAGGAAAAAAAAAAAAAGATGTCTTATTAATCTAAGGCATTATCATTATTTTTATTGCTTGGATTAATTGGATCTTAACACAATATAACAATAAAGATGTTATCAAGATATATTTTAATTGTCTGTTTTGAGGTAAAAATGTCAGCTGTGCAGAAATCTAATTGGATGCCAGGGTATGACAATTCTGTAACTTCTCACTATATGTGGAATCACTCTAATACTTGAACTGCCTGACTTTTGTCTAATACTCCTCAATCTCTGGCTTTTTTTCAGCTCCTTTAATTATAAATAGTATGATCTTATCAGGCATCTTGGCATATGTTACTGGTATATTGCAACTTAAAGAAATCTCTCTATTAGCATTCACTATTTTCAGACTGTCAGTCTCTGCCTGGTTCAGATCTCATCATAGAGTAACACTCAACCTCCTCTAAAGGCTGCCAGGCACACTATCCCAGGATCAATGGGTCTAGCTGGGCATGATGTTAACATTCCTTCTTCAGTGAGCAGGGGAGTTTAGGAGAGATTGCCTGGGTTTGAATCCCAGCTCCAGTACTTATTTTATAAACAGGGGTGATCATATTCCTGGTTTGACCTGGACAATTCCAGGTTGTCTACTGTGCCAGAATAATTATTATAACTCCCCCTTTTACTCTCCAATGGGCCCTAGCCACTCTATATATGTGGCACCCTGGACAAATCACAACTTCTTTAATCCGTCCCTTTTTTCATCTGAAAAAATTTTGAAATCCTTTGAAATTTTGAAATAACTAACAAGTATTCAGGAAATATCAACTATTATCATTGTGTTTGGCAGTGTTCCATCTGTGGGCCTTTGGAGGAGGATGAACTTATTCTGTTGCTCTCCCATGGCAGTTCTGAAAAACAGCTGCTGGAGTCCATCCTTTATAGGACTCTCATCTGACAATCCATCCATCTCTGGTTTAGGTTAGCAGAACACCTGGAGTTTTTCTACTTGATACCTCTCATTCCTGGTTGAGAAGACCTTTGCTCTATTCCAGGTGGACAGCTGGGCACTGACAATGTTGTTTCCCAGGCTGGGCTGGATCCTACTCCTCCTCAAGTCATATTAGATGGATTTCTCTGGATACCTGGGCTCTGCCTCTACTTGAAAGTCTTGAGATCTCACCCTGACATGCCCACTTCTCTCCTCAGTGATTGGGTGATGTAGGGTGAGTGGAACCGTAGAGATATGATGCAGCCAAACAGATGGTGAGGAAGGGAGGGGAACTGTGAGAAAAATATGAAGAGCCAAGGGGGCAGCCAAAGCTGAAGCCCTTTAGGGAAAGTGGAAATCAAATGTCAGGTACAGACACCAGGGACCAAGGGCAAAGGCAGAACCCAGGTTATCATGTAGAGCCAGGAGCCTACAGTATGACAGATGCAGGTTCAGAGCAAGAGCAGACGGAACGCAAATAAGAAAGGCCTGGGTGGTTGCTGCAAAGAACACTGAGATGTCTTCTACTTTCTTAACTGGCTGGTTTGAGTGGTACATGAGAGTGTCACAGGCTTACAGAGACAGGGGTGAGTGGACTGTCTTCCACTCTCTCAGATGGATGCCTTCGTGGGTACGAATGCCTTCTTGGAACTGGACTGGAGTTGTCACAATCTCATCAATTTATTCTTTTTTTTTTTTTTAAGTTGGTGGTTCTATAGCGTATTCTGTATTGAGTTGAGCATTATTATTATTATTATTTTATTTTTTATTTTTTTAGATGTTAGGGGTAGGAGTTTATTAATTTATTAATTTATTTTTGTTGTGTTGGGTCTTCGTTCCTGTGCGAGGGCTATCTCTAGTGTGGCAAGCGGGGGCCACTCTTCATCGCAATGTGCGGGCCTCTCACTATCGCGGCCTCTCTTGTTGCGGAGCACAGGCTCTAGACGCTCAGGCTCAGTAGTTGTGGTTCATGGGCCTAGTTGCTCTGCGACATGTGGGATCCTCCCAGACCAGGGCTCGAACCCGTGTCCCCTGCATTAGCAGGCAGATTCTCAACCACTGCACCACCAGGGAAGCCCCCCAATTTATTCTTGATTATGATTATTGACTCCTCCTTGGCCCTTTGCTTGTCCTGAAATCCCACTAAATCTCTTCTCAGAACTCAGTCTGCCTTTGTTCTATGAATGACGTGACCTGCTGTGGCCTAAGTCTCTCCTGGGAAATGAAGTGGTCATCAACAGCAGGTGAGAATCCCATGCACAGCCCCAGGACAGGATTTAAAGTTCCATACTACAATCCAGATTCCAAGGATGCACTGGAGAGTGGGTGTTTCTAGACCCAGCCAACATTTTGCACATTGCTACCTGTATTAGCTCTATTTTCTTATTTTCTGTTTTCTTGATGCTCTGACATCAGAGGCTTCTGACCTCTGATGACCCAGAGAGGGACTGCCCCTTCCAGGGTTATCTAATTCTTAGAGACAGTAAAGGCTTACCTGCAAACATGGCATTGATATGCAAACCAAGCAATTCTAACCCCATATCCCCTCAGAAAGTCTATGCCCCTGCCTTAATCATCCCAAGGTCAGGTACTGAATAACTAGGGGCCACCTCTATAGCCCAGAACCCATTGGAATTTTTCAAACTATCCAGTCCTACATCTGCTTACCTTGCCTCATGGTTCCTTTCCTAGGGAAGCACAATCAAGGCTCCTGCCAGCAGTTCCTTTCTCTATGCCTGCTCATCTTGCTTTGGTGCTTCCACTGTTGCCTTGAATAACATGTTCTGCCATGACTCTTGTTTCTAGAGGACTAGGAGTATAATAAAATGTTCTTTTTTATGACAATGATTTTTGTGTCTGTGTGTCTTACCACACCTAATTAAAACAAATCCTGGGCATGATTAAAACCCCTCTATTAATGCTCTGGTATTATAGCTGTGCTTCACTATTTTAGTGGTGAAGACTAAGCTTTGCTCTTCTCAGTATCTGCCCTTTTTCATAACAAAACACTTTGAACATAATGAATATATGTTATAAGTAACTGGAATCTTAGATGGAAGGTTTTTCTATCTGGGAAGGAGAACTAAGCCAGGCCTACATCAAGTTTGGGAGAATGACATCTGGTCTTGATTGAGGCAACATTAACTTCAGCTAATAAACAATGTGAAGAGTTCCCACAGATGCTATAAGTGGCCATGCTCCCTTGTGCCCTCCAACCATGCTTTTCTTTTTCCTCAAGACTTGTGTCCCAGATTTCAGAGGTTTCAGCAGACTGTACAGAGTGAGGATTCTGCCAGGTCAGAGAAACAGTCATAGGCTCACTGCATTTTTTTATATTGTTTCAGACGGGAGTAGCTGTGAAGGAGGGACAATTTTCAGCACTCAAATTCTACCTGGTCAGCATAAAAATAATTTCCTGCTTCACCATAATTGCATACTTCAGCTTTTATTTCTTTCTGCATTTACTGGGACCCTGAGGTTTCAGGGCATCTAAACTGTTCATGGTTTACAATACAGGGTTCTACAGTGAATTCTTATTATTTGTAGTAGTTATGTTCTATAAAATCACCACAAACATTTAATTAGCAAATACTAAACCATTATTCCTAGTGGAAAATACAGCGTTAGTTTCCTGCAAGCCTCTGTTCACAATATTTTCATTAACTTATCCATACCTAACCTGTATTTCTGTTTAAAAACACCATATACATGTGGTTGACTCACTAACATTGACCTCACAGCCATCAACACTATAACTATGCCTGAGTGAAGCTGATCTGACACTCTCATTTTGTTGGTCAGGTGCATCATTGCCTTCCTGCACTTAGCACACTCGACAGCACCTTAGTATTATGCTTGAGGGATGATTTAAACAGTAAAATTATCCAAAAAAGCACAAAAAATGGGGGGAATGTGGCATTAAATAGACCCCCAAAGGACACTTGCTTACAGTATGAGAGCTGAAACAAGAAGGCACAGCATAGCCTTGTTCAAGCTCAGTCAGGAAAGGGCACATTGGACAGCTCAGATTTCTCACAACTCTGAGGATAACTGTGAATAACTGCAAAAGCACTATGTATATCGGTTTGGGGATTACAGATACATTTTAATGAATAGGTGAACTTACATATTTGAAATCCATGAATAATGAGGATCAACTGTACAGAATCATATGGGAAGACCCACAGCACTCAAACGCCAGCTCTTCCAAAATTCTATTCTTGCCCAAGCCTACAACTCTTCATTCACAACCCACTCTATCTCTGCCTAGTTTCTGTCCCACTTGTCACTTTGACCTCCTGGAGTTCTATTAGTTTCAGTCTCATTTCAAACTTAGGAACATTGATACAACTACTTCCCTGGGCTCCTGCTCATTGGGTTTTCTTTCATCTTGTGATTTTTTCCTTCTCTACCTTCTTCAGCATAGCATGTGAGCTCTCTAGTATATACATAGGACTCTTTCTTATTAACTCATGTCCATGGATAACCTCAGTGGACATCCATGAAGGATATCTCAATATCCTTAGGGCTTGACACCTTCTGGGGCTTCCACTCCAGAGAGTGAGCCCTGCACACCCAAAGCTGAAACTTGCTTTATGACATACAATGTCTACTTGCTCTTAGTACAATGGAAATCCTACTTCATGGGACAGCTGATTACATTTTTCAATAGTTTTAATTGTGAGAAAATTATTCCTTCCCTTAAAGTTTAGATTTGAATCTCTATAATTTTTACCTTCAGGTCTCAATAATTTTATTATCATGATACATTTTATTGATTTACTAACGCTTTGACCAATTTTGCTGATAACAGCTGTCTACTAACACTGTCCTAGGTTGTGAATTGTATTTCCAGATTAATTACAAAACCTACATTCTAGGGTGAAATATTAAGGTAATATCCAAACACCATAACTATAACACTAGTACAATAATCCACACAAGACAGCATTTTCCCCAGGTGGTAGCTCATGAGTCAGCCAAGTGGAAATGGAGGTTAGGCAGGCAGTTTGTTAATGGTAACTTGTGGCAAAAGTCTTGGCTGTAATATGTAACTACTGTCTGAGTGCAGAGTTCCAAGGATAGAATCAAGAAAATTATTGGGACTGTCACACTCTAGATGGAGAGATTATATTATGTTGTTATAGCAGAATCATGGAGGAACTGATTGAAACAAGTACGTATAACCTGATGGGTATTGTTCTAGGGTCTAATTATTATCTTGATCTGCTTGTTGGTATGAAGACACTGTACTGTCACCAGACTCTATATAAACAGAGGAATGTACTTCCTAAAACTAGGAAATCAACTGTGGCTCCCAGTCAAATATGATACAGTCTCCTTACAATTTGACTGAAAGGTGGCCTGGAGATACTGTATAGTTATCTCTAGAATTATAGAGGATTCTGGCAGAGAAAGTCAGGCATTACCTTAGTTAGTTGTCCATAATGACCAGACTGACTTTTTGAGAAAGCATGATGTCATTTATATAATTCATATAAGACCTTACCAAAGGGTGCTGCAACCTGGGAAGTGTTAGTGAAAACTGAATGGACTGAATGTTGGTGTTCCCCAAAATCCATATGTTGAAACCCTAAATGCAAATATGATATAATTTGGGCATGGGGCGTTTGAGAGATAATTAGGTTTAAATGAAGTCATGAGGATGAGGCCCCCATCGTGCGATTAGTGTATTTACAAGAAAAGGAAGAGAGACCAGGGCTCTGTCTCTCCCCACCATGTTAGGATGTAGAGAGAAGGTGGCTATCTATAAGCCAGAAAGAGTTTCACCAGAAACTAAATCTGCCAGCACCTTGATCTTGGACTTCCTAGCTTTCAGAACTGTGAGAAATAAATGTCTGTTGCTTAAGCCACTTAATCTATTATACATTTGTTATCACAGCCTGCGCTGACTGAGATAGAGGCAAGTCCAGTTATTTAGGATATGTAGGTGCCCTAAGCCATGACACACAGATCCAACATATAGAAGATCTGGAGCCACTCAATATCTCATGTGAACAAGCTTAAAGTTTTTAAAAAGCCCTGATTCCCTCAGCAAGACATCAAAGCATAGGATGATAATTTGTGCTTTGGTGTCCTTAGTGGGAAAAATAGGGAGAAAGGTGCCAAATGTGATTTCAAAGGTAATCTTCTCCTGAGATAACATTTAATCTGGGAAGTTTGGGGCAAGCTCAACTGAAGCATGTCCTGGTTGATGCTTGTGTCATACGAGGGCTTCCACAACTTAACAGGTTTAAGCTGTTAACCTGGTTTTCAGCTCACAGGCCCACTGTGGAGTTTGGATATGAGAGGTCATTCCCTGGGGATTGAGAAAACCTTATTTGCTCCCAAATTCTTCACAAATTCATTTGCAGAAGGCAGCTATGCTTCAGCAAGACCGTGCTGAGAAAAGATGAGAAAGTGTTAGCACAAAACCTGAGGCATATTGAAAGACTTGGTGGAAAAAAAATTAACAGGGAGTTAAAGTAAATTACCACACCATAATGTAGTAGAATTGAAGTATTATGCTAGAGCAGTGAAGAATGTACGATTTGCAATCAATCTGCCTAGCTTCAAACTCCAATCCTACCTTTTATTAACTGTATGACTTTGGGAAATTTATTAAAGTCTCAGTATCCTCACTGGTTAAGGTTACTTAACAATAAAAGGGAACCAGGAAGATGTGTTTCATATAGAATGGATAAGAGAACAAAATGACATGAAGCAAAGAAAAAGAAAGTTGCATAGTGATTGGCATATAGTAAACCTTCAGTAAGTGGCAGCTATTATTATTGGCACTATTATAGATTCTGATGTCTTAATTGCTCAGAGTGGTACCAAATAATCTTATAAAGTTATCATGGAAAGGCCTACTTTTCTCCAAATGCAGTTAGTTCTCCTCAGCTTGGGTCAAATTCTATGGGAAGTAGGAAGATAAAAATGCGAGCTTTGAATGTGCTTAGGAGATGGCTCCTGGAAAAAGTGGCATACACATGCCAGTAGGATGCACAAGCTTGGGCATGAGTGCTTTAGGATGGGGATTGTCATGTTGTGACATTTTATTAATCAGTCAAATGGGTGGTTCTTTTAAAGATTTGTTAAGGGAACAATCACAATAATAATAAATTCATTTTAGTTATGGGACATATAATCAAACTTGGCATTTAATTAATCTTAGGATATATTAGAAAGTGATGATCTATAGCAACTTTTGATCAGAAAACTTTTTTCTGCAGAGGACCAGGTAATAAATTTGACTTTGTAGGCCTGGCCATAGTTATCTATAACAACTACTAATTTCTGGCATTGTAGTGTGAAAGTAGCCACAGATAATACATAATTATGGGTGTGTCTGTGTTCCAATAAAACTTTATTTACAAAACAGATGACAGGTTGGGTCTGGCCCATAGGCTACAGTTCTCCAAGTCCTTATCAATAGAAACTAAGCCTCTCTATTTGTATATTTACATCTCAGCAATCGTAATAACTAAAGCTAAGGTATTCAAAGATAGGTTCTTGGTTGAGTTGGATCTGAAAAGAAAAAAAAAAGTCAAGTAAATAACCACATTCATTATAATAATATTTTCTCATTCTTTTTCTTTTCTTTTCCTTTCAATGCATCAATTGTTTGAAACATTTTATTATCTAACAGAAAACCAATACTTATTGACGGAGTCAGCAAATATTTATTGACCTACTGTGTGAAAAGCATTTTGTTATGTGATAGAAAAGCGAATCAGGGAGAAACTGGATGTTCAATAAGCTTATAGTTTGTAGGTAAAATAGTTATGTAAACATATAATTATAATTTGGCATAGTGTCCTATAATAGAGGTGTCCTATACACCAGCTGAACACCAGGCCCTGCCAGCTCTATTTTCTTTTTGAGGATTTTATCTAGATTTTTATAAAGCAGGTTCTTATTAGTTATCCATTTTATACATATTAGTGTATATATATAAATTCCAATATCCCAGTTCATCACACAACCACCACCACCCCGCCACTTTCCCCCCTTGGTGTCCATACGTTTGATCTCTACATCTGTGTCTCAATTTCTGCCCTGCAAACCGGTACATCTGCACCATTTTTCTAGGTTCCACATATATGTGTTAATATACGATATTTGTTTTTCTCTTTCTGACTTATTGCACTCTGTATGACAGACTCTAGATCCATCCACGTCTCTACAAATGACCCAATTTCATTCCTTTTTATGGCTGAGTAATATTCCATTGTATATATATACCACATCTCCTTTATCCATTCATCTGTTGATGGGCATTTAGGTTGCTTCCATGACCTGGCTATTGTAAATAGTGCTGAAATGAACACTGGGGTGCATGTGTCTTTTTGAATTATGGTTTTCTCTGGGTATATGCCCAGTAGTGGGATTGCTGGGTCATATGGTAATTCTATTTTTAGTTTTTTAAGGAACGTCCATACTGTTCTCCATAGTGGCTGTATCCATTTACATTCGCACCAACAGTGCAAGAGGGTTCCCTTTTCTCCACACCCTCTCCAGCATTTGCTGTTTGTAGATTTTCTGATGATGCCCATTCTAACTGGTGTGAGGTGATACCTCATTGTAGTTTTAATTTGCATTTCTCTAAAATTTAGTGATGTTGAGCAGCTTTTCATGTACTTCTTGGCCATCTGTATGTCTTCTTTGGAGAAATGTCTATTTAGGTCTTCTGCCCATTTTTGGATTGGGTTGTTTGTTTATTTTAATATTGAGCTGCATGAGCTGTTTATATATTTTGGAGATTAATCATTTGTCTGTTGATTCATTTGCAAATATTTTCTCCCATTCTGAGGGTTGTCTTTTCATGTTGTTTGTAGTTTCCTTTGCTGTGTAAAAGCTTTGAAGTTTCATTAGGTCCCATTTGCTTATTTTTGTTTTTATTTCCATTACTCTAGAAGGTGGATCAAAAAAGATCTTGCTGTGATTTATGTCAGAGTGTTCTTCCTATGTTTTCCTCTAAGAGTTTTATAGTGCCCAGTCTTATATTTAGGACTCTAATTCATTTTGAGTTTATTTTTGTGTATGGTGTTAAAGAGTGTTCTAATTTCCATATTTTACATGAAGCTGTCCAGTTTTCCCAACAGCATTATTGAAGAGACTGTCTTTTCTCCATTTATATCCTTTCCTCCTTTGTCATAGATTAGTTGACCATAGGTTTATCTCTGGACTTTCTATCCTGTTCCATTGATCTATATTTCTGTTTTGGTGCAGGTACCATATTGTCTTGATTACTGTAGCCTTGTAGTATAGTCTGAAGTCAGGGAGTCTGATTCCTCCTGCTCCATTTTTTTCCCTCAAGGCTGCTTTGGCTATTTGGGGTCTTTTGTTTCTCCATACAAATTTTAAGATTTTTTGTTCTAGTTCTGTAAAAGATTCCATTGGTAATTTGATAGAGATTGCAGTGAATCTGTAGATTGCTTTGGGTAGCATAGTCATTTTCACAATATTAATTCTTTCAATCCAAGAAAATGGTATATTTCTCCATCTGTTTGTATCATCCTTAATTTCTTTCATCACTGTCTTATAGTTTTCTGTATACAGGTCTTTTGTCTCCCTGGGTAGGTTTATTCCTAGGTATTTTATTCTTTTTGTTGCAATAGTAAATGGGAGTGTTTCCTTAATTTCTTTTTCAGATTTTTCATCCTTAGTGTGTAGGAATGCAACAGATTTCTGTGAATTAATTTTGTATCCTGCAACTTTACCAAATTCATTGATTAGCTCTAGTAGTTTTCTGGTGGCATCTTTAGGATTCTCTATGTATAGTATCATGTCATCTGCAAGCAGTGACAGTTTTACTTCTTCTTTTCCAATTTGTATTCCTTTTATTTCTTTTTCTTCTCTGATTGTCGTGGCTAGGACTTGCAAAACTATGTTGAATAATAGTGGTGAGAGTGGACATCCTTGTCTTATTCCTGATCTTAGAGGAAATGCTTTCAGTTTTTCACCATTGAGAATGATGTTTGCTGTGGGTTTGTCATATATGGCCTTTATCATGTTGAGGTAGGTTCCCTCTGTGCCCACTTTCTAGAGAGTTTTTATCATAAATGGATGTTGAATTTTGTTAAAAGTTTTTCTGCATCTATTGAGATGATCCTATTTTTTTTCTTCTTCAATTTGTTAATATGGTGTATCAAATTGATTGATTTGCATATATTGAAGAATCCTTGCAATCCTGGGATAAATCCCACTTGATCATGGTGTATGATCTTTTTAATGTGTTGTTGGATTCTGTTTGCTAGTATTTTGTTGAGGATTTCTGCATCCATATTCATGAGTGATATTGGTCTGTAATTTTCTTTTTTTTTTAGTATCTTTGTCTGGTTTTGGTATCAGGGTGATGGTGGCCTCACAGAATGAGTTTGGGAGTATTCCTTCCTCTGCAATTTTTTGGAAGAGTTTGAGAAGGATGGGTGCTAGCTCTTCTCTAAATATTTCATAGAATTCACATGTGAAGCCATCTGGTCCTGGACTTTTGCATTTTTGAAGATTTGTAATCACAGTTTCAATTTCATTATTTGTGATTGGTCTGTTCATATTTTCTATTTCTTCCTGGTTCAGTCTTGCAAGGTTATACCTTTCTAAGGATTTGTCCGTTTCTTCCAGGTTGTCCATTTTTTGGCATAGAGTTGCTTGTACTAGTCTCTTAGGATGCTTTGTATTTCTGCAGTGTCTGTTGTACCATCTCCTTTTTCATTTTTAATTTTATTGAATTGAGTCCTCTCCCTCTTTTTCTTGATGAGTCTGGCTAATGGTTTATCAATTTTGTTTATCTTCTCAAAGAACCATCTTTTAGTTTTATTGATCTTTGCTATTGTTTTCTTTGTTTCTGTTTCATTTATTTCTGCTCTGATCTTTATGATTTCTTTCCTCCTACTAACTTTGGGTTTTGTTTGTTCTTCTATCTCTAATTCCTTTAGGTGTAAGGTTAGATTTTTTGTGTGTGTGTGTGGTACGCGGGCCTCTCACTGTTGTGGCCTCTCCCGTTGCAGAGCACAGGCTCCGGATGCGCAGGCTCAGCGGCCAGGGCTCATGGGCCCAGCCGCTCCACGGCATGTGGGTTCCACCCAGACCAGGGCATGAACCTGTGTCCCTTGCATCGGCAGGCAGACTCTCAACCACTGCGCCACCAGGGAAGCCCAGGTTAGATTTTTTATTTGAGATTTTTCTTGTTTCTTGAGGTAGGCTTGTTTTGCTATAAACTTCCCCCTTAGAACTGCTTTTGCTGCATCCCATAGGTTTTGGGTCATCGTGTTTTTGTTGTAATTTGTTCTCTAGGTATTTTTTGATTTCCTCTTTGATTTCTTCAGTGATCTCTTGGTTATTCAGTAACGTATTGTTCAGCCTCCATGTGTTTGTGTTTTTTATGGTTTTTCCTCTGTAACTGATTTCTAATCTCATAGCTTTGTGGGCAGAAAAGATGCTTGATATGATTTCAATTATCTTAAATTTACTGAGACTTGATTTGTGACCCAAGATGTGATCTATCCTGGAGAATATGTAGATCTTCCGTGTGCACTTGAGAAGAAAGTATAATCTGCTGTTTTTGGATGGAATGTCCTATAAATTGAAGTAAATAAATCTGGTCTATTGTGTCATTTAAAGCTTGTGTTTCCTTATTAATTTTCTGTTTGGATGATCTGTCCATTGGTGTAAGTGAGGTGTTAAAGTCCCCCACTATTACTGTGTTACTGTCGATTTCCTCTTTTAGAGCTGTTGGCAGTTGCCTTATGTATTGAGGTGCTCCTATGTTGCGTGAATCTATCTTTATAATTGTTATATCTTCTTCTTGGGTTGATCCCTTGGTCATTATGTAGTGTCCTTCCTTGTCTCTTGTAACATTCTTTATTTTAAAGTCTATTTTATCTGATATGAGTATTGCTACTCCAGCTTTCTTTTGATTTCCATTTACATGGAATGTCTTTTTCCATCCCCTCACTTTCAGTCTGTATGTGTCCCTAGGTCTGAAGTGGGTCTCTTGTAGACAGTATATATATGGGTCTTGTTTTTGTATCCATTCAGCAAGCCTGTGTCTTTTGGTTGGAGCATTTAATCCATTCACGTGTAAGGTAATTATCAATATGTATGTTCCTATGACAATTTTCTTAATTGTTTTGGGTTTGTTTTTGTAGGTCCTTTTCTTCTCTTGTGTTTCCCACTTAGAAAGTTCCTTTTGCATTTGTTGTAGAGCTGGCTTGGTGGTGCTGAATTCTCTTAGCTTTTACTTGTCTGTAAAGCTTTTGATTTCTTCATCAAATCTGAATGAGATCCTTGCTGGGTAGAGTAATCATGATTGTAGGTTCTTCTGTCATCATTTTGCATATATCAGGCCACTCCCTTCTGGCTTGTAGAGTTTCTGCTGAGAAATCAGCTGTTAACCTTATGGAAGTTCCCTTGTATATTATTTGTCATTTTTCCTTTGTTGCTTTCAATAATTTTTCTTTGCCTTTAATTTTTGTCAGTTTGATTACTATGTGTCTCGGCGTGTTTCTCCTTGGGTTTATCCTTCCTGGGACTGTCTGAGCTTCCTGGACTTGGGTGGTTATTTCCTTTCCCATCTTAGGGAAGTTCTCGACTATAATCTCTTCAAATATTTTCTTGGGTCCTTTCTCTCTCTCTTCTCCTTCTGGGACCCCAATAATGTGAATGTTGTTGCATTTAATGTTGTCCCAGATGTCTCTTAGGCTGTCTTCATTTCTTTTCATTCTTTTTTCTTTATTCTGTTCTGCAGCAGTGAATTCCACCATTCTGTCTTCCAGGTCACTTATCCGTTCTTCTGTCTCAGTTATTCTGCTATTGATTCCTTCCAGTGCATTTTTCATTTCAGTTATTGTATTGTTCATCTATGTTTGTTTGTTCTTTAATTCTTCTAGGTCTTTGTTAAACATTTCTTGCATCTTCTCCATCTTTGCCTCCATTCTTTTCCCAAGGTCCTGGGTCATCTTCATTATCATTATTCTGAATTCTTTTTCTGGAAGGTTTCCTATCTCCACTTCATTTAATTGTTTTTGCAGCATTTTATCTTGTTCCTTCATCTGGTACATAGCCTTCTGCCTTTTCATCTTGTCTGTCTTTCTATGAATGTGGTTTTTGTTCTACAGGCTGCAGGATTGTAGTTCTTCTTGCTTCTGCTGTCTGCCCACTGGTGGATGAGGCCGTCTAAGAGGATTGTGTAAGTTTGCTGATGGGAGGGACTGGTGGTGGTTAGAGCTGGGTGTTTCCCTGATGGGCAGAGCCCAGTAAAGCTTTAATCTGCTTGTCTGCTGATGGGTTGGGCTGGGTTCCCTCCCTGTTGGCTGTCTGTCCTGAGGCGACCCAACACTGGAGCCTACCTGGCTCTTTGTTGGGGCTAATGGTGTTCTTGGGAGGGCTTACACCAAGAAGTACTTCCCAGAACTTCTGCTGCCAGTGTCCTTGTCCTCATGGTGAACTACAGCCACCCCCTGCCTTTGCAGGAGACCCTCAAACACTAGCAGGTAAGTGTGGTTCAGTCTCCTATGGGGTCACTGATCCTTCCCCTGGGTCCTGAGGCACACACTTCTTTGTGTGTGCCCTCCAAGAGTGGGATTTCTGTTTCCCCAAGTCCTGTTGAATTCCTGCAATGAAATCACGCTAGCCTTCAAAGTCTGATTCTCTAGGAATTCCTCCTCCAGTTGCTGGACTCCCAGGTTGGGAAGCCTGACGCAGGGCTCAGAACCTTCACTCCAGTCGGTGGACTTCTGTGGTATAATTGTTCTCCAATTTGTGAGTCACCGACCCAGCAGTTATGGGATTTGATTTTATTATGCTTATGCCCCTCCTACCATCTCACTGTGGCTTCTCTTTCTTTGGATATGGTGTATCTTTTTTGGTGAGTTCCAGTGTCTTCCTATTGATGATTGTTCAGCAGTTAGTTGTGATTCTGGTGCTCTCACAAGAGGGAGTGAGCGCACATCCTTCTACTGTGCCATCTTGAATGAATCTCCTGCCAGCTCTATTTTTTAGTATGAAACTATTTCCTCTGTCTTCCACTAAGTAGTTTCATAAGGTTAGTAACATGGGGGCAATTTTACAATAACAAGGACACACCATCCATAATAAAAACTTAGGTAATGTTCTGTTAATTGGATTGGCTTTGCTGATTTGGTTTCTTGGGACCTCCCAAATATCTCAGGAAAGATAATAAATTTGGGGGAAAAAGGATTCACTTGGGGCATGAGGAGCAAAAATTGAAACACCCTTTAGGCATGTGTGCTACACCATTGTTTCCATTTTTTTACATCTAACAAGTTAGGGGAGAGAGAAAGAGAGGGAACTAGCAACAGTCAACAGTAGTTGATAATTTCTTATTTGCAAAATAATGCCATTATAAACAAAATTATCTGATTCTTTCACCATCTTTGCATAAAACAAACACTATTTTAACATCAAAATTATCACGAAAGATATAAACTATCTGGTATAATATAATCTGTCTGAAAAATTACTATATTATCTTTTTTTTCTCTCAGGCAAACAGGTGAAAATTTCATCACAGATTTTTATCAACCCACCACAGATCAGATGTGGGAACTCCTGGACTAGATTTCAAACATGGACAGGATCCGCATAGTCTCCATCAGCATGGCAATATCTTGTAGGTGATTCAGGAACCTCTCCTGGCACTGATTCAGAGAGGGCACATTCAGTGCCTTTTTTGTAATGGACATGGCCAGAGGGGTTGAGATGTAATCAGTGAAGACGGTGTTTATAATGCACAGGGGTGAGTCCTTTTGGATGTCCTGTCATCAAGTATGTAGCTTCCACTATTTCAGTGATGAGGTCAGTGACAGGAATTGGCAAATCTGACCTTATCACCAGATCCCCCAGTTTTAACTTCCATTGCCTTTGCTGCTGCCACAGAGTAACTTTTGAAACTAGTGCCTCATAACTGAATGCGAGCCAAGCTGCTATGATGATTACTCCTGCAGACAACATGGCATCTTCAAGAGAGGGAGATATGAGTCCAGCCTCTTGGCTAAGGTACTCCTTAGGTTATAGGCTCATACTAAGACATTGTTCTCAAAGCATTGTTCTCCATGTCAGGGTGGCTTGATTAGAAGGTGGCTTGAGCAAAAGCCACATGTGCCAGAACAGTCCTCCTTTCACAACTGCCTGCACCATAGTGTTGGGCCTGGATCACATGCCAGATCCTCCCCTGCTCGCTCTCTGCCATGCTGGATTTAACTTGGTCACCCCTAATCTGCTCTAACTCCAAAGCATCTTGGGCAAAACTATGTCAGTTCATCAGAAAAGGTCTAATAATATTGATCTTCAGAATGAAAGTGGCCAGGATCTCTAGTTTTTCCCTTCCACTTGGCTCCCTAATCCCTACATAAAACATAATCACCTTCTTCCCAGAGAGGGACTCTGATCCAAAGGCAGTGTTTTTCAAGGCACTAATGGTTCCTTTTCACCATTCAGCACAGCAGTGATCGCAAAATTAACTTACGTCTGCATAATGAAAGGGGAAATTCATACATGACACAGGACAATACGATTTGCTTTGAGGTGATTTTCTGTCTTATATTGTCTAGGAATGCCAGGCA
Organism: Hyperoodon ampullatus; assembly: GCF_949752795.1. Classification (NCBI taxonomy): domain Eukaryota; kingdom Metazoa; phylum Chordata; class Mammalia; order Artiodactyla; family Ziphiidae; genus Hyperoodon; species Hyperoodon ampullatus. The sequence continues at coordinate 121,851,895 of NC_136915.1, read as the reverse complement.
GCCTTTAAATAACAACTTCTCTCACTTTAGTTCCACTTAGCTTGATCCCTTGTTAATTTGGTTTATTACTCAACCAAAATGTAAGCCAGTTACTCACATTTTTCATTTAATGGTACACTTTTTAATGAGTGTATATAATTGTCATTTCACTTGACTGTAGCTTCATACTCTTAAATGTGGCTATCACTGCATTAAAATGTTGGCCTACAAGCTGAAAACTGTGCTTTAATATAATTTTTTCCAAAGTGCTTTGAGCTCTTCAGTTTGACAGGAAAACAGAAATCCAGGTGATTATTTCTTTTACAGTTTTAAAAAATGTCAACCCAGTCTAATTTTATTTAATTGACAAGATAAAGAGCAATGCTTGTATGGTCAGTGAAGACTTCTGTATGGAATTTGAACAAATATTTAGGTTGTAAGAGTTGTAACTTTTTTCATTACAAATTCTATGAACCCTCAAGGCATCAGTATTTCTCCATTGCTTTCTAGCCTCTTGGGACATTACAAGAAGAAAGACAAAGTGAGAGGATGTAGAAACAATTGAATATATGGGTCACAAAACTAAAATCTGCCTACTTCATAGGATGAAAGGGAAGAAAAGAAATAAAATCTCACCAAAAGTTAAAACAGTAATTAGGGAGCAGCTCTTCAGAGAAAGACATAAAAGGAAATGGCAGAAAGGCCAAGGGAAGCTGAGGGCTTAGAACTGGCAGAGGTGCTCAAAGGCTTGGAGTGATTGGCTCAAAGAGAGCACAACATTAAAGGAGGCTTTGAAAACACCTCAAATGCAGAATGAAAAAGGATAGCTAAGCGGGGATTACTTTATCTTGAGGAAGGACATGTTTTATTTATGTCTATATAAACAGATATAAAAAGTTATATCACTTCGCTTGTTTCTTTTTCTTGTTAGGAACAGTACTGTTTTGTAAGGATGGACCCTGGGCTTGGCTTGAGCAGATCAGATGATCTGACCCTGATTTACTCGAAAGAAATTCTTGAAGCATAAGGCAAGAAAGATAGTATTCAGGGTGCTTGAAAAGAATGGCGACTAATCCATGGCCCTATAAACTGTGGAGTTGTGGGAAATGTTACAGGTAAATGAAAGGCATGATCCATGTAACCTCAATGAATGTGAGCTAGACAATGGGAGAACTGGAAGGAGATGAGTAATGGAATCAAATATGAGACTTTCCTCCTCTCTCCCAACTTATTATTTTTAAGTCCTCTTTTCTTGCGTGCTTCCAAACAGCTCAGTGCTGTGTTTCTAATATATTCCTTGAGTGGGATTGTTCTCCTGATTCTTTTTTCTGCTGGCTGTATTGCAGGAAGGATGAAGCATCAGGCCCTAAAATATACCTTCCTTGATTCCCACCCTCAATCATAAGTCTGCAGAAAACTTAAAAGGTGAATGTGTATTTGTTCTTTAGTGTAGCCTAAAAGCTCGAGACAATCACTTTTCTTAACCAAGTGTCTCTTTCTGGCCAATTGGTGCTGGTGCATATATCTACCACAATAGTTCTCACAGAGAATCAATCTCATAAATCAATATAATTCCAACCCAACCCATATCACTACCACCACTACTGTCACTACTTCTTCTACCATGGTGGCAACCATTACAGTTAGCTGACATTTATCAAGCACTTGGTATATGTTGAGCACTACATTGAAACTTTTCTATACATTAACTCATTAAACTTTACAGTAATCCTCTAAGATAGATGTCCAAATTCATATAGCAAGAAACTCTCAGAGCAAGAACTCAAACTTGGATCTGATCTTTCATTATATTATGCAGCCTTGTTATTTGATGCCTTTGGTATTTGTTTTCTCTGTCAGTACTGCCTGACCTCTTTCCCCTAAACCATCACTCCCTTACTGCTTCCATCTGCTGCAGGTTGCTGTCTTTGAGAGGAGCATTCCACAAAGTCCTGGGGCCCTGAGGGTGGGAGCTTTTGCTTAGCTGAAGGGGTCTGCCTCTGTGGCTGAAAGATGGGTGTTTTGAACATCTGTGCAATGTTGTTATCACATGTTTCTCTCTTATTATGGTTTGCTGAAGAAGATCACAGTCTACTAGGGCTCTGTGACTCTGGTGGGTACCCCAGCCAGAGCATCAGTGTGATATTCCCTGTGGTCTCTTCCTTCATCAGTTGTAGACCTTCTGTGGTCTTATGGGATGGCAGAAAACACATCAGTCTGCATCTCTAAGTGAAATATCTCTCCTGCATAAGTCTACATTGTACCGTAACTATAGAAAGCAGTGAATCCTTATTTTGTTGAATTACTGAGAGTGGGGTTCTTTATTACCATAGCTGGTATTACTTATCGAAACTAATACATCACTGTACTGGTCTTACTTATCATAGTAATAAGGATGATACTTATTACTTCTTTTCATTCTTACACATTTTAATAAAAGCTTTGGCTTTCACCAGGATGAAAATAATAAAATAAGGGAAGAAAAGAGGGGATATGAAAAGGAGAAAAGAGGGAAAGAAGGGAGGGGAAAATGAAAAAATAAAGGAGGGAAGGAAGAAGGAATGGTACTTAGATATGTCATTTTGATAAGAAAAATGACGTACAGTAGTTATACCAGTCCCATCTCTGGAAACATGTTCCAGGTCTTGTTTGTACACATTGTGGTTTGTGGCTTACAGATAGGGATATCAACCAAGAGACAGATACACATGGACTGTCTTCCAAAACCACCAAGCAATTCTTTAATTCTCAGTGGACACTGACTGGGTGTCTTACAAACTTAACTCAATTTTGACAGTATGTATCTGGTGAGAGCATCAGATCCCACAAGTCAAAACGTTTAGTTTCACAAGAACTGCCCCTACTTCAGATGCCAACTGCAAAGCCAGGTTGTCACTTACACTCCTGATTGACTGGCTATAAACCAGAGATTCCCATTATCCCCTTCTCAGTTTTGATATTTGTTAGGATGGCTCACAAAGCTCAGGGAAACATTTACATTTACCATTTTTATTATCAAGGATATTATAAAGGATACAGATGAACAGCTAGATGAACATGTACACAGGGCAAGGTCTGGAAAGTTCCCAAGTGCAAGAGCTTCTGTCCCTGGGGTGTTCTATGTCCTGGCCATGTGGATGTATTCATGAACCCAGAAGTTCATCAAATCTCATTATGCAAGTGTTTTCACAAAACTTAATCTTCAGCCCACCTCCCTTTCCCCTTTCCAGAGATTGGTGGGTGTAGCTGAAAGTCCCAATCTTCTAATCATTGGATCTTTCTGGTGACCAGCTGCATTCTAAGGCTATCTAAAGGCCCCATTTTAAGTAACTTCATGAACCTAAACCCAAGTGTGCTCAAAAGGGGTTCCTTATAAATAATAAAAGACACTCCTATCACTCAGGAAATTCCAGTAATTTTTTAGGAGCTTTGTGACAGGAACTGGAGAAAAAGTCCAAATGTATTTTTTAATATGCCAGAGGTCACCATTTCTAGAATATACTTCTCTGGCTTTTGAGCTCTTATTCTTCCTGAGAGCTATCACTCTTCTCCCCATTCCTCTAGGAACATATTTTCTTCTTTTTTTAAAACAAATTTTACCTTTTATTAATGACCACTTTAATCATAATCACTTTAATCTTCAGAAATGATTTTAATACACATTGATTTTTCTCTATCATCTCACATTTTGTCTTTCCTCAATCATTTTGTCAATTAGCCACATATTATTTTGCTTGATATTATTCTTATTTCTCTATATATAGTTTATGCAGATAGATTGAAAACTCCTTGAGGCCTGAGAGGGTGTCTTGTTCTTCTTTATTCATAGGGGTATCAGGCATAATATAGATGCTGGATAATTAATAGATTTCCATAAATATTATTTGAAGACAGGTTCCTATCTATCATGATTATGTAATACCTTAACACGTTTACATGTTCATGAAAATTAAATATGAAGCAATGGTTTATAATAGTGAAGGAACTCATTAGAAAATTCATGAATCATGATTCTCAAGATAAGATTTCTGTTATTTTAAGAGTGATGTGATATTGGGATCACAATTTTCATTTTGTTTAAATATAAACAATTCTATAGACCTGTAGTCTTTGTAGCTCATTAGAGACATTAATAGTGCCAAGGAAGGCAGCCAACTTTAGCTCAAACAAACAAATGATTAGCGATGACAACCAAAATTTAAACCAAACTCTCCTAGCTCTCTTCACCCATCTGCACATTGTTCTCTGTTCTATTACCTGTAACATACATGCATTCATACAGTACCATTCACAGACGCTGCTTCTATTCAGCATAGAATAACTTTATATTTTTAAAGGATATTATTGTGTATATCCATAGGTACAGGTTTCCGAAAACTTCCTACAAAATTATCATCATATTAACAAGAAAAACTTCCTACCTCTATTTTGTACCTTGCTTTATCAGTCCTGCTATGGAAGCTTTTTAGGTTTGTAGGTCAATGGAGTAGAAGAAAATACAAGACCAGGAAAAGAGAGGTAACCAGGAGCTGGAGGGTACCTGGGGAAAAGGAGTGGAGAGTGGAGTTGAAGCTTTGCACCCTGGCCAACAAGGCCCATGAGGGTGATAGCATTTCAGAAGCCACTGACAATTCTACGGTTTTCTTTTAACTTAAAAGCAGAAAACAATGTCTGGCCAAAAGTGCTATTTCAATTTAAGTGTGTGAATGGGAGACATTACGTCCACATCATATTAATTTGGGATGTGCTATGTAGAGAAAAACTGAAAGAGTCCCATTTTCTCTTCTTACACCCCTGAGTTTCTTAATCTATTTTTAGCTTTTGTCCTTTCAGCTCAGCCAGGAGCTGCCTTGGGACTCAGTCTATGGAAATGTGCTGGGCTCTGAACTGAGCTGTAAAGAATGAAGGTGAAGTTTTGAGCTGCTAGATTCATGGCTGGGGTTTTTACACACACATAAAATATGAATCTCAGTTGTATACAAAGCTGAACCCATCGTGCCAAAAAGATCCCAGTCAAGCAGGCCTGTAAAATGAAATCCTCTTGGACTAATTTAAGGAGACCTGAGTGATATAAATTGTGGCCTGCTCAAATGCAGGAAATAAAAAAAAAAAAATTCCAACTTGAACACATGCTTCTCTCTTGGTGCCGTTGGCAGCCCTGGTGTATGAGCAATGGGAGCAAAAAACAGACCCAGAAGTTAGATCTCGATTCATTTTCCAAATAACTCTGCAGCTCCCTGTTTATACTGGTCTTGTGGGCCTAATGAAACCCTCTCCAGTGAGAATTTAATACAGAGATAAACTTTTCAATAAATAAATGGCTCTGAGTTGGCTCAACGCTAATGCCTTTCCGTATGGTATACCCACTTCTCTGGAATTGGTATGCATAGAATGAAAATGCTTGTAAAACCATTCCCGATAAAAGAATTAATTCACACAGAACACTGAGCTGGAACCTCTGCCTATCAGACTAAGATTTCTCTATTTTATTTCGATTTTTCACTAACCATCTTAGAGGTCTTTTGTTATCTGACTAGGTACAAACGCTCAAGGTCCCTCTGACCTTCTTAAGCAGGCACTTAAATGGCTATTAGAGCAATTAAATACTGTTGTATGTAAAAAGATTTCAATATCTATTTAGGAGATTTCATGCAGTAGAAGGAGATGCACTGCAAATAACGTGTGTAACCTTGAAGACGAGTTTCATTTGAAGCAACATTCAAACTCTTATCTCCTATAAGAAATTAACTTGTTAGGATTTAAGAAGTGCATCATCTTCATACACTGGGATAGAGGATCTGCTCTTTTCTGTAGAAGATAGAATTTCTGTGACTGTCATTTAGTTAAGTTTTTAGACAAAGATACTTCTATCAAGTCACCATGTATTAATTTAAAAATATTTTTTCTATTTAAAAAGATTTTAACAAATATTTTTTGAGCATTAACCAGTGTTCAGGGCATTCATAATATTCCAGACCATGATTCTTTCCTCAGTAAGTCAATTAATGTACAGAGAAGACAGCATAGTCATGAATATTTTATCAAAAATTAGATTTCTACTTTCTTATGGTACACATGAGAATCTCAGAAATCAAAATATGCTTTTCTTTTCAGTTTCAAAAACAGAACAAAAACCTACAACTTTGTGCAAATTGATGTGGCTTATTTCTCCAAGTGTTGGGTAAATTGCTCTCTTCCAACCTCACCTCATTAAAAGAGAGAATGATTAATGTTGTAATCAATTTATAAGGGGTTCATAAGTATTAAAACAAAAGTGTACTAGAGGGCTTCCCTGGTGGCGCAGTGGTTGAGAATCCGCCTGACGATGCAGGGGACGCGGGTTTGTGACCCAGTCCGGGAAGATCTCACATGCCGCGGAGAGGCTGGGCCCGTGAGCCATGGCCGCTGAGCCTGCGCGTCAGGAGCCTGTGCTCCACAACGGGAGAGGCCACAGCTGTGAGAGGCCCGCGTACTGCAAGAAAAAAAAAAAAAAAAAAGAAAGTAGACACTGTTTCAAGAAACTGTTTTATGAAACACTGAAAAATATATTTTATATAAATATGACAAAAATTTTTGAACATAATATATAAACACTTGCTTATAATTTTTCTTTTTTTTGCTGTCTAAGGAAACAATTTTCCAAAAGAAAATGTGTATATCCAATGTATCGTCGTAATATTGTTATAACATAAAGATAGTTTAGTAAGCCAAATAAGAATTTTCAGAAACTGTTTGCTACTGAGATGTGTGCTATGTAAATCCAAAAAGAGCATTGCAAACAGATCCTCTAAAATAGTCGATATTTTTTTCTTTGAGAGTCTCTCTCAAATGTCAAATGTTCTCCTGCTTCTAGTTTCTATAAGAAAAGATTTTATTTTCTAATATACTTAATCAAAACTTAACTCTAGTGGTTACTATTTTTATAAGGTTATTCTAATAGGACCTTTTACAAAAATGATGGGCCTGAGCTCTGAAATTCAGAATGTCAGGCCTGGAAGTTTGCTATAGCTTCAGGGCAAAGCCGGCCTTATTCTGGGGCAGAAATGGGTGCCAGAGTGATCAGAGGCATACTAAATTCTTAGAATTCAAAGCCTTCTGTCAACCTAATATTACTACAGAGTTTGAATCCTGGTGTTAATGATTTCTTTTTATGCTTTAGCCAGGAATGGCAATAGATTTTACTTCATTTTCCAATGTTGGCAGTGGCTGCTGGGACTGCATCTTTAAGATTGTTTGATTGCTAAAAAGATCAATGGAAAAGAGTAATACGATTAGTTAACAATGTCTGTCGTGGGTCAGGGCTAGATTGTACTGTATCTGACAACCTTCTGGGTTATCAACTTGGCCATATAAAGCATAAATACCTCCTAGGAGGGTATTTACTATGCCTATTATTTCATCTTTGGAATCCTTTTTTTTTGGGTAAGCATATTTATACATATGCACACATGGATACATGTTTATATATATTAACAAACATAGATAATTATAGATCCTGGGAATATATAAATACATGTATTTATATTTTCACACAGATTGTGAGTGTAGAGCTCAATGAAATTTTACAAAGTGAACATATTAATATAATTACCACTCAGACTGAATATCAGAATAGAAACAAAATATTACCAGCACCTCAGAAGCTCCTTGTCCCTTCATAGTCATTATTTACTCCCCTCCCCAATAACCACATATTTTGACTTTTAACACCTTCTATTAGATTTGCCTGCTTTAGAATTTACGTTAATGAAACCATACAGTATGTCTTCTTTTGTGCATGCCTTCTTTAACTCAGTATTATGTTTGTAAGATTCGCTCATGCTGTGGCATATAGCAACAGTTTATTTTCATTGTATAATATTTCATTTCATGAATATGCCACGATGTATTATTACATATTACTGGTAATTAACATTTGGGTTGTTTCTAGTTTTGGGTTATTAACACTGCTATGAACATTCTCATGCATGTCTCTTGTAGCATATATGTATACCTTTCTGTTGGGCATATGCTTAAGAGTGGAATTGCTTGGTCATAAAAGATACATATATTCAGTTTTAATAAGTACTGCTATGGATTTCTAAAGTACTTGTGAGAATTTATATGATCATCAGAAATTTATAAGCCTTCTAGATATTCCACATCTGGTCCAACACTCTGTACTGTCGTTTTGTAAGATTGTAGTCATACTAGTGGGTATGTAGTAGAATCTTGTTGTGGTTTCAATTTGCATTTTCTGATGATTACTCACAATGAGGACCTTTTCTAATACTTATTAGCCCTTTGATAGCCTTTTCTGGTGAAATACCTGTTCAAGTCTATTGCCCATTTTTTTCTATTGAGTTGATTACCTTTTCCATATCAGTCATAGGAATTTAAAAATATATTCTAGGTACAAGTCCTTTGTCAGATACATGCATTTCAAAAATCTCTCAAAATATTTAATATCTTTTGGAAAACAGAAGTACTTAATTTTAATGAAGTTTAATTTATCATTCTTCATTTTATTGTTGACAATTTTTGTCCTGATTAGGAAATCTCTGATTACTCCTAAGTCATGAAGATGTTCATATTCAGATTTATATCCCACCTAGAATTGATTGTTGTTATATATAATGTGAGGTAGGGGGAAAACTTTGACAATGAATATCCAATTTAGTGAACATTATTTATTAAAAATATTATACCATCCTTTCTCATTGAATAGCGGTGGCAACTCAGTCTTAAGCAACCGTATATAAGTCTCTTTCTGGTTTCTCTCTTGTATTCTACTGGTCTATTGTCTATCTTTGCATCAATACCACTCATGGAAGCTTTGTCATGTTTTTTTTTTTTTTTTTTTTTTTTGGGGTGGGGTACACGGGCCTCTCATTGTTGTGGCCTCTCCCGTTGCGGAGCACAGGCTCCAGACGCGCAGGCTCAGCGGCCATGGCTCATGGGCCCAGCTGCTCCGTGGCATGTGGGATCTTCCCGGACCGGGGCACGAAACTGTGTCCCCTGCATCGGCAAGCGGACTCTCAATCACTGCGCCAACAGGGAAGCCCGCTTTGTCATGTTTTGATATCTAGTAGCCTAATTTCTCCAACTTTTTTCTTTAAGATTATCGCAGCTATTATCAACTCTTTACATTTTAATACACATTTTAGAATCACCTCGTCAATTTCCATATTAACATTTTCACACAGACACAGAGTCAGCTAGGAATTTTATTTGAATTGCATTGACTCTACAGATAAATTTGGGGAGAGTTGATAATCTTATTATATTGGATTTTTCATAGATTCATGAATATGGCCTATTTTATTACTAATTCAGATATGGTTTCATTATTTCAAAAACAGCTTATAGTTTTCTATAAAGAGATCTTGTATATTTTTATTAAGTATATTTCTAGACTTTTAATGGTTTTAGAAAATACTGAAAATAGTAGTTTTAAAAGTTCCACTTCCTAGTTTTTTGTTTCTAGAATATAGAAGTAAAATTAATATTTGTACATTGACTTTGCAGCCAGAGAATGTGTAAAATTGATTTATTAACTCTAATAATTTTTCTGTAGATTTTTTTTTGGGGGGGGGTACGCGGGCCTCTCACTGTTGCGGCCTCTCCCATTGCGGAACACAGGCTCCGGACGCGCAGGCTCAGCAGCCATGGCTCACGGGCCTAGCCGCTCAACGGCATGTGGGATCTTCCTGGACCGGGGCACGAAACCGTGTCTCCTGCATCAGCAGGCAGACTCTCAACCACTGCACCACCAGGGAAGCCCATTCCATTCAAATTTTTTATCTTTTCTTACTTTATTGGGCTAGCAAAGACCTCTACTACAATGATAAATAGAATTGGTGAGCATTCTTGTCTTGAAATGCTTTTAATATTTCATCATTAAGAAGATATTTGCTGTTGGCTTTTTTGTGCATATGTGTTATCAGATTATGGAAGTTTCCAGCTGTTTCTAGTTTGTCAAAAGTTTTTTTTTCAAATTATGCTTAGGTATTGTATTTTATTAAATGCATTTATCCAAATCCTGAGAAAATCATATGATTTTTCTCCTTTATCTGATGATGTGGTGAATTATATTGATTCTCAAAAGTTTGATCAATCATACAGCTCTAGAATAAATAATGCATTTTCCTTTTCTATATTCTTGGATTTGATTATATTTTATATAGTGTATTTTACATCTATTTTTATAAGAGCTATTGGCCTATTTTGTAATTGAAATTTTCCTTTCCTTTAGGTTTCTTGTCTAGTTTTGGTGTCAAGAAACCATAGAATAAGTTAGTTGGTAAGTGTTTCTTCTTTTTATTTTCCCAGGAAACTATTTAAAATATATAATCAAATTAATATTATGTTTTACTTTAATGCTCAGGAAAATTCACCAGCAAGCCATATGGGCCTGAAGTTATTTTTGTGAGTACAAAGTTGTTGCATTTTTCAAGAATTTTATCTATTTCATTCAAAATTTTCAAATTTACTGGCTTAGAATTATTCATAATATTCCCTTATTATTTTTTAAGTCTGTAAAATTTATAGAACCTATCATATGTTTACATTTTCATTCCTGATACTGGTAATTTATGCCTTTCTTTCCTTTTGTTTTTTCTTGATTGATATTTCTAAGGGGTTATCTATTTTATTAGTCTTAAAAACAAACAAACACATTTTGCTCCTCTTGATTTTCCTCAATGTATTAAAAAAAAATCCATCAACTTGTTCTCTTTTCTCCTTTACTAATTTTTGTTTGATTTGCTCTTTTTTCTCCAAGCTCCTTGAGATTGATACTTAGATCTGGCATATTTTTTCCCTTAAGTATGTGTTTAAGGACTTACTAAATTTCCATCTACGTTTAGCTCTAAATTCATCCCATAAAATTTGATTCATTATGTTTTTACTTTCATTCAGTTTAAAATATGTTTTAAATTTCCTTTAAGATGGCTATTTTGACACATGGGTTAAGTAGGAATATATTGGCTGATTTAGAAACATTTGGGGATTTTCCAGTTATTTTTTGTTTTTATTTCTAGTTTAATTCCACTGTTGCTGGAGAACACACTATGTATAATTTTAATGCTTTGAAATTTTTTGAGACTTGTGCTTTATAGTTCAACATATGGTCAATTTTGGTAAATGTTCAGTTTACACTTGAAACAATGTGTTTCGTGCAGGTGTTGGATGCAGGATTCTATTAATGTTAATTAAGTGAAGTTTGTTAATCATGTTTTCAAATATTTTATTCTTTATTCCTCTAGTGATTTTTGGTCTGCTTCTTAAATCAGTTACTAAAAGAAGCATATTTAGGACTTCTGTGGTGGCACAGTGGTTAAGAATCCAACTGCCAATGCAGGGGACACTGGTTCGAGCCCTCGTCCGGGAAGATCCCACATGTTGCAGAGCAACGAAGCCTGTGCGCCATAACTACTGAGCCTGTGCTCTACAGCCTACGTGCCACAACTACTGAAGCCTGTGCACCTAGAGCCTGTGCTCCACAGCAAGAGAAGCCATCGCAATGAGAAGCCCGTGCACCGCAACGAAGAGTAGCCACCCACTCGCTGCAACTAGAGAAAGCTCATGCACAGCAACAAAGACCCAACACAGCCAAAAATAAATAAATAAATAAATAAATTTATTTAAAAAAGAAGCATATTATAATCTCCAACTATAACTGTAAATTTATTATTTTTTCCTTACATTTCTTTTTATTTTTGTCCCATTTCTATGGTATTTCCCTTGTATCATTTCTCATGTTATATACTGCCCTTTTATCTTTTTTGATTAAATCAGATAGTTATTTGTTTTAAAAACCTGAAATTTTGATTTTTAATTAAATTTTCTCTTTTTTTTATCTTCCATATTAATTCCACTTTTATCTTTATTATTTCCTTTCCTCTGTGAGTGTGTGTGTTTGTGTGTGTGTTTTTAGTACATTTTGTTTTGTTTCCTAACTTCTTGAGCTGGGAATTTATTTATTTTTATTCATATATATATATAAGGTTATAGATTTTTTTCTGGGCACTGATTAAAATATACCCCACAAAATCTGTTATGTACTGTTTTGTTATCATTCTTTTAGATATTCTGTAATTTCATTTTGTAGTTTCACTCTCATATAAGAGTTGTTTAATGGAAGTTTATTAATTAACTGTTAGGAAGTTAATTTAAAAACTTTTGTTACTAAATCTGAGTTTTACTGCACTGTGATCAGAGAGTGTTCATTATGAGAATTCTAAATTATGAAAATTACTAATGTTTTCTTCATAACCTCCTACACAGCAGTTTTCATGAATGTTCACTTTAGAAGAAAGTGAATTCTTCATTACCAGGGTAAAAATTCTGCCATATATATATATATATATATATATATATATATATATATATATATATAGAGAGAGAGAGAGAGAGAGAGAGAGAGAGAGAGAGAGTGTATTATATATATTTTTCTTTATATTAATGAGATTTACTTACTGACTATATCATTAGGTTCTCTGTAACAATTTTTGTTTACTCAGTCTGTTTTGTACTGAGAGTAGTATGTTAAAGCCTCCTCCTATTTTGTTTCTATGTTTTCTTGCATTTAAATTAATTTTTTGCTTCATATAATTGGCTGCTGTGTTATTTGCTGTAGATATTTATAATACTTACACCTTCATGTGAATCTTGCCTTTTATTATTAAAAAAAGTATCATTCCTTGTTAAGTTTCAATGATGTAGGTCTGTATTCTACTTTGTTTGATATCAGTAGCACTATCCTTGTTTTTCTATTGTTTCCGTTAACTTATACCTTTGTTCATTCCCTTAATTTAAGCCTTTCTGAATCATTCTGTTTTGGGCATATCTTGAGCATATAGAAAATAATTGGTCTTTATCAGCTAAATTAAAAATCCTTTTCATTTAATATAGTTAAGCCTATTTCCATTTGTCATTATTATGACAATAATGACAAATATTATTATGCACATTATATTACCTTTGTCATATTTCTTTCTCTATATGGTGTTTAAAATATTCTTTATAAAATTTGTTGGCATATAGAAAAGTTTGTATTTCTGTTCTATTAGTTATCTTTGTACTTATACCCTTATTATTGTCCTTATTTCCTTTTATATATGAGTTGCCTAATTTTGACTTTGTCAGCACATAAAATACAAAGATAGAGAATATATCATGTAAAAAATAACATTATTTTTTTTGTCTTTTTCTTCTCTATTTTTCCTTATTCACCTGACTCTTACTTCATTATTGCCCATTTTCATGTTTCCGTTTCTGTTCTAAATTTTTTCCCTATGTCCCCAAATCCTTCTGTGTTGATATTTTAATTTAGTTTAAAGTGCTGTGTTAATTTCCTTTTGCATCATAATTTTCTTTCTTCCTTTCTTTCTTTCTATCTTTCTTTTCTTTTCTTTTCTTTTTTTTTTTTAGGGCAGTGATGGTTTTCATTAGCTTCTTATTCTTATTCTCCTTTTATGTTTTATTTTTGTTCTAATTTTCAATAGATGAAGTCTGTTTCTGAGTTTTCCCATGGAGAAAATTCTTAGCATGATATCTAGTATAATTCAAATATTCAATAAATATTTGATGAATGGACACATCAATAAATGGGTCAAACTTGTAGATTCTTGAAGAAGCTCCTTTCCTTCACATACAGGCAAACTAAAAAGGATCTCAAGTAATGAAATGCCTTTTTTTCTGTAGCCAAAAGAGGAAGAAGGGAAAGACTGAGGTTTTGGACACCTCAATCTTTGGTAGTTCGGACTCTACTACCTCTATATTGAGGTAGTAGAGTCTGAATGAAAAAGAGGACTTATTTTTCTCTCTGGCACTTTAAGCATTATCACCCTTATCATTGATTTCTGAAATTTGGGAAATGCAATTCATCTTTCAGAAATAAACTATTCATATAGCAAAAAATTTACCTTGAAAAAGTCAACTAACAAACAGTTGCCAAGATTGGGAAAGAAGTTGCAAGATACAGATTTAGAAACTTAGAGTTTCTAGTCACTGAATGTAACTGCAAAAATGTTGCCCTTTTTAGAAAAGGAAACCAAAAAAAAAAATCAAAGGACAATGTAAAGAATTCACATACAGTCAAAGAGAAAACTCTCTGTAAGTGATAGTAGTAAAGGTTTCTTGTATATTTCTGCTTCCGAGGCTTTCTTGTCAGATTAATTTACTTAAAGCAATGCTGTGTAGAGCCTGGTTCTTCCAGGCTGGTTACTTGCAAAGGATAGATGGCAGCAGGATTCCTAAAGAACTTACATGAAATTGCTAAGTGGACCCTGAATCAAAACTTCAAGTTTCAGAAAACTTACAGCCACTAATGATCTACCACCACCATAAATATTGTGACTCTTTAACTACACAGAATTTCATTGTTCTACCAAAATTTAAAAATTGCAGCTGAGGATCTTAAGAGAATCACTACTTACTGATCTGTTCAATCTTATCCACATATAGGTAGAGGTCAAAGTCAGAAGCATCATTGTTTTGTTTCATGTATAATCAGTATAAGCATGTAATTAACTAGGATGCTCTTTTGGCTCTTGTTAGAGTTGCTTTCTGAAAAATGGTAAAAATCTCTTTTTGTGTAGATCTAAAGAATAGCACAGAAAGGAGATTCTTAAAGATCATCATGTGGAAAGTTAAGTTTTGGGTATCTTGTTCAAGATCATAAAACGAACTAAAAGTTTTGTGTTATTCTTGAGGGGAAATTTTCCATACTATAGTAAAATGAGTTTAAAATTGTTTGAAAACTTAATAATATAATGTTGGCAAAAATATTTTTGAAGAAGAAACAAAAAAGACCACTTGAACTGAGAGACATTAGGATGTTTATGAAGTAACAGTAATTATAACAATGCAGTGTTCAATGGAATGGAAAAGATAGTCCAGAAGCAGACCAAATCAAATATATATCAATATAACATTTAGTATATGACAAAGCTAGCATTTCAAAAAAGTGTAGACATTCCAATAACTTGATTATTGGTATTAAACAGTTTGAAAAATTAGGAAGTTCAATTGCTTACATCAAATAATATACCAAATTGAATTACAAATATATTCAGAGTTAAATAGGAAAACAAAAACTATTAAAAAATATAGGTGAAAATTTAAATAACTGAAAAGCAGGGAAGAACTATGTAATTATAAAAGAAGTCTAAATAGAAAAAAATGGTAGATTTGATTTCATTTAAAAATTTACAAACAAATTTAAAATGAAAACAACCAGCTTGTAACATTTGTTTAATTTTTATGAAAGGGGAAGCATTCATAACTTCATAGAGAAAAAGTTATTACAATTCAATAGAAAAAATAAGGGAAAATGGGTAAGAGAAACAAAATGGAGATTCACTAAAGTAAAACAAATGATCATCATATATGTTAAAAATGGTTAAAATCACTAATAATCACACCATGGTAAACTGAAAAGTAAAACAAGACATCATTTTCTATATCAAATTAGTAAAGATTTAAAAGTATAATAATAATTCTTATTTTTGATGAGGGTGCAAAACAATTGGTACCCTCATAATTTGAAGAGAAGATAGCTCAATTAAATAGCATAAGATAGGATAGTTATATTATGATAGATATAGACTATAAAATTTTATATAAATATTAAAATTTAAGCAGCAGAATATTTAATGACATGAGAAAATAGTCACCTTCTATTGCTAAGTGACTTGTGTAGAATCTTTTTTTTCTTTTCATCTTTATTGGAGTATAATTGCTTTACAATGGTGTGTTAGTTTCTGCTTTATAAAAGAGTGAATCAGATATACATATACATATATCCCTATATCTCCTCCCTCTTGCATCTACCTCTCACCCTCCCTATCCCACCCCTCTAGGTGGTCACAAGGCACCTAGCTGATCTCCCTGTGCTATGTGGCTGCTTCCCACTAGTTATCTGTTTTACATTTGGTAGTGTATATATGTCCATGCCACTCTCACTTCGTCCAAGCTTACCCTTCCCCCTCCCTGTGTCCTCAAGGAATTCTCTACATCTGTATCTTTATTCTTGTCCCGCCCCTAGGATTTTCAGAATAATTTTTTTTTTTTAGATTCCATATATATGTGTTAGCATGTGATATTTGTTTTTCTCTTTCTGACTTACTTCACTCTGTGTGACAGACTCTAGGTCCATCCACCTCAATACAAATAACTCAATTTCATTTCTCTTTATGGCTGAGTAATATTCCATTGTACAAATGTGCCACATCTTCTTTATCCATTTATCTGTCGATGGACACTTAGGTTGCTTCCATGTCCTGGCTATTGTAAATAAAGCTGCAATGAACATTGTGGTACATAACTCTTTTTGAATTATGGTTTTCTCAGGGTATATGCCCAGTAGTGGGATTGCTGGGTCATATGGTAGTTCTATTTTTAGTTTTTTAAGGAACCTCCATACTGTTCTCCATAGTGACTCTATCAATTTACATTCCCACCAACAGTGCAAGAGGGTTCCCTTTCCTCCACACCCTCTCCAGCATTTATTGTTTGTAGATTTTTTGATCATGGACATTCTGACTGGTGTGAGGTGATACCTCATTGTGGTTTTGATTTGCATTTCTCTAATGATTAGTGATGTTGAGCATCCTTTCATGTGTTTGTTGGCAATCTGTATATCTTCTTTGGAGAAATGTCTGTTTAGGTCTTCTGCCCATATTTGGATTGGGTTGTTTGTTTTTTTGATATTGAGCTGCATGTGCTGCTTGTAAATTTTGAAGATTAATCCTTTGCCAGTTGCTTCATGTGCAAATATTTTCTCCCATTCTGTGGGTTGTCTTTTCGTCTTGTTTATGGTTTCCTTTGCTGTGCAAAAACTTTTAAGTTTCATTAGGTCCCATTTGTTTATTTTTGTTTTTATTTCCCTTTCTCTAGGAGGTGGGTCAAAAAGGATCTTGCTGTGATTTATGTCAAAAAGTGTTCTGTCTATGTTTTCCTCTAAGAGTTTGATAATGTCTGGCCTTACATTTTGCTCTTTAATCCATTTTGAGTTTTTTAGAATCTCTTTAAAATAATATTGTTGTAGCTATGTCTATATTTCAAGAAGTATATACACCAGTGATACATTTTCTTAATAACATTCTGTATTTTTAAAATTTAGATAATTAACATTTATGTGTTCTATAGTCAAAACTTTATTAATAGACAGAAAAAATCAGGAAGTATACATAGCAAAAATGTAACAATTATTACATCTGAATGATAATAATAAAAATAATTTTGTTATCCTTTAATTTATTATATTTTACAAATTTAATATAATGAATGATTTTTATAATGAGATAAAAATCCTTTCTGATCCCAATTATGTGTGTATGTATGAGTACAGAAAAGAACTGTAAATAAACATACCTAAATATTAGTTTTGTTCCTTTCTGGGTAGTAAGGTTTTTTGAGGATTTTAATTTCCTTCTTTATACTTTATGATATTTTTTATTTTATATGCTAAAAAATTCTATGTATAATAAAAAAATAAATGTTACCTAAGAATCCTCACTATGTTGTGTTTAATTATTACTTAACATTTATATGGTAGAGTTATTTATTATTTTCTTTTTGGTACTTACACATGCTGTAACAAGAAGCAGAGTTTCTCTGCATGAACGTAGTGAGTATTTATGTATTTAAATTACTAGCCAATTAAAGTACCATCTAACAGCTTGCAATTCTTGCTGGAATGGAGATGTCAAGGCCTGATGTGAAACAGGAGAGAAACATTATGATTGTCAAACAGTTAATCACAGAGGGTCCCCGTGACAAGGGAACTTATTTCATACTCATTTTGTTCTTTTTACTTCTTTTGGTGACTGGAAAAATAGGAAAGACAGGAGCAGAAAAGTCAAAAAGAGTGGATAGATGACCATACTTTTACTTAACTCTGTTAAATGAGTGGGGACGTGTTGGTGGCTGACATACATCAAAACAACATACAAATACTTGAGGAAACAAAAACCAGCTGAAAGTTGAGTACACGCTACTAGGGGGTCACTTAACTTCAATCTGGACTGAAATCCTAGAAGAGTGTTAGAAGGGATTTTGACATAATATAAAATTCTAGGTGAGTGGTAAAAAGTGACCCTTTCAACGTTCTGTAAAAAGCAAGGTTAGATTAAACAGAGATTGATAACTTTTGAAGACTAATTCAAAAGGAACCAAATTATACTGAGGCATTCAGTTTCTTGGTTAACTGGATCTGTAGTAGTATTAACTTCTTTTTTTTTTTTACTTTTTCATTGAGGTAAAACATAAATAACATAACTTTTTCTCATTTTAACCATTTTCAAGTGCACATTTCAGTGGTATTAATTATATTCACAATGCTGTGCAACTATCATGATCATATATCTTTAAAACTTTTATCATCCCAAACAGAAACTCTGTAACCATTAACTCACCAGCCTCCCATCTCCACACTATCTAGTAACTTTTAATCCACTTCCTGTTACTATGAATTTGCTTATTTTAGATATTTCATGTAAGTGGAATCATATACCACTTTTCCTTTTATGTCTGGTTTATTTCACTCAGCACAATGTTTTCAAGGTTCATTCATGTTATAGCTTGTGTCAGAACGTCATTCCTTTTAATGTCTGAATAATATTCTATTTTAAGTATGTGAAATATTTTCTGTATCCATTCATCTGCTGATTTGACACTTGGGTTGTTTCCACATTTTAGTTGTTGTGAATAATGCTGCAATAAATATTTGCTTATAAGTATCTGTTAGATTTCCTGCTTTAATTCTTCTAGTTATAGACCTAGGAGTAGAATTGTTGAATCACATGGTAATTATGTGTATAACATTTTGAGGAACCATCCTATCATTTTTTACAGTAGCTGCACCAACTTATATCCCCACCAGCAATGTATGAGGATTCCAATTTCTCCATATCCTCAGCAACACTTGTTGTTTTTAAAAATAATTATTATAGCTATCCTAGTAAGTATGAAGATGGTATTTCATTATGGTTTTGATTTGCATTTTCCTAATGATTAAGGATGTTGAGCATTTTTTCATGTGCTTTTTGGCCATGTCTATATCTTCTTTGGATAAATGTCTATTCAAGTCCTTTGCCCATATTTTTTTCTTTGCCCATTTTTAAAACTTGTGCTTGTGTCTTTTTACTGTTGAGTTGTAGGAGTACTTTATATATTCTGAATATTAAACTTTTATCATATACATTATTTAGAAAATATTTTCTCTGATTCTGTAAGTTGTCTTTTCACTTTCTTGTGTCTTTTAATGCAAAAAATTTTTAAATTTGATGAAGCTCAATTTATTATTTTTTTCTTTTGTTGCTCATGCTTTTGGTGTAATATCTAAGTAGCCATGGTCAAATACAAGTCATGAAGCTTTATCCGTATATTTTCTTCTAAGGGTTTTATGGCTTTAACTCTTATATTTAGGTCATTTATCCATTTTGTGTCAATTTTTTGTGTATTACATGAAATCGGAATCCAACTTCATTCTTAGGCATGTGGAAATCCAGTTGTCTTAGCAACATCTGCTGAAGAGACTCTTCTTTACCTATTGAATGGATTTGTCACTCTTGTAAAAAATCAGTTTGCCATCAATGTATGGCTTTATATCTGGACTGTCAATTCTATTCCACTGGTCTTTATGCTATTATACACTATCTTGTTTATGGCAGCTTTACAGTAAATTTTGAAATTGAGAAATTTGAATCCTCCAACTTTGTTTTTCTTTCTAAATATTGTTTTAGTAATTTGAAGCCCCTTGCAATTCCATATGAATTCGAAATTGTCCTTTCCATTTCTGCAAAAAGGCAGTTGGAATTTTGATAGAGATTACATTTAATTACAAATCTCTTTGGCATTAACAATGTAGCAATATTAAGTTTTCCTATTCATAAACACAGGGGATCTGTCTTTATGTTTTCTTCAATTTCTTTCAATTTTGTAGTTTTCTGTGTACAAGTCTTTACCTCCTTGGTTCAAGTGTTATCTCTTTTAAAATAAAGATATATATATATATATATATATATATATATATATATATATATATATATATATATATATATATATAAAATAGTCTTCTTATTTAAAAAATGAGAAAAATTGAGTTGAAAAGCTGACTACTTTCTTTACTGGGTAAGCAGCCTATGTTATAGGCAGCTGGCTGTTCAGACAAAGATAATTCAAGTCTCTGGAGAGCTTATAAAATCAAACTCATATTATGGTAATAAAAGGTGTCCATGCTATAATATAGAGAGTAGAGCAAGCCTAATTACATCTTTCTTGGATTTCTGAGGATATGGACATTTCTCAGTGAGATAATTCTGAACATGAATTAAATTATGGGGTAATGGTAAACAGAGAAGGTTTAGAAGATTGGGTTGATTGTGTGGTGGATTCAAAAATTGCTTGAGAGCACTGGCACTTTTAAAAGGCAAAATAGCTGATGTTATCTTGAAATTTTTTTTCTTTCTTCTCAAAAGAATTAATAACATATTTTATATTTTATTTTTATCTATCAGGATTTTCTGTAAATGCTTCATATTAAAAAAAACAACAACAAAATAAAACAAAAGCTGGGCCATCTTGATTCCTTGGAAGAGTCTCAAGACAGTTGAACCAATCCTGGTTGCCCCTCCATGATGACTAGTGAAGTGCCTTCAGCAGGCATCTCCAGACAGCATTCCAGAAATTCTGAGAGCTGGAGGAGACTCTTGTACTCAAATGGCTCTTGAATCCAAGGGAGTCTGAAGGGTTTTACTACTTCAGATATTTTGGCAGAAAATCTCTTAAGATTTTCCTGAGTCTACCTGGGAAATTTTAAATTTCCCTGAGCACACTTTATAAAATTATACAGACTTTACTTTTAAAAATTAATTAATTAATTAGTTTTCATTGAAATATATAGTTGATTTACAATGCTGTGCTAGTTTCAGGTGTATAGTGAAAGTAATTCAGATATATATATATATTCTTTTTTAGATTCTTTTCCATTATAGTTTATTGTAAGATATTGAGTATAGTTCCTGGTGCTATATAGTAGGTCCTTGCTGGTTATATATTTTACATAAAGTACTGTGTATATTTTAAAACTACATAGACTTTAAATTTTAACATTTAAACTAAGACTTAAAATATTTTGGAGGATTTGCAGAACTAAAACCCAAATTTCCCCTCTATTTGTCTGTCTTCCTTTCATACAGTCTTTTGGTAAAGATGTCCTTTACCTTTTCTAGGGAAAAAAATGCCTGAATTATCCCATTTTCCTCTCTCTTTCCTGCCAGTCTTGATTGGTTTCTTAAAATGCCTGAAGCCCTGATGGCAGGAAAGTTGAGGGTTTCAAAGTCCACGTCTTAAAATTTATAGTGTAGTCACTTAGATATTATAATAATAGAGGAATGATGTGGGAGTTGATGGTGTAAAACAAATTATAGAGTTATAGCTGAGGATTTATGAAAACCCTAGTGTGGTGTAAAAATATCGCATTTCTCAGAAAGTAGGTGTCAGTTTCTCAACCAAGTCTCTTTGGGCATAAAAAAATAAAAAAAGGTGGAAGATGCTTAAAAGAACTATTATTTGTGGTATTGATATGAAAATTCCACTATACAATATGTAGCAGCATTTATTAAGCAGCTTTACAATATTTTGTTAGGTGTCCTTAAAAATAATCCTCAGAGGTAGTTCATTAAGACCTGTTCTCAGATAATAAAAGAGGAATGGTAAACTAAATGATTCTAGAGGTAAATTGTAACTATGAGTTGTGTAGACATCTGCTCAATCACATACATAAGTTACCCAAGAAATGACTGTTACACTGTATGTCAGTTCAGCCTTTTGTTGTTGTTGTTGTTTTCATAGGAAAGGATATAAAAAGTAAGCATACAACCCTGGTTCTGGACTCAGGGAGCTACCTTTTAGAAAAGTCTACTCTGCAAAGTCCTGCAGAGTATTTGCAAAATGCTGATGCAAGATAGGAACTATCTGGTGAACTTCAAATGCATGCCTGCCTATACCCTGATCTGAGGAAGACTACTTCATGCACAGTTGTTCTGATAGGTAGTAACTATTTAAAAAATCTTGTCCAATTAAATGGGTCCAAGAGAGGGCACTAGATTCTGGACTGTCTAGCCAGGGTTGTGCAGCCATGAATTTCCTGTGTGGCTTGGCTTTAAAAAAGATGTGGCAGTCCAATACAATTTCTCTTGCAAGCGTTTGCAATTAGAAAACCAAAAGTAAAAGGTAGTCAATGGTGGGGTCAGAAGATGAATGGGGGTATTGAGAGATAAGAGGATTAGAACTAAAGCCAATGGAAACGATATTTAAATCAAGCTCATGAGGCGGCAAACACTATGAGTAAACATGAAGAAACCAGTTGGTAGAAGGAAGAACAAGGTAAAAGTATATAGAGAAGATGCACCAGGGAATGCAGAGACCCTGTAGGGCCAGAGAATGTGCCCTTTGGCATCCTAAAAGATTTTGTTTCCTACTGTGGTTCCTATGAGTTTGGATGGCAAGGTCTTGGATTTCTATGAGGTCTATGAATCTTTGCATTAAAAAAAGCCCAAACCAATTATTTCTGGAAGCAGCTTGAACAGATCTCTCTTCCTTGAAACTCAAATAAACTTTACCATAATCCCCAGAAAACACTATTTGAAACATAGAAGCCCAATGCATAGTTTCAGTTTCATCGAGAGCTATAACAATGCTGAAACACACACATGGCTGTATGTCCTGTTGATTCCAGGTACTCCTACATACAGCTATAGAGTTACTTCTGGCTGTTAGGTTATAGGAAAGGGTGTTGGGCAAGATCATGAAAAGAGAAGTGTTTTCCCCATGGCATAGCCGCCTACTTCCCATTGTGAAGGACCCTGGGATAAGGGCAGATGATGGCTGTGAATGAAGTAGATGGAAGGATTGTTTTTAAGCTGTTGGAATGTGACATGAAGACTGTTGTTGAATCACAGAATTTTAGAGCTCATGGGACCTTAGTGAGCATCTCATCCTGCTTCCTCTTTTACAGAAAAAGTTGAGACTTAGAGGCATGATGACATTCTAAAGGACTATTGATAATTAGGGACAGTGCAGGGGACTGAAATCAAGTTCTCTGCCTCCTAGTCCAGAAGTCATTCCTCCTCATCTGAGATCTAACTTCTTTCCTTGGGTTTTTTTTTTTTTTTTTTTTTTTTGCGGTATGCGGGTCTCTCACTGTTGTGGTCTCTCCCGTTGCGGAGCACAGGCTCCGGACGCCCAGGCTCAGCGGCCATGGCTCACGGGCCTAGCCTCTCCGCAGCATGTGGGATCTTCCCAGACCGGGACATGAACCCGTGTCCCCCGCATCGGCAGGCATACTCTCAACCACTGCGCCATCAGGGAAGCCCTCCTTGGGTATCTTTTGAGGGCCATTAGCCTGAAGGCTCTCCAGCAGACTGGAGGATGGACCACATGATTTTGGAATTCATCAGATAAATAGGTACTTGTTTCTTTGACTCCTAGTAATCTGAGAGTGCTAGAGAATCAGGAAATAAAAATATGCTCTGCCTAGATGTGAGCGATTAAGACTTTTTAAATCTTAGAAATGGGTGCAAATCAACCTTGAGGTCTAGATATCAGTCTAGACTTCTCACTAAGTAGAAATATGTTGTACTCAGAGTTATAAATTTTTCATAGCTATGAAAGTGATAAAGAGTCATTTCAGGTAGAAATAATAGCCCATGAACTGAGGCCATAGATTAAACTTCCAGATTGTAGGCCAAGCAGTTGAACAAAGTCAAAATGAAGCTTTATGCTTCACACTTTTGTTTCTTTGTGTTACTTCTTTGTCATGAGGTGGTTTTGTTGGAGATGGCTGAGTTTTAATTGACTTGTCACCTGTAGTATAGTTTTTCCATTGAGCAAAAGGCCTGAAAATTCAGCTTTGAGGGTTTGCCTGAAGCAAGGTGTCATAAACATTCACAAATCACCACTTGTATCCTGTTTGCACCACTTTTGCCCCATACAAGTCTATGTAACTAATCTCATTTGCCTTTTGCACAAAGGGAAACCAAGTCCTATAAAATCAGTGTTGCTTAACTATAGGTATGACAGTACTGTGCTAAAATAACATGATGAAAACAGTGGGTCCACTAGCCTGAATAATATTTGAGCAAAAGGTGTAAGAATAAAAGTAAGTACCACAAAGCCACATTACACTAACTATCATTTATTGAGTGTGTGAAGCACTGTACCATAGTTATTTGATTTAAGCCTCACACTTATCCTATGAGATAACTTTTGTTATGTGCATTTTACAGGTAAGTAGACTGAGGTTCAGAGAGGCTGAGATTATATATCTAGGAAGTGGCAGAACTGAAATTTAAATTCAGGTACCTTTTTCTCTAAAGCCCATGAATTCTCTTAACTAGTACATTAGCCTGCCTTTCATCTGATGGAGAAATTCTGGCAGTCACAGCAACTTGCAATACTGTTTGATCCACTAAAATAGAACATATATATAGAACATAAAATAGAATATATATATATATATATATAAAGACAAGTTCTTCACAGAAGAACTGAACACAGGTGTCCATGGCTCAATAAATGAACAAACCTTTATTGATACAAACTATATGCATGGGCTGCATGCTATACCAGGTTCCAAGAAGTGGAAGAATCAGGCTTTGCCCTTAAGGACTGTATAATGTAGTTGGGGCAATAAGATGTGCACATCAAGGGTAACTAACAACACAGGACTTATATGATAATAGATGACAAGAAGTACCTTAAGGGTAAGAAAGAATAATGAGAAGATGTGAGGTCATCCCTTCCCCCCAGGAGAACAGAGACTTGCAGTACAAACTATGCCAGAAAAATCTTTATGGAACTGGCTAATTTCATTTGAACTGGAGATGATTTCTGGGCTGCTGGGTTGCTGACCCCATTCTGGCTCTAAAGTTAGACTGTTTATGAAAAACAGCCTATCAGTAAGACAATAGAAAGCACATCTGCTCTGTCACAGGGTTCTATTGATGAAATAGGATGCTTGTCTAGAGTGTAACCTCATTCTCCTGGACCTATCCTTGTTGGAGACTGAAATGTATACAGCAGGTAATTACCAGATAAGAGAGTTTGGGATACTGCACTTCTGCAAGCAGGATAATATCACTGTAAAGTACTTCTTCGTTTCCATTACT
Organism: Hyperoodon ampullatus; assembly: GCF_949752795.1. Taxonomy (NCBI): domain Eukaryota; kingdom Metazoa; phylum Chordata; class Mammalia; order Artiodactyla; family Ziphiidae; genus Hyperoodon; species Hyperoodon ampullatus. The sequence goes on along the minus strand of NC_136915.1, from coordinate 121,826,759 downwards.
CCAGAAACATACCTTATAAGATTAAGGAAAAGCTATTTAAAGTTTCCTACCCTGTCACTTTATTGGGCACTCTCCATGGGTTAGTAAAAGGACAGTTGAACTGAGTAATCACAAAGGTCTAGAAGTTAGTCAGTAATGTCCAGTAATCTCTGTTTAGCATCGCCTCATGAAATGGCCCATTGAGAAATAGAGCAGGCCACCTTCAAACAGTGGTGGCTGTTTGCTTCTCCTCTTTGTGTTCAAATATGTCACCTCAGTTGCCAGGCTGACATGCCTTGGACCCACTGTCAGGCTTGTTTGTAAAAACTACCCAAATCCTTGTTTTACATGCTCCACGTAGCCCTCCCTTGTCTGGCTGTGTACTGCGACGTCATCAATCAACGCCACACTGAATTCACCCAACTCCGTCAGCTCTGTGTTTACCTTCATCTTAAATGTTACTACTGTGTTCTTCTTGCTGAAAGGGAGACCCTAGAACATATGTAAACCGGAGTTGTGGCCAGAACTACCTGTGTCATGACATCCCATAATTACCAGAGCTCTTCACTGCCATGCTCTGATTGTGCAATGACATTCCTATTTTTGTGACCTTCTCTTGCTTTTCATGTTCTAGACAGAGCTCAAGTGAGCAACACTGAAACACTCAGGCTTGCAGCATGAGATGCTTCCTTTGTTACTTCGGTTAATAGCACTGGTCATTAGAAAAGTTTAGAGTATCTGTAGTCATCCTATCATTGGAATCATAATAGTATCTAGCATTCAAAAAACTAGTAAAACTGTGGTCTCTCTTCTGCAGAAAAGGGGAAAGTGGTATAATGTTAGCTAGAAGAAGAAAATGCATAATTGGATGTGGATATCTTGCCTTTGTCCACAGGTGGATAAACTAAGTTTAGTACTGGATTCTGTATCTGAAAGGTGGCACAAAAGACACATTTGATTTTGTATACTTGCCAAGGTCTGACTCCAGTCTTCCACCTGCTTGATGGCCAGTGGCTAAATTATTTAGAGGTAGTGTTTGTGAGGATGCTCAAGATGCTAATTTAGTTGACCTTGTTACCTCTGTTGGAAATTTTGATGGATAAATGAAGGTGTAAATATACATGTGAGATGTTTCTAATTCACCACCTTTTTCCCCCCTCTTTTCTAAAGTCCTTAAAGAAAGAGGAACATTTTTTAAAAAAACTTTCCTGTCACCCACAAAATATTCTACAAAGGAAGTTGAAGTACAGTGTAGAATCTTGAGGTCTATCAAAGTATCAATGTAGACACACTTCTGTCTCTCATAGATACATTGTTCTACAACCCTACCTTCTGCTTCTTTGTACCCTAATTCCTGTAAGCAGTCCCTTACAACAAAACTAGAAATTACCCTCTCATTTTTCTCTCCATACTCTCTATTTAAGTCTGTTAGCCTTGTGAACTTGTGTTTGTCTGACGTCTGTCCAGTTTGTCAGTTTCTAAGTAAAGTGAATTAAAAACTTATATTCCAGAGAAAGGTTCCTTGTCATAGTAGTCACTTCTATTTTTGTCGAACATTTTACTGTACTAGAGTCTCTTTGCTAGTATCAATGTGGGCTACTCCTTCTGTTCTCTTCTTATGAACTAATTCCTGGGCTTCCCTATTGGCGAATCGTCTGTGCTCCCCACTTCTTGGCCTTAGCTGTAAAACATCTTAGTTCTTGACCTTAGACATGACCTGAACACATCCAGTGATCAATTAGCAGAACCAGGAGGGTATTACTTAAGTGAAATTTGCCAACTGCTGCTAAAAGCATGCAGAAACAACCCCATCACGTACCTAGTTTTTTTCTTTCCCTCCAGTGTTTGCTACAGAGTAAGAGATGGGAAGACCACGAGGTTGAAGAATGATGTCAAGTTGTGAAAGAGGTATTGACATGGTGCACACTTGAGCAACCACCTTCTTTCAGCATAAGAAAATGCTTTGGCTAGTGCAGCTTCACATCTCTGCTCTGGGTATGGAAGCTGGGACTGAGCAGTAACTGAGGTAACTGCTGTGTCTTGATGACAACTCTATAAATTTACTTGCATTCATAATAAGCCAGAGAAAAGAATGTCCTTAGAGAAAAGAAATTGGCATTCTTGAATGTTGCTGCATTGTCAGATTCCCCCTTCTCTGCAAAATTTGCTTTTATATATTAAAAAAGAAAATAAAAGGTAAAGAGAGTTAGAGGATCTTGGCATATTTCCTGAAGCAGAAAAATTGCCCTTATCCTAAGGTGAAAGGAAGTGTGAATGGTGCCTTAAAGGCAATTCAGGAAGTATTCATTAATCAACAAGTATTTATTAAGCACTATTTTCAGAATTGTGCTTGGGGCTGTGGTAGGATAATAAAAGACTTGTAAAACAGAATTCATACCCTAAAAGAATTTATGCTCTAATTGGGGAGAGAAGAAATAATAAGAGGCAGTTTAGAATAAATGCTAAATTGTGTGTTTCAGATCATAAGAACTATAAGAAAGAAGCAGGTTGTCACTGAGACCTGGAATAGTCAGAGAAGACTTCGCTAACGTGAAAGGCTTTGAAATGAGTCTTAAAATATGGGTTAAATAGAGTTAAAATGACCCCCACGTTAATTAATTTAGAGAATTAATGAATTCTGGTAGTGGGGAGTGTGACCTAGGATACAGCACTGTTGTCGCCATTCCCTTTAATTACTAAGAGGAAGAATTAACCTATACCATGAAAGCATTTCAAATGCATGGCCACCTTTGAGACAATTTATAGGCATGCAACTTAAGTAGCAAGGTTTCTGCTAATTGACCTCATTTCTCCTTTTCACTTTTTTTTTCTTTAGGCATTGTAACCTTTAAAGTTTTTGAACTATAACTTTGCTTTAATATCCTTTGTGCCACGTGAAAATTCTCTTAGATTTAGGTTGGAGGTGGGCCTGAGGACTCAGACTGAGAAGCTCTTCCATATCTTATGATCCGGGGATGCTACCTGACCCATAGCACCCTTGTATAGGTCAACAGGGCAGCCACCTCTTGTTTCCTAGGTGACAGCGAAATGGCATTGCCCAATCTACAGTGTACCTTGCAGGGGGATCCAAGCTGCCACTTCCTTTAAATCTCTTCTTATGCCCTAGGAAAGCTTCTTTGCCATTACTCCACGTCATCTTGAATTAGGCTACAGATCGCCAAAGAGAGCAATTCTATCCCTCCCACGTTACCTCTCATTTTGCCCTATAACATCCATGCACAGTGACTTGAAGAATTTTAGGGAAAGCCCTTCTGTTTGTTGTGTGCAAAGTGATCATAATAATTCACATTTTTGAAGGGTTTTCATATTCTATTTCTTATTCAATTCATATACCGAATAAGAAAGAGATAAGTAGGAAATAGTGGATCATGAAAACCTACTTCCTCACACATAGAAATGCTTTTTTCCTTTATATAAAATAATATAATGGAATGCTTTTTTGAAGAAATGTTTTTTAGAGCATTTTAGAAATGCTTTTCTTCTTTATATAAACGTCATACTGGATAATTGTAAAAAAGTGTGTAAAACACATGTAAGCCCACACATATTGGATTTGGAAAGGAGAAAAAATACGAATGAAAACTTTGAGCCTTTAAGAGGTTAAGACTTGCCAAAGGTCACATTCCTAGATAAAGGACAAGATTGGGATCAAGTTCAGGTTGCATGAGGCCAAATCTTATGCCTCTGGGCTAGTTCAGGACCTTACTGGAGAATGGTTTAAAAGGTACAGACTTGCAGCAGCATACCACCCTTGATATTCAGGAGGGTATATAATTTTATCAATACAATACAAAGGTTAATGGGATTGCCTCCTTCCAACTCTATCATAGTGAACTCAGACTTTATGGTAACATTAAAAAAAATGACCTCTCTCTGCTTTATGCTGATCATTAACTAAGATTATCTCACACTAGAGATTTACTATACGGAGGAACACTGATGTCACTAACTGCTATTAAGTGTATGATACCTAAACTCCATAAAGTGGAGCAAAATACCTTTGTCAGCAAGGTAAGGAAAATAGACACAGCCAGAGGCATTCGGCCCACACAAAACAGAGCTGCTGCTTGCAGGAATATGTCTACCAGCTTTTGATACTCTCTGGCCATATCTACCTGATGAAAATCTCTCTATGGAACAGACAGTCTGCTCTATGTTTCTACTCTTTGAAACAACTGAATAAGATCCCCAACAATGTAGTCATTTCAGTAGGCTGTGTGGAGTGATCAAAACCCTCCAGCTCCAAGAAAAAAAATAAGAACAGAAACAATTGAATCAGTATATCTGGATATGGCTACAAAATTTAAATTTTCAAATGATTAATATTATCATGTCCCTAAGGAACAAAACTTTGTTTCCAATAAGGAAATATATTTATTTATTTATGTCTGTGTTGGGTCTTCGTTGCTGTGCGTAGGCTTTCTCTAGTTGCATTAAGCAGGGGCTGCTCTTCATTGCAGTGTGTGGGCTTCTCATTGTGGTGGCTTCTCTTGTTGCAGAGCATGGTCTCTAGGTGCGCAGGCTTTGGTAGTTGTGGTATGCAGGCTCAGTAGTTGTGGTTCATGGGCTCTAGAGTACAGGCTCAGTAGTTGTGGCACACAGGCTTGGTTGCTCCACAGCACGTGGGATCTTCCTGGACCAGGGCTCAAACCCGTGTCTCTTGCATTGGCAGGCAGATTCTTAACCACTGTGCCACCACGGAAGTCCTGAGGAAGTATTAAAAGAGAATGAGTTGTATCAAAAAGAATAAAATATATAGGAGTAAATCTAACCAAGGAGGTGAAAGACCTATACTCTGAAAACTGCAAAACATTGATGAAGGAAATTGAAGATAATTCAAAGAAATGGAAAGATATCCTGTGCTCTTGGATTGGAAGAATTCATATTGTTAAAATGGTCACACTACCCAAAGCAATCTGCAGATTTAATGCAATCTCTATCAAAATACCAATGACATTTTTCACAGAACTAGAACAAATAAACCAAAAATTTATATGGAACCACAAAAGACCCAGAATAGCCAAAGAAATTTTGAGAAAAACAAGAGTAAAGCTGTCGGTATCACACTTCTAGACTTTAGACTATACTACAAAGGTATAGTAATCAAAAAAGCATAGTTTTGGCACAAAAACAGACATATAGATCAATTGAACAGAATAGAGAGTCCAGAAAAAAACCCATACGCCTATGGTCAATTAATCTATGACAAAAGAAGCAAGAATAAACAATGGAGAAAAGACAGTCTCTTCAACAAGTGGTGCTGGGAAAACTGGATAGCTAAATGCAACACAATGAGATTAGAGCATTACCTCACACTATATACAAAAATAAACTCAAAATGGATTAAAGATTTAAATGTAAGACCTGAATGTAAGACCTAAATGTAAAACTCCTCCAAGAGAACACAGGTGTAACACTCTTTGACATAAATTGCAACAATAAATTTTTAGATCTGAATCCTAAGGCAAATAAAATAAAAGCAAAAATAAACAAATGGGACCTAATTAAACTTAAAAGCTTTTACACAGCAAAGGAAACCATAAACAAAACAAAAAGACAACTTACAGAATGGGAGAAAATATTTTCAAACGATATGATCAACAGGGGGTTAAAATCCAAACTATATAAACAATTCATACTACTCAATAATAAAAAGAAAAAAACCTAAACAACCCAGTCAAGGAATATCAGAAGACCTGAATAGACATTTTTCCAAAGAAGACATACAGAAGGCTAACTGGCACATGAAAAGATGCTCAACATTGTTAATTATTAAAGAAATACAAATCAAAACAACAAGATATCACCTCACACCTGTCAGATAGCTATCATCAAAAAGTCTACAATAACAAAAGTTGGAAAGAATATGGAGAAAAGGGAACCCTTGTACACTGATGGTGGGAATGTAAATTGGTGCAACCCCTATGGAAAACTGTATGAAGTTTCCTCAAAAACCTAAAACTAAACTATCATATGATCCAGCAATTCCACTCCTGGGTATATATCTGGAAAAAACAAAAAAAAACAAACAAACAAAAAAATACTTATTCAAAAAGATACATGCACTCTAATGTTCATAGCAGCACTATTTATGAGAGCCAAGATATGGAAGCAACCCAGATACTTATCAGCAGATGAATGAATAAAGAAGATGTGGTATATATACACAAGAGAATATTATTCAGCCATAAAAAGAATGAAATTCTGCCATTTGCAGCAACGTGAATTGACCTAGAGAATATTATGCTTAGTGAAATAAGTCAGACAAAGACAAATACTGTATAGTATCACTTATATGTGGAATCTAACAAATAATACAAATGAACGTATATGAAAAACAGAAACAGACTCACAGATATAGAAAACAAACTAGTGGTTACCAAAGGGGAGAAGGAAAGGGAGAAGGCAAATTAGGGTTATGGGATTAAGAGATACAAACTACTATGTGTAAAAGAGATATAATGTATAGCACAGGGAATTATAGTCATTATCCTGTAATGATTTTTAATAGAGTATAATCTGTAAAGTACTAAGTCACTATGCTCTACGTATGAAACTAGTATAATATTATAAATCAACTATACTTCAATAAAAAATTAAAATAAAATAAATGAAAAAAAAGAGAGTGAGATAGGTAAGGTGATTCTTTATAGGCAGTTCCACATTAAGTTTCTTAGGATTCTTGTAGGAATTATTTACCCAACAGCAAACATTTATTTAGTGTCTGGTATTTCTGAGACATCATTGTAGGCTCTGGAGACATAGTGATGAAAGAAAGAAGTCCCCACCCTAGTAGAAAAGACAAACATGTAAGTAATTGGAATAGAGACTTTGGGGGTTGATGTTTTGGGGACCTGACTCTGAATGGTTCATAACGATCCCACTGTGGAGTGGGCTAGAGGTATTATATCAAAGTGGATTTTCTAGAATAGTCTTTTTGAAGTTTATATTTGGAGTTCCAGCCAAATGTCCTGTATATGAGTTCCTTTGCCCTCACAAATAATCCATCTGTAGTAAAATGTCTCTTTTAAGAGCTCAGCCTCTAATTCCATGAAAGATGCTAGGACTGACATAGCATAGTGGGAATTCTGGCCATTTATAAGGAAGGTAAACACCTGTTTTTTTAAATCAACATAGAAGCAGGTAATACTGAAATGATATGAAAATAAGATTAGATTTTCATGTACCAAAGTTACCCATTTGATTAAAACAGATATCTTATTAAAAATGCTAATTTTAATTTTGTTTAATTTTATACCAAAAGCCATTCAAATAGTAATGAGGCACAGCATCATTAAATTTCAGAGCACCAGGAGTTAAATTAAGACATTATTTTTAAAAGTTGTAAGAACAGTACAAAGAACTTTCATATTGTCTTTCTACATTCCTCAATTGTTTGCATTTTACTACGTTTGCTCCAGTACCGTCTCCATGCTCTATCTATATACACTGCTCTCTATATATCCCAAAATATATGTTATCCTTCAAGATCTGTTCAGGATTGAGAGCTACATAGTAACTTGAAGAGAGAAAGTTTAATATAAAGAATTATTAACTATAACTGGAGATTGTAGAAATGAGAAATGAACTAATAAAAAGTAAAGAGAACTTTAAACAATATAGGAATAGCAGATATAAGAAGCAGCCACTACCCTTAGGGCTGAAGTAAAGTGCCCATGAATGTCAGAGAAGTTGTTGTGCTGTGCTGGTGGAACTTGCTGGAAATCTATCCTCTAGTGAGCCAGGGAATGCTGTTCACAGGAAGGTATATCCCTGGAGGTGATTACAGGTGGATACTATTGGGCACTGGGTGCCTTTGGCCACCATGCTCTGCTGGAGAAGCTGCAGGAACTGAGCCCTGGAGAAGCTGCCTGGGCCACAGAGCTGGGTGCTAGGGAAGTTCTGTGTGCTGTAAGGATCCAGGCACTGGAGAAGCCACCTGCTCTACAAAAGCCTGCCAATTGAGAACTATGGACCCAGGAAACAAAATCCCTTCCTCCTGCAGTATCTCTCCAATATCTCCAGCTCCCTTTACTGATAAAGCTTATTGCCAGCTGGCAAAAAAACTTAAAAGGCCCAGATCCACTTTTGTAGAGCAGGCAATAAAATATGAATTTGGAGTTGAGAGACAATACACTGAAAACAAATTATTTTTATTATTTATCTTAACCATATGAGAACAAGTTACATAATGCTACATCATGCCTAAGTACTCTAATATACATTTCGCCTAAAACAAAGACACTTTCTTATACAACCACAATACAACTTTCCAAATGAAATCAGCATTGATACCAGATTGTCCTAATAAAAAGTCTTCTTTTCCCTTCTAATCCAGGGTATAATCCAGGATAGCCATGTCCTACAATCTGGAATAGTTTCTTAATTTTTCTATATCTTTTATGACCACGAAAGTCTTAAAAATTACAGGCATCTCATTCTGTAGAATGTCTCTCAGCTGAGGCCTCATGACAGGGCTCAGGCAATGCAAAGTGGGCATGACACCATAGAAATGATGGTTACTATTCTCAGTGTATCATATTCATATGTCTGTGATATGGATCTGCTCCTCCTCTGGTGATATTAAACTTGATCACTAATCAAGGTGATGCTGCCATGTTTGTTCACCATAAAGTCACCGTTTTTCACCTTTGCAATTAGTGTGTATATTGTGAGAAAATACAGGCATACCTTGGAGACAATGCAGATTTAGTCCCAGACCACTGCAATACAGTGAATTTTTTGGTTTCCCAGTGCATACAAACATACAGAAGTTATGTTTACACTATACAGTAGTCTATTAAGTACACAATAGCATTATATCTAAAAAACAATGTACATATCTTAACCAAAACTATTTCATTGTTAAAAAATGCTAACCATCAGCTGAGACTTCAGCAGGTCAGAATCTTCTTGCTGGTGGAAGGTCTTGCCATGATGCTGATGGCTGCTGACCAATCAGGATGATGTTGCTGAAGGATGGGGTAGGTGTGGCAATTTCTTAAAATAAGACATCAATAAAGTTTGCCATTTTGATTGACTCTTCTTTTCATGAACAGCTTCTCTGTATCATGCAGTGCTGTTTGAGAGCATTTTATCCACAGTAGAACGTTCAGAACTGGAGTCATATATTCTGTAGTGCTATCTTCTGAGAGTGCAAAGAATCAAACACACTCCAGTAGCAATAAGCACACTTAGCACCAAGTGTCCTGCATGATGAAGGTCATAGCCCTGTTGTTAATATTTGCTATGTTTTAATTCTTTTGAATAAATACTCCCTCCTTGAATATTTTTGCTCCTATGTCATTGCCACTCACTGAAGTGCTAATCCTTCATCCTTTTTGGTGATTTCAGTGTAACATATTGACATCTTTTCTAAAACCCTGGATTTTCAGTTCTGTGTCCTCCTTTCTTTCAATGATCTCATTCTTTGTCCTCCATAAGCCTTTTACTTCCATGGTCACATCTTAGATCTTGTTATTAACAATAATTTGAACACTTTCACAGTTTCAATGTGATGTATTTTATTCTATGACCACCATTTTCTATCTTTCTTGCCCCCTTTAGATTCTTCAAGTCTTACAAGTGTTAAACCAGTTGAGGTATACAATCCATTGATGTTAATACATTCTCAGATTCCCTCCCCACCCTTGTAATCTTACTTACCTTCCTACCCAGCTTAAATTCTCTGGTTAATTATTATAATCACTCCTTTGAATACACTTTTAGCTCCCTTGCACTTATTTTTATTGTAGTTCTTTGGCTAAAACACAACTCTGAGTAATTCAACCCTCATTATATACTGTGTTTGCTCACTTGCAATTGAAATGGCTGGAGGAAAACACATAACTATGCTGACTGATCTCATTTTAAAGTCATAATCTTTAACCTCAAGTAGGCCCTTAGTGCTATCTAGAACTTGTATTTTTTGTATCCATTCATTTTTTGATATTTTAGAAATTATTTCATGCCTTCTCCTCTCTCCTGAAATCTCTAATACCTTCTTACTCTTTTCACTCTCAGTTGATGGCTTTGTTTCCTATTTCATGGCGAAAAAACTCTGTAACCTATTACTATCACATCTACATCCCTGCTAGCACCTGTGCCTATGAGCTCTCACTTCCCTGAACTGCCTCTGTTTCTGTATGACTATCCCCTCCATCTGTCCATCAGATCTCATCCCACATTGCCTATTCAAGAATATGCTGCTATTTCTCCATCATTAAAAAAAATCAGAACAAGGCAAAACAAAGATAAACTGATAATTCTCTTTGCTCATTTTTCTAGATATCACTCCAATTCATTTTTTCCACCTGAGATAAAACTCTGTGAAGATCTTTTATAGCTGCTGTCTCTAATTTCACTTCTCTCATGTTCTCTTGAACCAGAAATCCACATAGCTTGCTTTTTTTGCTCTAGGTCTTTTTATCATAATTCCCAAAATCTCCTAGATCCATTCTTTGCTTTATTTATCTCTTAAGTGCCTATCACTGTCTAATATTATATAATATATTTAATTTATTTATCTTGTTTAATTTATGTCTTTCCTACAAGACTTTAAGTTCAGTAAGGGCAAGGACTTCAATAAACACTAGATCTCTTAATAAGCTATAGTGGCAACATTTGTGTAATTACACATTTCAGTTCATATGTGACTGAGATTTGGGGACCTGATCTAACACAGCCATGTGAGGGATTCCTATCAGTAAAAGGACTAGCAGAGAAGATCAATATGAGCCATTCTTGTAAAGCTCACACTGGTGCCCTTGAGCCCACCTCCCAAAACACCCCACCTCCGATCTCCCAGGTGCTTTACTTTGTAGATTGCTATCAGTGCTGTGGACTTGAGTTTACCATGTGCCATTGTTTTTTGTTAATCACCTATATACTGCAAATTAAATCTGCACAACTTGGAAGCCCAAATTGTTTTATCTATTATTTTTCTTTTAAAAAATAACTGGTCATGACAGCACAGTGGATTGAGGCTCACAAGAAGTCACGCATTAGTAATCCAAGTATAAAGCCCTGTTTTCATACTCGATAGTGGCAAGGTGGTTGAGTATCCTGAATCGCATTCTAATAGCTGAGAATAGATATTACTGTCTTCTATTCACTGTGTTCCAAGGGACACATACCTTCCTCTCTCTAATGTCCACTTTTCCCTCCTCCCCCTTTTCTTTATCTCTTCCTCCTCTCACATTTCCTCCTGTCTTACTGTCTCCTTTCCTTTGGTATGCTGGTTGTTTCTTGGTGGTGGCATATTTGTTGACTTGTTCTTTTGGTGACATCTTCTTCTAATAAGGAAATCTGTCTTGTGGTGTCTCCTTGCCTAAGGGTGTGCTTACTTAAAGTGTAAAATGTCAAACTCTACCAAGGATGACAATAACCCTCTGGGTGAAGACGAATCAGCCACTGTATTATTAACCACTCAAGGGGTAGACAGGAAATATCAACCTTCTCAAAGAAGAAAAGAGTGAAATTAGGTAGATTCTGCACCCTCTTAATTTCAGTTCCCTCCCCATCATCTTGTGCAAGGGACTAAACTATCACCTCATTGCTCTCTACCATTACAAAGGTCAACAACAAAAAGTCAAGTCAGAAAAACTCACCTAGGAAAAACTGTGTTGGTCCTAATAGCAGTTGGAGCTTGAATTTACCCAGCGAGAATCACGTGGGTGATTCTAAGAAAACATAGGAAACATTTATTTGTAGTGAGTTGTGACTAGCTTTAGAGATTAGAGTCACAAACTGTGACGTGGATGAGGGTATGCAGGAATAGGCTGGTGGCTACATTCTGACCTTTACTATTGCTTGACTGGCAGAGCTAGCATTCCCAACTGTCCTGACTTAGTGTCCCTTAAAAATGACAGCAGCCTGACCTTCACAAAGCTGCAGAGAATTGTAGCCTGCAGTTTAACAGGGAAGAACACTGGGTCTAATGAATGATACCCTACATGAGCATGATCTTTTTGGATGGTTACACAAGCATGAAGAAGTGGGGAGGGGTCGTCTTATCTTGGTTTGTCTATAGCAGACCAAAAAGTGATCACAGGTTTATTCCACTGTGAGGTATTCTGGCTGCCAATATTTCTCTATCTGGCATACACATACCTGTACAGATCAGCATTCTTTATATAGACTATCAAAACAATTGACAACACCCTACAGAATGCCAGTAACTGCTGCTCAAATTCCACATCTGTGGAACTGGAAGCAGAATACCTTTTGTGCCGATCCCTTGTAGCTAATAATACTTTCCCTTTTTTCCAACCAAATCATGGGTTTCTGATTATCTTGGCATAATGCCAGAAGCATCATCATAACTTGAATTTTCCCATTGAGGAATTATTTTGAAATTAAAAGTTTAAAAAACGGTTTTATGTTTTATGTTATACTTTTCATGATAATTTTATGCTATAATATGTATGTTTTATTTTTTGTTTATAATAGTATTTAGATTTATTCAAAATAAGCAGCTAACATAAAGAATATAGTTTAAGATCAGGAATTTTTACTTCCAATCTGAAATCTCATGGGGCAGTTCAAAGCTGATAGGATAAATGTGATTGATAGATGATCAGGTGCACATGTGGAGATTCACCTGGACTTTAATTCTTTTTGCTTTGTTTTTTTGTGGTACGCGGGCCCCTCACTGTTGTGGCTTCTCCCCTTGCGGAGCACAGGCTCCGAACGTGCAGGCTCAGCGGCCATGGCTCACGGGCCCAGCCGCTCTGTGGCATGTGGGATCTTCCCGGACCGGGGCACGAACCTGTGTCCCCTGCATCGGCAGGCGGACTCTCAACCACTGTGCCACTAGGGAAGCCCCTGGACTTTAATTCTTAGTAGGCAATCAAAAGTCTGAGATTTGGAGGAGATCTGAGAGTTTACGTAGTTAACTGCCTTCATGCAGAACTGTACCTGAGCATTTCAAGATACAGTGTTCAATGGAAGGGATGCTTCTACTTGACAAACACTATGCTAGTGTTTTATATGTATTGTTTAATTTTATTCTCATGACAACCATATAAAATAGAGATTAGTATACTAAGTTTGGAGATGAAGAAACAGAGTTTCCAAGAGGAGAGATAACTTGAAATAAGCAGAGAGCGAAGTCTCATTTGTAGGTCATTCTGACTGTCTAAGTTCAATCATTTCTAAAGCCCACCACAGAAGAAAACTTTATTATCTTTTACAATAAATAAATATTTACCAATTTGAAAGAACAGGTTTTTCTCTGTACCTTTGCACTGAATTCACACACATGGCTTTCCCCTTTAATTCCAGCATACCAAATTTTGACTTGAGTTTGAATTTTTAAAAAATACAAAAACATGCTCAGGGAATAAATTGATGACAAAAAGCCCTTTGAAACTCTGAGATGTAGCATATTTTTTGAGTATATTTTCATTCAAGAAAATATATTCATTACATATATTATGTGAGACCTTAATGTAGCTTTGAAATTGGTTGTAAAATTGTTATAGTACAAAATATAATCCAGCCTTATGAATGCTGAAGGTTTATGGTTCTATCTGAAAGTAGAATGAGCACCCAAATATCAGAAAGATTGAAAAAATTCAACAGGTAGTTACTGTACACACACTACAAACCAAAGACACACAAGGCCCTATATTCCAGTTCTGAGTAAAAAACATAGTGCCCTTGCTATTAAGGGTCTCACATATTTTGAAAATTATAACTAATACATATGTATTTGTAATCTCAAAAGTAAAATCTACTAAGGGGAATGATTTAGGAGTATTTATTTTTCTTTCTGATAAATAAGGTTCTAATGACATTTAATGTTAGAATGACTGTAGCATGGGCTCATCTGTTTTTACATTAAGTTAACTGTTTCAGGGGAACATAGACAGGGCTAGAAAATCCATGATTAGTCAGCTGGTCATTTATATTTATGTGAAAAATTGGAATAAGTGCAAATCATTCAGTTATTTTCTTCTTTTATTGTTTTGCAAATGATTCAAAATGATATGTAGTAGAATTAGTATAAATATTAGGCTGAATTAATATTTAATTGTATTAATTTATTGTATTAATTAATTGTATTAATTGTATTAAATTATATTGATAATCTCAAATAGTTTAATTTGATTTTGGTTAAAATTCTTGAATCATTTGTGATTACTTAAAATGAATGCCCTTCCCCATAATTCTAACCATTTTCAGTTTCAGAGGTTCATAGACTTGCATTGCTCACTTTGAGTGACTTAATTTAACTGAAATTAAACCATCACAACTTCTTTGACTTAACAATCATGCTGGATTAAAAATATGTTAGGGTTTCTAGAAGGTTTAACCTAACATTTGGGAAAGAACAATTGTAGCTGATGACCTACAGAACAATTTCTGTACATCCTACCAAAAGAGACACAAAGGCCATGGAAGACCCCTGCGATAAACTAATAAAATACAGTTGTTCAAGCTTTAAATATTACCAACTAGGATCTATATTCAGATTGATGTTAAGGTTAGTTTTTACTGCTAGGCAACCAGTTGACCTAAGTTAATTTAAATCGCCATTGTAGTGTTTCCTAATGGGAACGGTCAGTAAGGAGAATTTCTGTGACATACAGGATGTAGAAATGCTTCCCCCGTCCCCAAACCCTACTTTTAACAAGTGAATTAATATCTATGATTATGTTATAGAGCTGAAGGAGGGGGGAAATATGACAATTATTGGAATAAATCAGGCAACAATAAAACTTTTATTAAAATTATCTAGGCAATAGGAGGTATGTCTAATATTTGGGGGTTGAACCATCTAATTTCCTCATTCCTTTATTTTCTTTTATGTTCAGACACCAGTGAGAGCACATAACATCAAATTTAGTGGTACTGGCATGAATTTTTTTCTAGCCTCCCTATTATGTTATTCTTGTCTTTTTCACTAGCTTGTAAATACCAGCTCTTTCCTGACTTTTCTGTCTCTACCGCCAAGTCTAAAGCAAGAAGCACAATCTCAGCTAAGAGTATTTGTAGGGTCCTAATATGGGAACAATGGTTCTGTAGGAGCTCTCGGCTTCCTGTGCCAGTTCCCTTAAATCAGCTAAAGAGATACGGGGTTTATTCACTCTATCAGCTGGCCTTCTAAGCAATGGCAGTGTTAAACTCCCCAAAATGTCGAATCCTAGCTAATCTCTTGTGTAAAACCTGGAAAGACATTGCCAAGTCTTATTTTGGTGTTCTAGCTCTACACAAAGGGCCTCTTCCAATTTCACTATTTCCACTCATCTTTTTCAGCAATGCCAGAACAAGACCTTATAGATTTTATAGTGCCCTCCAAACACATAACTATATCATTGATTTCTTTTTGCTGATTGAGCCTTCTACACAAATCAAGTTTTTTCAACATAATTTTCATCTAGTTAAGGTTCCAGAGAAATTGCAGATGCTAAATATGTTCATCATGTAACTAGTAGAACATATAAGGGGTAAGAAAATACAGCGTACCGCAAACAACAACAACAACAAAAACAAAAAACAAAAAAAAACCCCAGCAAGTTATCATTTTCATCTATTAAACTTGAAAATATTTTTTCAAAAGGTTATTAATTCCTAGTACGTTATGATAAAACACATACTCTAGTGAAATGTTATTTGCCAGGACACTGGTAAAATTATTTTGGAAATGAATTTGTATACATTAATGTTTACATACTTTGGAACAGTAATTTCATTTTGAAGGGATATTTTACAATTACCTAATTCTTATGTAGAAAACATTATATGAAAGAGGGTATTAAATAGTCCATTATTTCATTGTTATTGGCAAAAGTAAATTACAGAAGTCTACCAATAAGAAGTTATTATAAAACTGTGGAATACCTTGCTATTTTGCAAGTATTTACATTGATAGAAATTATGTCACATTGAGGGGGAAATATTCATCAAATGATGTAAAATATAAAAAGTAATTTGAAAGTTTGGATATCAGTAGGATTACAACTATATCCTCTTGCAAGTTGGTATGTGGTATTAGTGAATTCTTCAAGGTATTATTTAAAGTAACAGATAAACTCTGAAATTTCAGTGTGTTTATAATTAAAGGTTATTTATCACTTGGGAAAGGCTAAAATAATTCAACACTCGTGTTTGGAGGGGAACTTTCCAGGTGATTCAGGGACCCAGGCTTCTTCTACTCTGTGGCTCTACTATTTTCTCCAAGACCTTGGGGTCTTTTCCTTGCAGCAAACAGAAATGGAAAGCAAGATGCAAAGCCACATCTGCTCTTAACCACCTCAGGCCTGAAGTAACGCAAATCACTCCCAATAAAATCCTATTGGTATTTTAGTATAGAAAATATAGTTTACAATGTGTTGTTGAATGAAGTGGCTTTTATATTTCTGTACAACTTGAGTTACTTTGTTTTAGGTTCAAATAGGTAAAACAATATCTGACCCATATACAGTCATTTAATGTACATATTACTAAAAATGTGTACTAAAACAAAACAAAACAAAACAAAAAAATCCTATTGGTAAGCACCAGCTCACATAGCCCTGCCTGGACACTTCTAGGTGGGAAATATAGCCTTCCTGGATGGAAGGCTGCTTTGCAACAATACTGTTACATTAAGGAAAGCAAACACAATTTTTTGTTAGAAAACTGCCTGTTTCTGCCACAATTGTCATGGTGGCATTACCCAGAGTCTAGAATCAGACAATAGGGATTCAGTGGGAATTATTGGAAGAATTATATGAAGTAATCTCTGTAAAGCACAAAGTAAGTGTTCAAAAATTTTTGACTGTGATGATAATGATATTCTTGCCCTCTCTCTCTATCAGATCTATGAAAAGTATTGGAAGGTAATTAGCAAAATGCTAATGGTGGTGGTATTAAGTGATTTTCCTTCTTTTTCTGCTTTCCAAATCCTCCCTATTTTGGTCTGCCAACTTTTCTCATAAATATTAATTCATATGAATATCTGAATATAGGGTGTTCAAGAATTTGATAATTTATGATACTTAATCAACATTTACATAATGCTTACTATGGGATGGACACTCTTTTAAGCACTTTACAAATCTGTCTGAAATAAAGACTGTGGAAAAGATAGCAGGCTGCAGCCTATAAATTCCATGTGAGTAAAGTTGGCTGCAGAAGATCATTAATAATACTAGAATTGGACTTCCCTCATGGTGCAGTGGTTAAGAATCCTCCTGCCAATGCAGGGGACACAGGTTTGACCCCTGGTCGGGGAAGATCCCGCATGCCGCGGAGCAACTAAGCTCATGCGTCACAACTACTGAGCCTGCCCTCTAGAGCCCGCGAGCCACAACTACGGAAGCCCGTG
Source organism: Hyperoodon ampullatus (assembly GCF_949752795.1). NCBI lineage: Eukaryota > Metazoa > Chordata > Mammalia > Artiodactyla > Ziphiidae > Hyperoodon > Hyperoodon ampullatus. The sequence goes on along the minus strand of NC_136915.1, from coordinate 121,809,445 downwards.
GGTCTAGAGCCTGTGCTCTTCGACAAGAGAAGCAACCGCAATGAGAAGCCGGCGCACTGAATGAAGAGCAGCCCCCGCTTGCCACAACTAGAGAAAGCCCACGTGCAGCAGCAAAGACCCAATGCAGCCATAAATAAACAAATAAACAAACAAACAAACAAGCAAATAAATAAATAAAATAATACTAGTATCAATAAGCTTCTTCCAGTGTATCATTTTTCAAATGCAAAAAGCTAAAACCAGATCATGGTCAGATTGGTGATCCAAATTTTCTTCTAGGATGCCTAAGGGATTTGTTTGTTTGGTCCAACTCAGAAGAATATTAGCCCTGACAACAGGAGCAGATATTTTTACTTTTACATTTTATAGATGAGAGAACTGAGCTTCAGAGAGGAAGTGACTTTTTTTTCACTCACATCCCTGGGTTGCTTCTGGCACTACTGATGTTAGTGGTCAGAAGCTGACACAACATGGACCCCTGAGAAGCATTTTTTATAGCTAAAGGGAAGCATCATCAATGTATTCAGCAATTAGATGGTGGGGGAGCAAGATTAGATAGCAGAACACTGAGGAGGAATAGAAAGGCAGATGGAAGGAACTCAAGACACCTCACTCATTTGTGAATTTTGCTTAAGGTTGACAATATTTTTTAAAGGTGTGTTAAATAGTGATAGGAAATAGATTGCAAAAATGTAAATAATTATACCAACCTGAAGAATACAATTGAGGGTTCATTCATTTGAGAAACATATTCTGATTTCAGACAGTAAGTATACAAAATGAATAAGATGCAATCTCTTCCATAGAGCAGCTCAGAGTATAGCTGGGGAAAGAAGGAAGGGTAATTACAATGTATATTGTTACAAGCTAAAATAGAGGAATGCTTGAAATGTATTTTAAAATATGAAAGGGTTTCTTTTATGAAAAGTAAGCTTTTAAAGGCATAGAGAAGTAACAAGGAAAGTTCTCCAATAACAAAAGTAGCTTTCTTCTCTAAGTTTTATTCCAAATGGATTACCAATATTGAGTTGATTTTGCAATTATCTGTCTAAAATATTCCATACATATGTATTCTGAGGACAAGGATTGATGCAGTGGGGACATTCAAAATCTTCAAAATCAAGGTAGCTGTGTTTTAGGAAGTGCTGATTTAAATGATGATACAACTAAAATTTATTGGATACACTTTTGTGCTATGTAAGTCCCCGTATTCACTTCACTGCATACCAAGATGGGATTTACTAGAGAACATTATGGTAAGAAACAGTAAAGGATTTATTCACGAGACATTTTAAGCTTATTAGAAAGAGTCAGTACTAGCGTTGTCCAGTGTTTTTAGTTCTGAAACATAAAGGTATCACTATTAATGACTAGCCAACTATTTTGGAACATTTGCCTCTCCTATACCTCTGTACCTCTTGCTCAGTTCCCCTCACAGGTCAAATTAACCTTCTGGAACTCCTTATTACATATATCTCCAATGAATAAAAAGACCTTTTGTGAGTGTGAGTGCATGTGTGTGTGTGTGTATGCATGTGTGGGGTGTTTTCCTGGCTAACACATGTCAGTATCTGTTTAAACCCCTCGCCTTGTGCTCAAATGTCACCCTGCCAGAATTCATTACATCCTATTTATTAATTAATTAAAATATATTTATACAGAACAGGCTTTATGAGATGGAGTAAAAAATAACGTTATGAGAGGCATCCTCCAGACAGAGTGGCTTGTCTCCGATGGCAACCAGGAATGCAAACACAGCATTAGCTGTCAATGCTACTGCAAGTGTTGAGATGATACAAAAATTCAGTAATTAAAGGTAGGAAATCAAAGATGTTACTTTAATTCTGGAGCTGGATGTGGGGGAAATGTATTTTTTTCTAGACCACCATAAAATTACAAATATCACTCATGTAAACACACACACACACAACACACACATAAGGTCTAAATGGGGACATGATGTATGGTGTTAAGGCAGCCCTGAACACTCAGCTAATGCTTACTGACTTTCTACTGACACCAACAACTGGACTAGATGTCCCCACTATCTTTTCAAGTCAACTAACTCTATGACACCAGGACATTCACCTCATCCCCCCTAACCTCAGGTTCCTTCCTTGTTTTCCAAAGGGGTTAAACACACCTGCCAATCTCTCAAAGTTACTGTGAAGGTGAAATAAAGTATAAGAACCTGTTCTGAAAGAAAAATTAAGAATGACATAGAAATAAAGTGTCACTGCTAGATGGCTTTTCCAAGTATCCTCTTAGGGACATCTTTTTCCCGATATCTAGACTATTTGTATAGGGTTCAGTCTTGATGTTTGAATAGGTTCAGACCTTGACTACAAAAGCTGGGGAGGATGTCAGTGATTTTTAAGATGAGCATGTTATTTTAAGATATTTTAAGGTAAGGCTAAGAGAGTTTACTGGCGAACAAAAAATACATATGAATATTATATGTTATGGGAATCCTTAGAGGGCAGTGCTATAAAGTTAGAAAAAGAATGATGAAAGATAGGGAAAAAAAGAAAAAGAAAAAAGAACAGAAAGACAAAAACAACAATAAGAACACAGATAGTAATACAAATCAAGAAATAGAAAGTACCTAAGATCAGGACTTACTTCCTTTGTCTTCCAGCAAATGTAGAAATTAAACCAAAATATTTTAGTGCCTAAGTTTTGGGGACATGTATTTATTGAGAGAAATATCTGAACAAGTACTAAGAGGGAAGTTAGTTCTATCTAATATGTGAATAAAAAATACTTATCCATTCTGGTTCTTACATCTAAATGAAATCAATGTAAAAAATCAAATTTCATTTACTTAAATTCTCTTTAAACATGCTTTTCAGGAAAATGTCTATTTTAGAGTATGAAGCACAGCTATTTGTGATAAGCCGACTGTTGCCTGTTCAATGATACTAGCAATGATTTTGACTTGTAATCATTGTTTGTCTAAATCCAGTTTGTGGGTATTTCATCTAAAATTAATCCTTTTTAAAAAATAGTAATCAGTAATTCATAACTGTATGATGCATGATTATCAGAACTGTGGGTTACTGGTCTTATCCAGTTGATTTTCCTTCCCTGGGTCTGTACAGATGTTTTAATATAAGGCAGAAAAAATATCTGCAATTTGAATATTACTGATATATAAATTGAGCTTGAGATTACCCAGAAGGTGATATTTCCATCTGCCTTCCATTAGTGTTAATTAGTGAAATTTAAGTGTTAAAAGAGATCTTATGGATTGTCTATTCTTCTGTCTCATTAAATAGTTAAGGGAACAGGCTCACAGGAGAGCTGCCAACCACCCTCAGCTGATGAGAAAAGGTTCTGGGTCTGGACTCCTAGCCTGGGTTCTTCCCTCTAAAATGGGCTGCCTCTATACAAAGCAACCTCATAGAGATGTTGGGAAAATAAAATCAATTTTCCAAAACTTATTAAGGAATAAACCAATGTACTTCAGATTAAATCTCTGAATACTTTTTGGGATTTTAAACTAGTTATTCTCTGATTTGGAAGTGAAGGTGCAATTCTAGCTAGCAAAAGAAATGCTTGCTGATTTCACTTACTTCTAGACGACCACAAACTTGATGAGAATTTTATGTTCAGGGGAATTTTATGTTCAGGGTGCAAAAGGAAAAAAATGGATCGAGGCAACTTATTTGAAGTGCAATATAAGGGACAATTGCTCTATTTAATCCTACTTTCTCCTTTGTATGCTCCTAAATTTATGTATCTTTGTGGCAGACAGTCCCCAACAAATAATTCAGGCCAAAGAAGTTAAGTACTGATATGCTTCCTTCATCCTTCTCTTTCCTTGCTTCATCATCTTTAGAGGGTGTCTGTTCTAGATGGCATTGCTACAATATGACATAAGACTGCTTGACTCATATGGAGCTTTACATAAGCAAGAAGTCAACTTTTGTTATGTTTCACTGTTCAGATGGGCAGTTGGTATTAATTGCTCATTTTACAGACATGCTTGCGACTTCCCGGGCCACTTTACCTTTCATTTTCTGGGTCTCAGTTGGGGTCCCATTGATATATATGTCTTCCTAGTGATCAGATGTAGTATTTTCAGAAAGAATTTTGCACGATACAAGAAATGTCACTGTTTTGAATTGCATCTGGATGTTCCTTGTGAATTACATATTCCTCAAAAGAATATCTTCTTCCGACTAAATGCATTTTTTTGGTATTAAAATATTATTTATTTATGACTTAAAAAAGGGAGTGTACTGCACACTACTGTGTATAAAAGAGATAACCAACAAGGGCCTACTGTATAGCACAGGGAACTATACTCAATATTATGTAATAATCTATAAGGGAAAAGAATATGAAAAAGAATACATATACACAGACACACACACACACACACACATGTATATATATATATATTCTGAATCACTGTGCTGTACACCTAAAACTTACATGATTTTGTAAATCAACTATACTTCAATAAAAAAAATGTAAAAAAAGAGAGTGTACTGGCTGTAGTTTGAAAATTCCTTTCTCTCCTCTTTTTTTTAAGTTTGTGTCTGAATAGCCTAGCAGTATAAAGTCTAAGGTTATGTTATTTTTCCCACTGTGGACCAGTTAAATCTATCCCATGACCATAGTATTCCATTCTTCATTGTAATAACAATTTCAACAAAACAAAGATAGCAATTTTGGCAAAAATTGTGACTTGTCCTTTTTTCTCTTCTCCCTTCCTTCCTTTACATGAAGTGTTAGCTTGGCCCATGGCCATCCAGCAAGAGGTTACATCATCCAACTCCCCTGCAGGTAGGTGTGTAGCTGTGAGTGGAAGTAATATGTGTGAACTCCATGTCATCTCCTTAGAAGAAAATTGCTTACTCTCTGCTCCTTTCTCTTTTCTTCTTTTCTTGAATGCAGTGCTGACGGGTCAATTTTAACCAAGCAGGTGAGATATATTCTAAAGCAATGCTTCTCAAATATTAATTTGCTTACCCAGGGATCTTGTTAAAACATAGATTCCAATTCAGAAGCCCAGGGTGGGTCCTGCACTTTAACATTTTTAGCAAGGTCCCATGTGATACTGATGTTGCTGATCCAGGACCACACTTGGAATAACCAGATCTGAGAAGATGACAGAAACATAGGTAGAAGAAACCTGGGCCCCTGGATCACCTCTAGGAACAGAGTTTTATCACTTACCTGGATCACTCCTCTCTGCATTGGTTACTGAGAAATGTATCAAGTTGTATCATATCCACCATATCTTTGGATTTATTGGTCAACTCTTGCCTATATTGCAATGAGTATAAAAATAGTAATAGTAAAAATAATAATAATAAATATCATTTACTGAGTGCTTACCATGTGGTAGGCACTTGTAGACACTATCTACTTAATATCCTAATGAAGTATTATACCCATTTTATGGATATGGAAACTAAGGCAAGAAGGAATCAATAGCTGGCCAAACACATACAATTTGTAAATGGCAGATCTCGTATTAAAACTTGAATGACTCTGTCTTCAAAAGAAACATTCATTATCAAAATGACCACAGTTTGACCAGTGCATTTAACTTGGGATTCCTAAGTTTTGAACCTGATTAGTCACCAGAGGTTATGTCTGTAAGTGTTTGGGTTAGTGTTGTCCATTCTCTTCCAGTCAACAAGTCAGGGAGAATCACTCTTTGCTATTCATGGAGAAGAAGGCCCAAGACTATCATTCTTTCTGCCCACCATCTATTCTCAACCAAGATTACAGGAAGAAACAGGCTGAGGCTGTAGAAGGCATTAATGTGCACACTACAGTTGAAGATTAGAAAGACCTATCCTCTTTCACTGCTTCATCTTATTAGGTTCCTGTCTTCTGCTGATCCGCCCTTTTTGATACCCAGCGAACTATGAGAGAGACGGAAAGAAAGAGAGATGCTAATGGATTACAAGCCTGGAAAATGTCAAGTCTGGCAGAGGGGGAAATCTAGTCTACATACTTAATGTTCTTCTGGCCTTCAGGCTTCATCGCCAATCAGAACTGTTAGTCTGAGTCAATCAGAGATTCTAATAGCCTAGAGAAGGGTAAATGCAAAGCACACCAGGTACTTCCTACATCTGTCTCATCCTGGGGTTGTCTAAATGTGTGGAAGCAAAGCCAAAAGACACACTATGTTTGTGAAGCTGTGTGTGGCGAGAATAACAGATGGATTAAGACATTTTTAAAACACAACTCTGGATTAACAGTCAAACCTCAAAAGGAGCATTTCTCCATTTCCTGCTCCAGAAAAGTAGAATCCACCCCTAGTGCAAGCAGTTTAGGGCTATTATTTTTGCGACAGAATAACAGTGACATTTCTACTTAAAACTCCTGTGACCTTTCTAAAGGAGCTGTTTGTGTTTCACTTGTTCTTTTTTTTTTTTTTTCTCTTCTCCCCTGGAGATCACCTTGCTTTTATAACAATAAGAGACTAATAGAGGGAGCAAGAAAGGGGCAGAAAGAATGAAAAGGGGAAGAGATAAGAGAGAAAGAAGTAGTGTTCAACTGTAGTAAGATAAAAAGAGAAGGTGAAGGAGGATAAAAGAGAGAAATTTACCTGAATAATAAATGTAAATTCTAGGTCTCCCAGCTAAAAATATCAGAAAGTGCTTTCTTGATTTTTGATAATTGCAAAATTAATAGATTTCAAGTGAAAAAGGATAATTCCTGGAATGCACAAAGTCTAGGCAATTGTTAGTTCAATGCTTAGACTGTATAACAGGAGACTGATTTTGTCTGCAGAGCTCTCATTTTGCTCAATTTCTCCACTTTTATCCTCCTTGGGTACTCTTCATCTCTACCACCTACTCCTCTGCAACCCAGGAGCCTCGCTGTGACCCTTTAGCTTCTTTGAGCTTTTGAGTTATATCTCAGAGGGGTTTTCCATTTCTTGCCTTTCTTCTCAGGGGGTGGTTGTGGAGCACCCACTCATTCTGATCCGAGGGTACCTGTTATAAGTTCCTTTCCTTCAAGAGTCCATCCACACTTATGATATCGACAAACTCAAATCAAGCCACTAGTGGATAGTAATTAAATCATACGCTAATCTTCCCAAGTAATATTTGCATTGTAATACTCAAAGGAATTTTAAATACCGTGGCTAGAATTTTAGCTACTTTGATAGGATTAGAAAGAAATATTTTTAAACACAGAGTCTTTTCCAGAGACTTGATCATATAAAAATATATAGTAACTAAATCTGAATGCCCTTCTACAAGAGGAATATATACATAGCATATAATTAACATCTATCTATCTATCGATCTATCTATCAATCTATCTATCGATCTATCTATCCTCTATCTGTCCAGAGAGATTGAGAGCCAAATTATTTAATTTGGGTATTATTATTTGGGATTAGTTTGATTAAAAGTATCTATTTCTCTTTCATTTAAACAGATAAAATGATAAACCTCATTAAATGACACTGAAAAATATAAAAGTACTCCAAGAAAAAAGCAAACTGAATTCTCGAAAGGAAAAGTCCTATAGTTTTCTAAAAAAACTCTGATTGCCCAAGATGTGGTGCAGATATAATAGTAGGCACACCAAGTCACCATAGAGAAGGAAATTTGTTATCAACCCAGTAACTGATATGTTGACAGTATCATAACTGAAGTACTCTTCTCTTACTAGAGAAAGGCGTACTTGTTAATCTCTTTATTAAATCCTATTGCCAACCAGATGACCCATAACTTAGAAATAATAAACACTTATTTGTTTAAGCTATTGAATTTTACAATTGTTACTCAGCAGTAGCTAACTGAAACATTTATCCATAGCTGACAAATTCTGTCAGAGGCCCCTTGAATTAGTGAAGACACAGAACCTGTAATAGATTCAGCATGATGATAATGTGGAAGTGAGCTATGACCATAGCTTCACTTTGTGGTTGATACTTTAAAGTGATCAAGAGGTTCAAGAAAGTTCATGAATTCTTCTCTATCTCTCACTTTTTCTTCCTTTAAATCCTTTATCTAACTACTGTGATAGGAAGTGACAAGAAGAATGAATAAGTCACTACCTTTGTCCCTAAGTTCACGGTATACTGGGCATATGTATATGTGTTGGGAGGCAAGCAAGTAAATGATCAATTAATGACATTTGAAGGGCTATAATTGATGTTTGAGAATACAGAAGGGTTATAATGCTTAATTTTCCCTGAGAACCTAAGGAAAATCTTTATAGATGATACCTCATTTGAGCTAAGTTTTGATGCATAAAATATGATCCATGGACCAGTAGCATCAGACTCACCTAGGAGCTTGTTAGAAATTCAGACTCTGATCTCACTCAGACTACTGAATCAAAATCTGCTTTTTAAACGTTCCACAGGTGACTTATATGTACATTAAAATTTGGGTTAGAATTATTGTTAGGGAATGGTTCTTATTTTGTCTGCACATTAGAAACATCTGGGGAGTTTTGAAAAAAATATTAATGCCCAGGGCCACTATATCTAGAGTTCCTCACTCAGCTTGACTGGATGGAGCCCAAGCATGAAGATGTGTGGAATATTCAGGCTCTGGTCAGTGGTTTGGTATGGCTACAGGCGTATTTTAGATTGTCAAATTGTCATGAGCTTTGGATCTTACGAGCTGGATCTTAAGTTATAAAAAAAAAAAATGGGTATGGTGAGGTAGAGTTCCAAGATTCTGAGAAATTCTTCCAACTCTCCAAGCTACAAATATGGACGTTCTGCAAATAATCATGATGACTTTTGTTGATGCCTGGGTCCTAAGCAGGCTTACATGACAAAAATATTAGAATACCTGTAAACATGGGCATAAATGAGATTGCAAAATTTTCCAAATTGTAGGAAATGGAAACAGAAGGGCATGATAAAGAAGACAGATCATATTTCGAGATCTACTTGTCAATATTGTAATGAACAAAGGCTTATAGATAACTTCAGGGGAAGTTTTATATAGGAGATGGTGTTGGGAAGAACTTAATTTATCCAACTTTTATATGATTTTTGTCCAGTTCTGCGTCTTGCCTGCTCTGACTCTGCTTGGAGAGAGAATTTAACCCCCTCAAATCTGTCATTGATGTATATTGCCAGTCCCATGGCATTCCCACTGTATTCATTGCAATATTTGGGCCAAGCTCCAATAAGAAAATTACTTTCTATTGACTGTAAATTTCATACCTCTAACCCGAAGACTTCTCATAATACACACTCTCTAAATTGGCTTCAGGTCCTGCTTGAGACCAAGTATGACACATACTCTCAAATGGGCTTCAAATTGAGCCACAGCCTTGGCTAAACATATTTTAATGACAACACATAACATTCAGGTCATTGAAAGAATATTTCCCCCTTCATATGATACATGTGTTGCTGGCATAAAATTATATGACTTACGTCCCCTTTCAGCATTAGGAGGGTCGAGAAATCTTTTTCACTTTCAGTCTGAAATTACTTTGCAGTGTAAATTATTACTCACAGTTCAACACTTGCTGTGTTCAGCCCAGAGGTGGCTGCCTTCTCAAAGGCTCTGTGATTTATGGGTTGAGGCAGAAGGGTGAGAGTGCCTCTGAGCAAACATGTACCAGCCCTGTGTTCCCTCTGTCAGATGCAACAGAGGGTTGAGAGGATGATTCCCACCAAATCAGACAAATAACAGAGAAGTCTTCACCTCCATTGATATAGGAGAATCAGTGTGGGAGGGTAGGGGCAATTACTGGGGGAACATCTATTCTGTTTAGCTGTTTCTTGATTTTGGTTTTTGGGTCTCTTATTATCTGGAATAATCCAAGAAGCAGACAATGGATTCTACTGCTGGATCTGCCACTTGCTAACTTTTGAGTGTGAGCAGTGATCATCTCAAACTCCATTTCCTCAATGATAAAATGAAGATAATATATTTCTTGCTTAATTTACAAGGTTTTTGTTTCACTCAAATGAGCTGAGTTCTGGGAACTACTGCGTGAACTGTACAAATGTAAGGTACATTTATTAGGTGCATGGTACTATTTTCACATATGGTGGTTTTACTCTAGGGCATACCCTCATCAAGTGTTATAGCACTTTCATCATGGCTGGGTTGTCCAGAGGTGTTCAAACATAGTCCTGCTGGAGCCCTTTACAATATCACAACCTACATCTTTATCCTGCACGTGGTTGGGGGTTTGTATATTTTTTATCTCAAGAAGAGTCCTTTTTCGACTGCAAAGGAAATAGATCTCCAGAACCTAGCTTCCTTCACAAAATGAAAGACCTAATTAGCAACTGTCCATAAGGAAAAACTAAACAAACATCTACCATTTTTGTAAACTTTTTGTTACTTACATTAAACCTTAAAGGATAAAAGAGATTATCTTCAGCAAGGTAGAAAATTTAGAAACTTAGAGGCATTGATTTTTTTTTTTTAAATAGAAAAGGTGCTCTGAGGTTGTTATCTACCCAAATTTAATATCTCCATAATAATCATGTTTGCAATTAGGAAAAAATGTCTGAGGGTTATACTGGTTTGCAAAACACTGAAATTAAAGCTAAATAGTGTAACTATTTAACTTTAAATAGGGGTAAACAGGGCTTCCCTGGTGGTGCAGTGGTTGAGAGTCCGCCTGCCGATGCAGGGGACACGGGTTTGTGCCCCAGTCCGGGAAGATCCCACATGCCGCAGAGCGGCTAGGCCCGTGAGCCATGGCCGCTGAGCCTGCACGTCCGGAGCCTGTGCTCCGCAAAGGGAGAGGCCACAACGGTGAGAGGCCCGCGTACCGAAAAAAAAAAAAAAATAGGGGTAAACATTCAGAAGGAGACACTAAGGGTCTATGATTCCTCATGCTACAGTAATCATTGACAGTCCGAGTTTGATTGGACACTGTACATTTAAAGAAGTATTTACCTCTGGTAGAGTTAGTGAAAGCTTTTAGCTACACAAACACAAAACATAAACTGAAAGGTGATAACAACACCTCTCAAGCAATCAGACCCATTAGGTGATGTGTTCCTGTGAATGTGTAGGGTGACCTCAGGTTTTAGTGGCTGTGAATGTGGGGAGCCTTTGGGAGTTCTGACATTTCTAAGTAGAAGTCATCTCCCCATAAGCCATCCCCCATGTAGGCTGAATCATCTTTTCTTTCCTAAACTGGCTATTCAACTTTGACTTTAAATCTCCCCTTTCAGGGTATTTTAAAAGATTAATTTCTTTTTTCCCTGGGATACAAATTCTTTTTTATGGGGACGAACTCTGGGTACCTAGAGGAAAATCTTTCCTCAGATGTCCCAGTGGATCTGGTCAGAGGGTGAGAAGGTGCCCTTCCCACACTCGATCTTGAATTTCATAGGTCTTTTCTAAGTTCACTATTTCTTCTATTATGTAAATTCATTCCCTAAAGACATACTTCTCATACATTAATAACTACTAGAAGAATATTATTTTATTATTTAACATCTTTATTGGAGTATAATTGCTTTACAATGGTGTGTTAGTTTCTGCTTTATAACAAAGTGAATCAGTTATACATATACATATGTTCCCATATCTCTTACCTCTTGCGTCTCCCTCCCTCCCACCATCCCTATCCCACCCCTCTAGGTGGTCACAAAGCACCGAGCTGATCTCACTGTGCTATGTGGCTGCTTCCCACTAGCTATCTACTTTACGTTTGGTAGTGTATATATGTCTATGCCACTCTCTCACTTTGTCACAGCTTACACTTCCCCCTCCCCATATCCTCAAGTCCATTCTCTAGTAGGTCTGTGTCTTTATTCCTGTCTTACCCCTAGAGTCTGTCATACAGAGTGAAGTAAGTCAGAAAGAGAAAAACAAATACCGTATCTAGAAGAATATTATTAAAGGATCCATGTGCTAAACGTTAGCAGCATTACTAGAGGTTAAATTGGGATTTATGGGTTTTGAGAGCTACTGTAGCTGGAATTAACATTTTTTTAAGGTGAAATGTCCTCCTATCCATTAGCTTTAGATGTGAATGGATCTGCTCATGGATGATATAAAATGAATCAACCAATTGAGCACATCTGTTTGAAGCATATCAAATATTTTTGGTATGTTTTAATCTAAATTTTTAAAATATGAAAAATACATATATAATAATATACATATATAATAATATAAATAATACATATTTATCATATTTATAATTATACATATAATTATATAATAATTATACACATATATAATAATTGATATAAATCCATTTTAAAGGTTTTCCTTAAGAATGAAATTCATAATTTGGTTTCTTCACCATAACACTGTTTATATGTATTTAAAATAGTGGTCAGTTTATAGAGATTCTGTTTACACATGAATTCTCAGCAGTACATTTTGAATGTAGAAGAGTACATAAAAAGTAGAGATTGTTTAAAACCAAGCTACTTGGAATTTCCACTCTATCAAGATGCTGAAGAGCACAGTACAGGGCAATACACCACCCTTGCCAGACAGCATGTATATCAAGGAAAGTTTCCTAGAAGATGTGATGCTTAGACTGAAACATCAAGGGCAAGTATGAGTTTCAGGCAGAGACATAGTAAAATGAGAAGGCACATGCATCCTGTGTGTGTATATGTGTGTGTCTGTGTGTCTAGGGTGTGGGAGATGATGCATTAAGGCTATAAAGTAAATAAGAACCTACTCAGGAAGGGTTTTGTGTTCCAAGTTATGACACTTTTATTTTATTCTGAAGCCACTGAAATATTTTAATATGTTTCATGATTAGTTCTAGTTTCCATACAGATAGCCTAGCGGGTCATGTAAATATTTGACATTTCTACCTAACCTAACACATGTTAAATAATGTTTGGGGACAATGCTATGGAGAGGTCAGAGTTGATTGGTGTCCCAGTGTTAAAGAAAGCAGAAATGGCTCTGCAGCATAGACAGCAGTCTTTCTTTTAGGGATTTCTGGACCTGGGTAGCTGGAGACGTTGACTTGAGTGAGAGCTGTCTGTTAAATACCTCCTTGTATTAGCAAAGCTCCTTGAATGGCCTTGAAAATCACTGAAGTGCCAGAAAGCTTTACACTCCAGAGCTTAAGTTTACTTCAGTGATATGTTGCAGGAATTGTTAAGTGAGAATATGACATGTCTGTTCACCTTAACAAGTGAGAGAGACCTACAGTCTCTCCTGCATCAGGAAGGTGTGTAAGAGGAGGAATGTGGAAGGCAACCTGGGAAGCAATAGCCGAACCAGAGGAAGATTGAACCAACATGCAGGGTAGAGCATAGCAAATCCCTGAAGAAAGAAGTAAGGTTCCACTCCACACAATCTTGTTTGTGCCAAACAAAACTAAATGTCTTCCATATAATTTTGGTTTGTGTGGTTGTAAGATTTTATGGGCTCTTGGAACCAAGAGGAGAGACCAATGAGGAAAGTAACTGTCAACACATGTTCTTAAGGAAATCATACATTTCAATTCAACTGGCATTCAGTCATGGTGCTGACATAATTTTTGAGCAAAGGTGTAAGATACATCTTTTTATATAGGGCTTCAATCAACCACTGGAAGTCCCTGTTGTAAGGGTGGAGAACCAAATGTGGGTTAAATGAAGATAACTTAATTCAGAGAAGAAGGTGCCAGTCTTAGCTGAAGCAATAGCAACAATTGTGATTTTTCAAGTTTACAGAGTATAATGTTTATTCCAGATCAACCTCCTTCTTCCTTCTAATTATCCAAAATGATGTGACTTCAAACAAATGTTCTGATCTATGAGAAAAAAAAATGAAAGCAAAGCATTGTCTATAGGTCATTATTTCTAGCAGTGGAGACATTTTCAGTTAAATTCAGCTGAAAGGAAGTCAAGACTGGGGTTTCTTACCTACTAGGGGGCAAGGTGCTCCTAACTGAGCCAGCTGAATCCTTACTCTGTTTTCTGGCAAACATATTTGCCTAACACTTACTGAACATTTCAAATTATATGCTAGGTACTCTGCCAAGTTCTTTATACAGATCATATTATCTAATATTCACAGCAATTCTCCAAGGAAGACCTCATCTTTAACCCAGTTTTGCAGAAGGGGAGATTGTGCTACAAAGTCGTTAAATAACTTGCTTAAAGTCAGACTGTCTTTGAGTGGCAGAAGTAGGATTGGATCCCATGGCTGCCTGGCACCAGAGTCAAGCTCTTAAGTACTATTTTAATTATGAGTTTAATCTTTCCTATGTGTTAAGTTTCTTAGTTCACTTATTATGGCCAGAACCTCAAACCTTGTCCTTGTTAGCATTTTATTCTTAAAGATTGCAGACAATGAACATTTATACTCAAGCATGATAGCTCAATAGATGGATATTTCCTCAGAGTGAGTTATTCATCTCCAAATCCAAGATTCCTGGAGAGTCATCTGAGTTTCAGAAAAGTATAAGAAAAATTAAAGAACACACATCTCTGTGGGTCGGGGAAAATATATTTTGTGATTTAGTCTAAACTTTGGTTAACATTTAACTCATTTTCCTTTCTACTTCAAAAAATAGAAAATTTTATCACTCAAGACTGTGAAATGAAGGATTGTACATCAGAGATCCTAAGAAAGGAGACAGCATACTAAGCAAACCTTCTGAACACTGCAGAACCTTGTTTAGAAACTCTGGTGAATGGGACCCATTCAACTTGTCACTGACTCTACTATATTTAATAAAGTAACATAAAAGAGACTTTTATTTATTCATAAGAAATACTTCTATTTAATAACTTTATAGTACATTATGCTTTAGAAGAGAAGGATCATGTTTCATGTATTTCCCCATCTCATTAAATGACAACACTCTATCCAGTTTTTCAGACCAAAAGAAACATCTTTTCTTTCTTTGGCATCTTTTCTTTCTTTGGCTTACTTGTATCTCCAATCCATTAGTTCTACTTTTGAATTATATCTAGAGTTTAACCACTTCTCATTGTTTCCACCACTACTTGGTTCATGCAACCATCATTTCTCACCTGGGCTATTTCAAGAGCCTCCCAAGTAGGCTCTCTTCCTACATTTCTGCAGTCTATTTGTCACACAGAGACCAGAATGAGCCACTTAAAATGCACTTTCATTCATGTCACTCCTTTGCTCAGTGCCCTCCAGTGGTTTTCCATCTGACTCAGGATAGAATGAAAACTTCACAATGTCCTACAAGGCTGTGTATGATCTGATGCATTGAAAACTCTGATCTCATATCCTAACTTTATCTTCCTCATTCATAACATTTCAGCCATTTTGACTTTTGTGGTAACCATTTCTTTGTATTTCTTAAAGTTCTACCACCTGAGTGTGCAATATAACAATAGTTAAGTTTGCCTGCTATTTGAATTTCATAGAAAATGGAATCACCCTACACATTTTTTTCTCACATGACTCCTATTGCTCGATACTGTTTTTTGAGATTCATTCATTTTTTTTTTTGTGCATAGCTCTAATTCCTTCATTTTCATTGCAACATTTTATTCTATTGTGTGATTATTTATAGCTTATTTATTTTTTCATTTTACTGTTGATGCACATTTGAGTTGTTTCCAGTTATAAAGCATTATGATTAATGAGGCCATGACCATTTTTCTGTAGGACTTTTCATGCACATGTGCATGGATTTCTGTTGGATATATACCTGGGAGTGGAATTTCTGAGTCATACGGCATGGAAATGTTAAATTTCAGTTAATAATTCCAACTTATTCTTTAAAAGACTGTGACAATTAACACTTTCACCAGCAAGGCACAAGATTGTTCATTAATCCACATCCCTGCCAAAAATCAATATTGTCCATTTAAAAAACTTTAACTAATTTGGTAGATGTGTAGTAACATTTTATTTTGATTTTAATTTTAATTTCTGATTATTAATTACATTGAACACTGTTTTTAATATTTATTAGCCATTTGAATATTCCCTTTTTTGAAATACCAGCTTTAAATGTTGCCCATGTTTATATTTGGTTTTCAGTTGTTATTTTCTAATTAAGTTGTAGAAGCTCTTTATATATTCTACATATTATCCCTTTCTCATTACGTGTGTTGAAAACATTTTCCCCATTCCATGTCTTACCTTTTCATTCTCTTATGGTACTTTTAGATGAAAAGAAGTTTGTACTTTTAGTAGACTCTGGGTATCAGTCTCTTCCTTTAGCACTTGTTTGCTTTTTATGTCCTGTTTAAGGTCTCTTTCTTCACCACAAGGTCATGAATATCTTCTGTGTTATCCTCTAGTAATTACTGATTTACCTTACACATTTAGATCTACAGTCTAACTGAAATTGAGTTTTATTTATTTGATAAATAGAAGTCAATTTTTTTAACACAGATATTTCAATTGACACAACACCATTTACTACTCTCTGCTGATCTGCAGTGTTACCTCTGTCATAAATTTTAAATGCCCATTTTCAGATTTTAGTTATTGTAGATCTGTAATACATCTTGTTATCTGGTCGAGCAAGTCCTCTGATCTTCCTTTAGAGGATTTTGGTCATATTTTGTCATAGTCATTTCCATATCAGTTTGAGAATTATTTTGAACACTTTCATGACACACACACCCCTTTTTGGGATTTTGATTATAATCATTTAAAAGATATAGATCAATTTGGAGAGTCTTGCCATCTTTAAAACATAGTATGAGTCTCAATTTATGAACACGCTTTATTGTTCATTCACTTAGATCTTTGGCTACTTTCAATAATATTTTATAGTTTTTTTTTTGCAGTTATCTTGCACAACTTTGATGTCATTATTCATAGAGATGATATTTTGATATAATTACAGATGGCATAAGTTTTCAAAAATATTTTTTGCTGGTGTATTGATATGCATTTAATTTTTGCACTTAATTATTGTATATTGACCCAATATCTAGCAAACTTGCTAACCACATTGATTGTCATTATTTACCTGTAGTTTCCTTTGTATTTTCTCCATATAGATTTATATAATCTGCAAAGAAAAGTTTTGTTTCTCTCCTTTCAATCCTTATAACTTTTATTTATTTTTCTCATTTTATTAATTTGGCCAATACAATGATTAACAGAAGTGGACCTAAAGGCATCCTTGACTAGATTTTTATCAAAGAGGAAGCTCCAATTTTCATAATTAAATATGATGCATGCTGCATGTTATTTTGCAGATATGCTTTATTAGACTAAGGAATTTCTCTTTCATTCCTAGATTTTTCTTTTTAACATGAATTAATTTTGAATTTTTTTGTTATTTTTCATATTTTAAAATGATCTTATTAATTTTCTTTATTTGTTCATGTGAATTACACTGCATGATTTTCAGATGTTTCACTCACTTGCCTGAAATAAACCAAGTTTGTGTTATATACTTTCCTTTTTCTACATCACTGAATTATTTTTGCTAATATTTTTATTACAGTTTTTAATCCACTTGAATGTTATTTGGTCTGCAATTTTCTTTTATTGTAAAGTACTTTTCAGAATTAGATATCAAAATTATTTTGATTGTATAAATGGATTTAGGAATATTATTTCTTTGATTCTCTGAAGCAGTTTGAGTAAGATTGATGTTATTTCTTGCTCAAATGTTTGTAAGAATTAACCAGTGAAATAAATCATCTGGGATTATATATTTCTTTGGCAAAAATTTTACATAAAGGATTGAATTTCTTTAGTACTTTTAAGATTATTCAAATCTTTCTTCTTTTTTTCTTATGTAATTTTTAGTAAATTGTACTTATAAAAAATATACATTTTCATTTCATCTAAATTTCAAATTTATTTGCATATATTTTTCATACAATTTTAAAATTACATTTGATTATTGATTATCTGTACCTTTTCTAGTTTTTCCTTGATCAGTCTTGGTAGGAATTTATTAATTTTACTATTTTTTTCAAAGAACAAAGTTTGGCTTTGTTTATTCTCTGTATTATATCTTTGTTTCTATTCCTATTATCTCCTTTTTTTCCTTGAGTTTAACTTTGCTGTTAAGTTTCTAATTTCTTAATGTGAATATTAAGTTCTTGATTTTAGCCTTTCTTTTTTTCTAATATATACACTTATAGAAGTAAAATTTTCTTATAAAATTGTTTTAGTTGCATCTCAAAAGATTTGATATGTATGATTTATATTATCATTTGGTTAAAAATATTTTATAATTTTATTATGATTTTTTCTTTAATCCATAGGTTATTTTGGAATGTATTTCTTAATTTCCAGATGTTTGGAGAGTTTTTTTCCCATTAAAAAAAAATTCTAGTTTATTTCACTATCATAAAGAGCATTCTCTGTATTGATTTCAATCTTTGAAATTCATGGAGACTATCCTAATGATCACTGTGTGGTTAGTTTTTATAAGTATTCTTTGCCACAGAAGGTATTTATTTTGCAGTTATTCTATTCATAATAAGGCAACTTTTCTAGTATTGCATATTTTATACATCTTATGAACATTTTAAAATCTCCTTTGCTAGTATAAAATTAACTGTTTAATTCTACTGATATTTGTGTTTCATTTTTTCTGCTAATTACTGAGTTAGGTATCTTAGAATGAAACAAATAGTTTTGCTTCTTCTTATGGTTCTTTCATTTTTTGCTCTCCATAGCTTTATCCTATTTTCTAAGGTATATACACGTTTAGAATTGTTATTTTTCTCTTGACCTACCCTCCATTTCACATAGTTTATTCTTGGGCTATGTCTGATCTTTTCTCAACCCAAATTGGTTTTTATAAAAGCTTTTAATTCTAGAATTTTCATTTGCTTTCTTTTCTTATAATTTCTAGGTCTCTGCTGAAATTCTCAATCTTATGCATGTTCTGTGAACATAATAAGCATTTTATTTTAAAGTCAGTATTTGATAACTCCAGTATTGGGACATCCTGCTGGCTTGTTTCTCTTATCTGTTGTTTCTGTTGGCTTTTCTTTGGTATATCTGATTTCCTGTTGTGTTTTGTTACTTTTGATTTTATGCTGAATATCTTATTTATAAAATTGTTGGCAGCAATAATTTGAGATCAGATATTTTTACATTCTTCTAGTGAAGATTTAAATTTATTTCAGTCAGGGTTTGGAAGTAATAGCAATGCACCATCATCTTAGTCCAAATTCAGAGATTGAATCTATTAGAATCTGAGCTGCAGTCACCTCAAGAGTGGTCTTTTATCAATTCATTCTCACTCTTCAGTGTCACATTCCAGATCCCAGCCCAAAGAGGGGGAGGTAGTTACCAGAATAAAGTCTTCTTGCTTGCTAGATCCCAGACTCTAATTTGTGTCCCCATAGCCCTGTGTGGCTTTTAAAAGCACAGCTCAATCCTTAGCATCCCCTCTGGAATAAGCTAAAGACCCAGAGAAAAAGTGATACCTACATAGCACTCAACTCCCTAGGTCTCTGCTTTCTTGCTCTGGTAATTCCCTATTATCTTATTGGTTCTTCAATTCCATCAATAGTTTTAAATTATATTTTTCCAGCTTTTTTTTTTCTCTTAGGTAAGATTTTCCTGCATTTCTTGGCCCATTAATTGAAGTATATTTTTCTTCACAATGCTTATCACCACTCCAACTCAAATTTACCTTTGTTTCTTACCTGTCTTCTCTCACTGAAAATGAGAACAGGGACTGTTTGACTTTATTTAATAATGTATCCCAAAGATCTAAAACACTTCCTGGTGCATAGAAGATAATCAATAATATTCAATGAAAAAATTAAACATATGTATATTTCTCAATTATGACAAATATTTTCTATGATGTATTATACCTGTTAAAGTGATTTCACATGAGTAATCACACTTGATCATTGTAACAATCTCGTGAGGTGTTATTATCAATGCATTTGTCAGATGAGAAAACCAATGTACAGAGAGATTTTGGCTAACTCATGATTCCACAAATAAGAAGTTTCAGATACTTTATTTGAACCTACATACTCAAAACCAAACTTTGCACATAAGTTTGTATCTATTGAGTTACAGTTTTATATTTCCTTACATAGGAAAGGAAAGGCATATGTGCTTATTATCTAGCAATTTTAAATCCTTCATAATTTGGAAACTCTTCCTCATAAGTGGTTTCTTTAAAATCATACCTAGATGTCAGTCTTGATTATTCACAGTCCATGATTCCTAGAAATACTGGCAGAATTTTAAGGTAGCATGCAGAAATCAACAGTGGGAAAAGGTTTGCATCTCCAAATAAATGAAAGATATTTAAGCATTTTAAAAAGAATTATAAAACTACATTTTTTTAGAAATGTAGTTTTCCCACCCCCTCAAATCTGACAACTCTAAAATGTTATTCTCAAAGTCCCTTGGATCAAATAATTGGGATTTTAAAATATGATTTTTTCCTCTTATTATGAAGGTTATAATTTTTATCCAGAAAATATAGATACTAATGGAAAAAAAGCTTAAAATCTTCTTTAATCAATAGTCCCTGTTAGCATTTTTGTTTATAGCCTCATATACACACACACATACATGTTTTGAAAACTGGGTTAATATTGCAGGATTATTTTATAACCCAACTTAATTCCACAATATATTGTCAATATATTGTTCAATTATTTTCATTTCATCAAATGTTATTCTGAAACAATATTTTTACTGGTAACATATGGACTGCAACATAATATAATTAACTGTTATTAGATGCTACAGTTGCTTGTAAAATTTTGGTTTTTTTTAACTGAAATGTACAATTCTGTATTTTTTTTTCACATGTGCTTATTCGGTTATATTGTATATGAAATTGTTGTGTAAGAGGTTATTTAGAAGTTTGAGATATAAAACTTTTATTATATAATTTTAAATTGCTCTTAAAGGGCTTCCCTGGTGGCGCAGTGGTTGAGCGTCCGCCTGCAGATGCAGGGGACATGGGTTTGTGCCCCAGCCCGGGAAGATCCCACGTGCCACGGAGCAGCTGGGCCCGTGAGCCATGGCCACTGAGCCTGCGCGTCTGGAGCCTGTGCTCCGCAACGGGAGAGGCCACAACAGTGAGGGGCTGGCGTACCGCAAAAAAAAAAAAAGAAAAAAGAAAAAAAAAGCTTTACCAATTTGATAAATAAAATATTTTTCTTTAAAAAAATTATACATTTTTGATCTATCATGAGGGTGACTATATTTTCATGATTTTGGTTCTTTGTTGTAAGTGTGTATGAAACGTGTGTGCATTCATGTGCATATTCATTCTTCAAGTCTTTTATTCTTTTTTTACATACTTACTTTTCTTGTTGTTTAAGAACTGTTTTTATATTAGGGATCTTAGTTTTTATGTAATAGGGGTAGTAACCTTTTTTTTTTCTCGTATAAGTTAAAATATTTCCCCACTTTCACACTTGCCTTTTCATTTTGTTTATGGTAGTTTTTTTTCATGTGCAGAAGTTTAAATAGATTAGGTTTTTGTTCCTTCTTTTCTATTTATGCTTTGAAAAGATTATCTAATTATATTACTTATAGTTCCATAATGTCTTATTTTATATACTGTACTAGATAGTTTAGCTAAATTTTACTTTGGTGTTAAAGAAAGTTTATGTTTTCTGAAGGGTTAACTAATTTTCTCAGAACTAATTAATAAATAATCATACTTCACTACTATTTTAGAATGCCATCTTTTTTTCCCTGAAATTTTGTTCCACTAGATAGCTTACACTGGTATTATAATGTTTACATTATTATAGCTTTATAATGTGTTGCAATTTCAAGCAATGAAAATTCAGTTTCCCAGTGAAAAAGCCAGGACTCAGAGATGACAGTTAGAACATGTGCAAAAGATAAACTTGAGATCAAGTATTAAAGATCTTGGAAAAAGTAACTGACATGACAAAGCCTACAGCATGAAACAAAGAATATGTGAGACAAACAGAAAGCTATCTGGACCAGACTCCCTCTCGTAGCAAGAGTGATGAGGAATAACTAGAGATTCCTACTTATTATTGATTTTGCTTAAATATTTTGAATAAATGGAGTAGAATTCCTAATAGTCAGCATCGTTTTAGTCATTCTTCACATATCTTTTTGTTGCCTTCATGAGATACTGACATGGAGCACTGCTAGGTATTATGTTTTACACATAAAGACTACTTGGATAAGGCAGAATACACTTGATAATTAGTGACAAAATATAAGAGCACAAAGTGGCAAAACCATTAGAATAGCCCACCATCCCGACTTTCATGTTAACAAGACTGATTTCTGTCTGATTATTCTATACACTACAAATCATTGATACCAAATCCTGTAGAAATGAACAAGAAAAGAAGAGGGAATTTTCTTTTGTCAGTGAGCTATGTTTTGTATAATTGGCATAGCTTTCATTATTGTGCAGAAATCTCCCATTTGCTGCCTCCTTGGTCTCAAGTTGGTCTGACCTGGTTCTAACTGTTGTGCTTACACAGGAGAGAAAGGCAAATCTCCCGCTTTAGCTCAGCCCCTGAGCTTTTAGCAGACTGGTAAACTGGCCGTTGAGTGAGTCAAATTTTAGTGCCCTGAATTTGACTTCACATGCTGTTTCTCTGTGCTCTGGCCCTTCAGATTTTCTACTGATGTTTGTAAATCATTTGTTATCTCTATAGCTGACAAAGAAACCAAGAAGATCCTTCATGAGTCAACGATACTCATTTTTTCGAAGGGCAAATTTCTCTGGTCTCCTAGCTCTATCTTGACAAGGACAGCAGCAGACCCTGCTCTATGAATACTAACAGAGTCCCCTGGTAGATCTCAGATGTACAGGACCAGTAACCCCGACAACTGAGAAGCTACAGATGTTACCTCCTTGTGAGGACCAATTGACCCCACAGGAGGTATCAGGGATCCGGTGAGCTGACGAGGGTTGTGTCCTAGGACTTGGGATAGTCCCAATCAAATCTATGCTGATATTTTGGGCTAAGGGAAAATCATGAGAGGATCTGAGTACATGAGACACAGGAAAAAGGGAGTGTGTAAGATCAATCCTCTCCAAGAAATTCTGGGGCTGGTTGATATAAAGGGTTAAACTCCCTTAAGACTTGCTTCAGCCTTGACTGCCCACACTCTCAACCTCTCCCGCCACTTCCTCACATTTCTAAGACGTCCCTTGTGCCGAATTCTTATTCAACTTCAAACTGACAAACTGTTTTTAATCTTTTCCTTCCATACAGCCTGGAGATTGGGAAGCAAAAATCAATACCAGTTGGCAGGTGATCAAGCTGCTTCAGACTGGTGTGAGGAGGGAGCAGAGCGTGAGAGCAAGAGGACAGGAGGAGGGAGTGGGAGGGAATCAGGAGGGGGCCTGAAGGGTTGGGGGAAGGAGTTTGACTAAGTACCATGAATTACTGGCTAGAGGTCTGAAGGGCTGTGATTTTTCTGGCCTTGAGCAGGGGGGCTTGGGAATGCCATTAGAACAATTAGGTCAGGAGTTCACAGCTGTTGAGGTGCCTTTGGAGAGAGGCAAAGAGAATTTTCCTGACAATTCAATGGGGGAAAGAGAGAGGGAGAGAGGCAGACAGGGAGGGGCTCCACCTTTCTATAATATCCTCTAAGTAGAGACTCAACAACATCAGCATCCCACTGTGAGGCCTACTGTTGCTTTATAAAAGGAAATGGTATAAACATTTTCTTAATTCAATTAAAAATAATGTTTAAAATATTTTCTCAATGGGGCTTCCCTGGTGGCGCAGTGATTGAGAGTCTGCCTGCCGATGCAGGGGACATGGGTTCGTGCCCCGGTCTGGGAAGATCCCACATGGCACGGAGTGGTTGGGCCCGTTAGCCATGGCCACTGAGCCTGTGCGTCCGGAGCCTGTGCTCCGCAACGGGAGAAGCCACAACAGTGAGAGGTCCACGTACCGAAAAAAAAAAAATTTTTTTTTCTCAAGGATGGGATGGCAGGAAAGGACATGATGGGGAAGGTTGCTCACCCTGACATCCCTTAAACCAATGACCTGGGTGATTTCGTCTCTAATTCTGGCTCAGAGGCACAGCGGTCCTGGTTACTTAATTACTGACATTCTGAAAACTCTAATAAGGCAGTGGATCTCACTTAACTGGGTGGGAGTTAGGAAACATGGTGTGGAAGTGGAAACACTTTCTAAGTGTGGAGAACCTTTTAAGAGTGAGATCAAAGCTTGAGCCATGCTTGCTGTGGCCACAACACCAAGAGGGCTCCTATGTGCTCTTATGACATGTCTCAGACAAAATCCTGAGAATTTAACTAAAGGTTCTTCCCTAACATTTGCTTTCCCCGCATTTAGGCAGAGGCATGGCTATTCTATTATCCTTCTCAGGTAGGGACAATATGGAGAGAACAAAGAGTCAAAATGTGAGCCTCTGGGCTTCTCCAAATAGTGTAGTGTCAATGTTGTGGTAGACACGATTCCTCAATGAAAAGGGTTTTTCAATATTAAGAGTCAGTGTTTGGCATAATAGTAAGTATAGACTCCTGATTAGTCTCCTGCCCCAACTCCTTCCAGGAAAGGGACTATACACTCTTCCTAGAGCAGGTCAAAGAGTTTTTGTCTCACATGGAGGAGGAAGAGTAGAGCAAAAAAGCAGTTGATGATCATGTGGGTTTTGCATAGTGTCCTCTATTAGCATAGAATCCTTGGGCTTGGGTAGGTAGAAAATATAAACCCAGGTCCGTGTGAGGGGAATCTCAGAGAGAAGAAAACTATACTTACCTTTCCTGAGCGTAGTCTGGGGAGGCTGTGTATCTGATGTAGAAGTCTGAGGCCAGTATATTGCTAGAGCAGAAGAGCAACAAAGACTGAGAAGCACCTAAGAGATGGGCATGAAGATAGCCTTACAAGGTGATGGGATTCAAAACACTCTACCCCCAAATATGGCACCTTGGCATATTGAATATTTCAAGCTGAAGGATTTGAGAAATGGCATGTGCAGGAAGAATTTTCTGACCTTCCTATGAGTTATAAAACAATCATGTGAGAGGTGCCCGCCCTATATTCAGAGGAAAGGAGCATCCTTATCTCTGAAGAAGATGGAACAGAGAGGGGAATCTGAAAGTACAGGACTTGCCAAGTTTACTGCACTTAGCTCACCTTCATCTCATCACATTTTCCTGTGACTTTCCACACCTCATCAAACTTAGCAAAAAAACTCTTAGGTTTAAATTGTTTCTCAAGTCTTCATTTCTTTATGAAGCTTCCTGTGTCTTGTAAAACTAATATTAAGTACGTTTGCATGATTTTCTCCTGTTAATCTTTTATCTCTTTCATCTTTGTCATTCTAATTTTCTAACCAAGCCAAGGACCCTAAGAGAGTCAAGGGAAAATTTTATTCCCCTACAAAGTTATCCACTACAGTATGGTGTGAGGAAAACAGTATAGATAGAGTTATTTTATTTTCCAGTTTATTATGATGTAATTGACATATAATATTGGGTAAGTTTAGAGTATACGACTCAATGATTTGATATATGTATGTATTTTGAAATGATTACCACAATAAGGTTAGTTAACACATCTATCACCTCCTATAGTTACACTTTTTTTGTGTGTTGGTGATAACTTTTAAAATTTGCTCTCTTATCATCTTTCAAACAATACAGTATCCTCAAGTGTAGTCAGCATGCTCTATGCTACATCCTCAGAACTTATTCATAGATAGAGTTCTTGAACCCACAGGAAGAGCTTGAGAAATCTGAGAGCAGGCCTGCCCGTAGATCTCAAAGGGCCCTTGACATTCAGAAAAAGAGAATTAACGCTGTGTGGTCCTGGGGACCTGAGCACACACGAGGGAGTGATGACATGAATTATATCGTATTGAAAGTCATGGAAGAGAGATAATGATGACTAGGAATCAGCTGTCCTCTCCTGACCTCCATGCCCATTTCCAGAATATATTTAAATTCCTCCCCAACTTCTAGGACATAGGTCAAACCTGGGAAGAAAGGAAGAAGAAGAAGAATGTACGGACTGAGTGTTTGTGCCCTCCCCCTCATTTGTATGTTGAAATTCTAACCCCCAATATGATGATATTAGGAGGTGGGGCCTTTGGGAGTAAGTAGGTTTAGATGAAGTCATGAGAATGGAGCACTCGTGATGGGAATGGCACACTCTTATAAGAAGAGGAAGAGACACCAGAGTTTCCTTTCTCTACCATGTGAGGACACAGCAAGAAAGCAGCTGTTTACAAGCCAGGAAGAGGGTTCTCCTGGACTAAAATTTTAGGGCTTTAATGGAGAGTTGTTATTCAATAGGTATAAAGTTTCATTTATACAATAAAAATATGTTCTAGAGATATACTGTATGACAGTGTACCTATAGTCAACAATACTGGATTATGCACTTAAAAAGTGTTAAGAGGATAGCTCTTGTATTTAGTGTTCTTACCATAATAATAACAAAAAAAGCAAGTCTGGCTGCACAATCTTGAAATATTGTACTAACTGCTCCTGACTTGTGACTAAAACATCAAGGATGAAAACATATCTAAAAATAAGCTTATTTTTCATTTTCTCTCCTCCCAATCCTTTTCTTCCTGGATGTCCTGTTTGCCTGAATGACATCACATGTTACTTGAGTGTCATCCTTTGATCTCCTCACTTATATCCCCCAGTAGATAGGTCATCAAACTCTGCTTATTCTACTTTTAAAATGTCTCTTGAATCCTCCACTATCCACTGCTATTGTCTTATTTCATACACTCTCACCTCACTCTGGAACCCAATTGTTCCTGCTGTTCCACTGACATGGGAGTTGGCGCATCATTTGCCACACACCCCAATACCACTGTCCCCATTCCCTGAGCCTCTCTCTGGTGGACAACTCCACACAGTGCTGTCAGGGCTCTTCTCCAGTAGTTCTTTTCAGTAGGATCCCTATAGAGATGATTTAGGCCAGCTCTCTACTCAAGGGCCCACATCTTGTACTCACAAAGCACACACTCTCACCTAACAATTGGTGGAAGTGCACCTGGCTTCTAGTGCATCTACTCCTCTTCTCTCTGTTTCTAAGCAAGTACCCCTTTTCCCTTTAGTCTTTCTTAGGTGACAGTTAGATACCTCAAATTTCAGGAGAATATGCCAAGCCCTCCAAGGGGTGCCCAGGAAGTCCTTCTTTCACTAGGCTTAACATGGGAAGAAAGCATTCCCACTTATTCCCTGAGGCCGGTAAAGGCCAGACAGAAAGAATTGTACAGCAAAGTGAAACTTCCTCCAAAGAATCTTCTCTCCAGTACTCTTCAGCTTCAGGTTACTTATTACAAAGGGTAGTGTGAGCAATAAAGAGAGTGTTGTAATGAAAATTAAATCCCTAAGGTGGAAAATGTTCTGCCAGTTATTGTTTGTTGCTTATAAAGAAATATATTGAATACTGCCTAGCATTGTATTTCTTGGTGTCCTGTGACCAAACAACATCACCGAAATCTGTTTTTCAACCAACGTATGTGATCATATTTGTGTTCCAAAATTAGATCAACTAATCAACAAATTTTCATTCATTCATTCATTCATTTAAAAACTGTTTATTGACCTCTTTCCATGCACCAGGAATGAGGGTACAAAAAGGAGCAGGGTATTGTCTGTGTTATTGAGAAGTTCACAGTGGTATGTGCTGTTTTATGGGAGTTCAGAGAAAGAAGCACTCAATTCATTTTGAAGCAATTGGAAAAAATTTCATGGAGGAGTGAATATTTGAAATCCTTTTGTCTTTATCTGCAAAACAAAACAAACTTCTTTTGATTCTAATTATTGCCAACTCTTCCTTCAAAGCTAGTAATACTGAAAACATAGTTTTAACTTGCTTACCACCAGTTTAACTCACTGTGATAAGGTTTCTGTTCCATCTCTTCAATGGTACTAGTAAAGGTCAGCAATGTCCTCCTAATCACCAAGTCCAATGGGCTTTAATCATCATCTCCTTACTTGACCTTCCTCTGATACTTGACACTATTGATCCCTCCCTTCTTGAAAGTCTTTCTTTCTTTAACTTCCACGACAGTTTTTTTCTCTCTCAGTTTCTCCTCATATTCCCCAGTGTTTCTTAGTTTCCTGAGCTGCATCCCCTTATTCTACCCATCCTATAAATATTGGTGATACTCAGGGTTCTGTCTTTGGTCAGCTTTTCCTCTCACTTTATGCTCAACATTTTCATTGCCTCAACTAATATCTGTATAATAATCTCTCTTATATCTAAACTTCTAGCCCATACATGTCTTATTTCTAGATCAGTACAACAAACTGCCTCCTGGAAATCATCACTGGATTTCCTACAAGTATTTAAAATAAATAGAACTCAACTCTATCTTCATCCCTAAACATGCTCTTCTTCTTAAGATCCCTTTTCACTGGATCATACCAGTCATTAAAAACAAAACCCTGTGAGTCACCCTGGAAACTTTCCCCTCTTTCACTCTGTAAATCCAGTCACCAAGTCTAACAAATTTTACTTATCATTTTTTCATCAAATTATTTTTTCCATCCTCACTGCCACTCCCTCAGTTCAGGCCCTCATTATTTCCTGACTGAAACACAGCTGAATTCCTTACCTCCAGTCCCACATTACTCTGTTTAGAATAATTGTTCTAAAATCACAAATCTTATCATACTAATTTATTGCTAAAAAACCCTCAAATACTAGTTATTTTCAAGACAAAGTTCCACCTTTTCAACATATTATGCAAGGATTTCCCTGAAATGGCCACTGCTTTCTTCTTTAACTTTATATCTTGGTACACTTCACTCTTGTACAGTTTTTAAAATTATTTCAATTTGCATCAACTTGTCATGCTGCTTCATGAATAAACATTTTTGCTCCTGCTGTCCTTTTTGCTGAGAATTACTTTTCTCTAACACTGTTTTATCTCTTTAGCCTGGTGAGAAACTATACCATTTTTTGGACTCTGATTCCAATGACATCTCATTTTAGAATAATAACTGACTCTCTACCACCCAGAAATGATCACAGGATCCTTTCTGTCTTCCTGCTCTACTTCCCTTTACACAGACTTCTCTTACATCATAAAATGTTTTACATTACTCATGTACGACAAACTATCAGTATGGTAGGTAAAATAATGGCTCCCCAAAGATGTCCACATACCAAGTCCTAGAACCTGTGAGTGTGTTACAATACATACCATTGGGGAATTAAGGCTGCAGATGGAATTAAGGTTGATATTCAGCTGATCTTAAAGTAAGGAAATTATCCTGGATTATCTAAGAGGGCCCAATGCAATCACAAGGGCCTATAAAATTAGAGAAAGAAGGCAGAAAAGATGGAGTAAGATAAGATGTGATGGTGGAAACAAGGTTGGAGTCATGTGATGTATGGTCTGAATGCACCATTGCTGGCTTTGAGGATGGAAGGGGGCCATGAGCCGAGGAGCACAGGCGGCCCCTAGAATCTGGAAGAGACAAGGGAACAGATTCTCCCCTAGAACCTCCAGAAGGAATGGAGCCCTGCTAACACCTTGTTTTGAGCCTGGGGAGAACCATTTCAGACTTCTGATCCAGAACTCTAAGAAAATGACTTTGTGTTGTTTTAAAGCCACTGAGTTTGTGCTAATTTGTTAGAGTAGCTACAGAAAACTAATACAAGCAGCATGATGCAAGCTCCTTAAAGACAGTTCTTGTGTCTGGTGTCTGGCACACAATTAATACTTAATATTTCTGTATTGAGCAACTAAGCCTAAATCATGGTTACTAAGGGAATTCCAGGAGTTTGCTTTCCATCTGTGCATGTGCAAAGCTTTGATGCATAAAACTCCAATTATGTTACAACTAGTTATAACATAATGGAGTTGTAGGGCATGCTCAGAGCTTTAGACTTTGCCCTGTAGGAAAGGGGAAAAAAATGGAATGTTTAAAATTAAGGCAGACAGCTTTGTGTGGAGACTTTGCATAAGACACAGTCCATCCCTCAAGTGTATAGGTCTTAACTCTATTTCACAAGATAAGAAATGTGCAGATGGAAAGAAAATGAACATAATAGAGCACATAAAAGGAACTTGAATGGTAAAGGGATAATTTTATTCTGAGGCGGTCACAGCAGATACAGAGGCACATGAGATAGGAAGAGGGCTGTCACACTGTGTGTGTTTACAGCTTCATTTTGGCCAGGCATGTAAAGGCAGGGGAAAGGCTTATGCTGGAGACTTACTAGAGGCCTGGACATATGGATGAACTAATAAATGGTCCAATGAATGGATGGGCATGGAAAAAAAAAAGCCAGGTTTACATCCTAAGGATGCACCTTTAGGGGAAAAAAAAGAAAAAAAAAGGCTTGAAGCATACTGAATAAAGCCATTTCAGACACCTGTGCTTGTTTTCAATTGTGCTTAAATTTGTATCAGGTGTGAACTTGGGGAGAGTAATAAAGAAATGCACATATTAATTTTCACTTTGGCCCCTACCGCTTTGCCAAAATAGTTCTCTCAAAGGACAATGCTGTTTTCCTAATTTTTCCTTCAAATGGCCTTCTTTCAATCCTCAGACTATTTAACTTCTGTGTAGCATTTGACACCAGACACTCACACTTACTTAGCTCTAGTCACCCCACCAGCCTTTATCCATCTTCCTTAACATTCTCTTACCCCCCACTCCTTTCAGCTTAAAAATGTTATATACTTTTGGTGACCTTTATGTACCTGGCAATGTTGGGCTCTTCATTGTACCTAATGAAGAGATCTACATCATTATTTTTACCCCCAAAGAGAAGTGAAGGAAATATGGGTTCCAGAGGGAGTGAAGTAGGTAGAGAAGCAGGGTCTGCCTGTCTCCTTCCTTCAACCAGAGGGTGAAGACTTCCACAGGCTTACCAAGTACAAGGACAGGTGCCACCTCCTGCAGGGTCAGAGGAGGGAAGCAGGTGTCTGTGCTGCATTGGGGGAAGCAAAGGAGTGGAGCTCCTGCACTGTGGCCCACTTGTGGGAGCAAAGGATTTATAAGTGTTTTTCAGAAAACAGATGTATGTCATGGGTGGAGTAAGGTGGAGCCATTTAATTCTGGCTCAAGAAAACTGCCTGGAGGGTTAATGGAACCTGGAGAGAGTCCTTGTGTAGGGGAGCATCAGGCAGCTGGAGTAATACAGGACTTTGCCTGTATTCACAGAGTTCACTTGGAGGACCCAATCAGAGCAGGCTCTGAGAGAACCTCATAGTGGCTGCGGGAGAAATAGACTGCTTCACACATCCACCAGGATCCAGAAAACCCAGAGCTATATGACCATAATAACACAAATAAAAAATGTCTGTATTGGCTTCTCCTCCTCTGTGCTCATGCCCCATCCCCTAGAGATTAATAACAAGACCTGAAAAGTTGGAGAGGGGGTTTTTGGGAGAGAGAGAGAAAAAAAAAAGGCCACATTCCCTTCCTTGAAGGAAATCCTTGAAGAAGGCTTATACAAGGTCCTAGCTGAAGGCAGGAAAATTGAAGTGTGTGCTGTGTTATATATTGGACTGGGCATTCTGATTTCTGAATCAAGCCTGTATTTGACAATTTCAAGTGACCATAGAACTTATTAGCAATGTTCAGTTTAAGCGACTATCAACAATATCATAAAAGACTAGGAAATTCATGGAGTAGTCAAGGCTTTTACCCAAGGGCAAGAGAAAAGCTCATCCTTTGAATAAACACACACACAAAGGTGGGAGACAGTGATATAGTTACATATGGGACTAACCCACAAATTCTGTCTAATTTTTGCTCTTGTTTCAAAAATCATTATTATTCTTTAATGATTTTGTAAGTGTTGTTTCTTTCCAAGTGACGCGGAGGAGCCTGGCTCCTAAGTGTGCGGTCTTTGCTTTGTTTGGGTTATACTTATAAATACCTAATGGAAACATCACAACTCGTGTGCAAATAATGAGACCACCCCCCATTCCCCTTCCCTCTCCTCACTTCCTACCATGAGACAACACAGTGAGAGCTCACTGCAATCTGCAATACCTTGTGCATCACACATGGGTTGGGCTGCTGTGACATTACTGTCTACTTTTCCAGAGCCTGGGACCAGACCACATGCTGAATTCCAGAGCAAATCCGTCTTTTATTATTATGATAATTTTTTTAAAAACTTGATTATTAAAAAAAATTCTTTCAGAGTTATTATCTTGTTTAGTTGATTCTGGTGCTTATATACTCAGAAAAATAATCCTCTACTGAACAAATTTCTCCTTTTATTCAAGAAACATAGATACTGTTATCTCTGTTAGACCCTATGTCAAATACTTGTTTAATGGTGAAAAAAATAGACTCATTTCCTATTTTCACCAGGGTTGCAGTTAATAAGAGAGGCTTACATTAAATAAATAAGCAGAAAGACTTACAAATTTTAAGTGCTAAGAAAAAAAGAGCAGAGTCTTTAGAAATAGTAACAAGAGGAAACAAATTCTGATCAATATAAAAACCTTATTATAGCTAAAATCACTCCAAGACTCTGCAGGTGGGATTGTAATTGGTACAATCACTTTGGAAAGCCATTGGGCCCATATGTATCAAGGACTTAAAAAAAATTCTCAGCTGCTTTAACCTAATGATTCACTTGTAGAAATTTACCCTATGAAAATGATTTGAGATGGAACTGAAGAGCTATGAGTCAGCATATTCACTGCAGCATTATTTAAAGTAATGAACAACTGAAAATGACCTAAATTTCTAATAGAAAGGGAATGTTTCCATAAATTAGGGTAAACTCAAACCATGGAAAATCATGAAGTCTTTACAAAGCATACTCATGATCTGTTGATTAATGGACATGTGATCTTGTCCAAATGTCCATTGAGACATTTGATCCATACCAAAATGTCCTTGAAATTTGGTCCTGTCAAAAAGTCCATGAGCATATTTGGTCCATGCCAAATGATTTTTGGTATTTTGTCCTGTTAAAACCTCCACACTTAGAAAACATCCCTGGGTTCAAATAGCCTATAACATTTATTTATACTTTTGGTTTACAGAATTAATACATAAAAAAAATCATGCTTTATTGGTCCAACAATTGTGTTATGTCTATATTGCCAGTAACAACCCTTCTTGCCTCAGTAGCCTAGCTGGTAATGGCACATGGGGTGGGTAGATGTCTCAGGGTCCAAATCTTGTAGAAGAGGAGGATTTGTATTAACTATGCTTACCAAGAAAGAGTCCTACAGTTAGAGAAATGCACAGAGGATAATTCCAGGATGGGACCTTGTGATGCATGGTGTTTTAATATTTTACTGGGCATTTGGTTGGATGTGGCTGGGTTGTTCAGTAAGGGTAGAATTTGAAAAGAGGAGCTTGGTCAAGGCTCCGTGTAAAACAGATGGAAAATACTTTGAGGTAACACTTTATAAAGTGACTCCTTTGTTTGGGAGAAGTGAGAAGGGGTATGGATCTCCTACCATAGTGGTCAGGTGTCATAGCTGCCACAAGTGGAATACTGGGCATCTAATTAACCCCCCTACAACTATCCCATTGCCCAGGGTTGATAGGGAATGTTTCCCTTGAATTGATGTCCTATTGAGGTATGATTGCAATATTGCAAGAAGTGCCTGCTGCTATTTGGAGAGGTTTGAGTTGGTGTGACTCCCACACTTACCTGTCAATGAATGTGGACCACCAAGCCCTCAGCTGGTGCCTACGTACTGTCTGATTGAACAGGGTTTAGAATCCATAAGATATTAGTAAGTGTTCCCCAACTAGTAAACCAGTGACCACTGGTCAGATGCCTGCAAAAGAAAAGAAATAACCCTTCTTCTCTTACTTAGAAATATGACACCTTTATTTGAAAATTCTCAGCAGAATATGGCAGAAATAGTATACTCACAAAAAGAAAAGCCAAAGTTACATTATAATGGTTTTTGTTACAATTTTCATTACTTAACAGAGATAGTACTAAAGATACTGAAGTTGTGAAAAGAGGAGTATCTTCAATGTCCCATGTACAACTGGTTAGGATTTGGATAACATTACAATCATTCAAGATGAGGCAGGAAAACAGCATAACACTGATGTTAAAGGGAAGTAAGGAATACCCTGAAAAGATTAAAACAACACACTGAAGAAGGATCAAATGCAACACCATCACAGGTATTATGAAGACCTATCCATGATATTCATGATGAACAGGTCCTGTTAATACTACCAGAAAGAAACTCATCAAAGAAACAAGTAAATAGAATTCAAAATGAACGTCAATCCCCAAACCCAATTTCATTGCATGGAGTTGAAATTCCAGAGGAGTATGAAGTGACCAGATGTGGAGACCCGTTTGTTATGTACGATTCCAATGCTCAAGATGAGGAAATAATTCTTTTTCACACAAGTTATGACTGTATTTGACACTGAAGTGCCAGTGCAACATTACTAAGCCATGGTACCTTCAAGATGACACCAACACAGTTTACTCAGTAATTTACTGTGCACAGTGTACTACTAGGTTATACTGTGCCATTGATTTATGCACTAACAATAAAAAGGCAAGAAGACACTTACAGATATACATATGAGAAAGTGCTTTTGTTTGCATGGGAAGAAATTTCAACATTAACCCTTCATTGCATAATGAATTTTGAGATTGCAAATATCAATGTGATTCAACAGCTCCTGTCAAATGCAGAAGTAACTCTGTAATCACTGTGGTGAAAAACGTCTTCTTTGTGTCTAATTCCCAAGTATATGACAACAGAATATAATACCCATAATTGTGCATACCTGTTGTCTGTATTTCAATTTGTGCCTTTGGAAGATGTAAGTGAAACTTTTGAGTACATTGTGGAAATTGCAGAAGAACATTTAGTTGGCCTAATGGATTATGTTGAGAGGGTATATGTCCATGGAAGGCTTGGCAGGGGCAGAAGAGCACAAGTTCTAAGATTTCCACCAGAAACTTGAAATGTTTATACATCAGAACTGAATGGCGAACACAGGACAAACAGCATAGTGGAAGGCTGGCATAGCAAATTCCAAAAGCTGATAGTAGTGCATCAACCTTCAATTTAGAGATTTATTTAAGCATTAAATGATGAACAGCAAAGATGAACAATTATCACTGAGGTTCTTGGTAGTCACACTCAAATATGGCCACCAGCTTCATGACAATTCTGACAAAATCCAATTCATATAACTGAAATTATTGACAGATATAATGGATATAAAGCCAATAATCAGGCCAATGTATACATGAGAGCAATCACTCACTGACTTAAGAGTAATTCTGATGAACTTCATGACTAAGAAGAACAAGAATAAATGTGAAATCCAAATTTCATCATGAACTACAATAAAAATAATGTAAATACACCTTTAACAAAGCTAAATATTTAATGAATCATGGACCAAAATTCTCCATAGAGAATTTTGGACAGGACCAAATGTCCTGCAAGGGGTCTATTAAATTGGTACAGAATTCTATACATATATAGTATAATTCTAACTTGAAAAACAATAAATAGAAAAAATATAGTACTTATTAATGATCTATTGTGTGTGTCTGGCCCAGGAACTATAGCAAATAATAGAGGGCTTTTACTTTCTCTATACTTTTCTGCGTTTTCTGCTATGAAGATATATTCTTTTCACAAGAAGAAAAAGAGAATGTTATAAACTAGAAAAATATACGTAGAAAAAAGACTGAAAGGCAATAATTATACATAAACCATGAGCACCTTGAGGTTAATTGATTAACCCATGTTTTAAATTTTTAAATATTTTCATTGTTTCCTAATTTTATAAAATAAATATGCATATTTTGTGAACATCAGCAGTGTCTACCCAAATAATAGGTTTTTGACTCATATAGACTCCAAATTCCATCTGACACTGAAAAACCATTTCTGTGAATTTGGAAAAGCTATTTAACCTCTCTGAGTTTGTTTGCACTTTCATAAAACAGATGTACTAAAATGTCTTGAAGCTTGTTTGTTTTGTTTTTTGGGGGGATAAAATTAGAAAAAAAATCACATGCAATTGCTTAATGTAATCTGTCATAGAATAAGTCCTCTTTAAATTTTTCCTTCTTCTCTTTCTTCTTATTCCTTGCCACCTCCCACTGAATTAATTTTCCTGCATTGGAGAAAAAAAATTACATTTGTTTAGTAGTACTTGGTTAAATTTTAAACAATCATATAAAAGCTAACAAGCTTAGCTGAATTTCATGAGTAGCAAAACAAAATGGATCAAGTGAAAACTCGACAACACTTATAACCCCATTGTTATCTAACTTTAATATTTTTAATGGCCATACATTTATAGAATTCCAATTTCAATATTCTCTAGAAATCATAAGCTACTGAGTTGTTCCAAATGTGTCCAAGAACTATTTCAATTGATATATAAATAGTATTCCATTTATGTTGACAAAGGAATAGAATTTGAAATTATGTCTATTTTCCCAGTTCCTTCTATCTCTTTAAGATCCCATCTTCTATTTCAGTTGCACCTTTTCTGATGGGCCAGCCATAGCACAGAACAGAGAAATTATTATAGTGGAGCTGTAGAAACCAGTGACTTCCTAAATTTTAAAGCAGTCCCACAATTATTCTCAGTAGTTAAACACTCTTTCTCCTAAAGAGTCATTGTATATTCAGCTTAAATATTAACTCACTTTCTATAATGGCAGTGCTCTTGAAGAGATTTTATGTAAGTGCACTTGGAAAGCTAGCTATTTAATGTTATCCTATGGTGAATTCTTCATTAAAATAAATAATTGTTATCAAATTTACCTTTTCTTGTATGGGATTTTTTTTTAATGAGCCATATCCACATTGATCCCAGTTGAATGAAAATACATTATTTCATAGGCTGGTAGAAGTTTCTAAAGAGAGGCACTTCTTTCATTGTAGGCTTTTTAGTCTCTCCTTTTATCACCCTGGCACATAAGTAGTGATAAATCGGGCTGGGAAGGTAGGGGTAGGTCCAGTAACTGACCAGCAACTTACCATAGGCCTAGACAGTCCAGTCCTATCCCAGCTATTGCTGCCAGAGGCTGATGAGTAACGTTGTTTTAAAAAAAGAAAAAAATTGGGTGTCAGTGAGGTCAGGGAGTCAGCAAAAGAATACAAGTGAGGTGTGGGGTGGTCGGGAGGGCAGGGTACTGAGCTTCTCCTAGAACTTGGGACAGTTGGCTGCTGAGGCTGCTCAGGCTGGTACTTCCTTGTTTGCTGACTGTCAGCACTCCTAAATTCCCAATTGTTATTTTTGAACAAAAGGAAGTCAGGAAATTCTATATGATACATTGATATGTTGGTAAATGTTTAACAATCTGCTGGGAAGGGGTATGGGGGTAAGGGTGGAAGGAGCTCTTATTTGCATCATCTGCTGATTTCCATGGTGTTAGTATTTCTACCATAGCTGATTTCAAGCTACCAGTGTGAAGTTATTGGCCAAGATGTTGGAAGAAATAGGAAACCTCAACTCTTACCAGCCCGTTTGAACTGGCTCTGGAAACATTATAGCTCGAGGTTATGTCTGATGTATTGGAATATTGGAATATTCTCAAACTTTTACTTTTTAATCTCTGCCTCAATTTTCCTTTTGGCTTTTCTCTCTCTCTTTTTCTTTTCCTTTTCTTTTTCCTTTTTTTTCTTTTTCTTTTCTTTTCTTTTCTTTCCGTTTCCTTCCTTTCCTTTCCTTTCCTTCTCTCTCTCTCTCTCTCTCAATTCCTTCCTTCCTTTTCCCCTCCCTATCCCTCTCTCCCTTTTCTCCAATTTCCAGTTAGCTGGTGAATCATTTACAGATGTTTCTCCCATAAAATAATAGCAGGGTTATTGGTCATGTTATTCCTTCCAGCAGATTTTGTTTTAAGTTACATTTTTTTCCTAAAACAATGAATTGCTGTACTCCCGTCTTTAATGGTACAGAGATATTTTTCCTGATGGTATGTTTTCTTAATCCCTAGGTGATGTTAGGGAAAAGTTAGTATTTTCTACTCCCTTCTGCAATATGTCAATATTTTTTGCATTTTATTCTTCATTCAATATACTATCACATGCAATGAATTAATCCTCCAGTATTTATTAGATGCAGTATTGGATACTATGAGAACTATGACCAGTAATGAGATGACAGCCTGACCTAAAATTTAATTGACAAGAAAACAATAATATACACTAAAAAGTAGAGAACTGTATGGGACTGAATAGAAATAAGTGCTAAATTCCATAGAGGATTACAGCGATTTAAAACTGACCATCATCAGAAATGTTTTGTTTGGTCTCTACAGTGTTCTTCAAATTTTCAACCAGTTCCAAATTGCAATTTTACATGAAAGTTAGATATTATAATTCAACAAGAAAAATCACATGATTTGGGAACCCTAGGCCCACATTGGGGAAGGTAGCAACATCTTGAGTTTATAACCCTCCCTAATCCCATTGCTCTTGTCCCAATATCTGGGCCAACCCTTTGTTTCCATGACAGGGATTTATGAAATTTTTGTTCAACATACAGATGATTCAGCATCAAGCCACATCTGCTGTTGTGATGGTTTATGATTTGTACCATAATAATCATAATACCTCTTCCTTTTAATTGGGAATGAATCTCTAACTTTTGGGCCATTTTTCATATCTATCCAGGCCAGTCTCTTCTTCACTATGTCACCTCTATTCTGGTGATACCTGAAACCCAGACTTTGTTAGGAGGAAAGGAGACATAACCTACTAACATAGTCTGAGTGTATCCTGCTGCTCTTATCTGCTCATTGGCTGGACTGAACATGCTGCTATCTCTGGTTCAACAGCCTATGACAACGACCTTTCCCTGTTTATATCATCTTACCAGAGATAACCAGCCAATTCTAACCGTCTCATTAAAGAGTGCAATTAGTTTGAATGGGGTTGAACCTGGTTTCTGCGGGAAGAAGTTTGGACCAAGATTTGGAAGGGGCATCAACCACCTCTCAAGGAAAATATTCAGTATGATTCTGCTGACACTTTTCGTTATACAAAATGAAATATGGAGATGCTCTAATATTGAAATGTGATTTTTCAGCATAAAGCATCACTATAGTTCATTTTTAACAAGGCTTTTGTATTCATCTTAGAAAATGTTTCCATTTCTGCATTCCCTACCATTTGCTGTTGAATTTGCAAACTCTGACACATGTTCATTATTCATAATTCCAGGCATTTTCGATGAGCACTGAAAAAGGGAAAAGAAAAAGAAAATCTTACTGTTTAACATATATTAAAATGAATATTCCTCTCAAAAATACACCAAAATGCCACCTATAACCCACAGTAATTTTTTCCTCATATTTTACAGCTTCTCTTCCTTTGCTTCTCCTTTCTACTTTTTCTTTCTTCTCTTTATTTTTATTCTTATCATTGTCCTCTCCCTCATCTCTTTTTCTTTCCCTTTCCTTGATCTATGACAAATTGTCTTTTTTTTTTTTTTTTCTGTTTGAAAGTGGCTCAAACAAGAACATCATCACATCAGATTCTATTAAGTGGCACGCAGACATCGGGACTATTGAAAGTCATGGGGTTCTTCAAGAAATTCCCAATAGTGGGGTGGTGCATCAGACTCAATTTTTTATTTTTTTGTCTTAAGCCGTACATAAAGTAGCATGATAGTGTCCGTGGTGAACTATTCACCTAATTACTACTTAGCATAGGACAGTATGCATTATCATCAATACATGTAAATAATTTCACAAATGCAAAAATGTATAGATCCTTATTCAGGGTTAGTACATTAATTCATTTAAAAAATTATCCTTTATTAATTTTTTGGTTCTGGGAATTGTAATAATTTCATTTTTTTGTTTTTTGTTTTTGTTTTTGTTTTGTTTTGTGGTACGTGGGCCTCTCACTGTTGTGGCCTCTCCCGTTGTGGAGCACAGGCTCCGGACGTGCAGGCTCAGTGGCCATGGATCACAGGCCCAGCCGCTCCGCAGCATGTGGGATCCTCCCAGACTGGGGCACGAACCCATGTCCCCTGCATTGGCATGTTGACTCTCAACCACTGTGCCACCAGGGAAGCCCCTGTAATAATTTCTATATTCAGGGAAAATTATAGTTGAGCTAGTGTATGCACAGGAGGAAGTAAATATGAACTGGATCCAAGGAAGTAATGTCCTTGGAAGAAGGTGAAGGAGAATCTTATCAGCACTGTGCCCTATTTAATATTCTTGCTCAATGGACCCCTCAGGATCAGATATATAGTGGTAAAGAGGAGAGAATTCAGAATGACAAGAATGATTTGTGAATCAAAGCAGCCAACTAAAGGAATGATGAGCATGCTCAACCAAGTAATGTTGAAGAAGAGAATAATCTCTTTTATAGCATGTGACTCAACAATGGGCTCAATAAGGTAAAAAAGTCAACTTCAGTTATTTGGGGGTGATTATGCCAATAATTATACTAGCTCATATTTTCAATTACTTTATACTTTGTCAAATGTATCCTTCCCTTTTATTCTTTCAGCAAGCATTTTAGATAAGATAAAATTTTATCTCACTTTTACAGATGTGGAAACTGAGACCAGGAGAGGATGTGTTTTACCCAAGGACAAGCAAGTAATGAATGCTGGAGTAGAGAAGAAAATCTAGGACTACTGGCTCTACGCATGCCAATGCTGCTTTCTTGATTCTATTAATAAATAATAAAGACTAATTGGTCACTTAAACCAAAGTGCAAAGAGAATAGGATGACTAAAATACATAGCAATTATATAATATAGTACATAGTACTTATATAATATTATAGTACATAATATTATAAAATACATAGCAAATATATAATATTATGGGGAAAATATATTAACCTTCTGACATCATTTTCCTATTGAATCCTTTTGAAATGCTTAGCTTGAGCCATTTGAAGCCGAAATTGAAAAGATTCTGTGAGGCCCAGGCTGCCTCTGAGGATAATGGAAGATAGACTGGGTGATCTGTTAAATGTGACTGGCTCAAGTCTGGAGGATTCAGATGGCTCTTGTTGTATTCATTAGAAACAGGTTTGCTTAACAGTCTCTAGAGCTCCCTAAGAATGGAGCTGACATTTGCAAATGATAGGCTTAGGAACTTTCTTTCTTCCACAACTCCCATTTTCTATTGTTCCTTTTCCTCGGAGCTTTCCTGCTGGATGTTGGTAAATCTCTAGGAAATGCACTTGTGTTTTCTGTTGTCACATCTCATCAGTGTTCTGCAAGGGGGGTTTGGGGGGGAGATGAGGGAGAACCAGGAAGAAGGAGAGAATGCCCTGGGCTGAAATGGCAACAGCATGCAAATGAATGCCAACCCTGTGAACATTTCCTAAGCAGTCACGTTTTATTACAACAAAATTATGGGATGCAATTCCTAGAATATGGCAAAAGAGGGATAAAAATGGGAAAGTGACCATGCATAATTTATTCCTAATAGGCTCACTGTTGAATTGGCAGAAGTACTACAATTTAGTTCTTTCTATCCTTCAATAAAGACATGCATTTTATTAACTGTACTTACCACCTTAGGTAGGAAATAGAGGTGTGTACATGTCTATATTAATTTTTATACCTCCATCACAATTTTTTGTCCTTTACCATCTTAGTTCTATTATCAATCTTCAAATTTAACTATGTCCCTGGGCAACCAACAATCCTAAAATGTTTTAGCTCAGAAAGGCAATCCCAGACATTTGCACATCTAATTAGGAACAAAGTCAGATATTTGTCAATGACCACACTCAACCTGGTGACTATTTAAAAATATATATTCCTAGGAATCACTCTTCTGAAATTTTGATTTTGTAAATCTCGAATGGGAAATTCTGATGACAGCCAGGTTTGGAACCACGGAATAAAACACATACCTCTGGTAGTTTGATAGGGATTGCATTGAATCCGTAGGTTGCTTTGGGTGGTATAGTCATTTTCACAGTGTTGATTCTTCCAAACCAAGAACATGGTACATCTCTCCATCTGTTTGTATCATCTTTAATTTCTTTCATCAGTGTTTTATACTTTTCTGCATACAGGCCTTCTGTCTCCTTAGGTAGGTTTATTCCTAGGTACTTTATTCTTTTTGCTGCAATGGTAAATGGGAATGTTTCCCTAATTTCTTGTTCAGATTTCTCATCATTAGTGTATAGGAATGCAAGGATTTCTGTGTATTAATTTTGTATCTTGCTACTTTACCAAATTCATTGATTAGCTCTAGTAGTTTTCTGGTAGCATCTTTAGGATTCCCTATGTATAGTAACATGTCATCTGAAAACAGGGACAGCTTTACTTCTTCTTTCCTATTCTGATTCTTTTTATTTATTTTTCTTTTCTGATTGCTATGACATTTTTCACAGAACTAGAATAAAAAATTTCATAATTTATATGGAAACACAAAAGACCCCGAATAGCCAAAGCAATCTTGAGAACGAAAATGGAGCTGGAAGAATAATACTCCCTGACTTCAGACTATACTACAAAGAGACATTAATCTAGACAGTATGGTACTGGCACAAAAACAGAAATATAGATCAATGGAACATGATAGAAAGCCCAGAGGTAAACCCATGCACATATGATCACCTTATTTTTGATAAAGGAGGTAAGAATATACAATGAAGAAAAGACAGGCCCTTCAATAAGTGGTGCTGGGAAAACTGGACAGCTACATGTAAAAGAATGAAATTAGAACACTCCCTAACACCATATACAAAAATAAACTCAAAATGGATTAGAGACCTAAATGTAAGGTCAGACACTATAAAACTCTTAGAGGAAAACATAGACAGAACACTCTATGA
Source organism: Hyperoodon ampullatus (assembly GCF_949752795.1). Taxonomy (NCBI): domain Eukaryota; kingdom Metazoa; phylum Chordata; class Mammalia; order Artiodactyla; family Ziphiidae; genus Hyperoodon; species Hyperoodon ampullatus. Next base: position 121,766,888 of record NC_136915.1, on the reverse strand, counting down.
CATAAATCACAGCAAAATCCTTTTTGACCAATCTCCTAGAGAAATGGAAATAAAAACAAAAATAAACAAATGGGACTTAAGGAAACTTAAAAGGTTTTGCACAGCAAAGGAAACCATAAACAAGATGAAAAGACAACCCTCAGAATGGGAGAATATATTTGCAAATGAAGCAACTGACAAAGGATTAATCTCCAAAATATACAAGCAGATCATGCAGGTCAATATCAAAAAAAGCAAATAACCCAATCCCAAAATGGGCAGTCGACCTAAATAGACATTTCTGCAAAGAAGACATACAGATTGCCAACAAACACATGAAAGGATGCTCAACATTGCTAATCAATACAGAAATGCAAATCAAATCCACAATGAGGTATCACCTCACACCAGTCAGTATGGCCATTATCAAAAAAATCTACAAACAGTAGATGCCAGGGAGAGTGTGGAGAAAAGGGAACCCTCTTGCACTGTTGGTGGAAATGTAAATTGATACAGCCACTATGGAGAATAGTATGGGGATTCCTTAAAAATCTAAAAATAGAACTACCATACGACACAGCAATCCCACTACTGGGCATATACCCTGAGGAAACCATAATTCAAAAAGAGTCATGTACCACAATGTTCACTGCAGCACTATTTACAATAGACAGGACATGGAAGCAACCTAAGTGTCCATTGACAGATGAATGGATAAAGGAGATGTGGCACATATATACAATGGAATATTACTCAACCATAAAAAGAAATGAAATTGAATTATTTGTAGTGAGGTAGATGGACCTAGAGTCTGTCATACAGAGTGAAGTAAGTCAGGAAGAGAAAAACAAACACAGTATGCTAACACATATATATGGAATCTAAAAAAAAAAAATGCTTCTGAAGAGCCTAGGGGCAGGACAGGAATAAACACGCAGATGTAGAGAATGGACTTGAGGACACAGGGAGAGGGAAGGGTAAGCTGGGACGAAGAGAGTGGCATGGACATATATCCACTGCCAAATGTAAAATAGATGGCTAGCAGGAAGCAGCCATATAGCACAGGGAGATCAGCTTGGTGCTTTGTGATCACCCGGAGGGGTGGGATAGAGAGGGTGGGAGGGAGACACAAAAGGGAGGAGATATGGGGATATATGTATATGTATAGCTGATTCACTTTGTTATAAGGCAGAAACTAACACACCATTGTAAAGCAATTATACCCCAATAAAGATATTAAATAAATAAACACATACCTCAGGTAATGCCAAATTGGTTAAAGCAATTCATTACTTTAACAAGCTTATTATACTGCACTAAATAATAATTGTAGCTTTATGAAAGATTACATTTGGGACAAAAAGTGAGGAATAAACCACATTTATATCAGATAAGGAATATTTCAATAAACAATAGACATGGAGAAAAGGAGATGGGTATATATTATTTTAGAGAAGTACTGAGGAGCTCAATCAAAAGTGATTGAGATGTGGTTCCTGCCTTTCATATACTCTGTCTGCTGAGTAAAATAGTGCATAAACATATAAGTGGTATACAGTGTAGTGTGTGTTAGAATTTGTGTATACCTGAACAAAGAACTGTAGGAGCAGAAAAGGGAGAGAAGCAGTCTTAGCCTGGGGGCAGAGGTGAAAAGCTTCACAGAGGAAATTACACCTGCAGAATGTAAAAAGATGTAAAGAGTTTAGTGAGGTCTAGATGGAATCACATTCTAAATGGAAAGAAAAGCATGTGGGAAAGTATAAACTTTTGAAAGTACATGACAATATTTACAATCTGCATAAAAGCCAGTGGCCCAGTTTATGCATGGCACAATATTTAAAACAAATCAAAACAAAAGGCATAGTCTGACAAGCAAAAGTAATTTTAAAGTAATTCAAATTTAGTTGCATATCCTTTAAATATTCACGTGAATCAAACCTAGGGAAATCATATTTATAGTTCTTTCCTATTCCCATCCCTCATGTGTCATTCCTGACAAGTAAGATCTTGCCTATCCCAATCCCCCACTCCTTTTTGGCTGTTGCCTCACCCTCATTCTTTTTTCTCTCTAGACTTTATTTATTCTCCAAACTCTACATTAAAAAACAAAACAAAATAAAAACTGAAAACAGCCGCTGTACTTACTCTTTGAAAGAAGATAGAATAACAGGAATTGTATTTACCTTTCCACATAAAATAATTGAAATGAACAAAATATATGAAACAATTGTGTGTAAGACACTGGACATCAGGCAAACAAATGCGGTAACCTATGACTGTCTCATATTACTGTATGGAGAGCTCATGGGTCATGATGCAAGAAAGGAGAACCAAAAGTGGAGCCAGCCATCTGGCTGAGTAGAAGAGACATTGTTGAGAGACCAGGAAGATGAAGGTAGCTAGAGTTCATAGGACAGAATACTGGAGAAGAGAGGGTTGCACAGATAGAGAACTCCAGAGATCTGCAGAGGATCACCCTTGAGTATTCACCTGAGCATTGATCAACATATGTGTGTAAGGAAACTATGGCAGCTAGGGGAAAGAATCATCTGAAAGAAGTAGTGGTGACATGCCTGGCAGTCACATGGATTCAGGAAATGTTCCTGGCCCCACCAATAATACTAGAAAATCACATGATTCATGAAACATTTGCTTAGTACATACAGAGGGGTATTGTCTCTATAGTAAAAAATATTTATTTCTAGATTAATCATAACCTAGGTCTGCCTAACAAATCTTAGAAACAAGACCCTTCAAATTTTAATTGCTTTCAAGTAAGTTAATTTTAGAACAAAGCTTAAGAATACTCATAGGAAAACAAAAATATCAAGCACCTAAGAAGATAAAGTACTGAAATTAAAATGCCTGAGGTTAACAATAGACTAGAAACTGCAGAAGAAAATATCAGTGAATGTAACAATAAAGCAGTGGGAACTTTCCAGAATTAACTATAGGAAGAAAAAACAAAAATGCAATTAAAAGGAGATTAGTGAGCTTTGGAAAAGCCATGAGAGACCTAATATACACATAAATATAGCTCATAGAAGAGAGGAGAGTGGAGAAGAAAAAAATTTGAAGAAATAATGGCCAAAAATTTGCTAAACTTGATGAAACCAAACCTATAATCTCACAGATAATAAAATTTAATGAACCCTAAGCACAAGAGGCATGAAGAAAATTACACCAAAGTACAACAATTTGTTCAAGTGATAAAGAGAAAATCATAAAGGTAGCCAGAGACAAAGGACACATTTCATACTAAGGATCAAAAATAGTGTGGCAGCAGGTTATTTTGTCAGAAGTACTGCAAGCAAGAAGATAATGGAGCAATATCATTAAAGTACTGAAAAAGAAAGATGTCATTCTGGAGTTCTATATTCCGTGAAAATAGCTTTAAAATTTGAGGATGAAATAAAGACTTTTTCAGGTATACAGCAGTTGAAAGTAGTATTCACCATCGTCACAGTTACCCTATAGGAGATGATAAAGGAAGTCTTTGAGGAAGAGGAAAATGACACCAGATGGTAATTTGAATTTCAACAGAGAAATGAAGAACATTAGAAAGAGTTGCAACATGGGAAAATACACAAGAATAGGAAAAAGAAAAATAATACTATCTAAGTGTGTAAACTATAATCAACATTTAAACAAAAAGAACATCAACGTAGTATGGAATTTATAGCATATGTAAAAGTGAAATATATGACAATAATAGCATATAGGATAGAAGGGGAGAAACTGAAGTATACTACTGTAAGTTTCGCATTCTATATGTGAACAGTATATTGTCACTTTAAAGTAGACTGATAAATTAAAGATGTACACTACAAATCCCAAAGCATCTTCTAAAATAACATGGCAGATTTATAACTAAAAATTCAACAAAAACAAAAAAGCACAATGAAATTTTTTAAAAAAAAGCAATCTGTTAATCCAAAGGAAGGAATAAAAGAGGAAAAATAAATTATTTCTAGATAGAGTTAATCCTAATCAGATCGGTAATCATATTATATGTAAAGGGATCAAATACCCCCATATAAAAGGCATAGATTGTCAAAGTGAATAAAAAGCAAGGACCAGCAATATGTTTCCTATAAGAAGTGCATTTTCAATATAAAGACATAATAGGTTTAAAGTAAAAGAATGGAAAAATATATACCATGCCAACACTAATCAAAAAATAGCTAAAGTGACTCTACTAATATCAGACAGTGGATTTCAGAGCAAAAATTATTACCAGGTATAAAAAATGTCATTTTATCATGATAAAGCAGCCAGTTTATCAAGAGGACATAACAAGCTTAAATGATTATGCACTCAGTAACAGAACTTCAAAATATATGAAGCAAAAGCTAATAAAACTAAAGAATAATAGAAAAGTTCACAGTTATAAACAAAGATTGTAATTATTTATCCCTTCTCAAATAATTGGTAGAACAAGTAGATGGAAAATCAATAAAGACATAAAAGGGTTGAGCAACACAGTCTTTTACCTGATGAAATTGACCTTTATAGAATACTCCACACAACAGCAATCTAATATACATCCTTTAAAAGTACATATAAAATACTACCAAGATAGACAATAATCAGAGCTGTAAAATACATCTCAATAAATTAAAAAATATTAAAACCTGCAAAGTATGCTCTCTTATTACAAAGCAACTAAATTAGAAATCAATAAAAGCAAAATTCCTAAACATTTGAAAACTAAACATTAAAAACAACACACAGCTAAATAACATGAGTCAAAGAGAAATCAAATGGAATATTATAAAGTGTTTTTAACAGAATATAAATGAAAATACAACACATAAAAATGTGTAGGATGAAACTAAAGTAGTATTCAGGGGAAATTATGACACTAAATGCCTATCTTAGAAAAACAAGAATGGTCTCAAATTGATAACTTCAATTTCTACCTTAAGAAAGTAGAATAAGAAAAGTCCATTAAACTCAAAGTAAGAAGAAGAATTTAAACAATACATATCAGATCAGAAAGCAGTGAAACAGTAAGCAGAAAAGCAATACAGAAAATCAATAAAAGTAAAAGCCAGTTTTTAAAACCAAGATCAATAAAATTAACAAATCTCAAGAAAGAATGATAAAACTAGGATTGGGAGAAATGATTTTATTACACATTCTACTAGATATTAAAAGAATGATGAGATTATTATGAATTAACTTTATGCCAGTATATTTGACAATTCATATGAAATAATCAAAGTTCACTCAAGAAGAAACAGAAAGCCTGAATAATCCTACATTATTATAGAAATTAAATTTGCAGTTAAAAATATTCACACACACACACACACACACACACACACACACAAATTCCAGGCCAGATGGTGTTACTACTGAAATCAACCTTACATTTATGAAATAAATAATATCAATTCTACCCAAAATATTACAGAAAATTGAAAAGGAAAAAATGCTTTCCAAATCATTCTATGATGCCAGCATTTCCCTGATATGAAGCCATAAAGGGCTTTACGTGAAAGAAAACTATAGACAAATAATTTTCAAGAACATAGATACAAAACTTCTTTACAAAAATTTAACAACCTAGAAACCAGCACTATATTAGAAGGATAATATATCATGACCGAGTGTTGTTTATCAGAGGAATGTAGGGTTGGTGAAAATCAATCAATATAATTTACCATAAATAACAAACTTAAAAAAGAAAAACCTTATAATCAGCTGGATATTAAAAAAAAATTAAAAATACAATATCTTTTCTTGATAAAAATTCTAGGCAAACTAGTACTAGAAGGGAACTTTGTGAAGTTGAAAAAATGCATCTATGAAAAAGCTATAGATAACATAATACTTAATATTGAATGTTAAATGCCTTCCTCATAAGATCAGGATTAAGATAAGTAGAAAGACACTTTTACCACGTTTATTCAATGTTGCATTGAAGTTTCTAGCTCCTGGAATAAGGCAAGAAAAAGAAATTAAAAACATCCAGATCATAAATGAAGAAATAAAACTGTTTTTACTTGCAGATGATGTGATTACATAGAAACTCCAATGGAATTTTAATATATACTTAAAAAACCTACTGGAACTAATGAAAAAAGTTTAGCAAAGTTGCAGAATATAAAGTTAATCAGCATATATTCTAAGTCATAACAACAAACCAACAATGGTTGAAATAAAAATAACTTTTACAATAGCATCAAAATATGAAATAATTAGGGGTAAATCTGACAAAAGACAATAGACTACATACTGAAGACTACAAATCATACTGAGAAAAAATAAAGAAAACCCAAGTAAATGGAGAGATATGACATATTTACTGGTTGGAAGATTCATTATTACCTTAATTAAAATGCCACTAGGCATTTTGGTAGAATTTGACAAATATTAATTTTATTTAGAAATGAAAAGGACTAATAATAGCCAACACAACTTTGAAAAAGAATAAAGTTAGAGGAGGAGCCCTGCCAGATCTTTACTACCTGGGATTTATCATAAAGACTCAATAACAAACCCAGTGTTGTGTTGATATAAAAAGAGGCACATAATAGAAAGTCCTGAACTCAATCCACACGTATATGGCCAGCTGATTATCAACAAAAGTGAAAAGATAATTTAATGGAAAAATATTTTTTTAAACAAATGATGTTGTGCCAATAGGATATCCATATGCGAACAATGAACCTTGACACATACTTCACCATATACAACAACTACCTCAAAATGGAATATTGACCCAAGTGTAAAATCCAAAACTTTAAATCTTCTAGAAGAGAATATAGAAGAAAACTTTGGGTGAGGCAAATATTTATCAGATATATCTCCAAAGCACAAGCTAAGAAAAGACACATTGATAAATTAGATTTCATAAAAATAAATAATAATAATAATATTAAAAGGTCTACTCTTAGAACGGTATTATTAGTGGAATTAACAAAAAAGGTCATAGACTGAGGGAAAATATCATGTCCATGACAAAGGACATATCCATAATATATATTTATGGACACTTATAAAAAATAATAATAAACCAATAATAATAAAACCCCAAACAACTCAATAAAAGAAACGTGCAAAAAGTTTGAGTGAACACTTCAGCAGAGGAGGTACATGGGTGAAAAATAAGGGGACTACAAAGTAAAACCACAATGAAATACCACAACTTCCCTATTAGAATGGCTAAAATGAAAAAGAATGCCTATGCGTATATTATGTGTTGGTGAAGCTATGAGGGAACTGGAACTCTCATACACCACTGGTGAAAATGTAAAATGGTACAACCACTTTGGGAAAAAAATGGCAAACTTGAGCAAAAATCTATCATACAGGCGAGCCATTTCATTCCTAGGTATTTACCCCAAAGCAACGAAAGCATATGTTAATACAAAGACTTGTGCATAGATTGTCATAACAGTTTTATTTATATTAGCTTCAAAAAGGAAACATCCCAGATGGCCATCAACAGGTGACTGCATAAACAAATTGTGGTACATTCATGCAATAGAATATTACCCAGAAATAAAAGGAATGGGATATTGACACATGCTACAACATGAAATAATTTCAAATTATGCTGAGTGAGACAAAAAGAGCACAACTGTATAATTACATTTATATACAATTCTAGAAAAAGCAATGTATCCTATGTGATAGAAAGTAGATACATGGTTTCCTGGGGGTGGGGGCAAGGGGTAGTGGTGGAGAGGAGTTCAAGGAGGGATTCCAAAAGGGCATGAGAAAACTTCTGATCTGATGGTTGTATTCATTGTCTCGATTTGATTATAGTTTCATGGTGTATACAAATGTCAAAAGTTATCAAATTATACACTTTTAATATCTGTGGTTTAATGTATGTAAATATACCTCAATAAAGTTATTTAAGTAACAGCAATGAGAGAGAGAGAGATAAAGAGATTGAAAGAGAGAAAGAGAGAGTGAGGGGGAGAGAGAGAGATTCCGCATATAAAATTCTTTTTTGGTTAGGTAAAACCAAATGTGGGAATTCTCACACATTAATAAATGTTATTACTGCTACATGTACTTTGTTCATTATTTCAGTGGCTTTTTAGTAATACAGAATTTCCAGAGAAATGTCCATAAATATGTGGAACCAAGACTTCTGTACAGTCAAATCTAGGAGTCCATTCAAACAAACACACACACATTAAAAGGTTAAATTAACAATGGCATTCTCTTTTCTAATCCTTGAATTCCATAATACTTTAGTTAAAATTGTGGTCATGCTGCTTCAACATAAAACTTAAAAAGTGTTCATTCTATAAGGCATAATAATATATCCCTTTCTGAGATTTTTCTTTAATGGGGCAGCACCCACCCAAATACTCTTAGTTCTCAACATTATTCTTAGATACCAGGAGCTTTTTTCACTTCTTTTTCATTGCTGTTCTCTTACCCCATGAATTTATTTTCAGATCTTCACTTTATTTTACCTTTTCTATCTTTCCCTTGATTCTGATGATCAGCACTTTTCTTTAAATTCTTCCAGGTCACTTGAGGAATTTTACCTTAAAACTTTATGCCTTTGGAAAGTTGGCTGTCTTAGCTACCCCTAGTCATCCTAGATGTATAGAAGTCAGGGACACAGCAAAAGAGAACTCACCTCAGATGGTTCAAATGGAAAGACTTTAAAGAAAAGGCCTCTTTTTAGCTGAGGGGTAAAACAAAAAGGGGTGTTCAGGGGAAACCAGAACCGTAGACATGGAACTGTCCTTAGGGAGTTGAGCAAATAGAGAAGAAATACCATGATCTTTTTCCTTCTACCTCCCAATCTCCAGTGAATGCCTCCCATTGCCAACTGGCAAGGGGACATAAGGAATGCTGTCTACAGAGCTCATCCTACTGCAGGTATAAAGCATGGCAGAGAAAGACAAAAAATGAATATGGGAGAAAAAATAGCATAGGATGCAGGGTAATTCTAATCTTTTTGTCAGTCCATATATATCTCTTATTTTTATTAGATAACTGCTAGGTCATGAGCTACACAATTTAAAAGGCAGAATTTTGAGAGGTCTTTAGAAAGGAAGCATTTACTTCAACTAATATTTATTGAGCAAATCTATTAAAGTACCATTGTGTGCTGTGGAACAGAAGAATGAATATGGTACATGCTCACGTCTACAGGTGAGGTTACCTTTTGGAAGTGGAGGACAAATTCAGTCCAGGCAAACTTATAAAAAATGTTGAACTTTCAATGAGGCCAAATATCTTCTGTCTCTGAGGATCAGATTTGCCTTGAGTATCAAAGAACAGCCAGAGTCACCTACTTCCCCTCTTTTCCATTCTAGATGTGTATTTATTCATTAAACCTTTTCTGAATGCCCCTGCCCCTGTGCCAGAGACTGCACTGGTACGTGGGTACACAGTGATGATAAAGACACACAAGGACTGTTCCTATCCTCATGAAGATAACATTCTTGTGGGAAAAAAAAACCCAGGTTGAAGTAAATAACTAAAAAAATATGTGAGAATGTTTTAGGTGGTCATAGGCTTACGAAGGAAAAATTAGGACTGTATAAAGGAGTAACTGAGAGTGCTTTGAGCAGTCAGGGAAGTTATCTCTGAGATGATGACACTCTGAGATAATACCTCAGGGAAGATACTGACAATAAGAGGAGCCCAAGGGAAGAGGAGCAGCAGGGAAAAGCCCCTGGAGTGAAACTAACTTTGATCTGGCTGAGGCATGGAGAGGAGGCTGCTGTAGCCAGAATGTGGTGATACAGAAGGAGAGAGAGGCGAATAAGTCTGGAAAGGTAGAAGGGAGCTAAGTCTCTCAAGAAATTCTAGGCCAGAGTAGAGGCTTTCGATTTTATTCTAAGGACTATGTATTTGAAGTAGGAGAGTGACATAATTTGACTTAAATTTGCTGAGTGAGAACGATGTCTAGATAAAAAGGGTAAACGGAATAGGAGGCAGTTACAGTGTTGAGGCAGGAGATAATTGTGGCTTGGACTGGGGCAAAAAGAAAGTGGACTGACATATTTTGTTTGTTGAACCAATAGAATTTCCACAAGTGGAGTTGGGGACAATGTGAGGGAAAGAGAGCAATCAAGGATGCCTAGACTCTTCTCTTCAGTGTCCCTGACAAATTATCATCTGGCTTTGATTAAATATATTGAATGCTTGTGTTCTCACCATTTTGTGAGGCAACCCATCCAGCCCATTGTAAGGCAACTCTGACAGTCATATTCCTACAAAATGAAGTTTAAATACATAGTTAGTTTAAACTCAACAACTTTTTATGTTTAGTTATTTATTTCTATAAACTGTTACTGTAACAATTTAAACTTTTTCTGCAGGTGCCTCAATGTTTGCACACAAAGCTCTAAAGAGCCACACGAAGCCCCATAGCAGTGGGTTGAAGCATCCCTACACTTGCCCTCTTCTCAATGTGCTTCAAGTGAGGGGACTTTGACATTTTCACCGTAATGATCTCCTTTGACCCTGTCTGTGAGTCCTCCTTGTAGGAAATTGCTTCCTTTGTAAGAGGGAAGAGGTGATTGAAGAAGTTTCTCTTTACTTGCAATAGTCAGACTAAACCATCACTGAGAGACCATTCTTTGCATTTTGTGAAAAGGTGATACATAAAGGAAAGTACAGAGGCATAATATAAAAATAACAATAAAAATAATATCTATCAAAGTTATAAAATCCAATATGGGTTTGTTTTGTGCACAGGAAAGAATATTCAATATTTCACCTGATGATTGGGAAAATATGTAATTTTATGATTGTTCTAGTAAAGTAGATTGTAGCAAAGCTATAATGCAAGCCATAGTGAGAACTTACATTTATGCCATGCCTTTCATCACAAAACACTTTTAGGAAACCGTATGTATTAACTCAAAAGCATATGGTAATGCATAGTCAAGATGTATGCTATAGACTGAATGTTTGTGTACCCTCCAAATTCATTCATATGTGACAGTGTTAGGAGGTGGGGGGCCTTTGGGAGATGATTAAGTCATGAGGCTGGAGCCTCATGAATGGGATTAGTGACTTTATAAAAGAGATCCCAGAGAGCTCCCTTTTCCCTTCAGCGGTGAGGATACAGCAAGAGAAGACAGCCATCTATGAAACAGGAATCAGGCTCTCATCAGACAGCCAATCTACCGGTACCTTGATTTGGACTTCTCAGCCCCCAGAACCATGAAAAATAAATATTTGTTGTTTATAAATCACCTAGCCCATGGTATTTTGTTATGGGAGATGGAACGGATGAAGAAGGTGCATATAAGAACAATCAGCACACAGATTGTTCCTTCATCAATGTGAGTCAGCTTTGCCTTATGTAAGGTGGAGGGTCTCGAGCAACAATGGACATGATGTTGCTTGCTGTCTGCTATACATTTGTTAATAATCAGCCAGCTTGCTTTGAGTTATCCACTTTCTAAGGGAGGGGGGAATAAGTGATGCAAACTCATGCAGGGGCTTATTTAATGTGCTTTATGAAACCAGAGTATTATTCATAGACATTTCATGGATGGGCATACATCTGGGGAGAGGGAATAAAACAGTTCCAATGAGCAGCTTGAGTAAATGGGAATTCCCGGGAAATGAGGAGGCTCTGGATAGAGCAATGGAGTCTCAGACAAGCAAAGATGGGCAACACTGATTGGCTCACGCTGTTCTGGTTCTTGTATTTGTGTGGAAATAAGGAGTGGTGCATAGAGCAAGCAGAGAAATTGCATGTAAAAAACATTTTATTTTGCCAGGAACTGAGATGATCATTTAAGCTATGGTTATATGAGAAAAAAGAGCAGTGTGTTGGGAGAAAATGTTGATTCTGTGGTTTTGGCTTGTTGAAGTGCCCTTTTGAATCATCGAGGTCACATGGTCTACTGTGTGACATTTGCTTACTTATCATGGCTTAACCAAGAATGGGCAAATGAGGTAGTTACACACAAACTTAATTCCGGTCTCTTGTGACTAAAATTCACCCTCCAGGCTTAGCTCCTCTTAGCAAATGGAACATAAGGCTAATTTTCCTGACTCTCTTCAACCTTTATTGATACTGTATAGAATTAGAAACCAGAATCTAATAAGACTCTTTATTGAATAGTTTGTGTAATATTGAACCATTGCTTCATCAAAACACATCACCCCTCCTCAGCAGCATCATTTTTGTTGGCCAGTAGCCAATTTGGTTTTTATCTTAATGAAATTGGAGCAATGCTGGTTGCTCATTCTCATCTGTGCTTGGTAAGGTTTTGTTCACATCACGTCTCTCACTACTTACAGCTCCACTCTCATTTCCCGGCACTTTCTGCCTTTGTATGTGCGATGGAGCCTGCCCATTCAGAAAAATCAGGCAAAAATCTCCTTCCCAATCGAACACGATCATCTGTAATTCTCAAATCACCAGTTTTGAAAAAGGCAGGAAAGTGCTATTATCTGTGAGTTTGGCAATCCAGAGGAGGGGACCTACCTCCTAAAAACTTCTACTGTGAAGTCTTTCATTCCTTTATTAGGAGGAAATGGATGATACAAGTATTAAAAGTGTCCTTGTCTCTTTAAACACATGTACCAAAATATTTTCAGATGAAATACTCTAATTTCTGGGGTTTATTTCAAAATAGTCTTGAGATAAGGGGTGGTGGTGGTTGGAAGTATAGCTGTAAGAAGACTGGCTATGTATTGACACTTGATGGATCTGGATTTTGGATAAATCAGGTTCATTATTCTATTGTCTCTACATTTATAGATATTTAAATATTTCATAATATTTCATAAAATATTTCATAAATATTTCATAATAAACATTTTTTAAAAATGTAAGTATTCTTACATTGGTGGAGTTGGGAGCAGAGCTAAATATTTACTTAAAATTACACAAAGGCAGATTTGACAAATAAGTTGTACAGTAACACCATCAGCCTCCCAACCCATCAGCAGCATTGCTAGTGAATTGATTAATCACAGCACACTCCTCCTCACACCCTGCCCAGTAAGGTGTTGAGAAGGATTCTGGGGCAGCCTTCAGGCAGACACTACATTAATTGATTACATTTGACAAATAGGATGATAACCAGTTGTTTTCCCTATACTAATATGTAAATAAACAAGAATAATTCCTGTAATTCCCCAAGAAGTAGTAGTGGTGGTGCTGGGTGCCTGAGGAAGGTAGAAGAGAGAAATGGGAACATGAAGAAAAGTAATACATACAGAGGAAGAGCCTGAGATCACTAAAGAGAAACTGAAGGCAATATTCTTAAAAATGACTCCTAGGATTGGCATAATCAAAGGGTTTTGGGGTCTTATGACACAATGATCCCTCACTGTTCCTGAAAGGCTGGAGGTCACTTAGTAGTTTAATTCTTCAGAATGGACATCTTAGTCTCTTTATTCTCTTTTTCTGCATAATTTATAGTATTCCCAACTATTTTGATGAGTTATTTTTGATGAACTAATATTTGTCACTTGAAGAGAAGAAATAGGTAGAGAAAAGTAAATAAATCTTTATGGGGCCCTGGCTATAAGTCAGGCACAAGTCCTAAAATTGTATTACAGTGTACCATCTCATGAAAATGTAGAGCATCTTAAAATCACTGAGTGTTTTCAAGCTGTGTGGACTGAATCTTCATTTATTTGGCTTTTACTCCAGCTAATTTAGTTTAAATGTATAATGACAAAGAGGAAGAACTAGATGTAGGCTATATATTTTTCTCCATATAACATATAAACCTAATCAGAGCACAGCCTCATACCAACATTTAATGAAACGATAATCTGCCGTCAGAAATCTTGAAGAATAACATACGTCTTTAGTCTAGATCTCTGTAAAAGTGTCATGCAGGGCCACCTACAATACATAAAACAGAAATATTTTTTAAAAATTTCTCTTTAAACACATCTTCTTCTTTGAAAGGCTTTATTATTCTCCCCACGCCCCTTATTCCCTACCTCCATCCTCACTGTCTCCTCAACACTGTGCTTTTCTGTCCACTTTTTCCAACTCCATGCTGTACCTTTGAAGTCTATGTTTTGACATATGGCCTCGATTGCTGGGAAGAGCCCTTTGGGAAATGTGATCTGACCTTCATCGTGACAGCTTTTATCATAAGCATCAACTGCACTATAATTCTGGTGGGGAAAATTCCATGACTTGTTAAAAATGTAACTTTCTTGTTCCAGAAGTGTTGCTATCATTCCTGTTCCCCAAAGTCATCAAGAGTTAGCAACTGTCTGGGGTCTTCTTTCTGGAGAGCTAGAACAGTGAAGAGGGAGTAGAAAGGGCTAGGATACACTGCTACACTGTGGTGCAGGAGCAAGGTATGGAAGTGGATGGAGCCGGCCTATATCTGCTGCTCAGAGCTAAAGTCTAAATCCTGAAAAGGGTAGGGGCCGACATTTAGGCTCGGCATCAAGGAGAAAGTGTTGTTCACTTAAGTAGGGCAGGGGCACTTTAGGAAGCCAAAGATAAGTCAAAACATTTTGTTCAAGAGTATGGAGAAAGAGTTGAAACACATTCCCTAAAATAGGAAAGCCCCAGAAAACACATAAGGTAATAGTGCACATTTTGGTGGTAGTATCTAGGAGCTTTGAGGCAACGGTTTTGTGTACGTGTGTGTGTGTGTGTGATGTGTGAGTGTGTGTGTTGGTAGTATGCTACAGATGACAGTATTAATCTAGGACCTAGGACCATATTTACCATGTTTTGGACCTAGGGGCTTAACCCGGCATTCTTTCCCTTAATTCCCTGGGCCATTTTCTGGTTGGGACTGGCTCCTTTGGCATCAATATGTCCACCTTCAGTTCCCCCGAAGCACCAAGAATTAGTGACTACACCCATAAAAAGGATGCTTTTCAAGCTTAAGAGCAGCTGAGAATTTTTATGCAACATTTTATTGAATATTTTGTGAATCATGAGTGAGTGATTGTATTATACTTTAAGATCTTAAAATATGGTTAAGAAGGCCTGTTGCAGCTGTGTTTATGTTAGAGGTGATTGATTAACTAGTACTGGGAGCATTTCCATTATACTATTTCAAACGAGAATTTTAATTATAAGTCTTTGATTGTATCACAATGGTCTTCCCTGTGATATTTGGTTTTAGTACCCCTATTTTCATGTCGATGTGCCTTTCAGAAATAATACAAGATTTCATAACTTTAACTTAGCTCTCCTTTGCTTGCCATTTGGTTTTCTCAGGGTGTTGAGAATTAAAATTCTATACTGAGGTGTTCAAAAGCCTGACTCAAAGCATTGCAATATATAATGTCACTTAAAGTAAGTACAACTTTTTTTTTTTTTAACAACTGCAAGTGCTACATAAATGCCAAGATTACAAATAATAATATTTATACTAAAAAATCTTAAGTTGCAGCCTGGGTTTTCTGGAAGCAGACATGAGATGAAATTTAGCATTTTATTAGGGATCAATACCTGTGAAAGGAAAAGGGAGGAAACAGTCTTGGTTAGAGGAAGAAGAAAAGCTATGACACAGGCCCAACAAAGCCCCTCAACTCTGACAGTGAGTTACAGAGTCAGTATTGCCCAAGAAAGTGTCCCAGAGTTGTGCTGATAAACATTTAACAATTAGCTCTCTGGGAGAAAAAAAATATATCCTGATTTGTAGTATTTGCCAATGTCCATCACGTAAATTCCCCTACCATAGCTGACTTCAAGCTACCGATGTGATGTCATTAAGTGGGGAATGGGGAAGAAATACACACAGCCTATTCTTGTGAGATGGTACCAGCCAATAAGACCAAAATAGCCAAAACTTTATACCTCTGCTTTGCTCAGTCTCTGGATATGGGTTGTTTTGTGAAGGTCATGATCTTGGGTAAATACATTTTCTATAATTGAGACAGAACCTGAAGGAATTTTTGACTGCACTCCTTGCAGGGGGGTAACAAGAACTTCTTTGCAGAGGAATTTGAGTTACTAATCTCTCTGTCTACTACATTCCATTTACTGTACCACTCAGATCCACTTTTCCATATAGTAGCACTTTATCTTATAATTCAATGGGACTCTTATTGTACCCCCAGAAAAAAGTGTGCCACTTTTGAGGACCAGGAACTATAGCCCAGACTTGTAGGTATTTGAAACACAAAATCCAGCAAATTATTCTCTGTGATGGTGAGACCACTGATGCCTCAACCCCTTGAATCCTGGAACTATACATTTTTCCTACTGGGGGCACAGCGTATGCTATTTCCTGGTTGATGGCATTACATCCTTGAGAAGAGGGGTTGGCAAACTTTTTCTGTAAAGAGCCAGATAGTAATTATTTTAGAATTTGTGGGCCATATGGTTTTAGTGACAACAACTCAAGTCTGCCCTTGTAGTGCGAAAGCAGCCATAGACAATATGTGTATGAATAAGGATGGTTGTGTTCCAATAAAACTTTTATTTACAAAAACAGGTGGCAGACTGAATTTGCCAACCTATGCTTAAAATAATAGCCTCTGTCCTTGAGCTGGAGCTGGAGCTGTAACTGTGCCTCTGTAGGCCATTCCAGCACACGAGGCCAGCTGCTTCTGACATTATGGTATGTCAAATGACCACTGGATCTCATGTTCTGTTTCCACAGTGAGGACACAGTGTGAAGTGGGTCCAAGGCTTGACCACTCTGTAAGATAGTGGTGCTGGCTGAGGCTCTGTGAACAAGAAAGGGAAATCCATATGGGAAATGAGTCCTTGTGAAGATAAACTGCTGGCCTTTTCAGGATATATGGGACCCGATGTCATCTATTTGTCATCAAGTGGCCAGATGGTATCTTAGAGAAATAGAACCATGCTGGGGGTTGAGTACTGGTCTCTATTGCTGCCATTTTGAACCTCCAGTGGCAGCAGTAGCTAGAACAGCCTTTGTCATTAGGAATTCATATAGTTGAGGCCATGCATAGCCTCCATCTCTGTCACCATGGCCACTTTCTTCCCATGTCCACTACGTAAATTCATCTGATATACTTGCTTATTTAGTGCTTCTGTGATGAATGCTCTTTAGTGGGTGTTAACATGTGTTTGAAGGACATTCACACTTTATACCCACTCCAATATCTTCTTTCATATGTCTGTATCCAAGATTTCTTTGTCCCTATTATTTCAATCTGTTTCCTTCTAGGCTCTTTTCCATCTGGTAAGTTATTCACCACTGCCTGTGAAGTCTAATGTGGGCCCACCTCTGCTTCAGCACAAAGTGTATGAACAGGGACACTGTCCCAAGCTTGGACTTTTTTCCTCTTTTAGGAATCCCCACAGAGTTCTAGATGAAACCTGAGGAAGGGGCACTGGTACAACAGTGGTGGATACTAAGGGGACTATCGGCTATATGCTTATGCATCTTGCTTATGCATCTTACTTTTGCTCTCTGGTCCTACTTGATCTCGGTCTTAGATCCAACACTCCATCCCACAGTGGATTACTGCCAGATCCATTGATCTCATAACTTGGTGGGTCTGATAGGACCCAGCTCATGATGGGAATTTCCAACTGCATGGTTGCTCATGTCTCATGGGCAGGCTTCTGTTCTACCAGGGCTGAGAAGCATGACGGGAGTTGTTTATTAAAAGGTGCATAATTCTCTTCAGCAGATGGCAATGTCCTGCTTCAGAATCCCAGGGTGCAATGTGATTCTCCCACAAACTCCATGTAGCCTCTTTTCCCATCACTGATATTTCTGACAACAGAGGAGCATAGTCCAAGTGGTAAGACCACTGGTACCACAGTTTGGATCTTCAAAAGAGCTGTCTCCTACTTCAGGCCTTACTCAAAGCTGACAGCCTTTTGCCTCTCTCTGTATAAGGGGCAAAGCCATATTCCTAGGTGTGGAATATGCAGCCCCCAGGACATGAGGGAATTATGCTTCATTCTTTGTGGTAATAAGTGCAAGATGCAATAATTTGTCTTTACTTTGAAGAGGATGTCCTGGCACAGATCTAATTACTGGACCACTACAGATTTTACAGATGTATTTGGTCTCTGCATCACTCTATGGAAGGGTATGTATGTGTGCCTTCCTAAGGCCTCCAGTGTTCTGGCCATCTCTTGCTTATCCGGGCCAATCAACATAATGTCATGAATGTAGATCAATGTGATTTTTTGTGGAATGTCTAAATTTTCCAGGTGTCTTTGAACTATATTATGACAGAAGGAAGGAGAGTTAACATAGCTTTAAGAACAGAACTCTAAATGTATAACACTGTCCATTCCATGTGAATACAAACTGTTTAAAATCTTCTTTTCTAGTTGAGAAAGAAAATCCTATATTCACCAAATTAATAGTTACATAAAATGTATCCAAGTTTGTAATAATCTGCTTCAGCAGACTAGGTGATCTGTGACATAATATGGATATCAAGACGTACTGCCAGGATAGAACCCCCTTTAAGGAAAGACTTGCAGCCCACCTGGATCTGTGTTGGGCCTGATACAGAGAGGGAAGAGACTTTGCCTCAAATTACATAACTGAGCTGACAGATACTCACAATACGCCTAGGACTGGATGCTCAGGGTGCTACATCCAGAGTCCCAGAACATGAAATGCTATGGAAAATAATTTATTGATTGGGGAGCTCTTTCTTGACATACAGGATTTAGTATCCTGGCAAGAATCTAAAGAAATTGTGTAAACTTGGTATTGATATGTCTCCTAGAAGCATTGAAAAAGTCATGGCTCACACTGAGCAAAGTTCAAATATTGCAATTAGCATTGCAGATTGAGGAGATGGGAGTCAAACGTTCAAGGAAGTAAGTATGCTGGAATGAATACACTGTAAACAGCTGGAAGAAACACCAAATGGTTATGTTTCCATGGAAAACCCCAGAGGGCAGACCACCTATCAAAAGTCTTAAGGAACGCACGGTAAGAGGGTCTCCAGAATCGTAAAAGGTCCAGAATTACGTCTGTAGGTCCACCTCTTTCTAGTTGCCTGATCTTGAGTGTCTAACAACTTTTCTGCGCTTCAGTTTCCTCATCTGTAAAATAGAACTAAATAGTACCTCATAGGGCTTTTGTGACAATTAACTGAAATGCTGTTTGTAACATTCTCAGCATAGTCCTTAACGAATAGTAGTAATAGCAGTTACTTTTAAGTGTTAAGATAGGGCTCATTTAAGGTATCTTGGAGAGACAACATGGAGACCCTACGTCTAAACCTGCCCAGAAAGAAGTTCCTGTTCCTAGTCAATGATTCACAGGCATGGCTTACACCACCTCCTTGCTCCTATGTCCAAGGCATATATTCATTCAGAGTACTCTATCCCCCAAGGGACACTTGATGAACATTTGGTTCAAGTCAGGAAAATAAATCCCCTTGGGACCTATACTAGAATTGAGAAAAGAGAATGCTCTTTTCAATAGTCTTTTTGGCTCTTAACAACTACCTGATCATCTTTGTCAACATTTTGAAAGAAACCACCTGAGAATGAAGAAGCACAGAGGAAATCAGAGTCCAGAGATTGGGGGTAATGCAGAGAAGTAGGGACAGGGGGATACAGATTCCTAAGACACCTTTTTAGCTCTTGGATCTAGCCATATCTGTCCAGATTCTCCTCTGGAATATTACAATTATATGGATCAATATCCATCCCTACCACTTTTTAAAAATTGAAATACAGTTGATTTACAATGTTGTGTTAGTTTTAGGCATACAGCAAAGTGATTCAGTTATATATATATATATATATATATATATATATATACATTTTCAGATTCTTTTCCACTATATGTTATTACAAATTATTGAGTATAATTCCCTGTGCTATATAGTAGGTCCTTGTTGGTTATCTATTTTATATATAGTAGTATGTATATGTTAATCCCAACCTCCTAATTTATCCCTCCTTCCTTCTACTTTCATAGCCATAATTTTTTTTCTATGTCTGTGGGTCTATTTCTGTTTTGTATATAAGTTCATTTGTATCATTTTTTTTTAGATTCCACATATAAATGATATTGTGATATTCATCTTTCTCTGTCTGGCTTACTTCACTAAGTATGATGATCTCTAGGTCCACCCATATTACTGCAAATGGCATTATTTCATTCCTTTTTATGGCTGAGTAATATTCCATTGTATAGATATGCCACATCTTCTTTATCTATTCATTGGTCTATGGATGTTTAGGTTGCTTCCATGTCTTGGCTATTGTAAATAGTTTTAGAGAGCTAGTTTTAGTTTCGTTTCTATTGCTTGTAGCTGAAGAATTCCTGACTTATAGAGCAGGACAATCTAGTCTTTGGTGGTCAGAGAAAGCCTCTCAGGGGAAGTGAATCTAAATGGACACTTAAAGAATGAATAGAGACTGACCTGGCCAAGTGAGTTAGGAGGAAGGATCAGTTAAAATGGCATAAATGAGTTCTCTCTTAGCCTATTCACCCTCCTTTGATAGATTCGGTTATAACAGTTTGGTAATCTGCATTTTGCAGCACATTGCAGATTGTAGAGAGCAAATTGAAAGGGGAAGAGGGCATTGCAAATTTCAGACTTACTGACAGAGTGTCAGGTGACCTTAATGTGGATGATATTGGTGGAGTAGTGGGGGTGTCAGCCTAATAGTGAGGTACTATCAAAGAAAGCATAAAGCAAAAGTCATAAGAAAAATAAGTCATAATGTGCACTGCACTTAGAGTGGAAGCAGCGAGTCCATAAGCAGCGCTTGGCAACAATAACAGAGTCAGCTATGGTGTACTGAGCTTTTACTACATTCCAGGTACTGTGTTAAGTTCTTCTCACTAATTATCTAATTTTATCCTAAGAACAACTCTGAAAGATTAGTGTTATAATCTTCTTCATCATTACTTATTTTTCTGTCTACTGGATCATTTATATCAGCATATATCAGCAAATATAGTACATGTCTCATTTTAAATAACGAGAGGAAAAGTCTTCCTTAACTCTGATGCCTCTCCAGCTTTCACCTAATTCCTTTGATCTTCTTTCCTGATCCTCTTTCCATTTAAAGAGTTGTCTATAATTCAATGATTCCAAGTCTTCTCTGATTCTCTCTTTTTTAAAATTGAGATTTAATTAACATTCCATAAAATGCACAGCTCTCAAGTGTACAGTTCAGTGAGTTGTGACAAGTGCTTACACACATAGATCTAGCACCCAAAATAGGATATAGAGCATATCCATTACCCCAGAAAATTTCCTCTTGCCCTTTTCTAATCACATAACTTTCTTCCCACATGAATTTCTAACTTCATATAGTTTGTTTTTGGACTTCATGTCCTGATGAAATCATGCAGTAATTATGTTTTTGAGTCTGATTTCTTTTGCACAACATAATGTTTTTGAGATTTGTCCATCTTGCTGGGTGTATCAATATCAGTTCATTCTTTTATGTTGCTGAGTATTAACATTATATGACTGCACCACAATCTGAATATCCATTCTCTTGTTGATGGACATTTTAGTTTCTTCTAGGTTTTGGCTATTATAAAGAGGCTGTTCTGAGTATTTGTGTATAAGTCTCTGAATGGATATGTGTTTCCATTTATTTTGGACATATGTCTTGGGTGGATGTGTTGGGTATTATGGTAAGCATATATTTCCATTTAAAGAAACTGTCAAACAAATGTAGTTCTAACACTTCACATTACAACTAGTATTACATGAGAGTTCCATTTGCTCCACATCCTCACCAATGTTTAGTGTGAACAGTCTCTTTGATTTTAGCTATTCTAGTGAGTGTGAAATGATACCTCATTGCAGTTTTGGATTAAATTTCATTCTCTTTTCAATCCACTTATATCAGGCAATTGCCTCCACCAGTTCACTCTGAAATGGTCCTTGTCAAGTTTTCCAATGATCCTCATGTTGTCAAATCAAATGGGAAATCCTTAGTCCCCTTATTATTTTAGGTGGTTTATCACCCTAGCTTCTTTGAATGTTTCCAGCATCTACTCCTCTCCCCTCATTGACTGTTCCCCACAGTTCCTCAGCATCTCCTGACTTCTAATATTTGATTGCTCCAGAGCTTATTCTTAAACTCTCTTCTCTTTTGTTGGTGATCTCGTCCAGTCTCATGATACTAATTATAAACTTTGTATCTCCCGCTCAGACCTCTCTCCTCTACACCACACACTTGGGCACACAGTGGCTAGCTTGATATGTTCATTTGGATGCGCAATAGGCACTATAACTTAACATGTTCCAATAGTGAACTCCTGAACTACTAAAATAAATCTGCCCCTCTGTAGTTTTCCCTGTCTAAAATAATGATACTCCATCCACCCAGTTGCCCAAGACCCAAACCCTGGAATCGTCTTTGGCTCTTTTCTTTCTTTTACATTCAACATCAAATTCATTAGCAAATGTGTCTAGAGTCCATCACTTCCCACTACCTCCATCACTATCCTTTCGGTCCAAGCCACCAACATCTCTAACTCAAATTATTGCAGTAGTTTCCTAACTAGTTTTCCTGTTGCCAATCTCATCCACTTACAATTTCTTTTAAAAACAGCAGCCAGCGTGATCCTCTTGAAATATAATTCATATCATCTCACTCTTTTACTCAAAGTTCTTTATTCATTCAATAATTGTCACCTACCATGTGCCAGCCAGGAAGATACCAGCATGAACAAAAATAAACAAGTTTCTTGCTTTATTGGAGTTTGTGTTTTATTAGGAAAGTTGGGCCATAATTACATAGTTAATTTCATAGTATATAATTCTGATAACTGTCACAAGGGATAAGTACAGGGGGCACTGAGAATGTGAAAAAAGTAGTGAGGAAGATTACTGGAGGAAATTATATTTAATCTGAAGTCTGAAGGATGGGTGGCACTATCTTCTCCTGTGAATATATAAGATACCATATCATTAGAAAATGGTGGAATGAATATTCAAGACCAGATTAATATAAGTTTCCAAATCTTGAACTTCTAAGCATCATGTAATATTGTCCTTGATGTTAAACATAATGATCATGCTTTATCAAGATCATAAAGCCCATAGGTAATGGAGCCTGAATGTAAATGCAGAATCAAGGGCTTTTTTTTTTTTTTAACCCTTGTGCCCTTCAGTTATTTTATGGCAACACTTACATCTTGAGATGGATGAGAAGATAATTAATTCATTAAGAACTTATGCTTAGAAAATCAAGCTTAAAAATATGTATGTCATATGGATTAATTATAATCATAATCACCTTTCTATAGGACATACTGTATACTACAGGCACTGTATTGAACACACTGCATGAATTATTTTACGTATTTTAATTTCACAACAGGGTTACACAATAGGGTCTATTATTCCCATTTTGCTGACAAAGAAAGTGAAACTTAGAGAGATAAAATCTTAACCTAAAGTCATACGGCCAGCACATGGCAGAAGGGGGCTTTGAACCAGGTACTTTGGCTCTTGAGTCTGCTGCCTTAATAACTGGGTTATCACTGTGAATATCTCCATGTTTTCAGTCTGAGAGCTCTCAGGCAACACCAGCTCCGAGTCATCCTTTGAGCAGAAAAGGGAGTGTTATCGATTTTTTCTTCCTTCCAGTTGTTATCTACTCATCCATGGCCCTCATCCATATCCATCGCCTCCAGAAACTGGTGTGCTTTGGTAACAGTTTCAATACCTGCTACGTAAATTGCAAAGACCAGTTGTGGGACTGCAGAACAGGCAGCAGAGTTAGGCAACCTCACGTCGGGGTGTGTGACAGGTGGCTCACATGGGCTCCACTTTCCCCTTTTCAGCCTGCTCATCATAAAACACCTTCTTATTGAAATTATTATGGGTCTTCTTTAATGATTTTCATTGCTAATAGAGATTCTAATTTTAGATTTCTCTTTTAGTATTAAGAATAAGTACACACATATTAAAACTGAAAGAATGAACAAAATCAACAATAACTAGAAGCTAGTGCATCCCAACTTCTGAGGAATTTCGCTTACAAACAGCTAATTGAAACATTCCTTCAATTTGTGCTGCTCAGTTTTGACAGTGGCTCTGCCCCTTGTCATAAAATCAATGGTCTTTTTTATACCGTCCCTCCTTTCACTGTCTCGCCTCTGACTGTAGGGTCTTCTTTCCCCACTCAGAGTCTTCCTCAGATCATCGGGGTTAAGTGATCTTTTCAAACCGCCTGGTCAGACTGTCACAAGACATTGAGTGGCTTTTGAAAATGAGCCATGTTAAATGGACTTGATGGGGATTACAACCACCATTATTGCTATCACCACTGTGATAAAATGAACAATAATGATGGGGGAAGGTACTTATCACTGTCTTTTTGAGATCACTTAAGATAGTTTGGGTCTGAAGCTTTTTGCTAAAGATAAATGGAATATGTACAAGATAAATGTTACCATTGAAGAATCTTTTGTGTGTGAACTTGCATGGGTCTGAGTTGTTTACCAGTGTGACAGCTAGAGAGGGGACGGTAAAGCCCAGCCAGGAACCTCCATTTGGCATAAGGTGGCTACCCATCACAGCTGAGGGTGAGAGAGTCTTGATTAAAATGAATAAGTCAGAATGCAGAGAATGGAACAAAATAGGATAACATATTGCTATTTTTTATTGCCAATACACCATCCATTTGCCTTAAGCATATGAAATTATAGGAAGGGTCAAAGTCTGTGTTTCAAAATTTAATAATCACTATGGTTTAGTTGGAAAGTCCCAGAACTAGTTGCTAGGAACTCTGGATTCTAGTCCAATCCCATCACTAACTTACTGTGTGACCGTGGATGAGAAATTTAACCTTCCTGTGTCTCTGTTTCTCAGGGTGATAGACTCATCCCAGCTGGCCAGGGACTGTCCTGGTTTTAGCACTGAAAGTCACATGTCACAGGAAACTCCTCAGTCCCAGGCAAACCAGAATGGCTGGTGTTCCCATTGTTTCCTCATCTACCTTGTCATGCAATAATATTAATCCTTTTGTGAAAACTATTGAATAATGTAAAATGGGTTAGAAATGTAAAGCAACAAATTGTTATAATATGATTATCCACACAGAGCACATCTTGGTCCTATCTCAACTTTAAAATCTCAAAGTGGTCCCCATGTATATCAAAAAGCAACCTTACTTCTAACTGGACAAGCCTGGTGGAAGCAGATATTGGAAAGGTACTACGGTGGTGGTCAGACAACTGCCCTTTAACTGTTACTGATTAATGCTACAAAGAGTAAAAAGGGCCTTTACTAATCTCTGTTGCAGGGAATGCTAACTCCAGCTCACCTCAAAAGGGCTGTGGTCAAAAGAAGGAAAGACTTGTAGAATTAGAATTCAAAGACCTGCTTTGCAGTCTGACCTATGTTCTATTTTAAACTGTTTGAGGATCTGTTTCCTGAATCATAAATTTTAAAACATCAATTATTGTGATGATGAAATGAGATTAAGGATGTGTACATGTCTGCCATGTAGAAGTTGCTCAATAAATAATAGTTTTCTTCCTAAAAGGATATAGTCCTTGCTTCATTTATACCACATAAATTTTCAAGCACACCCTCACTTAATTTATGATGTGGAATACCTATATTTTTGTTTTATGTTATTTATAGGTTCCAATGAGGTAACTGTCTGTATCTTAATTATCTCACCTATAAAATGAAGTACTTAGGACAATTCTGAAATCTCTTCCAATTCTAACATTGTGTTATTCTAGAATCATCAATAACATCTATAAATTACAAACAATTGTGGAATAAACCTGCACATATCCATCATCAGTTTCGGAACTTAATAACATTCTAGAATAGCTTTATATATACAAATATGAATATAATACATAAGGGAGCAAAATGAAATGTACCTTATTTCCTCTTCCTAGAGATAAGAATTATAATATATCCTCACAGGCATTATGACAAAGCAGTAGCATTTTTAAAATTTGCAATTTAATTCACAGTTGTCAATATCCTTCAGTTAAAAATACAAAACATAATGATGGCATAGAAATTGGGAGTTGTAAGTTCTAACCTAGAACCAGCCACTAACTATCTGCTATTTTGCCATCATAGGTGTCCTTTTCTTTATCTTGAAACTGAAGGAATTAAACCAAATTTTTCCTTAGGTGTTGCTGAGCTTACAAATAGTGGTTATCTAGTTTAATTTTTTATTCTATAAGTTCAGGTGTACTGCATTATAATTTGACATCTGTATACACTACAAAGTCATCACCACTACAAATCTAGTTACCATCCATCACCACACCATTGACCCTTTTCACCCATTTCACCCACCCTCCAACCCTCTACCCCTCTGGCAACCACTGATCAGTTCTCTGCATCGACAAGTTTGGTTTTGTTTGGTTGTTTGTTTGTTCCTTTGTTTTGTTCTGTTTTGTTTTGTTTTTTAGATTCCACATGAGTGAAATCATATGGTATTTGACTTTCTCCATCTGACTTATTTCACTTTGTATAATCCCTCAAGATCCATCCATGTTGTTCCAAATGGCAGAATTTCATTCTTTTTTCTTGGCTGAGTAATATTCCTGTGTGTGTGTGGTGTGTGTGTGTGTACACAGCATCTCCTTTATTCATTTCTCCATAAATGGATACTTACACTGTTTCCATATCTTGGCTATTGTAAATAATGCTGCTATGAACATGGGGATGCATATATCTTTTTGAGTTAGTGTTTTTGTTTTCTTCAGATCAATATCCAGAAGTGGAATAGCTGGGTCAAATGGTAGTTCTATTCTTATTTTTTTGAGGAATCTCAAAAATTTTTTTTCCATAGTGGCTGCCACAATTTACAGTCCCATCCACAGAGTATAAGGGCTCCCTTTTCTCCACATCTTTTCCAACTCTAGTTATTTCTTGTCTTTTTGATAATTGCAATTCTAACAGATGAGAGGTGATATCTTATTGTGGCTTTGATTTGCATTTTCCAGATAATTAGTGATGTTAAACATCTTTTCATGTGCCCATTGGACATCTATATGCCTTCCTTGGAAAAAATGCCTGTTCAAACCCTCTGTCCTTTTTTTTAAAAATACAGTTGTGTTCCAGAGGTGACTCATTTCCCTTTGTAATGTCCTCTTCCTTCCCATTCTCAGGCCCAGGAACCCATTGATCAGCTTTCTGTCACTATAGATAGTTTGAATTTCAATAGGTTTATATCAGTGGACTCATACAGTATGTACTCTTTTTTTTCTGGCCTTTCTCACTCAGCATAACTATTTTGAGATTCATCCATATTGTTATGTGTATCGAGTCTATTCCTTTTGTTGCTGAATAGTATTTCATTATAAAGGTATACCCCAATATTTTTACCTATTCACCTGTTGAATATTTGAGTTGTTTCCAGTTTACAGCTGTTACAAATAAAGCTGTAGTAAACATTAGTGTTCAAGTCTTTGTCTGGACACATGCTTATTAAAAACTTGGGTAAATACATGGAATAGCAAGATCATGTGGTAGGTGTAAAAAAAAAAAAAAAAAAAAAAAATACAGTTGTGTTTTGTTTTTGTTGTTGTTGAGTTGTATGAGCTCTTTATATATTTTAGATATTAGTCTCTTATTGCATATATGGATTGCAGATCTCTTCTCCCATTCAGTAGGATGCCTTTCTTTTTAAAGATGATCCCTACTGAAGCTTTTTAGTTTGATGTAGTCCCATTTTCTTATTTTTTCTTTTATTTTCCTTGCCTTTGGCATCAATTCCACAAAACAGCTAAGGCTGATGTCAATGAAATTACTACCTATATTGTCTTTTAGGAATTTTATGGTTTCAGGTCTTACATTCAAGTCTTTAATATTTTGAGTTAATTTTTGTGTATGGTGTAAGATAGTGGTCTAGTTTCATTCTTTTGCGTGTGGCTGTCAAGTTTCCCCA
Organism: Hyperoodon ampullatus; assembly: GCF_949752795.1. NCBI lineage: Eukaryota > Metazoa > Chordata > Mammalia > Artiodactyla > Ziphiidae > Hyperoodon > Hyperoodon ampullatus. The sequence continues at coordinate 121,739,155 of NC_136915.1, read as the reverse complement.
ACACTATTAATTGAAGAGACCTCTGTTGTATGTTATTGGTTCCTTCATTGCAGATTAATTGACTATATATGTGTGGTTTTATTTCTGGGCTCTCAGTTCTGTTCCAATGATCTATGTGTCTGTTTTTGTGCCAGTACCATAATGTTTTGATGGCTATAGCTTTGTAGTAGAGATTGAAATCAGGGTGTGTGATACCTCCAGCTTTGTTCTTCTTTCTCAAGATTGTTTTGGCTTTTCAGGATATTTTCATTTTCCATACAAAATTTAAAATTATTTGTTCTAGGTCTGTGAAAATGCCATTGGAATTTTGATAGGTTTGTATTTAATCTGTACATTGCTTTGGGTAGTATGGACATTTTAACACTATTAATTCTTCCAATCTATGAGTACAGTATATCTTTCCATTTTTTGTGCCTTCTTCAATTTCTTTCATCAGTGTCTTATAGTTTTCAGTGTACAGGTCTTTCACTTACTTGGTTAAATTTATTCCTAGGTATTTTATCCTTATTGATGCAATTGTAAATGGAATTGTTTCCTTAATTTCTATTTTTGATACTTCATTATTACTGCATAGAAATGACACAAATTTCTGTATATTGATTTTGTATCCTGTGGCTTTACCGAATTCATTTATTAGTTCTAACAGTTTTTTTGGTGGAGTCTTTGGAGTTTCCTACAGATAGTATCATATCATCTGCAAACAGTAGCAGTTTTATTTCTTCCTTCCTTTTATTTCTTTTCTTTGCCTAGTTGCTGTGGCTAGGACTTCTAATACTATGGTGAATAAAAGTGGCAAGAGTGGGCATCCTCATCTCATTCATAATCTTAGAGGAAAAGCTTTCATCTTTTCACTGATGAGTGTGATGTTAGTTGTGGGCTTATCACATACAGTCTTTATTATGTTACTGTTATGTTCCCTCTATACCCACTTTGTTGAGTTTTTTTTTTAATCATAAATGGATGTTGAATTTTGTCAAATGATTTTTGTATACCTGTTGACATGATCATATGATTTTTCTCTCTCTTTTTGTTAGTGTGATTGATTTGTGGATGTTAAACCATTCTTTCCCACCTGCAATACATCCTACTGATCATGATCCTTTCAATGTATTGTTGGATTTGATTTGCTAATATTTTGTTGAGGATTTTTGCTTGTGTTTTCACTAGTGATATTGGCCTGTAATTTTCTTTCTTTTTTTTTTTTTGTGGTGTCTTTGTCTGGCCTCTAAAGTTTCTGCTGAAAAATATGCTGATAGTCTTATGGAGATTCCCTTGTATATCACAAGTTGTTTTTGTCTTACTGCATTAAGGATTCTCTCTTTATCCTTAACTTTTACCATTTTAATTATGTCTTGGTGTGTCTCTTTGGGTTCACCTTATTTGGAACTTTCTGGGTTTCCTGAACCTGGATAACTGTTTCTTTCCCAGATTAGGGAAACTTTCAGCCATATTCATTTTTTTTTTCTTTTTCTTTTCTTTTTTTGTAAATTTATTTATTTATTTATTATTTATTTTTGGCTGCATTGGGTTTCTGTTGCTGTGCGTGGCTTTCTCTAGTTGCGGTGAGTGGGGGCTACTCTTCATTGCAGTGCGCAGGCTCCCCATTACGGTGGCTTCTCTTGTTACAGAGCATGGGCTTTAGGTGCGCGGGCTTCAATAGTTGTGGCACACGGGCTCAGAAGTGGTGGCTCGTGGGCTCTAGAGCACAGGCTCAGTAGTTGTGGTGCATGGGCTTAGTTGCTCCACGGCATGTGGGATCTTCCCAGACCAGGGCTTGAACCCGTGTTCCCTGCATTGGCAAGCGGATTCTTAACCACTGTGCCATCAGGGAAGCCCAGCCACTATTTCTTCACATAATTTTTCTGGTTCTTTCACTCTCACTTCATTTTCTAGGACTCTTATGGTGTGAATGTTATTCTGCTGTTGTCTCAGAGATCACTTAAGGTATCTTCAGTTTTTTAAATTCTTTTTTAAAATTTTTCCTTTCTGTATGGGTGAGTTCCATTGCTTTGTCTTCCAGCTTGCTGATTTGTTCTTCTATGTCATCCAGTCTGCTATTGAACCCTTCTAGTGTATTTCTCAGTTCAGCTATAACTTCTGTTTGGTACTTTCTCGTATTATCTATCTCTCTGTTGAAGTTTTCACTGTGTTCATTTATTCTTCTCCTGAGTTCAGTGAGCACTTTTATGACCATAACTTTGAACTCCTTATCAGGTTTTTAAAGTTCTTATTGTAAGGTTTTGTCTTGTTCTTTTGAATGTAGCATAATCCTTTGTCTCTTCATTTTGCCTAATTCACTGTTTGTTTCTTTGTATTAGGTGCATCAGCTACTTCTTCCAGTCTTAAAGGAGTGGCCTTATGTAAGAGATGTCCTGGGGCTCAGAAGCACAATTCCTGACTGCTAGAGCCAAGCACTTGAGGGGTGTCCCCTAAATGAGATTCATGGACCCTCCTGTTGTGGTGGGTTCCTGCTTTCTGCAGAGCATTGGTGGGTGGGGCTGGCACCCAGAATGGATATTGTGGGGCACTGGTGGGTGGGTTCGTCCCTGGGGTGACGTCCCTGGTGGGTCCACCAGCAGTTGCTGAGGCATGCTGTTGGGCAGGGTTATCCAATTTGCTGACTGTGAGGCCTGCCTTTGCACAGGGATAGGTGGGGCTCTCAATGGGGCATGACCCCTGGTGCTAACAGGCTAGAGGGAGAATTCAAAAATGGCATCTGCCAGCACCAGTATTAGCAAGGTAGTCTGAGATTGCAAAAATGGTTTCTACCAGAGACTCAATTTTGAAGAAGCAATCCAGTTGGTTCCTGCCTTTCCAGCAGACATTTTAATAATAGTAAGTGGGTCCCCTTCATCTTTGATCCATGTGTTTTTCAATCTGGTATTTTTGCAGTGGTTTTCAGTTCAAGTGAGTCTGTGCAAGAGCCCTTTAAGAGCAAGTTTTTTGTTTTTTGTTTCTTGTTTTTTTTTTTCCCTGCAGTTTTATGGTTTTCCTGGGCATATTCCCCATTGCTTTACAAAACCAGGTGTTTCGGTGGCTCATCTCTCCTGTGCAGCAACCAAGAGTCAGATTGCCTGATGTGGAGCTCAAATACCTCACCCCCCAAGGAAAATAACTGTACCTTTATGATACCTCCTATGTTTAGATTGATGTGGCTGGGGCGTGGGTTTTTCCTTGGTGAGACCATATCTCTGCCTCTCCTATTCACTTAGATGCTGTCATTTTACCCTTTGTTCTGGAGACTCTGTTCATCCAGTTTTCAGGTCTTTTTCAGATTGAATTATTCCATATGTAGTTGTATATTTGTTTTGTCCATGGGACGATGTGAGTTTAGGATTGTCCTGTGACACCATCTTGAACCCTTTCTCCTAGTCTAATTTTTTAACATATTAATTTTTGCATTAATAGGAAATAAGGTTAAAACAATAATTTGGTATTTGAAAAAAATGATGGATCAAGTACAGAGGTGAAGTCATCTTCTACAAATTCCAGAATATATATACATACATATGTGTGTGTGAGTGTGTGTGTATAAAAAACGTGTTTATATTTCATCTCCACATCATTTCTTCAACCTCTCATTTCCCTGGCAGCTTATGTTGCTTGGCTGATTGACTAATGAATAGGGAACTATCTGACCAATGAATGGGGCCACAAAATGTACCAAGTCTACCATGGTCATCCTTGGACAAAGAGCTGATGGTCCTAGAAATTCAGTACAGATCCCAGAGATCAGGAATCTTAGGAGCTCCACAGTTTACCCACAGTCTGCAAGGACTAGATAATGGGCTCAAATACTATCAAATGTACAGAAGGTCTATGCCTGATATTCATTATGCATACTTTCCAGTAACTGTTGTGCAGTCATGGGATTCATTCTCATGTAATCTTTCTCAGCACAGTACTCCAGATAGCCCCTAAAAATTAATTGGTGGAGATGGTGAAATGAAACTCACTTGGCTTTCTTGCTCTAGCTCAGTGCTTCTCCAAGGAAAGTCTGTGGAGCTACTGTAGCAGAATCAGTTGAAATATTTGTTTCAGGTGTCTGGACCTCACTACAGACTTGATGAATCAGGATCTCTAGGATGCAGCCCAGGAATCTGAAAATCTGATTATCTTATTGGGAGAGTCTTACATAAAGTTGGAGTTCCTATTTTTTAGGAACTCTTTTATGTTCCTGTAGTTGGTTCTTCCTCCTCCATTGCATCAGTTATTTCTTCATTCATTAAATATGTCAATTGTCTTCCAGATACCAGACATTTTTCTAGGTGCTAGGGCTAAAATGATGAAAAAAACTTAGTCTCTGCCCTAGTATGGCTAATTCCCAATGTCCAGTTTATCCTTGTATTTTCTTCTCTCTATCACATGCTTTACCCTTGGGAAACTCATTGACTTCAACTGTCCTCATGTATCACCTCATGTAGATGACCAGTAAAACTGTTTCTGTAGTCCAATGTCTTATTCCCCAAGAATTATCTTGTCTTCATATCTCTCCAGACATTTCTATTTGGATCTCACATTGTCATCGTTGAATTAGAATACCTACAATTAATGTCATTTTTATTAATTTCTACCTCAAATAAAAAGCAGTTTCCCTTTGATTTCTTTTTTTTTTTCTTTGCATTTTCAGATTCTGTTTTTTTTTTATTAGTTTCTGCTTTATAACAAAGTGAATCAGTCATACATATACATCTGTTCCCACATCCCTTCCCTCATGCATCTCCCTCCCTCCCACCCTCCCCATCCCACCCCTCCAGGCGGTCACAAAGCACCAAGCTGATCACCCTGTGCTCTGCGGCTGCTTCCCACTATCTATCTACCTTACGTTTGGTAGTGTATATATGTCCATGCCTCTCTTTGGCTTTGTCACAGCTTACCATTCCCCCTCCCCATATACTCAAGTCCATTCTCAAGTAGGTCTGTGTCTTTATTCCCGTTTTACCCCTAGGTTCCTCATGACATTTTTTTAAAATTCCATATATATGTGTTAGCATACGGTATTTGTCTTTCTCTTTCTGACTTACTTCACTCTGTATGACAGACTCTAGGTCTATCCACCTCATTAAAAATAGCTCAGTTTCGTTTCTTTTTATGGCTGACTAATATTACATTGTATATATGTGCCACATCTTCTTTATCCATTCATCCGATGATGGACACTTAGGTTGTTTCCAGCTCCGGGCTATTGTGAATAGAGCTGCAATGAACATTTTGGTACATGTCTCTTTTTGAATTATGGTTTTCTCAGGGTATATGCCTAGAAGTGGGATTGCTGGGTCATATGGTAGTTCTATTTGTAGTTTTTTAAGGAACCTCCATACTGTTCTCCATAGTGGCTGTACCAATTCACATTCCCACCAGCAGTGCAAGAGTGTTCCCTTTTCTCCACACCCTCTCCAGCATTTATTGTTTCTAGATTTCTTGATGATGGCCATTCTGACTGGTGTGAGATGATATCTCATTGTAGTTTTGATTTGCATTTCTCTAATGATTAATGATGTTGACAATTCTTTCATGTGTTTGTTGACAGTCTGTATATCTTCTTTGGAGGAATGCCAATTTAAGTCTTCTGCCCATTTTTGGATTGGGTTGTTTGTTTTTTTGCTATTGAGCTGCATGAGCTGTTTATAAATTTTGGAGATTAACCCTTTGTCAGTTGCTTCATTTGCAAATATTTTCTCCCATTCTGAGGGTTGTCTTTTGGTCTTCTTTATGGTTTCCTTTGCTGTGCAAAAGCTTTGAAGTTTCATTAGGTCCCATTTGTTTATCTTTGTTTTTATTTCCATTTCTCTAGGAGGTGGGTCCAAAAGGATCTTGCTGTGATTTCTGTCCTAGAGTGTTTTGCCTATGTTTTCCTCTAAGGGTTTGATAGTTTCTGGCCTTACATTTAGGTCTTTAATCCATTTTGAGCTTATTTTGTGTATGGTGTTAGGGAATGATCTAATCTCATACTTTTAAATGTCCTTGTCCAGTTTTCCCAGCACCACTTATTGAAGAGGCTGTCCTTTCTCCACTGTATATTCCTGCTTCCTTTATCAAAGATAAGTTGACCATATGTGCGTGGGTTTATCTCAGGGCTTTCTATCCTGTTCCATTGATCTATCTTTCTGTTTTTGTGCCAGTACCACACTGTCTTGATTACTGTAGCTTTGTAGTATAGTCTGAAGTCAGGGAGCCTGATTCCTCCAGCTCTGTTTTTCGTTCTCAAGATTGCTTTGGCTATTCGGGGTCTTTTGTTTTTCCAAACAAATTTTGAAATTTTTCATTCTAGTTCTGTGAAAAATGCCAGTGGTAGTTTGATAGGGATTGCATTGAATCTGTAGATTGCTTTGGGTAGTAGAGTCATTTTCACAATATTGATTCTTCCAATCCAGGAGCATGGTATATCTCTCCATCTATTTGTATCATCTTTCATCAGTGTCTTATAATTTTCTGCATACAGGTCTTTTGTCTCCTTAGGTAGGTTTATTCCTAGATATTTTATTCTTCTTGTTGCAATGGTAAATGGGAGTGTTTTCTTGATTTCATTTTCAGATTTTTCATCATTAGTGTACAGGAATGCCAGAGATTTCTGTGCATTAATTTTGTAACCTGCTACTTTACCAAATTCATTGATTAGCTCTAGTAGTTTTCTGGTAGCATCTTTAGGATACTCTATGTATAGCATCATGTCATCTGCAAACAGTGACAGCTTTACTTCTTCTTTTCCAATTTAGATTCCTTTTATTTCCTTTTCTTCTCTGATTGCTGTGGCTAAAACTTCCAAAACTATGTTGAATAAGAGTGGTGAGAGTGGGCAGCCTTGTCTTGTTCCTGATCTTAGTGGAAATGCTTTCAGTTTTTCACCATTGAGGACAATGTTGGCTCTGGGTTTGTCATATATGGCCTTTATTATGTTGAGGAAAGTTCCCTCTATGCCTACTTTCTGCAGGGTTTTTATCATAAATGGGTGTTGAATTTTGTCGAAAGCTTTCTCTGCATCTTTTGAGATGATCATATGGTTTTTCTCCTTCAACTTGTTAATATGGTGTATCACATTGATTGATTTGCGTATATTGAAGAACCCTTGCATTCCTGGAATAAACCCCACTTGATCATGGTGTATGATCCTTTTAATGTGCTGTTGGATTCTGTTTGCTAGTATTTTGTTGAGGATTTTTGCATCTATGTTCATCAGTGATATTGGCCTGTAGTTTTCTTTCTTTGTGACATCCTTGCCTGGTTTTGGTATCAAGGAGATGGTGGCCTCGTAGAATGAGTTTGGGAGTGTTCCTTCCTCTGAAATTGTTTGGAAGAGTTTGAGAAGGATGGGTGTTAGCTCTTCTCTAAATGTTTGATAGAATTCACCTGTGAAGCCATCTGTTCCTGGGCTTTTGTTTGTTGGAAGATTTTTTATCACAGTTTCAATTTCAGTGCTTGTTACTGGTCTATGCATATTTTCTATTTCTTCCTGATTCAGTCTTGGCAGGTTGTGCATTTCTAAGAATTTGTCCATTTCTTCCAGGTTGTCCATTTTATTGGCATAGAGTTGCTTATAGTAATCTCTCATGATCTTTTGTATTTCTGCAGTGTCAGTTGTTACTTCTCCTTTTTCATTTCTAATTCTATTGATTTGAGTCTTCTCCCTTTTTTTCTTGATGAGTCTGGCTAACGGTTTGTCTATTTTCTTTATCTTCTCAAAGAACCAGCTTTTAGTTTGATTGATCTTTGCTATCGTTTCCCTGATTTCTTTTTCATTTATTTCTGATCTGATCTTTATGATTTCTTTTCTTCTGCTTACTTCGGGGGTTTTTTGTTCTTTTTTCTCTAATTGATTTAGGTGCAGTGTCAGGTTGTTTGCTCGAGATGTTTCCTGTTTCTTAAGGTGGGATTGTATTGCTATAAACTTCCCCCTTAGAACTGCTTTTGCTTCGTCCCATAGGTTTTGGGTCGTCGTGTCTCCATTGTCATTTGTTTCTAGGTATTTTTTAATTTCCTCTTTGATTTCTTCAGTGATCACTTCGTTATTGAGTAGTGTATTGTTTAGCCTCCATGTGTTTGTATTTTTTACAGATCTTTTCCTGTAATTGATGTCTGCTCATAGCATTGTGGTCGGAAAAAATACTTGATACAATTTCAATTTTCTTAAATTTACCAAGGCTTGATTTGTGACCCAAGATATGATCTATCCTGGAGAATGTTCCATGAGCACTTGAGAATAATGTGTATTCTGTTGTTTTTGGATGGAATGTCCTATAAATATCAATTAAGTCCATCTTGTTTAATGTATCATTTAAAGCTTGTGTTTCCTTATTTATTTTCATTTTGGATGATCTGTCCATTGGTGAAAGTGGGGTGTTAAAGTCCCCTACTATGAGTGTGTTACTGTCAATTTACCCTTTTATGGCTGTTAGTATTTGCCTTATGTATTGAGGTGCTCCTATGTTGGATGCATAAATATTTACAATTGTTATATCTTCTTCTTGGATCGATCCCTTGATCATTATGTAGTGTCCTTCTTTGTCTCTTCTAATAGTCTTTAATTTAAAGTCTATTTTGTCTGATATGAGAATTGCTACTCCAGCTTTCTTTTGATTTCCATTTGCATGGAATATCTTTTTCCATCCCCTTACTTTCAATCTGTATGTGTCTCTAGGTCTGAAGTGGGTCTCTTGTAGACAGCATATATATGGATCTTGTTTTTGTATCCATTCAGCCAATCTGTGTCTTTTGGTGGGAGCATTTAGTCCATTTACATTTAAGGTAATTATTGATATGTATGTTCCTATTCCCATTTCCTTAATTGCTTTGGGTGTGTTATTGTAGGTACATTCCTTCTGTTGTGTTTCTTGCCTAGAGAAGTTCCTTTAGCATTTGTTGTAAAGCTGGTTTGGTGGTGCTGAACTCTCTCAGCTTTTGCTTGTCTGTAAACGTTTTAATTTCTCCATCAAATCTGAATGAGATCCTTGCTGGGTAGAGTAATCTTGGTTGCAGGTTTCTCTCCTTCATCACTTTAATTATGTCCTGCCACTCCCTTCTGGCTTGTAGAGTTTCTGCTGAGAGATCAGCTGTTAACCTGATGGGGATTCCCTTGTGTGTTATTTGTTGTTTTTCCCTTGCTGCTTTTAATATGATTTCTTTGTGTTTAATTTTTGACAGTTTGATTAATATGTGTCTTGGCGTATTTCTCCTTGGATTTATTCTGTATGGGACTCTCTGTGCCTCCTGGACTTGATTAACTATTTCCTTTCCCATATTAGGGAAGTTTTCAACTATAATCTCTTCAAATATTTTCTCAGTCCCTTTCTTTTTCTCTTCTTCTTCTGGAACCCCTATAATTCGAATGTTGGTGCGTTTAATGTTGTCCCAGAGGTCTCTGAGACTGTCCTCTGTTCTTTTCATTCTTTTTTCTTTATTTTGCTCTGCAGCAGTTATTTCCAGTATTTTATCTTCCACCTCACTTATCCATTCTTCTGCCTCAGTTATTCTGCTATTGATCCTGTCTAGAGTATTTTTCATTTCATTTATTGTGTTTTTAATTGATGCTTGATTCATCTTTATTTCTTCTAGGTCCTTGTTAACTGTTTCTTGCATTTTGTCTATTCTATTTCCAAGATTTTGGATCTTGGAAATAGAATCTTGGATCATCTTTTCTATCATTATTCTGAATTCTTTTTCAGGTAGACTGCCTATTACGTCTTCATTTGTTAGGTCTGGTAGGTTTTTATCTTGCTCCTTCACCTGCTGTGTGTTTTTCTGTCTTCTCATTTTGCTTATGTTACTGTGTTTGGGGTCTCCTTTTAGCAGGCTGCAGATTCGTAGTTCCCGTTGTTTTTGGTGTCTGTCCCCAGTGGCTAAGTTTGTTTCAGTAGTTTGTGTAGGCTTCCTGGTGGGGGGGACTAGTGCCTGTGTTCTGGTGGTTGAGGCTCGATCTTGTCTTTCTGGTGGACAGGTCCACATCTGGTGGTGTGTTTTGGGGTGCCTGTGGCCTTATTATGTTTTTAGGCAGTCTCTCTGTTAATGGGTGGGGTTGTGTTTCTGCTTGCTAGTTGCTTGGCATAGGGTGACCAGCACTGTAGTTTGGTGGTCGTTGACTGAAGCTGGGTGCTGGTGTTCAGATGGAGATCTCTGGGAGATTTTCGCCGCTTGATATTATGTGGAGCTGGGAGGTCTTTTGTGGACCCGTGTCCTGAAGTTGGCTCTCCCACTTCAGAGGCACAGCACTGACTCCTGGCTGCAGCACCAAGAGCCTTTCATCTACCCAACTCAGAATAAAAGGGAGAAAAAGTAGAAAGAAAGAATTAGTAGAAGAAAGAAAGAGAGAGAGAAAGAAAGGAAGAAAGGAAGGAAGATAAAAGGAGGGAGGGAGGGAGGAAGGATGGAAAGAAAGAAAGGAGGGAGGGAGGGAGGAATGAAAGAAAAAGGAAGAGTGAATGGAAGAAGGGAGGGAGGGAGGGAGGAAGGAAAGAAAGAAAGAAAGAAAGAAAGACAGGAGGGAGGGAGAGAGGAAGGAAAGAAAAAGAAAGTGAAAGGAAGAAGGGTGGGAGGGAGGGAGGAAGGAAAGAAAGACAGGAGGGAGGGAGGGAGGGAGGAAGGAAAGAAAAAGAAAGAGTGAAAGGAAGAAGGGAGGGAGGGAGGGAGTAAGGAAAGAAAGAGAGAAAGAAGGAAAGGAGGGGCGGAGGGAGGGAGGGAGGAAGGGAAGGTAGGAAAAAAAGAAAGAGCAGGTAAAGTAAAATAGAATAAAGTATGAAATATAGTAGCGTTATTAAAATTAAAAAGTAATTATTGGGAAAAAAACGGACAGATAGAACCCTGGGACATATGGTGGAAGCAAAGCTATACAGAGAGAATCTTACACAGAAGAATACACATACACATTCACAAAAAGAGAGCAGGGGGAAAAATCAAAAATCTTGCTCTCCAAGTCCACCTCCTCAATTTGGGATAATTCGTTGTAAAAAGAGGAAAAGGGCGAGAAGTCTGAAATCTTGCTCTCTAAGTCCACCTCCTTAATTTGGGATAATTCGTTGTAAAAAGAGGAAAAGGGGGGGGGGGAAGTCTTAAATCTTGTCCTCAAAGTCCACTTCCTCAATTTGGGATGATTCGCTGTCCATTCATGCACTCCACAGACGCAGGGCACATCAAGTGGACCGTGGAGCTTTAATCCGCTGCCTCCGAGGCTGCACAGAGAGATTTCCCTGTCTCTTCTCTGCTCTCACAGCTCCCGGGTCTCAGCCTTGGACCTGGCCCCGCCTCTGCGCGTAGGTCGCCGGAGGGCGTCCGTTCTTCGCTCAGACAGGACGGGTTTAAAGGAGCCGCTGATTCGGGGGCTCTGGCTCACTCAGGCAGAGGGGAGGGAGGGGCACGCAGTGTGGGGCGGGCCTGCGGCGGCAGAGGCCGGCGTGACGTTGCAGCAGCCCGTGGCGCTCCGTGCGCTTTCCCGGGAAAGCCATCCCCGGGTCCCGGGACCCCGGCAGTGGCGGGCTGCACAGGCCCCCCGGAAGGCGGGGCGGACAGTGACCCGCGCTCGCACACAGTCCCCGCGGCGGCGGCAGCAGCAGCCCCAGCGTCCCACGCCCGTCTCCGGGGTCCGCGCCTTTAGCCGCGGCTCGCGCCCGTCTCCGGCGCTTCCCCAAGCAGCCCTCTTAATGCCCTCTCCTCGCGCACCAGGAAACAAAAGGGAAGAAAAAGTCTCTTGCCTCTTCGGCAGCTCCAGACGCTTTCCCCGGACTCCCTCCGGGCTAGCCGTGGTGCACTAACCCCTTCAGGCTCTCTTCCTGCCGCCAGCCCCAGTCCTCTCCCTCCGCTCCGACTGAAAGCCGATACCCGAGCCTCAGCTCCCAGCCCCGCCCGCCCCGGCGGCCGAGCAGACAAGCCTCTCGGGCTGGTGTGTGCCTGAGGGCACCGATCCTCTGTGCCGGAATCTCTCCGCTTTGCCCTCCGCACCCCTGTTGCTGTGCTCTCCTCCGCTACTCCGAAGCTTTCCCCCTCCGCCACCTGCAGTCTCCGCCGGCGAAGGGGCTTGTAGTGTGTGGAAACCTTTCCTCCTTCACGGCTCCCTCCCACTGGTGCAGGTCCCGTCCCTATCCTTTTGTCTCTGTTTATTCTTTTTTCTTTTGCCCTACCCAGGTATGTGGGGAGTTTCTTGCCTTTTGGGGGGTGTGAGATCTTCTGTCAGCGTTCAGTAGGTGTTCTGTAGGAGTTGTTCCACGTGTAGATGAATTTCTGATGTATCTGTGGGGAGGAAGGTGATCTCCGCGTCTTACTCTTCCACCATCTTCCCAGGGTCCCTGTCTTGGTGTTTATGATTGTATATCTTTAGACACACTGTAAATCCATCATTTCATCTATTTCATGAATATTTTCTATGTAACTTGTAATTTTTAGTGTTTCATTTGTACTATCTTCCTAATTGATTCCAATGATGTGCCTGTTAAATCTTTATATAAATTCCATATCTATTACTTTCCTTTTACTCACTTCCATTCACTTGTGTTTCTTTTTTCAGTTCTGTCCTCCATGTCCTTTCCTGTGGTTTCCAGAGTATCTATTGCCATTTTTTGCTGCTATTAACAGGACTTTCATTTCTGAAATTTCCCCCTTCTATTTGATTCCTGAACTCTGTCAGCTCAATTTTCATCACTTTCTGTTGTCTTATTTTTCTTTAATCCATTATATTCATTTTTAATATCTTTATTGGAGTATAATTTTTACAATGCTCTGTTACCTTCTGATTTATAACAAAGTGAATCAGCTATACATATACATATATCCCCATATCTCCTCCCTCTTGTGTCTCCCACCCACCTTCCCTATCACACCCTTCTAGGTGGACACAAAGCACCAAGCTCATATCCGCATGAGCTGCAGCTGCTTCCCACTAGCTCTCTATTATACATTTGGTAGTGTATATATCTCCATGTCACTCTCTCACTTCGTCACAGATTACCCTTCCACCTGCCCATGTCCTCAAGTCCATTCTCTACATCTGCATCTTTATTCCTGTCCTGCCCCTAGGTTCTTCAGAACCTTTTTTTCCCCCTTAGATTCCATATATATGTGTTAGCATATGGTATTCGTTTTTCTCTTTCTGAATTACTTCACTCTGTTTGACAGACTCCAGGTCCATCCACCTCACTACAAATAACTCAGTCTTGTTTCTTTCTATGGCTGAATAATATTGCATTGCATATATGTGCCACATCTTCTTTATCCATTCATCTGTCAATAGACAGGTTGCTTCCATGTCCTGGTTATTGTAAATAGTGCTGCAGTGAACATTGTGGAACATGACTTTTTTTGAATTATGGGTTTTTCAGGATATATGCCCAGTAGTGGAATTGCTGGGTGATATGGTAGTTCTATTTTTAGGTTTTTAAGGAACCTCCATACTGTTCTCCATAGTGTCTGTATCAACTTACATTCCCACCAACAGTGCAAGAGGGTTCCCTTTTCCCCACACCCTATCTAGCATTTATTGTTTGTAGAATTTTTGATGATGGCCATTCTGACTGGTGTGATATGATACCTCATTGTGGATTTGATTTGCATTTCTGTATTGATTAGCAATGTTGAGCATCCTTTCATGTGTTTGTTGGCAATCTGTATGTCTTCTTTGGAGAAATGTCTATTTAGGTCGACTGCCCATTTTGGGATTGGGTTATTTGCTTTTTTTGATATTGAGCTGCATGATCTGCTTGTATATTTTGGAGATTAATCCTTTGTCAGTTGCTTCATTTACAAATATATTCTCCCATTTTGAGGGTTGGTGTTTCATCTTGTTTATGGTTTCCTTTGCTGTGCAAAAGCTTTGAAGTTTCATTAGGCCCCATTTGTTTATTTTTGTTTTTATTTCCATTTCTCTAGGGGTGGATCGAAAAGGATCTTGCTGTGATTTATGTCATAGAGTATTCTTCTTATGTTTTCCTCCAAGAGTTCTATAGTGTCTGTCCTTACAATTCGATCTTTAATCCATTTTGAGTTTATTTTTGTGTATGGTGTTAGGAAGTGTTCTAATTTCATTCTTTTACATGTAGCTTTCTTCTACTTACATGTAGTTTTCCCAGCATGACTTATTGAAGAGTCTGTCTTTTCTCCATTGTATATTCTTGCTTCTTTTTACCAAAAATAAGGTGACCATATGTGCTTGGGTTTATCTCTGGGCTTTCTATCCTGTTCCATTTATTTATATTTCTATTTTTGTGGCAGTACCTTACTGTCTTGATTACTATAACTTTGTAGTATACTCTGAAGTGCAGGAGCCTGATTTCTCCAGCTCCATTTTACTTTCTCAAGATTGTTTTGCTATTCGAGGTCTTTTGTGTTTCCATACAAATTGTGAAATATTTTGTTCTAGTTCTGTGAAAAATGCCAGTGGTAGTTTGATAGGGATTGCATTGAATCTGTAGATTGCTTTGGGTAGTATAGTCATTTTCACAATGTTGATTCTTCCTATCCAAGAACATGGTATATCTCTCCAACTGTTTGTATCATCTTTAATTTCTTTCATCAGTATCTTACAGTTTTCTGCATACACGTCTTCTGTCTCCTTAAGTAGGTTTATTCCTCAGTATTTTATTCTTTTTGTTGCAGTGGTAAATGGGAGTGTTTCCTCAATTTCTCATTCAGATTTTTCATCATTATTGTATAGGAATGCAAGAGATTTCTGTGCATTAATTTTTTATCCTGCTACTTTACCAAATTCATTGATTAGTCTAGCAGTTTTCTGGTAGCATCTTTAGGATTCTCTATGTATAGTATCTTGTCATCTGCAAACAGTGACAGCTTTACCTCTTCTTTTCAAATTTGGATTACTTTGATTTCTTTTTCTTCTCTGATTTTTGTGACTGAAACTTCCAAAACTATGTTGAATAATAATGGTAAGAGTGGGCAACCTTGTCTTCTTCCTGATCTTAGTGGAAATGGTTTCAGTTTTTCACCATTGAGAATGATGTTAGCTGTGGGTTTGTCATATATGGCCTTTATTATGTTGAAGTTCCCTCTATGACTACTTTCTGGAGGGTTTTTATCATACATAGGTGTTGAATTTTGTCAAAAGCTTTTTCTGCATCTATTGAGTTTATCATATGGTTTTTACCCTTCAGTTTGTTAATATGGTGTATCACATTGATTGATTTGCATATATTGAAGAATCCTTGCATTCCTGGGATAAACCCCACTTCATCATCTTGTATGATCCTTTTAATGTGCTGTTGGATTCTGTTTGCTAGAATTTGTTTGAGGATTTTTGCATCTATGTTCATCAGTGATATTGGCCTGTAGTTTTCTTTTTTGTGACATCTTTGTCTGGTTTGGTATCAGGGTGATGGTGGCCTCGTAGAATGAGTTTGGGAGTGTTCCTCCTTCTCCTATATTTTGGAAGAGTTTGAGAAGGATAGGTGTTAGCTCTTCTCTAAATATTTGATAGAATTTGCCTGTGAAGCCATCTGGTCCTGGACTTCTTTTGTTGGAAGACTTTTAATCACAGTTTCAATTTCAATGTTTGTGATTGTTCTGTTTATATTTTCTATTTTTTCCTGGTTCAGTCTCAGAATGTTGTACTTTTCTAAGAATTTGTCCATTTCTTCCAGGTTGTCCATTTTATTGGCATAGAGTTTCTTGTAGTAATCTCTCATGATCCTTTGTATTTCTGCAGTGTCAGTTGTTAATTCTCCGTTTTCATTTCTAATTCTATTTATTTGAGTCTTCTCCCTTATTTTCTTGATGAGTGTGGAGCATGGTTTATCAATTTTGTTTATCTTCTCACAGAAGCAACTTTTAGTTTTATTGATCTTTGCTATTGTTCTTTCATTCATTTTTCATTTATTTCTGATCTGATTTTTATGATTTCTTTCCTTTTGCTAACTTTGGGGTTTTTTTTTTTCTTTCTCTAATTGCTTTAGGTGTAAGGTTAGGTTGTTTATTTGAGATTTTTTTGTTTCTTTAGATAGGATTGTATTGCTATAAACTTCCCTCCTAGAACTGCTTTTGCTACACCCCAAAGGTTTTTAGTCATTGTGTTTTCATTGCCATTTGTTTCCAGGTTTTTTTGATTTCCTCTTTGATTTCTTCAGTTATCTCTTGGTTATTTACTAGTGTATTGTTTAGTTTCCTTTTTTACAGATTTTTTCCTGTAATTGATATCTAGGCTCATAGTGTTGTGGTCAGAAAAGATACCTGATACGATTTCAATTTTCTTAAATTTACCAAGGCTTGGTTTGTGACCCAAGATCTAATCTATCCTGGAGAATTTTGCATGAGCAGTTGAGAAGAAACTGTATTCTGTTGTTTTTGGATGGAATGTCTTATAAATATCAATTAAGTCCATCTTTTTTAATGTGTCATTTAAACTTGTGTTTCCTTATTAATTTTCTGTTTGTATGATCTCTCCATTTGTATAAGTGAGGTGTTAAAGTCTCCTACTATTATTGTGTTACTGTCGATTTCCTCTTTTATGGCTCTTAGCATTTGCCTTATATATTGAGGTGCTCCTGTGTTGGGTGCATATATATGTATAATTGTTATATTTTCTTCTTGGATTAATCTCTTGATCATTATGTAGTGTCCTTCCTTGTCTCTTGTAACATTCTTTATTTTAAAGTCTATTTTAAAGTATTGTTGCTACTCCAGCTTTTTTTTTTGATTTCCATTTGCATGGACTATCTTTTTGCATCCCCTCACTTTCAGTCTGTATGTGTCTGTATGTGTCCCTAGGTCTGAAGGGGGTCTCTTCTAGACAGCATATATATGGGTCTTGTTTTTGTATCCATCCAGTGAACCTGTGTTTTTTTGTTGGAGCATTTAATCCATTCATGTTTAAGGTAGTTATTGATATGTATGCTCCTATCACCATGTTCTTAATTGTTTTGGGTTTGTTATTGTAGGTCTTTTCCTTCTCTTGTGTTTCCTGCATAGAGAAGTTCCTTTAGCATTTGTTGTAAAGCTGACTTGGTGGTGCTGAATTCTCTTAGCTTTTGCTTGTCTGTAAAGCTTTTAATTTCTCCATCGAATCTGAATGAGATCCTTGCTGCGTAGAGTAATCTTCTTTGTATGTTTTTCACTTTCATCACTTTAAATATGTCCTGTGACACCCTTCTGGCTTGCAGAGTTTCTGCTGAAAGGTCAGCTGTTAACCTTATGGGGATTTCCTTTTATGTTATTTGTTGGTTTTCCCTTGCTGCTTTTAATATTTTTTCTTTGTGTTTAATTTTTGATAGTTTGATTAATATGTGTTTTGGCATGTTTCTCCTTGGAGTTATCCTGTATGGGACTCTCTGCACTTCCTGGACTTGATTGACGATTTCCTTTCCGACATTAGGGAAGTTTTCAACTATAATCTCTTCAAATATTTTCTCAGTCACTGTCTTTTTCTCTTCTTCTTCTGGAACCCCTATAATTCGAATGTTGGTGCGTTTAATGTTGTCCCAGAGGTCTCTGAGATTGTCCTCAGTTCTTTTCATTCTTTTTTCTTTCCTCTGCTCTGCAGTAGTTATTTCCACTATTTTATCTTCCACATCACTTATCCGTCCTTCTGTCTCAGTTATTCTGCTATTGATTCCTTCTAGAGAATTTTTAATTTCATTTATTAAAATGAAGTTAATTATGCTGTTCATCATAATTTCATCATTGTTTGTTTGCTCTTTAGTTCTTCAAGGTCCTTGTTAAATGTTTTTTTGTATTTTCTCCATTCTATTTCCAATATTTTGCATCATCTTTACTATCATTACTCTATTCTTTTTCAGGTACACTGCCTATTTCCTCTTCATTTGTTTGGTCTGGTGGATTTTTACCTTTCTCCTTCATCTGCTGTGTATTTCTCTGTTTTCTCATTTTGGTTAACTTACTGTGTTTGAGGTATCCTTTTCACAGGCTGCACGTTCGTAGTTCCCATTGTTTTTGGTGTCTGCCCCCAGGTGGTAAGGTTGGTTCAGTGTGTTGTGTAGGTTTTTGGCTGAGGGGACTGGTGCCTGTGTTTCTGTGGATGAGGCTGGATCTTGTCTTTCTGGTGGGCAGGCTGCATCTGGTGGTGTGTTTCGGGGTGTCTGTGACCCTATTATGATTTTAGGCAGCTTTTCTGCTAATGTGTGGGGTTGTGTTCCTATTTTGCTAGTTGTTTGGCATGGGGCTTCCAGCACTGGAGCTTGCTGGCCATTGGGTGGAGCTGGTTCTTAGTGTTGAGACAGAGATCTCTGGGAGAGCTCTCACAGATTGATATTACATGTAGCCAGGAGGTCCCTGGTGGTTCAATGTCCTGAATTTGGCTCTCCCACCTCAGAGGTTCAGGTCTGACACCTGACCAGAACACAAAGACCCTGTCAGACACACGGCTGAAAAGAAAAGGCAGAAAAATAAAAGAAAGAAAAAAAGAAAGAAAAAAAAAGGCATTAAAATAAAAAATTAAAAAATATTAAAGTAAAAAAATAAAAATTAATTAAAAAAAAGAAAGAAAGAAAGAAGAGAGCAACCAAACCAGAAAAACAAATCTACCAATGACAACAAGTGATGAAAACTATACAAAAAACAAAACAAAACAGAAATGGACAGACAGAACTCTAAGACAAATGGTAAAAGCAAAGCTATAAAGACAAAATCACACAAAGAAACCTACACATACACACTCACTAAAAGAGAAAAAGGAAAAACAAAACAACACCAAAAATATATATATATATATAAAGAAAAAGAGCAACCAAATCAGTAAACAAATTGCCAATTATAATAAGCTCTAAATACTAAACTGAAATAAGCATAAAACCAGAAACAAATTAGATGCAGAAATCAAATCCCAAGTCTATATTTGCTCCTAAAGTCCACTGCCTCAATTTTGGGGTGATTCATTGTTTATTCAGATATTCCACAGATGCAGACTACATCAAATTGATTGTGGAGATTGAATCTGCTACTCCTGAGGCTGCTGGGAGAAATTTCCCTTTCTCTTCTTTGTTCACACAGCTCCTGGGGTTCAGCTTTGGATTTGGCCCTGCCTCTGTGTGTAGGTCGCCTGAGGGCATCTGTTCCCTGCCCAGACAGCGGGGCTAAAGTAGCAGCTGATTCCGGGGCTCTGGCTCACTCAGGCCTGGGAGGAGGGAGGAGTGTACGGAATGTAGGGTGAGCCTGCGGCAGCAGAGGCCAGAGTGATGTTGCAACAGCCTGCGGCACGCCGTGTGTTCTCTGGGGAAATTGTCCCTGGATCATGGGACCCTGGCAGTGGTGGGCTGCACAGCCTCCTGGGAGGGAAGGTGTGGATAGTGGCCTGTGCTTGCACACAGGCTTTTTGGTGGCTGCAGCAGCAGCCTTAGTGTTTCATGCCCGTCTCCAGTGTCCACGCTGATAGCCGTGGCTCTAGGGGGTACTCTGAATCCTCTCTCCTTGTGCACCCCAAAACAATCATCTCTTGCCTCTTAGGCAGGTCCAGAGTTTTTCCTGGACTCTCTCCCTGCTAGCTGTGGTGCACTAACCCCCTTCAGGCTGTGTTCATGCAGCCAACCCCAGTCCTCTCCCTGGGATCTCCATATATTCATTTTTTGAACTCTTGTGTCATGAGGTCATTTTTCTTTCATTTCTTTGTTTTCTTGGAGTTATGTTGACCCATAATTGTCATCTGCTTTATGATGTAATTTGTATACTTTATATTCTGCACCTTGGTTTTGTTTTTTCATTTTTCTTTTCCTTACAGTCTTTCAGGGACTGTCTAAATTTTTTCTTGTTATTACTTTGAGTGTTGACTGTTTATTCATATGATCAGCTCTTGGTTGATGTATCATAGAAGAGAGAATATAACTCAGGTGGATTAACAGACAGCTTTGATTTTAGTCTGCAGTCAATTCCTTACCAATACCATACTTTATAAGTGTGTCTTTGTTCTGGGCTAACACGATGTTCTGGGTTTGAAATCAGAGTATACAGATCTGAATTCTGATGCCAACTGTTCTTAGCTCTATAATCTTTGCAGTTTTCTTCTACTCCCTGAGCCTCATGCTCTGCATTTTTAATATTGTGTAACAATAACACCTTCTTCATAGGGTTCTGCTCAAGATTAAAGCAAATAATTCATGTAATGCACTTAGTGCAGTGCCTGGTACATGGTAAGTTATTAGTATTAATTATTATTAGAGCAAAGCCTCATTTAGCAGTCTTCAGTGAAAAGATTTCATTTACTATCACACCTCTTTAGCAGACTAAACTTGTCAACTGCAAGATGGATTACCATCTTCTATTTCTTCTTTGTTTTGTCACACCATGTATCAGTTTCTTATGGCTGCTGTACCAAATTACCACAAACTTAGTGGCTTAAAGCAACACAAATTTATTATCTTACAGTTCTGGAGGTCAGATGTTTAAAATGGGTTTCACTGAGCTAAAATTTAGGCACTGGTAAGGCTATGTTCCTTTCTGGGACCCCTGGGGAAGAATCAGTTTCATCTTTCCAGCTTCTAGGGGCTGCCTACATTCCTTGACTTATAGCCACCTTCCATCTTCAAAATCAGCAATGGCTGGTTGAGTCTTTCTTTCAATGCTTTCTTGCTGGTTCTGACTTTTCTGCCTCCCTGTTTCCCATTTAAGGACCCTTGTGATTACTTTGGTTCTGCCTATATAATGCAAGGTAATCTTCCATATAAAGGTCATTGATTAGCCCTCTTGATTCCATTTGAAAACTTAATTTCCCCTTGCCATGTAATCTATAGGTTCTAAGGATTATGACATGGACAACTTTTTAGGGCCATTATTCTGCCTATCACACACCCAATAGCCTGCTTTCTTGCAAAATGTCTTGTCTGTTTTTTTCAGTCAGGTCCATCTCTTCTTCCTGTCTGTAGTGTCAGACAGGGTTGCTCCAGAAGCCCTCCACAAAATTAGACTTACGTTACAAGCTAAGGGTCATAGAATTTTGCTCTTTAGTATGTCTAAAACTCTTATGGAAGATTTCATACAGGGCTCAAGTTCTTTAAGGGATCAGTCTGTTCTCGGTTTCCTCCTCTAAGCCTATTTTTTTTACAGGCCCTTAGTGCCATTTTGCACAGCCTTGAGGTTGCAATTATTTTCTCTCTTGGTTGAAGATGGTGTTTGCTGCTTTCATTATTCTTTTTGTTTTCAGTTAATGTCAGGAAGGCAAGACAAAGTTGCCATTAACCTGCCATCTTACCAAACATATCCATCTATTTTCTTTAATTAAGAAAAAAATTTAGAGCAATTTTATGTTCACAGCTATATTGAGATGAAGGTACACAGATTTCCCAAATACTCCCTGCTCCCACACACACATAGCCTTCCCCATTATCAACTTCCCCCACCAGAGTGTTATGTTTTTAATCAAGGATGAACCTACATTGACACATTATCATCCACAGGCTATAGTTTACCTTAAGGTTCACTCTTGGTTTGTACAATACATTCTATGAGTTTGGACAAACATATAATGACATGTATCCATCATTATTGTATCATACAGAGTATTTTCACTGCCCAAAAAATCCTCTGTGCTCAACCTATTCCTCCTTTCCTCCTCTATCCTAAATCCCTGGCAACCACTAATCTTTTTACTGTCTCCATAGTTTTGCTTTTTCCAGAATGTCATATAGTCGGAGTCATACAGCATGAAGCCTTTTCAGATGGGCTGCTTTCACTTTGTAACATGCATATAAGATTCTTCCATGTCTTTTCATGGATGAAGAGCTCATTTCTTTTTAGTGCTGAATAATATTCCATTGTCTAGCTATACCATAGTTCGTTTATTCATTCACCTACTGAAAGATATCTGGGTTGCTTCCAGGTTCTGGAAATTATGAATAAAGGTGTTATAAATATCTGTGTGCACTTTTTTTGTGTGGGCACAAGTTTTCAACAACTTTGGGTAAATACCAAGGAGCACAACTGCATGGTAACAGTATGTTTAATTTTGTAAGAAACTGCCATACTTCCCTTCAAATTGGCATTCTATTTTGAATTCCTACCAGCATTGAATAAATGTTCCTACTGTTCCATATTCTCATCAGCATTTGGTGTTGTCAGAGTTCTTGATTTTGGCCATTCTAATAGGTTTGTAGGGGTATCTGATTGTTGTTTTAATATGCATTTCCCTGATGACACGTGATGTGGAGTATCTTTTCATATGCTTATTTGCCATCTGTATATGTTCTTTTGTGAGATGCCTGTTAAAATCTTTGACCCAATTTTAATCAGTGTGTTTATTTTTTTATTATTTACTTTTCAGAATTGTTTGTATATTTTAGATAACAGCCCTTTATCAGTTGTGTCTTTTGCGAATATTTTGTGAACTGTCTTCTCATCTTCTTGATATCCATCAATTTTTAATGTCATATGTATCAGACATTTTTGAAGGGTTTACCTGTAGAAGGTACTTTCTGACCTTCCAACACTAATGCAGGGTTTTTTTTTCTAACATTATATTGTTGTAGTCATTACAAGAGGTTCAATATCAGATTCAAGAGATTAGACATCAAATCAAAGCTCAAAGTATCACATTATCTGAAATCTCCCTCCTCAATTGCATATTTCATAAACTAAGATTACATATTTTTAACATATACTATTTTCTGTTTCTTGCCATTTTTTTCTTTCTGGAAAGGAATGCTAGTTTAATCTGATTTTATGTAGACATATTTTGATTCTATGAATGATTGTAACCACTGGAGGGCTAATTGCTAAGAAATTTCACATGTTGGAATTTGGAAAGATTTTGGAAATTGTCCCCAGCTCCTCTGATTATTTACTGCATTTACTGATTTGATAACAGTAATTACTATAATGTCAAATATCTTGTGCTCAACAACTTACAAGAATCTGAAGCAAAAGTATGTTCAGGAAGCAAATTATCCCCTAAATAGGTGACCCTGAAGCCTCATGAACTAACTGTGGCTTCCTCACTTATTAATAAGCATCATTTCCAAGCAACCAAGATGTATTGAGTTGGGAGTCCCTAAGTGCGAGAGGGTCCAGAAATAGCTTTGACTTTTCTTTTTTTAATTTACCTTGTGGGGCTATGGGGAAAGAGCAATCTTTTAGTCTGTCAATATCACCAGCAACAGCACCACATGAAGAGAGGATGGGGAGGGGAGGAGTGAGGTAATGGGGGGAGGCTCAGCTGAGGAGATGGAATATCTATTTGACACAGAAGAGGGTCCTCAGAACTCTGCAGAGCTGAAATGTCAAAAGCGGCCACTGAAAAAGAACCGAGTCATCAGAATTTTGACATTGACAAGGCTGCACTACATACAATATATGTGACTTCTAATACCCACCAACTGTTATACCATGTACTAAGACATTTTCCATTTCTATCTTCAGTCTCTGGTAAATTTAATTGTTTTATTTTATTTTTTGATATTTCCCTATTCCATTTTCCTTTATTCATTTTATTCAACAAACATATACTCATATGCATTGCCTTTAAAACTGTGTCTTGATATGCTCATAAGTAATTTTTTCTTATCAAATTTGGAGAGCTACTTAAGAGATCAAATGAAATAATGTATAAAACACACTGTGAAAAATAGAAAATAATACAAAATATATGTTATTTCTTTTAATTAAAATTACAAAATTTATGCAATATAATATGTAGTGCAAATGCTAATACAGCATCACTTAACTGTAATTTTATAACAAAGTAGACATGTCATATGCACAAAATGCAGAACCATAATTTCTTTGCAAAGGGTTTTCTTTCAATTTCATCAAAAATTATAATTCTTAACTGAGAGAACTAGATGCCACTGTTTTCATGCCCTTATCTTATTTAACAATGTTTTTGGGCAGGATTCAACCTCTGGCAAGGTTGCTGCTAAACTAAGCGTGAACTTCTGAATGGGAGGAAAATTCCCATGGTTTCAGTATTAAAACATGCTATTGGAAAAATACAGTAGGATGCCATGGAAATACTGCTGAATTCAAGCACACATCCATCACTAAGGACCAGTGAGTTCTTTGTCAAACCATGTATTCCGTCTAGGTTGTTTACTCACTTGCAAAATATAAGTGCGGGGGTAGGGGAAGCTACCATTAAGGTGACTGTTAGTCTCAAAAATAAATGATATATGGGGAAATGTATATTTGGATAATTGTACGCAAAACATGACTATATGTATTTTATTGGCTTGAGGAAAGAGGAGAAAAACCAGGGACCTCCTAGACCTACACTCTCTAAAATGGCAGGCAGTAGACATATATGGCTATTTAGCACCTGAAATATGGCTAGTGCCGCTGAAGAACTAAATCTTCCATCTCTTCAATTTTAATTTAAATTAAAAAACCTGAAACAGGGGAGTTCCCTGGCGGTCCAATGGCTAAGACTGCCTTCCAATGCAGGGGGTGTGGGTTTGATTCCTGGTCGGGGAGCTAAGATCCCACATGCCTCATGGCCAAAAAACCAAAACATAAAACAGAAGCAATATTGTAACAAATCCAATAAAGACTTTAAAAATGGCCCACATCAAAAAAAAAATCTTAAAACCTGAAACAGTGTAGAATATTTTTCTGTCAAACACAACTTCCTTGGTAAGGTAGGACTACATTTCGTTTAAGCCATTGAAAATTTAGCATCCAAATTAAGATGTGCTAGAAGTGGGGAATGTACATTAGAGTTTTAAAAAGTGCAAAAATGTAAAATATCTGATTAATCATTTTTATATTAATTACACTATGTAATAATCTGAATAATGATGACCCAACGCTATCAGCTACTAAACCCTGCAACTTGTACCTTATTTGGGAAAAGGGTCTTTACAGACATGCTTAAAGATTTTGAGATGAGAAGATTATCTGGGATTATCCAGGTGGGCCTTAAATTTAATCACATGCTTATAAGTGAAAGGTATAGGGATATTTGGACATTAACAAAAGAAGAGACAACTGGACCATGGAGGCAAAGATTGGAGTGATGCAGCCACCAGCCAAAGAATGTCAGCAGCCACCAGAAACTGGACAAAGCAAAAGAAAGATTCGTCCTTAGAGCCTTTGGAGAAAGTATGGTCTTGTTGAAACCTTGATTTTGGTCCAATGAAACTGATTTCAGACTCTGACCTCCAGAACTGTGAGAGAATAAATTTTAATTGTTTGAATCCTCCAAGTTTGTGATAATTTGTTATAGCAGCCCCTGGAAACTAATATACTTATTGAAATTATGATATTTTCATCATATTGAGTTAACTGTAATATTATATCAAAATTAATTTCACCTGTTTGTTTTTCTTAATGTGGCTTCTTGAAATTTTAAATTAACTTTGTAGCTCTCATTAAATTTCTGTTGGGCAGTGCTATCTTAGGCCATGTCATCCTACAGAACATAGGAATCAGAAGCCTGTCACCTCTTCACTGGTTGAAGATCCCTGAACATCCTAAAGAGAAAAAGAGAAAGTGTATCTGTCCAGGAAATGACTCCCAACAGCTTCAGTGCTATGTACTCAGATTCTTTCACTGCCAATATTTTGTCTCCTACCTTTGTGAAATAAAGATATAGGCCAGCATGCATTCAAAATTAAGACTTCTCTGTAATTTATCTTTTTCCATTATTTTGAAAAAAGCTCTTCATGTAAATATAAACATCCTAAAGGAGATTTCTTTCTTTTTTTCCACCCCTCCACCCAAATCTTCTTTTCAGAACAGAGCTCAGAGGGTGTACATAGTACATTGTTTCTTCTTTGATTTGCCTGACACTATTTAATGAAAAGCAAGAAAGCTAGGAACATGGGCATCCACATTGCTTTTGAAGGCAGAAAAACCAAACATACACACAAAAAAGGACTCAACCCAAAAGACCTTAACAATTTACACATGTACACATACTCCATATGCAGAGATCATTTCATAAGCACTTAAAATGTATTTTTAGCATTTGCCAGAACTTTTTTTTCTTCAGAGTGAAACCACAAATACAAACTTGTTTTCTTGCTACACTTATGAACCCCCCATAATGCTGAGATGGGGGACCTGAGCAGGGTTGAGGAGATACAATTCATGGCACATAGTTTCACATTTCCCAGGCTTATGATTATGTAAGTCAGCCAACAGAATGACAGTAATTACAGGCAGCACATTGTAATGTGGTAATTTGGTATCAATAATCTCCACTGTTAATTTATAAATGTGATCTTACAGAAAATATACAGATAGCCAAATTTTGATTTGCTTGGTTTTATACATTATAAGCCTGTTATAGACAGACAGGGGCTCATCTCTCCTTGCTCTTCTGAGCTCTTCCTAGAAGGCAGGTTGCATGTATTGGCTGAGATGTTTGCCATCTTCCTGGTTGATGCCCTCATTCTTTGGAAGAGGAAATGGAGGACTAGAGAAAGACAGTACTTTTTCTACTTCCTGGAAGAGCCACTAACTTAGGGAAAATTATCCTTTCTGTTTCTAAAAATGATTGCAAATCTTTTCTGAAGCACCACCCATCAGAGCTGGACTCACCTTCCTTCTGTGTCTTCTCCTATGTGTCTGCTGTCTCCAGCAATAACAGTGCCATTCTCATGACATATGACTATGTCCCCTTCACATCATTCCTTTATCATCCCTCACTTCAAATTCTAACTCTAATCTGCTCAATGAACCTATATAATGCTTTTTAAAAAAATGTCCTCTCCTTTCCATTTCCTGAGTTGCTCACCTAGTGGTCCCAACTGCTTTTCAATTTGATATTACAAAGGGTTTCTTACAGAGCATTCAACCTCAAATATTTTCCAAGATTTGAAAATCCCCCTCTCCAATCCTAACCTACCTTTCACAGTGTGGCCATATGAGTTTTCTTAAAGTCAATCCCTAATCATAGTCCTCCACTCAGTAGCTCTCTATTCCATTAGGAATAAAATTCACACACATTAATTTGGTATCCAAAGGCCTCCACAATCTGACCTCACTCCACTTTTCAACCCTTCTGACTGACAAGTCACTTTCATGCACGAGACTCTCCAAATGACTTCTTGTCCTTTTCCAAGTGTTTCCTTCTCTCTCATGCTTCCATAGATTTGTTTATGTTATTTTTTCTTTGTCATTTCCTTCCCTTCCATTATCCCTGCCTTACTAACAGTTTTTGTCCATCTTTCAATGCTCAGTATAAATTGCCTTTCTCCATGGAGCCATCTATGATCCTTTTTATGGAAAACTTCTATTGAAACTAACCTCTCTTACTTCTATGTTTCCTTAACTTTCTTAAGGAACTCACCACATTCTGCCTTATGTTGCCGTATTGGCACATTGCATCTCCCTACCAGAGTGGGAAATTCATACCACGAGTGCCTATCAGTTGCCAGGCAGCATGAAATGGAATGAGTCCATGCCATGCTGGGTTTATGAATACGAGAAGTGAACACAGTTACAATTGGACTGAAACTTCTTAGGGTGAAAGTGGAATGGGAGAGACAGGACAGCAAAATGTAGTTTCCTGAGTTGGAGTCAAGCCAGAGCAATGGGGTTAGCAGCAGTGCTCTTAGGCAAAGTGCTTGACCACATAGAATCATTAAGGCTCTTTTGCTCTCTTCCTGCTGGGAAACCCTTACAATAAGGATTCGCTTTGAGGGAAGGGGTTCTGTGCACATGATTATTCTTTCCCTCTAAACCCCAGGGGTAGGATGCTGGTAATTACTTTTAGATCTGTTCAGTGTAATTACACAATAATCCTCAGCCACCTATAAATATTCTGTCATTACATGGCGTTTTCCTAGTGAACTCTACTAGGTTTCCTTGTCAGATAATTATAGCTGTGCCACAGGGCAAAGATTAGCGGCACTAAGAACTTCTAGTATTACACTCACATTTCAGCTGCAGGGCACTTTCCATTTGTAGAAGCATAAGCTGCAAAGAAGCTGCATACTTTGGCATGTAAAGAGGCTGCAGTTTTTGGAGTTTGGGGTGAAGAAGGAGCTTCTCCTCCCCACCATCATGGGATGAGGAGGATACCAGAATCTTTGACTTTCTTTTTTCACAAATCTAGAGGGAAAGAGGTAAAGTTAGCATATATCTACTTTGGTTTCTCTAAAGAATAACGTGGAGAGCACCAGCAAAATACGCCAAAGCAATAATTCATCTTGACATGAAAACAAGAATTGAAGAACCAAGTTAGTGGTTTGCATACTTGCTTCTCCCACTATATTATATAAACCCTTGAAGAACATTTAAAATTTTTCTCACCTTTATATCCCCCTCATCCACAAGTGATGAGAATGAAAAGACATTTTCATATGATACCTGATAAATAATTCATTAAAATAATAAATAGAAGACAGACAAAGGGGAGAAAAGAGGAAATAAAGTAGAATGTGGAGGGCAGAGAGAAAGAGAATGAAAGGAAGAAAGAATGGAAAGAAGAACAGAGAGAAGCCAACAGGGAGGGAAGAAAGAGGAAGGAGCGAGGAGGAAACAAGGGCTTGGGGGGAAAGAATCCCATGCTTACTTTGCTTCCATGGCTTTGCCTTATTTTAAAAAGTGCAGTCTGGCAAACTAAAGTACATAGTACATACTGGAGGAGAGAATAAGATCAGAAGAACAAATTAAAACCACGTTAAAAAAAATATGAGTGTGAGATAAAGCTGGTTTGGGCCAGATTAAGAAAATAGGATTGAATAGGAACATACACAAGAGAATAGAAAAATAATTTGGAGAGAGCAGAATTAGATTTCAAGCTTGGTAGACTTCAAGACTAAAGAAATCAAGGGGGGGGGGGGCCCGGAGGAAGATGGCGGAAGAGTAAGACGCGGAGATCACCTTCCTCCCCACAGATACATCAGAAATTCATCTACACGTGGAACAACTCCAACAGAACACCTACTGAACGCTGACAGAAGACCTCAGACCCCCCCAAAAGGCAAGAAACTCCCCACATACCTGGGTAGGTCAAAAGAAAAAAGAATAAACAGAGACAATAGGATATGGACGGGACCTGCACCAGTGGGAGGGAGCCGTGAAGGAGGGAAGGTTTCTACACACTACAAGCCCCTTCGCGGGCGGAGACTGCAGGTGGCGGAGGGGGAAAGCTTCGGAGTAGCGGAGGAGAGCACAGCAACAGGGGTGTGGAGGGCAAAGCGGAGAGATTTTGGCACAGAGGATCGGTGCCCTCAGGCACACACCAGCCCGAGAGGCTTGTCTGCTCGGCCGCCGGGGCGGGCGGGGCTGGGAGCTGAGGCTCGGGTATCGGCTTTCAGTCGGAGCGGAGGGAGAGGACTGGGGCTGGCGGCAGGAAGAGAGCCTGAAGGGGTTAGTGCACCACGGCTAGCCCGGAGGGAGTCCGGGGAAAGCGTCTGGAGCTGCCGAAGAGGCAAGAGACTTTTTCTTCCCTTTTGTTTCCTGGTGCGCGAGGAGAGGGCATTAAGAGGGCTGCTTGGGGAAGCGCCGGAGACGGGCGCGAGCCGCGGCTAAAGGCGCGGACCCCGGAGACGGGCGTGGGACGCTGGGGCTGCTGCTGCCGCCGCCGCGGGGACTGTGTGCGAGCGCGGGTCACTGTCCGCCCCGCCTTCCGGGGGGCCTGTGCAGCCCGCCACTGCCGGGGTCCCGGGACCCGGGGATGGCTTTCCCGGGAAAGCGCACGGAGCGCCTCGGTCTGGTGCAACGTCACGCCGGCCTCTGCCGCCGCAGGCCCGCCCCACACTGCGTGCCCCTCCCTCCCCTCTGCCTGAGTGAGCCAGAGCCCCCGAATCAGCGGCTCCTTTAAACCCGTCCTGTCTGAGCGAAGAACGGACGCCCTCCGGCGACCTACGCGCAGAGGCGGGGCCAGGTCCAAGGCTGAGACCCGGGAGCTGTGAGAGCAGAGAAGAGACAGGGAAATCTCTCTGTGCAGCCTCGGAGGCAGCGGATTAAAGCTCCACGGTCCACTTGATGTGCCCTGCGTCTGTGGAGTGCATGAATGGACAGCGAATCATCCCAAATTGAGGAAGTGGACTTTGAGGACAAGATTTAAGACTTCCCCCCCCCCCCTTTTCCTCTTTTTACAACGAATTATCCCAAATTAAGGAGGTGGACTTAGAGAGCAAGATTTCAGACTTCTCGCCCTTTTCCTCTTTTTACAACGAATTATCCCAAATTGAGGAGGTGGACTTGGAGAGCAAGATTTTTGATTTTTCCCCCTGCTCTCTTTTTGTGAATGTGTATGTGTATTCTTCTGTGTAAGATTCTCTCTGTATAGCTTTGCTTCCACCATATGTCCCAGGGTTCTATCTGTCCGTTTTTTTCCCAATAATTACTTTTTAATTTTAATAACGCTACTATATTTCATACTTTATTCTATTTTACTTTACCTGCTCTTTCTTTTTTTCCTACCTTCCCTTCCTCCCTCCCTCCCTCCGCCCCTCCTTTCCTTCTTTCTCTCTTTCTTTCCTTACTCCCTCCCTCCCTCCCTTCTTCCTTTCACTCTTTCTTTTTCTTTCCTTCCTCCCTCCCTCCCTCCCTCCTGTCTTTCTTTCCTTCCTCCCTCCCTCCCACCCTTCTTCCTTTCACTTTCTTTTTCTTTCCTTCCTCTCTCCCTCCCTCCTGTCTTTCTTTCTTTCTTTCTTTCTTTCCTTCCTCCCTCCCTCCCTCCCTTCTTCCATTCACTCTTCCTTTTTCTTTCATTCCTCCCTCCCTCCCTCCTTTCTTTCTTTCCATCCTTCCTCCCTCCCTCCCTCCTTTTATCTTCCTTCCTTTCTTCCTTTCTTTCTCTCTCTCTTTCTTTCTTCTACTAATTCTTTCTTTCTACTTTTTCTCCCTTTTATTCTGAGTTGGGTAGATGAAAGGCTCTTGGTGCTGCAGCCAGGAGTCAGTGCTGTGCCTCTGAAGTGGGAGAGCCAACTTCAGGACACGGGTCCACAAAAGACCTCCCAGCTCCACATAATATCAAGCGGCGAAAATCTCCCAGAGATCTCCATCTGAACACCAGCACCCAGCTTCAGTCAACGACCACCAAACTACAGTGCTGGTCACCCTATGCCAAGCAACTAGCAAGCAGAAACACAACCCCACCCATTAACAGAGAGACTGCCTAAAAACATAATAAGGCCACAGGCACCCCAAAACACACCACCAGATGTGGACCTGTCCACCAGAAAGACAAGATCGAGCCTCAACCACCAGAACACAGGCACTAGTCCCCCCCACCAGGAAGCCTACACAAACTACTGAAACAAACTTAGCCACTGGGGACAGACACCAAAAACAACGGGAACTACGAATCTGCAGCCTGCTAAAAGGAGACCCCAAACACAGTAACATAAGCAAAATGAGAAGACAGAAAAACACACAGCAGGTGACGGAGCAAGATAAAAACCTACCAGACCTAACAAGTGAAGACGTAATAGGCAGTCTACCTGAAAAAGAATTCAGAATAATGATAGAAAAGATGATCCAAGGTTCTATTTCCAAGATCCAAAATCTTGGAAATAGAATAGACAAAATGCAAGAAACAGTTAACAAGGACCTAGAAGAAATAAAGATGAATCAAGCAACAATTAAAAACACAATAAATGAAATGAAAAATACTCTAGATGGGATCAATAGCAGAATAACTGAGGCAGTAGAACGGATAAGAGAGGTGGAAGATAAAATAGTGGAAATAACTGCTGCAGAGCAAAATAAAGAAAAAAGAATGAAAAGAACAGAGGACAGTCTCAGAGACCTCTGGGACAACATTAAACGCACCAACATTCGAATTATAGGGGTTCCAGAAGAAGAAGAGAAAAAGAAAGGGACTGAGAAAATATTTGAAGAGATTATAGTTGAAAACTTCCCTAATATGGGAAAGGAAATAGTTAATCAAGTCCAGGAGGCACAGAGAGTCCCATACAGAATAAATCCAAGGAGAAATACGCCAAGACACATATTAATCAAACTGTCAAAAATTAAACACAAAGAAATCATATTAAAAGCAGCAAGGGAAAAACAACAAATAACACACAAGGGAATCCCCATCAGGTTAACAGCTGATCTCTCAGCAGAAACTCTACAAGCCAGAAGGGAGTGGCAGGACATAATTAAAGTGATGAAGGAGAGAAACCTGCAACCAAGATTACTCTACCCAGCAAGGATCTCATTCAGATTTGATGGAGAAATTAAAACGTTTACAGACAAGCAAAAGCTGAGAGAGTTCAGCACCACCAAACCAGCTTTACAACAAATGCTAAAGGAACTTCTCTAGGCAAGAAACACAACAGAAGGAATGTACCTACAATAACACACCCAAAGCAATTAAGGAAATGGGAATAGGAACATACATATCAATAATTACCTTAAATGTAAATGGACTAAATGCTCCCACCAAAAGACACAGATTGGCTGAATGGATACAAAAACAAGATCCATATATATGCTGTCTACAAGAGACCCACTTCAGACCTAGAGACACATACAGATTGAAAGTAAGGGGATGGAAAAAGTTATTCCATACAAATGGAAATCAAAAGAAAGCTGGAGTAGCAATTCTCATATCAGACAAAATAGACTTTAAATTAAAGACTATTAGAAGAGACAAAGAAGGACACTACATAATGATCAAGGGATCGATCCAAGAAGAAGATATAACAATTGTAAATATTTATGCATCCAACATAGGAGCACCTCAATACATAAGGCAAATACTAACAGTCATAAAAGGGTAAATTGACAGTAACACACTCATAGTAGGGGACTTTAACACCCCACTTTCACCAATGGACAGATCATCCAAAATGAAAATAAATAAGGAAACACAAGCTTTAAATGATACATTAAACAAGATGGACTTAATTGATATTTAGAGGACATTCCATCCAAAAAGAACAGAATACACATTTTTCTCAAGTGCTCATGGAACATTCTCCAGGATAGATCATATCTTGGGTCACAAATCAAGCCTTGGTAAATTTAAGAAAATTGAAATTGTATCAAGTATTTTTTCCGACCACAATGCTATGAGACTAGACATCAATTACAGGAAAAGATCTGTAATAAACACAAACACATGGAGGCTAAACAATAAACTACTCAATAACGAAGTGATCACTGAAGAAATCAAAGAGGAAATTAAAAAATACCTAGAAACAAATGACAATGGAGACACGACGACCCAAAACCTATGGGACGCAGCAAAAGCAGTTCTAAGGGGGAAGTTTATAGCAATACAATCCCACCTTAAGAAACAGGAAACATCTCGAGCAAACAACCTGACACTGCACCTAAAGCAATTAGAGAAAGAAGAACAAAGAACCCCCAAAGCTAGCAGAAGGAAAGAAATCATAAAGATCAGATCAGAAATAAATGAAAAAGAAATGAAGGAAACGATAGCAAAGATCAACCAAACTAAAAGCTGGTTCTTTGAGAAGATAAACAAAATAGACAAACCGTTAGCCAGACTCATCAAGAAAAAAAGGGAGAAGACTCAAATCAATAGAATTAGAAATAAAAAAGGAGAAGTAACTGACACTGCAGAAATACAAAAGATCATGAGAGATTACTACAAGCAACTTTATGACAATAAAATGGACAACCTGGAAGAAATGGAGAAATTCTTAGAAATGCACAACCTGCCAAGACTGAATCAGGGAGAAATAGAAAATATGAATAGACCAATCACAAGCACTGAAATTGAAACTGTGATAAAAAATCTTCCAACAAACAAAAGCCCAGGACCAGATGGCTTCACAGGCGAATTCTATCAAACATTTAGAGAAGACCTAACACCTATCCTTCTCAAACTCTTCCAAACAATTTCAGAGGAAGGAACACTCCCAAACTCATTCTATGAGGCCACCATCTCCTTGATACTAAAACCAGACAAGGATGTCACAAAGAAAGAAAACTACAGGTCAATATCACTGATGAACATAGATGCAAAAATCCTCAACAAAATACTAGCAAACAGAATCCAACAGCACATTAAAAGGATCATACACCATGATCAAGTGGGGTTTATTCCAGGAATGCAAGGATTCTTCAATATACGCAAATCAATCAATGTGATACACCATGTTAACAAGTTGAAGGAGAAAAACCATATGATCATCTCAATAGATGCAGAGAAAGCTTTTGACAAAATTCAACACCCATTTATGATAAAAACCCTGCAGAAAGTAGGCATAGAGGGAACTTTCCTCAACATAATAAAGGCCATATATGACAAACCCACAGCCAACTTTGTCCTCAATGGTGAAAAACTGAAAGCATTTCCACTAAGATCAGGAACAAGACAAGGCTGCCCACTCTCACCACTCTTATTCAACCTAGTTTTGGAAGTTTTAGCCAGAGCAATCAGAGAAGAAAAGGAAATAAAAGGAATCCAAATTGGAAAAGAAGAAGTAAAGCTGTCACTGTTTGCAGATGACATGATGCTATACATAGAGTATCCTAAAGATGCTACCAGAAAACTACTAGAGCTAATCAATGAATTTGGTAAAGTAGCAGGCTACAAAATTAATGCACAGAAATCTCTGGCATTCCTGTACACTAATGATGAAAAATCTGAAAATGAAATGAAGAAAACACTCCCATTTACCATTGCAACAAAAAGAATAAAATATCTAGGAATAAACCTACCTAAGGAGACAAAAGACCTGTATGCAGAATATTATAAGACACTGATGAACGAAATTAAAGACGAAACAAATAGATGGAGAGATATACCATGCTCCTGGATTGGAAGAATCAATATTGTGAAAATGACTCTACTACCCAAAGCAATCTACAGATTCAATGCAATCCCTATCAAACTACCACTGGCATTTTTCACAGAACTAGAATGAAAAATTTCAAAATTTGTTTGGAGAAACAAAAGACCCCGAATAGCCAAAGCAATCTTGAGAACGAAAAACAGAGCTGGAGGAATCAGGCTCCCTGACTTCAGACTATACTACAAAGCTACAGTAATCAAGACAGTGTGGTACTGGCACAAAAACCGAAAGATAGATCAATGGAACAGGATAGAAAGCCCTGAGATAAACCCACGCACATATGGTCACCTTATCTTTGATAAAGGAGGCAGGAATGTACAGTGGAGAAAGGACAGCCTCTTCAATAAGTGGTGCTGGGAGAACTGGACAAGGACATGTAAAAGTATGAGATTAGATCATTCCCTAACACCATACACAAAATAAGCTCAAAATGGATTAAAGATCTAAATGTAAGGCCAGAAACTATCAAACCCTTAGAGGAAAACATAGGAAGAACACTCTAGGACATAAATCACAGCAAGATCCTTTTGGACCCACCTCCTAGAGAAATGGAAATAAAAACAAAGATAAACAAATGGGACCTAATGAAACTTCAAAGCTTTTGCACAGCAAAGGAAACCATAAAGAAGACCAAAAGACAACCCTCAGAATGGGAGAAAATATTTGCAAATGAAGCAACTGTCAAAGGATTAATCTCCAAAATTTATGAACATCTCATGCAGCTCAATAGCAAAAAAACAAACAACCCAATCCAGAAATGGGCAGAAGACTTAAATAGGCATTTCTCCAAAGAAGATATACAGACTGCCAACAAACACATGAAAGAATGCTCAACATCATTAATCATTAGAGAAATGCAAATCAAAACTACAATGAGATATCATCTCACACCAGTCAGAGTGGCCATCATCAAGAAATCTAGAAACAATAAATGCTGGAGAGGGTGTGGAGAAAAGGGAACACTCTTGCACTGCTGGTGGGAATGTGAATTGGTACAGCCACTATGGAGAACAGTATGGAGGTTCCTTAAAAAACTAAAAATAGAACTACCATACGACCCAGCAATCCCACTTCTAGGCATATACCCTGAGAAAACCATAATTCAAAAAGAGACATGTACCAAAATGTTCATTGCAGCTCTATTCACAATAGCCCGGAGCTGGAAACAACCTAAGTGTCCATCATCGGATGAATGGACAAAGAAGATGTGGCACATATATACAATGGAATATTACTCAGCCATAAAAAGAAACGAAATTGAGCTATTTGTAATGAGGTGGATAGACCTAGAGTCTGTCCTACAGAGTGAAGTAAGTCAGAAAGAGAAAGACAAATACTGTATGCTAACACATATATATGGTATTAAAAAAATATATCATGAGGAACCTAGGGGTAAAACGGCAATAAAGACACAGACCTACTTGAGAATGGACTTGAGGATATGGGGAGGGGGAAGGGTAAGCTGTGACAAAGCGAAAGAGAGGCATGGACATATATACACTACCAAACGTAAGGTAGCTAGATAGTGGGAAGCAGCCGCAGAGCACAGGGAGATCAGCTTGGTGCTTTGTGACCGCCTGGAGGGGTGGGGTGGGGAGGGTGGTAGGGAGGGAGATGCATGAGGGAAGGGATGTGGGAACAGATGTGTATGTATGACTGATTCACTTTGTTATAAAGCAGAAACTAATAAAAAAATAAAATTTAAAAAAAAT
Organism: Hyperoodon ampullatus; assembly: GCF_949752795.1. NCBI lineage: Eukaryota > Metazoa > Chordata > Mammalia > Artiodactyla > Ziphiidae > Hyperoodon > Hyperoodon ampullatus. Next base: position 121,702,848 of record NC_136915.1, on the reverse strand, counting down.
TCAAAAAAAAAAAAAAAACACCAAGACACAGCTGGTAAAGTTATTGTACTTCCATGGCCAAGAGAGAATCCACTGATATATGCACCCCCTCCTCCTCAAAAAGCCAAGCCTTTTATTAAGTATCAGACTAGCATCATATTTTACCACAGCAAATCCATCATTAGAAGTCAATAGAATACTGTCTATAGAGTTCTGAGACAAAGAAAGCTTTATTAAGAAATTTATAAAAAAGCCAGAACTCATTCCAATTAAGGCAAGAAATAGATATTTTACCATGAAAGAAATCTAGAAATTAGCAATCATGAGCCTTTTAAAATGAACTTGAAAATTTTTCAGGTACCTGGAAAATCAATAGGCAACTCTTGAAAATAGGTTAGGTGGTAAAAATTGTTCTAAATTAATACAGGCTAAGGCTAACCTATTGAGGGAATAATAATGTAGAAATAAAAATATAAATAAATATCCCAAAATTTGAAGTAGTGAGGGATGAGGACAGAAGAGAGTAGAAATGGATAGATTTCCTCATCTTTCGGAGCAGAGGAGCTACATATACTGTTAAATGAGATACATCAAATAATCACTGTTTGAGTGTATTACTCTAATGTATAAAGGTAACCATTAGTAGAAATGAAATTGAGTGGAGGAAAAAAATGTAAGAAATGGGAGTGTCAGTGTACAAATCCCTTGTCTTCTATGTTTAAAGATTATAATTAAAGAAGTACAGGTTTGAGGACATTATCCCAAGTTGTAGATATCATTACTAGAATTTATATAAAGAGACAAGAAATTTCTAAATTATCTGGAATAAACTCATAAACATGCAAATCACAATAAATATATACCACTTTGTGAGAAAATAAGAACAGGGCTTAAGACTTTAAAACACAATGACAGAATTAAGACCAAATGTATCTGTCATATACATAAATATTAACAGGACATGCATTTTAAAAATAAGTTGCTCTAGAGATTAATAAAGAAGGAATACCCAAGATATTATGTATAAAAGAGACATATCTAAAATAGTAATCTTGACCAAGTTAGGTTAATCCTATGAGCATAAGGTTAGTTCAATGTTAGCAAATCTAACAATAAAAATACATGATGCTAAAAAAATATGGTCAATACCCATAGAAAACAAAACAAAACAAAAGCAATTGGTGAAATATCTCATTAAATATTGAAGACAATAATTTAAAAACTTTCTCTCCTTCTCCTTGTCTCTCTCATTTATACATTTATATATCTTAATTAAAATCCAGCATTAGGTTTAATGAAAAAAAAGTCACATTTTCCTTAAAATTAGCCATACATAAGTCAATGGCGCCTACCATGCTTACTATAATTAAACAATGTCCCAAAATCTAGATATACTTGCCAATAAATTAGACAAGAGAAAGAAATAAAAAGTATAAAACTTGAAGAAAGCAAAAGTATTATGGCATAGAGGTAAAATTATCTATGTGAAGTCTCAAAAGGAAAAAAAAACTATTAGAATTTATGAGAATTCAAAAAGGGGCAGATTACAAAATTAACACTTAAAAAAACTCTCTTTCATACTAGCAGTCATTTGAAAGAGAAGACAGCATTGTCAATAACAACAAAAATGATAATATATTGAAAGTTTGGCTTGTTAAGGAATATCCAGAATCTATTAGGAGAAGTCCCCCCATCTAGGAACATAAATTAATCTTGCATAAATAGAAATGTCCACTCTTTTCTATAGGGATACTTATTATTGTGAATATGTCAAGAGGAACTACAAAAAAATAATGTAATGAAAGTTAGGAAAAGAGATTTTTCACAAATAAAGGATGATCAAATACTGTCAAATACTGAGGAAGGACAAAATAAGATAAAGACTTTTAAAAATTCATAAGATTTGAAAATTAGGTGGTTATTGGTGAATTTAACTTCAGTGAGAACAATGTAGAAGTGGGCAAGATCAATTTTAAAAGAGAGAGAGGAAGGATAACTGAAGAAGACAGGTGCAATCCTGGTGGAAGAAGGAGAGAAACAAGAATCAGGGTGGAAGGATGCCTTGTCCTTTGAGCTAGAGGGAAAAATGGAAGAAGAATGAAAATATGGATGTTCTCAACAGGTAGAACTGTGGCATGAAAACCAACAAAATAAAATTTTTAACGGGGTAATATCTGTATTTGGGATCAAAAATAAATTGACTAAACAAGTTATGAGAGACAGAGTTAAATGAGAAACTCATTGCTTTTACTCAAATTGCAAACTCAAAGTGTGATAGTTGTTGGAAACATTTTTTCCATTACATTTGTAAATGAAAGTCCATGTCCCAATCAAATGTTAAGACGGTTTCATTGTATTGATACAATGACAAGTCATGCCACACTTGAATGTCTGGGTCTAGTTTGGAGCACTGTCCTTTACAAGGCTAAAATTGATGAACCTGTTCATCAGCCATAAAGGCAGAAGCTTAGGCAAATGATGAGTTGGGAAATTTGGAGAAAGGAACATTTTGAGAGAGGTATCCTGGAAGTCAATTTTAATACTTGAAGAGTTGTATGATTTCTTATATCTTCTTTCCCCACCTCTGAGTACCAAGAGGTTTTTTTTTTAAAGATCGAAGATATATATATATATATACACACACACACACACACACACACACACACACACACACACGTGAATAAATCAATGCACTTGTGGTCATGAGGTGTTGAGCTCCTGTCCACTGGGGCACTACTCCCAATTATCCTATACTTTCAGGAAAAACAACAAATAGTCTATCATCTGGAAGTGAGCAGAGATTTCCACCATGCCCCTCTCCATCCCAGGCAACAAAAAAAGAGAATATTAACTCAGCAAAAGAAATCTTTGAGTGGTTTCTATGTACCAGGCATTGTGCTCAGTGTTGGGTAGAATTATAAGGTGGTAAATTTCAAGTCTTATAAAGATGAAGCTTCTAATAATTATGTCTGTTAATAATTGAGCTGCCTGCTTTAAAGAGTGATGTGATCTCTGTCACTGGAAACATTCCAAGGGCAAGCTGTGTGAGCATTTTCCAGGTGTGCTTGACAAATCTTGTTTTAGGGAATGAATTATACAAAGTAGTATCTCAATTACCATCTAGTGGGTTAAGGGATGCTATGCTTTGAATGCTGCCATTAGGCAACGTACATGGACTGGGTTTCTGTAAACTCCTCATGGACTACTCCCTCCAGTCCATCTTTTCCTGTTTCATTACATCAGAATCTGAATTACTGCTCTCAACACTCAGCTTTTTGTGGTTGACCAGAAGTCATATTGTATGGTCACTAATTCCTTCCCTGTTCTCTGTAATCCTCCCCCAACTAAATATTCACCTTTTGGTTTCTATTATTCCATTGGTACAGGTCTAGCATCTCTGTGCAGTGTTGGAAGGTAAGGTGAGTACGAAGTTACCTGGTGTCGAATTGTTAGCTCATAATTTATTTATTCAACACATATGTATTGATTACCCATGGCAGTACAGCCATGCTACTGGTATTTCTAGAGTTCAGTAATAGTATTCACTTATTCTGCTTCATTTTTCCTCAGTGCTGGCATGTATAGATAGTTTTACTCACCCTTTATATCTCTTATTTCATGTCTTCTAGATCATCATTAGCAATCAGAGCCTTTTATTTTGATTTAAAAATAAAAGCTTTTGCTATTTTAGGACAGAATAGTTGTGTTATTATTAAGTGCGTATGTATGTATTTATGTATGTATTTTCCTAAGGTGAAAACTTAAGGTTTGGTTTTAATTTTATGAAAAATACTTCTGGGGCACTCAGCTTTCTCTCTTATCACTGATTTCAGATAAAACCAAAAAAAAATGCATAAGCCCACTTTATTTACAGAGTTCCTTTCAGCTAACATACTTGAGCATTCACTCAATAAATATTCAACCAGTGCCATGCACTGTTCTAATTGTTATGGAAGCAAGAGTGAACAAGACAAAGTCGCTAACCCTCATGGAACTTTCATTACAATAAGGTTATCTTTTATAGGAAAAAGTCTGGGGCCATCTCTAAATTTTAAAGGATAAAAGATATGAATATATTTATATCTGTATTTGTGTTTATGTTTGTATCTACATATATATGTATAAATATCTATAGCTATCTACAGAGGAGGAGGAGGGGTGTGTGTGTGTGTGTGTGTGTGTGTGTGTGTGTGTTGCATAGATGGTTTGAGAGACTAAATCTAGGTGAGATGAAGACTATATTTTCTGTTGGGAAAATATGAAAACAAAGAAGAGGAGAAATACAAGAAGGCAGAAAAACTGAGTATTTTTTAGATAACTCTCCCTCATCATAAAGAAGTGAAATAGTATTACTAGTCTCTCAGAGGAGTTATCTTCATTCAAGGTCCACTTAGGCTTGGTGTCTTGAAATACACGGAGTGAGGAGAGAGGGAGAGAGAGAGGAAATCAGAAAATATCTGTGGTGGGGACTTCCCTGGTGGCCCAGTGGTAAAGAATCCGCCTTCCAATGCAGGGGACACTGGTTCGATCCCTGGCTGGGGAACTAAGATCCTACATGCCCTGGGGCAACTAAGCATGTGCGCCGCAACTATTGAGCTCGCTTGCCTCTACTAGAGAGATAAAACCCACACGCCACAACTAGAGAGAAGCCCGCCCATCACAACTAGAGAGAGCCCCGAGCGCTGCAACAAAGGGATCTTGCACCGCCCCAATGAAAGATCCCGCGTGTCAAAAAAAAAAAAAAAAAAAGAGAGAGACAAAATTTTTAAAACCTAAAAAAAAAAAAAAAAATCTGTGATGAAGACTGGGTAGGAGAAGAGAGGACTTGGTACCATAGAAAACGTATTCTAACTGGAAAATTCCATTTGCTTTCTCCTCACCTATGTTCTTGAAACAAGACATGGAGAAAAGAAATGCCTAGTCCCCAAGAGCAACTGTACACCTGAGTATTGTTTTAGGAAGAGGAAGAGGAGGTGCAGGACAGGATGGCTAGCTGAGCTAGGCCTACTTATATCTCTGTCAGGAATCACAGCTTGAGTTTTAGGCTGCGAGGCTAAGGAGTTCTCTAATAGAATTCACAGGGTCCCTGAATATAAATAGGCAACTATTATATTTTCATTTTCACTAACTTCTAACCAGAAGTTAGCATTTCCTTCTATTATAAATGTAGGAAAGAAATCACAATATGATTAGCAGAATTTATGGCCATCTTCAATAGAAATCACAGATAGTTTTATACCACATCACAGTTGTTGCAGGTGTCTACAAATAACACTTGTGCTCATCGCTACCTTGAGATTATGGTGGTTATTATATCTGCACTAGATCTTGTTATTTAATGTGTTAATAAAGACATATATGGTCTTATAGCACAATTTTTCCTTAATTTGATAACTATCTCAATAAAACAATTTTCCTTTGAAATTTACCCATTTTGGTTTTGTATTTAAAAGCATTATTCTGAGAAGGGGTTTAGAGGATTCCCCAGACTGCCAGAGGGGTACATGGCACAGAAAAATTAAGATGCCTGTACTAGAGACAAGAGGATACTACTAGAAATACCTGGACCAAAGAATGTACTACACTCTGTCCACTCATATTATTAACTCTTCATTTTTTAAAGGGAGGTAGAATAAGGAAGAGGTGGTAACATGAAGGAGAGGCATTTTTTTCCCCTTCTACAGAATTGATACAATTTCTTTCTCTGAGAGTTTCAATCAATTATAGATCCACAGAATTAAGGAATTTCTTGGGAGAGCAGGCAGGGATATCAATGCCTAATTTCAATTTCATGTAGTGAGAGGGTTGGAATCAGCATCATGGCAAAGTGCAATGGAAATGATGTAGAGGAGCCATTTTGCTCCTTGTCACTTATATTTAAGCTCTCTTTTCTAAATGTACAGTCATTCATTTTTTTATAATTAGTTTTTTTATTGAGGTATAGTTGATGTACAATTGTTATAAAAGTTTTAGGTGTCCAACATAGAGATTCATAATTTTTTTTTTTTTTTTTGCGGTATGCGGGCCTCTCACTGTTGTGGCTCTCCCGTTGCGGAGCACAGGCTCCGGACGCGCAGGCTCAGCGGCCATGGCTCACGGGCCCAGCCGCTCCGCGGCATGTGGGATCTTCCCAGACCGGGGCACGAACCCGTGTCCCCTGCATCGGCAGGCGGACTCTCAACCACTGCGCCACCAGGGAAGCCCGAGATTCATAATTTTTAAAGGTTATACTTCATTTATACTTATTATAAAACATTGGCTATATTCCCTGTGTTGTACAATATATCTCTGTAGCTTATTTATTTTATACCTAATAGTTTATACCTCTTAGCCCCCACCCCTATATTTCCCCTCCCCTCTTCCCTCTCCCCATTGGTAACCACTAGTTTGTTCTCTATATCTGTGAATCTGTTTCTTCTTTGTTATATTCACTAGTTTTATTTTTTAGATTCCACATATAGGTGACATCATACAGTATTTTTCTTTCTCTGTCTGCCTTATTTCACTTAGCATAATACCCTCCAAGTCCATCCGTGTTGTTGCAAAGAGCAAGACTTCATTCTTTTACACATTCATTTGTAAGGGTTTCAAAATTTTAAAAAGTGAGGTGAGACAAAAATGTATAGTTCTACTAAACACTTCAAGAAAAGGAGTAGCTTTCTGGAGCATCCATGCTAAAGGAGCAATACAAGTTTGATCAAGATAACAGACAGGATTATGCTGTGATGGTGGGTGGTGGTCAAAATGTAGCACAATACGAAGAGTTTGTGTCCCACCATAGAGCAAATTTAGGTTAGTATTTTAAAGGGGGAGGAAGAAAAAGAGAAAAGAGGGGCCTATAACTCAAAGGATCTCTGAACTAAATTAATGTGTCAAGTGTATTTGATTTATTTTGAGGCACACAGCATGTCAGACAAAAACTGGGAAGTCACACTAGCTTGTTTTAATAAGCTTTCCTTATTTGAAAAATGAAGGGAGTGGGACAGATAAGTTACTGAGGTCACTTCTGGTTCTAAGCTTTCTATGTTTAGAGCTTGTAAATTCTTTAAAAGTCAGATACAAGGCCTTATAACTCCTGTTCTCCAGCTATCCTCCACTCCCTGCCCATAGCATAGTGTGTTAAACACATTTCTCAGGTTGGTACTGAATGAGGGAAGCAGCACCACTGACTCTAATAGATAACATGTATTGAACTACCACGTGCCTGGCATTGTGTCCAATGATTTTTTCTCGTGCCTCATTTAATCATCGTATGACACCCCTAATGGGTGCGTGCATTAATTTTAAAAACGAAGAATGAGACTCAAAGACACAGAGCTCTCAATAGCACAACCAGGATTTAAACTTATGTCAGTCTGACTGCAGAGCCTGTCTTAATCCCTATGTCCCCATGTTGGAGATGCTGTGAAAGGGGGCAACTTCTGAGACCAGTAGAAAAGAGTGACCTCACTGGGTCCTTGCAGCCTGATGTTTGTGACTCCAGCCAGAATGAGACTCAGCTTAAAGCAGCTCTTGCCTGAGCCATCTAGATAATCATCTAGTCCTCCGTGTGGACAAGTATTGGCTCAAGGTGACATTTCTAACGACTGTTCTGTACATGGGAAGGCACCTGTTGTCCTGGGGCGGAAAATAATTTTGCCTAATAGATTATGGAGGCCCTGAGAATGAGGATGAGGAGCCTCATACTAAGAGTAGCCAGTTTCCTTGAAAAACTGCTAACATAAAGTAGATGTCTATTTATATGACAGCATGAATAAAATAGACTATTTTGCATTTATATAGTGTCTTTCCTCACATAAGAGCCCAGGGGCTTCACCAACACAACCTTACAATGAAACACAGCCACCTCTGGGAAACCACCAGGCAGACAACTACAGCTGTGCAGACTTTAAGGCAGTGGGGGAGGTGAACATGGAGTTGAAGGCCATCAGACGCCTGTTCTGAATTGCACTAAATTGAATGCTTTGATAAAAATCTATGCTTTCAGAGCCTCATTATAGACACACCCTCATCAATTCTTAAACTTGCCTACAAGAAGTAGAGAAATAGGTACTAAATGTTCTGTTTTGTAGATTAAACAAAGCAATTATTTTTAAAATTGCATTTTCAATTTAAGTTACAATGGTATAATGTCACTTCTGAAATTATAGCTCCTATATATACCTGTATAAGTAGCTCTATATCTCTGCTTAATGTCTATATAAGTGTGTGTGTGTGTTTGCATGTGTGCTTTATGTGGTTGAGATTGTGTTGTGTATCATACATAAAATACCTTCTTTCACTTGGCAGTCCATAAGTATTTCTGTGTATTATGGAAATATCATAACTATAATGTAATGGCACACACTGTATTTCATTTTCTACATGATAATCCCATAATTCACCTAACTGTTTCCTTTATATTTTTTCTTTTTCCCCTTTATAAATATTGCAATGTCTTTCTGTATAAAACTTTGTATTTAATTCAGATTATTTTCCTGGAAGTGGAATGACTGCATGATGTGATGAGTAATTTTAAAGCTATTGATACACATTATCAAATCAACAAATTAATTTTCTGAAACTCGTACAAATTCATTTTCTCAGGAGCAATGTATGTGCTCATCTTATTTCATCAATGCTGTATATTATCATTTAAAATTGTTTTCAAATGTGAAAAAATATGTATCTATTTTAAAGTTGAGCAATTTTTAATGATAATTAACCATTTTTTACTGTTTGGTAAATTGTCCATGTTTCTATTGGAATACAGTGATCTCATACTGATTTAAATTATCTTTTTCATATATTAAGGATATATTAACTTTTTCTCTCTTATTAGAAATATAGCTTGTGGTTTTAAAGTACTATCTTTGGAATCATTCAACCTTGACTTCTAAGCTCAGCTAGCAGTTTACAAGCTATGTGATTATGGACAAGTTGCTTTCCCTTCCCAGCTTCAGTTTCCTAAATTTCAGGTGAGGATAATCAGAGGTAGATTTACCATAAAGCCAAGAAAACACCTTTAGAATTGTGTTTACATGGTTTTACATTCTTGAAAGATTTGCAAAAGTAAAATATTTGAACAATACTCATGTAAGACCATGATTTCATTCTATTCCAATTTCCCTTTTTCACTCTTCCCCTCTATTGTACATTTCCTCTATTATACTTTCCCTTATGACACATTGCATTGTAGTAGCTGCAGGCATGTTGGGATCCAGCTAATAGGATATCTAGAATCTGGGTTTGTGGGATATTTTTATATGGTTCACCACCACTTTCATGTATAGCTAGCCCTGCTAGTGGAGGAATGATTTCCAACAATTTTTTCTACTTGTGCCAACCTCCTGGTGTTTTGATACTAAGATGTATGGGTAGAATTTCTAATCCAATATGAATATGTTTTCTGGTGCTTACCACTGAAAGTGTGTGGTTAGTGAGGGAGCACCAAGATTTGAAATGTAGGAACCCAGAAATGAATCTGTGAAAATTCTCCAAATCTAACAGCTCATATATGAAAGAAACTTGATAGAGATTTTCCCAAAGTTGACAATAATCCTAAACATTTACACGACATTATCAAAAATGAGTTGAGACTCTGAAGAAATTTCTTTGAATTATCAATAATAAAAAAATAAAATGGCTGTTTTTATGAAAAAGTAATCAAAGAGCATGCAGCCAGAACAGATATAGGGAGAAGTAGAAGTGTCAGACAATTTTTTAATTAATTTTTTTTCAGATTTCATATTTGAGGGATCTATTCGTTTTTATGAAGTTTGTATTTTGTTGTGATTTTTCTCATCCTAAATTAATATTCCCTTTCATGACTAATTTTGTATTTGTAATATTGTATTCTTCTTGTTAAAGAGGACACACAATTGTGATAGCTTAAGTCCTTCAAAAATCTGGATCCGTAGGACTTCCCTGGTGGTGCAGTGGATAAGACTCCATGCTCTCAATGCATGGGACCTGAGTTTCATCCCTGTCAGGGAACTAGATCCCACACACATACCACAACTAAGGAGCCTGCCTGCTGCAAATAAGACCCAGTGCAACCAAATAAATAAATAAAGATTTTTTTAAAACTCCAGATATAGGCCTGCATAGATACTTTGGGTAAGGTAAAAATCCAATTTTTCATTTTGACACATATCTAGTAAATTTCTGCAACACCATTCATTGACTATCTCTCTTTCTCATTGATTTACAATGCTAATTTATTATTTGCTGATTATCTATATATCAGGAGCTGTTATTGGTCTATTTTGGTGCATTTTTGGTGTCAAGGCTTTAATAACTATATATTAATAGCGATATGCTTTACTACCTTACAGGATAAGTTCTCCCATTCATGATAACTCTAGTTGTTATGAAAATGTCTTTTCTTTCTTGTGGATTATTCTGAATTAATTCTAACATCATTTTTTTTCCCCCCAGTTTCTCTTAAAAACTCCATTGGCATTTTGATCAGAATTGCAAGAAACTTTTAAAATAATTTTTCTAGATTGATGTTTTTACAATATTATCTTTCCATCCAGGAACATCACATAGCTCCACAGTTGCCCAAGTCTTATTTTATACTTCTCAGTAATATTTTATAATTTCTTCAAAATATAGTTCTTTAAATATGAAAATTATCTTTCCTAGAAAGATCTGGATGACCTCAGAGTAATTCAGTTAGATCCAGCTGGACAGTTGCCTGGTTTATTTGGGGATTTGGTTTATTATATAATTTTCTAGAGTAAATAAGGATCCAAAAATGACTTCTTAGGCCTAAAAAAATGTCTTGCCAATTATTAACATGTTTAACTGTGGGATTGAGAACCTGAAAACCTTAATTTGAATAAAATAATGCTTAATATTCCAGGTTTGGAACTGTTCTCAAGGGCCTTTCAGGGCATCTTAGTTTTATAACACATGTAAGATAACATCCTGCTCTGGGTCTTTTGTATCTCTTTTAAAAACTTGTGATTATCTCATGGAATATACTTATTCATGGGGAAGGAAAGAAGTCAAATGCACACAAAGTCTCTTTGTTATGTTTGTGATAAAGGCTACAACACTGATTCTTTCCATTTACTGTGATCGTAGGTCATACTAATCATAGCATGAGGTCCTCATTACTGTTTTCATGACTGGATTATTTAGGCTACAAAGAGTGTGGCACTATCTTATCACACAGAATGACATAACCATTAGGTAAATTATTAAAACTTTCTAAAGATAACAAGAGTAATGTGTTAACCTTTGGAATACTTAACAGCTCATTTAAAATGTTATATACCTGTTATTTCCATACTTTGACATCATTGGAAGATAGATGAAGATAGATTTATGACCTGTTAATTTTTATCCCTGGGAAAATAATAAGATAATATAATCCACAAGCCACTTAATTACCATCTAAAATGAAATAGATAGTGCAAAATGGGAAAGTAATACAAAATATTTCCTAAGTATATTTGTCTTTGAACACTACAGAAAGTTAAAATCATATAATGAAATCATATTAGGTACTCAGGGCCACACTTTCTTCATCTAAAAATGAGGATATTAAGTGAGATTATTATGAGTTGCTTCTCAGAGAACTGCTTGGCTTTTTAAAAAGTAGTTTTGCTATATTACTTAAATTCTACTGTCAACTGATGGTTGATTTTATAGATAAAGGAAAAATTGGGGATCTAATCTATTATGTCATAGTTAGCCTTTCGATTTTGTTTTGGATGACCTATATGTATTCATTACCTGGGTAAGCATAACAGACCATATGCAAACAATGAGGTGGATAGATTTAATTGGTGAATATGCAAATAATTGATATCATTGGGTTATGATGACCTGAAATGACATAACAATTGATTTTCCATCATAATTATTTCTGCATTAATGGTATTTAATAGTTCAATCAATAATTTGAATGACCATGCTCATTAGGTATGCAAATTCTCCCATGCTAGTTAGTAGAATGAGTATTAAAATTCAGTACAACTAAGGCAAGCTGCAATATGATAGGAATTACAGAATATTTAATAAGAGGGAATACACTTATGGAAAGATAAAATATATAAGCAGAGTTACACATGTATTTCTCAGATTAGGCATATCTGAAAGCACTCAGAGCAGACTACAAAATGAATAAATATGAAATACATCTCATTCTATGTTAAAGAAAGTATAAAGCCCCCTCAAGTTTTAATACACCAATAATTAAATTTTAATATAAAATAAATTAAGCATAGTTTCAGGGTCTATAAAAGCAAAGGTTATAAATTTGTTGAACTGTTCTCAAGTCTATTTCTCTACTTCTGAATACTTAAATTTTATTTAATATAAAATATTTTAGGCAAACATGAAAGTGCAGATGACTACATAATTAATATCTCTATATTCACCACCTAGCTAAAGAAATGAATCATATAAAATTTAATATCTTTTCAATATGAGGTCAATTTGTATTTCCCTTAGACATATATCACTGTTGTTTCTCTTTGACTGGAAGCTCAGAAGCCAGGGGACTAAATCAATTAATTCTCAACTTTTTAACAAAAACTCATCTTTATGCATACTTAATGCTTTGTGATGATACTGTCCTCACAAAACCTTGGGGTACCACACCCAGTCCTCCTCTTTCACTATTAGTTACCTAAATGTCAATTATATTTCCATTTTTCCTCTTTAGTTTTTGTAGTTTTATTGAGATATAATTGGCATATAACATTGTGTAAGCTTAAGGTATATAACATGTTGATTTGATACACTTATATAACACAACATGATTGCCACCATATTATTAACTAACATGTCCGTCACATCACATAATTACTGTTTCTCCAAAGAACATGTTAATAAGACAGATGTAAGACCTATGAGGAAAAACCAAAGAAATTTGAGTTTTATAGTCTAGAAAAAAAAAACTGAGGATCATTTAGAAATAGCCTCCAATATAATAATAATAGTAAGTATAGGTAATAAGCAATGATAAATAGGATTAAAGTAATTTTAATAAATAATGATAACTAACATCTATCTTAGAGGTTTTTAACCATAATCCTTTAGGTGGTCACAACTATGACCTAGGCACTACACTAAGTGTGCTTTTTGGATTATCTTAATTATTTTTCATCTCAACCCTAGGAAAATAGTATTATTATTCTCATTTTACAAGTGAAGAATCTGAGGCTGGAAAGAAATGTTACATTGTCTAAGACCAAACATCTGTAAAGAAGAGGGCTAGGATTTTATCCCACACAATCTGCCCACACTCCTAATTAGTAAAAACATATCACAAGTTATTGGGGTTTTTAATTGTATGTGTGGTTATACGTTGTAATTAATAAAATGTGCCTATATCAAATCACTAAATAATCACATGCTTCTTCAATTGCTTCTTTCTTTTTATAGCTTCGTTGCCATTTCTCTATTGATATTGCCAGGATCATTTGGTTATTGCATCATGAGCTGTATCTATGCTTCTCTAGAAAAGAAATTGTCTCAATAAGCCATATTAGTTCATACTATCACAAAAGTAAGCATTATCTGTAAAAAATATTTTCCTAAAGAGTAAAGATCATTAAGTAGTGACTCAACAAGGACAGGGGAGAGGAGAGGAGCTAGGATGGATTAAATCTTGGACAGAGATCTGTTATCAATGATAGGGCCATCACTTATGTTAGATCACTCAGAGGTTGCCACATATGGATAAGATAAACCAGCCACAGCAGTTGAAGAACTAGGAGTGTGATATGAAGGTCTGTGTATAAAGGTTGATAGTGGGGAACTTGTGGACCACTGGATCAATAATTTAGATACTATGGAGAAGCTGAAGAGCAAAGATGAGTAGTCAGACCTGGTTCTATAGAAAGAGGCAATAAAGATAAAATAGTGTACATTAGAGGACCCCAAAGTAGTTGAGATTAAAGTGTAAGTGAAGCATGTTCATGGCCAATATTTTGGACAAGATTCTGTCAGAAAAAGGAATATTGATGCAACTGTCATGCTTGCCTCCCAAACTCCCCAAGGGCATCATGAGTGGCTTCTGATTCCCGGGATCTAAGGGAATCTCTGGAAGGCTTCAGGGACCTGTGAAAATTGTAAACTTGCTCTTATGCATGTCAATGAACTCACTAGAGGAACTTTTGCATCCCTTTCTAGCTCTGAGAGTCTACATTTCCCCTTTTCAATCCAGCCCAGAGCTCTGTTGAAGTGGCAACCCAATGACAGGTAACACATAAACTCTTGGCTGGATAAATAGACAGATGATCCCTGCAACATGTTCTGTTCCAGTGATTTCATTTCCCTCAGATGGAACCTGGAGACAATCATTTTCACTGCTGAGTGGATGCACAAAAATACAAGAGGGCTGCAGCTTATAGGAAATGTTCACGTGTAAAATCTTTCTCCAAAGGCAGGTTTTTAATCATTGTTCTGGGAAATGAGAAAACAAACCCATATAAATCTTCAAAATTTTTATTTTAATCCAGAGCATGTGGGGTTGGAGAAATTCATTTTTGCTGTACTTTTATTGATAAATTTGTTGCTAATAGGTAAAATGTAATATTGCCTTTTGAAAATTCAGGGACTTGGAATTTACTGTCTCTACTGAGAACATGGTGGGCACTTGTAACTTGTTCTTAAAGCCAGAGCCTCAGGGTTGCTTGATCTTCCCCTTGTTTTCTTTGGTCCAAAGAAACTTTAAAAAATATCAGGAAATCAGAGAGCTCTCCAGCTGGGAAATTTTCATGTGGCTATGTTATTATTGTCACAGTTTCTTAGTATTCTCAAACATACTTTTAGGTTGAAAAGTGATAAAATAAAGCACTATAATATTAAAGTTCTTTGAGAGTATGTAGATTCTAAGTGACTCTTTACATATGAAGGTAAAATGACTGAATTAAATTCTTTTAATTTTATGAATAGACTATATTTTTAAAACCCTGGTATATCCTTTGGCATAATAATTCATTGATCTGAGCACTAATTTATTTATGTATCCACTACACAATGTCTTCATTCTGACTGATTAAATTTGGAGAGAAGGGTAAAATTTTGAGAATAAACCCTAGATGTTTCATTTTGAGCCCCTGAATGGATCTTTTTGCCTTTACGATGGAAAACATAGGTGGATGAGCAGGTTTATGGCTAATTTTTATACTTAACATCTCTCAGTTCTGTCAGTAAATGGCGTTGCCCCACCCTGTGCTCAATCCAAATCTCAGATGCATCCTTTATTCTTCATTCTTCTCCATTTGTCACCAAATCTAATCACAGAGCTCTGATGATTTGAACTCTCCAAAATCTTTTTTTTTTTAAGTTGCTAATTTGTTGTTTTAAACAACTTTACTAGGGCATAATGAACATACAATGAACTGCACATATTTAAAGTGTACAGTTTGATAAGTTTTGATGTATGTACACAGTCATGAACTTGTTACCACAGTTTTATGAAAGGACATATCCATTCCTCACAAAACATTCCTCTTGCATCTTAGAAGTCCCTTCCTCCCATCCCTTCTTAACCCCTTCCCTTCCTCAGGTAACCACTGATCTGCTTTCTTTCACTATAGATTATTTCACACTTTATAGAATTTTATATGAAGGAAATCATACAGTATATTCTCATTTTTTCTGGCTGTTTTCACTCATTATATTTATTTTGAGATTCATCTATGTTGCTGCGTGCAGCAATAATTTATTTCTTTTTATTGCTGGATCACATTCTGTTGTTTGGCTATACCACAATTTATTCATTTACCTACTGATACATTTATGTTGTTTCTAGTTTTGGGCTTTTAAAAATAAACATTGCTATGAACACAGTGTAAAATCTTTATAGACATATGCTTTATTTTCTCTCTGGCAGATACCCAAAAGTGGAATGGCTAGATCATTTGGTAGATATTTGCTTAACTATATTTACACATTTTTTAAAAACTGCCAAACTATGTTCCAAAGCTGTGGCTGTGCAATTTTAGATTCTCATCAACAGTGCATGAGAGTTCTAGTTCTTCAACTTCTTGGTCAACACTATTATTGACAAGTGTTTTTACTTTAAATTTTAATTTTAACAGACTTTATTTTTTAGAGCAGTTTTACATTCACAGCAAAATTGAGGGGAAATATAGATATTTCCCAAATACTCTCTGCCCTGAATCATGCATAGCCTCCCTCATTATTCATATCCCCCACCACAGTGGTCCATTTTTTACAGTTGATGAACCTACATTATCATCATCACCCATCATTATCACTCAAGTCCATAGTTTACATAGTTCACTCCTTGTGTTGTACATTTTATGGGTTTAGACAAATGTGTAAGGACATGTATCTATCATTATGGTATTACAAAGAGTATTTTTACTGCCCTAAAAATCCTCTGTGCTCTACCTGTTCATACTTCCCTACACCATCCCCAATCCTTGGCAACTACCAATCTTTTTATTGTCTCCAGAGTTTTGCCTTTTCCAGAATGTCACATAGTTGGAGTCATATAGTATGTAGCCTTTTCAGATAGGCTTCTTTCACTTAGTAATATGCACTTAAAGTTACTCTATCCATAACTTTTCATTACTTGATAGTTTTGTTTTGTTTTTGCTGAATAATATACCATTGTCTGGATGTACCACACTTTATTTTTTCATTCACCTACTAAAAGTGAATGAAATTTGGTGCAATGCCAAATTCTAGATTTTGGAAATTATGAGTAAAGTTGCTATAAATACCCATGTGCAGGTTTTTTTGTGGACATAAGTTTTCATCTCCTTTGGGTAAATACCAAGGAGCTCGATTGTTAGATTGTACAGTAACAGTATATTTAATTTTGTAAGCAACTGCCATACTGCCCTCCAAAGTTGATATAGCATTTTGCATTCCTACCAGCAATGAATGAGTATTCCTGTAGGTCTACAATAGTGCCAGCATTTGGTGTGGTCAGCATTCTGGATTTTGGCCATCCTAATGGGTGTGTAGTAGCATTGTTGTTTTAATTTGCATTTCACTAATGTCATACAACGTGGAGCATCTTTTCATATGCTTATTTGCCATCTAAGTATCTTTGGTGAGGTGTCTGTTAAGATCTTTGGTCCATGTTTTAATCAGGTTGTTTGTTTTCTTATTGTTGAGTTTTCAGAATTTTTGGCATGTTTTAGATAGCAGTCCTTTATCAGATGTGTCTTTTTCAAATATTTTCTCCCAGTCTGTGTCTTGTCTTCTCATTTTCTTGACATTGTCTTTCACAGAGCAAACCTTTTTAATTTTAATGAAGTCCAGCTTATCCTTTCTTTCTTTAATGGATCTTGCATTTGGTGATGTATCTAAAAAGTCTTCATTGGGACTTACCTGGTGGAACAGTGGTTAAGAATCTTCCTGACAATGCAGGGGCATGGGTTTGATCCCATGTCCGGGAGGATCCCACATGCCACAGAGCAACTAAGGCTGTGCACCACAACTACTGAGCCTGTGCTCTAGAGCCTGCTGCCTAGAGCCCGTGCTCTGCAACAAGAGAGGCCACCACAATGAGAAATCCGTGCACTGCAGTGAAGAGTAGCTCCCGCTCACAGCAACTAGAGAAAGCCCGTGTGCAGCAATGAAGACCCAACAGAGCCAAAAATAAATAAATAAATAAATTTATTTTTTAAAGTTTATTTAAAAAAAATTAAAAAATAAAAAGTCATCACCATACCCAAGATCATTTAGGTTTTCTCCTATTTGCTTTCTGGGAGTTTTAAAATTTTGCATTTTACATTTAGGTTTGCAATTTTTTAGAGTTAGTTTTGTAAAGACTGTAAGGTCTGTGTCTAGATTCTTTTTTTTTCCCCTGCAGTGGATGTCCAGTTGTTCTATCACCATTTGCTGAAAAGACTATCTTTGGTCCATTGTTCTGCCTTTGCTCCTTTGTCAAAGATCAGTTGACTATGTTTATGGGGGTCTTAATGGGCTTTAGCTGCTATCCATGTCTCTTTTGGCAAAGTGTCCTTCAAACATTTTGACCATTTTTATTAGTTTTTAAGTTTTTCTGATTATTCATTGTTAGTATTTATAAATACAATTGATTTTTGTATGTTGAACATAAAAATGCAATTTGCCTATCGCATTTACTAGTTCTAGCAGCTTTTTTGTAGAGTCTCTTGGTCATAATGCTTGAAAGTAAAGAATTATTTCTTTTTGATATTGATACTTTTATTTAGTTGGTTAGTTATTTTTGTTTTCCTCATTGTACTTAGTAGAATCTATATGTTGCATAGACATGGTGAGATAGGTATCCTTATCTTTGACCTGATTTTTAGGGTGAAAACATTCAATCTTTCAACATTAATTATGATGTTAGCTGTAGGTTTGTTGTAAAGGTCTTTATCAGGTTGAAGGAGTTCACCTTTATCCCTAGTCTGCTGAGAAATTTTATCAGGAGTAGATGATGAATTTTGTCAAATGCTTTTTATGTGTTTATTGAGATGATAATTTCGTTATTCTTTTTAAGTGTGTGAATAGGATGAATTACATTATTTTATTTTTGAATATTCCTTTGCATTCTTAGGATAAACCCCACCTGGTTATGATGTATTGTCTCTATATTTTTGGGTTTGATTTGCTAAAATTTTATTTAAAATTTCTTCATCTATGAGGGATATTGGTCTATTGTTTTTCTATCTAGTAATGACTTTGTCTTATTTCAGTATCAGGGTAATGCTGGTCCTATAAAATGAGTTGGAGACATATTCTCTTCTTTTCAGTTTTCTGGAAGAGTTTGTCTAGTGTTCCCATATATTGTGAATTTTAGTTTGTTGGATATATAGGCACATGCATATAAACATATATATCACACAATTTTATTAATACTTGCTTATGTTATCTTCAATTTTTTATATGAGAAATTTAAATTACAAAGAGGTTAAGTAATTGCCTAAAGCCATAAGCTGGTAAATGATGGGGCTGGGATGTGAAACAGGACTGACTTCAGAATTCATGTCCTTAACCAGTATATTCTCTCTCAATTACAGCAAGATATTCTAAGTCTGTCTGATTCCTAAAGTTTTATTTTATTTTTAAAATATTTTTTATTGATTTAATTTAATTTAATTTATTTTTTTTATACAGCAGGTTCTTATTAGTCATACATTTTATATACATCAGTGCATACATGTCAATCCCAATATTTAATTCATCTCTCCACCCCTCTCCCACCCCCCAACCACCACTTTCCCCCCTTGGTGTCCATACATATTTTCTCTACTTCTGTGTCTCAATTTCTGCCCTGCAAACCAGTTCATCTGTACTATTTTCTAGGTTCCACATATATGAATTAATAGATGATATTTGTTTTTCTCTTTCTGACTTACTTAACTCTGTATGACAGTCTCTAGATGCATCCACATCTCCAGAAATGACCAACTTTTGTTCCTTTTTATGGTCAAGTAATATTCCATTGTATATATGTACCACATATTCTTTATCCATTCATCTGTCAATGGGCATTTAGGTTTCTTCCATGACCTGGCTATGGTAAATAGTGCTGCAATGAACATTCGGGTGCATGTGTTTTTTTTTAATTATGGTTTTCTCTGGGTATATGCCCAGTAGTGGGATTGCTGGGTCATATGGTAATTCTATTTATAGTTTTTCAAGGAACCTCCATATTGTTCTCCATAGAGGCTGTTTCAATTTACATTCCCACCAACAGTGCAAAAGGGTTCCCTTTTCTCCACACCCTCTCCAGCATTCGTTGTGTGTAGATTTTCTGATGATGTCCATTCTAACTGGTGTGAGGTGACACCTCATTGTAGTATTGATTTGCATTTCTCTAGTAGTTAGTGATGTTGAGCAGATTTTCATGTTCTTCATGACCATCAGTATGTCTTCTTTGGAGAAATGTCTATTTAGGTCTTCTGCCCATTTTTGGATCGGGTTGTTTGCTTTTTTAATATTGAGCTTCATGAGCTGTTTATATATTTTGGAGATTAATCCTTCGTCTGATGATTCATTTGCAAATATTTTCTCCCATTCTAAGTGTTTTCTTTTGATCTTATTTATGGTTTCCTTTGCTGTGTAAAAGCTTTTAAGTTTCATTAGGTCCCATTTGGTTATTTTTGTTTTAATTTCCAGTACTCTAAGAAGTGAATTAAAAAAGATCTTGCTCTGATTTCTGTAAAAGAGTGTTCTTCCTATGTTTTCCTCTAAGAGTTTTATAGTGTCCAGTCTTACATTTAGGTCTCTAATCCATTTTGAGTTTATTTTTGTGTATCGTGTTAGGGAGTTTTCTAATTTCATTCTTTTACATGTAGCTGTCCAGTTTTCCTAGCACCACTTATTGAAAAGACTGTCTTTTCTACATTGTACATCCTTGCTTCCTTTATCATAGATTAGTGACCATAGGTGCATGGGTTTACCTCTGGGCTTTCTATCTTGTTCCACTGATCTATGTTTCTGTTTTTGTGCCAGTACCAAATTGTATTGATTACTGTAGCTTTGTAGTGTAGTCTGAAGTCAGGGAGTCTGATTCCTCCAGCTCCGTTTTTTTACCTCAGGACTGCTTTTGATATTTGGGGTCTTTTGTGTCTCCATACACATTTTAAGATTTTTTGTTCTTGTTCTCTAAAAAATTCCATTGGTAATTTGATAGGGATTCCATTGAATCTGTAGATTGCTTTGAGTAGTATAGTCATTTTCACAATATTGATTCTTCCAATCAAAGGATGTGGAATATCTCTCCATCTGTTGGTATCATCTTAAATTCTTTCATCAGAGTCTTATAGTTTTCTGCATAGAGCTCTTTTGTCTACCTAGGTAGGTTTATACCTAGGTATTATATTATTTTTGTTGCAATAGTAAATGGGAGTGTTTCCTTAATTTCTCTTTCAGATTTTTCATCACTAGTGTATAGGATGACAAGAGATTTCTGTGCATTAATTTTGCATCCTGCAACTTTACCAAATTCATTGATTAGCTCTAGTAGATTTCTGGTGGCATCTTTAGGATTCTCTATGTATAGTATCATGTCATCTGCAAACAGTGACAGTTTTAATTCTTCTTTTCCAATTTGGATTCCTTTTATTTCTTCTTCTTCTCTGATTGCCATGGCTAGGACTTCCAAAACTATGTTGAATAATAGTGATCAGAGTGAACAACCTTGTCTTTTTCCTGATCTTAGAGGAAACACGTTCAGTTTTTCACCGTTGAGAATGATGTTTGCTGTGGGTTTGTCATATATGACATTTATTATGTTGAAGTAGGTTCCCTCCATGCCTACTTTCTGGAGAGTTTTTTTCATAAATGGGTGTTTTTAATAAATAAATAACCAAAAGATCACTGAAGAAATCAAAGAGGAAATCAAATTTTGAATTTTGTAAAAATATTTTTCTACATCTATTGAGATGATCATATGGTTTTTATTCTTCAATTTGTTAATATGGTGTATCACATTGATTGATTTGCTTATATTGAAGAATCCTTGCATCCCTGGGATAAATCCCACTTGATCATAGTGTACGATCCTTTTAATGTGTGGTTGGATTCTGTTTCCTAGTATTTTGTTAAGGATTTTTGTATCTATATTCAGGAGTGATATTGGTCTGTAATTTTGTTTTTTTTTATAGTATCTTTGTCTGGTTTTGGTATCAGGGTGATGGTGGCCTCATAGAATGAGTTTGGGAGGCTTCCTTCCTCTGCAATGTTTTGGAAGAGCTTGAGAAGGATGGGTGTTAGCTCTTCTCTAAATGTTTGATAGAATTCACCCGTGAAGCCATCTGGTCCTGGACTTTTGTTTGTTGGAAGATTTTAAATCACAGTTTCAATTTCATTACTTGTGATTGGTCTGTTCGTAGTTTCTATTTCTTCCTTGTTCAGTCTTGGAAGGTTATACCTAAGAATTTGTACATTTCTTTCAGGTTGTCCATTTTATTGGCATAGAGTTGATTGTAGTAGTCTCTTAGGATGCTGTGTATTTCTGTGGGGTATTTCTGTTGTAACTTCTCCTTTTTCATTTCTAATTTTATTGATTTGAGTCATCTCCCTCTTTTTCTTGATGAATCTGGCTAATGGTTTATCAATTTTGTTTATCTTCTCAAAGAACCATCTTTTAGTTTTATTGATCTTTGCTATTGTTTTTCTTATTTGTTTGTTTTTTTCTATGTCATTTATTTCTGCTCTGATCTTTATGATTTCTTTCCTTCTGCTAACTTTGGGTTTTGTTTTTTTTTCCAGTTCCTTTAGGTGTAAGTTTAGATTGTTTTTTTTTTGAGATTTTTCTTGTTTCTTGAGGTAGGCTTGTATAGCTATATACTTCGGTCTTAGAACTGCTTTTGCTGCATCCCATAGGTTTGCATCGTGTTTTCATTGTCATTTCTGTAGGTATTTTTTGATTTCCTCTTTGATTTCTTCAGGGATCCCTTGGTTAGTTAGTAACGTATTGTTTAACCTCCATGTGTTTGTGTTTTTTTATGTTTTTTTCCCTGTAATTCATTTCCAATCTCATAACGTTGTGGTCAGAAAAGATACTTGATACGAGTTCAGTTTTCTTAAATTTACTGAGGCTTGATTTGTGACCCAAGATGTGATCTATCCTGGAGAGTGTTCCATGTGCACTTGAGAAGAAAGTGTGATCTGTTGTTTTTGGATGGAATGTCCTATAAATATCAATTAAATCTATCTGGTCTATCATGTCATTTAAAGCTGTGTTTCCTTATTAATTTTCTGTTTGGATGACCTGTCCATTGGTGTAAGTGAGGTGTTAAAGTCCCCCATTATTGTGTTACTGTCAATTTTTTCTTTTAGAGCTGTTGCCAGTTGCCTTATGTATTGAGGTGCTCCTATGTTGCGTGCTTATATATTTATAATTGTTATATCTTCTTCTTGGTTTGATCCCTTGATCATTATGTAGTGTCCTTCCTTGTCTCTTATAAGTTTCTTTATTTTAAAGTCTATTTTATCTGATATGAGTATTGCTACTCCAGCTTTCTTTTGATTTCCATTTGCATGGAATATCTTTTTTCCATTCCCTCACTTTCAGCCTGGATGTGTCCCTAGGTCTGAAGCAGATCTCTTTTAGACAGCATATATATGGGTTTTGTTTTTGTATCCATTCAACAAGCCTATGTCTTTTGGTTGGAGCATTTAATCCATTCACATTTAAGGTAGTTATTGATATGTATGTTCCGATTACTATTTTGTTAATTGCGTTAGGATTGTTTTCATAGATGCTTTTCTTCTCTTGTGTTTCCCACTTAGAGAAGTTCCTTTAGCATTTTTTGTAGAGCTGGTTTGGTGGTGCTGAATTCTCTTAGCTTTTGCTTGTCTGTAAAGCTTTTGATTTCCCCATAGAATCTGAATGAGATCCTTGCTGGGTAGAGTAATCTTGGTTGTAGGTTCTTCCCTTTCATCACTTTAAGTATATGATGCCACTCCCTTCTGGCTTGTAGAGTTTCTGCTGAGAAATCAGTTGTTAACCTTATGGGAGTTCCCTTGTATATTATTTGTCATTTTTCCCTTGTTGCTTTCAATAATTTTTCTTTGCCTTTAATTTTTGTCAGTTTGATTACTATGTGTCTTGGCCTGTTTCTCCTTGGGTTTTTCCTGTATGGTACTCTCAGCGCTTCCTGGACTTGGGTGGTTATTCCCTTTCCCATGTTAGGGAAGTTTTTGACTATAATCTCTTCAAATATTTTCTTGGCCCTTTCTTTCTCTCTTCTCCTTCTGGGACCCCTGCAATGTGAATGTTGTTGTTTTTAATGTTGTCCCAGAAGTCTCTTAGACTGTCTTCATTTATTTTCATTCATTTTTCTTTTTTCCGTTCCGCAGCCATGAATTCCACCATTCTGTCTTCCAGGTCACTTATCCGTTCTTCTGACTCAGTTATTCTACTATTGATTATTTCTAGTGTATTTTTCACTTCAGTTATTGTATTGTTCATCTCTGTTTGTTTGTTCTTTAGTTCTTCTAGATCTTTGTTAAACATTTCTTACATCTTCTTGAACTTTGCCTCCATTCTTTTTCCTAGGTCCTGGATCATCTTCACTGTCATTATTCTGAATTCTTTTTCTGGAAGATTGCCTATCTCCACTTCATTTAGTTGTTTTTCCTGGATTTTACCTTGTTCTTTCATCTAGTACTTAGCCCTCTGCCTTTTCATCTTGTCTATCTTTGTGTGAATGTGGTTTTTGTTCCACAGGCTGCAGGATTGTAATTCTTCTTGCTTCTGCTGTCTGCCCTCTGGTGGATGAGGCTGTCTAAGAGGCTTGTATAAATTTCCTGATGGGAGGGACTGGTGGTGGGTGGAGCAGGCTGTTGCTCTGGTGGGCAGAGCTCAGTAAAACTTTAATCTACTTGTCTGCTGATGGTTGGGGCTGGGTTCCCTCCCTGTTCGTTGTTTGGTCTGAGTCAACCCAACACTGGAGCCTACCCAGGCTCTTTGGTGAGGCTAATGGCAGACTCTGGGATGGCTCACGCCAAGGAGTACTTCCCAGAACTTCTGCTGCCTGTGTCCTTGTCCTCATGTTGAGGAACAGCCACCCCCCACCTCTGCAGGAAACCCTCCAACACCAGCAGATAGGTCTGGTTCTGTCTCCTATGGGGTCACTGCTCCTTCCCCTGGTTCCCAATGCCCACACTATTTCGTATGTGCCCTCCAAGAGTGGAGTCTCTTTTTCCCCCAGTCCTGTCAAAGTCCTGCAATCAAATCCCACTAGCCTTCAAAGTCTGATTCACTAGGAATTCTTTCTCCCTTTTGCAGACCCCCAGGTTTGGAAGCCTGACGTGGGTCTTAGAACCTTCACTCCAGTGGGTGTACTTCTGTGGTATAAGTGTTCTCCAGTTTGTGAGTCACCCACCCAGTGTTTATGGGATTTGATTTTATTGTGATTGCACCCCTCGTACCATCTCATTGTGGCTTCTCCTTTGTCTTTGTATGTAGGGTATATTTTTTGGTGAGTTCCAGTGTCTTCCTGTAGGTGATTGTTCAGCTGTTCATTGTGATTCCAGTGTTCTTGAAAGAGGAAGTGAGAGCACGTCCTTGATGCCACCATCTCCTAAAGTTTTAAATAAAGCAATATTTTCCCTCCCTGATTGAGTCAATGCTGTAATGATAGGCCACAGAAATATTCCTTTACTTCTTTTGGCTAACTTCTCATCTCTTCCTGCATAAGTTTCCCTCACTCTACTGACATAAGTAATATCAGCTCTCAGCTTAACATAACACATAGACTTGAACATAAACTAACTACTATCTAAGTTTGCTGTGTCTGCCTCATAAATTGTTGGCAGGAGGATACTGAAGTAATTAAAGTTTGCTTCCTTTATTTTTTCTATTTGATGAGAACCATTTTGGAGATGGAAGTAGCTGTTGAGCTCTGCTTTTGTATGTTTCCTCTTCCCACAGCTGAAGATATTTGACTTCTCCCATTAGGCTCAGCCCCACCCTGGTTTTTAGAAACACTTCTTGGAGTAAACAGTTAAAGGGACTCAGTATCATGTCACTCTTATTGTTATTCTGATGTATATTTCACAGTCCAATTGTGGTGACTGAGCTCCTGCCATATTCCCACCTTATTCCTTAATTTGATAAGAATCTTATGTCCTATTCATAAATGTATACCTGGTTGTGCCAATCTCATTCCACCTTTCTAAACCCCCTCTCCCCAATCTGCCCAATTCTAGAATCAGAAATAAATAACCACCTAGCTCAGAAACTGCCCTCCTGTTACAGAGAAGGCACTAGGTAACATTATGAATGGAGTCACAGTTCTGCCTGTGACTCTCAACCCTGTGTTGGTAATTCTACCACCTGCTGAGATATTTCCAGATGCCAAGTATTTGCTTGCTGCTTGACTCTCTGGATTCATCTGCCTAGCCCTCATGTAATTGTATGCCTGAATGAATTCATGCAGTCTCCTGCCAGGTTCTGTGAACATCATGCCCTGCTGGGAAACTGTGTCTTCTTCAAATATGGGCAACTAAGTCTTTCTCCCTGGCACCTGTCTGGTCAAGTGGGTTGGTAGTTTTGGACCCTGGATTCCTTGATGCTCAAGTTCTATTGTAGTAAACCTAGCCATATCAAGGCATGAATAGAATAAGAAACTCTCAGAGCAAAAATAGCACTTTTGAGTTTATGAGTACCTAACTCATTCAGCAATGTCCTCTATAACACTCCCAACAAGTCATTATCTCTGCTTGAAGACCTCTGGGGATGGAAAGCTGTCTTAGGAGCCACTCTTTTCTAGCAAGTTTACTTTGAAAATTTATAATATTTAGCCAATTTTTTCTTTCTTTAGATTTTTATCTCATCAAAATCTCACCATCAGGCTTAAGGTCATTCGTTTTAACAAAAAAACTAAACTCAATGCAGTTAGATTTCAATACAGTTACAAAGCACAGGATGAGTAGAGCTGGTAATCCAGACAACAACCTGCTTAAGCTTTAGGCATTAGTGGGCTGTTAATCAGGGGCAAGTGTCTTAGCTCCATTTCTTTTTCTCATAAGGTGAGAAGCTGAACTAGATCAGTCATTCCAAAATTGTTTACTGGCTTCCTTACATTTTGATAGACTTCCTAAAAAAAAATTTTTTTTAAGAAGGTAAAAAACACTCTGTCAAGTAACATTAGAAATTGCTGGGTTAAATAAATAAATAGTTTTCTTCACTGGAAGATTTCTCAAAACCTTTAATAAATCAATGTGCTTTAGAGTCCAAGAAGGAAAAATAATAAAATAGTTACCAAAACCACAAGCTTAGTTCTTTTTTATTCTTCCATTGACTACCTATTAACAGAATTTCACTGGACACTTCAGGAAATACTGCAACTAATTTCTAAGGTGTAAATAATGTGTGATTCTATAATGAAAAATATTGCCTTTGAATAGAAAGCTAAAAAAAGCATATATATATATATGTATATGCACACACACACATACACATGTACACATATATATGTATATATAAATAATTTGTATCTCAAGATTTGAATATCAATTGTTTAATACACTTTTCAAATACCCCCTTTAAATTATAGTGTAAAACTTACTTCTTTTAAGATTTCCTCAAGTAATACCTATGTATTCTGACCACTCCTGAACTCTGTATTCAGCTGGAGAGAAATCTGTCTACGTTTATGACTCAGGTATACCCATGTGTATCCTCTCTCCCTAACTAGACTCTTCAAAGGTATGAGTAATCTGCTCAGCCTGTCTTCCTATTAGAGTATCTAGAATAATGCTCTAAGCACAAGAAGACTGCACACGTAGACGGACTCTTTCATGATTTATTTATTTTCCAGTTTACTGATAAACCCATGTTTCTTCTCTTCAGAGCAATTTCTTTCCCAGGACTCTATTTAGTCCCATGATTTTTAGGAACCCATGTTTAGCAATTGCTTAAATAACCCCTGTCAATCTTTTAAGATGCTCAAAAGATGAGTTAAACTTTAAGTGACAGGATTTTCTGGAGAGATCTTTAGTCTCATTTAATACCATACCCCAAGAAAAATATGCCATGCCATTTCAGACAGATTTCAAACTTCCTGTTTATCCCTCCTCCAGTGTGCCAGTTGCTCTGCAGAATGAAATGTCTCCAAATCGCTGAGACTGTAATTTCCATGACAGTGTCGTCCATCTCATTTCTTACCTGTCCTTTCAGTTTTATGAAGGTTAGAGACATTCTTCCTGGATGTTTGTTAAATTGTTTATCTAGCCTGGAACCAGATACCCATGCTCAGAATATTTTATGCAGATTCCCCTATCCCTTGTTGCTGGACGCCTCTGAAACCCGGCAGCCACCAAGCAGGAAGAGACACATCTTTGATGGCTGTTTCATGTTTAACCAAATTCATTCATGTCAGTTTCTGCTGCTTACTCGTTGGGCTCAGAATGTGCTACATCAACAGACTAGGGCATTTCCTGTTTGGTCACAAGTCCGCTGTATTTTTCTGTCTCACTCCAGTTCAGTGCACACAGTGGATCTTTGGTTCCACTTCATCAATATTCAAATCTGCAACAATCTTATGTTGTTCACATAAGAAAGACAAACATGTATATTGTCTCTCTCTCCTCCCTCTTTTTCTCCTCTCTTTCTTTCTTCTTTTGCAAGACATTTCATAAAAATGAAATACAGTTTCCCCTACTGAACTTTTCCAAATATTTAGTGGAAAATGAATTTACATGTTCATTCACTGATTGATGCACTCCAGTTATTGAGCATGACCATGTACCTGGCATTTTATTTGGTACCAGGAACAAAAAGACAAGTTTCTTGCCTTTGAAGAGCTTACAAAAGGTTTTGTTTGGGAGGGACCAACATGGTAGCAAGAAAAGGGGGTGGTCTAGTTAGTAATGGAACTCAATACTTCTTTGAAACCATTATGGCTAGAACACCATAAATTTATATTCCAAAGCTGGTGGCAATTCTTTCACTCTATAGAGAAGATATTTGACTTTTTCTTTTAAGGTAAATTATCCTCTTGCATTTTGGGGAAATATCATTATACATTTTCGATGTGCAAATGTGACTTTTTGATACTACTCCAGAATGGCAAGGATACAGGCTATGAAAACCTAAAGCATTCTCATGGGAACATGGACAATTATTTTCTCTGTGGACAGCATCTCTGAGAATATACTGTTAGAAAGCCTGGCCTTAAACTTGGAATAGAAGGAAATAGATTTATTTCCTTCTGTTGGGTATCAGGAATGGACTTCCTTGAAGGAGACCATATATACAAACAGTCATATTCAAGATGAAGTTTTTTTGTTTTATTGCTTTTTTTTCCCCAAAACTTTTAATTCTTCTCTTTTGCCCCAGGCTATTGGTCAAGTTTTGACTTTTGATAAAACTGGCCTTGGTAGTGCTTTGGCGATTAGGGAGCAGAAATATATTCTCATTTAAAGTAAACTAGAATGTGAAGAGAAGCAGCAACTCTTTATGCAGTGGCAAGAGGTGATTATGGGAGCTGAGCAGAGAGGATCATTAACAGTCTGTCCTACAAGATTATGAATGAAAACTAAGCTGGGTCTGTTTAACATGAAAATGTTCCTCACAGCTGTCCAGAGATAGCTGGGGAAAGACATAAGGACTGGACTTCTTGTGGCCACATGGCATTAGTTCTCAGATTATTGCTGTTTGGGAAATGAAAGATTACCATTTCTGATAAAGGGGCCAGAAAAATTACAGATATTTTGCTAGGATGCACTGAAGGGCCCTCCAACTACATCCATAACTATACCTAAATATATTACAGCAAAACTACTTTTGATACATTTTTTCAATGCTAGCACAAATAAAGGGAA
The DNA here is from genome assembly GCF_949752795.1 of Hyperoodon ampullatus. NCBI lineage: Eukaryota > Metazoa > Chordata > Mammalia > Artiodactyla > Ziphiidae > Hyperoodon > Hyperoodon ampullatus. Next base: position 121,673,631 of record NC_136915.1, on the reverse strand, counting down.
CTCTTAAGGGCCAAATAACCACAGTTTTGAAAACACAGGGAGCTGAAACTATGGAGAGTAGCCATGAGGAGTGAGGAAGAACAAAAGCTAGGATTGCCCTGCAGTCACTGGAATAGGGAAGCTAAGTCTTGGACCCACCTCAAGATGAGGGAATTGAACCTGGTTCTAAAATTATTTCCAGGTTAGTAAGTTCTCTACTGCCAGAAAAAGGAAATGCAATTCCTCTCTGTTAGAGGAAAATATCTCCAACTTATACCCTCAGAATTTTCCCAGACTACAGTCAGTAACATGCAAGCACATAATAAAATTCTTTAACATATAAAAAAACAAGATATCATGAGTAACACTCAGTAAAAAACAACAACAACAATAAAAACCCCACTAGATATACACCCTCTAAAACTTGAGAGTTAAATTATCAGGCACTTATTATTTAATACAATGTGTGAAGTGTTTAAAGAAATAAAGAAGAAATTTAGAAAAGCAGGAAACAAGAGTATAGAAACAAACATTTAAATATAGTAATTTTTAGAAATAAAAAGATAATTGTTAAATTAATATTAGTAGATGGTTTAAACAAGGATTCTAACTGGCTGAATAGAATGAACTAGAAAAGTACAGGAAAAATATATAGAAATTATGAAAAATAAGTTAAAATATGCAAAAAATTGAATCAATAATTTTAATATACATCTATTCTGAGACCAAAAGAAGATACTAGAGGAAATGTAGAAAAGGAATATGAAAATAATGCTTCAGAATTTTCCAGTTTTGAGTATATGGATACATACACCATACTCAAAACTACAGAACACCAAAGACAAAGAGATCATAGAAAGAGTCAGAAAGGGAAAAGAAGTATCCTTTAAGGAATGATGATTAGATTGACAACAGCTTTCTGAACAGAAACATATGGAAAACTCTCAGACATTTCTTAGAAAACGACTATGTTTACTCTTTCTCTCCTTTTCATCTGGAAATTTAATTAGACATGTGTTGAACTTCTCACTTTCTTTTCTATGGGTCTTAAACTTTTATTCATGTATTCTATATCTCTGTATTTCTTGCTGCTTTCTGGCTATTTTCTTCAAATGTATGATAGTTCATGAATTTTTTTTTTTTACCTATATCATTTACTTTTTTTTTTTTTTTTTTTTTTTTTACTGTGGTACGTGGGCCTCTCAGTGTTGTGGCCTCTCCCATTGTGGAGCACAGGCTCCGGACGCACAGGCTTAGCGGCCATGGCTCACGGGCCCAGCTGCTCTGCAGCATGTGGGATCTTCCTGGACCGGGGCACGAACCTGCGTCCACTGCATCGTCAGGCGGACTCCCAACCACTGTGCCACCAGGGAAGCCCCCCTATATCATCTACTTTTAAACCTATCCATTCAGTTTTTCAAATTCAATTTGGTTCTTTTTCAAATCTATTTGAAGATTTTTATAGTCTCATATTTCTAACTCTTATATTCAATCACTAATTTTTTAAACAATTGAGTATACTTATTTTATAGTCTAGGTTTGATAACTTTAATATCTGAAGTTCTTAAGGTACAATTTTTATTTTTTCTGCTCATTTTTATTTTTGGAGCCCTGTTATTCTATGTGTGTGTATGTGTGTGTGCACGTGTGTGTGCATGTCACTATGAGCTCATATTTCTATAAAGCTAATCCATAACGATACTTTGAAAACTTCATAGAAAGTAAATTTCTCCAGAAAGAATTTTCATTATCTTCTACAAAACACCTATGGGTATTATCAACTCATACATTTTTTAATTAAATTTTAAGATTGAGGCTTTTGAAAATACTTAGGTAGTAGGTATTGATGCCTCATATCTGTATGAAGGCCAACTTGTAGTTACAAATATTCAGAGTATTATTTTCTTCTCTTTTTTCAATGCTGATGTACCAGTGGACAATGTCTTTAAGAATCTTGGCCGGTTTGTTTCTTGTTTACCCTTACACAGAGCATCAAGCACTGGGATCTTAATTTTATTATATATGATGTGGAGGTTGAAATTCCTTTTAGACTTAATTTTGAGTAGATACTCAGATGAGGCTGGAAACTGGAAATTGAAGTTCATCCAAATTTGACAAATTTCTTCACTATGAAGCCAGGATTGGCTCTCTGCTTTCCTCTCTGGATTTCATTTAGTTTTTTGTCTCTAAGATTTTTTTCTACTTTATTACCAAATCAGTAATGCATTTATAAAAGATGTTAGTTGTGTGTTGCTCAGCACTTTAGTTGTTTTTAGGGGGTGCTTTATTTAGAGTATTAAGTTCACTTCAAAACAGGCAAAAAGGGAGAAAAAATCAAATGTGATGAAGAGAAAAATATGGTAAAATAATTGTAAAAAGAACCAAATATTTTAATAACCATAATATATACAAATAGTCAGAATTGCCCATTAAAGACAGAGTGTCAAAATACATTTAATAAAAAGTCTATATATATTCTTTTCACTAGATACATATTTAAAACCTGAGGACAAAAAAAAAATAATGAAGTCAAAGAATGGTAAAAGATATGGCAGTTGAATACTAACCAAAAATTAATCTAGAAGTATACATCAACAGACAAAAATAAGACAAATAACATTATTAAGGATAAAAATAATCACTACATAATGGTAAAAAGAGGTTCAAATCACTCAGATAATACCATATATCTAACTTGTATGCCTTTAATAAAATAACCTAAAAATTTTATCAAAAAGTTGAGAAAAAACTATAGGGAGAAGTTGACTAATTTACTAGAGCTGAAGTTTTCAATACACTTGTCTTAGTAAAAATGATATAAATTAGACAAAAGCTATGAAAAGTATTGAAGGTTTAAATAATAACATTAACAAGCCTGATTTAATGGGCATCTGTAGCAATGCAGAAAAACCACATTCTTCTCAAACATTTATAAAATGCATACAGTAGTTAAATAGGTATTAGACTATAAAGCAAATTTTGACAAATGTAAAAAAAAATTGGCCATAGGTATCACATTCTCTGAAAATAATGAAATTAAGTTTGAAATTAGTAGCAAAAAGAAAAGTAAAAACTCCAATTTGGGGATATTACAAAATCATTCTAATTAACTTGTGGGTCAAAGAAGAAATCATATTAGAATTAAATTACAAAATTAAATAATAGTAAAAATACTAGGTATATAAATGTAGGATGAAATAAAAGTGGCACTTCAAATTAAATTTATAAATTTCAATGCTTACTAATAAGGGACAAAGACAAAAAGTGAATGTTCTAAGTCTCTGATTTAAGGGGTTAGGAAAAGAACAGCAGAATAAAGGACACCATAAAGTGCAGAAATCAAGGAAATAAAAAAAATATATATGTATATAATAGAGAGGCAAATAAGTAATAAAATAAACTTCTGGCAATACTAGTTAAGAGAAAAAATTATTCTACCAAAAGTTCCACTAAATTTTCAAGTGTTTGGTAATTCCTGATTCATGCAGAGACTCTATCCAGAGGCTGGAATCAAATAGAATATACCACAACTCATTTTAGTGAGACTAGAATAAGCCTGTTTTAAAGGAGAGAGAGAGAGAAAAAGGGAGAGAAACAGAGAAACAGAAATACAGAGACAGGGAAAGGAGGAGAGAGGACAGAGATTGATTTATTATGAAGATATTGTTCATGTGATTAAGGAGGATGAGAAGGCCTACAATCTGCTGTCTGTAAGCTGGAGACCCAGGAAAACTTCTGTAGTGTAACTCAATCTGAATCCAAAGGCTGAAGAACTAGGGGAGGTGATGGTGTAAATCCCAGTCCCAGGGCAGAGAAGGTGAGATGAGATGTCCTAGCTCAAATAGTGAGGCAGGAATAAAATGGGTGAATTTTTCCTTCGTCTAGTTTTTGTTCTATTCAGGGCTTCAAAGGATTGGATGTTGCCCACCCACACTGGGGACGGCAGCCTACTTTACTGAGTCGACAGATTCAAATGATAATCTCATCCAGAAGCAACTTTACAGACACACTAGGAAGTAATGTTTAATTTGGGAACCCCATGGCCAATCAAACTGACACACAGAATTAAACATTACACTGGCTAAGTAAATCTGAAGTCTGTAGTGCAGACTATTAGAAAGGGAATAACTCAAGCAGGTTAGAACTCCATGGACAAAGGCTCAAATTGTTGTCTTTCTTTCTTTTTCTTTACACACCTCTATTGGCGTATAATTGCTTTACAATGTTGTGTTAGTTTCCGCTGTATAACAAAGTGATTCAGCTATGTGTATATATTTATCCTCATATCCCCTCCCTCTGGCGCCTCCCTCCCACCATCCCTATCCCACCCCTCTAGGTGAACACAAAGTACTGAGCTGATCACCCCATGCAATGCAGCTGCTTCCCACTAGCTATCTATTTTCCATTTGGTAGTGTATATATGTCCACGCCACTCTCTTACTTCTTCCCAGCTTACCCTTCCCCCTCCCCATGTCCTCAAGTCCATTCTCAATAGCTGCTTCTTTACTCCTGTCCTGCCCCTAGGTTCATCAGAACCATTTTTTTTCTTTTTTTAGATTCCATATATATGTGTCAGCATGTGGTATTTTTTTTCTCTTTCTGACTTAGTTCACTATGTATGAAAGACTCTATATCTATCCACCTCACTAAAAATAACTCAATTTCATTTCTTTTTCATTTCACTTATTGTATTGTTCATCTCTGTTTGTTTGTTCTGTAATTCTTCTAGGTCTTTGTTAAACATTTCTTGCATCTCCTCCATCTTTGCATCCATTCTTTTCCCGAGGTCCTGGATCATCTTCACTATCATTATTCTGAATTATTTTTCTGGAAGGTTGCCTATCTCCACTTCACTTAGTTGTTTTTCTGGGGTTTTATCTTGTTCCTTCATCTGGTACATAGCCTTCTGCCTTTTCATTTTGTCTATCTTTCTGTGAAGGTCTCATTTCTTTCTATGGCTGAGCAATATTCCATTGTATATATGAGCCACATTTTCTTTATCCATTCATCTTTCAATGGACACTTAGGTTGCTTCCATGTCCTGGCTATTGTAAATAGTGCGGCAGTGAACATTGTGGTACATGACTCTTTTTGAATTATGGTTTTCTCAGGCTATATGCCCAGTAGTGTGATTTCTGGGTCATATGGTAGTTCTATTTTTAGTTTTTTAAGGAACCTCCATACTGTTCTCCATAGTGGCTGTATCAATTTACATTCCCACTAACAGTGCAAGAGGGTTCCCTTTTCTCCACACCCTCTCTAGCATTTTTTGTTTGTGGATTTTTTTTTTTAATTTTTGAGGTTTTTTAAAAAAAATTTAACATCTTTATTGGAATACAATTACTTTACAATGGTGTGTTAGTTTCTGCTTTATAACAAAGTAAATCAGCTATACATATACATACATCCCCATATTTCTTACCTCTTACATCTCCCTCCCTCCCACCCTTCATATCCCACCCCTCTAGGTAGTTACAAAACACCGAGCCAATCTCCCTGTGCTATGTGGCTGCTTCCCACTAGCTAGCTATTTTACATTTGGTAGTGTATATATGTCCATGCCACTCTCTCACTTTGTCCCAGCTTACCCTTCTCCATCCCCATGTCCTCAAGTCCATTCTCTGGTAGGTGTGTGTCTTTATTCCCATCTTGCCCCTAGGTTCTTCATGGACATTTTTTTTTAATGTTCCATATATATGTGTTAGCATACGGTATTTGTTTTTCTCTTTCTGACTTACTTCACTCTGTATGACAGACTCAAGGTCCATCCACCTCACTACAAATAACTCAATTTCATTTCTTTTTATGGCTGAGCAATATTCCATTGTATATATGTGCCACATCTTCTTTATCCATTCATCTGTCCATGAGCATTTAGGTTGCTTCCATGTTCTGGCTATTGTAAATAGAGCTGCAATGAACATTGTGGTGCTTGACTCTTTTTGAATTATGGTTTTCTCAGGGTATATGCCTAGTAGTGGGATTGCTGGGTCATATGGTAGTTCTATTTTTAGTTTTTAAGGAACCTCCATACTGTTCTCCATAGTGGTTGTATCAATTTACATTCCCACCAACAGTGCAAGAGGGTTCCCTTTCCTCCACAACCTCTCCAGCATTTATTGTTCATAGATTTTTTTATGATGACCATTCTGACTGGTGTGAGGTTATACCTCATTGTAGATTTGATTTGCATTTCTCTAATAATTTAGTGATGTTGAACACACTTTCATGTGTTTGTTGGCAATATGTATATTTTCTTTGGAGAATTGTCTATTTATCTTCTGCTCAGTTTTGGATTGGGTTGTTTGTTTTTTTGATATTGAGCTGCATGAGCTGTTTGTATATTTTGGAGATTAATCCTTTGTCAGTTGCTTTGTTTGCAAATATATTCTCCCATTTTGAGGGTTGGTTTTTCATCTTGGTTATGGTTTCCTTTGCTGTGCAGAAGCTTTTAAGTTTCATTATGTTCCATTTGTTTATTTTGGTTTTTATTTCCATTTCTCTAAGAGGTGAGTCAGAAAGGATGTTGCTGTGATTTATGTCATACAGTGTTCTGCCTGTGCTTTTCTCTAAGAGTTCTTTAGTGTCTGGCCTTACAATTAAGTCTTCAACCCATTTTGAGTTTGTTTTTGTGTATGGTGTTAGGAAGTGTTCTAATTTCATTCTCTTACATGTAGCTGTCCAGTTTTCCCAGCTCCACTTATTGAAGAGGCTGTCTTTTCTCCATTGTATATTCTTGCCTCCTTTATCAAAGATAAGGTGACCATATGTGCAAGGATTTATCTGTGGGCTTTCTATCCTGTTCCATTGACCTATATTTCTATTTTTGTGCCACTACCATACTGTCTAGAATACAACAGCTTTGTAGTATAGTCTGATGTCAGGAAGCCTAATTTCTCCAGCTCCATTTTTCTTTCTCAAGATTGCATTGGCTATTCAGGGTATTTTGTATTTCCATGTAAATTAGAAATTTTTTATTCTAGTTCTGTGAAATATGTCATTGGTAGTTTGATAGGGATTTCAATGAATCTGTAGATTGCTTTGGGTAGTATAGTCATTTACAAAATATTGATTCTTCCAATCCAAGAACAGGGTATATCTCTCCATCTGTTTGTATCATTTTTGATTTCTTTCATCAGTGTCTCATAGTTTTCTGCATACAGGTCTTTTGTCTCCTTGGATAGGTTTTTTCCTAGTTTTTATATTCTTTTTGTTGCAGTGATAAAAGGAAGTGTTTCCTTAATTTCTCTTTCAGATTTTTCATCATTAGTGTATAGGAATGCAAGAGATTTCTGTGCATTACATTTATATCTTGCTACTTTACCAAATTCATTGATTAGCTCTAGTAGATTTTTGGTAGAATCTTTAGCAGTCTCTATGTATATTATCATGCCTTCTGCAAAAATGGTAATTTTACTACTTCTTTTCCGACTTGGATTCTTTTTATTTCTTTTTCTTCTCTGATTGCTGTGGCTAAGACTTCCAAAACTATGTTGAATAATAGTGGTGAGAGAGGGCATCCTTGTCTTCTTCTTGATTTTAGAGGAAATGCTTTCAGTTTTTCACCATTGAGAAAGATGTTCGCTGTGGGTTTGTCATATATGGCCTTTATTATGTTGAGGTAAGTTCCCTCTATGCCTGCTTTCTGGAGAGTTTTTATAATAAATCAGTGTTGAATTTTGTCAAAAGCTTTTTCTGCATCTATTGAGATTATTATATGGTTTTTATCCTTCAGTTTGTTAATATGGTGTATTACATTGATTGATTTGTGTATATTGAAGAATCCTGCATTCCTAGGATAAACCCCACTTGATTGTGGTGTAGGATGCTTTTAATGTGCTGTTGGATTCTGTTTGCTAGTATTTTATTGAGGATTTTTGCATCTATGTTCATCAGTGATATTGGCCTGTAGTTTTCTTTTTGGGGGCATCAGGGTGGTGGTGGCCTCGTAGAATGAGTTTGGGAGTGTTCCTCCCTCTGCTACATTTTGGAAGAGTTTGAGAAGGAAAGGTGTTAGCTCTTCTCTAAATGTTTGATAGAATTTGCCTGTGAAGACATCTGGTCCTGGGCTTTTGTTTGTTGGAAGACTTTCAATCACAGTTTTAATTTCAGTGCTTGTGATTCGTCTGTTTATATTTTCTATTTCTTCCTAGTTCAGCCTTGGAAGGTTGTGCTTTTCTAAGAATTTGTCCATTTCTTCCAGGTTTTCCATTTTATTGGCATAGAGTTGCTTGTAGTAATCCCTCAGGATCCTTTGTATTTCTGCAGTGTCAGTTGTTACCTCTCCTTTTTCATTTCTAATTCTATTGATTTGAGTCTTCTCCCATTTTTTCTTGATGAATCTGGCTAATGGTTTATCCATTTTTATTTTTGTCTTCTCAAAGATCCAGGTTTTATTGATCTTTGCTATTGTTTCCTTCATTTCTTTCTGATCTGATCTTTCTGATTTCTTTCCTTCTGCTAACTTTGTTTTTTTTGTTTGTTTGTTTGTTTTGTTTTGTTTTGTTTTTCTTCTCTCTCTAAATGCTTCAGGTGTAAGTTTAGGTTATTTATTTGAGATTTTTCTTGTTCCTTGAGGTAGGATTGTATTGCTATTAACTTCCCTCTTAGAACTCTTTTTGTGCGTCCCATAGGTTTTGGGTTGTCGAGTTTTCATTCTCATTTGTTTCTTGGCTTTTATTGATTTCCTCTGGTTTCTTCAGTGATCTCTTGGTTATTTATTAGTGTATTGTTTAACCTCCATGTGTCTGTGTTTTTTACAGTTATTTTCATCTAATTGATATCTAGTCTCATAGTGTTGTGGTCAGAAAAGACACTTTATATGATTTCAAAGTTTTAAATTTACCAAGGCTTGATTTGTGACCCAAGATATGATCTATCCTGGAGAATATTCCATGAGTACTTGAGAAGAAAGTGTATTCTGTTGTTTTTGGATGGAATGTCCTATAAATATCAATTAAGTCCATCTTGTTTAATGTGTCATTTAAAGATTTTGTTTCCTTATTTATTTTCATTTTGGATAATCTGTCCATTTATGAAAGTGGGGAGTTAAAGTCCCCTACTATGATTCTGTTATGGTCAATTTCCCCTTTTATGGTTGTTAGTATTTGCCTTATGTATTGAGGTGTTCCTACGTTGGGTGCATAAATATTTACAATTGTTTTATCTTCTTCTTGGATTGATCCCTTGATCATTATACAGTGTCCTTCTTTCTCTTGTAATAATCTTTAAAGTCTTTTTTGTCTGATATGAGAATTGCTACTCTAGCTTTCTTTTGCTTTCCTTTTGCATGGAATATCTTATTCCATCCCTTCACTTTCAGTCTTTATGTGTCCCTAGGTCTGAAGTAGGTCTCTTGTCAACAACATATATACAGGTCTTGTTTTTGTATCTATGTCTTTTGGTTGGAGCATTTAATCCATTTACATTTAAGATAATTATTCATATTTATGTTTCTATTACCATTTTCTTTCTCTTTGATTTTCTTTTCTTTCAAAACAAAAGTTTTGCCTTTGTTTCTGTAGGTCTTTTCATTCTCTTGTGTTTCCTGCCTACGGAAGTTCCTTTAGCTATTGTTATAAAGCTGGTTTGCTGCTGCTGAATTTCTTAAGTTTTGCTTGTCTGTAAATGTTTTAATTTCCCCATCAAATCTGAATGAGATCCTTGCTGGGTACAGTAATCTTCTTTGTAGGATTTTCCCTTTCATTACTTTAAATATGTCATGCCAGTCCCTTCTGTCTTGTAGAGTTTCTGCTGAAAGATTAGCTGTTAACCTTATGGGGATTCCCTTGTATGTTATTTGTTGGTTTTCCCTTGCTACTTTTAATATTTTTTATTGGTATTTAATTTTTGATAGTTTGATTAATATGTGTCTTGGCATGTTTCTCCTTGGATGTATCCGGTATGGTACTCTCTGCACTTCCTGGACCTGATTTACTATTTCCTTTCCTATGTTAACAAAGTTTTCAATTATGATCTCTTCAAATATTTTCTCAGACCCTTTCTTTTTCTCTTATTCTTCTGGGATGCCTATAATTTGAATGTTATTGCATTTAATGTTGTACCAGAGGTCTCTGAGACTGTCCTCAATTCTTTTCATTCTTTTTTCTTTATTCTGCTCTGTGGTAGTAATTTCCATTATTTTATCTTCCAGGTCACTTATCTGTGTGGCTGTCAGCCACACAGCTCAGAAAAAAAAATGGAGAAAAAAAGAAAGAAAAAAATTATTAAAATAAAAAGAAGTAAATTATTAAAAGTAAAAAATAAAAAAATAATTAAAAAAGAGAGAGCAACCAAACCAATAAACAAATCCACCAATGATAACCAATGCTATAAACTTTACTAAGATTACCATAAAAATCAGAAACAATCAGTAGCAAATAAAAAACCCCAAGTCTACAGTTGCTCCCAAATCCACTGCCTCAATTTTGGGTTGATTCATTTTCTGTTCAGGTATTCCACATATGCAGGGTACCTCAAGTTGATTGTGGGGATTTATTTGCTGCTCCTGAGTCTGCACAGAGAAATTTCCCTTTCTCTTCTTTGTTCACACAGCTCCTGGGGTTCAGCTTTGATTTTGGCTCCACCTCTGTTTGTAGGTTGCCCTCAGGCTTCTGTTTCTGCCCAGACAGGAGGGGGTTAAAGGAGAAGCTGATTAGTGGACTCTGGCTCACTCATGCCAGTGGGAGGGAGGGGTACAGTAGTTATAATTGGAATGCAGGGCAAGCCTGCAGTAGCATGAGGCCAGTGTGATGTTGCAAAAGCCTGAGGCATGCTGTGTATTCTCCCAGGGAAGTTGTCCCTGGATCACGAGACCCTGGCAGTGGTGGTGGGCAGCACAGGCTCCCAGCGGGGGTGGGTGGGGGGCGTGGTGTGGATAATGACCTGTGCTTGCACACAGGATTCTTGTTGGCTGCAGCAGCAGTGTTAGTGTTTCATGCCAGTCTCTGGTGTCCGAGCTGATAGCCGTGGCTCACGCACATCTTCTGTGGGCAGACAGGGAAAGAATCCCCTCAAAACAATGGTCTCTTGACTCGTAGGCAGGTCCAGAGTTTTTCCTGGACTCCCTCCCGGCTAGCTGTGGTGCACTAGCTCCCTTCAGGCTGTGTTCACGCTGCCAACCACAGTCCTCTCCCTGGGATCTGATCTCCAAAGCCCGAGCCTCAACCCCCAGCCCCCACCTACTGCAGCGGGTGAGCAGACAAAGCCTCTGAAGCTGGTGAGTACTGGTCGCCACTGATCCTCTGTGCAGGAATCTCTCCTCTTTGCCCTCTGCACCCCTGTTGCTGTGCTCTCCTCCGTGGCTCCAAAGCTTCCCCCCAGCCACTCCCTGTCTCTGCCAGTGAAGGGGCTTCCTAGTATGTGGAAACTTTTCCTCCTTCACGCTCCCTCCCAGAGGTGCATGTCCCATCCCTATTCTTTTGTCTCTGTTTTTTCCTTTTTCTTTTGCCCTACCCAGGTATGTGGAGAGTTTCTTGCCTTTTGGGAAGTCTGAGGTCTTCTGCCAGTGTTCAGTAGGTGTTCTGTAGGAGCTGTTCCACATGTAGATGTATTTCTGATGTATGTGTAGAGAGGAAGGTGATCTCTGCATCTTAATCCTCCGCCATCTGAAGGTCCTCCCTCAAATTGTTCTCTATAGTGAGAATTCATTCTCTCATTTGGGAAAGCTTCAGCACTGCTTTTTTAAAATTAATTAATTTTTATTGAAATGCTACTGATTTACAATGATTCAGGTGCACAGCAAAGTGATTATATATATATATATATATATATATATATATATATATATACACACACACACACACATACATATATATATTATTTTTCAGATTCTTTTTCATTATAAGTTATTACAAGATTTATAGTATGTCGAATAGGTCTGCTTTTTAAGATCTTTCAACTGATTATTCAGGCTCGCCTGGGATAATCTTCTTTACTTAAAGTCAACTGATTAATTGACTTACATCTACAAAACTCCTTTACAGCAGTAAGCAGAATTAATGTTTGATTTAATAACTAGGGACTATAGATTAGCCAAGACATCACATCAAAAAGTTATCACTGTCCTCCGTTTGTCAAATTGGCACCCATAGAACACATCTCCTTAGCCATACTTAATGTCCAAATAAAGACAAAAATAAAGACAGACTTCCTCTTAACATGATACAACTATCCTGCATACAATTCAAAAACAATGCTAACCCTTTCCCCAGAAAAGAATGCCAAGTTCTTGGGTGATGGTAACCCTTCTCTTTTGAAATGCTGTAACTTAAACATTGAGATATAAACTTATCCATTATTAAAACATATTATGTTTATTGATAAGTAGATAAAAGAAGGAAGAAAACAAAAATATTTGGTTAATTTGTATACAAAAATAGTTTATATCAAAATAAGGAAAAATACTCATAACTATTACTGTCCTCATGATGCAATGTAGTTGCAGCTGGTATTTATAACTACCTTCTTGCTGAGGCAGACAACCTCAACTTGTCATAGTTCTTTATCTGGCATGGTGACCCAAGTCTTCATTGCTGAAAACTCTGGTTATTATTAGTCCTCCTGAGGTGGGTTGTGATTTTTCATTGACCTTAATTATAGAACATAGGAAAACTAAGTGAGACCCTAAAGTATCTTCTATAATCCAGATATATTCCTTGATATTCCCATTGAATAATAACAACCCAACTTCCCTTTGGTAGTAAGGACAATTTGCCCCCAACAATAACCCCTTCTTTGCTTGTTGATTCAGAGACACTTGGAACCCAAAGTGACCAGGTGACAGTCTCTACTTCCAGTTCAGTGGAATTATTGTTGTGTTCCCTGATGGAAGAATTCTCCCATTAGGAACTAGAAACACTCTTCCAGCAAAGCTGAGGGTTACAGGAACAAGAAACAAAACTTTTGCTAGTGTATCACTAGAAGTAATACTGAGAGGAGATGCTCCCTCTTCTATACTATACCTTAATTCTCCAACCCATGAATACTGGAAAAGCGACAAACAGCACCATATGTTGCATGCTGATTTAAAATATGTACCTCATCTGAGAGGAAATAGACTCAGTTCTACAAAGTATTGCCACCTAGTCTTCATCATAGCTGAGTCCTCAAAAGGCCATTCTACAATTCTATCATCACACCAGCTTCTTCAGGTTGATGCAGAAGATGGTAAGAACAGTAAATTTCATGAGCCTGAGTCCACTGCCATACTATCAGGAAATGAATTTCTTGATTAGAAGCAATGCTGTGTGGAATATCAATATAAGGCATTCTGAAAGTCCACAGATGGTCATTTGAAGAGAAGCATCACAAGCAGGGACCACAAATTCATACCTAGAGCATGCTTCTATTCCAGTAAAAGAAAAGTACTGCCCCTTCCATGGTGGAAGTGGTCCAATGTAATCAAACTTCTATCAAGTAGCTCGCTGATCACCCTGGGGAATGGTGCCATGTTGGGGGATCAGTGTCGCTCATAGTGTTGGTAGATTGGGCGCTCAGCAGTGGCTCTAGCCAGGTGGCCTTTTTAAGTGAGAGTCCATGATGTTGTGCCTGACCATAACCTCCATTGTTGCCACCATGACTACTTTGTTCATAAGCCCATTGGACAATTACAGGAATAACTAAAAAAAAGAGACTGCCTGGAATCTATAGAACAAGTCATTATATTCATTTGATTAGAATCCTTCTCTGCTGAATCACTTTTTGTTGAATATTCACATGGGACACAAATATCTGCATGTTATTTGCCCATTTGGAGAGTTTTATCCACATAGTTCCTTCCATAGGCTTTCTTGCCACTAATTTTCCAATCGTGTTCCCTCCAAGGCCTTGATCAACCAGCTAAACCATTGGCCACAGTCCATGAAATGGTATAGACTCATAACTCCGGCCATTTCTTCTTCCAAGCAAAATAAAAAATCAAGTGCACTGCATGAAGTTTTGCCCAATAGAGGATTTCTTTTCTTCACTGTCCTTCAGTGGTATCCTAGAAAAGGACTGCAGAGCTATTGTTGTCCACTTGTGGCTGGCACTTGCAATGTCATACAGGACTAGCAATGAACCAGGACAAAGTTTTCTTTCTCTCTTACTTGATTTGTTGTGAGAGAACTGTCCATGAGGACATAGGTGTAAGCTAATAGAGAGAAGGTAGTGCAGAAAGAGTTGGGCATGGGCATTTGGGCCACTTCCACATGAAACTTACTTATGTACTCAAGGTCCGCTTCAGCCAATCTTACATACACCAATTTCATTTAATACTGCAGTCTTGAGGTGCACATCCAACTTTATAGTTTGGTGAGTTAGACAACATCCAGCTCAGGTTGTATGGTAACTTAGTGGACCATGGTTAAGTATTCGGTCTCTGCTAAGGGCCGGTAACAAGCTAAAAGCTGTTTCTCAAAAGGAGAGTAGTTATTCACAGATGGCATGGCTTTGCTCCAAAATCCTAAGGGTCTGTGTTGTAATTTACTTATATGGAGCTGCCAAAACCTCCAAACACACCTCTATCTGTAGCTGACATTTCAAGAACCATTATATCTGCTGGATCATATAGCCCAAGTGCCAGGGTGGCTTGTAAGGCAGACTGGATGTGTTGAGGAATCTTCTCTTGTTCTGGAAGCCTCTCAAAACTAGCAGCTTTCAGATCACTTGATAAATGGGTCAGTGTAGTACAGCTATATGAGGTATACCTCAAATGCAAAGAGGCCCACTGCAGGAGGTGCCAGACCAACAATTTATCTTTCACCTTGGAAAGTATATTTTAACATCCCCCAGATCACTAGACACCTAGATATTTTACTGTGAATTTTTGTGTGAATGGGTATTAAGAGAACAGAATCAAAGTAATTTGTTATGCAGCAATAGAAAACTAATATACCTAGTATCAGAACTTCAAAAGCTAAGAGAAATTGGCAAAAACAGGATGAAATGCAATGAGATTAGATCAAACTCAATATAAAAATGAAAAAGAAACCAAAAAACCCAGGAAAGGTAGATATGACATACTTTTACTTGGTTGTCTTAAAAACAATACAGTGAAATAAAACAAATATTTATAGTTATCATTGATGAAAACTTTCTTGAAATAAGACAAAATCACAACACTCACTATTAACAAAGGTCAACTAAGTACCTGAGAAAATTGACACAGAATGGTCAACTCTGGGACATACTTTAATAAACTATTAGAAAAAGAAAATAAATTACAAGGTCTTCAGGAATAAAATTTTTAAAAAAATACTTAAAAAAGTAAGAACATGTGATTGGCACCAGACTTCTTAAGAACATAGGGCAACCCTGGAAAACATTTTCAAGAAACTTAAAGAAAGAAAGTACCAGCCAAAAAATTGATATCTAGCCAATTTACCCTTCAGAGATCAGGATGCAAACTATTTTAAACACAGAAGGACTCAGGCAATACTTTATTTGAATGCTTTATCTAACCCAGCTACTAAAGGATAAGATTTATCCAATCAAGAAATTAATGGCAAAAGAGTGTGACCATGAACATTTACTATATATAATTATACTTTTAAAATCAAAACAAGGGTAAAGGGTTAAAAGAGTAGTATGTAAACATTGTATGTGCTGACTAAATAAAAATGTTACAACTAGACATGTGAGGCAAGGAACAAGAAAGGAGAAAGTAGAATAAAATCATTTATTATGGTAAAGGTGATAAAGAGGAGTCAAAGAATACTATGTAAAACTGACAAACTAGTTAGTAAAGGTTATATAAGGAATAAAGTGATGGTGGATTAAGGACATTTTAAAATGTACAGAGGTACATGTAACTGTTAGAATCAAAATGTACAACTTAAATACCCACCCACTAAGAAAAGAAAAAAAGAGAACAGTGAAGATACATCTGTTAGAACTACTTAAAAACACAGTAAATATAATATAATATACATAGTAATTATAAGATAATATGAAAGAATTATATATTAGAAGAATTAGAAGAATCAAGTATATTAACCTTGTCAATAAAACTAAATGAGCTGAACTAGCATAGTAAAAGGACAAAGCATTTCATACTGGTACATACAGCAAAACCAAATTTATGTTGTATAGAGAAACATCTAAAATAAAGTGATTCAAAAAGACTAAATTTAAAGGGATGTGCAAAGATATATCAGTCAAATGAGGGGAAAAAAGTGAAAGAAAATTTCATAATACCATTACCAGGCAAGTAGACTACCAAACAAAAAGCATGAACTGAGATAAAATAGAACACTTTAAATGCTAAAAGCCATGATTCTAAATGAAGATATAATAGTTATGAATACTTCTGTACCACGTAATATTGCAGTGACCTAAAGCAGCAACTGCATTAGGTTAAAGGAGAAAAAAATAGACAAATTAATAAAAGGAGATGAGAATTACTGTCAGTATAACACAGGGCAAATGGACAAAAAACTAATTGAGGATATTGAAGATATAAACCACATCATCATCAGATAAACCATATAGATGCGTGAGTGAGTGTGTGTGTAAAACACTGTGAAAACAGAGACTACGTCTTCTCATTTGTACATGGAACAATCATGAAAATTGATCACAAAGAAAACATCAGTAATTCTTATAAAATAAAAATATTACAAATGAACATTTCTGATCACAATGCAACAAAAGTAGAAATTTAAAATATTATGTTTAAGAAGAGGATCACTATCTAGAAAGTTAGAAATCTTTAAAAAACTCTTGGTTAAATGGAAAACATAAATAGATATTTGAAAAATAATGATAATGGAGACATTATATATCAAAATTGAGGAGATTTAAAACTGCGACCAGAGGAAAATTTATAAACTTAAGCACCTATGTTAGTACAAATAAAATAATAGGAATCAAAAATTAACTTGTCAACTTATAAAAAGAAAAAAGAACAAAGTAATCCAAGAGAGAGCACAAAAAGTGGAAGAGTAATAATAAAACCAAATTATGAGGAAATAGGAAAACAGTAGAACAAATTAAATCAAAATCGGTTTCTTTGAAAAAAAAATAAACAAGATAGACAAACCACTAGTCAATGTAATTAAGGCATAAGGGAGAATGCACAAATACAGAAAATAGGAATTGACAAGAGAAATAACTATTGATACAGGGAAAATTTGTAAAAATGTATATAGGTATATATACAAAATCTGCTTAGTACAACTTTATGCAAATCTGATTGAACACTGAGATAATTTCTTAGGCAATTACAGCATAACAAAGCTGACTGCATTAGAGAGGAAAAACTTAAAAGACCAATTTCCACAGAAGAAATCAAGAACATTATCAAGAATCTATTCTACCACAAACAAAACAAAATGAAACCAAAACAAATAAAGAAAAATACTTACCAGACCCAGATCTTTTCAGAGGGAAAGTCTATCCATCCATCCTTTAGAGACCAGATTGTCCCAATGCTACATAAATTGTTTCAAAGCATTTTCTATGAAACAAATTCTTTTTATGAAGCAAATAAAACATTGATATACCCAATGGGATAAATATGGCTAAGTAAAGAAAATCATAGAACAAAAGCACTTAAGAAGATGATGCAAAAAATCCTAAATAAAGTGTTGGTGAACAGACTCCAGCACCAAATTAAGAAAATAATACACCAAGTCTAAGTAGAATTTATACCAGAAATGCAAACATGCATTAGGAAATCTGTGATATAATGTATCATTTAAATATATCTAAGGAGAACAAAAATCATAATTATCCCCACAATTTTTTTTTTTTTTTTTTTTTTTTTTTTTTTGCTGAAAAAGCCTTGGAATAAATCAACATATTCCTTATAAAAGGAATATTCCCAAGAATATTTCTTGGGAAAGAGGAATGGATGGATAACTTCTTCAGTCCAAAATCCAGCATCTTACTTAATGAGAAAACAATAGAAACATTCCCACTAAGGTCAAGAAAAAGGCAAAGATATCCACTATCTCCATTATTAACAGTGTATTGGAGGAATTAGCCAATACAATAGGGAAAGAGAGAACCATTAGAGGCATAAGAAATGCAAAAGAAAGGGAACTATTTGTAGATAATTTCATATTACCTGGAAAAAGACTAGACCTTGAAAATCAATGGTAAACCTAATTCAAACAAACAAAAAATAATTCAGCAATATATGAGGATATAAGTTAATGTGCAAAAATCAATTGCCAGTTAGAAGACAGAATGGAAGAGAAAACCCCATTTACAATCGCAAAGGCAACCACAAAAGTTTAAATGCTTAAGATTTTACTTAAAAAATGTTCAAAGCCTGCATTAAGAAAATTTAAAATACTTCTGAACACACAAATGGAAAAACCTCCCTTATTCTAGGATAGAGTGTCTCAACATTATCAGGATGTCAGTTCCCTCTAGGTTAATTTATAAGTTTAAGATGATCCCAATATGAAATAATACAAGCTGTTTTTATGAAGCTAGAAAATTGATATTAAAGTTCTTGTGGAAAAATAGCTACAAAAAATACCTGGGAAAACACTGGAAAGGAAGAGGTATCAGATATAAAAATATTATACAAAGTCTTAATAGTTAAAACAGTATGGTGCTCAGCATATCAACAACCAACCAATGAAATAGAGAGAGAATTCAAAAATAGACCCAAGTGCCTAAGAACTTTTAGTGTGTGATAAAGGTGGCATTGGAACACTTTCCAAAATTGGAACATTTTCATAAGTCTTTTGAGACAACTGAATAGCCACGTGAAAGAGGTAATACATAACTATTTGTCATACTACACACAGGAATAAACTCTAAAGAGATCAGTGATCTTGATTTATAAAATGGAACTATAATTATACTAAAGATAATGTGGATTAATTCCTTTATAGCTTAGGTGTAGGAGACGACATTCTAAATAGGAGTCAGAATTCATGTGCAAAATAAGAAAAGATATTTGATTACATATAAATAAACAGCTTTTGCATGGCAGATAACACAGTATGTAATTTCAGAAGTCAAATGACAAACTGAGAGAACATATTTGCAACATACATTATGGATATAGGCTAATATCCATTATAAATAATATCCATTACAAACACACACACATATATATATGTATGTATGTATATATATATATATGTTATATATGCATGCATGTGTGTGTGTGTGTATATATATATATATATATATATATATATATATGCATGTATCTGTGTGTGTATGCTAATCTCTTTATCTTGTAGACTAAACCTCATGGAGTACTTTTTGGCCCTTTATATATGACTGGATATGAAAAATACTAGACTGTCTTTGCCATTTTTCTAAGAAGAGAATGTTTTCTGTTAAACATATTATATTACTTAAAAAATAACTGAAAGTAATTAATTGAATTAAAATGCTACTTGATTTCACACAAAAGGTAATTGAATAGCCAATGTACCATAATTACATCTATTTCACACCACCCTTTATCACCCATTTTATTCACCTGCTAAAATTCCCAAACTCCTTTCAAACAAACTGAAGTTTAAGCCATTCCATTTACTAACTAACTGCTTGCCCAGTACTGATTTCCACAAGAAATTGACAGAGGCAGAAATAGAAGGATGGAAATTAAGGAAAATAATACCACAGGGGGTAGCATGCCAATCTTGAAATAACAATTTGTAATTTATGTACTTTGTGATCCAGCTTCTATTTACCTTTTCTTCCTCACCCTCCCAATCCATAATCCCTCAAAAACCTAAATTCCAGCCATATTAAATTCTAGTGCCCATTAATTGTTTCACTTCAGCACTATTTGTAATCATAATAGCAATGGTTAACATGCATACATGTAGTTAAATTCCCACTGTCTTCTGACTGAAAGGCCCTACTCTACCCTAGATTCAGTTTAAGCATCAATTTCTCTAGGCTACTTTTCTTTCCCTAGTCTCTAGTGGCTGCATTCAGACCTTTAAATTTCAGCCATCTTATTCCTATAATTATTTACATGTCTGACTCCTCCAGGACTTCTCCAGAATACAACCTCTTCATCCCCAGAATGGTGCCCAATGTTGGACCCAAGCAACTGCTTAATAAACACTTGTTAAATGGTAATTGTAAATATTTGTAGAGTGCTCTACAATTTACAGCAGACTTGTGTCTTCAAAGTCTCATGATTTTTAAGACTCCTTATGAGAAAAAAAGGGTATCCTACCGCTGGATCTACCTGCAATAGTGTAGTCCTTTTTAAACTTTCAGCGCCAGACTGGGTGGCTATTGTTGCCATCCGCTACACACATCCCCACGCCCTGCTTGCATTTGTACCTCTCTGTGCTGTAGCAGTACAGGAAGAACTGGGCTTTGATGGGGAAGTTCAGCGAACATGTTAATTGTCAATCACTAATCCTAATGATAGCTAACATAGCCGCTCTGTGTCAGGCCACATTCTAAGTAACTTACATACATTAACTCATTTGTTCTCACATCAGTCTTATAATGGTGGTACTCATATATTCATTTTGATGGAGAAGGAAACTTAAGGCTGAGGAAGGCTAAGAAACTTGCCCAAGGACACAGGTAATAAATGGTAGAACCAAGAATCACACCCAGGCTTTCTGGTTTTACAGCCCACTTCTTTAATGCCTATTGCAATGTTTTTTAAATTCCAAATAATGACCCTGTAATGAGTTGCAAAATAATTCAGGGCTCGTGACTTGAATTAAAAAAGGTAGAAAATATTAGAATGCATTCCACAAAGTAAGGAAATTATTATTATTTTTTTGGTGTGAAACATTTGTTTCAGATATGTGTAGACATAACACAGTTTCACTGGTACAGTTGTTCAGTCTGGGTACTTCACAGAGGCACCCAGCTCTGGGGTCACAGGGGATAAATGCAGCCATCTTCACAAAGGCCAAATCATGTGTTCCAGTGGCTATGTCTGCAAAAGATAGCATCTGTTTCTACTTTCCCCACCCAGATGGAGCACCTTTGAATAATTTTCACGAAGACATCTTAAAAACTAGCAGTGCCTCTGTACGTACATATGTGTGTGCTGAATCAGGATGTGAAATATATTCCTTACTAAGGGCTGTAATCAAAAGAAATGTTTGAAAAAGCTTCCTACACCATACCATCAACAAGAAGTTAAATGTTTTAAGACAGTAAAGAAAAGAAGCCTGTTAACCTCATATCATTTATTCTAAAGGCAGGGCTTAACTAAAGCTCAGTGGAGGCTGACGATGGAACAGAAAGCTTCTCTGATATTCGTATGGTTTAGAAGTGGTTTCTTCAGCAGTTGCTAAGCTCTGATCACAGATACATATAACTCTTGTAAAAGTGCTTTCAGGACATGCATAACTTTTCACCATTTGGAATTTAGGGCTTAGCCCCATTGAATTTTTAGGAAAGTGCTATTTAAATAAAATGTGCCTGGAATTTCTGTAATAATAATAATAACAATAAGGAAAGGGAGGAGGTAACAGAGGAGGAAGAAGACAAGGTAAAGAAGGCAAAAGATGATGAATAGCAGCCGCTAATAGGTATTGAGCAATTAGTGCTTTTCATTTGATTGCCACAACATTATGAATAGGTCTTATTATCACTCTGCTCATGAGGCTACTGAGGCACAGGGAGCTAAAGAGCCTGCACAAGATCACAGAGCTAGTAAGGGTTAGATCTGGGAGTTGAACCCAATCTCTGGCTTCAGGGTCTAGATGTCATCTACTGTCTTATTCTGCCTCTCCTATTCTGCCGCTGCCTAATTAGAAAGTTATTTTTGTCCCATAACAACTGCAGAAACTTGTAGGTAGTATTCCAACTTTCTGGACTAGATTTCCATGAAATATCTGTCATTGCATGGCAAAATATTCTAAGTAATCCCATCAGTGACTTCATAACACAGAGTGGTTATTCTACTCTCCCACTATGAAAAATACTGTTAAGAAAACAGGACGTTATTGTTAAATAATTAATAATTGCAGACTGCTCATCAAGCACAAAGTCAGGCATTGCCCTTGGGGTGTGACATCATAATGTTTGCTACCTCCACTAAATACAAGGTTGCACTTTTGATAGAGCAAGACTTTAAGAGGCCAAAGAAAAAGAGTGCTGAGACCTCATGATCTTATTTCAACATATATGCCAGCAAGTGATAAAAACCTGAGAAATGAAGTAGAGAACTATCAGTTGATAAAGAAATAAAATTGTCTCTAAATGCTATGTCTTTCAAAGTTTTCCAGGATACATCTCTGTGTCTGTAAAGACAGCCTTCCCTTCTTTAAAGGCAGGGTCAGTCAAGGGCAGCCAGTCATTTATCTCAGAGGTGGCAGAAGTCTATAACTTAAGAACACCCCACTTGAAAATGACAGTCATCTGGAGGCCCCTTTTATGATATCTTCTTCTTTCAAGCTGATAATAGCACAGAACTTGGTAAGGGCCACTCCATGTCATGAATCAAATCATACTTCACAAAAGTCATTTCCTATTGATGTTGATGCGCCTGTTCCTCATTTATATTGATCAGTGGACATTTGTTTGCCAAGATAAAACTAAAAGAGATTTCCTGGATGCCTTGTGACATTTTCAAAGGGGAAAATTCATTCTTTTCCACATCTCTATATGACTGGGTTTCAGAAAAAGAGTTACAAATCTTCTTTAGAGATGTATGGATTGGAATGGGGAAGATAATGTTTCTGGGTCACCTCCTCTTTCCCAAGGGCCATCTTTACAAAGTTGGAGTATGTATCATTTTTTAAATGAAATTGGGACCATCTATTCATTCAATTCAGTTAGGTTCTAGGGTTTGAATGCTTGTGATCAAAACTTGGTACTTATCACATGCAGTGAGAATAGTTGGATTTCAGTAAAACCTTAAAGCAGTGCAATTTTTGAAGATGAAACAATGGCTCATGATACCTACTGAATTAAAAGTCTTAATGTGTATTGTGTGTATATTGTGTGTGTATGTGCATATGTGTGCAGTACCCCTCAAAGCTGAGTAGAAAATCTCAATGTTGATTTGGGCAAAATACTTGTTTACATTCAGTTAATAAAAACAAGTGATCAAATCTATTACACTCAGAACATCGATATCTATATAACTGTTATATCACAATAAAGTTATCTGCATAAGCAGTTTATCAAAATCAAATATCTGCTTTAATTAAAAAGAGGCTACTTTGAGAAAGAAGCTAAAAGTCATGGATTAATGGGTTTAGAAATGGAGGCTCAAACCAAATGCCCATTAAGCAACAGTTACTGTATTTCATCTTGACAATAAAATGTATAAGGGCATTGAGAAATTGACATTTTGTGGTAATACTCCATGACAACACTTTTTTCCAGTTGATCTTGGTGATACTTTGGGTCACATACAAATCTTTTATGACCACCTGAAGGGGCTAGCAATCAAACTCAATCACCAAATTGAGAAGAACAAGATGCTCTTTTGAAGGTCATTGCTAATCTTCCGGTTACAAAAATCTGTGACATTTCTTCAGGTTTCATGATTTCTACATTTTCTTAGTCACTGAAACTAAAGATGACCCTTTTACCAGAAGCCCCTTTGCTTTTTCATGTTCCATGAAAATGTGCTCTCCATGTTTTCTTCTTTATATCCCAACACTTCCTTTTGTTATCTTCTCTTTGTCCTTTCCCAAATGATACTGAAATTTTCTAAGATTTAGTCTATAGCTTTCTCTATTCTTTTCTAAAATCTCATGTCGTAATTTTGTTTTTTTGTTTTTTTTTCCCTTGAGGAAATGACTATTTGTACCACTTGTGCCATGATTTCTTCCTAGGCTTAGTCATATCTGACATTTATGTTGTGTTGGGAAAGTTAAAATATTGTGTTCAAGTGGATCTATAAAGCCAGGTTACAGCAAAATTTTAGAATATTAGAGCAAGAAAATTGGTTCATTATTAAAAATATATTTAAAAAGACAGATAAAAATTTGAAGGCAAATGCAAGCCTATAAGAACAGTCTTAGCGGTAAGGGAGAGATTGGACAGGTATTGCTTCTACTTCTGTGGGAATGGATATCAAACATACACCACCAGTCCTGGCTGCTTCCCTGAAAGCTGATTCTAATTTCCAAATGTTTTCTTGATATCTTGTTAGAATGTCAAATTCAACATATCACAAGCCAAACTTTTACTAATCATCACCGGATTTGCTATCATACTTGATTTCTCTTTGTGTTAGTGGTAACACGACTATACAAAGAAAAGTGTATATCTTCTCTTGCTTTGGAAAGACTCCTCATATTTTAGATTAGATAAAATTCTTTGGCTAATGATGGATCTATGTGTCCAGCTCTCCTTCCCTACTAAGACTACTCTTCTGGTTTTGCACTTGCCCTTAGGTCATTATTTCTTAAATAATCAACATATGACTTTATCCAAATATTCTAAAATCCAGTCTTTCCCAGGCTCTTTAGCTCCACTTGGATGCCATATTTTAGCTTTCTCAACATTTTCTAATGCTCAGTTTGACTAAGGCTACTGGTAGTATCCTAGGCACAACACTATGTTCATTCCTCTGAGACATCGTTCCATTTTTCATATACTCTGGATAGTATTATTCATCAACTCTATCTATGGATCCAATATACTTTAGTTTCTTCTAGTTAGCATTTTATTCATATTTGCATAATCATTCATTAATTAGAATTTATTACCTACCCACTTTTTGCCAGGTATCATGCTAGACATTGGGATACAAATCCAGAGAAGACAATATCCTTACTCTTTTTTGTTTTTTTTTATTAGTTTCTTCAATATCCTTACTCTTAAAGGGTTTCAGTCTCATGGTGTAGGGATAAAGATAAATTAATAAATATAATCCTCTGTAATGAGGGACAAATCAAAGTATGCCAGAGATGTGAGACCAGAGAAGTAGACTTGTATCATCTAAATAAGCAGGGAATCAGTAAGGCTAGAAAACCTTCTTAGACGAGGGGACTTTGGAGCACATGTAAAACTCCTGAGGCATGAAACTCACAGTCACAAAGTTCTGAATGACTGGAGCAGAAGGCATTCATTGAAATTTTGTAGGGGATTATACATTATATATTATATATAAATATACATATATATATATATATATATATATAAAAATTATATATGAAAGGCTTGAACTAAACTGTGAAGGAACTCTGCTTGGGTGCTGTGCTAAAGAATTTGAACATTATCCTGAAAACTATGGGAACCACTAAATAATTTTAAGCAAGGGAGTGATATGAACAGATAAGGATTCTAGAAATATCACTTTGATAGAAAGGTAGAGAATGGGTCCTAAACAGACAAAACTGGAAATAGAGAAAGCCATTAGAATACAACAGCAATCCAGGAAAAGTATATTGAGAACCTGAACTCAGGTCTTGATATTACAAAAGGAGAAGTAACAACAGATTTGGGAGACATTTACCTGGCAGAATTACAGGTGCTGGTGAGTAATTGCATTTGAGGGTTGAATGAGTGGGAGGAGAGAGAAGTCTATGATGAATTCCAGGTTTCTGATTTCCATGATTGGATGTGTGGTTATGTTTTCACTGAGAAAAGACATGGAAGAGGAGAAACAGGTGTTTGGGAAAAAACACAGAATTAAGTTTTGTACCTGTGGAAACTGAGATGTCTATGGAATATTTAAATGGAAGTGTCTGGCAGAATAAAGTTCTGAAGCTTAATAGGGAGATCTAAGATATAGATATATATATTTGTAAGTCATCATACAAATGGTACCTCAAGCCATGAGAGTAGATAAGGTCATCCAGGTTATGTATGTAGTATATGATCAGGATCCTGAGTTGAAAACTTTAAGGGCTATTTGAAGGAAACATAAGGCACCACAGGAAGGAAGGAAGGAAGGAAGGAAGGAAGGAAGGAAGGAAGGAAGGAAGAATGGAAGGAGAGTGAGAAAGGAAAGTATTTTTCTTATAGTAGAATGTCAGCTAGTAAACATGAAAGGAATTAAATAATCAGTATCTAAAATTAATGGGTAAATTTTGACGAGGGGCAGGATATCACACAGTGCCGAAATACCTCTCAACAATTTCATTAATTTACAAAGAGAAAACTGTAACTGTATAATGGACAAATCTGGTGGACACCATCTTAACGAGGGAGTCAAATTTTGCCGTATCAATATTGGGACAAACTGACATCATATGCCTCTTTATATGCTCAGAGAAAAACAGCACAGCACTTCTCTAGAAGTCCTGCAGAAAATGCATGAATCTAACCGTGAAGAAACTTCAGAAAAACACCAGTGAGGGACATTCTATGAAATATTTAACCCGTACTCTTTAAATGTAAAGAACAATAAAAACAAAAATGACTGAGCGACCATTCCATATTAAAGGAGATTACAGAGGCATGACAACTACATAAACGCTTGATCTTGCATTGGATCCTGGACCAAAAAAAAATAGCCCTAAAGATGACAATTGAAAAAATTTTCATATGGACAGTGAATTAGATAATAACATTATATCAGTGTTAAATTTCCTGATCTTGATCATTGTCCTATGGTTATATAGGACTTTGTCCATGTTGTTAGGAAATACACACTGAAGTATTTAGGGACAAAGAAGCATGTTGTTTCCAATGTATTCTTAAATGGTTCAGAAAAAGAAAGAGATTAGAGAAATAGGTAGATAGATAGATAATATTGAAGTAAGTTGTCCATGTTATAAATAATTGGTAAATCTCTTTAAATGGTATACAGAAATTCCTTGTACTAATCTTGTTATTTTGCTACTTTCCTCAAAGTTTGAAATTATATAAAAATAAAAATAGCTCAAAATGTACAATATAATATGAACAAGACATTACACTGATAGTGGGCCAAACTATTTTTAACTTAGTGATGATGTCCTTTTGGTTGTCCTTTCCATTTTTCCTAGGCTCAGTTCATTCTTTTAACATCTTTCTTCTACTCTCACATTCCTTGTCAATCTTTCGTAGAGTAAAGCCATATGGGGTAGTGGTTAAGAGTGAGGGCTCTAGAGCCAGACCACCTGGAGTGACTGTATGACCTTGGACAAGATATTTAATGTCTTAGTTCACTAGTTGTTGCTGTTTTTGTTGTTTAATCTATAAAAATAGGAGAAATAAAAGTGCCTATATTATAGGGTTATTATGAAGTTCTTAAAATGTTTCCTGACATACAGTGGGTACTCAGTAATTTGGGTCTTTGATGTATGGTTTTCTCCTCCCAACTTAAGAGAATGACTTCTACTTTGGATTTTTCTATTAATTTACAAAGAAACACAAACCTTTAAAAAAAGTTTTATTGGAGTATAGTTGATTTACAATATTGTGTTATTTGCAGGTGTACAGCAAAGTGAATCAGTTATATGTGTACATATATCCACTCTTTTTTAAGATTATTTTCCCATATAGGCCATTACAGAGTACTGATTAGAGTTCCCTGTGCTATATACAGTAGGTCGTTATTAGTTATCTATTTTATATATAATAGTGTGTATATGTTAATCACAATCTCCCAATTTATCCCTTCCTTCCTTTATACTCTGGTAATAATGTTTGTTTTCTATATCTGTGACTCTACTTCTGTTTTGTAAATAAGTTCCTTGTACCCTTCTTTTAGATTCCACATACAAGCATTATCATATATTTGTCTTTCTCTGTCTGACTTACTTCACTCAGTATGACAATCTCTAGGCCCATCCATATCACTGCAAATGGCATTATTTTGTTCTTTTTATGGCTGAGTAATATTCCATTTTATATATGTACCATATCTTCTTTATCCATTCCTCTGTTGATGGACATTTAGGTCTTATATGTGCATAAACATGGCTAATCCTCCCCCATTGTTTAAATAGAGAATATAGTTAGTGAAGATAAGAGGACAAATAAGAGGGTAGATATGAGCAAGCTAGGTTCAGGGGAAATAGGTCTTGTAGTCTTAACTTCTTTGGCACAACCATTCTAAGAGAGTATATTATGGGACGGGGCATAAATGAAGCAGTTTTGACATCCCAATTTTAAAGTGGTTCCATCAGTAGATCAGCTCAAACTTCCCACTTTATGTAACTTATCTAGAACTGTAAGCAAAATACTTCCAAATGCTTCTCCTCAACACACTACCATACTCATTATCATATTGTGGCAGGGAATAAATGTGGGCTTTATTCTATTTATCTGTTGGAGGAATTTAAACATCCTCTGATCAAGGTGTTTGAGTTTGCTTTGCCTGTTATTGTTAAACAACAACAAAAAATGATTAATGTGCAGAACCAAGTTAACAGGCTATTTCACAACCTCAGGTGAAAAATAATGGTGGAAATGGACTTCTATCTCACAGGTATCCCCAACATTTCTCTCACCATTCCAATAAATTGTAGGTAGTATTTTAGAAGTAGAGTACACAGGACTTGAATGGATTTGATATGGGAGCTCAAGGGATTAGAATCAAAGATGACACCTGGTTTTGGGGCTTGAGAAACTGGTTAGACAATGGTAGCATTTAGTGATATGGAGAAGAAAAACACAGACTTGATCATTAGGGAAATAAAATTTTCTTTTGGGTCATAAATCACTAAGTTTATGTAATCCGACATTTGTTCAAATGTTATTTGCTTTTCAGATTGACAAATGTATCAATAAGTAAATGAGTGTATTCTATCATTAATTCTACAGTACTAATTTAGCATACTTTCTTAATGTAACATAGTTTCTTAATGTAGAAAAAGCAATAATAATCTGTTAGCCAAGACATCTCTGTGTGATGTTTCCAATTGTCATAGTATGACATGTGCTTTGAGTGGACTGGAGTCTCAGTGACCCATCCATACCCTGCTCTGTAATGTCCTGTCAAGACCAACAGAGCACAAGTTCAGAGAGGAATTGAAGCCATATATTGCTCCCATTAACACAGGACATTTATCAAGAGGCCCTCCTTATCTTCAGAATAAAAACCAGAATATAATGAATTTGTGACACTGTCAAATCGAGGGCTCAGAGCCACCCTTGACACTGAGAGAGCTGGCTTCACTAGGCTGTTGCTCCTCTCCACCTTGAGTTCAGCTTCTATGCCAGAGGACAGACAATCTCAGGCTACTTCACCTAGTAGAGCAGAAAATATCAATAAGCTCTACTGTTTTATTAGGTATATCAAACAGCAGTATATCTAGTCTGCTGGCCAGGATGTGTGGATCTGTTATCATAACTCTATCCCACTTTATCTCACAGCAGTGGTCTGTGAATAGCATCTCACAGCCATGCTTAAAATATGCCTGGCATTCCATTAAAGCTCTAGAAAGTCCATTCAATGTGCAATAGAGACAGGGACAGAGAATTGTACATACAAAAGGAAATAGATTATGGTTTGATCCTCTTTTAACAGTAATAAAATTAAGTTCTGGGGCCTTGTCTCTTTTCTAGAGAAACAACTATTACATTTGCTGTTGTCATGTAGGGAAAGGAATTACTGGCCCTTGTGTAGTGTTTTAAATTTTACAAATTTCTTTCATATTTAAAATCTTATCAACAGCTTAAGTTTGTCCTAGTATTTTATACACAGGAGAACTACACAGTGTTAATCAATTACCTTGCTAAAATGAGGGCAGTTAGGATACAATCTTACTAGCAATATTATGCTTAGGGGTATAATCCACAAAATGAAGTAGTGTATAGTTTACACATATGCTCTATTTTCTAGTGCAGCAAATATCTTTCTTAAATATATGGAATGCCTTTTGGTATGTGCTATTCAACCCCTTCTCATCATCACACTTTCAGCTTCATCATTTCCATGGGATTATGTAAAAGATCAGAAATATCAACTAGTAATCAGCTTTGCCTATCCATTGATTACATTTGTTTTCTGATTCAACTTCTAACCATATATGACTTTACTTTCTATACCTGGAAGCCATAAAATATTTTGTCTAGCCTTACAAACTACAACTTTTTCCTTAAGAAGCCTTCCATATCCCTCCTAGGCAGAGTCTCTTATCTCCTCTGTCGTGTTGACATTGCCTTTCTACGTACTTGCTTTATCACGCACATCACACTGTTCTGCAAGAAATTGTAAGCAGGATGTTTTTCTTCCACTACATCCTGAAACTCTTGATGACTTACTTTTTTTTTTTTTTTTTTTTTTTGCGGTACGCGGGCCTCTCACTGTTGTGGCCTCTCCCGTTGCGGAGCACAGGCTCCGGATGCGCAGGCTCCGCAGCCATGGCTCACGGACCCAGCCGCTCCGCGACATGTGGGATCTTCTCAGACCAGGGCACGAACCCGCGTCCCCTGCATCGGCAGGCAGACTCTCAACCACTGCGCCACCAGGGAAGCCCTCTTGATGACTTTTTAAATTTATTTTTGAATCCTGGATACCAAGCTTCATGACTTGGCAAAAAGTGGCTCTCAGAAGTAGATTAAACCTGTTTTGTTAAATGTAATAGGATATTAAGATGGAATTCCAAACTCAACTTTGCCCCAAAGACCAGTACAAGAGAAATAAGGTACTGAAGTCATTGTGAAAAAGACCCTTACCCCCCACCAACCCCATGTAGAATTTATAAATGAAATATCTATATATCTGGTAATCTACAATTCTTTACCCTTTAACTGAACAATAAAATAAACTGAAGTAAAGATTTTGAAGAGAATTTCTTCAGAGTCCCAACAATTTTACTCCCAAAAGGTTGGGATATGGCATGGGAATGCTAGCCCTTTCACTTGAAAACCAGAGTGTAGTTTATAGTTAAGAGGAAGTAAACAGTGTAGCAAAGGATGTAGAAGTAAGGAACCATAAGTCTCAGATTTTTCAGGACAGCTCTAATAACAAATAGCTTGTCCTGTGGTCCCCCATAAGTATACTCATCCTGTCAGACCACATATTTCGATTTTTGTAATAAAATATAGTCACTCCACGTAAAGTTGACTCAGAAATTTGAAAAGGTGATAGGATTTTGAGATTTTATATCTGAGGAGCTTGAAAGAAATAATAAGGAGGAAAATGGTGTGGCAGTTCAGAGAAAGCAGGGTGGTTAAGGGCACTTTTGATGATTTTTTTAGTCATAGAGATTTAGAACACTTAGAATTTGCCTTCCATGAGACATCTCTTAGCTTGAACAATCAGCCTAAGCTTCCACTGAGGCTGATAAAACTTTAAATATCTTTGCTTTAGTTAGAGGTAATCAAACCTAAGAAGAAAAGAGACTGGATCTGGAGGTGAACTCAAATCCTCGAATGTGACTAGAAATGGAGAAGCCTTGATGGATACTCTTCCTGTTTCTCATTTCTGCTTGAACTGCAAGTCTGTTTCCTTCTTTTCTATTTGTAGATTATCTTCCTCTGATCATCACAAAATAGTATTGTTACTAGCTAACACTTATTGAGCATTTGCTCTGTGCTTCATTTACATAGTAACTAATTTAATGCCCACAACAACTTTAGGAAATAATCCCTTTTTACAGATGAAGAGATTAAGGCTCAGAGAGGTTAAGTAACTTTCCCAAACTCTTAACTGATAGAAGAAAGTTTTGAAAATAGGCGATTCTGACTCCAGGACTAATTCTATTAACCACTTTGGCACATTCCTTCTACTTGGCAATAGGAACTCTCCCTCTACAAATATCAAGTTTATGCATAAGAGATCAAGGTACTGGAAAAGTATACTTCTAGTTCCTCAGGACCAATTCTGAGCCCTTGAGGGTCAATATCTTCCTGGTCAAGACTGAGTGAGATGGGAATTTCTGATGGGGATGGTCATGCTTTGTAAACTGAGGGAGCATCCTCTAACCAGAGGATCTTGGTTGAGGAGTGGAGTGGTCCACTTCCTGAAAATGGAAACTCATGCACAAAAATATGTCTGTTATACTCTCCTTTGGAAATGGCATTCCAAATCTCTTATTACAGGTTAATTTGATTCTATTCAACAAATATTTATTGAACACCTATTATGCACATGGCTTTATTTGGGTTGCTCAATTTAGCAAATAAAATATAGGACATCCAGTTACATTTAAGTTTCAGATAAGCAATGAACATTTTGTTAGCTTATGTATGTCCAAAATATTGCAGGGATAACCTGTATTTTATATGGCAATCCTGGCATTATTTTGTACCCTAAAGGTTCAAAATAATGAAGAATAAGGAAACTGGTTTTCATTTTTAGTCATTTTAAACTAAATTCAGACAGCTTTATTTAGTGCAGACAGCCTTGGAGAGTAATATTTTCTCTCTTTCGGTTTAGATTCACTCGCAATATCAGCTATCACTTTCTTTTCTAGACAGAAGAGATTATTACCCAGGTTATTACCTGTGGGGTTATTTTGGTAGTTATGAAAGGAATTAGCCCATTGAAGAGCCCTCCAGCCAAATATCATTAAAATCACAGATCTTTGGATTCAGCATAGGCACCTAAGAATTTGAATCTGTTCCCATGTCTTATTTAGGAAATTAATTATTTAGAAATATTAAATGTGTTGGGAATGGCTGATTTAAGAAGATTAGTGGTCACTAATTAAAATCAACTTTATGTCCAGAAGAGACTTCTGTCCAGGTGTGTGTTATGACAACTTGGCGCTCCAAATATCAACTCATTAAAGTATCTCCATATTGATCCTCTTCACTATTTCCACTCCCTACCTTCCCTTCACAACACACACAGACCCATGCACACACATACAGAGGTACACTCACACATGTACACACACACATAGACACACACACACACACACAGTTGAGTGCTAAGCTGGAAGGACTGCCCAACTTTTGCTTAGAGAAAGGTGTATATGACTCGGCTGTGTACACCTACAGTACTACGTCATTCCCCAGCAAAACTACCGCTCCTTTCATATCTGGCTCCAGACCACATCCAGTATACCAGAGGCACCGGCTGTGCTTTATGAAGTCTAAAATTTTCAACTGGTTGTATCTTTCCACACAAACTCATTAGGCACTATTTACACCCACTGCAGCTGCGAAGAGAGGGGTTCTGAACTCTGGCATTCTACAGTAGGCTTTGTTTCTCATTTACATTTGCATATTAAAGTGTTTGCCTGAAATAGGCTATTGAAATTAATTCAGGATTAATTGGTGTCTTTATCTCATTAGGACAATCTAATTTAAGGATGATGAAATTGTTTAGCCTCCCGTTTGCATAATTAGATTGCTTTGAATTGCTGTCATTATTGGCTCTTTAGCATCATCTGTAGGCCTCAAACAGACAAGAGCTTCAACCTCATAAAGACCAATCATGTGTTACAGCAGAGGGCTATTAACCCTTTTTAACCCAAACTCATATGGATTAACAGTCACAATAGACTGGCCTTGGTCCCTGAGGGCCTTGAGTGCCCTCTTTTTAGAATTCTTGACTTTCATATTAATAAATTTCCCTGCATTTGTATGTTTGGTTGTGGAAACTGTTATAGCAACTCTTCTGGGATCTAAAGTGTTCTCAAGACTCCTCTCCTTTGAGCATCACCCTCAATGTTGTGGAGACCTCCCTTCACTGTAAGTTTATCTCTTTTTACCTCTTAAGCTAATTGGAAATTCTCTCATGACCTCAAATGTGAAAACATTCTTAGCATCTCCGAGAATGTTGGAATCTTTCTACCAAGCCCAACACTCTTTACTTGTCAGAATGCTCAGCAACAAGTACTATTATTTCAATGAAGTTACAGAATGAGACACAGGGAACCATCTGACATTCATTCAGTTATTTATTCATTCAACATTTAGCAAGTGTTTGAGCACTTTTGATGTACTTGATATCACGCAAGTCACTGAGGGGTCATTGGCAAATTTTATGGGTTTGTTCTGTATTATTTTTGGGGGAGGAGAAAGTAGAATAAATGAGGGGAGAGCTGGGTTCTGGAGCTAACTTAGTCACTGCTTTGGGAAGTCACAGAACTTCAATGAACTCTAATTTATTTATTGTTTTGTTTTATCAATGAAGGGTTGTACCAGAGTAATGATTCTCATCCCTGGCTACACATTAAAATCACCTGTGGGCTTTTGAAAACCACCAATGCCTGGGCCCAGGTCATCCATAAATTAAACAAAACTGCTCAGAATTGGTGTGGTCCCCCAAATGCTTCAAAATTAGTTGAATCTGATGCACTGAAAGCCAGTCTCCTGAATGACTTTTAAGATTGTTTGTAATAATTTTTAAAAACCTACAAAAAAGGTAGTATTTTCACTTTATACTAAACTGGTAAGAATGATTCCTGGAATACAAAATTTGACTTCAATTTCTTCAGGTATTAAGGAGAACTAAAATTACAGAATGAAGAGAGTATTTAAATTTCAAACTGAAAAAAGTAGTAACTTGAAACATCAATGCTTTATCTGAAGAATACATACTTGAGAAAATTAAAGTCACTTAAATTAAGAATAACAAACAATATAAAATAAAACAACAACAAAAACAGCCTATGTAAACATGTGGTAGCATTTTTTCCCCTGAAAAACTGAAGTGACTTATAGAATCTTTAATGCACTTAAAGATGCTTAATTCACATGTTAGCTGTATTTCTCATGTTTCTCTGGTTCTGTGGGTCATAAAAGAAGAGCCAGTTGCTCCAGATTATCAGTTAACAAAACAACCCTAATCAAGAGCAAACAGCACAGAAAAACTTTAGACATAAAGTTATAAACTAGATTACCTTGTGGAACTTTTTCACAGGACAATTCAAAGAACCCTTTATGAGTATCCTTTGCCAATATGCCTTACCAACAATATTATGATAGAGTGACATATTGCTATCATCACCCAATTATATAAAAGAGAATGGAATTCAGAAAAGGAATGATCTGTCATGAAGGATTATAACATCTGATTTTTTAAATGTTTTTATTTCCATTGACTTTTGCTTTAAGTTTAGTCTGCCTTCAAATCTAAAGGGCAGAGATTATAATTATGTATTTATATTACATTATATTATATTATTAGTTTCCTGAAGAAGCACAACAATTTACCCAAACAGGAGACTGGAGCCTTGGGTATGAATAACTGATTGTATAATCTTGGATAATTTGCTTAACTTCCATGGCCTCAGTTGTTTCAACTTAAAATGAAGAGAATGTGCAAAAGCCCAAAGGGTCTTAAAGCTTTGCTATTTCTAGGACTACACATTGGAACCTTTGTTATAGTTGATTATATCCTAAAAGCATTAAACAAGTCTTAATAAGTTTGAAAGAGTTGGAATCATAGGTAAAATCAGACCATACGTCCAGGGGTGGGAGTAAAGACATTAGACAGATGTGCCATTTTTTCCCATTACTGTATACAAGGGACAATATCATGACACAATGCAACACAACAACCGTGTTGCCAAAGAATGGCAATAAACTCCACACAGAAGCATTAAGTACCAGAAAATATCTGTGGAGTACGTGATAACTACTACTCCATTATTCAGCTTGAAAAATATAATTGCTCTGGAAAGTGATTGACTTCAATCTGGACAACCAAGCCCCTCAGCTGAGTATGAAGAACTAAATGGACTACCAGCTTCTATGAGTTGGAAAGCAAGACAGAGCAGGAGAGAGGCGGCTTTATGAGTCAGTTCACGTTTGGCAACATCTGGTTGTGTCTCATCACATTGCAAATTTATGACCCTGGAAACAACATGTTGATGTTGATGATCCTTTACAAAGAGAAGCCTGAACTATAAGCTTATGACCAGAGCAGTGGCAAGAGGCCGTGGCTGCTTTCTCTGATCTGACAACTCCCTGGCTTGGGTCAAACAGATAAAGACTTGGATTACTGGCCCTTCCTAAAAAATGTCATAGATGAATATTGAATGAAGAGGACTAGCTGACGGAAGAGCAGAAGGTTATGAGGAAATTAAGGCCTTACTTCCCCCAGGAAAACCTGGTGAAATTTAGCAGAGGCCAAACCACACACAAGTCAAGAAATGACCTATCAAAAACCAAGCCTGGACTATTTAACTCACAAAATGGCAAATACATCAAATTACAAAGCAGACCTCTTCTCTGAAAATACTGAGATTTGCTTTTTGATAAGGCTGAAACTCAGAGAATCAAAGGCAAGCTGTCTGTGTGTGTATGTGTTACAATAACCTTAGGCTTCTCATCACAGCCATGTTACAAGATGAGATATATTCCGACTCTCAAACACTATGTTTGTCTTTTTTTTTTTTTTTTTCTTTACGGTACGCGGGCCTCTCACTGCTGTGGCCTCTCCCGTTGCGGAGCACAGGCTCCGGACACGCAGGCCCAGCAGCCATGGCTCACGGGCCCAGCCGCTCCGCGGCACGTGGGATCTTCCCGGACGGGGGCACGAACCCGTGTCCCCTGCATCGGCAGGCGGACTCCCAACCACTGCGCCACCAGGGAAGCCCAAACACTATGTTTTTAACAGCAGAAGAAAAGATCCTGTCCATGAAGGATTCTCCTTTGAGAAATTCCTTCCCTCAAATGAAACTGAAGACTCTAAAAATTTCTCACATAAAATACATTCAAAAATGTACCACAGTTTTTACTTGACAATCTAGGTAATGGAAGAATGATTTTATTTCTATGTAATATTATATTAAAATGTCTTATTTTTAAGACTGCTGATAAAAGAAAGCAGAGCAAAGTGTTTATTCCATACCATTCCCTGAAACTGGCCCCACAAAAGCAAAAACTATTTTAAAAAAAGAGAAAATTCCATTTTCCAAGAAGATAAGAAAATCTGCCAAATAGAGTGAAAATTGTACAATGTAGACACATTGTGAAATAACACATACTATTCCAAATCTCAGTCAGTGTGCATATTTTCCTGCAATAAGTTAGAGTCTTGAAAAACTCAAGTAATGTTGATTTCCTTGTAGTCATGAGAAATAGGTATATGTGTGGTAAGGAAGGTGGGTACAAGAGTCATAGAAGGCATTCTTAGAGCAATCCAGTCCCACCCAGAAAAGAATAGGGTGGAAGGCTACTAATGGAAGGATTTGCCCATATTTGTCAAATTCATTCACCTCACCTCAACCCAGAAAACAAAAAGGGTAGAACATTAAGAAAGAGAGAGCTGCACAGTAAACAACTCTGAAGTTGCTGGCAAGAGTCAACTGAACGGAGATGCATAAAAATGAATGAAACAAACAAAACAAAATAAACAAAATGTTCAGTCTGTCATGCAGTCTTCTTATCAGGGTAAACCATTCATCTCAAGAAGTGAACTTGTCATGCTCAGGAGACTTGTTCACCAGGACTGAAGGATACAGCAAATTTGATGAAGGAGTTTTTTAAGGCAACATACTTGTATTAAAGAGATGCTGACTTCCCCAGCTCATTTTCTCAACTCACCTTTATTGGTGGGCTTAGATAGAATTCTCCCTTTTAAAGAGGATTAAGGTGCAAAGAAAAATTATCCAACATGTTTCTTATGCAAAGAAAATATTTTAAACAGGAAAAAATATAAGTGAATTAAAGATACATTTTACAAAAAGAATTACATGGGAAAATATATGAATTTCTTTTACACAACTGAATTATAGAGAATATTGTCTTATTCAAAGAAGACATGTAAGCATCCAAGTTAAAAAAATATAGGATAAACAATAGAAGTTGTTAAAAAGTGACATGTCTAAGCTCAATATATGTATAATCATATATTTTAAATTAAATATACATATATATTTGATTTTGCAAATAAAAACACATTAGAAGTACTCAATATTAGAATAAATGTTGCTTTAGAAGAGTGAATGTGTGAAATATGGCTTGGAAAAATAATATAAAAGAAAATAGAAAAGAGCAAAAAGCCATGAGATGATACTATTACAAGAGAGATAATAGAGATCTGATTTGCATAATTGGTATTCCTGAAGAAGAGAGTGGAACAAATTGAAAAGTAAAATACTCAAAGATATAATAAAATAATATTTTCCTGGAATAAAGAAAGAAATGAAATTATGGATCTCAGGGAAATAAATAACAAAAAATAGTTGAAAATATCAAGAGCAACACAATTTGAAGAGAAGTTACTGAACTTCAAGATTCAAGGACAAAGAAAGAATTCAATCAACATCAAAGCAGAAGAACTAAGCCACCAAACACACACACACACACACACACACACACACATAAATATCCTTGATAATGTATCAAACCAAAATCCAACATCATGTGTAATGTTAACACAGTAGAAGCAACCACACTGAGGACAGTGACAAAACAAGAGTCTATCACCATGACTATGCAACACTCCAAAGATGATAATTGATGAGATCAGTTTTTAAACTCAGATATTCTGATCCACAGAATTTATAGGAAGTCTATCTGAAATTAAAATTGAAGTTATTTTATGTCTGAACTCTAATTGCCTACAGTTCACAATTCTTCAATAAAATCTGTATAATTAGCAGCACTGATTTAGTGTTGTTATAAAAAAAGAAGCAAAAAGGGTTACAGTCTCAGAATTTTAAGCATGAGAAGTATTAAAATGAGCAGAGTCTTCATGAGATGCAAGAAAGAGTGAGATGCACAGTGGACCTTACGCAGGAGCTAATATATATATAAAAAAATCATCTTTTCAAATACACCAGAAAAAAATGTGCATATGGGGATGAAGTAGTTAGCATACTATTATTATATGGAGTGAATGCTCAAGCATTTTTATTTAAAATTTAAAGGAATAGGAAGCCCATTATGGTTAAAGAATACAGAGAATATGTGATTACAACAATAGCAATGTAAAAAGATAATGAGATAGAAGACTCCATTCACAATAAGGGAAAAGTACAGCTAAGTAAATTAAAGAATATGAAAGACATGTATGAAGAAAAGTTAACACTAGTGAGGAACATAAAAATATATACAATTTGGAAAGCAGTATCTTTTTCTTGGGTAGGAATACCTACTTTTGAACAATGTGGATTTTCCCAGAGTTTAACTATAAATTCAGTATGAACCCAATCAAAACATTAACAGGATTTTTAAAAACGTGTCAAAATGATTCTGACGTTCTCCTGAGAAAAACGCTATAATAGCTTTTAAAAATACAAAAATAGTTTATAAATGACAAATTATTCCTATCAGATATTAAAAATCATTTTAAGGTACAATAGTTTAAAAAGCACATAGTCAGTACAGAAAATATCAGGTTATTGGGACAAAAATAAATGCAGATGACCCTGAACAACATGGAGGCCAGGGATGTTGACCCCCCTGCCCAGTCAAAAATAGTCATGTAACTTTATAGTAGGCCCTCTGTATCTATGGTTCTGCATCTATGAATTCAACCAACTGTGGATCAGGTAGTACCGTAGTACATATTTATTGAAAAAAACTGGGATGTAAGTGGACCCAGGCAATTCAAACCCATGTTGTTCAAGGGTCAACTGTGTTAGTTCATATGTAAATATATTTGTTTATATGCAAATGTAGTAAGAAAAAAATGACTTTTCAAATAGGGGGGGAAAAGTGGATTTATCCATTTTTTTAAAAAAGTGTATTAATTGACCAGCCATTTGAAAGAGCCACATAAATCGTAGATTTATATGTAAAAATAAAATAATAGAAGTAGTACTAAAATAGTTCAAAAATGTTATATTTGACTCTAAAAACATTTAAAAAGAAAATTCTTAGTGGTAAAAAAAGAAATACCATAAGCAAAATTAAAAGAGAAATGACATATCTGGAATAAAATTGTAATATATGACACACAAAAATGGCTGATTTCCTTCATATAAAAAGAACACTCAAAGACCAATAAAAATGGAATGGCAGAGTGAGGACCTCAATGAACTTGCTATCCCTGTAAAACAATGAAAGTATGAACAAAAAACTAACGTCAACAATTTCAGAACTATGACTATTAACCAAAGCCAAAGAATGAACTAAAAGACATATATCTAAGAGTCACTATTAAACACCAGTAAGACAACAGAGCCTATAATATTTTAACTTGGACTATATATATTTCCTCTTCTCACTAACTCATTGGCATGGCAGCCAAAATCTCTCCTCATTGCAAACAAAGAGATCTGATGGTTCTTAGAACTCTGTTAAAAGCCTCTTCCCTAGAACACAGTGAAAGAGTGGGAAAATGCCTACTCCAAGGATTAATTTGAACAATTGCAAAATGCTGGCAACCTCTCAGGTGACTAGGTCTGTGAATTCAATTAGGACAAAGAGCCTGTCCAGATCTATATAAACAAATATGAGAAATGTTGAAAAGCTCTGAAATCCCAGGATTTTTATAAGGCTGTGCACACATGCCATACTATGTCAATGCCCAGGAAAGACACAGGAAAAGAGAAATCATCAGTAGCTTGCTCATCTCTGACTTATCTTGAGGCCCTCTGTAAGGAGATGGAAGTTGTGGTAGGCTGTCATGTAAACTGTCTAAGTTTGAAAGAAGGCTTTCTCATACAGATCCCTTTGGCAAAAGTGAAAGCTACACAATCATGTTAGTTAATAAAATTTTCTGACCAATCATTGGCTGACAACTAAATTATATAAACCCAGTTGTGACTCCTAGGAAGCCATGCTTAAAAATATAAACAAGCACTTAAAAAAATTAACAGAAAACTTAAAGTCTACAACTGCAGAGAATGTGGAATACACAGAATTAGTCCAGGGAAGTCACTAAACAAATAAACATCAAGAAAAACAGCACAGACCTTGTAGGATGGGGAAATCTGATCCCATATATTATCTAAAATGTCTAGATTTTAACAAAAAATTTATAGGGCATGAAAAACAATAGTAAAAGATGCTTCATAGGGGGCAGTGGAGCCAACAGAAAATATCTCTGAGAGGGCCCTGATTTTGGAATTAGTAAGCAAAGACTTTAAATCAGTTATTATAAATATGTTTAAAGAACTAAAGGAAACAACATAAAGAAGTAAAGGAAAGGAGGACAATCATATCTTAGCAAATAGAGAATGTCAATGAAGAGATAGATATTATAAAAAAGAATTGAATAGAAATTCTAGAGCAGAAAAATAAAATATCAGAAATAAAAAATTCACTAGAGGTACTCAACAACAGATTTGGGCTGACAGAAGAATCAGTGAATTTGAGGATATGTCAATAAACTTTATCTAGTCTGGAAGCAGAAAGAAAAAGAATGAAGAAAAATGAACAGAACATAAGAGACATATGACATCATAAAACATACCAACATACCTATAATGAGAGTTCCAGAAGGATAGGAGAAAGAGAAAAAAAACAAAAATATTTGAACAAATAATGGCTGAAGACTTCCCAAATTTGATGAAAAATATTAGAATACACATTTAAGAAGATCAATAAACTCCTAGTGAAATAAATCAAAGAGATCTACATCTAGACACTTTATAGTCAAGTTGATGAAAGACAAAGACAAAAGGAAAATCTTGAAAGTAGCAAGAGAAGAGTGACAACACGTATCAGGATTTCTCAGTGAAATTAACAGCTGGCTTCTTTCAGAAGTGATAAAGGCCAGAATAGAGTAGGAAGACATCTTTAAACTGTTGACAGAAAAATCTATCAAGAATTCTATATCCACATATGCCTTCCTTTAAAAACGAAGGAGAAATTAAGATATTTCTAGATAATCAAAAACTGAGAAAATGTGTTGCTAGCATATCTACTCTACAAAATTTGCTGGGTCCTTCAGGCTGAAATGAAAGGACATTAGAAGGTAATTTTAAACCATGTGAAGAAAAAAAGGACACTGATATAAAGATGACATAGTTATTATGAAAGAAAGTAAAAATCATTTTTTGTTACATTTTTCTTCTCTTATCTGTTTTAAAAGACAACTGCATAAAACAATAATTTTAAAAGTGTATTGATGGGTTTATAAAGTATACAAATGTAATTTATATGACAAGAGTAACACAAAGGGGAGAGAATGGAGGTATATTGAAACAGATTTTGTATACTATTTAAATTAAGTTAGTATTATTCTGAACTAGATTTTTTTTTTTTAATTTAAGATGCCAGTTGTCATTCCAAGGGCAACCACTAGAAAAAACTCTCAAAAATATAGTAAAAGCAACAATATGGCAATTAAAAATATACTATATTAATTTCCTAGGGCTTTCATAATAATCATAAATTGAGTGGCTTAACAGAGATTTATTTAATCGTAGTTCAGAATTCCAGAAATCCAAAATCAAGATGTTGGAAAGCCACATTTCCCCTGAAGGCTCTAGAGGAGAATTCTTCCTTTCCTTTCATCTCCTGGTGTCTCCTGTTGTTCCCTGGAATGTAGCAGGGTAACTACAATCTCTATATTCATCTTCACATGGTCTTCTTACTGATCTACTAACCCAGTAGAATCTCATCTTGATTCCTGCCTTAGTTACAGCTGCCAAAACCCTATTCCCATAAAGGTTACATTTTGAAGTTCCAGGTGGATGTGAACTTTTGAGGGACACTAGTCAAACCACTACAGATACACTAGAATATACCTATTTAACACACACAAAAAAGATAGGAATCAAGGAACAGAGAAGCAAAAAGATAAGAGACATTTTAGGGAAAAAAAAAGGCAAAATTGCAGATGTAAGTTCTATCTTATGAGTAATTATATTACATGTAAATGAATCAAACAAAAATCTAAAGGCATAGATTGGCAGAACAAATTTTAAAAAAATCATCATTCAACTATATATGTCTACAAAAGATACACTTTGAATTCAAAGAAAAAGAGGAAAAGAGTGTAAGAAAGAAAGTAAAAGAATGTGAAAAGATATACCATGAAAGCAGTAAAAAAAGATAGCTGGAGCGGCTGTGACCATACACAATAATTAACTCAATTGGATCATAGATCTAAATGTAAGAAAACTATAAAATTCCTCAGAAAACATAGGAATAAATTTTCATGATATTTGGTTAAGCAATAGTTTTTCAGACATGACACCAAATGCATTAATGACAAAAGGAAAAATAGGTAAATTGGACTTCTGTAAAATTAAAAACTTTTGTGTGTTAAAGGATACCATTAAGAATGTGAAAAGACCACCCACATAATGGGAGAAAATATTTGCAAATCATGTATCTGACAAAGGATTTGTGTTCAGAATATACGACAAACACTTACAACTCAATGTTAAAAAGGTAAATAATTCAATTAAAAATGGATGAGGATGGGCTTCCCTTGTGGTGCAGTGGTTGAGAGTCCGCCTGCCGATGCAGGGGACACGGGTTTGTGCCCCGGTCTGGAAGGATCCCGCATACCATGGAGCGGCTAGGCCTGTGAGCCATGGCTGCTGAGCCTGCGCGTCCGGAGCCTGTGCTCTGCAACGGGAGAGGCCACAACAGTGAGAGGCCCGGGTACCGCAAAAAAAAAAAAAAAAAAAAAAAAATGAGGATTTTAATAGACATTTATCTAATGAAGATATACAAATGACCAATAAACATGTGAAATAATACTCATCTTCATTAGTCTTTAGGAAAAAATAAATTAAAATACAATGAGATATCATTCCATACCCACTATAATAGCTAAAATAAAAAGGAAAGACAATAGCAAGTCAATAAGAATGTGGGGAAAAATGGAACATTTATACATTGTTGGTGGCAATACAAAATGGTGAAGTCTCTTTGGAGAAGAGTTTGATAGTTCCTTACATTGCTAAACCATGTGACCCAGTAATTCT
The DNA here is from genome assembly GCF_949752795.1 of Hyperoodon ampullatus. Lineage (NCBI taxonomy): Eukaryota > Metazoa > Chordata > Mammalia > Artiodactyla > Ziphiidae > Hyperoodon > Hyperoodon ampullatus. The sequence goes on along the minus strand of NC_136915.1, from coordinate 121,630,138 downwards.
TAGTAGGTATACTCAAAAGAAATGAAAACATGTCTGTACAAGAACTCGTGCACAAATGTTTATAGAAACATTATTCATAATAGCCCCAAAGTGGAAACAATCCAAATGTCCACCAATAGATATATGATAGATAACCAAAAGTGGTATATCTGTACTATGGAATATTATTCAGCAATCAAAGAGAAATGAAGTACTGATAATGTGCTATGTGTATTAACCTTGAAGACACCAAGGTAAATGAAAAAAAAACAGTCATAAAGACTTCATATGGTATCACATTTATGTGAAATATCTAGAACATGCAATTCATGCATTTAGAAAGTAAATTCATGTTTCCTTGTGACTGGGGAAGGGGTGAGAGAAGAAGGAATAGGGAATGACTGCTAATGTGTACATGGTTCTTTTGGGGTGCAGAAAATATTCTAAAATTAGACTGTGATAATGCTTACACAGCCCTGTGAATAAACTAAAAATCATTGAACAGTATATTTTAATGGAAAAATTTTATGGTATGTGAAATATATATTAATAAAACCATTAAAGAAAAAAGTGCCATCAACTCAATAGGGAAAATTTTTGTAAAAACCTAAGGACACAGGTAAAGAAATACAAATTACTCATAAGTATAATAGAGATGATGAACTATCTTCATGAAAAAAAAAGTCAAATTAAAACAAAATGCCATTTTTCATTTATTTTTGCAAGGATTAAAAAACTGGCAGTGCTCTTTTACACAGCAGGGGAAATGTAAACGTGAGCAAACACTTTGGAAGGCAATTTAAATAGATGGATAAGATTTGATGTAAGTATAGGCATACAAATATCTGAACACTTGAAAATGTATATGTATATTAACTCAGAAACTCTGTTTTTAGAACTTTATCCTAAATATCATAAATAGATAAATATAAAAGAATATTTAACTCTCTATTGTTTGCTATAGTGAAAAATAGACATAATATACATATTGATAAATTGTATATTATAGTTTAAATATATTTTTTCATAAAATTAAATATACTATGCAGCCATTATATATGAAAGATCTATAATAATAAGATGAAACATAATGTAAAAATGGTGAGAAAGTCAAGTTGCAGTAGAATGGTATATAATATCATTTGAAATATAAAGTGAATATATTGTCTATAAGAGTATACAAATACATTTATATGCATAGAAAATGCCTGAAAATATACACAAGCAACAGTTAAAAGTAGGTACTTCTGGGAATGGGTTGGACACCTTTGTTATTACAAACACATATAGGCTTATAATTTTATAGCAAAGATTTTATTAAAATGTTTGAAATATACATAGGGTTTGGTGCCACCTGGTTGAAACATAAATGATACTTCATAGCTGTTGATGTCTACAAAGCAGAAATGTTTTTCTCTTAATATTTCCAGTATTTGATTTCATAATTCACATTTGATAGGCATTACACCACTGGAATGGTAGCTCCACAGTTACAGATGACTCTGACTACTGTGTTTCTGTCCTACCATCCTAGCAGATCCCAGACTTAAGATCACTGTAGAGTCCATGATGGAGCCTGGAGCTCCAGGCATCACACTCTTTTTCTTCAGTTCTGAGTCCTCTATTTAAAATATGTTCAGTTAGAGTTGAGTGTTAATAATCACTACCACAAGAAAATTACAAACAGCCAAGTTCTGTTGTAGTTTAAAGTCAGGGGTTAAAAATTTCATTATCTTTGGCCTTTTTCACCACTGTTTTGGCACCTCTTTGGGCATATAATATAAACTGAAACAAAAACAAAACTAACAGTGAGGGGAGAATTTTATAAAGGGACCTAACTACATCAAATGCATTTCATACATTTTTTTGATATTCAAAAATATATTCCTTGTCTATTTGTCCCCTCAAAGTTCCTATCCACTTAACACATTGTTTCCCTAATTCGTCATAATGTTACATCTAAATTCTCAGTGTTCCATAGCAGAACATTGATTTTTGACAGTTTGTATATCATCTCTGATATTTACATCTGGCAGCATTATAAAGTGACAAGTCTTTCATAATTTTTTTGAATTCACTCTGTACTGTTAATCATAAGTGATGAACCTTGTGTATTCTATGGACATAATGGGCAATTCTATATGACTGAGACTCTTAATTTTACTCTATACTAATGGGCACTAATTGTTAACAATCAGTGATTATGTTAGTTAAAGGCAGTGCTGATGGCAATTGATGACAACGGTGAAAGCCCTGACACCATTTTGGAACAGAACTTGGAGCAGCCATTTGTAAAGATGGGAGATCAAATTGGGTATCGGACAATTATTTTCCTACACTTTTTAAACTTATAATTTTCTTCATTTTTTGTATACTGTACAGCATGTTGTTCTTAAATACTGATGGCTTTCTGAACTCACTTTTCTACCTATTATAAATATAGTAGACACATCACTCTCAAAACACCAAAGTGACTCAAGAGATTTTTAAAAGAAAAATACCTCTTAAAAAGATAACTCTGAATAGAATTGTCTCTTAAATTAGGGGCAAATTATGGCTAAAGGAAGTGACAGATGACTATATAAACGCCAGTGGAACATCTGGATTGTGTGATGATGCTAGACTTATTTTCTACTTCCCTGTAAATATTCCATGTATGTTTACAAGTCCTCTGCTGCCCCTGAATGAAGGCAATCCTTTACAGGGATAATTAAATTTGTGTCCTATCTAAAGGTAGGATCCTACCCCAAAGTTATAAGATATTTCCAGAAAAAAACATTACTTACTGATTTGGAAAAGAACAAATAGTATTCATGGGCACAAAATGAAGTGGGAAAGCAATTCAAGTCAGTAGTAAAAAAGTACAAATTTTATTTTATATTTCATATTAACAGACACTACTTAAGGCACATAGTCTGTGTTAAAACTAACAACAAATTTATGCAGAAACTGAGGTTAAGAGAACTTAAATATCAAGCATAAGTATTCAAGGTCACACAGACCATTAGTAAGGGCATATCTCCTAAACATTCTTTAAGATTTAATTAAGTTTGATGTCATATCCTTCAAGGACCCTTCTTTAACTACTTCCAGGCTGAATATGAATCTCTTTCTGTCAGTCTCTGTAGTGTTCTGTGCTTCCCTCTGTTGTCATGCTTATCATAGTGCACTAAAATTTTCTCATCACTTGTTGATCTCCTTGGTTGAATTCTAACCCTTTAAAACAATGAACTTATTTTATTAAAATTTTTTTAGCCCCAGACACTTTAGCAGAACATTGGACTTATAGTAAGGAACTCAATAAACATGGAATAAGTGAATGAATGAATAAACAAATGAATAGAGCAAAGATTAATAAGACAAGGTCACTATCTTAAGGAACCAAACCCACTGGAGGTGGCTAGGGAAGAGTTCAAGAACCACCAAACCATGCAACCTCTTAGCATTCACTACTGTTTTGTGTAGTGTGATTTTCCAGGTGGATGCATTGAATTTCAGTGGTTCTTCTTGGATTAGCTTAATTTTACATAACACTAAATTCACCATACTCCCTATACCACAGATCTCTATAAAAGCTTAATGAGACATTGAAATTGTAAAAGGCTTGAAAATCTTTACAAGAAATATAATTTAAAGGTCAATCATTGTTAGTCACCTTATTGTAATTATTATTTTATTTATTTACATTTAACTATAGTAGATTTACAATATTCTGTTAGTTTCAGGTGTACAGATTCAGATTCTTTCCATTAAAGGTTATTACAAATACCGAATATAGTTCCCTGTGCTATATGGTAAATCCTTGTTTATATACACATATATATCACATCTTCTTTATCCATTCATCAGTTTAAGTTACTTCCATGTCTTGGCTATTGTGAATAGTGCTACTATGAACATATGGGTGCATGTATCTTTTTGAATTAGAGTTCTCATTTTTCCCAGATATATGCCCAGGAGTGGGATTGCTGAATCATATGGTAACTTTATTTCTTCAGTTTTATAGGAACCTCCAGAGTGTTCTCCATATTGACTGCCCAATTTACATTCTCAGCAACAGTGTAGGAGGGTTCTCTGTTCTCCACACCCTCTCCAGCATTTATTATTTGTAGACTTTTTGATGATGGCTATTCTGACTGGTGTGAGGTGATATCTCATTGTAGTTTTTATTATGTTAATTTTTTATACAGCAGGTTCTTATTAGTTATCCATTTTATACATATTAGTATATATAGGTCAATCCCAATCTCCCAATTCACACCACCACCTCCACCACCACCACTTTCCCCCTTGGTGTCCATACAATTTGTTCTCTACATCTGTCTCTAATTTCCTGCCCTGAAAACCGGTAAATCTGTACCATTTTTCTAGGTTCCACATATATGCCTTAATATATGATATCTGTTTTTCTCTTTCTGACTTACTTCACTCTGTATGACAGTCTCTAGATCCATCCACATCTCCACAAATGACAAAATTTCGCTCCTTTTTATGGCTGAATAATATTCCATTGTATATATGTACCACATATTCTTTATCCATTCATCTGTTGATGGGCATGTAGGTTGCTTCCATGTCCTGGCTATTGTAAATACTGCTGCAATGAACATTGGGGTACATGTGTCTTTTTGAATTATGGTTTTCTCTGGGTATATGTAAAGTAGTGGGATAGCTGGGTCATATGGTAATTCTATTTTTAGTTTTTTAAGGAACCTCCATACTGTTCTCCATAGTGGCTGTATCAATTTACATTCCCACCAACAGTGCAAGAGGGTTCCCTTTTCTCCACACCCTCTCCAGCATTTGTTGTTTGTAGATTTTCTGATGATGCCCATTCTAACTGGTGTGAGGTGATACCTCATTGTAGTTTTGATTTGCATTTCTCTAATAATTAGTGATGTTGAGCATCTTTTCATGTGCTTCTTGGCCATCTGTATGTCTTCTTTGGAGAAATGACTATTTAGGTCTTCTGCCTAATTTTGGATTGGGTTGTTTGTTTTTTAATATTGACCTGCATAAGCTGTTTATATATTTGGGAGATTAAATCTTTGTCCGTTGATTCATTTGCAAATATTTTCTCCCATTCTGAGAGTTGTCTTTTAGTCTTGTTTATGGTTTTCTTTGTCATGCAAAAGCCTTTAAGTTTCATTGGGTCCCATTTGTTTATTTTTGTTTTTATTTCCATTACTCTAGGAGGTGGATCAAAAAAGATCTTGCTGTGATTTATGTCAAAGACTGTCCTTCCTATGTTTTCCTCTAAGAGTTCTATAGTGTCCAGTCTTACATTTAGGTCTCTCATCCACTTTGAGTTTATTTTTGTGTGTGGTGTTAGGGAGTGTTCTAATTTCATTCTTTTACATGTAGCTGTCCAGTTCTCCCATCACCAATTATTGAAGAGACTGTTTTTTCTCCATTGTATATCCTTGCCTCCTTTGTCATAGATTAGTTGACCATAGGTGTGTGGGTTTGTCTCTGTATACTGTTCCATTGATCTTTATTTCTGTTTTTGTGCCAGTACCATATTGTTTTGATTACTGTAGCTTTGTAGTATAGTCTGAGGTCCAGGAGCCTGATTCCTCCAGCTCTGTTTTTTTCCCTCAGTAATGCTTTGGCTATTAGGGTTTTTTTGTGTCTCCATACAAATTTTATATACAAATGCAAGAGATTTCTGGGCATTAATTTTGTATCCTGTAACTTTACCAAATTCATTGATTAGCTCTAGTAGTTTTCTGGTGACATCTTTAGGATTCTCTATGTATATTATCATTTCTTCTGCAAAAATGACAATTTTACTTCTTCTTTTCTGATTTGGATTATTTTATTTATTTTTCTTCTCTGATTGTTGTGGCTAAGACTTCCAAAACTATGTTGAATAATAGTGGTGAGAGTAGACATCCTTGTCTTGTTCCTGATCTTAGAGGAAATGCTTTCATTTTTTCACCATTGAGAATGATGTTTGCTCTGGGTCTGTCATATATGGCCTTTATTATGTTGAGGTAGGTTCCCTCTATGCCCACTTCCAGAGAGTTTTTATCATAAATGGGTGTTGGATTTTGTTAAAAGTTTTTCTGCATCTATTGAGATGATCATGTGGTTTCTCTTCTTCAGTTTGTTTATATGGTGTATCACATTGATTGAGTTGCATATTTTGAAGAATCCTTGCATCCCTGGGATAAATTCCACTTGATCATGGTGTATGATCCTTTTATTTTGTTGTAGGATTCTGTTTGTTAGTCTTTTGTTGAGGATTTTTGTATCTATATTCATGAGTGATATTGGTCTGTAATTTTATTTTTTTTGTAGTGTCTTTGTCTAGCTTGGGTATCAGGGTGATGGTGGTCTCATAGAAAGAGTTTGGGAGTGTTCCTTCCTCTGCAAATTTTTGGAAGGGTTTGAGAAAGATGGGTGTTAGCTCTTCTCTAAATGTTTGATAGAATTCCCCTGTGAAGCCATCTGGTCTTGGAGTTTTATTTGTTGGAAGATTTTTAATCAAAGTTTCAATTTTATTACTTGTGATTGGCCTGTTCATATTTTCTATTTCTTCCCGGTTAAGTCTTGGAAGGCTATACATTTCTAAGAATTTGTCCATTTCTTCCAGGTTGTCCATTTTATTGGCATAGAGTTGCTTGTAGTAGTCTCTTAGTATGCTTTCTATTTCTGTGGTGTCTGTTGTAATTTCTTTTTTGCATTTCCAGTATTAATGATTTGAGTCCTCTCTCTCTTTTTCTTGATGAGTCTGGCTAATGGTTTATCAATTTTGTTTATCTTCTCAAAGAAACAGCCTTTAGTTTTTTTGATCTTTGCTATTGTTTTCTTTGTTTCTATTTCATTTATTTCTGCTCTGATCTTTATGATTTCTTTCCTTCTACTAACTTTGGGTTTTGTTTGTTCTTCTTTCTAGTTGTTTGAGGTGTAAAGTTAGGTTGTGTATTTGAGATGTTTGTTGTTTCTTGAGGTAGGATTGTATTGCTATAAACTTCCCTCTTAGAACTGCTTTTGCTGCATCCCATAAGTTTTGGACCATCGTGTTTTCATTGCCATTTGTTTCCAGGTTTTTTTGATTTCCTCTTTGATTTATTCAGTGATCTCTTGGTTATTTAGTAACATAATGTTTAGCCTCCATGTGTTTGCGTTTTTTTCCCCTGTAATTGATTTTTAATCTCAGCATTGTGGTCAGAAAAGAAGCTTGATATGATTTCAATTTTCTTAAATTTACTGAGGCTTGATTGTTGACACAAGATGTGATCAATCCTGGAGAATGTTCCATGTGCACTTGAGAAGAAAGTGTAATCTGCTGTTTTTGGATGGAATGTTCTATAATATCAATTAAATCTATCTGCTCTATTGTGTCATTTAAAGCTTATGTTTCCTTATTAATTTTCTGTTTGGCTGATCTGTCCATTGGTGTAAGTGAGATGTTAAAGTCCCCCACTATTATTGTGTTACTGTCGATTACCTCCTTTAGAGCTGTTAACAGTTGCCTTATGTATTGCGGTGCTCCTATGTTCCATGCATATATATTTATAATTGTAATATCTTCTTCTTGGATTGATCCCTTGCTCATTATGTAGCGTCCTTCCCTGTCTCTTGTAACATTCTTTATTTTAAAGTCTCTTTTATCTGATATGAGTATTGCTACTCCAGCTTTCTTTTGATTTCCATTTGCATGGAATATCTTTTTCCATCCCCTCACTTTCAGTCTCTATGTGTCCCTAGGTCTGAAGTGGGTCTCTTGTAGACAGCATATATATATGGGTCTTGCTTTTGTATCCACTCAATGAGCCTGCATCTTTTGGTTGGAGCATTTAATCCATTCACATTTAAGTAATTATCGATATGTATGTTTTTATTACCATTTTCTTAATTGTTTTGGGTTTGTTTTTGTAGGTCCTTTTCTTCTCTTCTGTTTCCCACTTAGAGAAGTTCCTTTAGCATTTGCTGTAGAGCTGATTTGGTGGTACTGAATTCTTTTAGCTTTTGCTTGTCTGTAAAGCTTTTGATTTCTCCATCGAATCTCAATGAGATCCTTGCTCGGCAGAGTAATCTTGGTTGTAGGTTCTTCCCTTTCATCACTTTAAGTGTATGATGCCACTCCTTTCTGGCTTGTAGAGTTTCTGCTGAGAAATCAGCTGTTAAATTTATGGGAGTTCCCTTGTATGTTGTCATTTCTCCCTTGTTGCTTTCAATAATTTTTCTTTTTCTTTAATTTTTGCCAGTTTGATTACTATGTGTCTCAGCATGTTTCTCCTTGCATTTATCCTGTATGGTACTCTCTGCGCTTCCTCGACTTGGGTGGTTATTTCCTTTCCCATATTAGGGAAGTTTTTGACTATAATCCCTTCAAATATTTTCTTGGGTCCTTTCTCTCTCTCTTCTCCTTCTGGGACCCCTATAATGTGAATGTTGTTGCATTTAATGTTGTCCCAGAGGTCTCTTAGGCTGTCTTCATTTCTTTTCATCCTTTTTTCTTTTTTCTGTTCCACAGCAGTGAATTCCACCATTCTGTCTTCCAGGTCACTTATGCGTTCTTCTGACTCAGTTATTCTGCTATTGATTCCTTCTAGTGTATTTTTCATTTCAGTTGTTGTATTGTTCATGTCTGTTTTTTTGTTCTTTAATTCTTCCAGGCCTTTGTTAAACATTTCTTACATCTTCTTGAACTTTGCCTCCATTCTTTTTCAGAGGTCCTGGATCATCTTCACTATCATTTCTCTGATTTTTTTTTTTTCTCGAAATTTGCCTATCTTCACTTCACTTAGTTGTTTTTCTGGGGTTTTATCTTGTTCCTTCATCTGGTACGTATCCCTCCTCCTTTTCATCTTGTCTATCTTTGTGTGAATGTGGTTTTTGTTCCACAGGCTGCAGGATTGTAGTTCTTCTTGCTTCTGCTGTCTACCTAATAGGTGGAATAGGCTATCTAAGAGTCTTGTGTAAGTTTCCTGATGGAAGGGACTGGTGGAAGGTAGATCTGACTGTTGCTCTGGTGGGCATAGCTCAGTAAAACTTTAATCTGCTTGTCTGCTGATAGTTGGGGCTGGGTTCCCTCCCTGTTGGTTGTTTGGCCTGAGCTGACCCAACCCTCGAGCCTATGCAGGCTCTTTGGTGGGGCTAATTGGAGACTCTGGGATGGCTCATGCCAAGTAGTACTTCCCAGAGCTTTTTCTGCCAGTGTCCTTGTACTCTTGGTGAGACACAGCCACCCCCCGCCTCTGCCGGATAGCCACCAACACTAGCAGGTAGGTCTGGTTTAGTCTCCTATGGAGTCACTGCTCCTTCCCCTGGGTTCTGATGTGCATACTACTTTGTGTGTGCCCTCCAAGAGTGGAGTCTCTGTTTCCCCCAGTCCTGTCAAAGTCCTGCAATCAAATCCCAGTAGCCTTCAAAATCTGATTCTCAATGAATTACTCCTTCAATTGCTGGACCCCCGGGTTGGGAAGCCTGACGTGGGGCTCAGAAACTTCACTCCAGTGGGTGGACTTCTGTGGTATAAGTGTTCTCCAGTTTGTGAGTCACCCACCCAGCAGTTATGGGATTTGATTTTATTGTGATTTTGCCCCTCCTACCATCTCACTGTGGCTTTTCTTTGTCTTTGTATGTGGGGTATCTTTTTCGGTGAGTTCCAACGTCTTCCTGTTGATGACTGTTCAGCAGTTAATTGTGATTCCGGTGCTCTCACAAGAGGGAGTTAAAGCACGTCCTTCTACTCTGCCATCTTCTATGGTTTCCTCATTGTAGTATTGATTTGTATTTCTCTAATAATTAATGATGGTTAGTCACTTTATCATTTTCTGCAATATTGTCAGTTTGAAGCTGATAACAAATCTACCAAGAGTGTGGTTCCTTGAGTCATTTTCATATTCTTCAGGATGAAGATGGTACTAGAAACTAACAAGTTGGTAACTACTTGCAAAAGAGTTTGTCATTAGTAAATTAATTTCATTATATTTTGTGAACTCAATGATATAAAAAAGTAATAAAATATATTAAGTATATATAAAAAATATGTTTGAACATATAAGAACATGTGGCATTTTCTATGTGTACATATGTGCTTGTGTGTTTTCGTGTGTGTGTGTGTACATTAACAGTGGTTATCTTTAAGTGATTATTGACCATTTTAATAGTGTATCTTATCTTTCCTAGTCTTTCCACATTTTTGATAGTAAGCATGCATTACTTAAAGTAATTACAGTTATATCTAACACTTTTTGTGCACTTATTTATGACCCTGAGCTGAAATCCTTACATGCATTATCTCATTTAATATTCTCCACAACCCCATAACGTGAGTATCTACTTTATAAATTAGAAAATTGTGGTTTGAAGAAATGTGTTTGACCCTAGAGTCCATTTTTTTTTAAAACTACGACATGCCATATTCACTAGAAAAGAAAATGAGAGAAATAGAAAGAAGGAGAAAGATAGACAGATAGACCAACATGTTCAGTCATTTTGTAATTGTTTTGCACTAATGGACAAATGCAGTATAGTGAAAAGATTGCTAAACTGAAGACATTGAGTTATGAATCTATCTGGATCCACCTTTTTCCTTAGGATGACTAATGTGTGCTTGAACCACGTACACTCCAGTGTATCTTCCAGTCTTCAGTGCTGACATTTCAAAGCTCAGATAACTTGGGTGTTTGAGCATTTGATAGGCCTAATCAAAAGCTCTGTAATCTGATTCTAATATACACAGAAAAGACATTACTCTCACTTAGTATTAATCATGTTAGGAACATCATTGTATCTGTCAACTGCATGGGGCATTTTGAACTCATGGCCACATATCTCAATACCTTTAGAACATGATTCTGATTTTTAGAAAACAATTTTGAGATGAGATATTCTCAGCACCCTCTAGACAGAGTAGAGGAGATGAAAACTGGGGGACAGGGTGGGTGGGGGAGAGGTGGAGGAGGGGAGACAGTGAACCAAACCATAACTACTCTGGGGTATACAAGGCTGTGGTTTGGTTGTTTTCCCAATGTGTTCACCATTTTCCAGATTCTACTGTAATATTTGGAAGACTCAAGTTCAAATGTGTTTTCTTTGGATCCCACTCCATAGTACTGTCTTCCCACTTAAGCAACAAAATGTTGAGCATAATTGACAGTTTTGTTCACTTATTTCAGTGAGCTCTTTTCAAGATATAGAACACTAATAATTCTCAAGGGTGTTCTTTTATGGGGACTCTGTATAAAAAGATAATAAAAATATAAGTAGAAGAGAATTGAAGCTCTTTTAATGTACTGCATACAGTTTATTATATGGATAATATCATAAAAATGAGTGTTTAACTAACCATAATTAATATACTTATATGCCTATAATTCAGTCCCAGTGTTATATTACAAATTCCTTACTCTTCTTGCTCAATTTCTTTTTTTTTCTTTTTTCTTTTATAGACTAGTTCTCTGTTATCTGCCAAACCACTTGTGTACCCTGGTCTATGTCTTATGCTAGTACCTCTTAGACTAGTTATTTTCTTATAATGGGATATGATATGAGAAACAAGGTTCTTGTTTACTCTGTCTGCCATTGACCAAGGTTCAGTATCTAAGTTTTAAAGACTTCAGAAGCTGAATGTCTATAAATCGACTTAGTTCTGATTTACAATGCTACTCATCAATGGAACATCAAAATTCTTTCTATTTTCCTCTAGGGTATACTTGCTGAATATGCCTAATATAGATGCCAGGGGGCAGCCTATGTCTTTGTCTATCTGCTATGGCAAGTAGGGCCCACATGTTGCCCCAATATTTGGCAGTAAGAGAAAGACTTTAAGAATTAATGCTGCTGCAGATGGTTTTCTCCCACTGGTCAAGCAATTGTTCATCTACAGGTGTTTCTTGTTCATAATATTACAGATCTCATGACAGTTCTGGAGTTATACATTTTATGTCCAGGAATGAGTTTGTTCCAACTATAGAGTCATTGTATATTGCTCAGCTTTGTGAAGACTAGTTATAAGACTGTGTAATTAACTTGTTCTTCTTCATATGGTTTGGGTTTATGACGTAAAGAGGTTCCTACCAATAAAACATCTGTAGATCAGTTTTTCTAGCTTGTCTCTTATTTAAGGGGAACAAAGCATTTTATGTGTTTTTCTTCCTGCACTGAGAACCTATCTGAGGATGGTGAATGCTAAGACCTGGCTCCTTGAGAAGGACAGGGAGAGGAGGTGATTCTATAATCCATTTTACAGTCCAGTGCTTCATCTAGGAGGTGTGATCTGAGAGCCATGAAACTCAAAGTCATCAGAGGAAACCTTGATAAAAACTTGATAAATATTCAGACATTGTGTGGACTCCTTACAATCACCCAGACAGGAGAACAGCTCAGACACAGCTAGAAACTTGAGTAGCACAAGAAGTTTAGACCAACCAGTTTCACTCACTGCTTTTGCTAAAACTGAGGGGTCATAAATTAGAAAGATTTCTAGAAGTATCTTTTAGCAGCCACCTATATAACATAAAATTGGTTTTTGTGACTCTCTGCATTTACAGGAAAAGATGCTGTGTTTTCATGATGCTTTAGAGAATTGTGAACAATTTGTGTGTATATCTGAACAAGTGGAAGGATTTTGTGTTAATGAGGATTTATTAAACATCAGAGTGAAGGCATATTTCTATTTATCTCTTAAGATTTGAATAGAAATTCAGCTGTTTAAATAGTTTAATGTATAAGATTATGACCTTCAATCCGTTTTTTCAAGTTTTCTGGTTTTAAATGTGCTACTTTATACTAAATTTATACACACATAGCATTTTATCTAGGTCTATATTTATTTTTACATATTTATCACAGATTTGCTTCAAAGATATGTTATGTTTGTTAGTCTAAGTAGAACTATTTACATCGGCCATGTATTTGATTCAAAAATAAAGTTAAATAACTGAAAAAAAATTCCTAGTTCTTTTCTTCAAGCATTTGATAGGCACCAAGAAATTTTGAACTGGGTCCTGGATTAGATGTGGAAAGAGAAAAGTGAAGAAAATAATAATTAATTTTGAGGAACATTAATATGCTTGGATAAATAGATGGGAAAAAACACATGTGAACACCTCCATCTGTAATAGATGTCCATGTTCCTATTCAATAGCTCTAAGGACACATATGTATGAGAATTGGAGAGCATTTCTAAAGCAAATGTAGGAGTATAACAGTGTGTACAAAAAAATCTAAAAATCTCCACTGAGAGCGCAAGGATGAATTGATACAGAGAAAAGCAGAAAACAAATTCCGGAAATAAAAACTTGAAAATAGAAAAGATCTGATGTACTAATCGGCAAGAAGTATTTGGGGGGTCAGTGAACAAATCGTTTTGGACACATAGAGAAAGACAAGCAAATGTTTGAATAAATAATCATTCTCTTCTATTTTCTACAATAAGCAAATTAGATGTAACTAACACATCTCTGCCATTCCAGAGACCCAAGTCTGCTCTGAGAAGAGCACAATAGTGCAGGTTGTGCCACATACCAATGGAAAAGTTTTTGGTTGCTCTCCAGGCTAATCAAGTCTGAAAGGTGATCTACCATCTTTTATTCAGAGCAGTAAATTGAATTGTTTAAAATGACAATCAAGGGTATGGGATTTGTTGCTCAGTGTGGGAACAGTGAGTGAATCTTTTTCACCTTAGAGTCTTGTCATAAAAAATACTGAACTGTATTTTTTGTATCAGCAGACTGATAATTGAGAGGATAAAAAATTATGGAAGGGAATGACTTAAATTTGATGATGGAGGAAATACCCCCTTTGATTTCCAAATCTGTTATTCTTCAAAAACTGAAAATTCATTGGAAGAAATAGAGATAATTAGTTTGGGGAAGAAAACAAAAATGAGTAACATAGCATCAACTTCAAGTATAAAAATGTCCAATGAAATAGAAATGGGTTTAGTTTTGACTAGAGGGTATAACTAGAACCAATGGGTAGAATACACAGAAAGGCAGATTTTGGCTTAGTGTTAGGAAGACTTTCAATTAGAATTTTCCAATATCACAATAGGTTGTTAAATGAATTGGAGAAAGTCCTTCAATGGGACATATCAAAGCAGAATGTCTTTGATCATCTGTATAAGTGCTGATGAAAGGATTGGTAAATTACTTGGAAATTTGTTCTAGAATCTGATCTCTACAGATCTTTTAATTTGAAGACTCTCAGCATAAGAAGAGCAATGGTTTGAGACTGCATTAACAACAATGTGGAATCATAGAAGGAGATAGATTGTTTATAACTCTTTTACCCTGACCAGAGCCAGTGTTTGTGGGGGAGGTGGGGAAGTAGAATGATGCAGGGGCCATCAGGAAATGTAACTGTGAACAGTGATGGCAATACACTGGGAATTTGAATTGAATAAATAGACTAATTGTGATCATTAGTATACGTAAACCTTCTGCATATCCAACTTCTACACATCTTTCAAGGTCTAGTTCAAAGATCATCCCCTTAAGGAATACCTACCAAACCTGCTGCTGCTCCTCGGTGCAAGCACTGTCCCAGGCAATGCAATTTAAGCTGATTACATAAACAGTTGTAGTGTGATATTCCACTGAAACCTTGAGGATCATTTAATAAAGATTTAAAATATTAAGATGTTAAAAAATATATATTGTTTTAAAAGCTCTGCAGTTAATTTGCCTGAACATCAAATAGCATTTTCTCATTTGTACTTTTCTTTCCTTCAATGATCTCAGCTTTTAGATGCTTTATGATGGCGATTTCACTAAATCTTCTTCCTCTAAATACTTGTCCTTGTTGTTTGGGTATAATTAAGTTTCCAGGTTGCTTAGGAAACTAAACCTAGGCAGCAGCTGCCGGGGCTTAACAATGAGGTCCCACTCCAATTCAGTTCCTTTGTCAAAGGTTAAATGGACAACCATTATTATTTCAGCAGACATATTTTTTTAATAGTGTATTTAATTTAAATTCAAAAATATATTTTGCAAAGTAAATAATCTGATAAATCCTCTTTTTTTTTTTTTTTTTTTTTTTTGCTGAGAGTTGCTGAAGGAAGATAGGACTACATTACCGTTGCAACCATATATTCCAGGAATAACAAGCCATTGTATCAGATGCAGGCAGCATTGGGGATCTGGCTGGGAGTGAGATGGGAGCTATGTTTGCAGGAGTGCCAGTATCTCTGGACAGGCAAATGAAAACCACCTGCCAGAGCAATGATACCCAGGAGCCTTCCTCAGGCCAGGCAAGCAGAGTCAATTGTTCTTAGAAAATGAAGGGAAAAAAAAAGAGTTCAGCCTCATAGAAATTAAAATCGGTCAAGAGATGAACAACATAAGGATAATGGCTTCAGCTGTGGCTTTCACAGAGTTATAAAGCTTTCATGGACACTTTTCCTGCACGTTTTATCATCAAAATGTAGTTATTTATTAAAGAGCTAGTTCTTTGTGTCACTTTCTAGCCACAATATTAAATAAAGGTATATAGTTTTTTCCCTCAAGTCTCCTAACATTATTGATGGTTATTTGAACCATTTGTGTCTGCATATATTAATTTACTCAATGAACAAGTATTTACTGAATGCCAGTAAACACAGTATAATAAGAACTGTGCCAGGTACACAGTGATACAGAGAAGAATAAAGCACAACCCCTAAAAGACTGCCATGCAGGAAAGTAATAAGGCTACATCAGGACAGATAATCACCATAAGGTTAAGTACAGATGCTATAGAAGCAAATATGACAGGCAACAAAGCCAAGATGGGATGATGGCTAGAGATGATTTCCAGGGGAATGTAAGAGAAAGCCTGGAGATGGCATTTGACTGTTTGTAGAAAGTACATATAGAACTGAGACTTCTATGTGGAGGACAGTAGCCAGATTGATGTTAATAAGCAGAGCAAAGGGCAAATTATGCAAGATTGTGTATACCACGTTTCTTTATCAGGAGGATAATAAAGGGTTATATAAGTGTTTTAGACAGTAGAATTAATTTGTTTTTATTTTATAAATATTGAGATTTCATTTTTCTTTGTGGATTAGAAGTGAGAGGGCTAGAAGTACAGACTTGTGTGATGCAGTTACTGTAATCCAGTGATGAGATGCCGAAGGCTTAAACTAAGGCAGTGCCAATGTGGATCCAGATAAGTGAATAGATTTGAGAAATATTTTGGAGGTAAATTTTACAGGATTTGACTTTTTGACATGGCCACTGAGTGAGAGAGAGAAGCAAAGATTCAAGCTGAGATTTCTGACTGGGCAGGGGGTGTGGTGCTAGGGTCATCCTTTGAGATAGGAGAAGACCAGAGATAAAACAGACCACAGCATAATATTTATTGAACACGAGCCATTGGGTCATGTACTGTTCTACAGTGAAGAACAAGAAAGACAAGGATCCTGACCTCAAGTAGCTTACATTCAAGTTGAGAAAGCAAAGTAAATAAACTGCTAAATGCATAAATGTAATAGTTACGTGGTGGTGAGTTATTGAAGTGATAAATGGAAAGTGCTAATACAAACACTGGTAAGAAGGAAAAGAAAAGGAATGTGATAGATAGTGATTGCAAGTTGGAGACCATAATGATTCAATGGTGGAGGAAGTCTTCTCTAAGAAAATGTTCTATGGGCTGAACAATGAGATGGAGCTACCCTTGTGAAGACCTGAGGACACACAACATCCCAGGCAGAGGAACCCATGAGTAAGAGGCTCTAAGGTGGAATTGAACTTGACATGTTTCAGAAATAAAAGATCCGTGTGGTTAAAGCATAGTGAGCAGATGGGTACAGGGAATCCTGGGTCATGAGATAGTACAAGTAAGCAGGGATCCCAACATAAAGAGACATGTAGGCTTCAGTAATCAATTTACATTTTATTGTGACAGAAATGAGAAGACAAAAATTCTAAGTAGGAAAGTGGCATAATCTGACTTCTCTTTGGCTGCTGTGTAGTAAATGGATTGATTATAAGGGGATAAGACAACAGAATACCAAATAAGAAGGATGTAGTTACATATAAAGGTAGATTGGTAGATATGGTGGTGATTAGATGAGGCTGTTTCTTTCTTATTTCTATCATTTTATCAAAGTATTATGAAGCAAAGTGTCAGCTGAGGATAAGGGAGTTTTGGAAATTTGAGGAAAGGAATGGAGCAATATTCTGCTTCTTGAGTGCAAGTGAGGAGTAGATATATAGTTGGATTTATCCACATTAGAATTTTGTTAAGCCAGCATTATGAGGTTAAAGAAGAATAAAATAATCAGTGATGTTTGCAGTGCATGATTATGATACAGTATTATAGAATGGGTATGGATATGGGATGGATAGTGGAAGCTGATCAAAGGATTGGCAGTTCTTAAGCTGTTGGATGGGAGTTAGAGTAAGCTCTAAGCAAAGGAGGTATTAGAGAGACAGAGACAGAGGGAGAGAGAGAGAGTGAGGGAGAGATTATTGAAATTGAGATTCCAGAGATAGTGCCTTTGGCTGTGACATGGAATTGAGTGAGTTGGGTGGAGAACTTGGTCAATGGGAATAAGATCAAGAAAATGAGAGGGAGGGCATCAGATGGGCCATTCAAGTCATTGTTGAAGTTACCAGGGATCATGATGGAGAGAGGAGTATAGAATAAAGTGTGTCAGTTGCTAAAGTCATCAGTAAATGAAAGAGAAGTCGCCAGGATCATAGCTGCAGAGAGGGAATCTAATTTGATTACATAAACTTCGAATGATCTTGAATGTTTGTAGAGGACAGGAGGAGAGTCACTTTGCTCGAGGATGTGACTTTATGATGACTTCCCCAGACACAATGAGTTTAGCCATTAAAGGTTTGATCTACAGGATAGCCAACAGGATTTTTAATATGGATCTGGAAGTCAAGGAACTGAGATGAGTAAGAAGTGAGAAGTTGATGGCAGTTGAATACATGGGAGTGATGAGGTCAGTGGATGAAAATTTTGAGGGACTTCACTCTTTAGAAGAAACAGAGAAGAAGGAACCATAAAGGAGAGTGAGAAGCATTTAGCACAAGTAATGCTAAGAAAGCAGGGAAAGAAAGCCGTTCAAGACAGAGATAGTGGTTGGCATTGTCAAATGCTGAGAAGATGTCTAATGAGAACTGAAAAATGTCCTTCAGATGTAGCAATGTGAGGTCAGTGATGACTTTAGAAAAGCAACCTGAGTGGAGTGATACAGGAAGAAGTCAGATTGCCTTGGTTTGAAGAGAGAATGGGAGTTAAGACATGGAGGCAATAGTCAATAATTCTTAAGAAAGTCCTATACATGAAGTCTGTGAAGGGAAGAAGAACAATAGTTGAAGGGAGCAGTGGGGTTTAAAAAGGATTTTTTTTATACATAAAAGCCCTATAAACCAAAAAATTCTTCCCAATTTGCACAAATTGTATCTTATGGCAGTGAACACATTGATTTATAGTAATTTTTCATGTCTACCACCTACACTTTATTGTGAGCTTATCAAAGGTAGTGAACACATTTTATTCAACTTTCAACCCTAAATAGCTATCATAATGGGACACATAAGCATTAAACATGTCCTTTTTGAATTACTTCTACACCCAAACTATATTTTATTTTATTTTATTTCAAAACTGTATTTTAGAAAAAGAAAAAGAGAGATTAATGAAACTAAGATAAAGCAGAGAGAAACGAAGGTCAAGTAATGGCTTATAGTGGCATGATAAAAAGTTTAATCTTTGTGCTATTATGTTTTACAGGGAAGTAGATATCCCCAAAGAAATGTAGCCTAAATTTACTATATGTGTGGGGGGGATGGAGTGGGGGGAGATGAGTGTCATAAGTGGAGTGATAAGTTTAGAAACCATTGGAGAGAAAGGATAGGTTATCTTGAAGATAAAATGTTCAGTTGTCTTCCAGAATGAAGGAGAGAGGAATGTGATGGACTCTCTACTCAGAAAATAACTTTTAACTGGAGAAAATTATTTAAAAAAATAAAATATACTCTCATTTAAAGTCTCTGAGAATTGTCTTAAGGGCATACAGAAAATGGACATACACGCACTTAAGCATATTTATTAAACCTCTGTAAGAACTGCAAGAATCTGTGGCATTTGAGCCCTGACCCATGCCCTCATACACCAAACTATGTTTTATGGAGACTACTTAGATAACTCTAATCCAAATAGGTGTGGTCAAGAAAATGGAGCTCCTTGTTTTTTACCTCCAAGTCTGGGACTAGAAATTTACTCTAGGAGGGGAAAGCCACTACTCTTTTTTTTTTATCTCTCCTAGCCCTGTGCTGCAGAAGCTCTATTCTGCATATCAAGAGGACTGGGATCTCTTCCTCCACCCAGTCTCCACTCATAGAGCACAAGGTCACCCCAGGTGCAGCAGACTAAGAACACTCGGCTCTGATCCCTCCTGCACCAGCTTAATGATATAGTGGAGGTTCCATGTTCCCAACAGGTTCTTGGGACAAGCCAAGAATGCCAGTGTCATAACCCCCTATGCTTGTAGAGCAAGTGTGACTGTGTGGTACTGGCATAAGAATACACATACAGATGAGTGGAATAGAATTGACAGTGTGGAAACAAATCTTTATATTTATGGTTAATTTATTTCTGACATAGGTATCAAGCCATTTCAATGGGAGAAAGGACAATCTTTATAACAAATGATATATCAATCATTTGGATTGATCAATTGGATATTCACATACAAAAGAATGAATTTTATCCCTTACCTCACACCAGACTCAAAAAGTAGCTCAAAATGGATTATAGACCTAAATGTGAGAATTAAAACTATAAAACTTTTAGAAGAAAATGTAGGAGTAAACTTTGTGACCTTGAATTAGGCAACGATCTCTCAAATATGACACCAAAAAAAGTTTTCACTTTTAAAATGTGTAAATTAGACTACATCAAAATTAAAAACTTTTGTGCTGCAAATGGTATCTTCAAGGAAGTGAAAAGACAACCCTCAGAATAGGAGAAAATATTTGGAAATCATATATCTGATAAGGGACTGATATACAAAATATATTTTTAAAAAACCACATGCAACTCAAAAATAGAAAATCAAATAATCCAATTTTAAAATGGGCAAAGGATTTGAATAGACATTTCTCCAAAGAATGTATACACAAATGGCCAATAAGCATATGAAGAGACATTTAACATATTTAGCTGTTAGGGAAATGCAAATCAAAACCCAAAAATCCATTAGGATATCTACTATCAAAAAACCAGAAAATGCCAAGTATTGGCAACGATATAGAGAAATTGGTAACTTTACACATTGCTGTTGACAATGTAAGATGGTGCAGCCATTTTGGAAGACAGTTTGGCGTCTCTTCCAAATGTTTTACATAGTTACTGTCTAATCCAGCAATTCCACTCCAAAGTATATACTTACAAAATTTTAAAATATATGTCCACACAAAGACATAAATCAACAGTTATGGCAGCATCATTCATAACAGACAAAAAGTGAAAACACAGATGAAAACTACAATGAGATATCACCTCACACCAGTCAGAATGGCCATTATCAAAAAAAATCTACAAGCAATAGATGCCGGGGAGAATGTGGAGAAAAGGGAACCCTCTTGCACTGTTGGTGGGAATGTAAATTGATACAGTCACTATGGAGAACAGTATGGAGGTTCCTTAAAAAACTAAAAATAGAACTACCATACGACCCAGCAATCCCACTACTGGGCATATACCCTGAGAAAACCATAATTCAAA
The DNA here is from genome assembly GCF_949752795.1 of Hyperoodon ampullatus. Taxonomy (NCBI): domain Eukaryota; kingdom Metazoa; phylum Chordata; class Mammalia; order Artiodactyla; family Ziphiidae; genus Hyperoodon; species Hyperoodon ampullatus. The sequence goes on along the minus strand of NC_136915.1, from coordinate 121,609,471 downwards.
AAGAGTCATGTACCACAATGTTCATTGCAGCTCTGTTTACAATAGCCAGGACATGGAAGCAACCTAAGTGTCCATCGACAAATGAATGGTTAAAGAAGATGTGGCACATATATACAATGGAATATTACTCAGCCATAAAAAGAAATGAAATTGAATTATTTGTAGTGAGGTGGAAGGACCTAGAGTCTGTCATACAGAGTGAAGTAAGTCAGAAAGAGAGAAACAAATACTGTATGCTAACACATATATATGGAATCTAAAAAAAAAAAAAAAAAGGTCATGAAGAACCTAGGGCAGGATGGGAATAAAGACACAGACCTACTAGAGAATAGACTTGAGGACACGGGGAGGAGGAAGGGTAAGCTGGGACAAAGTGAGATAGTGGCATGTATATATATACACTACCAAATGTAAAACCGATGGGAAGCAGCCACATAGCACAGGGAGACCAGCTCAGTCATCAGCTTGGTGATCAGCTTTGTGACCACCTAGAGGGGTGGGACAGGGTGAGTGGGAGGGAGGGAGACACAAGAGGGAGGAGATATGGGTATATATGTATATGTATAGCTGATTCACTTTGTTATAAAGCAGAAACTAACACATCATTGTAAAACAATTATACTCCAATAAAATGTTTAAAAAAAGTTAATATATGTATGCAAATAAATAAATTGCCCTGTACCTGCAAAAAAAAATGTGAAAACAACCTAAATGTACATCAACTGATGATTTGTAAGTAAAATGTAACATATCCATATAATAAAATATTATTCAGCAATTAAAGATGAATGAAGTACAGATTCATGTGAAAATACTGATGAACCTTGAAAACATGTTACATAAAGAAACCCAGTCACAAATGGTGGAATATATTCTGATTCTACTTATACAAAAGTTTCAGAAAAGGTGAATTTATAGACTGAAAGTGGATTAATAATTGTCTAAGGAAGGGGTAAAGAGGGATAGGAATGGAAAGAGACTGGTATTGGATACGAATTTCTATTGAAAATGATGCAAATGTTCTAAACAGATTATGGTGACGGTTACACAACTCTCTTAACACACTAAAACTGTTGCACTATACACTTTAAATGGGTAAATTTTATGCAATGAAATTATACCTCAAATATGCTTAATAAAAGAAAATACTCAGGTTGATGGAATGTTACAACAACAAGCAGAGAGATGGGATTGTGTAAGACAATTTCAGAGAATGGTTGAAATTTCAAGGTTGTCTAATTGGCTGGAGAAAATGATCAGAGTGTGTATTGGGGGTGATGAGTAGTGAGAAAGTAAATTATAAATGCAGGATGCAGCCAAATGTTTGCCTAGAGAACGCACTCTGATGATGTCACTCCTCTGTTTAACAAATAATGGGGTTCCATAAAGGCTTTTGAGCAGAAGAGTAATATGACCCAAACAGTGCTATAAGAAAATTGATTTTGGTATTTAGGATTTTTAGTTTAGTTACACAACATTCTTGCATTTCAAAATGCCATCTTTATATGCCAATATGATATCTCATTTTTGTCAGTACAGTCCTTCTACAGGAACGAAGCTAACTGCTTTGCTATTTCTCATATTTAAACTGTGTATATCTTTCCTTATTCAATCACCCCAAGTGGAAGTCACTTTTCCCTGCCCTCTACTATATTTTGAGCCCCAGTCTGAAACACATTTCTCTAGAAATCTTCCCTTATTACCTTCCATTCAACCCTGACCATTTCTCAACTCTACATTTCTCTTTCAACATGTGTGCATTCAATGTGTGCTATACTGGTTGACATGTATAAATATTATATATATATATATTTAGTTATGTCATTTTTAATATATATTTTCCCAATATAAACTGAAGGTTTGTGCTACTAATTTGATTTTGGTTGAATGTGTCCTGAGTAGCCATAGTATAGGATTTAGTGTCTAAAAAGTTACTCAAAAATTGTTCTAGCTAGCAAAGTCCTCAGGGAGGGTCACGTTCTTTTGGTATACTCTTCATTCAGATCATTTGGCCAAATCTAATTTTCTCTGTGAGACATTTAATGGCTATATTCTTAATCTTCAGGATGTGCTGTCTATAATATACACTTCCCAGATGGTCCTATTGTTATAATAATATTACAAAACATTTATATCTTTCTAACTTTCTCTCCTTCTGACACCTTCTGACTAGTGATGCATCCTGATCACAGTGTCCTGAGTTGTGACATAAGTTGCTTGAAAAACCAAGTGCTATATTATTGTGACTCCATTTCAGGTGCTAAGAACAATTGCTTTAGGCACCAAGGGAGTTCTCATTCAATATCATACTCAGGAAGTATATAATTTATTGTATACCCCTTGGTGTCATTAATAAACATTTTTAGTTAGCAACTTGGTCTAAGGGAAAGGCCTTTTTATGAGTCAGAAGAATGGCTGTCACCATCTTTCTTGGTACATGAGACCTATAAAAATGGGACTTCTTAGGAGAAAAGAGTACCTCAGAAATTTAAATAAGACCCGATACACATGACTGAGACCCTAGCCCTGTTCTACCTAAAGGAAGACAATACGTAGGAAATTCATAAATGGACACAAATATCTTTTGTTCATTTTGACTAAATAATGCAGGATAAAATAATTTTTATGCTTATTTCCATGTCCATCACAATTTAACACTTGTTGAGAATTTGATTTCACTAAAAAAGAACACACCTTCTGGTTCTCACTATATGTTTATTTTGGAGCAAGTTATATAAACTTACTGATCCTTGGTTCAAAGTTTTAAAAAGGTAGTTATGAAGAACAAATGAACTAAAACTAGAAAATTGACTTACAAATTAAAATATTCTAGAGACAAAAGATAATATTATTTTTACAAGATGAAAAATGTCAAGTGTATATTTGAGTTAAAAAAAGCTCAAATATAAATACTGAGAGATTTTCTTAAAAGAAGTCTTGAGCAATTTAATCTTTATTTTCTTCATGAGAAAAGTCAACATACAAGCATTCAAACTTACTTATGATTTCTGTAGCAATACCATATATTAAAAAACATGGGAAGGCAGGTTCTTTTTAAGTTCAATGAAATAAGTTCAAATGGGCCAGATTTTGGGATTAGAAGTAAAGTGCAGCAGATGCTTGGAGAACAGATCCAGCTACAGGAGCTAGAAGGAATTCTTGTCAAAGGTAATGGTGATAGATAACAGGTAGCACTCCTATGGCATGAAGAAGATTCAGCTGGCTTAACAGAGTGTATCTACAGGCATCCAACCCATAACAAAGGGAAAAGAGAATTTGTAAAATCAAACTAGTTCTGTCTACCACAGTTTGCAGGGTCTCAGAAACTTGACAGGGGGTTGAGGGATCCAGTATATACCAACAAATGGTATGAGGTAAAGAAAGGAATAAAATCAAGGTAACATCTTTAACTTTGGGAATTAAGAAGTTTATCAAGACAGAGTCTCAAGTCATAGGGAAATAAGACCAGGATCCAGTTGCCAAGGTTGAAACTAAAATGAGCAATGAGCCTCTGGACAGGCAGGGGTCCAATTATACAAACTGGTGAATAATAGTTATAATAATAATATCAGTGTGACACTAGTGAATGTTTATTGTTTAATATATGATGGATATAGTTCTTTTTGATACATACATTATTTTATTCACTTCCTATTAAAACCTTAGAATTGAGTCTTACTATTGCCACTGTTGTACAGATGAGAAAATTGAGGCACAGAGAAGCTAAACAACATGGTCAAGGTCAAAAAGAAATTCCTATTCAGGCATTTGACTCTAGAGCCTGGACTTTTAACCACTGTGTTATACTGTCTCTCAATCCCATGAAAAATCCCAGAATGTGACTACCAATGAAGGTGACTCCATGCTGCCTAATGTCCATTATCACAGGGATGGATTCCCAGTAGCCCAGAGAAAATGAAGCTAAATTGGAGATTTATTATTGATTTTAGAGAAGTCCAAGTCTGAGCTATGAAAACAATTTCAGTATTAGGTCTAAACTATAATGAGGATGAAGAATCAGAGAATATGGGAAAAGCTGGTATCAGGTAACGTGGTGTGCAGGATAAGGTAAGCTCTAGAAATGGGTTGAGGTTTGAAGTCAGGATCTAGGCATTTGATGATAAGGCCAATTCATGTATAGCAGGGGTTGACACAGCAATTCAAAACAGAAGGGCTAGGCTGGAAAAAATGTGGTTTGTGCTAATTAAACAACTCCTGTCTGAAGTTAGGATTGGATGGATTGGGATATCCTCACCAGCAGGGAGAACAGATGAAGAGGACCACTGTTCTCCTCCAGGGAAGGCTGGGTTTGGTGATTGTAAGTAATCTCTCTCTTCAGATCTCCTGATCTAGCCTAATTAACATTATTATCTTTCAGAGATAGTTATGATTCAAAGTGAATATAGGCTCCCATTTTCAGATATGTGTAAGAATCAGACACAACATGAACTTCAGCCATTCAAACACTCTGGAACACACACTTTTGAAGAAACTAACTGGTAAATTTATAATTGTCCAGGCATATCATGGTGAGGTGGTAAACATAAATTTTCAATATTCAACAATGTACAATAAATCATGCTTTGAAAGCTTCCATTTCTGATGGCACATTCAGGATATTTCCACATTTACTCAAAAGGACTTCCAATTTCTCCCCCTTATTTCAAAGAAGACTCTGACCCCTCCCCAAATGATTCTTCCTTTAAAATTTGCATGGGCAATCAGAATGTTTGGAGTTGTTTTTGGACATGAGTCCTCCTTCTCCCCAGGTTGATAGCCCCCTAATAAAGCAACCTTTCGTTTTCCAACCAACACTTGTCCCTTGAGTATTGGTTCTCAAGTGGTGAGCAGCCAAACCTGAGTTTGGTAACACTAAGAGGATAGATAATAAGTAATATGGTTTCCAGATTATTCTCTTGGAAATCTATCTTTTGGATCAAAGAGCAGTCTGACTGTCCTGAGGCCACAGAGCTGTGACAAAGTCCAAAAAGGCCATTCAAAGGCCACATGGAAAGACCCTTAGATTACATAAGGAGAGAAATTCTTAGTTGGTCATCTATTGTTCAGTCCACCCTATTCTTCTAGGTCTATCTCTAGCTGGCTGAAGCCATGTGTAAGATCTGAGCCAATGGACTTGATTGGCTCCTCCTGAATTTCTTACTCACAAAAATGTGAGGGATAATATGTTATTGTTTTGAATCACTAAGTTTTGAGATGATTTTATGAAGCAATAATTGAAAGGAAATGAGAAATATTATTCTGGGAAGCAATATACACAGTTAAACATAGAATTCAAATAGTAAAGGAAAAAGAGAAGAGTGGACATCAAGCAGTATCTGCCACACTTCCCAAGAATTTATGTAATGTGGTGGTAGGAACAATAGAATATAGAGATAGCATATTGTAATGTGGTAAAGTCCTTTAACTTTAGTGTGCACAGGGTGTGTGGATGTGGATATTTTTTTGAACCTAGTAGCTGAAGGAAGCCCTCTTTCAGAAGTTTAATAATAATAAAAAGAACAATGATAACATTCATTATTTAGTAAGCGTCTTAGTGAGATAAACGCTTTAAATATCTAATCTCAATCCTTATAACAATACTTTGAAGTAACATTCAGTACCCCTGATGTAAAAAGGAATAAGTGGAGACATAAAAATCATTTATCTAGTAAGTGGAATAATTATTTTTTTTTCAAATTCAAATCTTTTGACTTTAAATTCTAGATTTGATTTGGGTCCCAAGGAAGAATAAGAAGAAATTACTGAGTGATTAGTGAATGAAAAGGGAAAGAAAATGGCTTTGTAAAAGTAGGAAATTGCATTTATAAAATAAGGAAGTAAGAAAGTGTGTGAGACCTTCAATTTTGGAATTATTTAAGCACCAAAGTCAAGGCAGGAAGTGGAAAAGGATATTGGAGAGTAAACAGGTACCAAATTATGGAGGGTCTTAAGTAGCAAGTTAAAGAATTTCTGCTTTATCCTTTAAATTATAAAAAGCCATTGAAAGGTTTTAAGCAGAGGAGTTACGAGATCATAATTTTTAGATCAGTCATCCAGGTATAGTGTGCAAGTTGGATTCTAAGAGGGCAAGAATATAGAATTACAATCAGAAAAAATTAAACTATGTCAGTATGAAGGAGCATGATGGGCTTGTCAGAATAGCACACATTGGATATGAGGGGATAGGTTCAAGAAATACTTAGGAAGTGAAACTGTTAACCCTTAGTTATTAGGGCTGGGTGGGTAATAGACAAGAAGAAATCTCAGATGACTTCCTGGTTTTGGGATTAAGTAACTGTGTGGACTGAGACCTAGAAGACTTGCATGTCACTGTGGATGGAATAAAACTGTGAGTTTGTTTTGGATTTCTGAGTATGATATGCTTAAGAAGATATCTGATGATGTATCCAGCAGGAAGTTTCATATATAATTTTGATGTTTGAATGAATGTCCAGCTGCACAATTATATCTTTGGTAATCATAAGCATGTGGTGGTAATTAAACCAGAGTTGATGAGGTCACGATCATGATACATGCAGAAGAAAAAGAGCAGTGGTTTGAAGTCAGACTCCTAAGGAGGCAGATCTAAGAAGGAGGCAGAGGGGGAGGTTATGAGAAGATTTGAAAGGGAAAAGTTAGAGGGGTAAGTGAAGAACCAGAAGCGAAGAGCTCACCAATAACAGATAAATAGGATGTTTTTAGAATGAGCAAGCTGCTAACATCAGATAGAGCAGAGAGGATACCTGCTGTATAGTCAGAACAGTCTGAAAAGTGTTTGACTGACTTGACCTAGATCAAAAGAAATTTGGTCTAATCTTTGACTCTTTCTCTCACATTTAAGAATTTTTTAGCAAATCTCATAAGCTACACCTTCACTAGAATTTAACCACTCACATTGTGTCCACTGCTAAATCACCTCCTCACTGCCACACTTGCTTCCTTACATTCTACTCTCAAGACAGCATGGACAGTCATTCCTTAAGAAAGGAGTAAGATCAACTCACCTCTCTGTTCAAAATCCTCTAATGCCATCTCTTTTGGCATAACAGAAATTTAAAATTTTAATGTAGTCCTGTTTATTGATATTTTATCAATATTTTTCTTGTTGTTAGTGCTATTTATGCTCTTTAAAAATATTTTTCAAATTACCTCAAGGTTGTAATGATATTCTCCTATATTATCTTCTAGAATTACATTTAGGGCTAAAATCCATCTGGAATCTGTTTCTGTGTATGCTGTGAGTTAGGTCAATGTTCATCTCTTTATCTGTCTGTCTAGTTATCATTTACCTGTTTATCTAGCATCTATCTATCTATCTATTTATCTATCCATCTATCTATCCATACATCCATTTGGCTCCACAACAGTGACTGAAACATTTAACTTTTCTCCACAACTATTCAGTACCATCTTTCTTATAAATCAAGTGACAAAATATGTATAGGTGTGTACCTAAACTCTCTTTTTTATTGCATGGATTTGTTTATTTTCATGCCAATATCTCACAGTCTTAATCTCTGTAAGCTCTTCAATTCTGTTCTTCCTCATGATTGTCTTGGCTCTTCTTGGCCCTTACCATTTTGAATAGAAATATGATTAATATGTCACTGAATGTGTAGATCAATTTGAAGAGAAATGACAGTTGTATAATATTGAAATTTCTAATACAAGAACATAGCATATTTATTTATTTATTTTTCTCAATAATATTTCATAGTTTTCTCTGTAGAGGTCTTACATACTTTATTGTAATTATCCCCATGAACTTAATGTTTTTGGTGTTATTTTGAATTGTAATTTTTTTCCATTTTAAACTTCACTCTTATATTGTCTTTTGCCAGGCTTTCATTTTTCACCATAGCACTTTTCACCCTGCAACACACTCTTTGGTTATTCTCTATGTCCTTTCACTAGAATGTAAACTCCATGGAGTATGGGAAATTTTATTTGTTTTATTTATCAATGTAATCCAGTATTCAGAACAGTGCAGAGTAAGGCAAACATATTGTATGAATGAATGAATAAATGAATATATTTTAAGATGTTTGACTAAGGAAAGGGACAGAAATGGGGTGGTAACTAGGAGGTTTGAGATTTCTGGTTTTGTTTTATGTTGATGTTATTTTTGATGAATATGTTAATAGTCTGAGGTGATAGAGCTAGTATTGAAGGAGAGGTTGAAGATTTAGGACAAAGTGGGCAATAAATGATGTCTGTATGTGTGCGGAAGAACATTGTAAAAGTGGAGCATCTTGTTTTAAGATGCAGGATAAGACCAGAGGGAGTATGTAGTTATTTAGATAATTTGCAGGTAGCTGATCAGTGGTCAAAGCCATTTATTTCAGATGGCTTAAAGTCTCTGATGATGTTATATAAGAGTTCATCTGCTGAGAATAAAGAAAGGGATGGAGAAGCAGGGAGCAGGAAGAGAGAGGTGAAGGTTAAGAACTGTTACTGAGGAAAATGGGAAAAGAGACTGATCAAGGACAATAAGCAAAGGACACAACTAAGGTCAGAGACCATGGATTGGTTGTGGCCCCAAACCACACTGTTATACGGTTTTCCTTAAAAGTGCCAGTTGTTAAATTAACAACTGAGACTACGTGGTGAATTGAGAGTTGAGGTTTTTCTGGGAAAGGGCAAAGGAAGAAGGAATAAGAGGTTGAAAGTACTCGTGAGAGAACATTTCCAAGGATCAAACTTGTAATCTAAATTGATAACAGCAACTTTTTTGAGTGAGCAAGAAAATTGAGACTCTGTGCTGTTGAAAAATAGGTTTTATAGTATAGAGGTTATTGACGTTTTGAGAAGAACAAGCTTCTACCCATCTCTGTTTGTAATGTGAAGAGTATGAACAATTAGTTTCCCTCCAAACTATATCTCCTTCACCAGCCAACTAGCTCTCTGAAAATCCCCACACTGTTGCCACTCCCTAATAGCAAAGGAAAATAAGGTCACACAATAAACTGCCAAATATACCCATGCTTAGGTCTGTCCCAGAACATCTGGGAAGCTATACTTTCTCTGGCTATGAAACTCTGTGTTACACCAAGGATTTTGAAAACTGTTTCAATGCCGGGAGGCCTGGTGTTATTGAGACAAATCAAATGTGCATATCTCACCAGGGTGAGAGGTAAAATGTGGATGGTTTAGGGGTGCTCTGATTTGCCTTTCAAGGAGAGTTTCCCCAAAGGAAGCAAGTCTGCACACCCTCACTAGCTATAGCTCAACCTGGCTCTAATTAGGAAAGCCCTAGGGTTTCCGTAGCAACTATGCAGAACTTTCGGGGATATGCCCTGCTCTCTGCTTGGTTGCTAAGGAAACAACAGCAAGGGGCACTGGGGAAGCTGGGCATGGTGGGTCGCTGCTGTTTGTGAGGCACACATCCTGTTGGAAGAGCATTTCTGACTCCTGGGCTCAGTCTGGTAGATTTCACCATACCTTGATCACCAGTTACAAACAACAACAATGAAAAGATTCCTGACTTTAGCACCAAGCCTGAAAGCATTTTCTCCTCACTCACCCTTTCTCAGTCCAATTTGTGTGTGTGTGTGTGTGTGTGTGTGTATGTGTGTGTGAACAACTGAGGAACAGTAATTATAAAATAATGGAATAAAGGTGATTTTCAGCTTAAACAATGAAGGTTACCTCTTGCAATGTGAGATACTTGAGAGTTATCTGGTTAAAGATACCACTAGAGGAGAAGCTCTGCAAAGTTTGAGGGATGTCTCCCATCATTTGTGGGGCAATATAGGAAAACTTCCCAGACTGAAACAAGAAAGGCAATTAGTTTCCTGTTTGGAAATAAAGAGACATCTGTGCAAAGTATGCTAGCATATTCACCAGGGGCAGGTACTGTACATGAGGAATATATTCCAGCTGTACATCTCTCCTCTTTTTCACCCAAGCTCAAAAGCTCTAGTTAGTCTCAAGTAGAATTATTCACTGCAATCTAAGGAAAGTACATATGCATTAATAACTGATTCCCAGCCTTCTCAAAGGTGCAGGAAAATGTGTGCTATAGACCCTAATTACAGTATTTGTATTCAAAGTTAAAGGATTTTTGGAACACTCTGAACCTCACAAATTAACAGGATCCTAATTACACAGAAAAGAAAACAGGTCTAGGGACATTAGTAACTTACCCAAGCTACAAAATAGGTAACTGAGAGAAATTGAACCCATATTATCTGACAATATTAATTACACTACTTACTGAATACTTAATCTGTTTGCCACCCTTTACATACATATTCTTATTTAATCCTCATGGTCATCCAAGAAAGTATGTATTATTATTTCTATTTCATAGAAAAGGGAACAAGCCCAGAGAAGTATTAAGTAAATTATTGAAGGTCACACAACTAGCAAGTGTTAGAGACTGCACTCAAATCCAGGTACATATGACTCTAAGATGCACGCACTATTCACTGCATGACTCACCCAGAGTCTGGGTATCTTTCATAACATGGTGGAAAGCCCTCTGGACAGTTAGATATTCATTGTGGAGAAAACAAAGTTGAACCTGTAAGCAAACTCTTGAATATTGTCTTAAAGACACAACTCGCTTCAGTTTTCTGCCCTATTGAGGGATTGTGAGTAGTAAACGTCTACCCTGTCCCTCTTCTAATATGCGTCCCACTCTTTCTGTGACCCATCTTGAACCCGTGGTTCAGACTTTGTCACGCTTTGTCCTTACCTCCTAACACCATCCCATTCCATATGTTGGGCCCAAATTCAAACTCCCAACACTCTTCCTCCTGGTACAAATTCTTTACTCTCTATGTTTCCCCCATTTTAATCTCTAGGATTATATATGGTCACCACTTTTTTTCTCTGTACGTTTCTTTTTTAATAAACAAGGTCAACTGAGACAACTTGTACTCCCTCTTATCTGGTCTTCAACCTCTCCTGAATTAGTAAGAAAGCATTGTGTAGTTGACTGGTTAGGAAAAAGGCTTTTAATTTATTCAAGCCTTGACCAAAAGCTGACTTAAAGTGGGATTGAGATGCATTGTCTACTCCCATGATGCTGATGATATGTGAAGTCAATTATATTTATATAAAAAAAAATTTCTACCATCAATCCTTATTCCCCATCTTAGGAAACAACTGTCACTAGTGCTTATGGGGCTCCCCTTTCTAAAATCAGTAAATGATATTATGATCAATATTATAGACCCCCTTGCCACTATGTTGATGATAACATAGTTTCTCTAGGCATTTGGCTGTTATCTGCTGGGCTCATTCATATGTCTGTGGTCAACTGGTTACACAGTTTGGCCCTCCATCTCAGGAGAAAGAACAAAAATAACATTCAGAATATCTATTATATATTAAAGTACTTTTATAACATCTTTGAGGGAGGTTACTGAAGTAATGATGTCTATATATCTGCAGCCCTGTAAATGAAATGTGTCAGAATATCTCTCCTTCTCTTTCACCTCTGTATTTTACAGTTATGTTTTTCTATACAACATTCATTTTATAGCATGGCTTATTTTGATCAATGGCACATTTACAAATGTGAACAAGCAGAAGCTTGAAAAGCTGTTGTGTTTTGGGACGTGCCCTTTCTTGTTGTGTTCAGAGTCCTGAGATCATTACTATGTGAAAAAGCCCAAGCTAGCCTGCTGGAAAGTGAGAGACTGTTATGGAGAAGAAATAAGGTGCTCTGGCCAATAGCCTGTCCACAGGCAGACACATGAGTGGAGCCATCCTGGATCATTCAGCCACCATCTGGCCTGCCAGCTGACTGCAGATGTTTTAGTGAGCCAAGCAGAAACAGCCCAGCTGACCTAGGCAAAAGTTCTGCTCCACCAATCCACAGCATCATGAGCTACATAAATGTATATTGTTTCAAGTCTCTAAATTGTGTGAGTGCTTATTACACAGCAAAAGCTAACTAATACAGTGGAAAAAGAGACAGTGATAAAGTCAGGATAAGGTCATAATCTCACTTTCCATGTATGTAAAATAGAAATAATTATATTTCCCAGATTTGTATAAGCAAATGGGAATGATTCAGGAAAGAGAAAATTGTATAATGTGGAATGTGAAGTGGGGAATTTCCAAAGTGATATCATTGAGTAAGCAGGAGAGGATGAAAACTTGCTCACAAGTGGAGCTGTGAGCTTAAAATAGGAATAAAGACAGTTGTATATTAACAAGCAAAAGTCAGGTAGATGCCAACAAATAAATAGATACATTTTATGGGGGAAGCTTGTGGAGGTTCTTTTCTGAAATAATGAAATAAAAAGCAAGGTCATCTCCTGAGAATGAGGATAGAGCAGGAAATGTTGAAGAATTCAGGAGAGAGAAGACAATATTACTAGATATCTATCTGGAAAAGTGTAATAATGAAGAAAGATTGACAAAAATCTTACAATCAAAAGCAATATGTGTTAAACATAAGTGAATTTATAGAAAAAGTTGTGATACAACTATTCAATAAAATATTAGACTATTAAAATATTCTTTAAGGACTGTTTAAAGTCAAAAGAAAATACATGAAAATACTTGAAGGTCAGAATTAAGAGAAAAAAGCAGGATACCAAGCTATATGTAGAACATGACCTGACAAAAATATTTTCACACAAGTAGATAAAAATAAAACTAGAAATAAATATGCCAACATGTTAACAGCAATGACCTCTGGGTATGAAAATTTTAGTAATTTTTATATCTTTTTTACATTTTCTACATCTTCTAAATTTCTTACAAAGAACAAGTTAAAAAATAGGAAAAGAAAAAATTGATGCTATTTTGATAACAATGGGAACAATTTCTTCCTTCCCTTCCCGAGCTTCTTAAAAGCAGATGTAAAATACTGGAAATTTCCAATATTTTACGAAGTGCAATGGAAAATAACAGAGAACATAGAAATTAAAAGAATTAGAGAAACACAGACCAGTTAATAAAGTATAGGAGCTTTGCTCTCAGGGCTGTCAAGCCCTTTCTTGTTCACTACTGTTCTGAGGTATTTATGTTCTATCCCCAAATGGTCAGCAGCTCTTTACATTTCCCTACCTTGATGCCATACTTCCCAGCCAGAAGCCTGACTCTGAGTGAAGGATGCAGGTATGTGAATTCCCCAGTCCAGTAGTCCAGCTGGGAAACCGTGAATTCCTTCAGGGTCAATACCATGGGAAGAAAGCCTCAGTCTATAGCACTCCTGGGCTTCCCTTTCATTTCTGCTTCTTGGTTGGAAGACATATTTCATAACTAACACTTCACCATTCAGATGAAACTCTGCCTGTACCCACAGATTCAATAATGGAATGACATTTTTATTATAAAATAGCCATATTCAGTAAAAAATATTTTTAACATCAACTATGATCTTGAGATACAATAGTGGACAAACTGAGTCTCTACCCTCAAGAGGTTAATACAATGTAGAAAAAGCATAATATACAGTGGCTTTCAAATTATTTTGACTGTGAGAAATACAATTTATACCACATCCCTTTACACACACACGTTCACATGAATGTAAAATCTAAAACAAAAGTTTCACAAGACAATAATGACTCACTTCATGTTATACTCTCTGATATTTAAAAAAAAATTATTTTGGGGCTTCCCTGGTGGCACAGTGGTTGAGAGTCCACCTGCCAATGCAGGGGACACGGGTTCGTGCCCCGGTCTGGGAGGATCCCACATGCTGCAGAGCAGCCGGGCCCGTGAGCCATGGCCGCTGAGCCTGTGCTCCGCAACGGGAGAGGCCACAACGGTGAGAGGCCCTCGTACTGCAAAAAAAAAGAAAATAAAAATTATGAGTCATGAATCGGTCACAAATCAAGTGCTGAAAAACTGTATTGTAATAAAAAGAGCAGAGGAAAAAAAAAAAAAAAAGCAGAGGATTTGCAGTCAAAGAGACCCAAATTAAATTCCTAACTCTGTGCCTGATTAGCTTTGTTATCTTAGAAGATTATTTAAACTTTCTCGGTGTCAGTTTTCTCATCTAGCAAACTGAGATAATAGCGCCTATCTTAAAGGGCAGTTCTTAGCACAATCCTGGTACAGAGAAAACATTTTCTATAGGACATTTGCTTAATAATAAGCTATTATTATTATTATTATTATTACTATTATTAGTGTTATTAGTATTATTATTCAGACATTATTATGGTGTGTGGTAGAGGATGATTTTCATGCTACATCTATGTTACTTAGGTATGGGAGAGTGTAAATGGGTTATGAAAATAAGCACTGATCCTGCCAAAGGGAGATCATGTAATAGAAGCAGGCAGGCACCTCACATCTATAGAAATAGTCTGTCGCTCATTTCCTTTTTTCTACTGGTTTAAGAAAGTTATCAATAATGCAGCATATGATTTTTAAAAAGGTTATAGAAAAGAAAAAAGAAAAATAATGTGTATTCAATGAGGAGGTTCCAATTTAACTATTTTGAGGATAGTCATATAACTTTGAAAATGTTTAAGGAAAAATCTGGCTGATTTTTAAAAACATTGGGACTCCAGTGTTTTGAAAACCCTAGAATTCGAGGGTCATGATGACTTGGGTAGACAGGAATACTCTTCCAAGGGGGAAAATGAAGTTCTGCTGAAGAAACTACCTGTGAACATACAGGAAAAGATATTTGGAGAAAATAGCACACGATTTTCTGTTTTATATTGAGGCACCAACTGCTCTGACTTATACGACTCAGTGAATCTTGTCTTCCTATAGAATAGCCCCGTAATTCATTTCCCTCCAGTAAGAGATGGTGGAGATTGGCTCTGTGTCTGTTAATTGACTGTCTAATAATTCAATATGAAAGTGATCATTAGAAATCCTTTTAAACGACTTACAATTCAAGTTGAACATTAACATATATATCTTCTCTGTTCAACAAAAACTTATTAACCAAAAAAAAAAAAAAAAAAAAAAGAAGAAGAAGAAGAAGAAGAAAGAATATAGAGGCTAGAATAAAGAATCTCCCCCACCCCCTTTTGGAGTTATTCAACGCATTTACATTAGCTTGAGTGTGATAAATGGATGTGTCACCTCGCTGAGAGATAAGAATCTCTGACCTTTCAATGCTTGAGTGAGCCATTAGGGCAAATTATGAAAAAGCAAACTTCAGTACTGAAGCCGGGATTATCCCTCTTTGGATCTCAAATTCTCTATCACCGATCTTTCCTCTCTTTGTCTCCCTCCTCTTCTTTTGCTCTTATCTAGCTTTTCAAAACTATAATCTGGGTGAATAGGAATTCATGCTTGGTGATTTATAGGGTTTGCTTATGTAAGCTGGTAAATGATCCAAAAATTACTTAAGTCTCTTATCATGGCCAGACTTGGTGTTTCATGATCTGGATGAATAGGATGATGCCTTGGAAAGTCAGGTGGGCAGGTGTACTTTGGAACCTACTGAATCAACAGGCAGTTTCCATGAAATGTAGTCGGTAGCTAGAAATTCTACAAATAGAGAAACCCTGTAGGAGGTTACTGTCAATGCATTTTGAACTCATAAGAACAGTTAGTCAGAATTAAATCTGAGCCCCTCATTTTCAGTGAGGATAGAACGTTAAGAGGACTGAAGCATCTTGTCAAATGACACAAAGTTAGTTGGTGGCAGGCCAGGTGTCCTGATGCTTGGTCTAGTGCTCCTCTAGGGATACTATAATTCCACATCTGAGGAAGAATTTCTCTGATTTCCCTGATTCAAAGAATCTGGATAGATTTTCCCCCAATGTTTTTATGATAATCAAGAAATTACTGAAATAACCAAAATAACAACAACAGAATTTCTTCACCCAGAGAACTATCTTGGCAAATAAAAAAAAATACAAAAGCAGTGAGTGCATATAGATTATATCACCATAGAGGGAAAAGCACAGTTCCAGAGACATTAATTTTCAAGGAAATTAAAATATTTTCATATGACTGGGTTAAAATGAAAACAAATCATGGTTTGTGGGTTGCATCTAAAGTCAGAAAATAATTTAAATGTCACTCTGTATGTTTGTGAAGACCTAATGCCCACATTTTTATCAAACCTGAAGAAGGGATATTTTCTAGTTATTATCTTTTTAGTATTTATTAGTTGTATTGATGTCCATTGTATTATTTTTC
Source organism: Hyperoodon ampullatus (assembly GCF_949752795.1). Lineage (NCBI taxonomy): Eukaryota > Metazoa > Chordata > Mammalia > Artiodactyla > Ziphiidae > Hyperoodon > Hyperoodon ampullatus. The sequence goes on along the minus strand of NC_136915.1, from coordinate 121,593,391 downwards.
CTGTGGGAAAAATACAAAAATGTGGAGAGAGACTAAAAAAGGGAAAATCAGTGATATTGTGTAGAACAGGGAATGAAGTAAAGAAAAAGCAAAGTGAAGTGATAAAGTCAAGTTCAAGTTCAGATTTTGAAGACATTTATGCCCTGTTTTATTAAATCATCATGTTACTCTCCTGATAAAGAAGAAGGAATAAGAAATGTTTTATGGGCTTGTATTTCCTACCCAATAAAGTGGCTATTTACAACCTGTTAACAACTTACCTTTCCAAATCTGTACTCACTTTGTCCTGCATACTGTTTTCTGGTTAAAATATTTTATTTATCATTTGCCAAATATATGATCCACATTCATATCTTTCTATTTATGCTTGTAAATGCATGTTCAACCTGGAATGTCTTTCTTTCTCTTACCCAATGACAAATTTGACTTTTTCTTCAAAACACAGGACTTACTCACTTCCTCTAACCAGGTTTAGTCCCACCCTAATCTATGTCTATATAACAGTTTCTATACATTTTAATAATATTTGACATATTTTCTTAGTTGTACATTGATGTGTTTACTTCCATTGATAGAATATGAATTCCTTAAAGTTAGGGATATGTATTATTTATCATCCCTGCATATTCTTGACACATGGTTACTATATGTCTATTGAAATGAATTTATGTATATTCTTATATTCTCTGCAAGAGAGTAGGGAACAGATTTCAGACCTCCTGACTGATATTGGAATCCAGTTCTCTTTATTGAACTGCACAGATTCCTTAACTCTCCAGCCTTTTTCATAGTGCTTCCTCACCCACCCCAGCTGGAGCAGTCATGCTCTAGTGACTCCAGATGGTTGGCGTGGGCCTTGGGCAGCTGGGTGGGGAACGCACCTTCCATCTGATTGCACTCACCATGGGTGGGCAGGTGCCCTCTGTCAAGATGGCTGCAACCAGAAGCCAAATGGGTGGCTCACTGAGGTAAAGGCAGCAAACAGGAATTGCCATGATTCCAATCCCAAGGTTGACTTGAGCTAAGAAGATATTACGTTGTTGACCTTGAAGTAAATGGTCCTCCCCTATACGGGTCATTTTCATTATTATAGCCTAAGGGCTTGGCTTCTTCCTCAGATACATTTCCCTTCAATTCCACATCCAGCTTGAGAAATAAGTCATCAAGAAACACAATGCTTTATTGAGTCAGTTGTCTGGAGTGCTACCAAATTCTCCTTAGGTGGTAGAGATTTATAATGCTACAGACTATGTCCAGATGGGCAATTACAGGTAAACAAAGAGGTAGAGAGGCCAGCACTGTCCAAATAAGAAGAGTTCTCAGAAGGGCTGATAAAGCTTTTTCCCATCTGGAGCTTTCCCTGATGGGTCTGACCATTCTCAACACTTCTAAGCCACCAGTATTGCTCCCTGGATATTGCAAAATCCTCTCAACTGATTTATTGGCTTCTGTCTTTATATCTCCTTGTATTTTCCTTATGGTAAAGTCATTTTTTTAATTTTTTAATTGAAGTCAGTCAGGTCACTCCAGTGCACAATACCCTCCAATGGCTTCCCATTTCCTTCTGAGTAGATGCCAAAGGCCTTACAATGACCTATAAGGCCCCAAGTAGCTTAGTTCCCATTGTCTCTCTGACCTCTGTCCCTCCCTTGCTCTGCTTCAGTCACACTAGTATTCCTGTGGATCCCCCAACATTCCAGAGCCTTTGCACTGAAGTTCAGTTTTGGCAAAATTTCTCTTTCTCTAGATCTATCTTAGCAAACTGCATAGTTCACACCTCACTTTCTTCAAGCTTCACCTGACCACCATTTGTAAAATCAAAGTACACTTCCCCAGGACAAAGCTAATCACTCTTCTTGCTTTATTTTTGTCTGTAATATTTTTTACTCATTGGCATACATATTTTACTGATTTACTGTTTTATTGTTTATATCTATCCTGTAGAATGCATGTTCCAGGAAGGCAGGATGATTTGGGCTTTGTTCACTACCATGTCTCCAGTGGGCAGAGCAGTGTCTGGCACAAGTAAGCAACATCTTTTGAATGAACACAAGTCATCGAGCAGATTAATTGCAGTATCTACTCTACACACAACCCTCTTTTTTAATAGAAAAAACATCCATTGTCCTTACTGAGATAAGCCTTTTCGTCTTCAACAGTGACCATGTTCTGTACTACATAACTCTGGTTTTACCCTCCTATACTTCTACCATAGCTGATTGGACCAGGGGTGGGCACAGACTTTTCAGTGGTCTGGATGGAAAGCTCTAACCTAACAGGCATGACAATGATTCACTAGGTTTAGTAGACTCTTTCTCCTAGGAATCTGATGTAAGAAATAAGAGAAGAATTTCCCAGATGGAGCAGAGAGGGAATACACAGGGGGGAAAAAGTGACTCCCATGAACATCAATACCCTATAGTTGAGGTCAAAGAATACTTGCTGTTGAAGGAGTAATTCAGCTATGAGGATTTTCTAGAGTTCTCTGAGATTCCTGTCTCCTACTATTATGTGCAACCTCACAATAAATCCTTCCAAACTGAAGAAATTGTAAAGTCTCTATCTCTTGCCTAAATCAAGCAATCTAAGACTACCTGGCCACAGAGGAAGACTGATTGTCAAAGAACTGCTCTAGCTTATGTAGAAGGATCTTCCAGATTTGAATTTCTTAATAATATTATACAAAAATTATTGAGTCCTTACTATACATCCAGCATAGTGCTAATTACTTCATATACTAGCTAATAACATTAGAGGTAGGTATGTATAAAAATTCTGAAATCCATAAAATGTTACACAAATATCCAAGTCATTGTTTTCTTATAACTGGGCTACTAAAATAGCTTTCTAATTGGTTTCCTTGTTTGCATTCTTGTCCCAGTATACACCACAGAGGAGACACATCAATGAGAGTAACTTTTAAAAGAGAATAACCAAGTTATACTAATCTTCTGCTCAAAACCAGTCAGGGATATTCTCATCCCATTTAGAACTAAATTTAGATTCCCTAGATAGCCACAAGGCTCTTGGTCCTCTAGTTCCTGCCTCCCTCTCTGCCTCATGTGCTCCCAATCTTTCTTTGTTCTGATATTGTCACCCCACTTTCTGAAGCTCCTTAATTTTGCTTGGGTTCTCTTGCACCAGCTGGTCCTTCTCTCTGGCTGTCTTCTCATTAATCAGGTATTAGATCAAATGCCACTTTCTTAGAGAAGCTTCTCCAGTCATTCTCTAGACTGGCACTATCCAACACAGTAGTCATATTTTGGCTATTGAGCACTTGAAACGTGGCTACTCATAATTGAAACAGATTGCAAATATGTGTAAGAAACCTTGAATTTCAAAGACTTATTATGAAAAAAAATAATACAACTTATCTCATTAATATTTCATGTTGAAGTGATGATTTTTGGCACATACTGGGTTAAATAAAACAATGTTAAAAATTATTTCACTTGTTAAACTTTTAAATGGAGCTACTCTATAATAACTTAACATACATATAGGGCTTATATGACATATTTCTATTGGACAGCACTGATCTATAACCATTGCTCTATTTATTTTCTCCTTAGCACATATGACTCTCTGACATTATTTTACTTGTGTGTTTATTTTCTGACTCCATCACAAAAATGAAAGTTCTGGGAGGGCTGGGACTTTGTTATGTTCACTGCTATATTTCAAGCACTAAAATAGTGACTGGCAGAGAGTGGATGCCAAATAAGATTCGTGGATGATTAGTGAATAAAATATTGGGGACTTTTTTCATCAACTCTACTCTCCTTTCAATGGATTATGTTCAGCTGGGCACAGGTGTCTTCTGACTAATAATAGTTCTTTGATATTATGACATTACTATTCATACAGACCAGGAATCAGCAAACTTTTTCTGTAAAGGACCAAATAATGAATATTTTAGGCTTTCAAGACAGACTGTCACTGTCACAACTACTCAAATCTGCAACTATGGAGTAAGTGCAGTTGGAGACAATACATAAGCAAATAAGCATGGATGTCTTCCCAGTAAAACCTTACAAAAACAGATGGTGGGCTGGATTTGGCCCATGGGCAGTAGTTTCCTGGCCTATTATTCTCTGTAGACAGTCCAAAGTTAACACTTTGGCTACAAAGGGTTTTGAATATATATATATATATATATATATATATATATATATATATATATATATATATATATGTATATATATATATATATATATATAGAGAGAGAGAGAGAGAGAGAGAAAGATCTCTCTCTCTCTCTCTCTCTCTCTCTCTCTAGAGAGCACTTGTAATATACAGTGCCATGGGAAGCACAGAATGAGTACAATATAATCCCAATCTTCTGTTTATATATTAGCTGTAGAAACCAGATACATAAACGTTTATATAAAATTCTTAATAAATATATAGATATTCAGGTCATATCCAAAGTCATACATTAAGAGTGATGACTCTTTCCATACCCTGATATATTGAAAATATTGAGTTGGATATGGAAAGAAAAGCTATGGAACTTGGACATTTGACTAGCAAAAGAAAGCCATCCCTTTAACCTAAGTACTATAGAGAAAGAGACACATTATTCTCCTCGGCAACAGTAGAAGAAGCCTGGAGTTCTACTAAAATCTTTTGAAGAGACTGCAACTTTGTGCAGGTTGACGATGCAGATAAAAATTCTCTGAGATGTTTAGCACAAAATGGTAAGTCTTCAAGAGAAATTTTTTCCTAAAATATCTAAGTCTGACATTTTGTGCTTCCCATTAGGTCGATTTAATATTTCCTTACAAAACATAGAGTAGAGAGGGCAAGACTAATGCCATTTGAATTTGACTAACTCAGTGGACCGGGTTCAGCCAGTAACAAGATTGTGATTTCAATGTTTTAAACTTACATGTCAGAAAATCATGTTTTGTCTTCATGTTCTCCAACATGTAAAATTACCCCCAATTTTCTAGTAGGTCCTAATGAGTATGAGAGCTTTCCAGAGAGAACTGTAAATTCTCCAAAGAACAGATAAGATCCCGCTATTTTAGAGACAACAGGCCATTTCATAATCTTATTGAATTTGTCACCTAAGTATGGAATATTGTCACCTCTCCCTAAGGTAAGATCTTCCTTGACCTGGTGGTTTCGATTTCCTGGACACACTCCCTCCCTTAGTTAGGAGGATGGGAGGGAGAAGAGAGATGAGCTACAGCCAACCTTTCTGTTAGCCAAATTCTCTTTTCTTGTCTATTAATGTTCAAGGCCTATCTCTTTCTCCCTTCCTCTCCAAGTTGCTCCCTTTTATTATCTGTCTCACTGCTAATGTACATCACCCCTGTGGTTTTTCCAGGAAAGCATGGTGATTACCAGCTGAATGACAATTGGGTTAAACAAGTCCACACTGGAGAGACAGCTGCTCAATTTGACATTAGAACTACCAGTTACAGTGGCATTTCTGGAGAGGGACTTACATAGAATCATTGAACTCACATTCTTTAGTGCATGTCTAGGTAAAAAGGATAAGGGGATAAAAAGTGGGGAAGAAGGAGAGACGAATGAATAATATTTGTATGGTGCTTTACAGTTTTCACAGTACTGAATATACATATATGATTTGGATATAATACTGTGAAAGGGTGCCCCCGTTTATATATGTGTCACTTCCGTATATAATCATCCAGTTACACATAATATCCTCTGTTAGAATCATCAAAAGTGGAGATTAGGATGGAAACTCAATGGACAAAAGACAGAGAATAGTAATTATGATTTAAGGCAAGTAGCATCCACTAAAGCCACATAACTAGTCTGTGGGCAGCTGGGACTGGGACCAAGGACTTAACTTCTGAGTTTCTGTCCCAGAAACTTTTCTCCCTAGAAATTAGGATTTAATACTGGAGGTAGAGAAAACTAGGCAGATTTGTATATGAGTTAGCTAGATAAGCAGGGGATAGGTAACAATCAGCACTGAGAGGAAAATCCTTCATTCAATGATCCTGATTGCATAACAGGACCTCTGTTATGCATTCTCTGCATGGCACAAATCCAAACCAGAGACTCTCTATTAAAAAAAAAGCAGAAACAAACAAAAAAACCTTTGAATTGTGAACCACAGGAATTTAAGAGACCTCTGATGCCTAATCACCATTTTGTATTTTGGCAGAGAGAAGGAAAGAAAAGTAGAGAAATCAGAAAGAGGAGGGAGGAGAGGAAAAAATGTAAGTGAAGAATTGTTAAAATCTACTCAGAGTTTAGAGAGTAGAATTACACGTCAAAAGATAACCTAGGTTTCTTTTTTTTTTTTTCATTCCTGGTCTCCTTTTAGCTCAAACACTTACCTTTGACATTGTGCTTTGTGTGTCCCTTCCTCCCCCAACCCCCACGTTCATCATCTATTGCTTTCCCTTCTCTATTTGTATCTTTGCCTGTGTCCTAAGACCTACCAAGGACCACACAGGTACTTTAACTACCTTCCCAAAATGCCCACTCCACCCTGCCCCTATTCTTCTCACCCTATCCCCAAGCCATGAAATGGGGTGTGGTGGCAGTGCAGGTGATGGAATTACCCTAAGGTTTTATTGAATTCCACATTCATCCCTAATTTGTAAATCACAGGATTTGACTGGGTGAGGCTTCTAAACACTCTCACCATTTTGCTGTTTTGTTGTTTTTCGAGCAGAGAGTGAAAGATGGAGGGGTCCTGAGAGAGATTTCAACAGCCTCCTTTTAAAATAAAGGAGGTGGAAAAACAAGCCCTCTATTCCCCCCATTTTTCCTACAAACTACACAAAGTCCTTGTCCAAGAAAATAATCAGGTCCTTACAAGAAGTCATTTCAAATCTTCCATGGGTCTTTGCGTAGCAAGGTGAACAGTCATTAAGAGGTACATGGCCCGGCAGGGTCGTATTCCGCACTCTGTCAGGCCTGAGGTGCACAACACAGTAGGAGGGGTGTGAATGAATGAAATTAATGTTGCTTTAAAAGTAAGTCAGAAAGAGAAAGACAAATATCATAAGTTATTACTTATATGTGAAATCTAAAATATAACACGATTATGTCTACAAAATGGAAACAGATTCACGGACATAGAGAACAGACTTGTGGTTGCCAAGAGGGAGGGTGGGGTAAGGAGGGAGTGTGAGTTTGGGATTAACAGATGCAAACTGTTATATTAAGATGGATAAACAACAAGTTCCTACTGTATACCACAGGGAACTGTATTCAATATCCTGTTGTAAACCATCATGGAAAAGAATAGGTAAAAGAATATATATATATGTGTGTGTGTGTGTGTGTGTGTGTGTGTGTGTAACTGAATCATTTTGCTGTACAGCAGAAATTAACACAGTATTGTAAATCAACTATACTTCGATAAAATTTAAAAAAAATAACGTTGCTTTGTTTGGGATTGGAAAATACCAGCATGGTGGGGAGAGGTAGAGCCTTGAGAATTTTAGGTTAATTTGGAAAATATTTCTCTTCTACTTTGAGTGTTAGGTGAGTGCTTCAGAAGCTACAAGTTTCTAAGGACTACCTAATGGATGTTGGGTGCACCCATAGGATAAAAATTTTAGAAAATGTTTTTTAAAATGATTCAAGAAAGTCTTTAAGATGAATGAAAATAAAATAGTACTTCAAAATTAAATTTTATTTCATATGAATGCAAAGTATTTATCTAACAACAAAAAAGTATTGAGAACTTATTCAATACTATATGCCAGACTCAGGTCTAAATGCTGGAGATATAGTTGTGAACAAAGCAGTCCCTACTTCACAATGCTTAGTGGGTGATTTATTGAGAGAAAAAGTGAGGAGTGTGTGAGAAGAGTGTTAAAAACCGATCTGAGTCAATTTGGTCATACATAATATTTCTCTCATTCTCAGTAGATAATTGTTGCCACAGAAGAAGTTTAAAGTTGTGAAGGAAGAGTAGTTTCTTCACAACCTCACAAAAACATATCTGGTTATCATGAACAAAGACTTCAGACCAAATTCTACAACACACCTATTTTATTGGCCAAACACTCTTTACATGAGGCACAAAATATTTCCTAGACTCACCCAGACAGATTTAATAAAGTCCAGCTCTCATATGCTAAAAAAAATTAACTCTAGGTAGAAGGGCAACGTTTCCAAGGCAGGAGGCAAGATTCTGTGCACCGTAGTCAGAATCTTGCAATGAGAAATCCTAAATTACTGGCTGGACAGGGACTACATGGAGATCCAACCTCAGGGGGCCCGTCCCTTGGCGTTGCAGAATATAGGCCTTCAAGGATAGAGAGAATCTCTAAGCTGTATAACAATGTTTGTATGTTAAATGCTTTAATTTCACAAAAGACAGCCCATTTGTAACATCATCATGCAAATGAATAGGTTGCTAGTTTCACCAGTAAAAATCAAATTTGACATCCAGTAGGCCAGTCAGCAAAAGTTGGTTGCCAATGAGACAGGGAACACAGAAGGGCTTGTAGTGACCAGATCTGGAATGAGGTTCTGACTGGTGGTTGATTATGCTGGTTGATTATGTCAGGACTGGGAATTCTTGATATTATGTTAGCTAACTACCTCCATAATTCAAGTTTACCCTAACTGGGATATTTATACTATCCCACTAAGTATACTTAGAATTCTAAAGTCAATTATAGATCTCAAAAAAAGGAGCTGGAGAGGTCACTAAGAAGATTTCAATGTTTTGGCCTGAACAATGGAATAGAGTTGCAACTTACTGAGAAGGTACAATTCATAGGCGATTTAGGTTTGGGGAACAAATCAGAAATTTGCTTGAAGGGCTTAGGAACATCAAGTGGAGATATTGAGTAGAAAGAAAGTTAAATATATGAGTCTAGAACTCATAGGAGAAATAACTAGAGGCATGAATTTGGGAATTATCAAGCTCTTCATGGTAATTAAAGTCATAAAACTGATAAAATTGCTTAAAGAATTATGTGGATAGAAAAAATAAGAGGTTCTGTGAACTCAGCCTTGGGTCCTCTGCAGCATAATTGGTCAGAACGATAATGATGCCGATGGTGATATGACAAAATCTAACATACATAGTGCTTTCCTCGTACCAGACAATAAGCACTTTTTTTTTTAAATAAACCTTAATGGAGTATAATTGGTTCACAATACTGTGTTAATTTCTGTTGCACAACAAAGCAAATCAGCCACATACATACATGTGTCCCCATATCCCCTCTCTCTTGAGCCTCCCTCCCACACTCTCTATGCCACCCCTCTAGGTCATCACAAAACACCGAGCTGATCTCCATGTGCTGTGCTGCTGCTTCCCACCAGCCAACTGTTTTACATTCGGTAGTGTATATATGTTGATGCTACTCTCACTTCACCCCAGCTTCCCCCTCCCACCCCGTGTCCTCAAGTCCATTCTCTATGTCTACCTCTTTATTCCTGCCCTGCAACTAGGTACATCATCCTCAAAACAACCTCATGAGTCAGATATTATTGTTTATTCTGTTTTATGGATGAGGACACTCAGAAGAGTTAAGTAACTTGCACAAGGTCACACACAGTTAATAAGACAAGGAGAAACCAATAAAGGAGACAGAGAAGAAGCGGCTAGTGGAAAAGGAGGACAGCCATGGCAGAGGGATATCATGAGGCCAAGTGAAGAGACTGGTTCATAGAGGCAGGACAAATCTAGTGTCAAACGCTTTTAGGTCAAGTTAAAATAATTTAGAAGCATGGCTATTGGTGACCTTCCTAAGATCCGTTTTATTGGAAGGGAGTGATAAAAACCTAATTGGAGTTGATTCAAGAAAAAATGGTAAGAACAACGTTGAGACAGAAAGTATAAGAAATCACTTTTAAGGGGTTTTATGTAGAGGGGAATAAAATCATAAGGCAGTACATAAAGATGGAAGGGGCATGTTTGTACACAGTTAAGAATGACTAACTAGGTGGGAAATCTCGATAGCACAGGAAAGAGGGTAGAAAATTGAAGAGTGGTGTCGTTTTAGAAGTAGATGGGTTGAAGTACAGATAATAAATGGAGATAAGGGTAGAAAACGTCTATTCATTTAATAGTTGGGGAAGCAATATATTGTATAGGTACATGGGCAGATTGTTTGGTACATTGGGTCATGGGAATGTAGAAGTTCAATTGCTTCTATTTTCTCAGTGGAATGAGAAGGAATGTCAACAGTTGAGAATGAGGGGGAGAGAAGTTGTGGTAGTTTGAGATGTATGAAGGAGGTATGAAATATTAATTTAGGAGACCGAACAGTGAACTGACAAGAGAAATGTAGAAGGAGGGCTGGATTGCCCTAACGGTCTGCTTGAGGTGAGTGGTCATGAATTAAAGGAAAAGTATTGTTTGAAATTGTAGGAAGTGTTAAACTGCAGCTTTGCCAAGAAACCAAGACACAATAGCTTCAAAAAACCCAAGTGTGGGTCCAGAACAAAATACAAATTTTCAAATAAGTGGCTGTAATATATGAGTGTTTTGGTGGAACACATGTGACCCACAGTAGAAAAAAAACACCAGCTTGGAGATATTTTATGTCCTGCACAGGATCACCTGGAAATGGCAATGAGGTTTCAATAGAGAGATTCTGCGTATAGAATGAATCAGGGGATGAGGGGCAAAAGGCCACCTTAAGGAGAGTCCTGTCCAGTTACGGAAGCTGCAATCAAAAGGCCCATCCAGGGAAGTAGGCTGTTTAAAAAAATCCAAGACACAAGCCTCCTTTGGTCATCTGCCCGCAAAGAGCCCTAAGACTGGAAGACAACTGCACTGCCCAGGTTGAACTGGGGCTTTTTCCCTTCGTTTTCTCTCCCTCAGGTAAGGTTAAAGCAAGTATCAAGTAGGAGAGGAGAGGCAATGCTAAGCAAGGAAAGAGAAAAGAAGGACCAACCAACTCCTCTAGCTCTGTAAGCAGACAGTATACAGGGGGCCGATGGTGGAGAGATTTATCTTGAAATAAATTTTGGAATTTAAAGACTGATTCATGAACTGACACAGTGTTTATGAATCACAGTAATAAAGGGCTCTCTGTTAGTAAACAATAAACATAAGAGTCATGGAACTAACCCCACCCTCACCCTCAGCCACACGCACACACACACACACACACACACACACACAAACACACACACACACATAAACGCACACACACTTTTGTTTTTAAAATCCAGGGTCAGGGAAGAAAACTTTTCCCTACACAATAAATCTTAAAGTCATAGTGAAAGGTCAAAACAAATTTATGGCTTGTTCAATATGTCAGTTATACAATTTTCACATCTTTTAACTTATTTTCTTACTCTTCTATTAATGTAAAAAATGCTAGTTTACACATATAGGTCACAGTGAAGAGTAAACACATTTTGGTGGTTTTGTCAGTGATTTCTGGATGTTCAGATCAAACAAAGTCCCAGAAATTCAGACATTTTTCTTTTCTTTTTTAAAGTGCTTACTTTTTAAAAAAATTTATTTATTTATTTTTGCTGTGTTGCGTCTTCATTTTTGTGCAAGGGCTTTCTCTAGTTGTGGCAAGCGAGGCCCACTCTTCATCGCGGTGCGCGGGCCTCTCACTATCGTGGCCTCTCTTATTGCGGAGCACAGGCTCCAGACGTGCAGGCTCAGTAGTTGTGGCTCACAGGCCTAGTTGCTCCACGGCATGTGGGATCCTCCCAGACCAGGGCTTGAACCCATGTCCCCTGCACTGGCAGGCAGATTCTCAACCACTGCACCACCAGGGAAGCCCTCAGGGACATTTTTCATAACTCCTGGTAGATAATATAGCGAAGGTGAAGGACCCATTGCATTAAAGGTGAAGAACCCATCACACTAAAAAGCTGGGAGGTTTAATGTTTCAGTCTTCATTTTTGTTGAACTTGAAAGTATGTCTTCTCATTATTATTGCAGTATTTTGATTTAGTTTTAAAATATTACAGATAATGGCCAATTGATCTGGTCTTTAAGTTATAAAAATCAAACAGTGCCAAAAAGTAAAATTCTGGTGGTTGAAATGTTTGCACCATAGTTTGGATGTCTTAAAATATTGCTAATATCTTAACTTCAGCATTTAAAAAATTTGAATGCTTTTACCCAAAGTGATTGGTACACACTTTATCACCAAGTTAGACCACTAGAACAAGGTACATGAAGTCTTAGAAATGGTCTGTACTGACATGCTGGGGGAAAAAAAGAAAGAGTATATGATGTGATCATGTTCACAATTCACTATTTCCTTCAAAAAGTGCATTATGATAATGAGTCAAAGGTTGACCAACAAGTAGTCTCTGGAAATATGTATGGAAATATTGTATGGAATGGCCTTGCAACATTTCTATTTTATTTGCATACCTGTTTTTCTGCTTGTATTGATCCAATGTATTATTTTCAGTTTATTTCCTATCTCACAAAGTAACCAAAAACATTATATTTCCTGTATCATGGCTCCTCAGTGATTTATGAAACTGTCTTCTAATCCTTCTCCTTTACCAGATACATGTCAGGATCTGTTTCAGACTCTGCACACCTGTCATTTAATCCACATATAAAGCAAAATATCTGCCCCCAGACATAAATGATGGCATTTACTCGTTCACTTTGTGTCATTGATGTTTAGTAATGTCCAGATGGTGTCTTTTGATTTCAAAATTGCTAGTGCTTTATTCTGAGTTATCTCAAAGGAATCCCTTTGTCATTAATGTTCCACAAGTTTTACAGTAAGAGCATGACCTGAACTCACACAGGGTGTGTACTGATCCAAGGGGTGTCAGTTTGAATCATACCTCTGGCATTTTCTTCTTTTCTGTGTTTCTGATAACAAAGATTTCCCTCCATTTTTACTGGAAACATTATTTAATTTTGTTCTGGGGGAAAACAATCACTTTCCTAGAAAAACTTACTGTGCTTATTTCTGCAATCATGCAAAAACATCAGTGACTTTGTGCTACTATTTGAGAATAACATCTGCAGTCCAATAAGATCCAGTTTTCAGAAATTCATCTTCATACTTGGTATTTGATCTTTTATTCTGAAGCCCCTTCAAAATAAAATCACTGCACTCACAGATGTACTCGTAGCAGCACATACTGAAGTCCTGTTGCAGTTTGTCTAATTTTGGCTTCTGGTATTCAGTGTTCCTACTTTTATAGATCTTTCCTATTTCCAAAAGATGCTCTTAAGGCTTTTGCCTATTTCTGAGAATTTTGGACACAATGTACCACAAAAGAATTGCAAATTTAACAGAAGTAAGCATTAACATGGAAATACAAAGAAGATATTTTCGCTGAAGTGAACTGTACCTTGTTAACTAAATGTCAGTGAGGTTGAACTTCCTAATGCAGGCCCTGAATGCAGTTCAGATCTTAAAAAATAAATGTGTCTGTTTTAAGAATGCTACTAAATTCTTTGAAAACCATGTTTTTACATTTCAAATTTTGAAATGTAAGTGAAGAAAATTGTTTCATTGCTTTTTTTTCTGCATCTGTCTAACTTCAGGCAACGTTCTGGAGGCCATCAATAATCAGTGGGCAAACTCTGTGATGCACTAGTATATAGCAAATATCTCAGAATTCTTGTTTGTCCTTGTGAGGTGTATGCATGCGTGTGTGTGCATGCACGTGCATACGAGGTGTATACATGAAGGTGGATGGGTTGGTGTGTGTATGAGAAAGAGACCTAATATTTATGTGTTGGACTGTAAGAAGAATAAAGAGATGTATTTTAAACTTCCATCAGTGAGAAAACGTCAAAGGTGACTGGATATGGAGTGCCATCTTTCACCCTGGAATAGTTATGGAACTTACACAAGCAGGTCAAAATGGACCATCTTTCCTGAACCTCTGAGACATCATTTGAGGTACAATAACACGGGTTTAGAAAGCCACCAGGAAATCCTATAGTCTGTGCCTTAAATATATAGGTGTGTATGAGCATATATATAGAAGAAAATTATTTCTCCTATCATCTTTGTCCAGCCACCATTGTCTCTCTTTTGGATTATTGTAAGAGCCTGCAAATTAGGCTCTCTGTTTCTGCCTCTCTACAATATATTCTCAAAACAAAAGTCAGAGTTGCCCCATTGAAATATAGATCAGATCATAGTACTCCTCTTTTTAAAACCTAAGTCCATACAGTAGCATATATAAGCCCTTATGGAGTTTATATATATATATGTATATATTTATTATATATGATATACAATTATTTATATATTTATCATATATGTACATATAATATATTTATCATATGTATGATATTCATATATATAATTACATATATATATATATATATATATATATATATATATATATATATACATACACAGGAGCTGTTCCTCTACTCCACCTCATCTCATTCTGAACAATTTTTCTCTCTGTTCACTGTGCTCTAGCCACATGAGCCTCCTAGAACATTCTGGGAATTCTCCTATGTCAACACCTTTGCAAATTCATTCATTCAACTTAGAATATCCATCTCTCTGTATTGTTATGTGCTTTACTTCTTCACCTCCTTCAGGTCTTAACTTAAAAGTCACCCACTCTGTATAGTCTTTCTTAAGCACCCTGTTGAAATTTTTATCTTCCCCTCTACGCCCGTATTCACCAGCTTCCTTGCTTGCTTTGTTTTACTCCACAGAATTTATTTCCATCTTATATACTACACATTTGGTTTATATCTTTCTTACCTATTTACCTTATTACAAACTCCTTGAGGCTCAGATTCTCATCTGTCTTTTTCGCTGCTGTATGGCCAAATGTGGATCATTATTCGACATATAGTGTTTGGTAGGAGACTTGATCTTGGAATGAGCCCAACCTCAGTGACTAGGAGGTAGACATCTCCAAAGGGGCTGGAAATGTGCACGGTGAAAATTAAAAGGTGAAGACCAAAGGAAGGTACTTTTCTCAAAGAGAATTCCAGACTAGAAGGCAAGTTTCATAACTGAACTGTACACATGAAGTGTTTAACCTTTGGTACATTCTCCTTAGACTATAAATATATGACTTGCCAGTTTTACTGTCTTGTTTCATATGATGTAATTCCCTTTAGTTTCACACAAACATGGTGAAGTCAATAAAACCAAACTTCACATGGTAGTTGTTTGAAGGAAAACACCCTGCCCACTTCCACAAATCTCCACGTAGAAGGGGCAGACCTGTGTCAGAGGAGAGTATGTGCTGGGATCTCCAGGCCATGTGCAGTTAAGTGAATAGTGCAGTGCATGGGAGCAGTGGTCAAGATCACAGCCTGGGAGCAGACATGATACAATCCCCCCTGATTCCTAAATATACTAGCTGGAAGTGTGGGGAAGGGGAAAATTGATACTCGAGATACAAGTAGGTGCAGAAAAAAACCCTCAAAAAATAAAATGACTTGTTTTCTTAGTCTTTTAATTCTTGATCTGGTGCTTGTTCTACAATTCCAGGCCACTCTTTGTATTTAGCTCAAACACTTATGGACCCCTAACCTACAGTATAAGCACAAAAATTCTTACACTTTAACTTAATTGTCTTTTACTAGAATTATTAGTAAATTCTAAGTAGAAGAAAGCAGAGCCACTGTTAACAATTAGTAAAATTTAGATTCAGTAAGCTCTGAGAATCATGTAAAACCCAGGAAGTCAGGAGTATTGGAAGACATATAAATTGAGATAAGAGAGGAGAATCTATGTAAAAGAAATGCTGTGATCTATGCAAACTGTTCTTTTTTTTTTCTATACACAATTCCACAGCCAACAAGAAAATATTCCCCCAAAGAAAACCAGACTGATATGGGTATTTTCTCCTCCTCCCAAACGTCTATATTTTCTAAGCCCATTTCATGTTTTAAGAAATGAGAAAAGGAAAAAAAAAAGTTTATATTGGTTTGAAATAATGTGTGTGATTTTGTCATTTGGAAATAAAGATACCTCTAGTGCTTTCAAGGACTCTTTGTCTAACCTTTGTTCAGTCCCAACTAGCAGAGTCCAAAGTCTGGACAGGGCTAGCTTTGGAAATATTGCCTGGCTGGGTGAAGTCACATGATATGGCAAATGTTCCACTGGCGTGTTGTTTCTTTCCCCTACAATAATTGCCTTTCTTTTAGATTTCAGTGTTTCCCTTTTGTGTTTACGATAACAGAGGGATGCTTTATTGCATTTCACCAGGCTGGTTGCCATGGTGATCAGCAGTTGCTGTATGCTGTAAAAATAACCCTCCTTCCTTGATAGATTTCACTTGAGTGAAAATAACCCTTAAAAATAGGTTGAAATTTACATACTAACTCTTCCAGCAGGTTCAAGGGGGAAAAAAGAATGAATTACATTGTGATTTGACAAGCTATTAGGCTAGGGGCTATTGGACAAGATTTGAACAGAGAAGTCTGCTGTAAGTCAGTGTGAAGCCCACCAAATTTTAGCATAAAACCATCAAATTTTATTGGGTCTTTCTTCATTAGTGTTGTATGATGGCTAAAATGGTATGTAAGGGAAAATTAAAATTTCTGTGGGCATTGGGGACTGTAAGAGTTTGGTGCTCAGGGATATTATTACAGGTTGGTTTAGACTAGAATATCATTTCTCAAACTTTGTTCCAGAGGACACTGTTCCAGAAAATGTAAATGAGATGCTAGTCCAGAAGATGCTAATAAAATGCTCTGTGGTCAAATACATTTCAGAAGCATGAACATACTGTACCTATAACACATATTATCATGTTGATGTGTCTGAGACATTGTAAAGCAAAAACATACTTATTTGTATTTAATAGACATTCAAACTTCATTTAAGCATGAATATTCCACTTACAACAATTATAAGAATTGTATTTTGGGAAACTTTTTAGATCCTTTAAATTCTTTTTTTGTATGGTTCTAAATAATTTCATGAAGACATCTTATCAGACTAGAAGATCTTTTACCAACTCATTTTGTCATGTTCTTGCCCAAGAAAAAGGAGAAGAAGAAAAAAAATCAGGGTATGTGGTAGTGGTAAAGTTGATGTAGATAAACTGGGTAATGATATACAGGGAAATATATATATCATGGTGTAGTCTCACAGGAGTGAACAGATTGTAAAGTAAAATGTGTTTCAGAACAAAATCAGAATTATTTTACATACCTACTTTAGTAGTCTGAGGTGAATAAAGATATTAAATATCGGCAACATATGCCCATAAATAATTCTTGACTTTTAAAAAAGTTTATCTAAAGGATTTTTATGTAACATACATTATATCTGCATCTTCCTCCAAGATGTTGAACCTATAGCTAATATATTGTTGTTTTCCCCTGGTTATGTTTCCACATCTGGGATCATATCTAGAATCATATGTCTCACATTATTATTGGATGTAATATGTTTTTTCCAAGCATAAATCAAAGTCTAATGATTTCTTTTTCTGTCTACCTCCCAAGGATTTCTGGAGACAAATTGGTCACTTCTTGAGATGCTAGCCAAATCCCTTAACTCTAGGTAGGCTGAAGTCTTCTTATATGGCCAATGTATTCCTCTTGTTTCTCAATTTATTGATTTGATGATATCAATTTTTACTAGCATGTTGAAAACTTTCCAAACTACTTGTTAACCTTGACCTCTTATCCTTACTCCTGGCAGAAGCAGCCATAGCCTGATGATTCCTGTACACTTGGAAACTTAGTAGTTGTGATGAATTGTGTGTTTGTTCTATATGTATCTAAAGATAACAGTATACCATGACATTTTACATATATATACATTTTCATTTGTATATGAGCTCACACACACAACATATATTGAATTCAGTTCTCAGTGATGGGAAAGAAAATTTTCTTTCCCTTTAAGCTTGACCCCCTACCTCACACCATACACAAAAGTTAATTTAAGATGGATCATATAAAGCTCTAAGAGGAAAACATAAGTGAATTCCTTTGCAAACTTAAACTAGGCAAAGATTTCTTAGACAGGACATAAAAAGCAATAGCCAAACAAATTAAAAATAAATAAATTGGAATTCATCAAAATTAAAAGAACATTCTCTCCAGCAGAGGACATAATTAAGAAAATGAATAAGCAAGCCACAAATTGAAAAAAATATTTGCAGTCCATATATATGACAATGGGCACATATCTAGAATATATTAAAAAACCCCTACAAATCAACAATAAAGAGACAAACTAGACAAACATCCTCTTAAAAATTGTCAGAAGGCTTGAACATATACTCCATGAAAGAGAGTAGAGGTATGGCCATGTGAAATGGTCCTCAACATCATTATTAATCAAGATAATGCAAATTAAAACCTTAATGAAATACCATTTCAGACCCATTAAAATGGCTAAAATTAAAAAGACTAACAGGGCTTCCCTGGTGGTACAGTGGTTAAGAGTCTGCCTGCCGATGCAGGGGACACAGGTTCGTGCCCCAGTCCAGGAAGATCCCACATGCTGCAGAGCGGCTGGGCCCATGAGCCATGGCCGCTGAGCCTGCGTGTCCGGAGCCTGTGCTCTGCAATGGGAGAGGCCACAACAGTGAGAGGCCCGCGTACCGCAAAAATAAATAAATAAATAAATAAAATAAAAAGACTAACAACCCGAAATGTTGGCAAAGATGAAGAATAAATAGTAAACCCCTTATTTATTGTTGATGGTAATTTTAAATAGCTTCCCATTTGGAAAACTATTTGGCAGTTTCTCGCACAGTTGAACATATATTTAGCCTATGACCCAGCAACTCTACCACCAAGAGAAATATAAATGTGTGTACACAAAAAGACTTGAACAAAAATGTTCATATCATATATATCCATTACAGTAAAAAAAAAATTGAAGCAACTTGTACATCCATCAACTGCTGAATGTTGAACAAATTATCATGTTCTTTCTGCAATGGAATATTACCCAGCAGTAAAAAGAATTGAATTATTGATAGCATATAGTATGCTATTGCTATATGCAATAGCATGAATGAATGGCAAACACACCAGACTGAGAGAATGAAGCCAGGCACAAAAGAATATGCATTGCATGATTTCATTTATATTTTCATAGACTAGGCAAAACTAGGTTATGGGGAGAGAAGTCAGAGCAGTGATTCCCACTAAGAGACAAGGCATTGATGGGAAAGGGAAATTGCTGGAGTGATGAAAATATTCTGTATTTTTATTGGGGTAGTGATTATATGAACACATACATTTATTCAAACTCATCAAACTGTACACTTAAAATTGGAACACTTTCCTCCATGTAAATTATATTCCTATTTTAAAATATTAAAATAAAAATAAAGAAAGGAAAAAGTGACCTTTTTAAAAAAAATTTATATTTCATTCAAAGATTTGGATTCTTTTCTCAGGGTTGCCCCTTCAGTTTCATGAACTACGGAAAGTGGAATAAATGAGTTTATTCAGGTGGTGTCTCCATTGAAGGAAACAATCAGTAGCTTGAACCTTACAGGTCGCCATCATTTTGGAGCCTGATGTTCATTTTTGAATGTTTGCCTTGGGATCCCAGAAAAGAGGAAACAAGCAAAGCAGGAGGGTTTTTAATTCCCATTTCTAACTTTGTTCATCTGGTACATTATTTATAACATACTGATGTGTGTTTTCTCTCTAACGTTCTTCCTACTTGAGGCAGATGAGAGAGAGGACCCAGAAAGAGGAATGGATAAGGCCTAGAATTTTTTTTGTGAGATTCAAAAAGAATAATTTTTCCAAGTATGAAAAATGAAAACCCTCACTTTACCTTTTGTTTCTAATCTTTATGTAGATTTAAATAGAAAAATCTATTGTTCTTTTCTCTTTTTTTGGAACAAATTATTTCATTTTTTATAGAGGTATAATTGACATAAAACATTATATTAGTTCAAGGGTACTATGTAATGATTCAATATTTGTATATATTGTGAAATGATCATCACAATAAGTCTAGTTAACATCCATCACCACACATAGTTACATTTTTTTTTATTGTGATGAGAACTTTTAAGATTTACTCTGTTAACAATTTTCAAATATGTAAATGCTGTTATATTCTATTTTGGTAACTATAATGTAATTTCCTATGTAATCCATAATCTTTGGTTTTTCCCTTTTTTATTTAGAAATTTATTTTTTGAAGAGAGTAAAATAATTCTGTTTGACCCTCTTGATAGCAGGGATTATTCCATATTCATCTCTACAATGACCAAACAAAGAACAGTGGTTAATTCAAAGGAGGTTCTCAATATATGCTGGTTGAATGAATACATATATGAATAAAATGTATGTTTTTAAACAATGTCCTATATATTACTAAAAAATAATATTATCATAATTCTAGTGTCATCAGGGTTAGGATTTTTTATCTGTAATTTTACAAGGATATTTTCTTTATGATTCTCCCTAGATAATTACTATCCGATCTGTTCTTAGTGTTTCCACCAGCATGAGGTATGCTAAACTAAAAATTATCCTTGGACTTAGCTTTGTGTAAGTAAAATTTATTTACATTCCTATCTGGAGTGAAGTTGAATAAATAAATGTTGATAAAGCATTGAAATGTGCTGAAGAACTGGTCATCACTGTTGTTGGATTTTTTGGGGAAAAAGGTCATGTAAAAGCAATATTTTTAGCTGAATGGCAATTAGAGAAAAACTATTTAGACATGCGTTTCAACTTCATGTCTGGGGCTTTCACTTGCCTCCATATCCTTGACTATTTCTATTTGCTTGTTTTCGATTTTCCCTCCAGAAACTAAGAGATAATGAACTAAGACAATATGGCTTGTATTTTTGTAAAATGAGTACCTTGTTTTCTTTTGAGTGAAGATTCTATTGTGTACTTTGAGGTTGTACTTGGAGAGAAGCAAAGCCTTTGTAATCAAAGGCAAAGACAATACATTTAAGCATTTAATGCTTGCATCTTGATGATTTCATTATTGACTTCTATTAAGCTCTCTCTGGGCTAAGAACCAAACTCCCCCACAGCTTTACAAAGCTGCGTGGCTGGATCTATTTGCTATTAAGTTTAAATCCTCATTTCTCCCCCTGACACGCTTATTGGCTTGAGATGACTTCCTCCTGGTCTTATGGAGACATTTGCATACGCCACGTTAAATTTCTAACCCTCGAATCTCTCTACTCCCTCCAACAGTACTTTGCTGAATCTCTTCACTCACTTATTCTCAGGTGTGTGTCTCTCTCCTCTTTCTCTTTCTCTCTCCTTCTTTCTCTCTCTTTCCCTCTGTCTCTGTCTCCCTCCTCTCTGCTACTTCAGTCACTTTCCCCTGGCCATGAAGGCCATTCTTAGTTCTGATACAGAACCATATTCTTCTTGCAAGGTGAGTCCAACCATCAGAAGTAAAGTAATGAGATTATGATTAAAAATACACCTTGATAGTGGAGTATCCATCAACCTGTCATAGAAATCTTATCTCTGGAGCTAGTCTCATCAATCTGACCTTTCAATTACTATCCCCAGTTCATGACTCTTAAGTATATATAACTCGGAGATGGAGTTTGAGATATACAACTCTTTGTATGGTACCTACAATACTTGGTACCAGTCAATGTCTCTTTTGTGGAATCTGTAGCCTCCTTCTAAGGTAAATTTTGTCAGGATCAAACCTGGTCATTTTTACTTTGACCTGTGTTTTAAACTGACTCTAGCTGCTCTAATGTATAAAGTCTTCAGTATCAGGAGCTAACACAATAAAAATTTATTTCTATTCAGGTAGTAGTCAAAGAGGGTATCTCTGGTTGGCAACTGGCTTTCTTCCACATGGAGATTCAGGGACTCAGGTGCCTCTGTCTTGCAAATCTGCTACCCCTGCTCACCAGGGCCTGGGAGTGTTCTGCATTCAGTTAGTAGATGAGGAAAGAAAATGAGGAGACACAGCTAAACTGTTTCTCAACGTCCCCCACCCTGATGCGACACACATCACTTCCCCTCACGGTCATGAAAACGTGTCATGTGACCTCAGCTGGATGTAAGGGGAGCTGGGAAGTAACATCTCAGTTGGGGCAGCCATATCCCACTCACAATTCCTTACTATAGAAAGAAGAGCAAGAACGTTTGGTGGAGTACTGGTCACAACCCCTTTCTGTAATTCAAATTCATTTTTTAAATATTTATTTAATGCCTTCTTTAATCCTAGGAGACCATATTTTTTTATTAAATTTCAATTTATACCCGTATTCTGTTTCTTCAGATCCATACTCCAGGAGGAAACCTTTCTTGAATTTACAATGATTATACCACATGAACTGAGGACATGCTACATGTTCATATGGAGTGTGATTATATGTTATAGGTATTCCACTTTGCAAGCTGGTGATTCAAAGGGATTGTTGAGAAACACCCAAGCCTGACTTAACTTCAATCTAGCAGCATTTATTAACTGTCTTTCTGGGTGTAAATTAAGCAGAGTCAGTCATAGTGCCAAAGACCCACCTACAGCTCATTAATGATCTTTCCAAAGGATCTGGATCCCTCTTTATGCAAAGACTACATGTCACTCACACATCTCCATGACCTTCCTGCTGAACCTCTGTATAAATCTCTGGAGGCAACAAAGAACTATGGGAAAAATACCGCCCTGGGCATCAGCACTCCAGTAATGGCCTCCCTCATCCACACTCACCTACTGACCAGGATTTTCTTTGCTTCAGTTTCTTCCTCACTCAAACAATGAAATTAAAGCAGGTAAGATCTTGATTTCTTCCACTGTTAATACCCTATGCTTTTTTATCCCTCTAATGTCAAAAGTCATTATTCTGAAATCAGGGAGTGAGGAGGAAAAATAGTGTTGTTATAGCTAATGTATCATGCGTCTAGTTTAGTAACCTTCAGAAATAGCAGACCAGACCACCTTCCCTTGGAGACTGGTAATAAAAGTATCACATAGAGATCTACTCTTTCAAAAATTTGAGTAAGAATATTTACAAAACGAATCTATCACTTCACAACCATCAAATACTTCATATTCAGAGTTGAAAGCAAACAGTATGGCTGCTATTACTACAAAGAGATCCAGTGTACTTGTCATCTTATGCTTAGTTTTCAGGCTCACCTCGGTAGAGCAACAATTGATACTGCCTTCAGACTTCAGTGTGCAAACACACACACACAGACATCCTGCCCAAGGATGGGGTATGCTGCTAATGGATAAGATTCGTTGTTGTGTCTGACTACCAGCTGCCTGACACAGCAATTACTCCTATAAAATGCCTAATTTTTCATAGGGCATTAAACATGGTAGCAGCTCTTGGCCAGATGTGTAGCTGTGTTAAAATAACAGTGCTAAAGTGAAAAGAGAAGAGGCCAAATATTACTGATGGAAAATAAGCCAGAGTTCCAAGGAGGATGTTATTTTTACTTTAGAAAACATAAACAATGCTCAGGAACTTTAGAGGAAGAGTTCTAGAAGCGAAGAGGACTTCTGTTTTGACTAACAAGGGAGATTGTCAATCCAACAGCTGGACAATTCCTATACTTCAGGGCTCCATAGTTCCTACAGGCATCATCTTATATTCCTAACAGTACTTGGACAGTTCTTAGGCGGACTGTAGATTAATTGCTACTTATACTTTGAATAATGCTTATTGGGATGTACTGAGAAAAGAGAGGATGCATATAAAACATCCAACAACTTAAGTTTAAAATATAGAGAACCAAGCTTTATAATTTTAAATCCTGTTTAATAATAACAATTACCATAATTAGTGTCTATTATGTACAAATTCTATAAAGGTTCTCTATATGCTTACCCATTGAGTTGTTATAATATTTCTAGGTCAGATGTTTTACAAAGGAACTGAGGCTTATGCCATTGTGAATATTTTCCAAGGTCAAAAATTTGAACCCAAATTTAAAGCCCGTGTTCTTATCCTAATGACCAGTGCTTTTCCGAGCATCCCTTCCTCTTTGTTTTGTTTTATTTAAGAAAACTGATTGTCCTTTGTGTAAAGAAGAATCAAAGGAGAAAATGATATAGGAAACAGAGTTAAATAAGAATTTAAAGAATACAGAATTAATATCTTTTACCTAATATGTCCATAAACTGGCAATTAAGACCTTTTGACCCTGAAATGATTGAGGCAGCTCTGTAAAATTTCAGCATCTGAAAGTTAGATCAAAATGAAAAGACTGATTCTTGCAAATGGAAATTGAATATGAGAAGTGGTTAAGTATTTTTTGAACAAGAATTGGGACAAATATTAAATGAAGCAATTCTTGCTAATGGTTGGAAACTTGAAGTAGATATTAAACTCAAGATAATAGTTTTTAATTTCTTATATCTTGATTTAAATTGCATCTGCCTTCCAATCAATTTTAGATAAATACTTGTGCTATTTTAAAATTATTTCTTTTATAGAAAAATCATATATTTTATTTTATTTTATTTTTTGAAAAATCATATATTTTAGAAAGTGCATTTTTTCTTAGTTATTTGTGCCTGAAAATAAATGTAACATTGACATAGTTAGGTACCACTGTTTATCTTGTAACAGAAACAGTTTATAAAGATATAACCTCCAATTTAAAGTTTGCAAATTTAAACCTATAAATTACAGACAATTGCATTATTAAGTTCATTTTCTAGGTCTTACCATCTCATGGGAATTTCTGTATTTCATTGAATCTCACAATTTTAGAATTCTAGAGACCTTACAACTATTCTAGTACATTGTTTCTCAAACTTTTTCTTTTTCTATTATCACACCCCTATGAATAAAAATTAAATTATATTTAAATTCTTCCTAACAAGAGAAATTTAATACTAAAGAATATTATTTTGGGGGGTTGGGTTGAGCTTTGAAAGGTCACAAACCAATGTAGTAGGTAAGAATTTTCTAATCCTTC
Organism: Hyperoodon ampullatus; assembly: GCF_949752795.1. Classification (NCBI taxonomy): domain Eukaryota; kingdom Metazoa; phylum Chordata; class Mammalia; order Artiodactyla; family Ziphiidae; genus Hyperoodon; species Hyperoodon ampullatus. Next base: position 121,568,634 of record NC_136915.1, on the reverse strand, counting down.
AAGAATTGACTTTTCCCTGCCAGGGGGCAATATTACCCCCCTTCCAGAATATATAATCTAGTCCAATATTCTCATTTTGCAAAGGAGGACATGGAGACTTGAGAGGAAAGCAATTTGGTGGCAGGACAAGTTGCAGGACCTGATTTGGGGTCCTCGTGTCATGTTTCTTTCCCAGCTCTACCCAGCTTTCCCATTCCAAGACTGAGAGGGAAGGTCTGAACAGGCAGAATATGATACAATGGACCTTGAACCGCTCTCTGGCAGAAGCCTCCACTTGAACAATGTAGGACAGCACAGAGGCACAGTGGGCCCTTCATTTCCAACTGATTTTCACCTGTAGACTTGACAAAAAGAAAGGCTTCATAAGGAGCAGGGCCTGGATCAACATTTATTGTTGCACAAACCACCACCCACTTTGAAATTCAGACCCAGTGACCATTACATCTGGGTTTGTTAGACAAATAATCTGAAAAATCAATATCTACTGTTGACATCAAGAGTAGTCCTTAAAACCAATTGCCTGCTCTCAGAATCAGCACTCAGAGGAGCCAAATTTCTAATACAAAAAAATGAAATGAGTTATTTTGCTATAAGATTGACCATTGAACACCTCTCCTTTGGAGAGCTTGACTCTGATTGGATAAACTTTCTGGCTGCATCCCTCTGCATAAGAGCTGAGTAGAGGCAGACTGGTACAGAAGCATTTCCTGCTCCTCTATTTATGCTTGCAGGTAGTCCAATATGTTCTTAAGATAAAGCACTTAGAATTGGATTACAGGCAAAACAGGTAGCATTCTCGAAGTGTGATAAACAAGGCTGGTACCGAAAGCATTATGGTTATGGCTGAGAATTATCATGAAGAGTGGTGGGGTATTGAAAAATAAACTATTTGGATGTCAGGCTTAGTAATTTATGTAAATGTTATTGCTGCCTCTGCAAGTCCCAGTGGAGTTTCCCTTTCACATTCATAATATCAAATAACTTTGAACAGCCCATATACAAATTTTATAAAATGAAATAACTCATTTTTGCAAAGCAATCTTAGGATTTTCATTTGCTATCTGATAGCAGTAGCTCCAGGGTAATGAAGTGTTGGTGAGCACCTGAGTCCCAGCTAGCAGATTGTTCACCTGGTTCCAGTGGGTTGGAGGAGGTCTTGCACAATGCCTAGGTGTAACAGTACTCAAGGTCTTCTCATCTATATTAGCATGGAGGATGAAAGACACAGAACAATGGGAAAAGAGGAGAGGAGCCAACTTTTGATCTTGGAGGCCCTACTAGTGCTGTTATCTGTGTACAGTGGAATTTAGAAATGCCAGTGGCCAGGTTTTTCCATGTCCTGAACAAGAAGGGCACCGAATTTCCCTTACATATCAATCGAGAAAGAATGGCTGAAAGGTGCCTTCAGTTCAAAAACCAACATTTTCTTTTTTAGACAGGTTCCTCTTACAGTATTAAGAGACTCTTATTTTATCCTCTAATTTCAGATATGGAATACTTTTTAATGATATCTCACTTAACACATAGTGTGAGCAATTTGTTTCTTAAACTCTTGTGACCTCATTTTCTAAATTGCATAGCTGTTTTAAAGGTGCTGATAGAGGAAACTGCACTCCCTAAATGTCCACATGACATTGTCCTGAATAGGTCATAGCTTCCCACAGTTCTAGGGTTTGGCATTGCTGATTTATTGATTCCTTCAGCCGTCAAGTGGCCCGTGTGTGTGGAGGGAGGGGAAGCAGAGAACTTGGGCCATATTCTTACAGGCTCCTATGTGCCTCACAAATAGTATAATTTTCTGTGTGTTTCATGATATACAAAGTTTAGGAAACCCTGACCTAGGCCTTTGTGGCTACATGATTACATGTCTCCTTAAAACATGATTACATGTCATGACAAGTTTGTCCCAAGAACAAAATGGCTGGTCACAAATAGGAGAGTGGGGCTGGAAGTTATGGCTATATTTATTATACCCAGTGCATCATCCAGCTCTGGGCTAGGAAATTCCCATTCCGTATTTCCAGTGATCCCTATTAACTGTATGACACATATGTGATTATATTCATGAATATAATATGTTAAAACTTAACCCAAAAATAAAGGTTCTAGGAGTTTAAGTCTCTCGTTGTTCAAATTCACCCAATCAATAGAGAGAAGAAATTTGTTCAAACCCAATTTTGTCGTATTCTAACAGCCATGATCAAACCATAGGCAAGGAATGGTAAGACATAAGTATCTGGCAAGGACCTTCAGTTACTTCTCCATCTAATTTCAAGCTTTCTGAAAGTGAGGCTAGGCCTCCATCCTCTTCAAATCCCTCAGAATACCAAGGTCATCTGATAACAAGTGATAAAATTGGAAAAAGAGTCTAGACTTTAGTATTTCATTTTTAACAAAAAGCAAAGCTAATGATTATAGACTGGAATTTCTAAGTCAGAAAAAAGCAAAGCTGATTTTTCCCAACACGAAATATTCTGAAACTAGTTAGATTATTTAAAATTAGATTCAATTAATTTAAAACATGACTAATTTGCAAATCCAGAAATATATTTCATAAAATAAGGTACATCCATGTTTCTGCTTTCTGTCTTTGGAGGAATGTGTGACATCTACGCCCATGTTCTATATATAAAATGCAAACAAAGATGCAAAGGGGTTAGCTGTTAGAACCAGAATTCAGAAGGTCCATGTAACACAGGTAATGCTTTCTACCCTGCAAAGGTGAAATTCCACACATTGACTTTGGCTGAGAAATCGAAGCTCAGTTGTAAATAAGACTGAAATTTAAAATGATGAATGGAACACTCAGGGGAAATATGTGTGTGTTCAACAAAACCCAGAACTCTTTGAACACTCTTTAAACTCCAGGTGAGCTCATTTTAAAACATATGAAGAAAAAGCAGAACTTTGACCAGTATATGCCAAAGATACAGAACTCTTCTTTTTTCTTGAGAGATAGCTAAGGCTTAATCTTGGTGATGATTCAGGTGCTAGAATTCATAGCTAAAGTCATAGAAGAGCGAAAGTAAAGCTAGAAACACCTCTGCACAGGTCTAATCTTTGGAAGTGATGTCTCAGGGGAAATATTTTGTTTGTCTTTGTTCCACTGCCACAGTAGAAGAGTAATGCTAGATGGACGACTCATGACCTTGGAGGTCTTTTGTGAGGTTGAAAGCCACCTTGACTTTTTTTCTTCATAAGCCAGCATATACAAATACTAGACAAACACACACACCACACACACACACAAGTAAATTCACAAAGAGCAGCAACCTCTCACACTGACTATTTCAGGATGGATATGTGGGAAGTTCCAATTTCATAGAAAATCAGGCAAGAATCAACATAATCACTCAACATTCTCCCAAAGGCCAGAGCAAGAGCAGTGGAGGATATTATGCTAATAGCACCCATAATCCCATGCTAATTTATTTTATCAAATTAAAGCAAAGGCTGCTCTTTGACCCCAGGGACCTTCCATTCTTTCTCTGGGTCCCCACAGTGAGCTTGAATCCATTTAGCAGAAGAGTTTGCCAAGAATATAAATTAATAAAACAGGATTAAAGGGAGACATGATTATAACCGATTCCTTAATCCCAGTGAATAATTAATGATAGTGATTCATGGTTTGGCTGAATCATTTTTATATTTGAATAATAAATACCTTCAAAATAAACTTTCCATGAAAACCAACTGAGGCAAACTTCTGGTTTAGTGGAAACTTTTCTTGTAGGAATTCATGTCACTGAGGCAGAATCTGGAGAGGCTTCCTTGTTTTACATGCTTTTCAATTAATATTTCAGGGTGGAAGATTAATCTTACTAATCACGAAGATCTTACATATTTAATTATCAAAATGTGAGCAGACTATATTCTGATGATGGCAAATTTTTAAAATACATTTTTGATAATTAGGTATGATTTCAGTTTAAAAATCAGATCATTTAAAGCAGATTCTTTGGTCGCAGGATTATATTTCTTCTTTATTGTGCTAGACTGTGCCACAGATTGAAGGCCCCTGCCCACTAAATGTCCATCATTTTCCACAATCATTGTGACAACCAAAAAACACTCCTGCAGAAGATTAAAGGGGTAAAACAGGCACTCCCTAGTCTCACGATGTTTCCTACTCAGTTGGGATAAAGCATATATAAAATCTTTAAAACCCTTGTCTCTACAAAAGTTCCATCAATTTTAATATGAATCTAAATCTAAGAGCAGTTGCTCATACAATTTGTCAAATTATCAGGTAGGTGAACAAGAATTTTGTAACTGAATTTCCAGCACGAGTCATTTTTTTCCCCTCTCATGGAAACAACATATAGAAGAGCTCAGAGTTTTGGCCTCCAGAAAAATTCTTTTTCTGTGGCCCCCATCTATGTAAATAATTTGATTTAAAAATGCATCCCAAAATGCATGTACCCATGTGAGGTAGAGTGATTTATTAATGAAGTTTTAGAATAATGAGTAGAAAAGAGGTACTTAAATATTTGTTTCTTGTCCAATCTGTGCATGAGAAGATTATTTGCATCATTCAGGCATCATTTCTTCCTGTTCATGCCTAGGAATCATTTCTTTGTGTTCTTTATTGTGAAGTGTGCCATTCTTAACTATTTTCATATCTCCCACAATGAGAAAAAGGTGAGAGATGTGAATCTTGGGAGCCTGTTTTCATTGAAACAATATAAGTCTCCTTGCCTGTACATTTTCCCAATACCATTTGTTCAGTACTGGTTACCTCTTTATAAATGATGTGGCACTGCCCTTGATGCTACCTGTGAATACTATTGTCTTTCAAGGACTCTCCCTCATTGATGACAATTACAAATGCAAATCTTGTTTAGGATATGGAGGAAAATGGGCACAATAGATGTTTAATTTACCACTCAGAGTTTTATAGCACAAACAACAGATCTAACAGCCACATCTACTCTTGAACACTTTAGGCAGGTGTCACTGCATTCTTAGATTGAGATCTCCTTCAGTGTTAACTCTGCCTTTACTTTCCACACATCAGCACCAATGGAGAGAGTAGGTAAGGAGAACAAAACAAGTGGCATATTTGCTCATGGAATGTCCCCCCTTTGTCCAGTATGGTGGGCTGAATAACAACCTGCAAATAGATCAAGGTCCTAATCCCTGGAAATTGTGCATGTGAATTTTGTGTTATACAACACAAGAAATTTTTCAGATGGATCTAGAGACTGTCATACAGAGTGAAGTAAGTCAGAAAGAGAAAATCAAATATCGTATGTTAACACATATATGTGGAACCTAGAAAAATGGTACAGATGAACTGGTTTGCAGGGCAGAAATTGAGACACAGATGTACAGAACAAACATATGGACAACAAGGGGGGTAAGTGGTGTGGGGGGGCAGTGTGTGATGAACTGGGAGATTGGGATTGACATGTATACACTAATATGTATAAAATAGATAACTAATAAGAACCTGCTGTTTAAAAAAATAAATTAAATAAAATTCAAAATTAATAAAAAGAAAATTTTCAGATGTGATTAAGTTATGAATGTTGAGATGAGAATATTATCCTAGATTACCCAAGTAGGCCCAGAATGCAATCACATGTATTATAGAAGGGAAGCAGAGGAAGAACTGACTCAGAAGAGGAGAAGGCAGTGTGACCATGAAGCCATAGATTGGGTAATGCAGCCACCAGTAGTTGGAAAAATCAAGGAATAGAATCTCCCTTAGAGCTTCTGTAAGTAGCATGACCTTGCTGACACCATGATTTCAGCCCAGTGAAAATGACTTTGGACTTCTCTCCTCCAAAAGTATGAAAGAATAAATTTCTGTTGTCTAATGTCACCAATTTTGTGGTAATTTGTTACAGCAGCCTTAGCCAATACATCCAGCATGGCTTAAGACTGACCCAGGAAAGCAAGATGTTACCACATTGGTTTGAGTCAAGATAGGATATAGATTGGAAGGACCCATTGGCATTATGGAGCAACAGTCTTGAAATCCCTCAGAAAATTAAGGCACAACCACCTAGGGAATATTTTCTGACACAGAGCAAATATACCACAGGGTTAGTGTCAGTGACAGTGGTTGTTCAGGATAAGAGATTTCTGCCATGACCTTCATCTCCCTCTGGTTCTGGATGCTAGAGGCAGTACTTCCAGAACTAATGCAAAGGCCCCCATATGCAGGTAAAACCCAATGGTCAGAGAGAAATAATTGGTAGCTCAGATCCTTGAACTCATGTTCCCATGTGAGTGAGTGCCACCCAAAATCAGTGTGTCAACACCATTCTTGCAGTCAAATCTTGTACAATACTGTGAAAGAAATACCTCATCTGCCAGGTACAGTAACCCACTTGGTGGGCCATTCTCCTGGAACCAGTTCTCAGACATGGGGCCCTAATGCAATTCCATAGACATGAGTCCTGGAGCTCTTTGGGATATCTGGTTGACTCCACACAGGGGATAAAAGGTCATAGGGTGCCCCACATGGGAGAAAATGGGGCCAGAGGCCATTTGGATTCCAGCCTGGATTTGGGGCACTTTGTGAGGATGACACTGATGGTCTTAGTTTATCCTAGGCATTGGAAGTGGAGTAGGAAAATTTCAAGGAAAGCACCCCATATCTACAGAGGTTGGGACCCTGAAGCACAGGGCCTGGGATAAAGGCTCTGCTTCTCTGTGTCTAAGGGCAGTACTGGAAGAATTCATTAGCATCCTAAAGAAGTAAAGTAAATGCTATAGAGGAGGATTTATATTTAAATTTCTGGTGAAATTTTCAGTCTTCAGTTTAGATAAAGTTGAAATTGTCCATGGCCACAGCATGATTCCTTCAAAATGGCCTAATTCAATTTGAATCTTCATTCTGTGTATCAATGTTAATTACTTAGGGTTTAATAATCTCTAAATAGATAGAATTTAGAGTTTCTTAAAGGTTTTTTATATATTGCAACAACAAATTAACTTCAAACCCTAATTATTTAATCAAGTGTTTGTTGAGATTGCATTGCATTTACAGCACTGTGTTAAATTCTTTGATTAAAGCAAGGAAAATATTAAACCCAAATCTTGCTTTCAAGGAACGTATAATCTATGTAGAAAAAGTAAGAGGGGAAAGACTAATAAAATAATTAGAAGTCCAGCCTTGACTACAAGAAAGATTGTTTCATACAGTTAATTCTTCTGTGTGTGTGTGCACATGAGTGTGTGTGTAAGCAATTTAATTTTTCAAGTAAGTCAGTCAAAAGATGAAATTGTGAAGAAATTTCTTCAACTTTTTTTTTTTTAATCTATTAGTTCACATTTGCTTTGAATTATCTGGACCCTTGAGCTAGCTTTGGAAATGAAATATAATGTATATTTAATCCACAATTCTGTAAATTATAAAAAAAATGCAGCACTTAAACCCACTTAACAATCATGCCAGGAGAAGCTGATGAGCTATTTTAGCATGTGAAAACTTGCTCTTGCCAACTCCCCCTCTGTTCCAGAAAAGTACTGTCTATCTTAAAACTGCCAAACACAGGAAGTAACCACTCAGTAGAATTTTCTATTTTATACACTCAAAAGAAATGGACTTTTGAGTATCTTCCTTTACCTGGGAGATAAGACACTGATCATTTTGCTGACTCTCCTGGTTGGAAGGGAGCCAGGGAAATAATGGCTATCTGAGGATCTTCAAAGATTTAATCTTGGAGATGAGTTTGTTGCAGGGCTCAATTCCTTTTGCTTTCCCAACCTGTCTACTTTCTGAAATGGCTGTTAGTATACAGGTACCTGACACAGGTATACACCCCCTGAAAGCCAAGTTACTGAACTACATTTCTGTAGAACTCAGCTGTACTTGCTGGGGGAGGCTACAGTGCTGCTTATGATCAAGAACTATGCTTCCTGGGGTCTCTGCAACCAAGCCCAGACTTCATGTCGACTCAGCCCAGGCATCTGTAGAGCCCATAGACATATACTGTGGAGCACAGGTGGGAAGGCCAGAGGTACAGAGGGGGCAGGAAGGTCTGAATGCAGAGCTCCAGTGGGAGGTATAATTTATTCAACACTCATTCATGCACCCACTAGTCAACCAGCCAGGTTTTTGAGTACCCAGTACATGCTAGGTGCTGTTCTACATGCCGGGATAGAGCAAGGAATGACACAAAGCTGCTCCCCTCATGGAGCAATTTTTACTGAGGAAAACATAAGCGAATAAAACAAAAACACATATAAGATCATGCCAAGTAGTGATAAGGGCTATGAGGAGAAACGTAGCAAAACAAGTTAGGGTAAGACTAAGCTGCTATACTAAAGAAATCTGATATAAACTCAGTGGCTTAAAGAAGATAGAAGTTTGTTTCTCTCCCACTTAATAGTTTGAGATGAGTGTTTTAGGTTGGGGGAAAACTGGGCTCCACATGTCAGTTAAGGATCTAGTTTCTCCTTGTGTTGCTTCCCAATGCCCAGGTGCCTTGTTATCTGTATAATTGTGATTGTGGCCATTGAGCCTTAGACAGCAGGGAGAGGAAAGAGAGCAAAAAGAAGACACCCCCAGGGTATATGGAGCTGGCTTGGGACGGGGTACACACCACTTCCATTTACATTCCATCAGAAGAACTTAATGAAAGGTCACCAACTGCAAGAAGGGAGAGGTTCTACAGTATAGCTGGGCAGCTCTAATTCTACAGGAAAAAGAAAAGATGGATTTTTGCAACTATCAGGCTCTACTGCACCGAGGGAAGGATAAAGTGATGGGGGCTAATTTTTAGATAGGATGATAAGGGAAGTTAGCTCTGTGGAGATGACTTTTAAAGTGAGACTTGAATGAATTTAAGAAGTGAGCCAGGTAACTATCTGAGGGAAGAGTATTCTAGACAAAAAGAACCCAAAGTACAAACAGCCAGAGACAAACAAAACTCAAGAACCTCAACTTTCTTGATGAAGGAGATTCATGTAGATTTAACACAGTTAATGAGGGGGAAGATAAGTTACTTGGGGCCAGATCACGAATGACTTTGGCCTTAATATGGCTTTTGGAGTTAATTCTCTTTCATAATGGCATTAAAGAAGAGGAGAAAGGACCTTGAAGTGTTGTTGGCCGAAAGTGGAGCATAGGTAAGGGATTGAGAGCAGCTGTGAAAATGTTAAAACATCCTTATTCATGTAAAATGCATTGAGTCTATGGGCATCAAATGGGGAAGAGAGATTCATTTTAAGATCCTGTCTTCCAGCTGTGGCTGTCATGTTCTTTCCAAGAAAAGAAGTTTTACTTCCTCGGGTTTATACTGTTCATTACCAAGAACAAGTATTGAAATGTTCTTTTAACTGCCACCATCGTTCAAGAAAAAGATTACGGAAAGTGCTTTAGCCTACAGTATTTACAGCAATTCCTCACACTACTTAACATTTTATTTATACTAATGAAAAAGCACTTTAATTAATTTGTATAGGTTGCTCTTTCTGAGAGATTGAGAATAACAAATATGTGTTATAAATATATAAAAATGACATTTCATTTTTCTTCTAATAGTTGTTCCTGATAACAGGAGTTTAAAATGCAGACTGATGTTCCGCTTTAATGTATTACAAAATTCACAATTTATATAGGTTTTCCTTGATAATGAATGCCTTTACCCATTATTATCTAAACAGTTTACAAGTGGTAAAAAATTAAAACCTTAATGTTTCTTTTCAATATTGGACATCACGTTAAGTCACAGGGTTCTCTCCTCTTCTTACTTTAACAAGTATACAAAAATCAGACCTTCAAGAAATAAATTCTCCTGCTCCATTGTCCTTCCATTGCACCCATCTTGGCAAAACCCCAATTATAAGTGAACTTAATGATCTACACTATTTGAGTCTATATCCAGGACCCAGTACTAAGTGCTGCTTGGAAAGAGAACAACAAAAGCAAAAAATCCTGTAGATTGGGTCACTTTGGGACCTTCAGCAAGGCCGAGCAATTCTGGTCCCTAATCAATTTTCTTGTATCATCTAAACCCACATGACTGTTTCTAACTTTCTCCATATTCTTCAGACGTTTCAGCCTTATATATGGTTCCTCACTTTCAGCAAAGACCTTCACCCCTGACCAGCATACAGAAACCCTAAACTTCCTGACACCATATTTACTAATCTACACACATCTCCCACTTTTGTATTCTTTTTCCCACTTGTTAGGATGGAAGAGATACCTCTTTGTGTCAAGAACAAATCCCGAACATGTGCCCTAGTTCCCATCCCCTCTAGACTCCTTAGAAATTTTGCTCTTTAATCAATGTCTCTATTTCCAATAGTTTCAACCTCTCCCTTTCTGATAGCGTTTTCCTATTAACTCTTTGGAGTTTCTCCTCCTTTTATATCCCATCTCCCCTGCATTTTTAGAGAGTTCATTGCTGTCCCCATTTTCTTAACTTCCTTTCATTTCTTAGTTGACTGGTCTGGTGTCTGCCTCCACACTTCCACTGAAACTGCTGTCCTCAAGGTCACCAATGGTAGTTTGTTGTTAAATCTAATGGGCACTTGTGGATAGCTTTTAAGTTGTCTAGAGCCTTGCTACTCATAGTGTAATTCCCAGAATGGCATCATCATTACCTGGGAACTCGTTGTAAATGCAGAATCTCAGATCTCACCCCAGGCCTACTACATCAGAATCTCAAGAAATAAAATTTCAGGAATTTGTGTTGTAGTAAGCTCTCCAGGAGATTTTCATGCTCACTATAGTTTGGGAACTACTGTTCTGCATAAATGAAAGTTAACAGTTCTAAATCCTATACACATGATCCAACATTATTTTTTCAACCCCAGGCACCTGTCATTGGGCTGGACACTCCTCTAGTCTATGTATGTTTCCCTTGAGATGGATATAGGTGATGCGTAAGGAATGTTACTGTTCCCTTTTGGACGATACTTGACTCTGGTTTTTTCCCTGCCTAGGGAAGTCTCTTGCTTATGGTAATTCAAAAGAGGTAGGTGGGTCATCAGCCAAATGGGAAGTAGACACCAACCCCAGTAATCCCACAGAAAACCAAGACTCATCCTTTAATTGTGTTCGCCCCTTTACTTACTTGTTTTTGAAACCAAAATAGGTTTACTCCTCACTCGTCAAAATTCTCCAAATCTATGAATCAGCAATAGACATTTATCTTCATAGGCTGTTGGCTCCTGTGTGAGTCAGGGTTCTAAATGGTGAGTAGTGAAACAAACTCTGGTTGATTAAGTAGAAAAAGAATTAATTAAAATGATATTGAGGGAGCTCAATAAATAGATGGGAGGGCTGATCAACTAAGCTTGAACCTATATTTCAGGAACACCCACAATCATGTTGCAGAGCTGGTCTGATGAGGGAAACATTGGTTCCACAGCTCCTGAACACAGGATGTTACAGTTGGCAAGTCCACCACTACTGTGTCCCAAACTTGACTTTGTGATCTATGATAGCCCCAAGCTTGATGCCTCTGCCACTACCTTCACCAGAAAGTGCATTCCACATGATCTCATTCTTTCCTTATGTGGCTCACTTCTCAAACAGAATGTCTAGCAGGTGTTTCTCCTGTCCCCTTAACACTATATTTAGAAAAGTTTTAAGCCTAGAGAAAAGTTGAAAGACAGTTTAATATATTAAAATTTTCTAGTGGGTGCTTTTTAAAGCAACACTCAGATTATATATTTGCACTCTAGTTGCAAAAAGACCAGAAAAATATTTTTTCTGGCTGCCATCTTGGAAAGGTAGAGATCAAATGTAGCACATTCCTCAAAACAAGGGTCAAATGTTATGGCCAGAGAGAAAAAAGTGACAAATATTTAATGTAATTCTGAAGATATGCTCAGAGAAGAAGGTACATGTTGGGTTACTATGTGTGTTGGTGTGAGGAATGTTGCCAAATAATTTTGGCTCAACAGATTTATTTTTGCTTACAATGGTAAAATTTAGTAATACTTAGGAAAACAGCCATTTCTATCATCAGGTCATATTATATATCTAAATCTGAACATATCTAGTATGGCTTCTACTTATTTTTTAAGGCAAGATAATTACTCTCTACTTTAGGAAATTCTCTATTCAAGGTTTCAGAATTAATTTTTCTTGACCTTTCAGCAGCATTTGATATTGTCCTAGGTTGCTTAATGCTTATTTTCTAAGACTGGAAACTCCATGAAGGCACAAAGCAGTTCTGAAAGATGTTTTGGAAGTAGATTCTATTTCATCTCTAGTGCCTGGCACTTAGTAGAGTCTACTGAAATCTGCTCAGTGAATGTGTCTATGATTGTTGTTTCTTTAGGCCTACAATTTATAAATTTATTACCATTTCTAGTGCAGTAAAATTGTATAGAGATGCTACAAATTAACCGATAATAGTTCGTTTGGAAAGGAGGAGGCAAAGAGACTCTGAAGATGGAAGATAATTTTTTGAGTGTAGATAAGCACTGATGGGAATATTTTGTTTGTTTGGCTTGTATTAAATAGAAATGGGGGTAGGAGAATAGGGTCCTCCATTAAGATCATCAAATGCATTCTGCCCATTTTTTTCTGATGAAGAGAATGAATCCCAAAGGGGTCAGGTGACTTTCCCAAAACCAATCATAACAACACGAAACTAGAAATCAAGTTTCTAAGGTCTCATTTTATAAATATTTTTCTACTACGTAACACTTTCATCTAATTCACACTATATGAGGATGTAAAGTTTTTCCAATATTTTATCTAAATATAGAATCAAGTATGTTACTTAACTAGGGGATGACATCAACATGGCGGACAGAGAAAGAGCCTCAAATGAATGCAAAAACTCTTATAGCATCTTAAGGATCATATTGCACACTTTCTCCCAAGCAAGAATTCTAGCTTCAGCCTCCATTATGCATTTGAACACACATAGCCTACTCCTGGATCTGCCACTTCCTACATGTATTCTCTTTCACATTTATTCCCTGCAACTTTCAACCACTTCATTTGTTAAGCAAGGTCAATTATTGCCCTGCTTACTTAATAAGGTAACTGTAAGGATACAATAAGCCTAAAACGATGAAAGTTCTTTGAAAAATCTAAGTAATATAAATACAATACAGAATAGCTTAGGAGAGATGTTTTTGAGGGCCTCATCATACAAAAAGGTAACTGCAAGAAAAATTTCTGGATAAGTCTAAAATCTTATTCATCATTAATTTTAATTCCATGAAAACACTGCTGTAAATAAGACTGTTATGCATCTATACTCCCAAACTAAGCCCTTGGGATGAGGCTTTTGTTCACTCTGGAGCATTTGTTTACTCTCTATCATTTAGGTTTTCTGATTTGTTTCTCTGCCCTTAATGCAAAGGATCCAATGTATAGATGTTTCTCCTCTGTTCTCAAGGAAGACTTGCAAGGGAGTTTCAAAGAAATTGAGAACCATATCCTTGGCCTGAAACAGTTGTTGAGTGATCCAGTAAACTCTTTGTATGTTTGATCGCAGCATTGCCTAAAAATTTCTGCAAATTATTATAATGTCCATTTGAGTGGATGAGAAAATTTATGTTGTGTGAGCATTGCTGACTAGCTTACTGTTGGTAAGTGGGAGAGCAAGGATCAGAGTCTGTGTTTGTCTGATTCCAGCCTCTGCTCTTTTCAGGGAACCACACAGTTCCAAAAAGGAAAGGGAATAAACACTGAGCAAAACCAAGGCTAACAGCCAACTGGGAGAAGAAATAGAGCTCTAAGATTTTAGAAGAGTACTTAAATTCTGTAGTTAAAAAGGAAAAATAGATGAAGTAATTTCAGGGAGTTTAGGAAAAGAGGAAACAGTTTATAGATCTCTTAGCTTGAGGATTTGGAGAGTTGTTAGTAAATTTTATTGCTTTAATTTGAGAATGAATCTGCATTGCCTTGGGCAGCACAGCTGTCACTATCAGCAAGAGAATAACACAAGTTCAGATTCAGCAGAGAACTTTGGAAAGGAGTATTTTATTCCTTCTCTCTTGCTAATTCCCCCTCCAGTCTCTTTATCTTCAACACTTCATTCCCCTAGAAAGATTCTATTTTTAAGGGATAAGGGATAAGTGATTAGGAATGGAATAATTTAGTAAACTGACTGTGTGTTACTTGGAGATGTAAAAACAAAGTTGTTTTACCAGCCACATCATTCACTATTAATTTTGACTCCTTTTATCATTGTAATAGATATTATTTAGGATCATAATGACTTAATGACCTCTGATGTAGACAAACAGAGAAAACACAAACAGTAAAATGGGCTGTTCTGTTTCTTCATCTTCATCTTATTATTTCCCTTTATTGTTAAATAATACTTTACCACATTACAACGTGATCTCATATTAGAGTTTCCAGATAGTGTATGGAACATACTTATACTAAGACATATTTGTTGTTTTTCTGGAATTCAAATTTAACCGAATGTCCTATATTTTATGTGATAATGCTATCTTATATCCATTTTCTCACTTAAAGCCCAGACAATTTTTGATGTAATTTGGAATTATCATAATTTTCAAATGAATAAACTGATGTTCAAGCCCTTTACATGACTTTTCCAAAGTTCTCCTAGTCTCTGGCTATACAGTGGTACATATTATCACCACCCATATAAGTCTGGAATAGTTCAGCAGACCAGGGGTGAGAGACAGAGAGAGTATTAATAATGGGTAAATAGAAGAAATCTCAGACATTGGGCATCTTAGTAGTAGGGTTGGGATGGAAATTCCAAAGAATATTGTTGAGAAAGTGTTTGATTTGGATGAGATTAATAATCAAGGCATCTTTTCTTGTGAGCAGTTATGACAGTAGGAATCCCCCTAGTGGGAGTGGTCAAAGGAAACTTCAGTATTTAGAGAAAATGATCAGAGTACCAGCCATAGCTGTGGGTAGAGTGGTGGGGTCTAGTCCTTAGAGAATAAGAACAGAAAAAGAGGTAAGTGCCTGATACAGTGATGGCACAGAGCAAAGAACACTTGAGGTGGGTTTCAGAGGAAGAAGGAAGAGAGATGACAGCCATTCAGGGGAAAAATAACAATAAAGGAAGAAGTTTGATTTTCTCTTTTCACCAAAACCGCCAGGAAGATTTAAAAATTAAATGTAGGGCTTCCCTGGTGGCACAGTGGTTGAGAGTCTGGCTGCCAATGCAGGGGACACGGGTTCGTGCCCTGGTCTGGGAAGATTCCACATGCCGCAGAGCGGCTAGGCGCATGAGCCATGGCCGCTGAGCCTGTGCATCCGGAGCCTGTGCTCCACAACGGGAGAGGCCACAACAGTGAGAGGCCCACGTACAGCAAAAATAAATAAATAAATAAATAAATAAATGTAAAAGAAAAAAATAGAAGAAAAATTATTGCATATTTATTAGTGTTCTTCAGAGAAACAGAACTCATAAGACACATATCTAGATATAATTATATATATTTATTAATAAATTTATATATAAAGGGATTTATTATAAGGATTTGGCTCACATGATTATGGAAGCTAACAAGTCTTAAGATCTGTAGTTAGCAAACTGGAGGTCTAGGAGAGCTGATTTTATACTTCCAAACCAAGTCTGAGTCAGAAGGTAAGAGAATACCCATGTCCCAGATTGAAGACAGGCAGAAAGACATAATTCTTTCTGACTCAGTCAGTCTTTTATGCTTTTCTGGTCTTCAATTGATTAGATGTGGCCCACCCACATTGAGGAGGGCAATGTACTTTACTCAGTCTACTGCATCAAATGTTAGTCTCATCCAGAAATATCCTCATAGACACACCAAAAATAATGTTTGACCAAATATCTGGACACCCTGTGGCCCAGTAAAATTGGCACATAAAATTAACCATAATATAAATTAAACTGATTTGAAGTGGCCAGGGACTTTTCTAAGAAAATATTCAACAAAAGAAAACACAGAGGAAACTCTTTCAACCACATAAACTTAAGTTTTCTGTATCTCAAAATTCCATAAACAAACTTGAGAATCAGTTGTCAAATGGGAAAAAATTGCAAAAAAATTACAAAACATATGACAAAGCATAGATATTTATTATATAAAGAAAGTTTACAGAACCTTAGGAAAAAAAGCATATACCTCAATAGAAAGAAAAGTGGAGGGCAAGGACAGAGAGAGTTAAAATATAAGAAAAGTAAATAAGAATGCCTTTTAACATATTTAAATACACTAGAAATCAATGAAATATGAATTAAAACAATTTTCATGTGTTAATTTGACAAAATTTAATAGAATAATTATTAGTGCTAGTGAGAGTGTAATATAAGTTTTGTGCCATTTGTGACAGTTAATTTTGCACAGTCTGTTGGATTAGCAATTTGCCATTTTACAGAGGCTCAAAAATCCATAAATTTTGATCTAGGAATTATTTCTAAAGGAATAATTATAAATTCAAATTCAAAATTTTATAAAAGAATATTCAGAGAAGTATTTAAAATAGTGAAAATAAAAACAACCTAGGTATCTCACAATATGGGATTAGTTAAGTAAGACAGTTGCATCTAGAGGAGGGAGTATTTGACAACTCTTAGAAGTTGTGTTTTGTTGAATATTTACTGAATGGGAAAATTTTTCAGAGTTCCAGTGGGAAACAAAGGAGGAAAAACAATATTTTAAAACAGCAATAACGATTAGAAGGCCCTCACTAAAACAATAGTGAGCTTATGAGCTATCTGACTCTTCCCCTATATATTTTATAGGCTCCTTTATATATTAACTTTGATAATCATACTTTTAATAATTTGAAATAAACTCTTTAATAAAGCATAACATATATACTTAAAAGTGAACAAATCAGAGGATTCAAGATGGTGGAAGGGCAGGTGGACATGGAGTTCATCTCTCTCCACGTATGCATCAGGAATACATCTACAGATGCAACAATTCTCAGAGAACACCAGCTGAAAACTAGCAGAAGACCTTGGACACCAGAAAGTACTATAAAGTGCCCTGCATAACTGGGTAAGAAGGAAAAAAAAGAAGGGAGAAGGGGGAGGAGAGAAAGCAGGATGGAACCTGCATCATGGGGTGGGGGAGCTGAAATGGAGGACAGATTCCCGAATTCGGGGAAAGCCCCTCTCCAACGGGGAACTCGATTGGTACAGAAGGGAAGCATTTGAGGCTGTCGGAAGAGGGTGAAGCAGCCGATCTGTGGCACACAGGACAGAGTGAAAACTACACAGACAGTCCGTACCACAGCCCTATGTGCCCTCGAATGTTCACAGTTGTGCAAAGGGACTGGGAGCTGTTGCATGAGGATTGGAGAAAAGGCCCAGAGCGAGAACTGCTGTTGGCTCTGGGTAGATGGACTGAGGGACAGGAGGGAGGAAATCTGCAGTAGGGAATGCCTATGGAGGAAGACGGGACTGCCATGGAAGCAGGGCGCTATTGCTGAGTCACACATAGGGGGATGAGCCACTATTGTAACCTCTTTCTACCCACATGCTGGTGCCTGCAAACAACAATAAAAGAACCCTGCTCAGGGCTGGCTCTTGTGTGCCGGCTGCCTGCCGAGCAATAAACCCCCACCCCCCAGACCTGGCCCTCATGCATTGGCTGCAGGGCAATTAAAAAAAAAAAAAAAACCCTCTCAGGGCTGGCCCTTGCACACCTGCTGCTGGGTGCCAAAAAACCCTGGCCAGGGCTAGCCCTCACATGCCTTATGCCGGGCACTAGAAAAGGCCCTCACTAGGGCCATATCTCTTGTGCCCATGGCCACTGGCTTCCCTATGCATTTGGTTCTGTTGGGGCTCCCTCTATACAAGCAGTCATATCACCTCCGTGCCTGGTCCCCACAGGGGCAGACCCAAGACAGCCTCAAGACCAGACTCCTTTTGGTGGACCACACACAGAGGTGGGGATAAAACCAAAGCTGAACATCAGAGACAGGGTGACTGAGGAAGAAGATGGAAAATCTTTCCATCAACTGTACAAGCTGCAGACTAAATCCTCACAATCAGCTAGGTAGACCCTGCATCTATGGAATATCTGAGTAGATAATAAGTGTTCCCACAAATGAAAATGTTCTAGCTCTGGCAGCTGTGGACTTTGGGGGCAGCACATGCAGGAATTGGGCCAGATCAGAGTGTGAGTGGTCCCCACAGGGCCCACAGCAGGTCCGGAGATGAGCCCAGAGGCCAAGGGAGGCAGAGGTGGGCTGTGGCTCACGGCATGTGCAAGGACACTTACAGCAGAGAACCCAGGGAAACATAATTATTACTATTAATTTTATTATGTTTTGATTCATTCTGTTGTTGCTTCTAGCGTTTTTTTTTTTTTTTTTTTTGGTTTCTTTTTCTTTCTTTATTGTTTCTTTGCTCTTGTTGTTTTACTTTTTTTTTTTTTTTAATTTAGTCTTGGGATCTCTGTGTTTTATAACATATTTTTACTTTTTATTTTTTTTATACATGTCTATTTTTACTTTGCTTTTCTGCTGTTCTCTGTTCTTTTCCCTTATTTTCTTCTTTAATATGTATTTTTATATTTCCATTTCTACTTTGCTTCTCTGTTGTCCTGTGATTTTTCCCTTTTTAATTTATTTTATTATTATCATTTTTTAATCATTTTTTATTGGTTTGTTCTGTTTCCTTCCTCTATTCTTCAGTTGGCACACTGCTTTGGTTTTGTTTTTAGGTTATGTGTTTGTTAGTTTTAATCCTAATTGTTTGATTTCTTTTTTCATTTCTTCTATTTCTCTGGTTGTTCTCTTGCTTTTTGTTTTATTTGGGTCTGTTTTTCTTTTACGTGTGTGTGTGTTTCCTTGTTTCTGTTTTTGTTTGATTTTGTTTTTACCATTTCTCGGGGGTTTTGTTTGTCTTTTTCTTTAATATAATTTTTATTTTTTTTATATTTCTGTTTCTACATTGCTTTTCTGTTGTTCTGTCTTCTTTCCCCTTTCTTTTTTCTTTTTTTAAATCATTTTTGTCAGTTTCTTTTGTTTCTTTGTTTCATTCTTCATTTGGCACTCTGCTTTGGTTTTGGTTTTGGTTTTTGTCAGCTTTCTTCTTAATTGTTTGATTTCATTCTTGGGTTCTTTTGTTTGTCTGGTTGTTTGCTTGCTTTTTGACTTACTTGGTTCTGTTTTTGTTTCTTTTTTTGTGTGTGTGTTTCCTTGTTTCTGTTTCTGTTTGTCTGTTTTTACTTTTTCCATTTGTCTAAGGTTTTGTTATTTTTTTTTTAATTCCCTTTATTGCTGGGATGAGTGACTTGTGGGGTATTTGTCCCTCCACCAGAAGTCGGGCCTAAGGCTCTGGGGTAGGAGCACCGAGTCCAGGATGCTAGATCACTACAGAATTCCTGGCCCCAGGGAAGATTAATCACCAAGAGCTCTCACAGAGACTTCTATATGAATCCAAGACCCAGCTTCACCAAACTGCCAGCAGCTCCCTGCACTGGATGCCTTACATTAAACAACAAACAACACAGGAATACAAACCCACCCATCAGCACACAGACTACCTAAAGTCATACTAAGCTCAAGGAAATCCTAAAGCACACCACCTGACATGGCCCTGCTCATCAGAGGGAAAAGACAAAGCTCCACCCACCAGGACATAGGCACCAGTCCCTCCCATCAGGAAGCCTACATGAGACACTGAATAAACCCCACCACTGGGGGCAGAGAACAGAAGCAAGAGGAACTATGACTCTTAAACCTAGGGAAGGGAGACTTTAAATATTGTAAATTAGACAAAACGAGAAGACACAGAAATATCTTACAGGCAAAGGAGAAAGATAAAAACCCACAAGACCAAATAAATGAAGAGGAAATAGGCAAACTACATGAAAAAGAATTCAGAGTAATGATAGTAAACATGATCAAAAATCGTGGAAATAAAATGGAGAAAATACAAGAAACATTTAACAAGGAACTAGAAGAACTAAAGAGCAAACAGTAATGAACAACAAAATAACTGAAATGAAAACTACCCTAGAAGGAATCAATAGCAGAAAAATTGAGGTAGAAGAACAGATAAGTGAGCTGGAATATAGAATGGTGGAAATAACTGCCACAGAGCAGAATAAAGAAAAAAGAATGAAAAGAATGGAGGACAGTCTTAGAGACCTCTGGGACATTATGCACAACATTCAAATTATAGGCATCCCAGAAGAAGAAGCAAAAAATAAAGGGTCTGAGAAAATATTTGAAGAGATTATAGTTGAAACTTCCCCAGCATGGGAAAGGAAATGGTCAGTCAAGTCCAGGAAGCACAGAGTCCCATACAGCAGAAACCCAAGGAGAAACACACCAAGACACATATTAATCAAACTAAAAAAATTAAACACAAAGAGAAAATATTGAAAGCAGCAAGGGAAATAACATACAAATAACATACAAGGGAATCCACATAAGGTTAACAGCAGATCTTTCAACAGAAATTCTTCAAGCCAGAAGGGAGTGGCAGGACACATTTAAAGTGATGAAAGGGAAGAACCTACAACCAAGATTACTGTACCTAGCAAGCATCTCATTTGGATTCAAAGGAGAAAACAAAACCTTTACAGACAAGCAAAACTTAAGAGAATTCAGCACCACCAAGCCAGCTTTACAACAAATGCTAATGGAACTTCTCTAAGCAGGAAACACAAGAGAAAGAAGACTTACAAAAACAAATGCAAAAGAATTAAGAAAATGGTAATAGGAACATACATGTCAATAATTATCTTAAATGTAAATGGAATAAATGCCCCAACCAAAAGACACAAACTGGCTAAATGGCTACAAATATAAGACCTGTATATATTCTGTCTACAAGAGACCCACTTCAGAACTAGGGACATATACATTGAAAGTAGGGGATGGAAAAAGATATTCCATGTAAATGGAAATCGAAAGAAAGCTGGAGTAGCAATACTCATATAAGACAAAGTAGACTTTAAAATAAAGACTATTACAAGAGACAAGGAGGGCCACTATATAATGATCAAGGGATCAATCCAAGAAGAAGACATAACAATTGTTAATATCTATGCACCCAGCATAGGAGCACCTCCATACATAAGGCAAATGTTAACAGCCATAAAAGGGGAAATCAACAGTAACACAATAATAGTAGGAGACTTTAGCACCCCACTTACACCAATGGACAGATCACCCAAACAGAAAGTAAATAAGGAAACACAACTTTAAATGACACATTAGATCGGATGGACTTAATTAATATTTATAGGACATTCCATCCAGAAACAACAGAATACACTTTCTTCTCAAGTGCTCATGGAACATTCTCCAGGATAGATCACATCTTGGGTCACACATCAAGGCTCAGTAAATTTAAGAAAATTGAAATCATATCAAACATTTTACCGACCACAACGCTATGAGACTAGATATCAATTACAGGAAAAAAAACCTGTAAAAAATATGAACATATGGAGGTTAAACAGTATGCTACTAAACAACCAAGTGATCACTGAAGAAATCCAAGAGGAAATCAAAAAATACCTAGAAAAAAATTACAATGAAAACGCAATGACTCAAAACCTATGGGATGCAGCAACAGCAGTTCTAAGAGGGAAGTTTATAGCAATACAGTCCTACCTCAAGAAACAAGAAAAATCTCAAGTAAACAACCTAACCTTACACCTGAAGCAATTAGAGGGAGAAGAAAAACAACAACAACAACAAGAAAAACCCCAAAGTAAGCACAAGGAAAGGAATCATAAAGATCAGATCAGAAATAAATGAAAAAGAAAGGAAGGAAACAATAGTAAAGATCAATAAAACTAAACGCTGGTTCTCTGAGAAGATAAGCAAAATTGAAAAACTATTAGCCAGATTCATTAGGAAAAAAGGGAGAAGACTCAAATCAACAGAATTAGAAAGGAAAAAGGAAAAGTAACAACTGACAATGCAGAAATACAAAGGATCATGAGAGACTACTACAAGTAACTATATGCCAATAAAATGGACAGCCTGGAAGAAATGGACAAATTCTTAGAAAAGTACAACCTTCCAGGACTGAAACAGGAAGAAACAGAAAACATGGACAGAAAAATCTGAAGCACTGAAACTGAAACTGTGATTAAAAATCTTACAGCAAACAAAAGCCCAGGACCAGATGGCTTCACAGCTGAAGTCCATCAAACATTTAGAGAAGAGTTAACACCTATGCTTCTCAAACTCTTTCAAAATGTAGCAGAGGGAGGAACTTCCAAACTCATTCTATGAGGCCACCATCTCCCTAATAACAAAACCAGACAAAGATGTCACAAAAAAAGAAAATTACAGGCCAATATCACAGATGAACATAGATGCAAAAACCCTCAACAAAATGCTAGCAAACAGAGTCCAACAGAATGTTAAAAGGATCATACACCATGATCAAGTGAGGTTTATCCCAGAAATGCAAAGGTTCTTCAATATAGGCAAATAAATCAATGTGATACTCCATATTAACAAACTGAATGATAAAAACCATATGATAATCTCAATAGATGCAGAAAAAACTTTTGACACAATTCAACTCATATGTATGATAAAAACACTCCAGAAAGTAGTCATAGAGGGAACTTACTTCAACATAATAAAGGCCATATATGAAAAACCCACAGGTAACATCATTATCAATGGTGAAAAACTGAAACCATTTCCACTAAGATGAGGAACAAGAAAAGGTTGCCCACTCTTACCATTATTATTCAACATAGTTTTGGAAGTTTTAGCCACAGCAATCAGAGAAAAAAAAGGAATAAAAAGAATCCAAATTGGAAAAGAAGAAGTAAAATTGTAACTGTTTGCACATGACATGATACTATACATAGAAAGTCCTAAAGATGCCAGAGGAAACTAGAGATAATCAATTAATTTGGTAAAGTTTCAGGATACAAAATTAATGCACAGAAATCTCTTGCATTCCTATACACTAACAACGAAAAATCAAAAAGAGAAATTTAGGAAGCAATCCCATTTACCATCACAATAAAAAGAATAAAATACCTAGGAATAAACCTACCTAAGGAGGCAAAAGACCTGTAGGCAGAAAACTATAAGAGACTGATGAAAGAAATCAAAGATGATACAAACCGATAGAAAGATATACCATGTTCTTGGATTGGAAGAATCAACATTGTGAAAATGCCTATACTGCCCAAAGCAATCTCAGTGCAATCCCTATCAAATTACCAATGGCATTTTTCACAGAACTAGAACAAAAATTTTACAATTTGTGTGGAAACACAAATGAACCCAAATAGCCAAAGCAATCTTGAGAAAGAAAAATGGAGGTGGAAGATCATGGTCCCTGACTTCAGACTATACTACAAAGCTACAGTAATCAAGACATTATGGTACTGGCACAAAAACATAAATATAGATCAATGGAAAAGGACAGAAAGCCCAGAGATAAACCCACACACATATGGTCACTTTATCTTTGACAAAGGAGGCAAGAATATACAATGGAGAAAAGACAGCCTCTTCAATAAGTGGAGCTGGGAAGACCTGACAGCTACATGTGAAAGAATGAAATTAGAACACTTCCTAACACCATACACAAAAATAAACTCAAAATGGATTGAAGACCTAAAGGTAAGGGCAGACACTCTAAAACTCTTAGAAGAAAACATAGGGAGAACACTCTATGACATAAATGACAGCAAGATCCTTTTTGACCCACCTCCTAGAGTAATGGAAATAAAATAAAAAATAAACAAATGGGACCTAATGAAACTTAAATATTTTGCTCAGCAAAAGAAACCACAAACAAGACAAAAAGACAACCCTCTGAATGGGAGAAAATATTTGCAAATGAATCAACTGACAAAGGATTAATCTCAAAAATATACAAGCAGCTCAATATCAAAAAAACAAACAACCCAATCCAAAAATGGACAGAAGACCTAAATAGACATTTCTCCAAAGAAGACATACAGATTGCCAGCAAACACATGAAAAGATGCTCAACATCACTAATCATTAGAGAAATGCAAGTCAAGCCACAATGAGGTATCACCTCACAACAGTTAGAATGGCCATTATCAAAATAGCTACAAATAATAAATACTGTAGAGAGTGTGGAGAAAAGGGAACCCTCCTGCCCTGTTGCTGGGAATGTAAATTGATATAGCCACTGTGGAGAACTGTATGGAGTTTCCTTAAAAAACTAAAGGTAGAACTACCATATGACTCAGCAATGCCATTCCTGGACATATACCCTGAGAAAACCATAATTCAAAAACGTACATGTACCACAATATTCATTGCAGCACTATTTACAATTGCCAGGACATGGAAGGAGCAACCTAAATATCCAGTTACATATGAATGGATAAAGAAGATGTGGCACATATATACAATGGAATATTAGCCATAAAAAGGCATGAAATTGAATGATTTGTAATGAGGTGAATGGACCTAGAGTCTGTCATACAGAGTGAAGTGAGTCAGAAAGAGAAAAAACAAATACCATATGCTAACGCACATATATGAAACCTAAAAAAACAATACTGATGAACCTAGTGGCAGAGCAGGAATAAAGACACAGATGTAGAGAACAGACTTAAAGACATGGGGTGGGGAGGGGAAACTGCTATGAAGTGAGAGAGTAGCACTGACATATGTACACTACCAAATGTAAAATGGATGGCTAGTGAAAAGCTCCTGCTTAGCAGAGAGAGATCACCTAGATGCCTTTTGATGACCAACAGGGGTGGTATAGGGAGGGTGGGAGTAAGGTTCAAGAGGGAGTGGATATGGGGATATATGTATACATATAGCTGATTCACTTTTTATACAGCAGAAACTAACACAACACTGTAAAGCAATTATACTCCAATACAGATGTAAAAATTGTTTTTTTTAAAGTGAACAAATCATAAATGAACAGCTGAGTTAAATTTTACAAACTTAAACATGCTCTTATGACCACCCCCTAGATCAAGAAATAGCACAAAATTAGCACTGTCCTGGTAACTGTCCTGACTTCTATCACAACTGCTTACTTT
The DNA here is from genome assembly GCF_949752795.1 of Hyperoodon ampullatus. Lineage (NCBI taxonomy): Eukaryota > Metazoa > Chordata > Mammalia > Artiodactyla > Ziphiidae > Hyperoodon > Hyperoodon ampullatus. The sequence goes on along the minus strand of NC_136915.1, from coordinate 121,543,743 downwards.
TACCTAATTTTGAACTTTCTATAAATAGAACATACAGTATTGCATTATTATGTATGGCTACCTTTGCTCAGTTTTGTTTGTGAGGACCCTTCTTCTTGTGTGTAGTAGTATTTAGTTTGTTTTTTTCATTATTATATAGTGTTCCATTGCATAAATATATCATTAGTAAATTTATATAAATATACCAGTATTAATTTATCTGTTGTACTGTTGATAGAGATTCCAGTTACATATTTCTTTTTGTGTTTTGGATAAACTTAAATGTGTATTTTTGTTTGTCATATATCTTGGAGTAAAGTTAGTGGGTTGTAGCCATTTGTCTGCTTATCTTTATTAGATACTGCCAAGCTGTTTTCCAAAGCAGCTGGACCACTTTACACCCCTACAGTGTATGAGATTTCTAGTTGCTCCACATTTTCATCAACTTCAGCATTGTCAGTTTTTGTGTTTTTTTTTTTTAAAGTTAAGTCTTTCTGGTGAGTGTGTACTGAGTTCATTGAGATTTTAATTTGCATTTCCCTGATGTCTACTGATATTGACCAATTTTTCAAATACTATTGGGCATTTGGATATTCTTTATTGGAACTCTGTACTCCTATTGACTTGGAGGAGTCCTTTACTTATACAGGTTATGAGTCTTATTTTGAATATATCAATGGCAAATATCTCCTTCCACTATGTTGTTTGCCTCTTCACTCTCTTAATGGTGTCTCTTTTTTTTCTTATTGTAGTAAGAAACCTTAACATGACACCTGCCCTCTTAAAAAATTTTTAAGAATACAATACAGCATTGTTAACTATAAGCACTATATTGTATGACAGATCTCTAGAATTTATTCATATTACATAACAGAAACTTTATACCTGTTGGATAACAACTCCCCATTTTCCCCATCCCTAGCTGTGGCAATCACTAGTCTACTCTCTGCTTCTATGAGTTCAACTCTTTTAGATACCTCATGTAAGTGAAATCATGCAGTATTTGTTCTGTGACTGGCTTATTTTACTTAGCATAATGCCCTCAAGGTCCATCATTTTCCTGCACACAGCAGGATTTCTTTCTTTTTAAAAGTTGAATGATATTCCATTGTATATATATGTGTATATATATATATATATATATATATATATATATATATATATATAGTACTATACTTTCTTTATCCATTCATCCATCAATGGACATTTAAATTTTGTACACGTTTTGGTTATTGTGAATAATGCTACAATGAATGCAGATATTTCTTTCAGATAGTGACTTCATCTCCTTTGGCTGTATACACAGAAGTAGGATTGCTAGAATATATGGTAGCTCTATTTTTAATATTTTGAGGAATCTTCATACAGTTCCCCAGAGTGGCTGCCATTTTACATTTTCACAGCAGTGTGCAAGTGTTCCAATTATTTCACGTCCTCACCAACACTCATCTTTTGTTTTTTAGTTAATATCCATCTTAACAAGTGTGACCTGATATGTCATTGTGGTTTTGGCTTGCATTTTTCTGATCAGTATTGATGTCGAGCACCTTTTCCTATACCTGTTGTCCATTTGTATGTTTTCTTTGGAGAAACATCTATTCAAGTTCCTTGACCATTTTTAATCAGATTATTTGTTTTTGTTTACTGTTGAGCTATGAGTTCCATATATATTTTGGATATTAAATCATTATAAGAAATATGGTTCACAATTATTTTTCCCCCATTTTCACTCTGTTGATTGTTTTGTTTCCTGTGCAGAAACTTTTTGGTTTGATGTAGTCCAATTTGTCTATTTTTGATTTTGCTTCTTGTGCTTTTGGTGTCATTAAAACAGTATGATACTGGCACAAAAACAGACATATAGACCAATGGAATAGAATAGAGAGCCTAGAAATAAACCCATGCATATATGATCAACTGATCTTTGACAAGCCAGGAATATACAATGAGGAAAGAATAGTCCCCTCAACAAATGGTGTTAGGAAAACTATGTATTCACAGGCAAAAGAATGGAATTGGACCTATATTTTACCCCATACAAAAAATCAACTCAAAATGGATTAGAGATTTAAATGTAAAATCTGAAACTGTAAAATTCCTAGAACAAAGGGAAAACCTCCATGACATTGGTCTAGGCAATGGTGTCTTTTACGTACATACATTCTTCCTTTAATGTAATATAGTTTTTAGTCTTTTCCTTTAAAATAGTACTTTATGTGCCTTTCAAAGAAAATCTTCATCTACCCTGAAGTCACAAAGTTATCCTCTTATGCTATCCTCAATTAGCGTTATTATTTTTAGTTTTTAGATTTATAGTTAATCTAGTACTGAATTTTGTTTATACTATGAAGTCAAGGTCAACATTCTTTTTTTATCCTTATGTTTATTCAATAAAATAAGTACATTTTATATGTGATTTTTCTTTCTCTAGTACACTGCAGTATTATTTTTACCAGAAAAGTCTCATATGACCAGAAAATGTGTTTTTGTTTTTAGAATTTCTATTTTGTTTGACTAGATTGTCCATTTTTCCACTTGTCAAAAGTGTTTTAATTCCATTAATTTTATAGGTCTTGATATCAGACAAAGTAAGTACTCCATACTTTGTTACTCTTCCTCAAGATTATCTAGCCACTGTTTAGATTTTGCATTTTCAATTGTCATTCCACTAAAAATCTGATGAGAATATGATTGAGATTGTACTGAATGTATTAATGAATATGGGACATATTGCTATCTTTCCAATATTGAATCTTCCAATTAAGAAACATGATACTTCCCTCAATTTATTTATATCTTTTTTGATACCAGTCAAAAATGTTTTGTAGTTTTTTATATCTTTATCTTGTGCATATTTTCCTAAATTAATTCCTAGGTATTTTATGCTTTTCAAAATTACAATAAATGGTATTCTTTTAATCTCATTTTCTAATTTTTGGTTGACATAAGGGATTATAATTAATTTTTATATATTGACATTATATCTAGCAACCTTACTACATCAGTTAACTAATTATATTTAGATGAGATTCTTTTGGATTTTTAATTAATCAAGTTATCTGCAATTAATGATACTTCTATTTCTTCTATTCCAATTCTTATATATTTTCTTTCTTTTTTCATTTTTATGCATTGTCTGGGACTGTAGGAGATAGAAATATTTAGTAGACATTTTTGGCTCATATTTTATTTAGATTTTTCATATATAATCATGAAAGAAATTGGGGCAGATTTTCCTTTCTCATAGAGTCCTGGTCAAGTTTTGGTAATAAAGTTATGCTTACCTCATTTAAAAGATTTGGGGGAGTTTTCCATCATTTATATTCTTGGGAATATTTTTCTACATTTATATATTTTAGGAACATTTCTATTTTGAAGAACAAATAGTCTCAAGATACAAAAATAAGATTGCTATTTATTTCTTTCTTAAATGTTTGAGAGAATTCACCATTGAATTGATTTGGGCCTGTAGATTTCATTTTGGGAATGTTTTAATTGCATAATTATAATAATAAATACAAGACATTCCAAATTGTCTACTTCTATTTTCTCAGTCCTAATATGTTGTGATTTTTTAATAGGAATTTTAAGGTTTATAATACCTTTTAACTTTTTCATGTCTGTAGGCTCTTTAGTGATATTCTCTTTTTCATTTCTGATATTAATAATCTTTGTTTTTTTCTTTTTCTAACTTGAATGGATTTTTTTGGTTCTATTTTTAAAATATTTTGTCCCCAAATCATCTTTTGTCTTTGTTTATTTTCTTGGTTTCTTTGTTTTTATTTTATTAATCTCTGATTATATCTTTTCCCTCCTTCTACTTCCTTTGGCATTAATTTGCTATTCATTTTCTAACCTTGACGTAGAAAATGTGTCATTGATTTTCAGCCTTTCTCCCTTTCTTTTGATATATAAATTTCAAGCTATAACTTTTCTTTAGGCACAGCTTAGCTGAACTATGAAAATTTTAGTTTATATTTTTAATTCACTAAAAGAAGATAACATATTCTGAATAAGTTCACTCTTTTTTTAAAATTTTTATTAGAGTATAGTTGATTTACAATGTTGTGTTAGTTTCAGATGTACAGCAAAGTGAATCCATTATACATTTACATATATACACTTTTCTTTTTTTATAGATTATTTTCCCATATAGGCCATTACAAAGTATTGAGTAGAGTTCCCTGTGCTATACATCAGATTCTAAGTAGTTATCTATTTTACATATAGTAGTGTGTATATGTCAGTCCTAATCTCCCAATTTATTCCTCTCCCCCTTACTCCCTGGTAACCATAAGTTTGTTTTCTACATCTGTGATTCTACCTCTGTTTTGCAAATAAGTTCATTTGTTTCCTTTCTTTTAGATTCCACATATGAATGATATCATATATTTGTCTTTCCATGTCTGACTTACTGCAGTCAGTGAGAGAATCTTTAGATCCATCCATGTTGCTGCAAATGGCATTATTTTGTTCTTTTTTAATGGCTGAGTAATATTCCATTGTATATATGTACTGTATCTTCTTTATCCATTCCTCTGTTGATGGACATTTATGTTGCTCCCATGTCCTGGCTATTGTAAATAGTGCTGCAATAAACACTGGGGTACATGTATCTTTTTGAATTATGGCTTTCTCCGGGTATATTCCTAGGAGTCAAATTGCTGGGTCAAATGGTGGTTCTATGAATAAGTTCCCTCTTATGAAATATGCTGAAACTTGTTTTATACCCCAGCATGTATATGGTATGTTAGGATACCATAATATTTCATATGAACTTGAAAAGAATGTGTATTTTGCAGTTGTTGTATATAGTGTTTTAAATATATCTAATAGGTCCAACTTTTTAATCATATTGTTCAAATAGTCTGTATATTTTGTGTACTTTTTTCTGTTAGTTACTGAGACCTAAGTTAAAGACTCACTCTACAATTGTGAATTCACCTATCTCCCTTTAAATCTGTCAATTTTGCTGTTTAATTTGAAACATATAAATTTATAATTATATTTTCCTGATGGATTGAGTATTTTATCATTATGAAACGTCTCTTTTCATCTTTGTTAATGCTTCTTGACTAAAAGCTATTCTGTCTTATGTTAGTAAAGCTAAACCAGCTTCTTTCATTTAAATATGAGACATAAGAACAGATATAGTAATCAAAACAGTATGGTACTGGCATCAAAACATATAGCGATGGAATAGAACTGAGAGCCCAGAGGTAAAACCCAAGCAACTAATATTTGACAAGGAAACCACAAATACTTAATGTGAAAAAATTATTATAAATAGTGCTAGGAAACTGGAAATTCACAAGCCAAAGAATTAAATTGGACCCCTTTGCTACAGCACTCACAAAAATTAACTCAAAATGAATTAAGTTTTTAAATGTAAGACCTGAGACTATGGAACTCCCAAAAGATAACATAGGGAAAAATCTACTTGACATCAAGTTTGGCGATAATTTTTTTGGAAATGTTACAAAAAGCCAAACAACTCTGTAAAAATCAACAAGTGGGACTATATCAAGCTAAAAAGGTTTCGCACAGCAAAAGAAATAATCAATAAAATGAAAATGCAACCCATGGAATAGGAGAAAATATTTGTAAACCACATATCTAATAAGAGATTAAAATCAAAATATATAAAGAACACACAACTCAATATCAAAGCATTCTGATTAAAAATGGGCAGGGAAGGTCTTCCCTGGTGGTGCAGTCATTGAGAGTCCGCCTGCTGATGCAGGGGACACGGGTTCGTGCCCCAGTCTGGGAAGATCCCACATGCCGTGGAGCGGCTAGGCCTGTGAGCCATGGCCGCTGAGCCTGCGCGTCTGGAGCCTGTGCTCTGCAATGGGAGAGGCCACAACAGTGAGAGGCCAGCATACCACAAGAAAAAAAAAAGGGCAGGGAAAAGCATTTGACAAAATTCAACATCCTTTCATGATAAAAATTCTCATCAAATTGGTACAGAGGGAACATATCTCAACATAATAAAGATTACTTATGACAAATCTATAGTTAACATCATATTCAATGGGGAAAAGCTGAAAGTTTTTCCTCTAAAATCAGAAACAAGACAAGGATGTCCACTCTCACCACTTATATTTAACATTGTATTGGAAGTTCTAACCACAGCAGTCAGAAAAGAAAAGGAAATAAAAGGCATCCACATCAGAAGAGAAGTAAAACTGTCACTATTTGCAGATGGCATGATACTATATATAAAAAACCCTAAAGTCTCAACCATATGTATATATATACATATATATGTATATGTGTATATCAATATACATATATATATATATACACATAAAACTGAATCACATTGCTGTACACCTGAAACTAACACAACATTGTAAATCAACTATACTTCAATAAAAAAAATTTTAAAAAAACACAGAACCAAAGAACAATCAGTTAGAGAGGCTTCTAGAATTTGAACTTCTGTGCACTGGTTGGATGCTGATTAACAGGAGGCCCTTAGGGGTGATGAAGTTTCTTTTTTTCCTAATCTGGTGGATGCAGGCTTATGTGAAGTTTAGATTACTATTTAAGTCTTTCACTTAATTTTAATGAGTGCTGAGAATTTCTAGAATACTTATGATCAAATATAAGGACAAAAATATTGACCACATCAGAGGGAAATTAAAAAATCTATTTGATAATTAATATTAGCCACATTTTTGTTATGCCTCCTCCATTATTAAATATATACATAAGAAGTAATTATAAACAGTTTGGCTAAATTGTATACCTATTATTACAATTCTAGATTTTTTTTGAGCTCCAGATGTGCATTTCCAACTGTCTGGTGGATGTCACCATCATCATCTCATCACCTTCATTGTTCCTAACATATAATGCATGCTAGGCACCTGTTAAGCATTCTCCATTTAATGATTATATAATTTAATCCTTGCAACAACCTCTGAAAAAATTCTATTATTGCCCCCATTTTACAGATATATTTATTATTTTAAACTTTTTTTTTTAAAGTTGATTGTCCAGGATCATCGAGCCACTTGGTGAAAGAACTAGGATTTGAGTGTAGATTTGGCTAACTCTAAAAGTCCATGTCTTAATCATTACTATACTCTAATGTTTGTGAGTCCTTAAAAAACTCTCCCTCTTGATTTCTTATGTCATTTTATGTCATCATCATATTTCTCAGCTCTTTAAGAAAACCTCCTGGTCACTCCTGAAAGTTCATTTTCCCCAAATCACTATACACAATCAGTTGTCAAAACTGACTTCACATCCGCAAATCATCTCACGTCTGTCGTGAGTCAAACTCTGGGTCAGATTTTCATGAATGTATTTGGGAGCTGTTTAATAATCTACTAAATATCTTCTAGTTTATAGTCCACTAATTCATTTCACAATTTGTTGCTGGATTAATTTTATATTGTGCCATTTTGGTCTTGTCACTCTATGCTCAAAAAGCTCTCACTGGCTGTCTATGATCTGATAGATATACCTCAAACTACTATAGCCAGATACACTAAGTCTTTTTAATAACACGGAACCAAACTACCTCAAAATAATCTTTTTATTTTAAGATAAACATGGATATTGAAAACCACAGAAATCAAATATATAGCTTAATGGATTATTATAGGTCAACACACTGAGATCAAATAACAGAAACTTGTCAGCCATCACAGAAGCCCCTTCATAGACCTCTGTCACAAACACATTTTTATCCTTCCTGCCAGAAGCAACTATTATCTTGATTTTCATAATGATCATTTCTATGTATTTTTCCTTTCAACCTTTTACCACTAAAACATACATTGCTAGACGCTATATAGTTTTAAAATCTTGTTTTAAGTCTCTTTAAATGTATAGGTTCCTCCTCTATTCTTTTTATTTCTTATAATTTATCTGTTGGAGAACACAGGCCACTTGACCCATAGAGTATCCCATAGACTGGATTTTCCTGATTGCCTACTCTTCGTGTGGCTCAACATGTTCCTCTGTCTTTGGTATTTCCTTCCAACTGACAGTTGAATCTAGAGACTGGATCCGACTCAGGTCTATCTGTTTAGTAAGACTATAATTTTTGTCAAGACAAAATGAAGTACAAAATGTCTGATCCCAGCAGCCATTGATGTTTAGTGCATGTATTTATCCATTCATTAGGGATTGGAAATGCTGCCATTCTAACTCTATCATTTCTTTTCCATGTCTTCATTGGAATACATTTGTGAAGAGATATCTTCCGTTATACTCTTTGGTTACTCAGTAATACAGTTCATACTAAAAGGCAGATAAATGCTATTTTCTTTTCTGGTTTTCAAGGTAATTGATCAATTCCTTATCATTTGATTTGAAGGTGATACATTCATATTGAACTAATATATTTAAAGATATTTCACCAGTTGGAATAAATTGCAATTATTATTTTTATTGAAGTTCAAATTGACCAATCTTTGGCTAGTGAGAGCCTCTCCAAGTTACCTTCTGTGTTTATTTTTGTTGTTTTGTTTTGTTTATTTATTTATTTATTTATTTAACATCTTTATTGGAGTGTAATTGCTTTACAATGGTGTGTTAGTTTCTGCTTTATAACAAAGTGAATCAGTTATATATATATATATATATATGTGTGTGTGTGTGTGTGTGTGTGTGTGTGTTCCCATATCTCTTCCCTCTTGTGTCTCCCTCCCTCCTACCCTCCCTATCCCACCCCTCTAGGTGGTCACAAACCACTGAGCTGATCTCCCTGTGCTATGCGGCTGCTTCCCGCTAAAGAATTCTTGCAGTAATGCCTAATTCCAAGTCCAAGATAGAAATGTATAAGATGAACTTGGAGCATCTTTTAACACCAGATAGCAAGGAATCTATCAGATGGAGGCTACTAGAGTATGTCAAAAGAACCCAGAAGGCCGAAGGGAAATTTCTTCCAGCGGCCTGCTGGGTTCTTTTGACATACTCTAGTAGCCTCCATCTGATAGCTTCCTTGCTATCTGGTGTTAAAAGATGCCTCAAGTTCATCTTATACATTTCTATCTTGGACTTGGAATTAGCCATTCCTGCAAGAATTCTTGGTTTCTTTTAGTGAGAATGGTATTTTAAGATTATGGTCTATACTTTAAAGGATGCTCATTGCTGTCAGTTAGTCATTGGGAGCTCATCTACTTTTATACATCTATGAATTATTTATTTATTCTATCATTTTTGGCATTTAATATAAGCAAGATATTTGGAAGGTGGTATGAAGATTCAAAGACGATAACACACAGATCCTAACCTCAAGGAACTTAGAAGTTAATAATCAAACCAGTAAAATCCTAGGTGTATAAAAATGGTTATAATGAAACACTGATGATGAGACTTATTTATATGTATCAGACACTATTCTATATATTATTTTTAATTAACTCATTATCACAATAATCCTATAAAGTAGGCATTATTATTATTACCATTTTAATGATAAAGGAACAACAAGCCCTAAGTAAGTTGCTCAAGGTAACATAACAAGGAATGGGAATTCAAAGTCAGTCCCCATCTATCTTTTTTAAAAAACAATTTTATTAATATATAGTTTATATACCTTATAATTAACCCATTTAAAGTGTAAAATTAAACAGTTTGTAATATATTTACAGATATGTACAACTATCACTACATTCAATTTTAGAACGTCCTAATCAGCCTCAAAAGAAATCCTGTATACTTTAGTTATCACCACCCTCTAACTCTCAGCCACACCCTCCACCTCCCCAAGTTTTAGGCAACTACTAGTCTACTTTCTGTCTCTATAAATTTTCCTATTCTGGACATTTCATATAAATAAAATCATATAATATGTTTTTTTGTGTGTGACTGGCTTCTTTCATTTAGTATGATGTTTGCAAGATTCATCTAAGTTGTAGCATGTATCAGCCTTAATTCCTTTTATGTCTGAATGATGTTCAGTTGTGAAGATATATCACGTTTTATGTATTCATTCATCAGTTGATAGACACTGTTTTCACCTTTTGTTTATCATGAAGATTGCATCTATAAACACTCATGTACAAATTTCTATGTGGACATATTTATCTTGGGTGAATACCTAGGGATAGAATTGCTGGGTCTTATGGTAACTTTATGTTTAATCATTTGAGGAACTGTCAGACTGTTTTCCAAAGTGGCTGCATTCTCACCAGTAGAGTATGAGAGTTCCAATTTTCTACATGCTTTCCAACAAGTTATTATCTGACTTAAAAAAATTCTAGCTATCTTAGTGGGTGTTGAATAGTATCTCATTTTGGTTTGGATTTGCATTTCCCTGATGACTAATAGTGCTGAGTTTCTTTTCACATGTTTATTAGCTATTTGTATACCTTTCTTGATTCATCTCCTTTGCCTAAATTCAATTGGCTTGTCTTTTGATTACAAAGTTGTAAAAGTCCTGTATATGTTTTGGATACAAAACCTTTATAAGAGATACAATTGTAAATAATGTCTTCCATTCTGTGGATTGATCTTTCTATTTTCTTGATGCTGTCCTTTTAAACACAAATTTTAAAATTTTTATGAAGTCTTATTTATCTATTTTTTGTTGTTGTTTTTGGTGGTGGTGTTGTTGCTTAAGCTTTTGGCTTCATATATAAAAATCCTTTGCCAAATCCGAGGTCATTAAGATTTGCTCTTGTGCTTTCTTCCAAAAGTTTATACTTTTAGCTCTCACACATAGGTCTTTGATCCATTTTGAATAAGTGTTTATATATGGTGTGAGGTAAGGGCCCAACTTGACTGTTTTTCATGTGGCTATCCAGTTATTCCAGCATCATTTGTTAAAAAAAAAAGGGGGGGGGAGGACTATTTTTTCTCCTTTGAATGGCCTTAGAATCTTTGACTAAAGTCAGTTGGTGACCATATATGCATGGGTTTATTTCTGGAATCTCAATTTTATTTTATTTATCTTTATGTCTATCCTTGTGCCATGTCACACTGTCTCGACTACGGTTGCTTTGTAAAACTTTTGAAATCAAGAAGTGTGAGTCCTGCTTTATTCTTCTTTTTTAATATTGTTTGACTATTCTGGATTCCTTCCAATTTCATATGAATTTTAGAATCAACTTGTCAATTTCTATGAAGAATTCAGCTGGGATTCTGATAAAGACTGCTGAATTTGTAGATCAGTTTGGGGAGTATTGGCATACTGACAATATTAAGTCATCCAATTCATGAATATGAGGTGTTTTTCAATTGTTTAGATCTTCTTTAATTTTTCTCAACAACATTTTGTAGTTTTCAAGACTGTAATTTTACACTTCTTTTATTAAATTTACTCCTCAGTACTTTATTCTTTATGATACTGTTGTAAATTGCATTGCTTTATTAATTTAAATTTCAGATTGTACATTGCAAATGGATAGAAATAAAATTGATTTTGTATATTGATGTTGTATCCTGCAACCTTGCTGAACTTGTTTATTAGTTCTGATAGATTTTTGGTGGATTACCTAGGACTTTCTATGTATAATATCATGTCATCAATGAGTAGAAATAACTTTACTTCCTTCTTTCCAATCTGGATGGCTTTTATTTATTTCTCTTGCCTAATTGCCCTGCCCTATACTACATGACGTAGAAATGGCAGGGACAGACATCTATGTCTTAGTCTTGATATTAGAGAGAAATATCCAGTCTTTCACCATTAAGTATGATGTTAACTGTGAGTTTTCCATAGATGTCCTTTGTCCAGTTGAAGACAATCCTTTCTATTCCTAGTTTTCTGAGTGTTTTTATCATGAAAGTATATTGCACATACGTTTTCTGTGTCTGTTAAGATGATCATGTGATTTTTGTTTTCATCCTATTGATAGGATGTATTAATTTTTTTGATTTTTAAACCATAATTAATCTCCTAGAGATAAATCCCATTTAGTCATGGTGGACAATTCTATTTTATATATTGTTAGGTTTGGTTTGCTAACATTTTAAGATTTTTGTATCTATATTCATGAGATATTGGTCTGTAATTTTCTTTCTCCTGATGTCTTTGTCTGATTTTGGTATCAGGATAACACTGGCTTCATAAAATAAAATGAGAAATATTTCCTCTTCTTCTATTTTTGAAAGAGGTTGTGGAGAATTGATATTACTTCTCCAAATGTTTGGTAAAACTTAGTGGTGAGGTCATTTGAGCCTGGGCTTTTCCTGGTGTAATTTTTTTAAATTACAAATTTGATGTCTTCATTTGTTATAGGTCTATTCAGATTGTTTCTCTCTTCTTGAGTCAGTTTTGGTAGTTTGTGTCTTTCTAGCAGGACCTGAATTTTTAACCATTCTTTAGCGGCATTTGGAAGAGTTTTTTTATATTTATATGCAGAGAATTGGTGGTACAGGTGGTATAGCTGATTGGTTGTTTCTAACTAGTATCCATTGGCTGTAATATATGTGTAAATATAAGGGAATAACATATATATAGTTATATAATATAATACTATAATATATAATATATATTATATATAATACTATTGTATTACATATATAAAATACTGTTATAGAATACTATTATGTGAGTAATATATAGTATATGTTATGTGTAATAGATAATATATTAAGTACATATAATGCTGGCTGTTAAATACTTTTAGTATTACCCCATAAATTATAGCCATATGCCAGATAAACACACTTGCACATCATTCTTTTTCTCTATTATGTTTCTTTTTATCCTTTTGTTACATATTATAAAATGGGAGTAAGGACTCTTTAGAAGTGATGATACAGCAAAGTGATGGGATATATTAGCCGAGAAAAGGTGAATAATGGTCATTCAGAATACAATGGATTTGGAAGTCCCTACCACCTAGAAGGTATAAAACCCTCATTGATATTTTTCCTCCTGAACTTCATCCTCTATTACAAACTACTCTTGATAAAGGAGATAAACCCACTCTCTTAGTAAATATGATGCTATCTCAGTCTGAGGAGCTAGTCAAAGGTGAAATTGACACTGAAGTCTTCTCTTAGGTAATGATTAATGAATCTAATATATATTGTTAATTCACAGTCCATTTCCCATCCCCCAACTTCTAATTTTCTGGTCCAACTGATTAAAGCCAAATTAAAGGAGACCATCACCACAAATACAGCTTTAATTCTTTATTAATTTTAATCATAAGCAACCTTTCTATTGAAACCATAATGCATTATGAATGTGTTCACAGAGAGGGGATAATATGGCAGTGATGACATTTCTTGGACCTTTTTTTTTTCATTATGGTTTAGCATCATCTTGTTCAAACAGAAAAGAGCGGACACTGATTAAATATCAGGGTTGGACTATAATGAAAGAAAAGTCCATAGCAAATATGTAGTGATTGTTTTAAATCACATGTGTGAGAGGGAGGATTTCAAGTGATAGCTCAGCAGTTACACTCGTAATCCCGACTGAGGATGCCATGTGGTTTTTCATTTGGCTTACAAAATGGAGCTGGATTTCAACAAGTCCCTGCTGGCTGGCCCACAAGCCAAGCACCACATGCCTCTGTCTTTAGTATCGGACAATATTGTTACTAATATTACAAGTTTAGAGAAAGAAGCCACTGATGGTAACCTCTACTTTGTAAAATTATGTTAACTCATTAAGGTCCTAAAACCTCCCTCAATCCGCAGCATTAATGAAGTCAAGGACAAGAATTTCCACCGCCAGTTCACCTATTACAGCAGGTCAGAAACCTTAAATGTCATCTCATTAAACGCAGACACAACCAGCTTGTGTTGTTTTGTCTGACTTTGGCCTTAAACCCAGACAGGTCTACTTTACACTACCTGACAGGAATGCAATGAAAGGGAACACCAGACAAACGTACTTTTTATGGTCAATGACTAAGACATTTTGCCTGAGCTCTGACTTGATTTTTACCTTTCTCTTATACCATGCCATATCTGTAGGCCTTTCTTATTTGCTGACCTCTATGTTTGAGGGAGCTTAGGCAAAAAGCACATGGCAAAGTCACTTAAATTATTAGAAGGAACCTATATACCTAAATATTATGTCTGACAATATGGTTAAAAAAGCTGACTGAATAAAAAACCTCCACCAAAAGTTGAACACTGCTAATTGAAAACTCTCATGATCAGTAGGTTTGTGATAAATTGGAGGGAAAGTAGAATAGAAAATAGTATGTGTTTTGTTTCTCTTATGTTCCTGAAATTATGTTGTATACTTTACAGGCATTATCTTATCCAACTGTTGGGATTGACCTTTATAGTTTCTAAGATTTTTTTTTTTTTTTGATGTGGACCATTTTTAAAGTCTTTATTGAGTCTGTTACAATACTGCTTCTGTTTTATGTTTTGGTTTTTTGGCCACGAGCCATGTGGGGTCTTAGCTCCCCGACCAGAGATCGAACCCACATCCCTTACATTGGAAGACGGATCCTTAATCATTGCACCACCAGAGAAGTCCCTGACCTCTATAGTTTCTAATCAGGTAACTAAAGTGGAAGGATTTCTGCATCAAGAATCAGATCTGTTTCAAGATCTCTCTCTCCATCTTACAGTACCTTTTTGTCAAGTTGTTTTGCCTTTCTTAGCTTCTGTTTACCCATTTAAAAAATAAGAGTAATGCTATAATACTGTCAAAGATCTTCTTCAACTTTCAGTTTCTTTAATTCCATCAGCCTCTAATAAGGTGAATTTCTTATCGATTTTATGGAACCAGTTTTTAAATTATGGACTCCTTTGAGAATCTGATAAAAGTTACTATAGTTACATTCTTTGATTTGCCTGCCCATTATCCTTTCCTTTAGGAATATTCTCCCTAATTCCATATGGTCCTAGTGGGATAGAAGGAAGCATATGGCTCAGCCTATGCTAATCATAAATTGCATTTCCCTGGGGCCAGTAATTGGTTCAAAGGGTGGATATGGGTCACATGCAGGCCAATCATAGTCTTTCCAAATAATTTTATGAATTGGAAGTAAAGAGTTGTTCCTTTATACTTCTGTAGGCTGTAGATCCAGTGCTATTTCAATCTTCCCTATGTGTGGAGAAGACAGAAGGCATGACTCTAGCAAGAAACAATGAGACAATCACAAAAAGAGACATAAAAAGGAAGTGAGGGGAGAAAGAGAGAGAGAGAGAGAGAGAGAGAGAGATTATGAGCTGATGCTATTAAAACAATAAATCCAACCAGCCTCACCCCTCAACTCCCCAGTTATGTGAGTCTATAAATTGTCTTTATCCCCTTCCCACTCCACTATTTTTTTTTGGGGTGAAGTTATGTGCTTAAACTAATTTGAGTTGGTTTCCTCTCTCATTTGATCCTATTCTTTAGACCCATAGCTCTGGACTCATTCTTCAGAAAATGAACAATGCGAAAAATTTTATCCATATAATGTATTTCCAGGGTTGGGGGGTGGAGTTCACAGATCTTATCCTCAGTTTAATAGTAATAAAAAACTTGCATTTGTGTAGTTCTTTATAAGTTACATAGCAGTTTTCTGTAAAATCTTATTCAGCTTTCATGAGAACACTGAAAGTTTTATACTATTCTTTCCATTTTGCACATAAAGGAGGGGAAGCTCAGCAGTGTTAAGTGACTTTCCTATAGTTACATAACTAGGAAGTAGTGACAAAGCTGGGTTCAGGATGCCTTTTTCCAGTTTTGCTTTCTTAGAGAGAACTCAGGAAGTAGCATGGACAGGAAAATCCTCTCTCTAAACTCTTCCATTTGCAGAATAGCAGGAGTAAAATTTAAGGTCATGATGAAAATTTACAATAATTCCTCATATTATCCCAGCCAACTTCCCATTTCTAATTGATTTTTCTCACGTTGCTTCTCCAGCTTGTGAGCATTGCTCAAACCAAATGTTTAAAAAACTTTCCCCTTGAAGATTTAATGACTCCAAATCTGTATTTGATTACTTGGTTCCATTGGGGTTTGTGCTTGTACAATGGCCAAGACAGAAGAGCAAAAAGAAATCTTGTTGGTCATGCATTATGTATCTGCTGCCACTGGATTTGGGCCGAGACCGAGACTGTGACGTCTTTACCGGGCTTAGCATTTACTTTGCGCTGTTTGCTTTGTTTGAACATACTCTCTTCAGACGGTGAGGGGTTTAACTCATGAGTCAACCATGTGCAACTGCTCACACTATAAATTCCAAGAAAAGTCAAGGAGATTTAGTTTCTGGGTTTGATCTTTAAGTGGCCAATGGATTTCATCTTCTTGTAAAGGCAGCTAAAATCCTTCCCTTCCCCTTTCCCTAGTTATCCCATCCTCCATTAGTTTCTCAGATGAGAACTGGGAGGGCCAGTGCCATGATGTTAATAAATTCTTTGGTAACATAATTAGGAGAAAAAAATTTAAACTGAGTGGGTTGGGGTGGATAGATCTGGGTCTACCGTTAATTACTTGTGTGATTCTAGATCAGCCATGTCTCTTCTCTATCCTCATTTAGTAAGATGAAATATTGGTACCAGTGATTCAAAAGACTCATCTCTTTTCTAAAATTCTATAAAATATTAACAACAGAACCATTTTATTTCATATGTAATGTAACTTGTGTTCCACTACACAGTTTTTGTCTTTGGCTCTTATTTAATTCATTGACTTTTAATTATGTATTCTAAACAGAACTCTAGATATAAAGAATTTTTTTCAGGTTGGGTGAAAATGTAATACTTTGGGGATAATATAAATTTAAATTCTGGTTAAACTGTTTGTTTTAAACATCTGTTTCAAATTATATATGAGACTGTGTGTGGATACATGTGCCTTTATCTTTCTGAAGAAACTAAAAAGTCTCTGTGAATAAGATTTGGAGAAGTTATTTTTGATTCCAGTTCACAGTTTTATTGGGGGTCTTTGATTCTATATTTTTATTGGGATATTAGTGGATGGTATATTTGGGATACTTTCAGGTTTAGTTTAAAATCCTCCCACTTCTTATTCTCTAGAACCAGGTAGAATACACAGCAAATATAACTACCATTATAAAACAAAATTGAAATAGCATAATTAATTTGGATATCAGAAACCATAAGCTCCCTTTATATATACCTCTCTTCTACTATGACCACAGATGCTAATTGCTCATGATATTATTCTATAGATCAAAAGTAATTTTCACAAATTATTTTAATTATATTTTTAGGCATGTAAAGAAAGCTTCAATTTGGTGAATTCTAATTGTATTACTCTGTTGTTAAAACAAAAACTCCTTTATGACTCCCTACTCTCTATTAATGATAGTGAAAATATCTCAGCTTGTCATCCAAGATTCTTCATAATCTGGCAGCACCCAACATTTAAGTCACATTTTACCTAAATTCTAGTAATTTCCAGCCAAATACTACTCCATTATTTATTCAACACATCTTGCACTTTCCCATTGATATGCCTTTTGCTCATTCTCTGTTCATTAAAAATTTACCAATTCTTAAAGTGTGAGCCAAATGCTACTTCCTTCATCAATCTATCTCAGATCCTTCTAATGTGAACTAATTCCCCTTTCCCTCCCCATATCTGTGTTCTCACAATATTTTGTTGGTACTTTTTGTGGCATTTAGCACAACTGTCTTATATAATAGCTCATGCTAGAGAGCTGATATAGAATTGTCTTCTGATTAAAGGATAGCCAATATATGAAAAAATAAAAACTTTTAAAACAGATTTACTAGGAAATGATTATTTTCATAGCAAGATTCTTAGGCTGACAAGATAATTTGCTGTGAGATTCCTTGAAATTACAAATACTTTTAATGCGCTGAATATTATTTGATTTATCACAGATTTAACTCAACTGTATAAGACACACATCTAATGCATACATTGAGACAGTGAAAAATAAATGAGTTTCATTTTAATTCATAAAAGTCTAAAACTTAGAATCAAAGTGATAGTATAACCACTGGACCATTCCTTTTAAATGTGTACAAGAGCACATAGAGTCTGTTTCCCCAGGGAGTTCAGATTCTCTACATTAGATGGGAATCTTAGGTCCTACCTACTGTTGACTTCTTCTAGAATCTTTGAGCAGGATCATATGAGACTTGGTCATTTTATGAAACTACCAGCAGCTTTGTCTTGATCAAGGAATATAAACAACAAGAACTATTCTGGGCAGAGGGGTTGGTTGCTTTGTGCTGACAGGGAGCTAAGGAACAAGAAAAACCTTCATCTACTGATATCATGAGATATTTGGACACTGAACTATCCAAATATCTCATGATATATTTGAACATGATATATCAGATATCCTCAGATCCATTCTTCCTCCTTTTCCTGTTCCTTTCTGAGTCTCAGACAACTACAGTCCCTAGCTTCTCTTGCTTTCTGACTTCAAGGTGGGTTTGGCAAGACTGATGCAAGATTGGAAGGTGGGTGAAAGAAAATATCCAGGGCATCTTGTCTCCTCTCTCTTTACTTTATATGCTGTCTCTGGCTGTGGCTCTGTCTCCCCTATGCTTCCACCAGAGAATCACTTTATCTATGATCTTAGTTTCTGCCAAGAAAACATATCACAGTTATAGCTTGATCTAGTGACACTGGGCCCTGGGCTCTGATAACACACTCTCCTGAATATAAGCCTCTTAGTTGTGGCAATGATTTCTTGTCTTTGCTAATCTCTGGTTTGCACCACTATCTTTTTTGTGTCTCAGTTCACCTGCAGAACAAATTTTGTTTGTTAAATTTCTTCTGCTTGAAATATATAGAGTGGTTTCTGCTTTTCTGATTGGATCCTGGTTGAGACCTTCAGTTCTGAGACTCATCTTAACATAGATATGAGGACAAATTACCTCAAAAAATGAAGTCTTTTATGCTGTAGGTACATTTATATATTTTACTTTATGAGCCTTCCAATAACCCTTTAAGACAGGTCTCATTATTCCCATCTTGCTGATGATGAGGCTAGAAATAAAAAGGTTACATGAGGACTGAAAGTCAGAGATAGGGTTCATACTTGGCTTTTCTATTTCCAAATCTATTGCACAGATGGGCATAGGACTCTTCAGTGGGATAGGAAACTCAGAGTAGATCCCTTAACTTTGTCTATTTCCAAGGGGGATTGTTTGTAACTCTGAATCAGAAGATGCTTTCACAATCTTCCTACTCTTCATCTCAGAATTGACCGATGGGGATTTATACAACCTTAGTCACAGAAAGTTTTATTACAAAAAATAGTTGAAGTAAATGTAGCAGAAAAAGTTGTTTGACATTTAAATTAGGGTCAAAATTGTTCTTTCTCTTCTTGAAAAGCCTCTGCACTTTCACAGATAAGATGGTGTAGGCCAGGGTCATATGAATTACCATCGTTAGTGATGCTAAGCTTCAGATTCAACTATTCTGCTTTTGAAATGCAAGTATACTAGAGGGATTTTAAAACTACCCATGCTTGAAATCAGATTGTTTTCTCCAATAGGAAATATGAGGTCTGCTATTTGACCTTAGAATTAGAATTTTGTTCATTCATACATTCATTCATTTATTCATTCATTCATTCTATGAATATTTTTGAAACCTCCCAGATATGAGTTGTTCAGTCAGATGCTGCAAAGGTTCACTTCAAGAAGTGAACATAATAATGTTATAAAAAATACATGTATACATAAGGCCCTTCTTTTATTCCTAGAAACCAAAATCTATCCTTGCATTGGGCACCCGGTTTCCATCTCCTCCCTACATTTGTAGAGCCAGACTACTGAGATTACTTATTCTCTTGTATTTTAGTTCCTTCCTCCTGCAGGTGGTGTTTCCTTTTCAACATCTTAGTCCTTCTAGCCTTGGTCTTATGGGCTGGAACTTTCTCCTTGGCAAACTCTGCTTTTCCTCTAATGTTCTCCAAGTTCTGAAAACCTCAATTCCCTCTTGCAACATACACATATATGTATCCAATTATTGCTCACTTCCAACACAGAAGCTCAGTAACTTGTGGGACCATGAAGCTTTAGGGATCCGGACAAAGGGTAAGAAACTGGGAAATCAAAATAATTTTTGAAAGAAACAGGATATAGACTAATTTAGATTTGTGCCTCAGACTTATTGGGAAGCCCAAAGTAGAATAAAGGCTTTGAACATTGTGGGGGATGCATGAACTATCTGGAAGAGGCTGTGAATATGTTCTCTATGGCCGTAGGTGGTGGGTGATGGGTGCAAGCTCAGTACAAGAAAACCCTTTATACAACATAGAACTTTATAAAAATAGGATGGGCACTCTTTGGATCCAGTGACTTTTCTGTGCTGCAGGTACATGTAGGCATAAGTGAGATTCCACATGGTATGGCTGTCATAGAACAGATTTAAACACTGGATGGGCAGTTGGACTTTAAGATGCTTAAGGTACCTTGCAACACTGATATTATAATCTGAGGCCAACTACTTGCTGTATATTAGATAAGAGTATATTTTAGTACCAACTCTTCCCTCCTCCAGTTTGTCTATGTAATTTTAGAATATATTCCTATTCCCAAAAGCTGACTTTTTGATGTGTCTTATGTATCCATATGGAATATTCATATCAAGTATGTGATAGGCTAGAGAAAAATAAGAAACAAAAGATAAATTCTGTTAAGCTCAGCTTCATGCTTTTTCACAACCCAGCAAGGGATTCTCAAAACAAAATGCCTACATCTCTCAAGTATAGTTGTGACAAGAGGCTTTGTGAAAATCTTTTGCGACAGAAACAAAAAGGTCTGGTTCCTAGAGAGAATTATCAGAGCCTTGCCTGAGTTACTGCTGGTGGAGCCTCATCACCCAGGGCCAGCAGATAATATGATTACCTGCTGAAGTGGAACCAACTCATTTGCGTGTCAAAACCTGACAGCTCTGTGTGCCCAAGGCACATTAAACTTTTACCTTACACATGTCAGGAGTGCTTGGGCAACTGCCACCTTCTCCTCCCTTGCTCTCCAGTTTCCATTTTCTTGCTCTGTTTTTCACATCACATCTACCACAGGCAATGGGGAATGGTCTCTGCCCTTTGCCCTTTGTAGAGCCCTTTTGGCTTTATTTTCACTACTACCAACAGAGCAAGTCCTTACCCAAAAGCCTAACTTACAGGTCTAACCTTATCCCACAAAATCTACCTTGAGCTCACAGCTCTCCTTCATGTGTAATGTACTCCACTAGGACTTACGAAATCCCCCAGCTCTTCAGTCTTTGTTTTTCTTTTCTCCCCTCTGTCTGGACTGTCCTATACCCAGCAATATTTATGTGTCTCATTTCTACCTATTCTTCAAGACTCAGCTCATCTACAACTTGGAGAACCCACTATTTATCAAAGTAGTAAGGAATGTGCTGATGAGAAAAACACCAGCATCATGGAGAAGTGTCCTCTATAGACCAAGGCTGATGGAAGAACATGTCATTTCAGAACAGAACCCCTGATATAAAAGGAACTGCAAAATTTCAGACAAATAGAGGACATGGGATGGTTCTCAATGCAGGTGGAATTATCATAAGGAGCGGTAAGTTTAGAATTATAGAGGGGGGGGCAATAAAGTATTGTTAAATCTATAAAAACAAATAATATAAACCATGGAAAATGAGGGGTTTGATGTCAGATATACCAATAAATTTTCACAATCCTTTGCCTAACTTCCAGATCTGAGACAATATTCAAACTAGGAATCCACTGACTGGAGGATAGCCAAGGTCTCCAGCAAGAAGGATCCTGGAACATCATGACAAGGGTATAAGATAATGATTCCCTCAGTCCTTCCTATAGTACTACCAACAAAACAAGGACCCAGGGCCATTTACTTAGGAGATTATACACTGGGTAATATTCAAACATTTTGAGGACTGTTGGGCATAGGTTCCAGAATCACATTAATGCTTAGGAACCTGAAGAATGGTTATGCTCTTTTCCTTTAGGCTAGGACATATGGGGACTAGAAAATAAATGTAGTCCCCACCCAAGACTGAATTACAATGGAAGATCCACTGTTAGTCATTTCCCTTCTTTTATGTTTTGAATGTGCAATAGAAATAAATGTACTTGGTACTTATTGGAACTATGATATTGGTTCCTTTGCTATGGAATTTAAACTGTCATTGTGGGGAAGATCAAATGAAAACCTCTGAAACTGCCTCCACCCCAGACCAAGAGAGTAAATTTTCAAAAATCTTAAGAAAGGATTTGTAACATGTCCATCCTGTGATTCACGAAATCCAGTTGCTTGGGTCATATGACCTGGAAGAGCCTATGATGTTAGAGGAAACTGTAGTGAGAAAAGATGCCACGTGAGATTTATTGAAAGCCTATAGGAATGGACAAGAAGTGTGAATATCTTTGAATCATATATGAAGAGCCACTAGAGAGCATTTGACATGGAAGAGACACTAAATAAAAAATAGACAGAATGATTCAGACGGTTGACCTCAGCCAGCCTGTATCATTGGTCATCCCAGTGGTAGCACAATAGGTGTATGAATGGAGAAGCCATGGTGGCAGGAATGGAGGTGATGCATGATCAAGAGCATGGGCTCCCACTTTCCAAGGATGATGTAGGTACTGCTACTGGTGATTGTCCAAGTTCACAACAACAGGAACTATGCTTAGCCCTTCATACAACATTATCTCTCCGGGAACAGCTAGTCACTTGGTAGCAAGTTGACTATATTTTACTCCTTTCACCAGGATGAACTTGATTTTTCTTGACTGAAATCAACACACATTCTGGGTATGGCTTTGCTCATTCTGCCTGTAGGACTTCAGCCAGCACGACTATCAGAGAACTTCTAGAATGTTTAACTCACCATCATGGAATCTGGAGTAAAACCACATTGGACCAAGGCAACTCTTTGAAAGCAAAGGAGACCAGACCACAAGTTCCATTGCTCCTATAACATACCTATAGTCACACCCAGCAGCTGCCCTCTGTTAGAATTTAAAAAAAAATCTTTAATTTGTACTTATCTTTAGAATTTTGCTGAAAGAAAGCTCACAACCAAACCCTATTCCTGCTGTTTATTGTTGATAATACTGAGGGAAAGGGATGTTAAACAATAAACTTTTACTAAGTATGAAGGAATGAGACTAGCCTCTGGAATTACATTTTATTCCTTGAAGCTACTGTGAATACCATGTAAAATCTTCCTCCTTCAAGACATTGTCCTCTTTGGATTCTCTCTGCATCAGTCTGCATCTCTTGGGAATTGTGAGTGTGTCATTTTTCATAGGTTATCCATATTTGCTCCCTGCATACTAGCTTTCTTAATGGCATATTTCCGCACAATTACTCAGGTAAGTGATTCAGTGAAGTTGATTCTTTTAGTGTCCTAAGGCCTGTAGGCCTAATCTTCTCTACTATCTGTTTGTGTAAATAAAGTTTTATTGGATCACAGCCATGCTCATTGATTTACTTATTGTCTATGGTTGGTTTTACACTACTATGGCTCAGTTGAGTAGTTGTGAAGCCTAAAATATTCATTATCTGAACCTTAACAGAAAAAGTTTGTCAACTCCTGCTTTCAGCAAATAGCTGAAGATATCAGAACTGATTTTTGGATTCAGTGTTTTTCACCAGTGTTTCAGAGACAGATTTTTGTTTCAGATAAAAGACACAGACCACTTTGCCCACCTTGAGCAAACCCAATATGATGCCATTCTTATATGTCTCTCTTTCAAAAGTGAATATATTTTTCAGAGAGAAAATGACCTGGCAACTTGGTTCTTAAGTGTTTTGAGACGCTATTCTATATTATAGGCCGTGACAGGAGAGAAGGGTCAGAGAGTAGGCTGAGGTCATTCTATGAGGATTTCTAATATATCATTGGTTTGCTTGAGGATCACTGTGTCTGGGGTTCAACTTATGGCTCTTTTTTCATTTTCATGATACTTTTCTTACAATGAGTGTTCATCCTCTAAAATCACAGCCAACCACACCCCTCTTTGGGTTCTTTGGAAGGGTTCATTGGCAAATGTTTATCAATGTGCTCAGAAGATGGAAGCTCATTATGTCTGTGTTAAATATTATTGATTAAGTAGGGCTTCTGCTCTCTCTTCACAGTCTTTCCACTAATTATGTCCATGTTTCATTTTTCTAAGTGAATATCAATGTCACAGGGAGGATTTCCCATAGAAAAGCCAAAAGCCCAGCACTACCTCCTTTAAAACAAATAGATTTTTCATTGAAATCAACATATCTTTCTGAATCAAATAGGTTTTCATGGGGCCAATAAATTTCTTCAAAACAATATATTTTTATTACAACATATTTTGTTCAAACCAATACTTTTTGACAACCAGATATTAATGACCTCACCAGAACTATAAATTTACCCCAAAGTATGTTTTTCTCAGCAGAAAATAATTTTTCTTATACAAACACATTTTTATTTGAATCAATCCTTTTCTGAAATCAGATACATTTCTACAGGGGACAATGAGAACCTCTTTACTAAGAAATGTCATTTTGTTTAAAGGAACATGGCCTGGGTTTCAAACTTCCCTAGTGACCTAACTTACACATCTTTATTCAAAAATGAGGCAAAGGCTATTAAGGAAAATCTACGTTGTTTCCTGTCATCCAGAAATGCACAGAGGTATCAATAGATACTTCCTACAGAGCCTCAAAGAAATAGATCTCCAGTTCCATCTATTGTCAGGGCAGATACCAGCCAGCAGTATCCTGCTTTCTTGAGTGTAGCAGAGACAAGGATCATGTTCATCCTTAGAAATGCTCTCTTAATATACTAACAGGAGTGCACAAGAGTAATATTATTAAGACCCTCTGGCACCAGGAAGTAATGCTTGTATTGCTTTTTTTTTCTTACAAAAGTTATCTTGCAATTTTGGATTTTCTCTGCATTTAACTGAAGACTAGAACAGAACTACTCTATGGGAAGAATATTATTATGACCAGTCGTTTTTACACATTAGCCTTCTCTGGAAGCAGGTCCCCATCTTCTTAGATACTGACTTTCTAACCCTTCTCATATAGAAATCAAATATGAGAAATTCAAACAATTGACTTAAAGGTTATAATGATTTTTTCTGGTCACTGAAAATTAGCAGCATAAAAATAATCCCAAAATATACTCTATTATCTCTATGGAAATATAAAAGGTGTATTTCCAGGGTCCTGTTCATTCTTTTATTCTTTTCCTTTGAAAGTATATGCCCAGTTGATCAGCTTAAGGTCTCAACACAGATTCATCAATTCTAGACTGTCTAGGGACTGCCATCTTTGTCTCAACTACAGTAAATTTATGGGACCTGTGTTTCTTGCTATCAGTATGAGCACATTCATTTTTCTGTTTCCTACTCATTTTCATAAAATAATAAAAGAAAAGCACAAAGGGAATGTTCAGATAATTATACAATGTTTTCCAGACAAAGGTAGCTATACAGCTAAAGCTGAACTCTTGGCTGGCAGATTGTATAGTCATTCAAAATAGTCAATTCTCACCTAATGTAAAGAAATCCAGTTTTACTGTACAGGAGACAATTTAGAGCTAACAATGAATGAGGTAAAAATGCCTGTATTGTAAAAAAAAAAAAAAAAAAAAAATTCAGAGCCCCACTGAATGGAAAAAGCTTTGAAAATGGAACACTTAGGTTCTTATTAGTAAGAATAATTACTATCGTTCAGCATTTGCTATGTGCAGAAGGCATTGTGATAAATATTTCACATCATTTTCTAATTTCCATCTTAGGACAAATCCATGAAATAAGTATGTTGATTCCATGTTTAGGACCAGAAACAAGACCAAAAAATCCAGAGAAACTCTATGTGCAAGCTCACATAGTGAATGAGTAAAGGAGAAAGACTGACACAAATCTCTGAATTCAGAGCCAGTATTCTCTACACCAGTCTATCCTGCTTTCTCAGAGTGGTCTACCTGCCAAGTAACCTGGAGCCATCTCTCCCACAAGCTTCAGTTCCTCTTTGCACAGTGTGTTTACATATTCCTTCACTACCTCCTTGGTTTTTAGTGAGACTCAGATGAAGACATGAATGGGAAACTATTCCAAAACAAGAGATTGTAATAGAAATATATAAAGTAATACTTGGTAAGTGCAAGTTCATTTCTCAAACCTGGGTTGTGTGAATGTGTTTTGGAGACATGGATGGATTTTTTTCACACTTTTTAAATTGATTACTTCACTTCTCTGTGAAAGTGCTTATGTGGGACAGAAAGTTCCTTATTGGCAGTAGAAGAATCCTGTGCATTAGGGAGGGAATTTATATAAGATGCAAAAAATGGAGTTGAGGTTACATGATGTAGAAAAGTTATAAGGTAAATTAATGAGCAACAAAAGTTATCATCATGCATTTATGAAACTTTCTAAATTTTAAGTTACAAAGCATGGTGACTTAAAATTTCTCCTTTGATTTTCACAGCAGCTCTGAAGTAAGCAGGGCAAGAAGGTAATACCCCACTTAAAAATGAAGACACCGATTTTCATAAAGATCAAGTACTTGCCCAAGGACATGCAGCTTAAATAACTGACAAGGTCAGGGCCATTTCCACATGACTCTATAGAGAAGTATTTAGTTGTCAAGAAAAAAAAAAAAAGCACAGCAGGAAAAAATAGTACAAGGACAAGGATAAGAGACAAATATATGTAATATTCATTACATAAAGCATTTTCAAATCTTTTACTTCATTTTTTTTTCTTTGAATCTCCCTGAGTTTTAGTCACTTGCCCAAAGCTACCCAGACTATTGCTGAGAGAACCAGGATTGACATTCATGTTTTCTGACTTCAAAGCTAGTACTTCTTACAGGAGCCTACCCTGTGGATGTGGGGTCTGGTGTGAAAGGGCAGAAAGTGGGATTTGAGGGAAGGTGGTAGGGTAGCTGCTGGCCTCCTCCATGTAGGGACCATGCCAAGGCAAGGTGGGGAGATGTCTCCATTGATGGCCCCAACACCTGGGTGTCTCTAGGAAGACTTGGGAGCTGGGGAACTGCAGCAGGAGTGGCTGCAGGCATCGCACGCCATGCTTGGCTGAGCGCAACAGCAGACTCACAATCAGATGCTGCCATATGGGCAAGGCATAGGGGCCGGCTATCTGAGCATATGAAGAAAAGATCCGGGAGGGTGCGGGAACCAAAAATATCAGGCTGATTTCAAATAACCATCTGATCCTCATGAAAATAAAGCCCGTCTTTTGTGAATTCAATTTAATTTAAGAAGCATCATTATACGTATGTATAGCACCTATGATATACTAAGTATTGTGGGAACCAAAAATGATACGTAAAACTCAATTTCTCTGAACCTCAGTTTTCTCATCTGTAAACTAAGTGGATTGAAATACATCATTTTCATGGGCACTGTGAGTCTTTCATGCTGTGACATGGTCACTGCCTCATGTTATTTACAATTTGGTAGTCACAAAGGTAGAATGTCCACAGTGGACAGGCTTTTTTAACTCAGTTGGTTCAAACATGAGGAATAGGGGAGCTGATTCAGGCTGAGACTAGAGGCTGGGTCTTCTGTGGCCAAGTCCCAGGTTCTCTCTACCACAACTAAGAAGCTTCCATTAACTACACTATGCGTAGAATCCCTGTGTTGAAAGAGACCTTAACAGCCACGGAGTCCAGCTGTTCATCCATTGCTTAAACATATTCTGGGACAGCCTCACCGCATGGACAACTCTAGGCTGACCTATACCTCCAGCACAGAAAATTCACTCAATGGAGAGAGAAGACATTCTATTTTTGTAAATCTACATATTTTAGTTTTTTTCCCTTAAATTGAGCTTTCACTTATTGCTTACCATTTTGAGCCATAAAGAACATATTCATGGCCTCCTTTATATATCTGACTCATTCATAATTCTTGGCACTGGCCTACACAGCAGGTTGTTCCAGATGGTCTCTGGGATTAATAAAGAGCACAGTTTGGAAAAAGCTATGCCATCCTTCCTAAGAAACACTTTATTTTGTGCCAACTAAGAAGAGAATGTTGTGCTTCTCATGGGGCAGAAGATGGTGGCTAATGTGGCTCAGAACACTTTCTCAACTACAGAACCACTTTTTCCTTCTGCATTTTCCTCCCTTCTGGGGACACAACCTCTTGCCCCTGCCCTCTGTTTCTAGCATCTGGACTCCTACCAAACTAAGGTAATTAAATTAGGTTTTTGTAAGTCCAAGAAAAGAGACAGACATTCCTTGAGCACAATAACACACCCTATTTTTGCCACAGAAGGTTGCTCTGGGAAATGGCCCTTTTTGGTCCCTCTTTCACCCCACATCCTGCACAGGATCCGAGGCTCCCTCACTTCCTGCTAGCTCCATTGAGGGAAAACCTAGAGCAGAGACTGTTAGGAGGTCAAAGCAGATCCTGAGACAGTGTGAGTGTGAAGGAGGCAGAGACGCTTAAAAAATAACAAGAAAAAAAACATACGAGAAAAAGAGAAGTACTTTAAGGGAAGAAAAGGGAAGGATAGGAGGTCATGGAGAAGGGATCCTCTAATGTACAGCTCAAGTAGAATCAATGTGGACTGATAATGCAAATTGAAGGAAAACATAATAGACTCCTCTACATTATCCTTTGGACTTGGTGTGTGAACTTGACTGGCACAGTCATGCACTGTGGTAATACATCTGGGGTAATACAGCAACCCTCCAAAGATTATAGGCATAGGGAATTCTGGCCTGGAAAGGAAGATGAAGACAGGGCTTTCCATCAGTATCAAAAGTAAGACACATAGTCACTGTGATATGTGAAGACCAGATCATTAGTCATTCATTTATTCATTCTTTTAAATAATAAATTTGAATACTTATTATGTTCAAGGAACTTTATAGCAACCATGTTTTATCCTCGTATGGACAGCTTATAAGCTATTTGGGAAAATGGGACATTAAACTGCAGCATAAATTAAGAGAAATTTCAGAGAAGGATTTAACCTTAAGTACCAAATGAGTGGTATAAAAAATAATTGCTATGAGTTCATGGGAAGATTATATTTTGGAATTATTAGGGAAGGCTATGTTGAGAAGGTGAGTATTCAGCCGGCTTTAATGCATGGTTTGGAACTGGATGAAGGAGAGAGAGGAGAACACTTTAGACATGAGAAACATGTCAAAAGTTCAGAGGAAGAAGGAGCATTCCATAGGTGAGTAATGAATAGACCCTGCTGGTTTAACTGAAGCCAAATGTTTTCAAAAGTGATTAGTGAAAGAATAACCTGGAAAGGTAGATTATAGAGGGTATGAATATCAGGCTAAGGGGAAAATTGATCAGGAAAGTGACATGATGGAAATTATGTTTTAGAAAGATCATGGCATGGGAATAGGTAACAGTGGCAGGGGTTAAGTGGGCAAGCTTAAAGGGGAGATGCCCATTAGCAGGATTTCATAATAAACCAGGTGGGAGGATTAGGATAGTAGAATTGGGGAAATATTAAAAAAAAAAAGTTCATGAGTGCATTGTGAAGAGAAAACTAGTGGGATTTGTTGACTGATTGAGTATAAAGTAAGAAGACACTCAAACATGATTCAGAGATTTTGAATTTGTGAATTTTACCATTGACAGAAGGTTTTGGAGACTGACAACATAAAAAGGTCTGTTGCTGTATGAGAGAAGAATGGAGTGATTAGAGAAGAATGCTGCATTGAATTTTGAGCAGACTTGTGCAATTATCTTCATGCTGCTAAACCTGATAGTCAAAGACCCCCAACTGCTAAGGCTGTCTTATCCTGGTGTCAGATCCTACTTTTCCTCTTAGAGCAGGAGCTCTCAACAGTGGCAGTATTTTAGAATCACCTGGGGTGGGGGTCTTTAAAATATCCTTATCCTAGGTTATGCCCCAACCAGTTAAATCGGAATCTCAGGGGGTGGGATCCAAGAATTCATATATATATTTTTAAAGCTTGTCAGCAATTCATTATGCAGCAAAGGTGGAGACCATTGTTTACAGGTATTTACTACTATTTTCAGTATTTCTTTTCTGGAGAAACACCTTTAAATAGGAAAAGGCACTATAATAAACATTGCCCCATCTCAGTGACCAACACTATCAACCAACCACCCAAGTACCCAAACCACCAATGTGGGCACATCCTTGGTTCCTCTCTCTCCCACAAACATGCATCTAATTGCCAAGTCCTGCAATTCTACTTAATAGTTTTAGAATTTAACCACTTTTCTCCTGCCCCATTACCACTTCCTTTGTCTTGCAATCCAGATAATTGCAAGAACTTTCTAAATTCTTCACTTTCATTACCCTTTAATTCCATACCAATGTGTAACTAGAAAGCTTCTTGTAAAATGTAAATCTGGTCATACTGCTTCCCTGCTTCAAACTTCAGTGGTTCCATAAAGCCATTAAGATGACTTAAAAGATATTCCTTGATTTGTCATTTGATTACTTGTTCAGTTTTATATCTTGCCATTCCCTTCACCCTCAGTGATGTGGCCTTATAGATGTTCTCCCTTGATTCTGGGTGTTTGTTCATAGTGGTCCTTAGGCTGTAACTCTTCCCTCCTTCCTTTCCACCTTCCTTCCTAATTTACTTCTGCTCTTTCTCTTTACCATCCTTCTCCCCTTTTCAGTTTACATGACAGGAACTTTCCTTTAAAAACCTTCAATGGACCTCTCGGTGTGGATTAGATGTTTCTCTTCTGTGCTTTGACCTTATTGTAACATTTATTACACTATTTACTTACCTCTGATCCTTACTAATCTGTTAGTTTTGTAAATGCAAGGACTGTGTCAATACTTTTCCCTAATTTATCACTAGCAAAATACCTAGAACATAGTAGATGTTCAATAAATAATTTTGGAGTCACAGTGAAATGAATCCCCTATTATTATATTACAGACACAGTGACTAATACACATTTGTTACTACACAGTGAACATGGAGCAAAGAAATAACTGCAGAGAATGTTTATTCTATTTTCATTCTGGTGTCCATACAGAAAACCAAGAGAAAAGCCAAACACCATAGTTTTAATTAGTTCTGCTTAAAAGTGGAAAAACAGGAGGGTTAGTCAAATTAAATGTTTATCTCTTTGAAAGAACATTACTAGTATAAGAAATAGCAAGTTCTCATCATTTGGATGAGAGAAAATAGACAATGGAATAAAACTAATAAGAAGTGTTGGTAAGACAGGGATCATGAGAACTTAGCTGGAATGAATGAAATACCAAAATAAAGTGGTTATACCTACTATAGTTTACCAATCTCACACATTTACTGAGGCTCCATTTTTGCCACTCTAAATGTTCCTGGAATTTAGATGTTCACATAAGAGCCATTATATTTTCTTATAAGAGAAGATTAAGATGAAATCCTGCTGTGTCTATGCTTTGAGATTAAACACCTTCAGGAATATGGGAGGGAAATTAAAATGGTTTAGATTTCCTATCATTCAGTTTCCAGATCCTTTGGAACCCAGAGAAGATGCTTGACAATTAGAACCAAGCAGCCATATACCATCAGGGCCGAGCTCGTTGCCTTTGTTCATTCCTCCGTGACAGGATGTTTTAGGATGTAGCCACACCTTCTGAGACACAGGAGTGAATTAAAAGTGGATTTAGAGAGCACCCAGAGATGATAAACTGCAGTTCTGAGAGGAGTATACTCACCACCCAGAATCCCTTTAGGTTGCTGAGGGAGGACTGAGGAAAGGAGCAGAATTCACCCTATACTCTGGCAAATAAACCCGCACCAAGCATGGTGTTTTCTTGTCCTTAGAGTAAGAGTAAAGACCTGGCTTATATATCTAAGGTTCTAATATTAAACAAAATGCCAAATTAGGATCAAACCACAAAAAGAGATGTCTGGGAATTTAATTCTAACCCACTGAATGACAAGCATTCTTAGAAGTATGGATGGAAGGGAATAGAAGAGTCATTCAATCTATAGAGCATCTGATACTTGAATCTCCTCTGCACCACCTGGGTATATGGGCCATCTAGCATGTGCTCTCTGTTGATAGAAAAGTCCTTGACAACCAAGGAGGGGTCGCTGTGGGTGATCATCAAAGACCTTTCCTCCTGATCAACCCCATTGACAGCTCTTTATCAGCAAGAGTTCCACTCCTTCATCACAGGACTCAGAACAACATAAACATATAAGAAATGCCACTCTGAGATCCATATTCTATCCAGCCCAGAATTCTCTCCCTATGGTACACTGACTATGGAACTATCTGGTGAACAAATAGAATACTTGTCCTTCACAGCAGCCTTTTAGGGGTTGGGGAATTTTGAAGAAGCATTGTGCATTTCTTCAGGCCAGACCTCTCACTGCATCTTGCCTCTTTTTACAACTAATTCAACACATTTCTTGAATTACAACTCTGGACTAGCATTATGTTAAATGTTCTCTCCTCTTGGACATATTTATTGAGATCCTGCTTTAGGGGCCTCTTAGTTATCCCATTTAGTCTCTTTATATTTCATGGAGTGGCCCTGCTTGTAGTCATTCATTTGAGAGAAAGAATAACAATAAAATTAAGATTATGAGCTTCTCTCCTCATTAGGTAAAGTATAATCTGTCACTACTTATTGATCGATTGTGGATTTATTGTTTTTTATCTTTGCTTTTTACTTTTTCTTATTTTGAGCCATTATATCTCAACATTTTCCACTGAACTATTCAAATAAGATAGCCCTCCCCACAAATCTAGGGTCTTTTGAAGAAAGGGATATATGTTTTACCTTTATAATTGATCTGAATTTTGCATTCTATGTCATTAAATATGTATTGGTTTTAATAAAACATTTTATATGAATATTAATTAAAGTCAGTGTTTATCTGTGATTTCACATTTCTCCCAGAAGATAAAAAGATAACTAGGGGACAAGCATTTTATATATATATATATATTTTTTATATATATATATATATATATATATATATATGTATATAAAGGCTGCAATTGGGAATTCCCTGGTGGTCCAGTGGTTAAGATTCAGTGCTTTCACTGCCATGGGCCTGAGTTTGATCCCTAGTCGGGGAACTAAGATCCCACAAGCCGCATGGTGTGGCCAAAACATAAATAAATAAATTAAATTAAATTATGAATGTGTTAAAAAAAAAAAAAGGCTGCAATCCCATCCCTGTAATTTCCTCTGGTCTTTCATGATCTCTCCCTTGCCCTCTCTGGTACAATCCCCAAACCGGATGTTCTGGGGCCTCTGATGATTCCCAGGCCCAGAAGGGTATCGTCTCCCCAAAAGGCTATTTTTGCATCCGTATGTCCATCTAATAAATATTTATTGGACACCCATATAGATACTCTCCAACCCTCCTTTTCTCTTTTTATCTCAATACCTCATCACACAACCTTATACTCTCATGAACGTGGAGTACAAGAAAGCACTTCAAAGAATGTCTGTCCCTATATAAGTGTGCCAAATGGCTCAGTGTTATAACTTCTTGTCTGGGTTTCCATTTCTGTTAATGAACTTAGACCAAAGAATCCTAGTTTCTCAACTGGATTGTCTTGAGCTTCCTATATACTTGGCTCATCAGCTTCATCCTTATTTCTCCACGTGAGATAGGTTATAGGGTTTATTAATTTTACTCTGGCCAACTAGCTGTGTGATCTTGAGTAAGCCACTTAACTTCCTGAGTATCTGTTTCCTCCCTGAAAAACAGAGATAGTAACACTCATTACATAAGGTTGCTGTTAAAGTGAAGCTTAAATAAGTCCAGTAATGTAAAACTCATACATGGACCTGACTCATAATACATCTTCAATAAGTAAAGGTATTTAAAGAACCCAGTTATAATCAAGTTAAAGCTTTTACTTACCTTGAGATACAGCCATGTTTTGTAGCCAGACTACACACATACTTAAGGGATCAGAAAAGAAGATACCAGAAAAAATGAGAGGAAAGTTTTAGGAAAAATTTACATATTTTGAAAACATAGTAGTCCTTATGAGAAAAAAAAAGCAGAATAATGATGAAGCACCTCACTCTTATTTTGTGTTGAATTAGAGATGAGTGAGGTTGGGGGCAGCAGTGTCTTTTTAGTTCTTACAGGCACTAAAAGTCTTAGGACTGCTTAGTGGACATGCTAGAAACTTTGCTTTGCAGTTAAGTGCTAAAATGTAATGCCCTTTCCTGAGAACAGTTTTATCTGCTCAGGTTCTTCCTCAAAAAATGGTGAACCAGCGATAGTGAAAAGACTCAGTTCTCTGACTTATGAGATAAAAAAGCCAACAGCTATTGAGCACCTTTTCTATGTCATGCTGTTTACATGCATCATTTCATTTACATCTTACCTGTATCCTGGCCTTAGCACATGAGGAAATGGACGTTTATGGATGTAAAGCCATGTGTCATGAGCTATAATGTTACTCAGGTGGAGAGCTGAGATTTGAAGTTTAGCCTTTCTGATTCTAGAGCCTGAATGCTTCAATCCTATTCTATTTTCACAGTGCAAGTGGCAATACCCAAGGCAGTCTGTATTAATGCTGTTTAGGGCAAATTATTTTTCTAGACTCTTTCTTCCAGTGAAAAGTTCATATGGATAAAGGAGAAAAGTGATAAAGAAAGTGAAGCAAGAAGACTGAAATGGATTCGACAAAAGATTGCACAACCTTGGAAAGAATTTACAAAATGAGACAACACAACTAACCCCTGCCACAAAGCAATGCCAGGACTGATGAAGTAACTGGTGTGAGTTGCTCTGTGTTCCTTGGAAGAAGGAGCTTTATAAATAATGGAGGCTATTTTTCTCTTTAAAAGAGAATTAAATGAATGTTGATTGTTTGCTTAACTAGCACAACTTGACCTTTATTGCTAGTGAATTTCTATTCTTCCCATAAAAGGCAAGGCCCTTGAGATCATAGGACATCTTCAATGTGTGGAGTTGCCCAGAATTTGCATTGAGGGACCCCAGAACACCATTTTTGTCACAGACGGCCTCGCCCAGGCAAGCATGCGAAGTGCATGGGATAAGCAAAGGGCTGGGTGCCATGGCATTTGTTTTCCATTGAATAGGATTAGGGATTCTGACATGAATGATTAATCACCACATTGCAGACGGCTGACGAACACAGGAAAGAGTCCACTCAGAATGGATGGTGCATGCAGTCTATTCCAAACAGCTGCTGAGTGTTCCTGTCTCTTCCACCCTCCCTACTCTTGCTTCGGGTTCCTTACTCCTGGCCTCTCTTTCTCTCATTCTCTTTCTCTCCTTTCTTTTCTAACTCAGTTTTTTCTATCTCTTTTTTTTCCTTTCACAATCCTCATTACCCACCACAGTTCATCTTTGTCAATGTTGGTTCTCTTTCTCTTCCTTCCTATCCTCAATCCCCTTTGGTCTTACTTATATACCAAGCCAATGCCTGGGTCTGGAGCACTGAGTAGGAGCACACTGTGGGCTTTGTAAAGGGAGGAGAGCAGATTTGAAAGCACTGAGGTAAATTATAGCTTTTTCCATCACATCCCTATGTACAAGGGCAATGAAAAGGAAAGTGCCCTTCCATGGACCAAAGTGTAGAATATGAGCAGAATTGTTCAGAACCACACACATGATTGTATGTAAAGAATATAGAAGTAGGAACAGAAGTCATATTTCCAGGTATCTTAAGTTCTGGAGTTTTTAAATAACTCGCTTTTTATGGGAGTAGATTTGGAGGGAAGCTATTTCCTCTATGTTAGCTATAGCTTGTTATTCTACTGTTTAACTTTGGAATAATATTTCCTTTTAACCACTTGGGTTTTGGAAAGCTGTTTGCTGTAACTCCCCTTTGGGAGATTATACCTCACAAGTCCTTGAGTTTTGGTGGCCCAGAACAAGAACTCCAGACTCTGATATTTTTGTTTGATTCCTGGCTTTACATCCACCCTTAGCATGCAACAGAATCAATAGGAAAATTTGTGAAAATGAAGACTTCTTCTTCCCATCCCCAGAGTTTCTGATTCAGTGAGTCTAGAATGGGGTCCAAAAGTTTGCATTTCTAATAAGTTTCCCAGTGATCCAGTTCCTGCTGGTCTGGGAATCCCACTTTGAGAACCAGTTCCCTAAATAGCTTCCTAGACCTGCTGGTAATTCCTCCCACATTTATAAATGCATGTAGGGCCTGTGGTCTAACATTTACAGCTTGGAAAATTTAGAATTACTTTTCAAGAAAAAGAGTGCTACTAACAAAGTTGACTGAATATCAGAAATAACTCTAATGTGGCCAAGAAAGTGGTCTAACACAAAGATATGAGCTAACAGTCATCTCTGAATCCTCCAGAATCTTTTTTCTATATACATCCATTGATAGAGCTCCTTCTTGCCTGCACTGTACCTAATGAGCATTTCCCTATTCAACCTCCTCTCAAATTCTTCATTTTCACTCCATCACATCAAGATGGGGTTCCATATGGAAATGTGACCTGCATGTCTTTGAGGTATTGCCTGCCTAAGACTATAAAGTGATATATATATTTTTAAACTTAACTAGCTGGCCAAACAAATTAGCAATCTGGCAGGACCTCCACCTGCCCAAATTGCAGTGTGACTGCCTGCCACCAGGGGTCCTCTGAGCAGGCTGGGATCAATTAGGGGTTGTAATTGAAAGTGAATGTCATTAATTATATAACTTTGGGCTATTCAAATTTGATTTCACTAAAATTACATCACGGAACTAGGAGCATTACAAAAGATAGCTGACAAAAAAAATTGGAGCGAACAAACAATCCATAAGCACTTGATTCAAGTTGGATGCTCAAAGTGGGCCCTCTCTACTTATTCTTACCTTTCATTTTTTTTTTCATTTTACCCGGATGTGGATTTCTGTGCATGTGGCTACAACTGTAAAAGCTTTGAATGGCCTGATGTGCAATAAAATGAAATAGCTTCAAGTGTTGCCCCCTCTGGGGTATTGGATTTATAAATGCTGTTAGCCCCTTGAAACAAATAACTCTAAACCCAAGACTGGCTTTTCAGACACTGGTCCAAAAGACCAAAGGCTGTTGAAGGTGCTGGCTTCTTACAAACTCACATCAAGCAGAACTCTTTGTATTGCTGACCCCACCTACTATAACACTAGTCCGGTGGGAGGAATTGCCTCAATGCATTTGAG
Source organism: Hyperoodon ampullatus (assembly GCF_949752795.1). Lineage (NCBI taxonomy): Eukaryota > Metazoa > Chordata > Mammalia > Artiodactyla > Ziphiidae > Hyperoodon > Hyperoodon ampullatus. Next base: position 121,506,809 of record NC_136915.1, on the reverse strand, counting down.
AATCTATCTCAAGTGTAAGCTTAGAAAGAAGAATGAAGGACATTTGCCTTTGATGAGGAAATATGATCTTAAAGCCTGTGGATAGGTGATTGCTGTAGTACACATGGACCCAAAAAGCTGAGCTGTCATATTTAGCTAATGGATGGAAGCATGAAAAACTTTGGAAATATCAAAGCTTAACATTTTTCCAGTAACATTAATTCACTTACACTGTATATAATTTTTTTTAGATTACTCATTAAGCTGTTAAAATAGCTTTATATAGAATATGAAAAATATGGCTGCTTGTACGTGAATAAGAGTCTCTCAGGCTTTGTATCTTCTAACATTTTTTTAAGTATAAATTTGTACCTGAGTGCTTTATTAACATAGCTTTTTGCATATAATTTCCCTAGTGGTTTTTTGTTTTAAGAGAAAGGATGACTGGAGCAAAGGAACTGCCAGTATTTAATAATGTTTGCATTTAAATATCTACATAGATTTTGAGGTTAGCACAGTGATGGGGCGTCTGGGTGAGGGAAGGTAAAATTCTCCATTTTGCTCCTGCTGTTGTGTACTTGGAGGCTTCTTTTTAACCAGGCAAACCTGAACAGACAGGAGCAAAAAGCTTAGAGCAAGACACAACTTCCCTTTTTCCCACTCTCAACCAAACACCAAATTATTCCCTTTTACAAGGTGCTGATAGTTTACCCAGAAAATTCCCTGGATGAAAGCCTCAGACTGGATACAGGTGTACACAAATTTCTTCATCAGAAACTGGCCCTATTACAAACCATTAACGTAAATGTCATGTTCTCCTCATGTAACTCTGGTGGATAAATGAGTTAATCCGAGAATGGGTAGGAAGTGAGCTGTAGTTGAATTTCACTGGGACTTGAGTATTTCACCAAAATTCTCTTATTATAAATCCCTTCATATGTAGATTGGGAACATACCCTTTAAGTCTCAGAATTGTGTTGAATAAGTAAAATTGAGTCACAACTACATGAAAGTGCCTGTAACATTGTTTTGCTTTGTGCCCTGTATCTTCACCCTTCTCTCCCTATACACATCAAGAAATTCCAGAGGAGAATCTCAATATTAGGAAGGATGATAGTGGTGATTTTTGTTCATGGTGCACTGGACATACACAATTCTTTATTGCACATCCTAGTCTGAAGCCTACCAACACTGCTCCAACCATATCGGGATGCAGGGAATTTTAACAAACCTCATGAAAAGTTGAAATTTAATGCAGGGACAAAAATTTGTTTTCACAAAGCATGATGTAGGGTTCATTGTAATTGGGTAGAATCTCACTTTGGGGAAATGGGACTTGAAAACCCCTCAGCTGTTGTCATGAGAGCTTGGGATTCCGATACCTTTAACACATACAGTAAAAACATGGAACACAGATTGAGATTCCTTGGAGCTAGGAAGGACCTGGTACGCTGGACTGAGGGCCAGTTCAGGTTCAGACTGCCTGACAAACGAGGTCTCCAAGGGGACTGCTGTCAGAAAGCTGGCTTGTCCTCTGTCAGGCCAAATGTAGACATTAGGCTTAGGAAAGATGGGCCAATTGCTGAAATACAGTTTGCGAGTTTATCCAGGATATGAAAACCATGCTCACTATGTCAGTTACAGGTGAGGTCTGACTTCTATGAGCAGTTTAAGATTCTCACTGTGTTCCCTCCTCCACAAGAAAACATGGGGGCCAGGAGGGAGCAAAGTTAAATTAAATCATGAAAAAATAATTCGTGCTAATTTTTAAAGTAAACATTGATTTAAGCTTCTCCAACCCTCTTCCCTGACCACAAACAAAGAGACAACATTCATTTGCAGTATATGCTCTGGAAAACTGAAAATCTGCACCTCTTCAGGCAGGTTTGGGAATGAATTTGAAGCACTGAGAACATAAGACCTTCCCTCTCACCTTTATTTTTTCTTGATATCAGGACTTTGTAGAAAGCTATTTTTAATCTTAGAATCTGGAGTATGCAATGCAGTGCCAAGCACAGAGTATTTGCTTGATAATTTTTTGTGTACAAATGGATGAGTTTCATATGTGTGTAACCTTTAAACATTGTGAGTCACTAAATTGTACACCCATAACTTATAATATTGTATAGCAATTACAATTCAATAAACAATAATTATATATATATATATATATATATATATATATATATATCTGTGAATCACTTGCCAACTGCAGTTCTCTACTATGTTTACTCATATATGTATATTGAAGGGCATTTGTGTGTGGGGGGGTATTTGTGTATAATACAAGCTATTATTATTATATTTGTGTATAAGATAGAGACACATCTTAATACTTGTCAGGAAAATTAAGTTTACGTGGTCATGTATACATTATTCACTGTGGCCTTTCACTTAAAATTACAAAGTGAACCATTTTGTTTTTATGCCAACATATTTGAAAAGTAAGCTTTTCTTATTTCTCATTATTTTTCTTGTTTTTCACAGCAAAATGTATTGACCTACATATATCATTGATATATGATAGACTGTGCTGAAATATATACATAAGCCTTATGTATAAAATTCATGATTTAAACTGACAAATACTTTTTATAAGATCTAATGAATGACAACAGTATACCACAGCACTGTCCCAATCCAAGGCCCACTTCCAAGAAGCAATGGCTTTCAGCTTTTTAGCAATTTCTTTTGGAATTGATTTCCATGAAGTTAATAACCTGCTTGTACTGATATTTCTTAATTTTGCATTTTTGGACATTATCTTTTGACTTTATCATGTGTAAAGTGGAGATTGGGTTCATTCTCTTAGGCACACATGTTCACACACCTATATACTATTCTCCATCTTTCACAATGTGAACGTTTCACAACTTTAGTGAAATCTATAGGCAGTGTTTATGAAATGATGGAATTATTACTTGGCCACAGATTGCATTGTGAATACACTTCCAATATTTTATGTCTTAATAATCATTGCCTTGTTTTTCAAGTATGATCTTATGGCAAAGTTATCCCGAAACCTCTGCTGGTTAAAACTATCCCCAGAATGGTCAAATGTAGCAAGTAACCTATCCATTCTGATTTGTTTTATTGTTGGTTTGGAGGACATTCCTACTGAACCATGTTGCCCCTGGCTCCCATAAAAGGATTACTCTCTAGGACTAGCACTCCAGCAACATCCTGGATGATTGCTCCTGCCCTGTGTTAGATGCCCATTTCCCTGGTTCTCATGTCTTCTTACTTAGTTTCCTTCTTGTGTGGGAGTAGGGTATCTTCCTTCTGAGAAAGTGTGTATGGGAAATAAAATGTTAAGACCTTCTGTTCTTTTTTTTTTTTTCTTGCGGTACGCGGGCCTCTCACTGTTGCGGCCTCTCCCCCTGTGGAGCATAGGCTCCGGACGCTCAGGCCCAGCAGGCATGGCTCACGGGCCCAGCCGCTCCGCGGCATGTGGGATCCTCCCGGACCGGGGCACGAACCCGCGTCCCCTGCATCGGCAGGCGGACTCTCAACCACTGCGCCACCAGGGAAGCCCGACCTTCTCTTCTTGACAGGGTTTTCATTCTACCTTACTATCTGATTGGTTCAGCTGAGTAAGAATTCTAGGTGGAAATTTCAGGACTAGTTTGTCTCCTAACTTTTCCATTGGTGTCTGACTTTCAGTGTTTCTATGATGTAAAATGTCACCCTGATTCCCAATCCTTTGTACGAGACCTATTTATTCTCTCCAAAAGCTGTCTGGGTCATTTCTGGTGTTCTCAGCTTCACCAAAGTGGGCTTTGATGGAAATCTGTTTCCTTTCACTTTGATGGGCTCTTAATGGGCCCTTTCAATGTTTATATTTATCTCCCTGACTTTGGAGAAATACATTATGTTAGTATTTTGGTAAGGTCCTCTCCTCTGTTTTCTTGTTCTCTTTCTAGAACTATTATTCAGATGTTTGATTCTAGGCATTGATCCTCAAATTTTATAATTTGTCTTATCATATTCCTTTGTTATTTTTCTTTTCTTTTCTTTTCTTAGTTTTTTAGGGACTTTTTACTCTTTGAAATTTCTTGTACACAGAATCCTGTCCTTATTTTATTCATGGAATCAGTACCTATTTGGATATGAATTATAGTGTTTTTTTCTTCTATTCCTTGTGATTTTCCTTATTTTCCTCCACGTTCCTTTCTTCCTCTCTCCCTCCCTCTTTCCCTTCTTTCTTCTTTCTTTCCTGTTTGTATTGGGCACTAACTTACATTTTAAGGGCTTTCCTCAAATGTCTAGTGATTCTGGATTCTGCTGAGCCATTCATTTTTAAGAGTAAGACACTAAAAATCTGATTGTTTGTGGGTAGAGCTGACAGGCTAATGGCCCTTAACAGGAGGGCTACTGGTTGAGGCCCTGTTGGATAACTTCAAAACTGAGATCTCTGTCTCATTTCTTGCCTTCATTTCTGAAGAGTTCTGATTTCTCTCTACAGAGTTCTTGAAAATAAAACAATGTTGGCATCTATAAATAATGTATTGTTGTTGTTTAACTTTTACTCTCACACTTTAAAGTAACAGATCTTTACAAATTTAGTTTTGAAATTTTGATGGGAAATATCTAAATGCAAACTGGAAGAGGAAATTTATAATTTGTCATAACGTCCATGACAGAAAATTTTACCAAAAAGTGCTTCTTATAAGGCAGTAACAGCTGAATTCCTACATGAGATAACTGGTTGGTTTTATCTTCATGGTTTTCTCATTTGATTTCTGGGGGCTAATGTGAAGCAATACTTATAAGATTCTTAAAATAACCAAAATGTGGGGGACCTCCATGGGTCCAGGCTGGGCTGTACCCAGACAACTCACTTATAATTGCACACACAGCTTTTTCCTAGTGACTTGGTGATGGCAGGAGAAAAGAAAATAAACAATAATTCAGCGTCTTCTTCAGTACATGGGAGTCTTCAGAGTTTAGAAGTCAAGACCACTCAGAGTTCTAATTCTAGTAATTTATTAAATGGAACTGCCCTTGTGACCTCAAACAGGGAGTTCCCTGATTAAAAAAAAAAATGAGCAGTACACTCCCTTTTCACCTCTAACAGCTGGCTCAAGATTGATATCTGCCACTTCTGCCTTCACTAAAGTTTCAGGTAATAAGAGCTGGTAAAGGATTTGGTGAGATTGGAATAAAAGACTTTTATAATACTAAGAGCTATCAGAGGGTTTAAAAAATTGACCACAGGGGCTTCCCTGGTGGCGCAGTGGTTGAGAGTCAGCCTGCCGATGCAGGGGACATGGGTTCGTGCCCCGGTCCGGTAAGATCCCACATGCTGTGGAGCAACTAGGCCCATGAACCATGGCTGCTGAGCCTGCGCATCCGGTGCCTGTGCTCCGCAACAGGAGAGGCCACAGCAGTGAGAGGCCCGCGTACCGCAAAATAAATAAATAAATAAATAAATAAATAAATAGATAGGTAAACAAATAAATAATTGACCATGGTACATTGTTGCCAGGAAGAACTTCTTTGTGGGATGTGATAAGCAAGTGGATATCAACACCATGAAACACTGCATTGTTGATCATCAAAGTGGTGATACATCACATCAGAGATGGATGAAGTTATTTGTGCCTATATCAATGCCAAGGATACAGAGAGGGTAACTATGGTCATTACTTCAAATCTGTAAACTTTGTGTCTTTGTCCCCAGTGGAATATACTGTAAATTGTCCAAGGTCAAAAAGGATTTTAAAAAAATGAGAAAAATGGAAGAAAAAAACTTTCCCAGATCAGTGCTGAACACAGACACACACACAGGCATGCATACTTGAGTGTTAATGGAAAAGAAACTCAAGGTAAGTAGCACAGTAGTTAACAGGCAAACTAACAACTGATTTCTAATGTAATCCAAGACAATGGAGTTTTCTACAAGATAGGTGATATTTATAAACAAAGTGAACAAATGAAAGATGACTTAAAAAGATTCTTTACTTTACAGAGGATCTATCTCAGAGCTCATTTCCTGAGTTGCTTTCCTTGAGTTTTTTGACTGGTTTTAGATTATTAACTGATAAAATTGTTGGAGAGTTGGGGTTGAGGGGAGAGGAGTATGGGCAGCTGCTGTTAGGTGAAAATTAATCAGAAAAAGAAAACTCTTTGAATTGATAACTTAGGGAACTGGGAAACAGGACTCACAAAAAATCAATTTGATTTTTTGCATGGCTTTATAAACACATGATTTTTGGTAATTGGCAAGCTACATTCACAAAAACCCATAAAATCAATATTTATTTCTCAAAGGCTATACACTGTGGGCATGAATGATACTTTTTTGGAAGAAAAAGAATCGTTGGCTTCTTTCTTGGCTTACACCAGTAGTTCTAGGACATTTAAGTTTCATAATCAATAAAACTAAGACAACTAGCAAGAAAAGATTTGTATGCAGATGGGTAGGAGGATCAGACACAGGGTCACCAACTTACCTTTTTTCACAATAGAGACTTTAAAAAAAGCAACATCTACTATATTACTATTTATTTCATTTCATATAAGGACATAAAATCTGGGAAAAAAAATGAGTTCAGTCTCAAAATAAAAAGCTGTCCTTTATTAGCTTAAAATAAATTAAACAAAAAGTTTACCCCATGATCTTTAGGTTTTTCATCTTGGAACATGTATGTAAACACCTTTGCACGGTACAGCAATGGTTATTGAGGGAAAGTTTGTGAGCCACTGATCCAGAGATTACCAGATAACTGAAAGTCTATTTGATCCTGATATAACTAAGAGGTGAAGCTGGGAAGGGGCTCAGAAATTTGTTTTTTAAATTATTTGTTTTACAGTTAAGGAATGAAGGTTTTGTCTTGCCTCGGGTAGCCCGGCAAACCAAGGCTGTATGAGGTTCTGGCCACCTCTCCTGTCCAATGTGCTGTACTATGTTCCAGTCATTCCTCCCTTTGCCTGAGGTGCTAACATTTTGGCACAAGGACTCCTTTCAGTTGAAGGGGTTCCACTATCAGGAAGTATTTATTGGGTACCTGCTCAGAGCAAGTCTTAGTAGAGAAGAAGAGTCTTTTTTTTTTTTTTTTTTTCTCAAGTTGAGCATGATGCAGTCTGAATGAGAGGTCCGGTACATGACAATAAACCTAACAGTGTGTGATAACACAGGATTGAACATTTCATGAATAGGCAGACAGCAAGTATCAACAGGGCTGAGGAGACAGAATAGTCGTGTGTTTCTGAGAAACATTTATAGGAAGCAGTGCTGCTACTTAAAATTTGGCTTTTAAGCCCAGAATGCATATCTGACTATCAAGCACGAAGAAGGTGGAGACTTGCTAGACCTCTCGCAAGGGCTTTGGACATCTTTACCTTCCATCATTTTAGTTCTGACAAAACAAAGTACTCAGGAATGGGGGAGTTTTGAAGATGGCAGGAGGACAAGCAGCGAAACATAAAACACCCCTTTTTCACTCTCATTAAATGCCGCAACCTTCACTATTAAATATGCTCTTGACCTTGCAGGACAAACTCTAGAAGCAAATTTCTCATCTGCCGGCCTCTCCCTGGGCCTTCTGCGACATACTGTCGCTCAGACAAGGACTGTTCTTAATGGGTTTATGGGAAAGGCTTGGCCTGCCTTTCCATCTGCACCTTCTGCTGGCTCCCTCTGAAAAGCGCTAGCTTGCCATACGACATTCCCTTGAATTATTTAGATTGGTAAATCTTTCTGCATCTCACATCTTTAGTCCATCTGTTAGCCGGAGCTTTTCCTTTATGGGAAGTGTCCTTTATGCATGCTGGCATCTGTCAGCAGTACACTTCCCTCTTTTATTCATGATCTTCTATGGGAGAGGGTACAAGCTGCAGAAACGCCGCATGCCTGGTATGCATTTCATTTTAATGGAAGATTACATGACTGGGGTGCTGGTTTATTACCTTGCTCCACATGCATCCATTCATCACCTGGCTGCCCCCTCACCCAGTCTGTTAGGAGGTGCTGGCCCTTCTGCAGTCCCCTGGTCCCAGCTTTATGCAGGAAGTGGGCTTGATGGGGGGGAGAAAACTGATCCTTTAAACAAAGATGAAAGATCATGAGAAAAGAAAAATATATAGTGGAGCATCATGGGCCAGGGGAGAGGGACAAGGTCTTGACCTCAAGCCAATACCCAGATGCAGACATGGAATTATTTATACAAATCACTAGATATGTTAAGGAAAATGTTATCATGAACACCATATCGTAGCTGAGTATATTCTCCCTAAAAATCATGTTATTAAACTTACATATTTTTTTTCTATTTTTCACTCACAAGATAATTAAATCTCAGAGGTCTTTCTCATCCAATTTTCTTTTTAATGCTGGAATAACCTCTATAATACTGTTTGACAGATGTAGATTATCTGCAAGAAATAATCTTCTACAGGAATTTTTTAATTGCTTTATGTTATTATTTTGATATCAATCTGAAAATAATCAATATAAGGATAAGTTAAATAGGGTGACCATATATCTTGGTCACATGGAACATTGGTGGTTTATGCTTCTTGTATATAAATTAATGCCTGACAGTTATTTTATCACTTTCCTTTCACTTACAAAAGTGTGCTGGTTTGAATCCTAAATTATGGTCACTCTAATAAAAAACCATGTGGATGATCACTGTGTATCTGACTATGGCCAATATGATTTCAGCGCCCATGTTAGCAATTCTATTGACTTTCCCATTGGTACAATGTCAGGCTACTATGAACATAATGGGGAGGAACCCAGTGAGGAAGAGACCAATATCTCTATGTAGAAGATGATTTCTCTCTTACCTCCTGCCAATATGGGGAGAAAGCAACAACCAACCTAAGAGGGGTAGAAGATGGCATTGGGGATCAACTGGACTTCAAACATACTTTTAAGCAATCTTCCCATTTCAGTCCCTTTGTATCCCACCCCCCTTCAGATATAGCAGGTGACTTTCTAGAGTTCTAAACCTTAAATTGGGTTGGTTCTCCTTGGTCCTTTCTCTGAGGGCTTGGGTTTTGGATATTTTTGCTCTGCTAAGTATGTTATATGCAGTCCTTATGCTTTCTCTTTTCCAAAATGTTATCTTTATTCTTTATCTGTTACCATGTTTTCTCGTCTTTTGAATTTATCAACTTATATTTATTAAATAATTTTTCTATATAATTCTAGTGAAATTCCAGGAGGGAGCAGAGATCATTTGCAATTCATCTTCAAGGTTTAACTGGAGATCCATTTATCTCTTTTCCAGTGTAGAGATTTCTGATAATATGAAAAGGTACCGAGCTCTTCTGCCATACTGAATGTCTCTTCATAACACAACCCATTGTTCTCTGGCTCCTTTCAACTTCCAATTATTATAATAAATGTAAATTATAAGATCCATGGAAGTAAGTTTTTTTTTTCAATGTTGCCACTAAAGTGACAAAGAAATGATGTATTATATGGCCCTTGTCTTTTAGATAATGATAATCTATTTAGGGTTTTGGTCTCAACAAATCAGGAGGTTTGCCAGAAATAATTGAAAATGAAGACTGCTGCTCTTACTGTCCTTAGCAAGTGAAACCTCAGGTCACCAAATTTGTTTAGCTTTCTGGACAGGTAAAATGTAGATAAGAGCCCCAAATTTCTCCCATTCTATGGACACTACATTTGTGCTGGAGTGACTAGGGCATAGAGAAGCCTCAGTTTGCTGGAAAATGTAGACTAAAGATGTCATCTCAGCGAGGACCTTCAAGACGGTAGAGGAATAAGATGTGGAGATCACCTTCCTCCCCACAAATACATCAAAAGTACATCTACATGTGGAAGAACTCCTACAGAACACCTATTGAATGCTGGCAGAGGACATCAGATTTCCCAAAAGGCAAGAAACTTCCCACATACCTGGGTAGGGCAAAAGAACAAAGAAAAAACAGAGACAAAAGAATAGGGATGGGACCTGCACTTTTGGGAGGGAGCTCTGAAGGAGGAAAGGTTTCCACACACTAGGGAGACCTTTCACTGGCAGGGATGGGGTGTGGGAAGGAGGGAAGCTTCAGAGCAGTGGAGGAGAGTGCAGCAACAGGGGTGCAGAGGGCAAAGTGGAGAGATTCCTGCACAGAGGGTCAGTGCTGAGAAGCACTCACTGACGTGAGATGCTTGTCTGCTCATGCATCAGGGTGGGTGGGGGCTGGGAGCTGCGGCTCGGGCTTTGGAGGTCAGACCCCAGGGAGAGGACTGGGGTTGGCTGCATGAAAACAGCTGGAAGGGGGCTAGCACACCACAGCTAACTGGGAGGGAGACCAGGAAAAGTCTGGACCTGCCTAAGAGACAAGAGACCAATGTTTTGGGGCACACGAGGAGAGGAAACTCCCACTCTGTGTGCCCACATAAGGCAGAGTACTGCCTAAGCAAGCTCCAGAGATGGGCACGAGCCACAACTATCAGCATGGACCCCAGCCATATGCATGACCACTGACACCGCCACCATTGCCACCAAGAACCCTGCGAGCAAGCACAGGTCACTACACACACTGCTCTGGGAGCATGTGCAGCACGCCACTGCCAGGGTCCCATGATCCAGGGACAACATCCCCCGGGGGAACACATGGTGTGCCTCAAGCTGTTGCAATGTCACGCCAGCCTCTGCCTCTGCAGGCTCACCCTGCATTCCAATTATGACTACTATACCACTCCCTCTCCCTGGCCTGAGAGAGCAAGAGAGCCCTAATCAGCTGCTGCTTTAGCCCCCTCATGTCTGGGTAGGGAACAGACTCCTGAGGGCAGCCTACATGCAGAGGTGGGTCCACAACCAAAGCTGAACGCCAGGAGCTGTGTGAACAAAGAAGAGAAAGGGAAATTTCCCAGTGCAGCCTCAGGAACAGCAGATTAAATCCCCACAATCAACCTGAAAAACCCTGCACTTGAAGAATACTTGATTAACCAACGAATTTTCCCAAAATTGAGGCAGTGAACTTTGGGAGCAAATGTAGACTTGGGGTTTACTTTCTGGATCTGATTAGTTTCTGGTTTTAAATTTACCTTAGTTTAGTTTTTAGTACTTGTAATCACTGGTGGATTTGTTTATTCGTTTGGTAATTCCCTTCCTTTATTTTCTTAAATTCTTATTATTTTTAATTTTTAATTTTATTTTTTTGTTATTTTTTTATTTTTTATTTTTTCCTTTTTTCTCTTTTTGTGAGTGTGTATGTGTATGTTTCTTTGTGTGGTCTTGTCTGTTTAGGTTTGCTTGTAACATTTGTCCTAGGGTTCTGCCCATTTTTTTCATCTGTTTTCTTTTTATGAGTGTGTGTGTGTATGTTTCTTTGTGTGATTTTGTCTGTTTAGTATTGCTATTACCATTTGGAATGGGGTTCTATCTGTTCGTTTTTTTGTTTTGTGTTTTTTCTATTTTCCCTTCCTTTTCTTTTTTTTTTTCTTTGCAGTAGGCGGGCCTCTCACTGTTATGGCCTCTCCTGTTTCGGAGCACAGGCTCCAGATGAACAGGCTCAGCAGCCATGGCTCAAGGGCCTAGCTGCTCCGCAGCATGCGGGATCTTCCTGGACTGGGGCATGAACCCATGTCCCCTGCGTCGGCAGGTGGACTCTCAACCACTGCGCCACCAGGGAAGCCCTCCCTTACTTTTCTTCTGAGCCATGTGTCTGGCAGTGTCTTGTTGCTCCAGCCGGGTGTTGAGCCTGAGCCTCTGAGGTGGGAGAGCTGAGTCCAGGACATTGGACCACCAGAAACCTCCCAGCCCCATGTAATATCATCAGTGAGAGATCTCCCAGAGATCTCTGTTTCAACACTAAGACCCAGCTCCACCCAACGGCCAGCAAGCTCCAGTGCTGGAAGGTCCATGTCAAACAATGAGCAAGACAGGAACACAGCCCAATCCATGGCAGACAGGCTGCCTAAAGTCATCCTAAGCTCATACACACCCCAACACACCACTGGACATGGCCTTGCCCACCAGAAAGACAAGATCCAGCCCCATCCATCAGAACACAGGCACAAGTCACCTACACCAGGAAGCCTACATAAGCCACTGAATCAAACACAACCACTGGGGGCAGGCAATAAAAATAATGGGAAATACAAAACTGCGGCTTGAGAAAAGGAGACCGCGAACACAGTAAGTTAAAGAAAATGAGAAGACAGAGACATAAGCAGCAGTTGAAGAAGCAAGTTAAAAACCCACCAGACCAAAAAAATGAAGAGGAAAGAGGTAGTCTAGCTGAAAAAGAATTCAGAGTAATGACAGTAATGTTAATCTAAAATCTCTGAAATAGAATGAAGAAAATAAAAGAAACGTTTAACAAGAACCTAGAAGAAATGAAGAGGAAACAAACAATGATGAACAACACAGTAAATGAAATTAAAAATACTCTAGAATCAATAGCAGAATAACTGAACCAGAAGAACAGATAAGTGAACTAGAAAATAAAATACTGGAAATAACTGCCACAGAGAAGAATAAAGAAAAAAGAATGAAAAGAATTGGGGACAGACTCAGAGATCTCTGGGACAACATTAAATGTGCCAACATTCGCATTATAAGGGTCCCAGAAGAAGAAGAGAAAAAGAAATGGTCTGAGAAAACATTTGAAGAGATAATAGTTGAAAACTTCCCTAACATGGGAAAGGAAATAGTCAACCTAGTCCAGGAAGTGAAGAGTCCCATACATAAAAGATAAATCCAAGGAGGAACATGCCAGACACATATTAATCAAACTATCAACAATTAAATACAGGGAAAAATATTAAAAGGAGCAAAGGAAAATCAACAAATAACATACATGGGAATCCCCATAAAGTTAACAGCTGATCATTCAGCAGAAACTTTGGAAGCAAGAAGAGGGTGGCTGGACATATTTAAAGTGATGAAAGGGAAGAACCTACAATGAAGATTACTCTACCCAGCAAGGATCTCATTCAGATTCAATGGAGAAATTAAAACTTTTACAGACAAGCAAAAGTTAAGAAAATTCAGCACCACCAAAGAAGTTTCACAACAAATGCTAAAGGAACTTCTCTAGGAAGGAAACACAAGAGAAGGAAAAGACCTACAATAACAAACTCAAAACAATTAAGAAAGTGGTAATAGGAACATACATATCAATAACTACCTTAAATGTAAATGAATTAAATGCTCCAACCAAAAGACACAGACTGGCTGAATGGATACAAAAACAAGACCAGTATGTATGCTGCCTACAAGAGAACCACTTCAGACCTAGGAACACATAACAGACTGAAAGTGAGGGGATGGAAAAAGATATTCCATGCAAATGGAAATCAAAAGAAAGCTGGAGTAGCAATTCTCATATCAGAAAAAATAGACTTTAAAATAAAGACTATTACAAGAGACAAAGAAGGACACTACATAATGATCAAGGGATCAATCCAAGAAGAAGATATAACAATTGTAAATATTTATGCACCCAACATAGGAGCACCTCAATACATAAGGCAAATGTTAACAGCCATAAAAGGGGAAATCGACAATACCACAGTAATACTAGGGGACTTTAACACCCTACTTTCACCAATGGACAGATCATCTAAAATGAAAATAAATAAGAATACACAAGATTTAAATGACACAGTAGACCAGGTGGACTTGATATTTGTAAGACATTCCATCCAAAAACAACAGAATACACTTTCTTCTCAAGTGCTCATGGAACATTCTCCATGATAGATCAAATCTTGGGTCACAAACCAAGCCTCAGTAAACTTAAGAAAACTGAAATCATATCAAGCATCTTTTCTGACCACAACACTAGGAAATTAGATATCAATTACAGGGAAAAAATGTAAACAATATGAACATATGGAGGCTAAACAATACGTTACTAAATAACCAAGACATCACTGAAGAAATAAAAGAAGAAATCAAAAAATACCTAGAAACAAATGACAATGAAAACAGGATGACCCAAAACCTATGGGTTGCAACAAAAACAGTTCTAAGAGGGAAGTTTATAACAATACAATCCTGCCTCAAGAAACAAGAAAAATCTAAATAAACTACCTAATCTTACAAGTAAAGTAATTAGAGAAAGAACAAAAAAAAAAAAAAACCCAAATTAGCAGAAAGAAAGAAATCATAAAGATCAGATAAGATAAATACAAAAAAGAAATGAAGGAAACAATAGCAAAGATCAATAAAACTAAAAGCTGGTTCTTTGAGAAGATAAACAAAATTGATAAACCATTAGCCAGACTCATCAAGAAGAAAAAGACCCAAATCAAAAGAATTAGAAATGAAAAAGGAGAAGTAACAACTGGCACTGCAGAAATACAAAGGATCATGAAAGACTACTACAAGTAACTATATGCCAATAAAATGGACGACCCGGAAGAAATGGAAAAATTCTTAGAAAAGTACCACTTTCCAAGACTGAACCAGGAAGAAATAGAAAATATGGACAGACCAATCACAAGCACTGAAATTGAAACTGTGATTAAAAATCTTCCAACAAACAAAAGACCAGGACCAGATGGCTTCACGGGTGAATTCTAACAAACATTTAGAGAAGAGCTAACACCTATCCTTCTCAAACTCTTCAAAAATATAGCAGAGGCAGGAACACTCTCAAACTCATTCTATGAGGGCACCACCACCCTGATGCCAAAACCAGACAAAGATGTCACAAAAAAAGAAAACTACAGGCCAATGTCACTGATGAACATAGATGCAAAAATCCTCAACAAAATACTAGCAAAGAGAATCCAACAGCACGTTCAAAGGATCATACACCATGATCAACTGGGGTTTATCCCAGGAATGCAAAGCATTTTTCAAAATAGACAAATGAATCAATGTGATACACCATATTAACAAACTGAAGGATAAAAACCATATGATAATCTCAGTAGATGTAGAAAAGGCTTTTGACAAAATTCATCACCGATTTATGATAAAACCTCTCCAGAAAGTGGGCACAGAAGGAACTTACCTCAACATAATAAGGGTCATCTATGGAAAACCCAGAGCCAACATCATTCTCAATGGTGAAAAACTGAAACCATTTCCTCTAAGATCAGGAACAAGGCAAAGTTGCCCACTCTCATCGCTATTATTCAACATAGTTTTGGAAGTTTTAGCCACAGCAATCAGAGAACAAAAAGAAGTAAAAGGAATCCAAATCAGAAAAGAAAATTTAAAACTGTCATTGTTTGCAGATGACATGATACTATACATAGAGAATCCTAAAGATGCTACCAGAAAAATACTAGAGCTAATCAATGAATTTGGTAATGCAGCAGGATACAAAATTAATGCACAGAAATCTCTTGCATTTGTATACACTAATGACAAAAATCTGAAAGAGAAATTAAGGAAACACTCCCATTTACCACTGCATTGAAAAGAAAAAAAAATTACCTAGGAATAAATCTACCTAAGGAAATAAAAGAACTGTATGCAGAAAACTATAAGACACTGATGAAAGAAATTAAAGTGAATACAAACAGATGGAGAGATATATCATGTTACTGGATTGGAAAAATCAACATTGTGAAAATGATGATACTGCCCAAAGCAATCTACAGATTCACTGCAATCCCTATTAAACTACCAATGGCTTTTTTCACAGACCTAGAACTGAAGATTTTACAATTTGTATGGAAACACAAAAGACCCCGAATAGCCAAAACAATCTTGAGAAAGAAAAATGGAGCTAAAGGAATCAGTTTCCCTGACTACAGACTATACTACAAAGCTACAGTAATCAAGACAGTATGGTACTGGCACAAAAACAGAAATATAGATCAATGGAATAGGATAGAAAACTCAGGGATAAACCCACACACATATGGTCACCTTATCTTTGATAAAGGTGGCAAGAATATACAGTGGAGAAAAGAAAATCCCTTCAAAAAGTGGTGCTGGGGAAACTGGACAGCTACATGTAAAAGAATGAAATTAGCACACTCCTTAACACCATACATAAAATAAACTCAAAATGGATTGAAGACCTAAATGTAAGGCCAGACACTATAAAACTCTTAGAGGAAAACATAGGCAGAACACTCTTGCACATAAATCACAGCAAGATCCTTTTTGGCCCACCTCCTAGAGAAATGGAAATAAAAACAAATATAAACAAACAGAACCTAATGAAACTTTAAGCTTTTGCACAGCAAAGGAAACCATAGGCAAGACCAAAAGACAACCCTCAGAATGGGAGAAAATATTTGCAAATGAAGCAACTGACAAAGGATTAATCTCTAAAATTTACAAGTAGCTCATGCAGCTCCATATCAAAAAAAAAAAAAAAAACCCAATCCAAAAATGGGCAGAAAATCTAAATAGACATTTCTTCGAAGAAGATATACAGTTTGCCAACAAACACATGAAAAGTTGCTCAACATCACTAATCATTAGAGCAATGTGAATCAAAACCACAATGAGTTATCACCTCACACTGGTCAGAATGTCCATCATCAAAAAAATCTACAAACAATAACTGCTGGAGAGGATGTGGAGAAAAGGGAACCCTCTTGCACTGTTGGTGGGAATGTAAACTGATACAGCCACTATGGAGAACAGTATGGAGGGTCCTTAAAAAACTAAATGTAGAACTACCGTATGATCCAGTCATCCCACTACTGGGCATAGATGCTGAGAAAACCATAATTCAAAAAGATACATGTACCACAATGTTCATTGCAGCACTATTTACAATAGCCAGGATATGGAAGCAACTTAAGTGTCCACTGACAGATGAATGGATAAAGATGATGTGGCACGTATATACAGTGAAATATTGCTCAGCCATAAAAAGAAACGAAATTGAGTTATTTGTAGTGAGGTGGATGGACCTAGAGTCTGTCATACAGAGTGAAATAAGTCAGAAATAGATAAACACCATATGCTGACACATATATATGGAATCTAAAAAAGATAAAAATGGTTCTGGTGAACCTAGGGACAAGACAGGAATAATGATGCAAACATAGAGAATGGACTTGAGGACACGGAGAGGGGGAAGGGTAAGCTGGGATGAAGTGAGAGAGAACTTACATATAAACACTACTAAATGTAAAATAGATAGCTTGCATAGCACAGCGAGATCAGCTCAGTGCTTTGTGACCACCTAGGTGGGTGGGATAGTGAGGGTGGGAGGGAGGCGCAAGAGGGAGGGGATATGAGTATATATGTATACATATAGCTGATTCACTTTGCTATATAGCAGCAACTAACACAACACTATAATGCAATATACTCCAATAAAGATGTTAAAAACAAAAACAGAACACAAAACTGCCTTGTTTTAAAAAGAATAATAATCACACACACAAAAAAAATTAATAAATACAGATGTCCTCTCAGTCCTGGGCATCAAGACCAGCTTCATGGGTTTCCAATATGGACAGTTGCCTAGAGTCCCACCCTTAGAAGGACCCACTACTTCATTTAATGCTCTGCTGAAATTCTTAATAATTTTTGAAACAAGGAACCCCATATTTTCATTTTGCCCTAAAACTTGCAAATTATGTAGTCTGTCCTGCCCAACAAACTGCATGTACCCCTTGCAGCTGAGAGAGTGGTCGGCAACTTTAACCAGTCTGACTTCCCCATGGTAAGCCAACAGTTGGGAATGATCATAGAAGCTGTCCAAGTTCAGAGATTATAAATAACAGTGCAACAGAAGATGGAGTATAGATTGGAGCTACCGTTGCAAACACATGTATCCAGGTTCCAGGCAGGCAACCTAAATGTGGGAGAGGGGCTGATATAACAGCGTAAGGCTAACAGACAGAGCATGTCCTGTCTAAAGACATTCAAATTCAGTTTTAAAAACACTGAGTTGTATTGAACAGAAAATACAAGTGGATCACTAATTTGCAACCCATGCTCTGGCATAATCCAAGAGGCCATTGCAGATCCATGGTTATTCCCCATGACACCTGCTTATCTTGTACAATTTGTTTCAGAACTAAGATATTTCTCAGCAAACTAGGATGTCAGATCAGTTCATATATTGATTTTTTTATTATTCTTCCATTGCCTCTCAAAGATATACGTGTATATTTTACACTTAGGATACTTATTTGGCACCAGGCCTGTGCTGAAGCCTCCTGTTTCCTTTTACGTTGAACAGCCTCACCCTTGTCATTCATGCCGTGTTTGATATTTGCTGTAATATGATTAGATAATTGTGGTGAAGGCACCATTCCCTGAGCAGATGGGCTGAACATTTAGAGTGAGCCCTTGTAGCATGGTGCATGAGAGCACTAAGAACCTGGCAGAAACTGAATGGAGGGTGTGTGTGTGTGTGTGTGTGTGTGTGTGTATGTGCACACACGCTCACCAAAAACAAGAATCACCCCAAAACAGCTGGCAATATGGCCCAGTCCTGACTGTGGCTGCTGCAGGGACTCCTGAGGGACTGGGGGGTTGTAAGCTTAGCAGCTGATCACAGTTCCCTTTAATATCTGAATAGTACCCATGTTGATGGAGGCACATTAGTCAGTACGCCACTCCTTTCCCAATATTAAGTTGATTTGTTAGTTTTCTCTCAGCATGTTTAAATACATTCATACATCAGAAATGAAATATCTTACCTAATTCTTGAAATCTCAGAAAAAAAAAGTGACTTTTGAGTGCTAACTACATAAAATATATAAGGTGTAGCCAAAATGTGAAAGACCTAGATTCAAGTTCCTATTCTTGTATGGCATAGACTTGTATAAATCACTTACGTTCTCTAAGCCTCCAGTTCCTTATCTGTAAAATGAGGTCATAATGATAGCTACCTTATCGGGTTGCTGCAAGGATCAGGTAAGATAAAGGTCCCTCCTTTTCACCCAGAGACTTGAGGGCATTTATAGTTCAACAACTCATTTATAGAACACAGATTAGTAAACTCCATCTTACATGTGAAATCCAACAATTAATCTTCTCCATGAATTAAGTAGGAAAATCTCCTTAATTCCAAATAAATTCCTCTTGTGTAAAAATGTGTAATATACCTAAAATGGGACAACTTTGGAGGAAAGAGAATATCAGCTGCCTTGGATGAAGCCCAAAGATAAGGAAGAAAATTGAACTTTATAATCCTTGGGTCTGTAGGTTCTCTAAAGATTAAAGATCTAGGATTTAGAGATACAAGTTATATCAGTAGACTTTGAATTACTGGAACAACACCAAGAGTCCTGTGAATTATCTCTATTCTTTCCAAAGGATACTGATGATGTCATTTGGATCATATAAAATCAAAAACCAACCTGTGTCAAATCTAAGGCATCCCTGCTTTCTACGCTTACATTGGGTGATAGGTAAAGTCTATGAAATTCTACTTTCTCCAGTGATTTCTCTAAGACTTAAGTGACCTTTAAGAAATGAACTACTCTGAAAAGACCAGGGCACCCAGGAGCCTCCTAAGAAATTATGTGAGACTGAGTAGGCTCCATATGTGAAGTACAGTTGAAAGCATTCTGCACACCACCTCCCGATTAATTTTCCTCAAAAAACTGTATGGTAGAATGAGTAATAGCCCCAAAGATGTCAGGAACCAATTCCTGAAACCTGTGAATGTTACCTTATATTACAAAAGGAATTTTCAAGTGTGACTAAGTTAAGGATTTTGAGATTGACACATTATCCTGGATGATCTGGGTGAATCCTGAATAGTTAGGGTAAATGTCTTTAAAAGGAAGGAGGGGATGTAGTGACAATGCAAGCAAGAGGCTGGAGTGATGTAAGGAAGAAATCAGGTTCCAAGGAATGCAGGCGGCTTCCAGACCCTCATCAAGGCAAGGAAATGGAAATCCTCCAGAGCTTCAATAAGGAACACTGACTACCAACACCTCGACTTTAGCCCAGTAAAACTGATTTTGTACTTCTAGATGCTAGAACTATAAGACACATTTGTATTGTTTTAAGCCACCACATACGTGGTAATTTGTTTAGCATCAATAGGAAACATCTATAAGCTGGTTTCATCAATTTTTACTCTCCTAAAAATTAGAACAGGTAACTCATAATAATATCTAAAATATATTGAGCACTTACTATGTTCTAGGCACTGAATTAAGTATAATACCTACATATGGTTATCTGCCTGACAATGCTTCAGGATTGATATTAGTATTATTAACATTTTACTGAAGAGGAAAATGAGGTTAATAAAAGCTAAGGACCTTCTCCAAGGTCAGCAGCTAATAACATTCCTGGTTTTATTGTTTTGTATCTGTCTTACCCCAACGACTAGGTTGTAGCCTCCTTGAAGGCAAAGGTTATGTCCTAACCTCCTGTATTCCCAATCAGTTCTTATCATAGTCCCTAAATTCTAATGAAGCCTACCTGAAAACCATGATGTTAGCCAATGAGAAAATAATTTTATATGCATAAATTTAATCTACTCCCATCTGTTCAGAATTCTACTAATTACATAAGGGAAAGTGGATCTGATTTCCCTTAACAGTCGTCTCCACTGTATTTTCTTCTGTCTTGTGACTATGACCACAGGAAAATCTCATCTATGAAACTGGGTTCACATTCTTCTCATTGGCTGCCCTCCCTGCCCTCACTTTCTTTTTGTGATTCAGTCAGAGGAAGTAGATTTCTTGCAAGAGATCTGTCATGCAGAGGCCAAGTGCTTCTGGTTTTTCATTAGATGCTGATGGTGTTAGATTTAAAGTTGACACCGAAGCCTAATTAAACATTATGCCAGTGCACATATTCTGCAAATTAAGACACAACACATTACTGAGCCCAGTCGAGGATAAGTTATAAAAGAAGCTGTCAACATGCAAAGGACCCTGTTAAGTGCTTTAAACACAAATTTTGAATTTAAAATGCAAATGGGCTGAAGCTTCCTTTCCTTTCAAGTTGGAAAGAAAATTTAAGTGGGGGTAGAGAGAGTTTTATTTCATTTTTTACTATCACTGAGTTTTGACACAAGTAGCAACCAGAGTACATTTCAGCAGTTTTAGAAATGGCAAGAGGAACTAGCCTACAGCTAACAACACACTTGCACCTCCTGGCTAGTTGAATGAAAAGCAGGAACCAAACCAACCCCATCAATGTTGACAAGTCAGCACATGTATTGAAAAAGAAAAAAAGTTTTCAGATTGAAACAGGCAGGACCACTGGCGCTCCAGATCTGAACATCTGTGGAAAAGTTCTATACCTGACTTCATCAAACTGGGGTGGGCGGAGTGTTGGGAAAAGCCAGAGAGGTTTTGAAATCTGAGGTGATGGACTCTAGCAGCAGAACCAAGATCAGAGCTGCGTATATCGGCTGTGACAATCTGAGTTTCAGAAAGCAGTGAGTAGAGCGAACCATGGGAAGGAACGATGTAAGAGATGGAGAGATTTGGGGCACTCTGTTCTCCTTTACTGGATCCCAGCCCCACCCCCACTCCCATTTCTATCAATTATGTGTAAATGTGTAGCCAATAAGAGGTTGAGACGAGATTCCATCATGTACACCATGGTGTAGTTGTTTCTCTACATTTAAACTATTTCTCAGTCTTTGAGGTGTTACTTTTATTCATCCAGCAAATACCAAGTCTTTATTATGTTTATGCGCTGACTAAAATAAAAAGTGTTTGCTCTCCTAAAAGAGCTTGCATTTGAGAAGTGAAAGAAAATACAGACATCTACCTTACTAACTGCCCTTCCAAGTGATAAATGCTTCAATACAGAGTGACACAAATTGATTCCCTATAGGGTGGAGATGAAAAATGAGTCTAAGGTTGGTTAGGAAGACCTCACAAGGATGAAATATTTGAGTTGGATCTTAAAATAAATAAATAAAAGGAGAATTTGCGCTGAAGGAGAGGTAAGATCAGACTGAGGTACTTGAAAATAGTGCTTAAAAGTAAAATCATTGGAAGAACTAAAAGGGATAACATAAAAGATAGGGCATTTCTATTCAACTCAACCAAAAGAAACATAACTTGGATACTTTCTGTTCCAAGTGTTTATTTGATTATATCTGACTATAAGCCATTCATATGTCCTTTCAGGGGAATGAAATGGTAGCAGTGACTATTTTGAATTTTTAATTACTTTTTTCTTAATAAATAAAATAGACTTCAGAGGCAGAGATCTGATTGAACAACTGATCCAAAAAATGGAATATAGTTGGTTTTATAAACCTTATCATGGGATCATTAAAATTAAATCTTATAACCACTTGAGAAAGAACCCCATAAGCCTTGGTCAAAGCTCCATGCCAATAGTCAACCCGATTTATTTTGTTTCCATTAAATTCAGTTCCCACCATATGTGCAATAATCTGTTAAATAAATGGAGTACAAAAACACATGCACACGCGCATGCACACATACACACACACACAGTTTTCTGCTCTTAAGGAAGTTACATTTTGAGGGAAGAAAGGGTTTGTGTACATGAGAAAACTACAGAGCATTATATGATAAAATACTAGATTGAATGAATTCAGTGCCAAAATCTATAGCAAAAGACAAATTCTGTGGGTGGCAGAGATGGAAGAAATCAAAGTTGGAAAAGCTTAACTGAAATTGGCTTAAGTTGATTTTTTAAATGTATAAACACTATCATCTCAAAGAATATTTGATATTTTATTGTGGTAGTAGTTTGACATGAAAAGGGAAAAGTGACATAGATCCATCAGAAATTGAACTTTTTTAAACATCAAATTTTACCTTATTTGAAGTTCCCATCTTTAAAAAATATCTTTAACATATTGAATTTTCTTATGATTATGCAGGGAAAACTGTGATTTCTCAATTTTTTCTTGATTTTTAGGGTGAATTAGGTGTAATTTACTAAATAACATAATTGTAGGAAAATTGATTGAATGGCATTTAATGCATTTTGCTAACTGAAATAATTAAATGGTAATTGCTTAATAATATCAAATTATTTGCTGCTGTATACAATTATTAATTACATACAAAGAAGAATTGAACAGTTTATTTTTTTTTTAGGCAACTACAATGATTGAATAAATTATTTAATAGTATCCAATTAATTGTGTTCTATTCAATGATGATAACTTATTGAAAAGTAATAGATGAATTTAGTCTTCACACTCAGCAAGCAATACTACACGGAATAAAAATCCATATTAAATCAAGAAAAGGAATAAATCATATATTTTTCCTTATATAGCAATAGAGTCTGTTAAAATTAATTTCTTTTTTATTTTAAAAAGTGAGTTTGAATACAACTTTGTGCCTGTAAATATTTTTTTTCAAGAAAAAAAAAATAAGTTGAAAGATATTGCATAAACCCAGCCTGGCTCCTACCTATGCAGTAAATCAGGGGTCCTTCCCCATCATATAGGAGTGCAAGAAAGAGAATGACATATAACCTGCATTCCTCTGTGGGTCTGGGGAAGGCTATTAAAAAATAGGACTTATAATTAATTATTACTGATGAGCCAGACAAGCTGAGACATAATTCCCTTAAACATTTCCTAGTCACAAGAGGTATTTTCATGGGCAAATTCTCTTTTTCCATGTTGGGAAAAATGCCCATCTTTCCTTCACTAATGGTTTCATCCTTGATAACAGTAGTCCTTAGAGAAGCATAAAACACCCGAGATGGAACAGATCTTAAAATTCATCCAGTTGCAGTGTCTCCCAAGTGTATGACAGCATCTCCTCTTGGTGCTGTCACTAAACTGCATGGAGCTCATGGGCCTGTGCATCCGTGTGGGAGAAGAGGCCTCAGCCAGAGGTCCATGCACTCCCCCTGCAGTAAGAGGTGCCACAGATTCTTCTCTATTCAGTACAGTGAGTACGGCCTCAAAGTATAACTGATGAAAATGTTCTAGAGGAGAGAGTAGAAAGAGAGAGAGGAGGAAGAAGCAAGCAGAGTTAGAAATGGAAGAGTGGAAAGTAAGCAAAAATCCTGTACAGGAGCAGCAAATTCTAATCACGTGGTGAAAATTAACTCTATGTATATATAGATAAGATAGATTAGGTAGATAGATGATAGATACATAGATATATATATATAGATAGATCAATTGATTAATCTTCTCTAGAATTCTTTCATTGGTCATATGACAAAACACCCTCTTTACCTATGCCTGCCTTTACTATTATGGCCAAATGTAGGCAAAGAAAATTTCACATTTTGTAGGCCTAAACTCAGTTTTGCTGTGAGGCTTCTGAATTTTTAATTAATATTTTCACTGTAAAATTAAATGTATTCATGGTAAGAAATCAAAATACAAATAATCTTCCATAACTAGCTAATGCATCTTCACCAAGTCCTATTCCCCAGAGGTACAGATTAACAACTTTTTATCTAACTTTCTTGAATTTTTGGGCGGAGGGCGGGCAGGGGGAGGGGGAGGAGGAGGCTATGAAAGCAGCTGTAAAAAATTTACACAAAAGAATCATCAGTAAAAATATTATGAAATTATTTTTACCTTAAAAAGTAGCTTTCCTACTTAACTCTTAATTCTTTTTAATATTTGCATAATAGTCTGTTGTGTATTTGCACCATTTATTTAATTAATCTGATGGATGCTTAGAGTGCTTTCAGTTTTTCAATAATACAGGCCAGTTAATTTTTTTAAATGTTCAGGACACTGAATTGAGAGCCAGATAGTACAGACACTATTCGCTAAATAATAGGCCAGACCTATGCGATAATAAACATAAGTATGAAAACAGCGTCAATGTTCTTCATCTGATTATCAGTCAATTAAGACAGCAACAGAGGTGATTCAGTTGATTGCAACATTTAAGGTTGACAACTGGAAAAAAATGTTTAAAAATGGTGAATCTACTTCCTGTCTGTAAACACCAGTACAGTTCCTTTGTGACCTTGGCAAGCTTTTGCCTCTTATACCCACTTCTGGATAGTGATAATAAATCACATTGTCTCACAAACATCCCTATGTGAAGTTTTACACAGTTTGCAGTTATAATGCAACATTTATATTAAAGAGAATAACTAGGATGAACTTGTATGATATTAAATGGACAAAGTCTTTGGCACCAATCTCTGAAGCTCGTTATATATATTGCATAGGACTGAGATTAAAAAAAGACCACTTATCCCTTGGCTTTATACGTTGAAATTAAGGCTCCATACACAATTCTTTTTTATTTTTACTTACTTTGGA
This sequence comes from Hyperoodon ampullatus, assembly GCF_949752795.1. Classification (NCBI taxonomy): domain Eukaryota; kingdom Metazoa; phylum Chordata; class Mammalia; order Artiodactyla; family Ziphiidae; genus Hyperoodon; species Hyperoodon ampullatus. The sequence continues at coordinate 121,481,768 of NC_136915.1, read as the reverse complement.
ATTTTACTGACTAATTCATTCAAACATTCACTACGTATTTTTTTTTTTTTTAATACTCACCATGGGCTAATCACAGTGTCAAGGGTAGAATATAAAGATGACTATGCACTGAAGTAGTCTGTATCTCTACATTGCTTAAAAAACTTTCAAAAGGGCAAGGTAGTATTCTCTTTGTCATTTTACACAATTAAACCTGAATTCTTTTAGATTATTCTGCTTCACACTTTTCAATCATGCTCTTATCTCTTGGGCTCCAGTTTTAAGAGGCAGCAGGTTGTTCAGTGCAATTGCAGCTTAGGGAAGATGGTGACTGAAGAAAGACTGGAAAGGGCTTCAGCTAAAAATATTAAACTATATATTGTAAGTGCAAAGGGTTTAAACATGGCAGTGATGTGATGAAACCAGTGACTTAAGGACTAGCAATAGAGTAGACCGGAGAAAGAATTTTATTATAAAGCAAAAGAGAGATGATGGAGAGCCTGAAATGGTGAAGGCTGGTGAAAATGGAAATGAGAAATAATTGCAGGGGTATTTCAGAATAAGAATAAGAAAGACATGGAGACAACTGAATATTGGAGTGAGGGAAAAGGGCACACAGATATTTTAAAAGCCCATTCTTTTTTTTTTTTTCCCCTGGGGTGGTAGAAAAAGGATATTCTTTATCTGTGAATGTGTCACTCTCACCAAAGAGCCTGGTGCTATGTGTGTCCCCGTAGAACACCCCAGCTTCCATTAGACAAAGTGCTCTTCTTAAATGCTTTCCTTGTAAGACCTGGCTGCCCTACCCCAAGCCATTAGTGGGAACAGAACGTTAATAAGAAGGGACTGTGGTATCTCTAAGAGACGTTGACCTCCTTCAGCGGAAGCAGGGCACCCATTATAGTGTAATGATAAATCACAAGCTTTTCCCTTCCATTATTTTCCCAGAAGACTCTTCTCTGAATGCATAAACATGCTGGAGGGAGGAAGGAAAAAAAAACAAAAAACAAGCAACAGATGAATAGAAATGTGAAAAAAGAGAGAGGGGGCAGACAGACAATCAGCAGACTCCCAGTGGGATTTAAAATAATAAATGCACCATACATATCCACATATATTTGCATATAGTGAAAATTTAGCATAGCCTCATAAGGGAAAAAATCCCCACAAAAATGTATAAATGTACTATAAGATATAAAGACCTCACTCAGAATTATAAATATAAATGACATCTCTAGGAGTATTTATTGTATTTAATATTATGGTGCTTTTCTCTTTATTGCTGCAAATTCAAAGCCAATCTAAACCAAGGGGTGGGAGAGAGCATAAATAATCCATAAATTTAAACCTAGGCCAATCTTTCAGCTCTATTGGTGATCTCCTCCCATTGAATAGGAATTGGCTTTCAGGGGAAAATATTTTCTAGGTTCTCCTCTCTTGATACATTGACCAAGAACCAATAATGAGGCATAGACCACTCTTTCTGGCCATACAATGATATCTACAACATACCTCAATAACTATTGCCAAAGACCTACTCTTATATCAGCTACAGCATTGTGCCTCTCAGGTGACTTTTGACTCTAGAATCTAGGTTATACCAACCAAACACTAAAATGACTTTGGGGGCTCTAGGGAGATGGCTCCCATTCACTGGAAACAAGATCAATGAGAACGTATGATGGGAATGAATAAGGCAGGTTCCAAAATAGCTAATCGGAACTTTGTGAGTATAGTTGTCTATGTAAATCGAAGAAGTCACTGTGAGTATATGGGTTAGTTTCCACCTAGCTCAGAACATCAGACTCCACCTTTGACTTCTATTTCCCCTGCCTCTGATAGCAAGAATTCCTTGTTTAGACTAGGTCTTTCCATATTTGCAAACTACCTTCCACCAATGACCTCTGTCATGGCTCTCCTCAAGTTCTGAAATTTTATTACCCCTTCCAATTGTACCTAGTTTAAATCCTATAACCTGGCTTGTTTAACCAGCCCCAGTGCTCCTGTAAGGGGAACATTCAGATAGATGAAGGATTGGACGTTGGACTTTAAGGGTATTGGGATCAAAGGAAGTCTAGTTGTTCTGAACTTTTTGTATCTCTAGATGTACTTCTCTTTGTTTAGTCATTTACTGGATTTTGGTAGTTGACTCCAACAACTTTCTGCACTTGCCCTATCTAAAATTCTTCAGTTTGCTTTGGAGATCCACATTTTTGTTGATGCAGGGAGGCTGAATTGACCTCTGGCTGCAGAAATGAAATACATGAACTAGGTAAAGTCAGTTAGTACATTCCACAGCTTTCCTCCCTCATATCCTGGCCAGAGAGATACTTTCAAGACTGGAACTGTGCACTAAGGTGGCACTCAGAATGAATTTCAGGACTTCTTCTGGGGATGCTGGGACAAAGGTATCATCTCTCTTCTGCAGGTGTGAACAAGGAAGCCTCTAGTTGTTAGAGCTGTTGCATTTCTCTTGGAGCCACAAGGAAGTCTGGTATTTAATGTATGCCATAGCAGGTAAGATAAAGCAAAGAAATTGAAAGAAAATGGTACTCCATATCAAGCTCTCCTGTAGCTACCCCTACTTCTGGAACTTCCATTCATTTTAGGCATTATATTAAATTCAAATCTAGTTTGAATCAAGTTTTTGTTATTCATATTCAAATGAACAGAAATTCACTTGTGAGGTGTGGTTTGTACTCCTGGCTTCAATATAGGTTTTGGTAAAGTTCCTTCATAAGTCCTGTGTATAATTTGTAAGTAGTAAGTACATTTCCAATGTGTACTACCTTCAAGCAAAAAGGAACTGACACGCTGAAGTGCATATTCCAAAGTTATTGGCCAATTTCTTTTATTCTCTATAAGGCATCTATCTAACTTTGAAATTATTTCTCCAATGAATTAGATGTATCCTATTTCCATGACATCAACTTTTAAATTTTATTTAAAAAAATGTTTTTTACATGCCCCCCCTACTCTTTTCTTCATGATTGCTTTATAGTTTTGGTTCCATAGCTCTTTTTATGACAGGTACATGTATCCCGCCCCACCCCCCTTTGTTTTAGTAAGAATTCCGGTTAGCACCACTTGCCTGGTAAAGGACCAGATCATCTTTGGCTTGAGCTGAAGAATATTTCCTCCAAGACTACTGATTTATGACTCAGATTTTTCAAATATTCTCTAATAGAGCTTTCCAGCAATAGCTACTTTATATATACAAAGTATTCATTTCTTTCTAATAACCCATACTGCTTTTCCTTAGCTTTGTTGCTAACATCTATTTTTTTGACCATATGTCAGTTCAGTAACTCAGTCATTTTTGAGCTATCATGATTTTCATCCCTTTTCTGATTTATTAGCAGACTACACTCTCTCTAGTATGCCTTTCTTTCTTAATATATTTGAGAAAGACTCTTTGACCCCAGCTGTCCTGAATGTTTTACTGTGCTTTCTGGCCAAGGCTTTTGCAATGGGTGCAGTTTTATGAATCTCAATATGAGCTTTGCTTTTAAAAGCTGCCCTTTCGGTTCATTTAAATAAAATGTCTCCAGCTGTGTTTATGCTACAAAACCATTCGTAACCCTCTCCTCCAGTTTGGTCCCAAACATTTTTTGTTTGCAGACCTCTAGATTGCAGCTGCAATGGCTCTTGTTTTTGTACTTTACTATGAACCTATCATAGTGCAATTTTCAAGGACTGTCAACTGCAATTGCCATTTCTGGATCTGTCCTATAGCCTAAGTTGTGAGATCAAAACACTGGCCTTATAAGCAGACACTCCATTGTAACCCCTCTGTCCCAAAGCCCAGACAGTATCTCCCACCACCAATTTTCAGAACCTTATGGTGTCCAGAAAGCAACCCACTTAGCAGCCATGGGGAGTCTGGCATTTCCAGAGGCCTTTGTGACTGCCTGAAAGGCTACTTTGGGGCTAAGTTATGTGACCCACAAGATTTATGACTGGCTGACTTAAAGGTTAAGGGATTCGTCCCACAAGAGCTAAAAAGAAAAGACAGTCATACTAATTTTTTAAAACTATATTGTCAACATAGGAATGGCCCAAATTAACAGAGTCTCTTCCTGGGTAAATTGTTGATGCCTTATTTTGTCTTCTCTCCACTATTTTGCTTTATTTTCCACTTTTTTTTCTATTCTTCCTTGATGCTATTAGAATATTCATTCAATTTCACAAACAGGTAGAGGATACCCATTTGAATATCCTCTTCCCACCTGCAACAGAGGTACCATGCTCATGAAATTGACAAACATTGTGTGGTTGGGTTGGATTGTCCTTTGTAGTAAGAAATGTCGCCAGTTCTGGTGATTACTCTTAGACTGTGATAGAGCACTGACACATTATTCCAGGCAGTGCTATACTTTAGGTTGTCAAATAGCAACATGGGGCATTGTTCATTTGATCATGGGAATGGAGAAAATTGGGAATGTGTGACTTGAAGGCCCAGTAACACCAGGTTTCCTAATCTGGGTAGCCCAAAATAGGAAAAAATAGCTTGATTCTAATCCAAGTCCCTAAGAGAAATCTGAGGATCAAGCTGGGAAGACAAATATCAACACTGAGTTCAGAGAGACAAGAAAAAGAGTTTACCTTGGAAGCAGAGCCAAGAGTAAGAAGCTAGATAGAAATAAAGAATGCTACAGGATCATAAAGAAGAAGGTTGTTATGGGATCAGAAATAAGAAGGTTGTCCTTACGGTAATAAACGGAATCATATATGTGATACTAAATATTATAAGATAAGTGCTATAAATTTAAGAGATTATGATAGTTGGTCAATAGGAAGAATGGTTTATAAATGCCTTGGATAAAGAAGTTTAGGGATTGAGATATTTCAGTAGGTTTTACAGTAACCTAGATGTAGCTATTGCTCCATGGCATTGGTTTATCCGGGGACTGACACCATATAAACTTTTTATGAAACTATTTCTGAAATATGTACTGGCTTCTTGGTTCAATGTTCTAACTTCTTATAAAGTAACAGACAAATGTGCCTTTATAGTAGCTACTGATTATACCAGGAAAAGTTTAACTTCTCCTTGACAAAGGACAGAAGAATAGCACAATAGTGTTTAAATTTGAAACTTTACCCATAACCACATGGTGATTTTACAAGGCAACCTTTAACAGTAAACATAATTTCTTACCCAGTTGTACTCTAAGAGCATGATTATCAATGCAACAATTTTTAAATGACTAAAAGTGTTCCCTGTTATAGGAAGTCTCTTCTGTTCCTTCCTATTTTAATAGATCTTGGTGACCACAGATAAATTGGCAATACTCTGATAAGCCTGAACATAGTTAACTTGTTGTTTCTGTCTTAGAATGTTCGAATTGAAATTAAGTGTAAGTTCTGTCTTAGAATGTTCGAATTGAAATTAAGTGTAAGTTGCTTAAATTTTTGAGCTCATGGGGATATCAGAAATCTAAACTTAATAGTTAATAATATTAATAATAATTTTAAAGCAAGTGGTGTCCTAATTGCAATATGGTATGGTAGATTGGATCCTAGAAGAAAAAAAAAAAAAAAGACATTAGTGAAAACCTGGTGAAACTGAAATAAAGCCTGTGTTTTAGTTAATAGTAATGTATCATTGTTAAATTCTTAGTTTTGAGATATTCACCATGGTTATGTAAGATTTTAATATTAGGGGAAACTGAATAAAGAGCATACGGGAACTCTTTGTACCATTTTTGCAACTTTTCTGTAAATGTAAAAGTACTCAAAAATAAAAATGTTATTAAAAAAAATCAAATGATCAATGCAAAGCAGCGAACATAATGTGATTGCTATCATCCCTTCTTTGTTATTCCCCTTTGGCAACATTCATCCTCTCTATTTAAATAGTTTAATTTGATTCTTTCTTTTCCCAAAGGTAGAAAGTAATGATCAAAAAATTAGTCAGTCAGCTCTGTAGATATCAATAATATGTGTATAGGAGACATTTATATTAAAACAAAGGCAAACAAAACAAAACAAAGAAACAAAAGCAATAAAACAAACTACAAAAACTAAAGTTTGGCTTTCCTTCCTCCTGCTATCTAAACCAAGTTCTCTAAAAGGACAAGGACGTTGGTTCTTGAGTGGGGTCAGGATTCATTAAAGCCATTTGTCCTGATCCCCTTGGTACTTCACCCAGAATCCGCTTCACGTTTTTCTCCATGGAGTAGCTGTAGATGCAGTTTGGGTCTTGGTCCGCAAATCCAGTTCTCTTGACAGCTGCAGGCCACTTGGTAAGAACAAGCTTCAGTGGAATTCTAATTTGACCCCACCTTGAAGCCCTGGCAAATGGTGGTTGCTCAGTAAATGTTGCTGAATGAATAAATTAGATTGAGCAGTGAGCTGGGAGTGGAAGCAGAGACCAAAGGCCTCTGCCACCCTGGTCTGCCAGATGCTCTATCCCTGACCCAGGCCTGATCCCTGAGCACTGTCCAATGCTCACAATACTATAACTCACCACTGGATATTGTCTTTGTGTGAGGAACTATATTTGCTTTACCCATGACCTCCCCAAGAGTCAAATTTTTTTCCAGAAGGAATAACCATATTCTGTGATCAGAAAGGAAGAATTTCTCAAGGAGCTTGGTTCTTGCCTTGAATTGAAGAAAGTCAATTGGCTGTTAAAAGTTTGATCTGGCATGAACAACATAGCTTTACATATGTATGCATGTCATGAAGGGTAGTAACACAGTACCATAATTCTAGGAAGAAATTCCTTTGGAACTCACAATTATCAAAGAGCTGTAGAGCCCTGTTTCCTGACATCTTCACAGTTAAAAAAGCTATTGGAGAAAATAATTCTGTGACAACTTATAATCTATGACGATTTCTGCCATTGCCATTTGTTTCTAAGCAGCTTGTCCTTTGAAGTTACTCTTTTGTATGGTCAAAGGTAAGAATCTCTAAATCTTTGTACAAGGAAAAAAAGGAAAAGAATTGAGTGACTGAGAGTATGGAATGGAGGTCAGATTCCCAGGTGAAGGAAATACAGTTGGGCATTTGTTAAATATCTCTACTTTCCCCCTTGGCCTGTGTAGGTGATAGTTGTTGATACATTATGTTTAATAACAACAAAAAAAGATTTCAAAGTTTTGAGATTGATTGTGGGCCTATTATCTACCCAAAATGAAGAATGGCACCTATTTCTTGGAAAGATTTCAAGGTATAAAAACCATCCACCTCTTGCCCCCGCCCCTTGCAATAAATCTAATCCCATAATTAAATTAAATTAAATTAAAATCCTTTTTTTTTTTTTTTTTTTTTTTTTTTTGCGGTACGCGGGCCTCTCACTGTTGTGGCCTCTGCCGCTGCGGAGCACAGGCTCCGGGCGCGCAGGCTCAGCGGCCATAGCTCACGGGCCCAGCCGCTCCGCGGCATGCGGGATCCTCCCACCGGGGGCACAAACCTGTGTCCCCTGCATTGGCAGGCGGACTCTCAACCACTGCGCCACCAGGGAAGCCCCAAAATATCATTTTTGTCCTAAAGCATTCTAGTCTGTTAAAACAATTGCCCCTGGGAGAAGTAGCGCATTAAGCTTTAGAAGACATTACTGTGGATTAGTTTAGCAGAGGGTTTTTTTGGAGGGTTTGGGGAGAAGAGAAAAAGACCTTGAGATGAAGAGTCAAGGGAGAAGCATTTCTTAAATTCATTTTACATGTTTTCACATTGAATCTTCACATGACCCTAGCTTCACCGTTCAGATGCGGAAGTGGTAACTCACAAATATTAGGCAAATTGCCCAAGGACACTCAACTGGTAAAAAAGGATCTGGGGTTTAAATCTGGTGCATCTGACTCCCAAGTCTGGGCTGTCCAGTTAGAGCAAGCTGAGACTACACAGAGTTGCAACTCAGAGAGGGGAAGCACCATAGTGATTGCAGTGGGGGTGGGGATGGATGGGGAGAAAAACAGAAAGTGGCCATTTGTAAACAATGGTTGCTAGGTCCCAAAGCCCCTACTGGGTCTAGTCCAGCAAAATCTCTCTTTTTTTTTTTAATTAATTAATTTTTTTTTTCAATCTTATATGGAGGCAGATTAATGCAGTGATTTAGCTCACAGGCTCTGGAGTCAGAGTGAGACCTAGTTTTTCACGCAGTCCCTGCTTACTAAGTGTGTAAGTTGGAAAATATACCTATTTCTCTCTTTTCTTATTCCCACATTTGTAAAGTGCAGATATTAATTGAACTTTCTTTCATAGAATTACTACGATGATTCAATGAAATACTGCATGTAAAGCGCTTAACACCAAGATTAAGACAGAGGAAGTGCACAATCAATGTTTGCTGTTATTACTTCCACAGGGAAAGACAAGAGAGCTGTATCCCATAAGGATAGATCCTTCTAATCTCTATCAGAAAAGGAGCAGTCCCAGACTCTTTATGACAATGAGGCTTGATTTTACGGTGGTATTTGAAACTTTCTTTGTTTTTAGTGTTTTTTTTCTTCCCATATGGGGCTTCTCATCATCTTATTACAGTCCTGGCACCTTCCTATCTCTGAACATAAAGCAGAAAAACATTCTAAATGAAATTTTCTCAAAGAAGAGAGAGGCAGAGGGAGACGGGCAGAGAAAGGGTGTCTGTAACTACTAAAGGACGTGGAAGGAGTTTTATGTCAACTTCTGCCTTTTCTTCATGGATGGTCAAATATTTCCGATTTCCCTTTGTCATTCTACACTGGTGTGTCTTTTAAGGGTATGAGTGTGTTTGTTTCTTGTGGGCAGGGTGGTGGTTTGTAAATGGGAAACAGTAAGCAGAAGTTTTTCTAAAAGTATTAGAATCATAATTTATCTGTGAAAAAGTGAGGTTACATGGCATAGTGGAGGGGAAACTTCCCTGTCACTCAGAAAACTCCTGTGGTCACACTGAGGCATACCATCCGTAAGATACATTATTCTTCCAGAGGTTGCAATTTTAGATAGAGGAAAATAAGGCAGAAGGAATAAGATCTTTTGAAGCACTTGAACACTGCCACTGGAAATGGATTGGGTTGGGGGTGGCCAGGAAGAGGAGGGGGAAGAGGGAGCTGAAATACAAAATAAAACAAAGCTGAAAGACCCAGGAGAGTCCCAGCCCTTTAGCTTGTAATAAGTCAGCTTTTGTTAGCTTGGCTTTTGAGTATTAAGCACTCAGTTCATCTCCATTGATTTGTAATGAGCCTGGGAGGCTCACAAAGCCTTAATCAAGCCAGGATCCCTTTAAAATGAACTCTTCTGCGAGGAGAGCTGGCAGATAGCATCTGCTGAGGAGCTGTGCTGGAGAGAGCTCACTGTCTCCATTGTGAAGCTTACACTGAGCCAGAGAATGGGGTAGGGGCTTCATTAGTCTGATAAAAACAGACAGGCCAACTTTTCATTACAGGGATGCACAAATCCACTTTACTTGGCTTTCCTCCTTTACATTATAAAAGCAGTATCAGGCCCAAGCTTATAGGACTCATTATTCCATACAAACTCCAGACCGGGAGGTGGGGAGGTGCAGGGAGCTGAGCCCTCCAATCTTGGACTGGCATTGAGGACTCTGCAAACTTTTCAAAGCAAAAACCTTGGGTTAACCCAAGGCCAAGATTTCTAACCCCATGAAATTCAGATCCATAAGATCATCTTCTACTTTTTTTCTACCGTCAAACAAGAGAAAGTGGTAGAATTTTTGACCTTTTTCACTGAGGGTCATTTATTTTAAGATTTGTGCTTCAGGATTCTGGATTATACAGAAATGCTAATGCTGGTGTGTTTGTTTCGTGCTCTCTGCTTTAGTTCTAGGAAGATGGTTGAAAACAAATTAAATATATTGGTGGGATTTTTTCTTTGCATCATATTTCATTATGAAATTACAGGTAATATAAAATTTTATAGTAGATTTAAACAAAAATTTGGGGGTAGAGGCATTGAAATGGTGGCTTGGATCAAAGTACCTTGTTTAACTTTTGCAATTTTTTTTTTTAGTTTTGGCCTCTGCCAAAACTATCTCTCTGTTTTATTCACTTTTTCCCCTCTACTCTTTGAACTCTTTGCTGTCTACTAAGCTGAGGAATTGACACTGCCTTATGTGTCCTATCACTAAACTTAAAACTCATGGATCTTCTTTTCCCTCACCCCTTTATATATAATGACATATATTGTTTAACACTGTATTTTGTCAGGTGCCTCTATTTTAAACCATATGCAGTGTTATTGTCTGGTATTGTCCTTAGACTAAGGCTCCATATTTTGTAAAATAATTATAATAATAATATGCTCTATCAGTATGATGTGTCCCAAGTTTTGCAAGGTATGTTTATTCAAAATAAAAACTATCTGAAAAATAGAAGCACTCTTGTTTACTTTCAAAAAATTATATTGAAATTTTCACAGGAGATAGCTGATGCAGTCATGGTAAACTCAAGTGTTGACTATAATCTACTGTTCCAGGTTAAACAGATGCCTTACTTCCTAGGCCAAGAATGACCAATTGTTTCATGGGAAAAATTAAGGTTGAGCTTGGAGGGAGTTGGCATCTACACAGAAAGCCAAGGATTCATTGCATGCCCTGAAACACCTGATGCAGAAGCATGGCTTCACCTGGAACGTCCTGGTGTCATCATGCGTTCATCTGTGTACTTTTGTCAAGCATTCAGTAATGATGAAGTCTACCAAAACTGGCAAGGCTCTGAGCCTGCTTTTAGGGAACTTTAGCTTCACCACAGATGTAGGCTTAGGTATTTCATCTTATATATTATCAATAATACTCTATCTGGTCCTCCCTTTTATGCTATAGGGGAGGAAATCAAATCTATTTTTTTCTCTACTACCTTAGATTCAGAGGGTGGGGTCTGTGAATTAGACCCACAGAAGAGAGATTAACAGGAGGAAAAAGAAAAAAGGAGTTTATTTACACGTACAATGTGTGTATATGAGGGAGAATGCAGTAATGAGTAATTCAAAGAGGTGGTTAGAATTTGGGGCCCATATACTATCTTAACAAAGGGTGATAAATTTGTGGAGAAGTGACAAGACAAAGGAAAAGGGGTTTGTGCTTCAGGGGATGGTAAATTGTGGGAACGTAAACATGTGGGGGAACTAATGGAAGATGAGGATGATTTTAATAAGGTTAATTTGTGCAAACCCATCTGTGCCTACTTTCAGTCTCCAGTGATAAGGTTATTCTCCTAGTACAGGAAAAGGGAGAGGGATCACCTTCACAAAAGGAAATTTATGTCCTGATTTTAGGTAGATAGGTGGAGAGCAAAAAGTTCATTTTGCATTTGCTGCTGCTTAAATGTCTTTAGCCCCAAATAATCCTTATGCCAAAGTGGCATATTTTGGGATGGCATATTCTGATCTCCTTTCGTGCCTTAAGATTTGACCTTGGGCTTCCCTGGTGGCGCTGTGGTTGAGAGTCCGCCTGCCGATGCAGGGAACAAGGGTTCGTGCCCCGGTCCAGGAAGATCTCACATGCCGCGGAGCGGCTGGGCCCGTGAGCCATGGCCACTGAGCCTGTGCGTCCGGAGCCTGTGCTCTGCAACGGGAGAGGCCACAATAGTGAGAGGCCTGCGTACAGCAAAAAAAATAATAAATAAAAAATAAAAAATAAATAAAAAATAAAATAAAATTGAAAAAAAAAAAAAAAAAAGATTTGACCTTCATAGGCCAATGCTTAACACAGTGTTTTGTGTTGAAGTTATGTAATCAACCCACATTTGCAATAGCTGTGATGATGATGATGATGATGATGATGATGATGATGATGGTAAACAAACTCAATCCATTATTGTCTCTCTTGTATTTTCAACTTCTGACTTGAATATGACAGAGGCTGATGAGTCAAGATACCAGTTGTTTCTATTGGCAGAGATGAGGTGACTCGACAATTTGGGGTAAATTTATCCAGCTCCTAGAGGATGCCTCTTTGATCTTAGGACATCTCCCTTAGTTAGTCACTAGGATCAGTCAGCCCCAGAAATAACAAAACGTGAGGTACACAGTTCTCCAAACTGTGACGTGACAAGATAGGATATAGACAATGTGCTTTTTTTCTGTAATGTCTGAATTTACTAGACAAAGGCCTAATTTTACTTCTAAGGGTGTAGAATTTGGGACACTGCCAGGTATATATAGATAGTAACTTGCTTGATGAAGAAAGAACCTGTCTTTCTTAGTCCGTGTAAATATCTGTGAGAGCCTATCAGTTTCTGCTCTCTGCATTCTTACCTGAGACGAGGGTTCCCTATGTTTATGTTTAAAAAAGAGGATAAAACCCTGACCCTTCCTTTAACTTTCTCTGAGCTGGAACTGCCATAAGTTTTTATTACAAAAACATATGCTAATCAGGCCTAAACCTGGGCCTGAACCAGTGGGAAATTAGGAGGGATTTACAGCATCTCCTTGAGACCACACCTGGTACAAGCCTACTCGAGACAAGCTATTTGGTCCAAATGTTAGTTTTCTTCTTTCAATCAAGAGTTAAACTCCTTTTCTTTTATGTAACTGGCACTACATGGCCTGAGTTTCTTTGTTCCTTTTAGTGATAAATCTAATTGGGTCTCAGTCCTGAAAACAACCTCTGGTTTGGCACTTATCCCAAGAGAGATGGAATGTGGTATAGAGGTCAAGAAAAGGGTGATAAATTGAGGAATTATGGATCATACCTTCAGCTCTGTTACTTTAATTGCTTTTAGCATCACTGTGAAGGAAGACCAATCCAGCAATGGTCAAGCACTTAACAAAATAAAGCGAGAACTGAGGGCATGACACACAGGAATAGGTGAGCTCTGGTGTGGGGTTTCCTGAGATCAAATCATGTGTAACTCCAGCTTTTTAAGACATTAGCAATGGAATAAGTAAAAGCATTGTGGTCTTGAAGATGCCAAGTCTCTCAAAATAGCTCTGATTCAAATGCAAGGTGTTAATATCAATAACTGGGGGAGTTATCTGGGTAGATGGGCAGTCTCACATACTGCTTTGGACTCCAGCATGGGATTGGGAATGCAGAAAAATTGCTCCAGGGCAGTACAGAGTGGCTGACAACAGTCTGATTGTTCTGGAGGACTTCTCAGTTTGGACAAAGAGGCCCCAGAAATTTGGACCTTGACCATGGTGGGACTCAGACATTTCATCAGGGGATGCAGTGAAGATGAAAGCTGACACCCAAAATCAAAATATTCTGAGATCCATCTAACCAGATATCCTTTTCCCTGATTTTTCTGGTGAAAAGAATAGGAAAAAAGTAAAGAATACAAGAAACTTGATTTTGAAGTTAACCAAATTCAATTCTAAACCAAAAAGGGTGATTTATACAAATTGATACATTTTAGTTTTCTGCCACCAGCAGAAATTTACATATCTGCACACCCGAATCTTATGACTATAAGAGCTCCTATAAGATAAAAAAGGAGTGAAGAATTTGTGGAAGAAAGAACGATAATCCAGTAAGACAAGGGTTGAGAGGGAGCCCCAGAAAGTGGCACAATAATGATACTTTAGGACTTTGTTGAGAGATTTTCAACATATTGGTGGGAATAGATAGCATGTTGAAGAGTGGATGAAGAATGAGTAGCTGAAGATAGCTGATTTAAGATCAGGGTTGGGGAGGAAAGAAATAAGATTGGAGAATAGCTATAACAGGACTTGGGGTCAAGTAGAGGGTGGGGCTAGTTAGAATGCTTGTACATTAAGGACAAAGCCAACAGAAAGATAAAAGAAGCCACAGGAAAAAGAGAAGACACCTTGAAGGAGGTAGGGGATATGGGATGAAGTGACATGTAGGTTGGTTATTGTGAGTAAGAAGAGGTTTGTTTTATTTTCTCAGACAGGAAGAAAGTAGGTAAGGATGGTTTTCCTGCGTTTTATATAAAGAGGAATGAGGGGTTGAGGGAGAGGACCATCGATTGCTTTCCTGCATGGAAAACCTGCAACATCTCAACTAGATACCCCTGCATGGTAACCATCTCCTTTTGGTGAATACTTTCAACTGCTCTCTCTCTTATAACATCTGAGTTCATGACATTTCATAAAAAGATGCTGAAACCTCTCTTATCAGTTTCTTATCCTCTCTTTCAACCTTCTCTCTCTTTCATGTTCTTCTCTGCCCTCCCATAGATTCACACTTCATCTCCACTGCTCTGCTGGAGTCTTCAGTGTTGTTGTCTGTCATGTTTCCAACTGGATAATTTCTTGCTATTCTACCACAAATGTTATCCCATTAGCTTCATAATGAAGGTTGTGGACAAGGCACACGGCCTTGCATGTCCCATGCTTCTAGCCTACCCGTTCTGGGACTCCACTTATGTCAAAGAGGTAGATGCACAAGAAAAACATTCTGCTGGTAATTTTTTTTTAATTAATTATTTATTTATTTGTTTTGTTTTTATTTATGGCTGTGTTGGGTCTTCGCCTCTGTGCGTGGGCTTTCTCTGCTTGCGGCAAGCGGGGGCCACTCCTCATCGTGGTGCACAGGCCTCTCACCATCGTGGCCCCTCTTGTTGCAGAGCACAGGCTCCAGACGCGCAGGCTCAGTAATTGTGGCTCACGGGCCCAGTTGCTCCGCTGCATGTGGGATCCTCCCAGACCAGGGCTCGAACCCGTGTCCCCTGCATCGGCAGGCAGACTCTCAACCACTGCGCCACCAGGGAAGCCCTCTGCTGCTAATTTTTTAAAAAACACTCATACTTTCTTCTCTCCCTTTATTGCCCTAAATTTTTAGAATAATGAAAGTTCTTACTACTAACTGATGATTATCTTGGAATTCTTTTGGGCATACAAAACATTTAAAGAATTATAAATAATAGAAAATCTGAAATTGAACCAATGACACTTTATTTTCTTCCCTAGAACCAAAGAGATGCTGTTGCTTCTCTTCTCCCCTTCTAGAAGCTGTGGTCCTTCAAAAAAAAAAAAAAATGGACTGTATCAATAGCTTGACAACAGTCTCCCAGTCTGATGACGAGGAGATGGCTTTTTTTGAAATGGTGGAGACTCTGGTTCATAACTGTATTTGATTTCATGGGAAGAGAAACAGCCTGGTCTATTTTATAGCTTAACATCTAGGAGAGTTGCACAGGATACTTGTTGGTTGTGTATAAACGAATAAAATTAATACATGGGGATCACAATTTCCTCACCTGAACAATTTAGATCTTCAATAATAAAAACTGAGAATCCAAGTAATTGCTTCATTTACTTATGTACAAACCATGGGCATCATGTGAAACATTTTTGGACCTGATCTTTTGTGAAAATAAAATATATTTAGTAGGAAAAACATTTTTCGTTTTAGTAATGGGAAGAAAATCATAGCTACATAGCTGTTCCATAGACAGAGCTTTGGAGTCAGACTGAGCTGACTTCCAACTCAGCCACTCACTAGTTGTGTGACCATAAGTAAGCTACTCAAACTCCCTGAGCTTCAGTTTCTTCCATCATCAAATAGAAATGATCATATTTAAGTCTGTCACCTCTTAGAAAGGACTATGATAAGGATCCTGAATTCCTACATCTTGTTCTGTCATCAATGGGATATAAGCTATGGAATTTTCTGCAATCTAATAACATTATTTATGGCTGACCAGTACTTTAGCTTTAAATTCATGGATAATCTTTCTGGAAACCTGTTTTCCTTCTCCCCTAATATTGAAAGTAGAGGCAGGCCTAACCAGTTAGCTCTGGGTTTCCCTTTCCTGTGGTCCTCCTAGTCCCACAGGGTCTCCCAAGAGTGAGGGGCTAAATGCTTACTTGGAGGTACCTCCATACTCACCTTACCAAATCAGCTGGAGGAGTGGGGAAAGAACAAAAAAAAGAGAGAGAGAAATCAATAGGAAGTGTTTGTACAACTCAGTTTCACTTATAACTCCACATGCCTTCCATAGTGATTTCCTTATCTCATACTGCAGAACATTTGGTTGTTCAATGGGAAATGTTTAGCACAGAGACTGCTACTTAGCAGATAATCAATGGTGACTATTTTTATGGCATGACTATTAACATTCATTAACTTGGCCATTGTCAATGGGAGCTAAGGTAAATAGGTCCTTCTCAAATAAAAGCCCAACACCCCAGACCAAAGGCGTTTTTATTTACATTGATCTTCCTCAACTTACCGACAGGGTTACCTCCCTATAAACACATCATAAGTTGAAATATCACAGGTCAAAAATGCATTAATACACCTAACTTACTGAACATCATAGCTTAGACTTGTCTACCTTAAACATGCTCAGAACACTTGCATTAGCCTACAGTTAGGCAAAGTCCTCTAACACAAAGCCTATTTTATAATAAAGTGTTGAATATCTCATGTAATTTATTGACTACTATGCTGAAAGTGCAAAACGGAATGGCTGTATGGGAACTGAATGGCTGTACGGGTACAGAACGGTTATAAGTGTGTCAGTTGTTTACCCTCATGATCACTGACTGACTGGGAGCTGCTGCTGCCCAGCATCACAAGAGAGTATCATACGGCCTATCGCTAGCTAAGGAAAAAATCTAAATTCAAACTTCAAAGTACAATTTCAACTGAATGCAAATCACTTTCACACCAAAGTAAAGTTGAAAATCCTGAATCGAACCATTGTAAGTTCTTCTGTATAGAAGGGGCTTGGAAGTCCCACCTGGCTTTAGTTAAGCTGTCATTGATGTTTTAAACAATGGAGGATCTGAGTACTAGTATTGCTAGAAGTAGACAGGTCAAGAGAATTGGGCTCTGAATAGCCTCCCCTTCCCCTGAATACACATAAAAAGGAGAACCCTGGGAGACTTGAGGTTGAATGTCCCTAACTTTGCACAGTTTTTACCCCAGATTGTTGTTACCCCAGACCCATAGGTCAATGCTTCTTCCCTAAGAGTAACATTTAGCCAGGAGTGGAAAGTAAGCATTTAGACAGTGATAGAACATGTTAAGTTCCACATTAATTGGTGCCAGAATCAGAGTCCCAGGTGTCAGTCAATTAGCAGATGACCAGCTAGTTTGTAGTGTGCACCATTTGCTTACACACTGACTAAGAAGCAACACTCTCCTTCCTGGAGATGGAGAGATGGTACCCTGCAGAGCAGGATGCTCTGGCCCTGTGTGGATGGCAGCACTCTCACTGACCTTCCACTTACACTCTTTCAAGGTCCTTGGGGCACCTTCCACTAATACTATGGCAGAGAGACCTGAACTTGATGGCAGTGCCTCCTGTGTGCAGCAAGTACGGGTGGCTACTGCTGGGGTAAACCTGCGGGATTCAAAGCCACCGAGGGCACTGTTCCCAAGCTGTGTGGTTCCACCAGAGCCCCAGCCCTGACCCCATCTCAGACCAGTTCCAGGAACATGAGCCTGCAGTCTGCAAGGGATAGACTAAGAGTTCTGGTCTGGTTCAGATAGCAGCTGTGCCAGGAGGTCTGGGTTAAGGTCTCCATGTAGGAGGGGGTCAGAAGGGAGGCACTTCGAGTCCAAGGTTGCCAATCAGGCATCCCATAATAAACCAACCTGTGAGCAGTACCAGATAGCTCCTGAGTCCTCTCACTAAATGGGGAAATAAATATATCACTGTACCACAAAGTGGCCTCTGGGTGGCTATAGAACACTTAATTATTGATTAATCTTCATTAATTAATGAATCTGAACACGAGTGCTGCTAAACAGGAATATGAAGAGCAAGTGTTCCAGGAGAGGAGAGAAGGAGGGCTTGCTGTGCTTCCAAGGCAGGGAAGACTGCCCCAGGCATGGGCTACCACCTGAGGAGGACTCAGCCACTCTCCTGTCCTAGAGGGGCACCTCTGGGTCCACAGTGCCTGTGGGTGCCACTGTGGTCTCAAGACTGTATGTAAAATAAGCTAGGTGATAAAATGATAGCACAGAAGGAAGAAAAGAGATAAGTGAAAACAGGGAGAATGACAGGGGAAACAATTCAGTTCAACTTTTATTTAGCATCTACTCTTTGCCAGGAATTGAGGTTCCAAAGGTAAATAAGAAATCTTCAGTCATTCACAGTTTAGCAGGAAAAAATAGAAGATTACAATTTCATGTTCAACACACTTATACTCAGTACTGCCTGGAAAAATAATTCAGGATCGGTGGGTACTGAAGCACTAATCTAACCTTAACATGGGTACCATGAAGTTTAGAGAGGCTTTGAGATATAATAAGAATAATAACAGTAATAATAAACGTCTTCCTTGAATTGGAAGAGGGAAAAAAGTAAATGATTTATGAATGCAAGCTCATCCTTTTCTCTAGACTGTGCAGGAAGACTAGGATGTCACCCAAGGCAGCACAGCAGGTAAATGCTGGCTTTATTACTTACTGGCTGTTGGATTTCGTGCAAGCTCTTTCACCTCCATGACCTTTAGTTTCCTTAACTGTTCCATGAAGATAATTATATTCTCTTTACAGAGTTGTTGTGAAGAGTGGAGATAATTGTGTGGAAGTTGTCGAGGTCCCTGACATGTAGGAGTCATTTATAAATGGGCTAAGAATGATTTATAAATAGTAGTTCTTAGAGTTATTATTCTGTTTGGCAGTGTAAATTATAATCCTTTCATCATGTGACTTTCATGCTCAAAAACCTTCAATATTCATTAAAGATCATGGGAAAAGAACTATAACCCAAGGGAAATAAAGGAATTTCCACCTGTAGAAAGAGACAAACTAGTGTATTGTTTAATAGCAGGGGTGCTGCCTTCAGCCTAGGGTGGGCTTGAATGCGACCAATGCCATTTACTACCTGTGTGTCCTTGGGTAAATTACTTAACCTTTGTGGTCAGAACTTCAGTTTCCTTATCTGTTAGATGAGGATAATAATAATATCAATTTCTTAAGGTTGTCCTGAGAATTAAATGTGATGTTGCATGTAAAGCATTAGGCAAAGTGCTTGGCATTTAAAAATTCTCAAATGGTAACTGTTAAAATAATTCTTTGTACTATTGTTATTAGAGGGAATCACAACTCAGTCCCATTGGGACAAAATATGCTGATGAAAAAGCAATCTCCTCCTCACTCCCACCACCACTCCCTCCTTTTCCATATTCAGACCCTCCCTTACACACTCATCCAGGCACTTTCAATTTGTTATATTAGGGTGAACTCCAGAGCACCTCAAGAAGCTTCTTCTAACCCCCAAGCTGCAGTGGTCCAGAAAGGTGCTTGTCCTCAGAGAATCACAGGAGGACTGAACTCTGTGTGTGCAGTTTTCACCCTGAAAGCAAAATTACTGGGAACCATTCTAAGACATGGTTTCTTGGTAGAAGTCACAGGATGAATAAGTCAGCTTTCCTACTACTAAGGAGTTTACAGTTTTGAGGAAGAAATAGTGCTTCTATAAGGAACTCAAATAAAAGGTTGACTGCTTTACAAGCTTGAAAACTGGTATAAACAAAAAGCAGCAGGAATTTGGAGGAGAGAGTGAGGACAGACATGTGGGTGATAAGGTGACTTTTCAAGGAGGAAGTGGCATCTAAATGGTGCTTTGAAAGGCAAGTCAGATTTCAATAAAGCGAGAAGGTAAGTTAGGTTATTCTAAGCTGAAGAAACAGTGCATATATAAGCATAAAGGCATAAAAACATGGAGAATCTTCTAGAAATGCTATAGTTGTAAATTTTAATGTAGTGACTTTTCTAAGCATGTATGTTTACTTTTGCAATTTCTTTGTTTGAATCTCAGTTGCAGGGTCAGTTCCTGGGACTCACAAAGAATTCCATGTTATAAAAGTCTCTTTTCAGTTCACAGGCGATCTGGAGATAAAGATGTCCTTCTGGTTCTCTATGGGAAGTCATTTCATAGGGAACAATGTCAGCTGGAATCTGAGGCTTGCCCTTAAGAAAGATGGCTCCTAAGAATTGCTGAGAAAGAATTTTCTGTGCATGTCACTCAGATTCCTTAGCATTTGACCTAGGATGAATATCATGCAATTTCTTTTAAGGGAAGAAAGAAAGAAAAGGAAAGGAAGAATAAAACAAAAAAGGATGAAAAGAAAATTCCAAACCAATTCCCTGAATTCATGGGAAAGCTGGAAAGGCCACTGTTGAAAGCAAATTGTTGAGGGAGCAGAATGAACTGGAGCAGAGCTATCTTCCAGGTCTTAAGTGGGCTCTTCCCCAGAAGGGAAATCAAGAGGACATAGCCTCCCGCCTCTCCCAAGTCCTCCTCTTTCTTGTACCACTGAATGCCTGAGGTTAATAGAGAGAAATAGCCAGGGAGAGTTCAAAGCAGAAAAAAATGGAAACCAGTTTCTCTGAGGGAAAAACCCAATCAGCGACACGGCAAGTAGCGAGAGAAACCTGGAGAGCAAAATGCTAAAAGCAAGTGAGAGAGGCTCTTACAAAAGGAAATTAGATATGAACTGCCAGGTAATATAGCAAACGAAAGGTCAGTGCTATTTGGGGCTGAATATGAAGAGGCTTCAGGCATCTCAGGACAAAAAAAAAAAAAGTACAAACTAGAGGGGGTTCAGAGAAAGGCAACCACGTTGATTAAAGAATGGTTGTTGGCTTTGTGGTCAAAGATGAAAGGCATGAGATAGGCAGGAGCAGTCAGGGAGCTGGGTGCCAATTGTATATTAATAGCACTTTGTGGTGACAAAACACTCAACACCGTATTTATTTCTTATCCTCACAGGGTCATTCTCTCCTTGTAAAATGTGTTCATTCATCCAACTGTCATTTATTGACCACCTGCTCTGTGCCACTTACTGTACTGGGGAGTCCAAGTTAAATAAGCTACTGCCGCTGTCCTCGAAAAGCTCACTGTCCAACAGAGACCATGAAGCAGTAAGTGGAATGCCGTGGGGTAAGTACTCAACAGGTCCCATGAATTCAAGAGAAGGGATTAATATTTTACTGCAAGAGGGCAGGGGAAGTTTAAAGAGAAGGCAATCTTTTAGGTGTATTTTGCAGAACGAATAAGTTTTCACAAAGTGGAATGGGTGGGTGGAGGGCAGGAGGATACTTCAAGCAGAGGGAACAGCATGATTAAATACACAGATGAGGGAGCAGGACCTACTGAGGCTGAAGCCTGGGGCACGTGGACAGATCAAGGAGTGGAGTCGTGGAAAACAGATGACAAAAGAAACCATCATGTGTTAGAGTGTGTTGGAACATGCTGATTGGCATAAGTCTTCCCAACAAACATCCTTGAATGTCTACAAAAAAGCTCCGTTTTTGCAGGAAATATAAATGTGGGCATAACATAGTCTCTGACCTGAAGGAGCTTATCAATCAACCAATAAACACTTGTTGAGGTCTTACATGCCCTAGGTGCTAAGCTGGGGAGTCATCTCAACTAAGACAAACCTCCAGAAAGCTTTCAATCAAGATGATAGTGATAGACCAATCATATAAATTACTAAAAATTTAAAAATGAATAGAACAGAAGCCTACGGATATTACAACATACCAGTAGTGGGGAGGGAGGGAGTATATGGTAAGTTCCTGTTCCAAATACCTATTGGGGTAAAACAAACTTCCCCAAATTTTAGTGGTTTAAAAAAAAACACTTTATCATTAAAACTCATGGTTCTGTGATTTGACTGGGTTCAGCTGGGTGTTTCTCCTTTGCGTTCTCTCATGTAGTTACTGACATATGGCAGCTAGAGCTGGAATCATCTGCAGGCTCAACTGGCCTGGACATTCAGAATGCCCCTTTATTTTGATGTGTGGTGCCTCTGATGGGATGTCTGGCACAGATAGAGGCTACCCAGGCACCTGTCTCTCTCCACATGTCATCTTCTTATGGTCACCTTACACTCCCTCACAGCACAGTACTCTCAGATGCTCTTAGACATCTCACATGATATTCAGCCTCCCTTAGGGAATATTTCCAGCTAAGGGAAAAACTGTAAGACTTCTTAGGGCTTACCAACCTAGGAAGTCATGCAATGTCACTTCTATCATATACTATGGGCCAAAGTGCAAGTCACAAGGACAGCCTGCTCAGGGTCTGAACATCAAAAGGCATGAGTCATTGTTGATTCATCTTTGGAGACAAGCTACCATGGTTCCAAATGACAATAAGGGCTGCAAAGGAGAAGGGGCCATTGTGTAGAGGACTGTCAGAGAAGATACTTCACTGGGGAGGTGGAGCTTAAGTTGGGCCTTGGAGGAAATGTGGGTTCCATCTAAGGAGAGAGAGAGCTCACAGTGAAGTAAGCATATATTCTCAAGGAGACCTGAGTTTGAATCTTGCTTCTATCACCTACTTTCTAACCATGTGCCTTTAGGGGCAATACCTCACAGGGTCATTGAAGAGAATAGTGATAACTTATGTAAAAAACCTGTATTCTAGTTAGAACTCATAAAAACAAAGTTATTATTTTAATCACAAAAGAGGATATTTGAACCTGGATAAAAATTAAAGACATAAGGAACACTGAGGACACAATGAGTGACCTACAGCACTGTGGTAATGATATTCAGAACAAGTTAGAGATGGAAACTTGTAACAAAAGCCTAGATTCCAGTTTCTGCATTTGTCACAAAATGTACTTCTTAAAATGTATATGTGTATAATCATCTGACCAGATCATCATGGTATGATTAAAGAACAAAGAGAATGTCTTATTCCAAAATGTCATCTTCTTTAATATGCCCAAAAGTCTTCTACTCCATCATTAGTAGTTCATTCTTCTCAGTTAAGATATCTTATCCCCTGGGATCTTCTATCACAATGGAAATACTCTGGAATAAATTATACATTAAGATACCATCAAGGGCTTCCCTGGTGGCGCAGTGGTTGAGAGTCCGCCTGCCGATGCAGGGGATGCGGGTTCATGCCCTGGTCCTGGAAGATCTCACATGTCGTGGAGCGGCTGGATCCGTAAGCCATGGCCACTGAGCTGGCACATCCGGAGTCTGTGCTCCATAATGGGAGAGGCCACAGCAGTGAGAGGCCTGAGTACTCCACCAAAAAAAAAAAAAAAAAAAAAAAAAAGATATCACCAATTACTAACAATGTATTATACTCTTGAGATTACTTTTCAACCATAATAATCAAAATATTCTAGGTTATGCAGTACTAAAAATATTCCCACAATTATTTCCTTTTAATGCAACAAAACTTACTCATATGTAGTTCTCAGCATGTCCAGGCAACTCTCCAGGGCAGCTGTCCCCCATGTGTTGGTTCCTTTGACCTCATGGCACCTCCATACCAACATGTGTCTCATGATCACCATGGCAGAAGAGAAGACAAGAGAGTCAAGCACTGGCAATTAAATGTTCCTACAAGAAAGCAACATACATCACTTCTATTCACATGCATCACTTCTATTCACATTTCATTGGCCAAAGCAAGTCACCTGGAAACATCTAGCTTCAAGGGAGTCAGGAAACTATCAGCCTCTCATGTGCCCAGAAGAGGAATTGGATATTGATTAGGAGTAATATGCATGGCACATTGATCAAAGAGGAAATTCAGGGAAGAATAATTAGACTGCAATTGAAAAAAAAATTGTTAGTGAAATGGAAGGGAATAGAAGAGGAGGCACCTCTGAAAGGTCATCACTATGGGTTTCTGTATATATTGATACTCAGTGTGGCAGTAAGTGCCTAGAAAAATATGAGGTGTCAAAAATAGAGACAGAAGTTCCCAAAAGGGATACAGAGGAGCACATACCCAGCATCAGCTTTGGCTCTTGCACATTTAAGAATCAAGTTATTCATCTTCAAACACCAGGCTGCAGTGCTCATTGTCATCAGAAAGCCAACGGTTTAATGGTAATTATTTTATCAATAGTTAAAAGATTTGGAGAAGATGCTGGAGTAGGCATTCTGTATAAGCCAGAAAAGGAGGTAGGCTGTAATGAAACAGTAGAAACTGGGTCATAGTTAGGAGGTTGAGAAAAAGATAGGCCGGTAAAAATAGAAGATTGTGTCTGAGTATCAGGAGATATCACAATGAGAAACTGAAAAGCAAGGATAATCTGAAATGGCTTTGAACTGATTTCAGTACAAGATTCTGGGGTGAAGGAGAGCAGCCTGATACATCTTAGGGAAAAATGTCTTTGGGGCAGGTAGTTTCAGGGAAGAGCCTAATGATCCTAGTCGGGATCTACCATGCCGGTAATAGAAATTTCCCAAATAAGGGAGATGGGGCTGCTGCCCAACTCTTTACTTGTACACTTAAGCAGTTCTAAGGGTGGTTTATCACTGTCATTCTGACATGACTCCTACCATCATTTACTCTCTAGTTCTAATTCACTGTAGGCTTTTATTAGATGAATACCTGGCCACTTTTTTTTGTTTTAACTTTTTATTTTAAAACTGTTTTAGAGTAACAGAAAAATTGAGATGACAGTACTGAAAGTTTTCATACATCCCACTTCCAGTTTCCCCTCTTATTTGTATCTTACATTAGTATGGTACATTTGTCATAATTAATGATCCAATATTGTTACATTATTATTAATAAGGATGACACAATGGAATATTACTCAGCCATAAAAAGAATAAAATAATGTCATTTGCAGCAACATGAATTGACCTAGAGATTATAATAAGAGAAGTCAAACAGAGAAAGATAAATATCATATGATATCACTTATATGTGGAATCTAAAAAATGATACAAATGAACCTATTTGCAAAACAGAAATAGACTCACAAACAAATAGAAAACAAACTTATGGTTACCAAAGGGGAAAGGGTCAGGGAAGGATAAATTAGGAGTTTGGGATTAACATATACACACTACTATATATAAAATAAACGACAAGGACATACTGTATAGCACAGGGAACTACACTCAATACCTTGTAATACCTGTAATGGAAAAGAATCTAAAAAAATTATATATATATATATATATATATATATATATATATATCTGAATCACTTTGCTGTACACCTAAAACTAACATTGTAAATCAACTACACTAGAATTAAAAAAAAAAAAACTAAAATATTAAAAAAAAACTAATGGATGACAATTTTTAAAAGCTAATTCTGTGTATGATTTAGAGATTGGCAATGGTCATAGTGTATGTTTGTAAGTGAAATAAAAGGGGTTTTGAAACAGTAAAACTTTACATAGAAAGAACAGAACATTTCAGCAACCTCATCTCTGGTAGGCAAACAACAACAAAATCACATACAGAAAGGGCCTCTAGAGCCAAAATAGGTATTATTTCATTTATGCACTAAAATTCAAACTCAATGAAGTAGAATGAAACTAACAGGACTATCAAAAGCTTGAGTCTATATCTTAAAAACAAACACACAAACAAGCAAAACAGAAAAAAACCTAGTCACCAGCAAGGAATGTGTCAGACTCATCTGTCTCATCTCTTCTCAGCTGCTGGTTCTGGAGACTTTCAACCTACGCTTTCTGAGTGTCTCCTAAATAAGCGTAGTAATGCATTCAGTAGCTTATTCCAACATGGGGGGTCTAGAATTACTCATGTTGCTCCAGGCTGGGTATCTGATAGTCTTTGGTGAATCTCTGAGTACTTGTGTATCTTCTAAACTACAGCTTTCTTCATAAATACCAAAGATATTAAAGCTTGCCCTCCTGATTTACCTCTTCAGTTCTCTCTTGAAATCCCAGGCTGCTTGACTGATTGATGTAATGGACCTTTCCAGATATCCCACCAAACAGCCAGACTTTTTCCCTACGTGTATCTACTACTTGGGTACTATTTCAAGTCAGATAGAACTCCTATTTCAAGCCATATAGTCAATTCTATTACTTTCCTGACTATGAATATTTCTACTTCCAAAGATACCTGCTATCATTTCTTACCTATTCCTTGGATATTCACAATATCTAAGATCAGACTGAAGGTCACTATACCCATTTGGGTGCTATAATCTAAACTGCTAGCTGCCTGCCTTCATGTACAAATCTGACCATTGCTGGAAAATCTGATTTCTCAACACAAGTATCACTGTGTGATTGGCCTGAGTAAATCTGGAAGCACTGAGGGAAGTACAAATGGTTGTGTGTGTGGAGGGGGGAAGATTTATGCTGGAGCTCATTGAAGAATCTACAGAGCATCATTGTTAGGGAAGGTCACTGATGGGGAGAAACATTGGGGTGGTAGGTGGAGTTTAGGGATAAGAGAAAAAGGAGGCAGCTCCAACAAGAACCAAGGGTCAGCAGTATTTCATAGGACCTCCACTGAAAGAGCAGGGGGCTGGAAGATTAACAGCCAGAAAGGAAAAAAGACAATGAACAATCACTAAAGTAAAAGAAGTGAAGGAGACGGTCCACTTTTTCCTAGTTGGAGATCTAAGTCGGGTTAGTGAGTCAGCATTTGTCCCAAGCAGCCAAATCACTGCCCTAAAGCATTAGATTCACTTGTACTCAAATTTTGTCTGCACCTAGATTTGGGCACAAACCACAAGATCACTCACTTTAAACTTTCATCTCTGGTTTCTAGTTTTTCATCACACTCAAGGTTTCTATTTCATCAGTGGAAAAATATGAGAGCCCTCCAGTGGCCAAAAATAAAACCTTTAAATTTGTACCACCCCTAAGTAAAGCCTCTTTAGCCTTGTGAGAAAAAAGTTGTCTCCATATTTCAAAGGCAGATAATTCAGTGTCAGATAAGGTAGAACTTTTTATTACCATTCCATTGACTCTCAAATAACTTGAGTAATTCTTAGCACAGCCAGACAGAGGCACAGCCTTGGAAACAGAATCAGAGATGAATCATTACAACACACAGAAAAATGCGTCTTGGTATATTTTCTTAAATGGAGATTTGTTATATAAAAATAAAGCAACAAAAAAGAGGAGTTAGGATTCGTTATGATCAAGTTAAAGAACTCATGTACAGAGGAACTTGGACTCCTCTCTTCAAAGATATAAGTCTGTAGCCATGAGGAACTCTTCTTAAATTCCTAATAGGGATTTATATAGCTATATGGCTGTACTGTTTGGTGTTTTTTTTCCCCCCTTCCTCTGGCTTATCTATGCTATACACTTTCTCTTATCCATGCTAATGGAAGGGATCAGTAGTGCAGATAATTGAAAGGTTGTGTGCCAACAAACTGCTTTGTGGTTGTTGCCAAAAACTCCCCAGCATTGCATGGTTAATGAAAAGTCAAGCAATGGCAGGGTTCTCATCACATAGCAGCCCAGTATAATAATAATAGCTATTATTTATTGAGCCCTCACTATGTACCAGATTAAGTGCTTCATATCCAATTATCTCATTTCATTCTCACCTACAACCCTATTAAATTAGTATATTTTCTCTTTTATGGATGAGGAAATTGAGTCTCAGAGGGTCAAGTAACTTCCAATCGTTGTTCTAAATCGTTTAAGTAGTAAAGCTATATTTGAAACCAAGTATTTTATTAAAGCTTGAAACCAAGGTTTTTTATTAAAACAAAGCCCATGCACCCAGCCATTTTGCTAGTCCACCTCCAAATGCCATAGTGCATAAACCCATGCTTGGGAGAATGATTCTGTAAATGTGGGATGTTAGAAGTGGATTCAGAGCATTGGTCCTGCTTTAACCTCCATAATGGAGTATTTCCAGACTAGACTTCTTATTCATAGGTTTTCAGGATTTGAGTTACTCCTAAAATTCTAATTAATCTCTGGATGAGGGAGAGGTTTGAGATCCCACATACAATGAATACACTTTAATCTTTGTCTGAGGTTCTCTGTAGAACTTGGCTTAGCAACAGCTCCCTTCTTGAATATCTTTCTTATTTCAGCTTCGAGACTCCATTCAATCCTCATTCTTTCTTTACAACTATTTCTAATTTCTTTCACTCTCATCTCTTCCTCAACCCTTCCCTTATATATTGGTGTTCCCCATGGTGTTTCCCTTTGCCCTATTCTTGGCTTGCTTGATGAGTTCTTGACATACCTACAACCAGGATCCAGATTCCAATACTTTGCCAGTATCAATATTTAGTTTTATTCTCACTCCATTGCCCAAGCTCCATACTTTCAACTGACAACTCATTATTTCTATTTGAATATCATATTGACACCTGAAACTCACCAATCTGGAGTGTGTTGCTTAGACTGCTAAGAAAATTGTATTATTTAGTGTACTTGGCAAAGTATCTTTCTATGTGATATATATTACTATTAGCATCATTATCAATAAGCAATTAAGCAATGGATGAATACATGTACAAAGTTCAAACTTTTTAGCCAAGAGTACACTGATTGTCTTCTAGCTTTATATCAACCTTCATTTTCATACCTTCAATTCCCTCCCTTCTGACCCAACTCCCATCTAACCCTCAGATACTCTAAGTTAATTTCTTAATTTTCCACACCCTACTGTAGACAAGATTTTGATTCTATGCTTCTGGGTCTATGCATATTGTTTTCTTCATTTTCTTTTTATACTGTGAAGTTTTGCTCTAAAATTCATTCCACGTGTTTGCTCTTTTTGCCCAGGTCTTCAGTCAAAGTTAGTAGTACTTTTATCTTTGATCCTATAGTACCTTGTATCCATTGGTAATATGAAATTTGTATTTTAATGCAAAAATTAGAATATCTGTCCTCTCCACTATGAACCATGAGAGGTGAAGAACTGAGATTTATGCTTCTTTTTACTTTTATTATCAAACAGAGTTTCATTACACACAAAGGGTTGATGAAAATAAATGATCTATAATCTCTATCTTTGTCATATTTTGGTATATACAGTGTTTAGAGCAATCAGAATTAATTAATTTAATCTCACCTACAGGTCCAATCAGGAAGGGGTGGAAGCTTTAGAAATTAACACCACTTCTATAATTGTGAAGCATTTAGAATAAAATATAAAAGGGAATTTCACAGATAAACACTAAAAAGAGAGGTAGAGAAAACCAGAGGGGTGAGTGAAGAGCTAAGAAATCAATAAGGGCAAGTAATTAACATTTAAATGAGATAGAGATTGGCATCAAAGATTAGGATCTCACCTTTCTCAGTAATTCAAACCATTCTTCATTTTGTTCAGTGGCAGCATCATTCTCTTAGTACTCTCTGCATGTCCCCAGTTTGCCAAAACTTGAAGATATTTCCACTCTTTCCCCTTCTTCGTCTTCACTGATGCTCTGATCTTTTGGTTTCATACAGGCATGTTTGTGTAACCTCAGGTGTCAAAGAACCCAGGAAAAGCAGAAATAGCAGGCAGCAAGGCAGTAGGAAACAAGTGAGAATTAACTACTGTGAAAGTGGGGGGTAGAATAACGCTGGCACACAGGAAAGCTGGACCTGAAAATTGATGCAGATTAAGGCATCCTCATAGATGTCAGCGACAGCAGTTTAAAGATATACACTACAGTGTTTCACTTTTAGTATGTGTCATTATCTACTCCATTATTTTGTACAACTAACTGACTTCTTGTATACTTATTGTATACATTTTTTCGTCTCGAAGTTGCTACTTAAACATATTTTCTTTCTTTTTTCAATTTAATTTTTTTTAAAGATGTTGGGGGTAAGAGTTTATTAATTAATTTATTTATTTTTGCTGTGTTGGGTCTTCGTTTCTGTGCGAGGGCTTACTCTAGTTGCGGCAAGCGGGGGCCACTCTTCATCGTGGTGCACGGGCCTCTCACTATCGCGGCCTCTCTTGTTGAGGAGCACAGGCTCCAGATGCGCAGGCTCAGTAGTTGTGGCTCACGGGCCTAGTCGCTCCGCGGCATGTGGGATCCTCCCAGACCAGGGCTCGAACCCGTGTCCCCTACATTAGCAGGCAGATTCTCAACCACTGCACCACCAGGGAAGCCCTCAATTTAATTTTTATTGTAGTTGATTTACAATGTTGTGTTAGATTCAGGTGTACAGCAAAGTGACTCAGTTATACATATACATACATCTACTCTTTTTTTAGATTCTTTTCCCATATAGGCCATTACAGAGTATTGAGTAGAGTTCCCTGTGTATACAGTAGGCACTTGTTAGTTATCTATTTTATATATAGTAGTGTTTATATATCAATCCTAATCTCCCAATTTATCCCTCCTCCCCTCTTACCCCCTGGTAAGCATGTTTGTTTTCTACATGTTTGTTTTCTATGTTTTTTAGATAAGTTCATTGGTACTTTTTCTTTAGATTCCATATAAAAACAATATTATATGATATTTGTCTTTCTCTGACTTATTTCACTCAGTATGACAATCTCTAGGTCCATCCATGTTACTGCAAATAATATTATTTCGGTTTTTTTATGACTGAATAATATTCCATTGTATATTTTCTGATGTCTCAATTTACTCATCAACACTGTCTCCCTAGTTTGACTTATCATATTCCTCTGTGGAAGAAATAGCTCATTATTCCCCGGTTTCCATTCTCTCCTTCTATGGTAGTAGTTTTTAATCCGGTCAGACCAAACACCCAATTGTTACACTGAATATTTTACAGTGTTTACTATCCTTTACGATCCTGAAATTTGTAGATATACCTTATTATAAAGTACTCTGAAAAGAGTCAATAATGTCCTAAGTATAATATCAAGAAAAGGAGAAAATAAAAGCCAGTTAAAATAAAATAATTTACATTATTTATTTAAAATAATATATAATTTAATATGTAAATGCTCATGCATAGCTACACTAGAAATAAAGTAGTAAGATGAGTATTCCTAAACTTAAACCAGGATGAATGTGACACTTACAGATGGGGACCGACACAGTGTCTTATATAGATGTTTTTTTTCTGAAATGGTGAACAATTCTGGCTAAAGATGCAAATATAACCAAATGCAATTCTCCCTTGACTGAACCAGTAGGTACACCTCTAAAAAAATCAGTGTATGCTACAGCTGCACAATTATATGGAAAGTAGAGTTAAGCTCTACACTTAGAAAATTATAATTTTTTCCCACCTACCTGGGCATCCTTCAGGATTTTCAAAAG
The DNA here is from genome assembly GCF_949752795.1 of Hyperoodon ampullatus. Classification (NCBI taxonomy): domain Eukaryota; kingdom Metazoa; phylum Chordata; class Mammalia; order Artiodactyla; family Ziphiidae; genus Hyperoodon; species Hyperoodon ampullatus. The sequence goes on along the minus strand of NC_136915.1, from coordinate 121,451,006 downwards.
TTGTGCAGAATACAAGCCAACTCTTTATTGTGCAAGGCTGTTCTGGATACTGCGGTTCACACAGCCTCCTTGGATCTTCCAGTTAAGTGACAAGAAGACTTTCCAGTCATTGTGTCAAACAAAAGCACCATTACACAGGTCTAAAATTCTACCTAAGAGATGAGTTGAAAACTACTGTTTTCTATGAATAGACTCCCTTATTTCTAACCAGCTATCCAGCTGCTCCGAACATGCTAGATTACATTTTCTAGCCTCTGGGATGGCTAAGTGTGGTCATGTAACTAAGTTTTGGCCAGTGGTTATGCGTACAACTTTTGTATTTTGCTCTAAAAGGAAAAGGTGTGCCCTCTCCTTCTTTTTTGCTGTCTTGCTGCTTTGAGTGAAAATGCAGTGGGAGACATTTTTTGCCATAGGGTGAGAGCATGACTTTAGGAATAGAAAATAAGGAGAAAAAAGGATCCTGAGTCGTTGTTACTGTGGGATTGCCTTGCCTATGGTGTCAGACACCTTTGACATCCTGCCTCACATCTCTTTTTCTCTGACTTCAGCTGCAGCTGCTGTGGAAAGTTCCATGAGAGCTTTGACTCACTTCAAACTAGCAGTGTCCTGCATTAAGTATATTCTGTATGTCTTCACTTTCTGCCACTTGGCTTCTCTTATAATTTGAACACCAGAAAGAACTTGCTCAGACAGTACACATGCAACTGGGAAGTACATGGGTGTTCATATCCTCAGAGAAAACTGTCAACCCATTGGGAATGGGTAACATTGGATACATTTTCCTGCTTCCCCCTTTTAGCTTGACAATTCTAGTAGACATTCTGGACACTTCTCATGCAGTCCCTGCAGAATCTACCTCCTAGAGCCCTTAGGTTTATTAACTGCTGTGGATATTTTAAGGAAAGGAAACAACCAACTCAGCATACAGGAATAAAACAAGAGGCCTCCATAGCAATGATTAAAGCAACCATCATCTCCTGCATCCACAGGTCAGAGAGTGCTCAATATCATGATCAGAATTTTTTTGTAAGAGTGTATTGCAGGGGACACAAAGGATACAGGTTGTGCTTCTGTCAAAGACAGGAGCTGATAGGAAAGAAATGAGACCCTGAGACCTGGCACGGAGATATTTGAATAAATGAGTCTGAGAAATTTCTATACCTATGCTCCCTTGCAACCTCTGAGACAGCAGAAGCACTCCAACCCTAGCTGGAGACAAGCCTCTCCCTTTGTTAAGGAACCATGCAAGTACATGAACAAGGCAAATGCTTCAAAACATATTGCTTGTCATCTATCCCTACATATCCTTATTGACTCCAGACCAAAAACTGGGCTCGGAGCTCAGTATACCCTAAGCAAGGAAGCATAGTCCATGTTTCAAGAGGAAAAATCTTACTAAACCAAAATGATTTTAGTACTTGACTAGTAAGTACAAATAGAGAGTTGATCTTAAAGGAGTTAGACTTGGGAAAAAGAGCTAAATATATAGCTACATACACCCTGTAGTTATTTTCCAAATGCATCTTTGAAATGTATACACTTACTAGCTAGCAGAATGTTCACACTGGTTTTCTGAACTGTGGTGTTTAGAAGTTATTATGGTAAAAAGGGCTAATGGAAGCTCCTGAAACATCCCCTGCAAACCCCATCTTGCCATTATAGTAAAACAGAAGCAATAATTCATCCTTGGAAGAATTCTAAAGATTAGTGTCATTCTCAAATACAAAGTTGGCAGGAGTGTGGTCCTCATCATAACCCCACTTGGTACCACTGTTGGAACCCTGAAACAACAATGGGAATCATATTCAGAGGAAAATAATTATGAATCATAATAAACTTTATCACTAAGTAGCCTCAATAGCAGCTCCTACGCTGCATGTGGTATCTTTACTATAATTGACACTTGATATGCACCTATTAATCTGGCAAATGTGTTCTTTTCTATCTACCAGAAGCTGTTCACATTTGCATAGAGACAGCAGCTGTACAGATTCATTGTCTTGTCCAAGCGCTAGATTAACTCTCTTGCTCTCTGCCACTATATAATATGTAGGGATCTCAATCATCTTGACATTCCTTAGAACATCATGCTAGTCCCCTATATTGATGCCTAATGATGATGTTCATTGGACCTAGTGGCAAATACTCCAGATACTCTAATATCCACATACATAGATGCAAGACACATACATGTCAGCACGGTGGAGGATAAGTCTCTCGAAATTTCAAGGACGTGCCACATTAGTACTAGTTTGTAGGGATCCAAAAGTGCAGAATATTAATGAGCATCCATTCTGTGTGTTTTGTACTTTGGGCCCTTTGGATTTTGAAAGTAGCCTATGCCATGCCTCAGAACATTGCTTTGGCCTAATTATTGAGTGGCTCATGAAGCTGTCAGTTTTAAGTGAGTCAGCCCACATCCTCAGGGTTCTGGACAGGGCCATGATGTCTGTGGCTGAGAATTGGCTGAGAATTGTTCTTCATATGTTTGATCACAATAGTGAATGGATGATTTCGGCATCCATGATCAAATAAGGGCAAGGCAAACTGTGGACTCACACTACCCAGAAATGAAGGCCTTGGTCACACCACCAAGAAAACAACCAATCAGCTGAAGTGTCAGGCAAGAGTAAGGGAAATCTAGAATGTGTGGTGGAAGGAAGAGATTTTGAATATCAATTAAAACCTCTGGACCAGTAATCTTGTGGGATCAGCAATGAGACTGTAATTTATTTCACTAACCTCTGTTTATTAAATCTCTTGTAAATATTGCAACCAGCCTTGACCTTGATGAGTTATTGATAGATGGAACTGTATGTAGGCATGAAAAAAGCTGGACAGTGTGAGGGGTAGACTGTGTCAGATGCCTCTGTGCCCCAGTCCACATCATCTCAGCATACATGTGATTCCAGCCGTGACAACTGCCAATGGGGAGCTCCATATTAGCTTCAACTCACTTCATGATGACAGTGCTTCCCATCAGGAATGCTCCACATGTCTTCGGTTTGTGCCCCAGAGTCTCCCCAACACCTAGGAAACTGGCAGGAACTTGCTTTGGCAGCATACCTTCTACTTCTAAGAATCTGGAGAGTTTCACCCTATGGGCGATCCTGAAATGATATGTCCACAAATGATGGACATTGGTAAATGCCCATCCTCCCATTCTTCAGCTAGGCAATTCTGGAAGGCATTCTGCAAGTTTCTCAGGTGGTCCCAGTGAAATCAAGGCCTCACACAAGAGTGACCCCAATGATATGTCCTTACAATGGCTTGTCTCCTTCCATGTCTTACTCCCCCTGAAACTCATTCTTGTTCTCTGAGATCATAGCCTAAGTAAACTACATGAAAATAAGTTTTTGTCATGGGTATGTGTTTGGGAGGACATAGGTTAAAACACTAGCTCTGGGTTGCTAACTTCTGGTCTGACATGAAGGAAGTTAACATTTACTTTTGCCATCATCATTTTGGCCAAAATGTATCCAACTAATATGTCCCTATTTTAATATGACTGATATTCTAATATGACTCCTAGTCTAGTTATTTCTGTCTTGGTGTAACTTTCTAGTTTCAATTTCTGTATCTAACCATTTTCTTCTGGCATTTTAGTTTAAATTCCAGCGAGAAAAACTTTGATTGATTTAGCTCATCCTTTCAAACCAGGTCAGTCCATAACCTGGATATAAATCAACAGATCTCGTGGAAAAAGTGTATTATTAGATGAATTAACTACTTCCAGAAAGGAGAGGTGAGGTGCATATGTTAATAAACACAAAGCTATTCCTTCATGCAAGAACATGAGTGAGACAGTTTCCACTAGAAAGAGCTGTGAGCCTGGGCAGCCTCATGACTGATTGGAATTACATAGTCCTCCAAGACTCCAAATCTTCCCCAAGCATCTCTTATTTGCATCCCTTTATCTTCATTACAACTACCACAGAACAACCGCATATTCATCAAGTTATGGTAGTTAGCACAAAACTCTTCTACAATAGCTTCCATTCATCCAGCTTCATCACATTTTCATTTGGCTTTTACAACTGTGACATATTAAGCTTTCCATTTTGATCATTATCTTCTCCTGTTCAAGTGTCCACCGTAGATATTTCTTGCCTCTGCATCAACTCTAAACCACTAAGCCTAATATTTAAGATACTCATAAACTACATACTGGAATATAAGTGTCTTTAGGGCAAGGCTATATCTTCTTCTCCTTTAAATATGTCCTAGAATCTCTGCAAAGTCCTAGGCAAACAAGAAATTCTCCGTAAATGTATGTTGAATTTAATTTAATAGATGCTTCTGAACCTTTCATCTATCATCTTCTTAGGCACTTAAGGAAGTCTCCCATCTGAGAAAACAAATATAGTATTTTTCAAATGAGAAATCAATCTAAACAACATAAGAAGGATTGTGAGGATTACATGACTTGGTGTATATAAATCATTTAGAACAGTGCCTGGACCATAGCATAGGCTCAACAAATTAAGATTATTCAATTAAGATTACAAATTATGATTATTGTACTCATCAGGGAGCATACATTCAGCTGGAAAAGCCCCCCACCACATGACTGAAATGGAGGGCATGGCTAATTGGGGGGCAGGAGTGGGAGTGCAGTGAGGAGCAGGAAACATAATGCATTGTTTTCCTTGTCCCCAGGAGCTCTCCTTTGGGGTTTATAGGAGCCCAGTCTTCCAACAGTCTCCTGAGGACTCAGATGTGTGATGCTTTTCTTTATGAAGCATCCATTACTCTAATAAATATTTGCAGTGAGTGCCACTGTGCAAGAAGAGTAAGGGACTTGAACAAGGTCACATGGGAGAGTGGCCACAGAAGGACAAGGAACCTCCAAATCCTTTTCTGGTTTCTTCTCCAGCACACCAGATAGACTTCCAAATGAAATTTCACTTATTTGATTTATCCAATGAAGCACACATGCTCTTAAGATGACAAAAATTATCTTGGATGAGCATTAGAGTAGCATTTTTTTCTAAGGGCATGGAGCCAGGGTTTGCAATATAATAAGAAAGTCATCAGAATTATTATCATGACATGATAGGAGAATACCAACTATTTGCTGTTTACTCCTATCTCCTCAGTAATGAGTTCATTCATTTTAAGAAAAAGCACACATGTTCTTTTAGTCATATTAATAAATAAACATAATTTTTATAAACTATTATGCATCATGCTTTTTTATCTAATAGTTCTAATATAGACTCCAATTCCTAAAGTATTATTTTTAAAATGTTTTCCTATATAAGCCAAACTAAAGATTTCAGTTCTGCTTCTTGCTTCTTTATCCTAAATCTTTGTTTTGAGAATTAAGTGAGGCAATGTATGTAAATTACCTGTCACAGTGCTTGATTTAATAGGAGCCTTATTAATTATAATATCAATAATAAGAAGTAATGTTATTATTCTCATAATATATTTACTATGGCAACAATTGATTTTTTAACACACACATAAAATGTTTATAGATACAATGGATGAGCCAGACTTGACTCACAAACAGGCAACAACAGGTAAAATTTCATGGTCATCAGAGAAAACGCATTCCCTTGAAAATCCTTTCTCACTTTTTGCTTCATATTTGAAATTCCACAGTCAGAATTTCAGACTTGATTGTCTGTTAATATTGCAACTATCTATAACTTCCCCCAGCTCTGCCACTGAAGGCTAGTCATTTAAGTTATATCAGTCTTTTCCACTTAAACATGAAAAACACCCAAAGAGATTTCATCAGGGTTGCAGACACAGAGACTAAAAACACAAGTTGTCTGGTGTAATGAAAGTTAGGAATTCAGACCACACTGACTTAGACTTAGGGAGAGGGCTCAGGCCATGCCCTTAAACACTGTTGTTTCCCAGGCTTCTGATCTCAAGACTGTTTTTTGATTCCCCATTCTGTCTTGTCTCTCCCTTTCCTTGGTGATCTCATTCATTTCAGGTTTGAACTGTTCACCAGCTGAGGACCTCAAATTTTCTAGACTAGATTACCATTCTGAGAAGCTGGCTGTTATGGTCAACTGCCTACAAGAACTCTTCACTTGGAAAAGTCTCCTGTGAGTCTCTCAGGGAGCATCAGTGTCCCTTTTACAGGCTCCATTACACATGGTCCATCTCTACCATAGCATATCAAACCATATTATGGTCTCTTTACTGGTCTATTTTCCCCACTTTATGGTCTATTTTCCCCACTGGACTAGGAGTGCCCTGTTTCTTAATTAATTAATTAATTAATTCACTCACTCATTATTCAATCAACAAATGGGTGATTTGTGTTTAGATCCAGGGAACAGAACTACTGTGCCTGGCTAGAAAAGGTGACCAATAAATGTTTGTTGAATGAATGAATAAACAAATGTTGAAGTAAGTGAATAAATGAATGACCAAAATAAAGTGGCTACAACACTAAAGACAAACTTCTCCTTCACAAGTAGACTCAGGCTGGTCTTGGTTGCTGATAATCAGAAACTGCCGTCAGAGGCAAATGTATGACTCTCTCTATTCCGGAACATTGTGTAACAGGGTTCAGGGAAAGGCAGTGTGATGAGAGTGAGATTAAGCAGTTTGATAACATCAGCCTCCAATCACCATTTCTCATGGTGGACTGAATGATAAATGTGGGTCTGTCAGGCATCTATCGAAATTCCTGGAACACCTGTCTCTTGACTTCCAGGATAGCTCTTCTCTTCTATTTCTAAGCAGAAATGAGGAAATGCATTTCAAACTTAACTTTATCTCAGCTGCTCAAGAAACTGGTTTTATATATATTTCTTGGAATTTCCCATTAAGAGGTTGTTTGATTGTACTTCCTCTGACCTTTTGAGTAGTGGTTGGAGTATTGTTTGACTAGATCATTAATATGTCCATAGGCTAATAGAGGGAAATATACCTTGGAGCTCTTTGAAAATACGTTTTAAAGGGCAGAGCAATTGTTTTTCATTTGAAGCCAATTTCAGAAAATGAACTTGGGGACCAAAATATGGCTAGAGTCTGGCTCAGGCTTTCTTAGAGGCAAAAACTAAGCAGAGCCCTAGTTTTTCCTAAACATTTTCCAAAAATATTCCATAGGCATCCTTGTTGATTTCAGGGATAGAAGCCAATCATAGACTGTTAAAGCCAGAAGAGAATTTAGTATCTAATTCAACTTTTACAAGTTACAGATGTTGAAATTAAGTCCTGGAATTTTGAAGTGACTTGCTCAAGATCATTCAACTATGTGATTGTAGAACCTATAGCAGAACCACGTATGTGGATTCCTCTCTCATTCTTTCTCTTACCCTATTTTGTTTGGTTTGGTTTTGAACTCTATCACATGGTCTTCAGAAAACGTACTATGTTCTGACATATATAGGACTTACACATTTCTTCCATTTTCAACAAGACATTGAGCATTATGTGTAAGACAATATCCTCAACATCATGGAGGATTCAAAGATGAATTAGACACTCAGTCTTCATGAAGCATACCTTCTCCTCCCTAATAGGATAGCATGATAGTTTCAGAAATGATCTGTAGTGTAGAACCAATGAAAGAAAAGGTTTACTGGGGACCCAGAGACTGAATCTGATCTAGTGCACTATAATAGAATATGACTGTGCGCTGCCAGCTATCGTTTTGGTAACCATCCTTACAGGCATCCAGGGAATCTCCTTTCCGGGTGGTAATCAGGATGCACATTTGTTCACCAATCTTGCATTTTCCATTTCTTAGAACTGTCATCCCATATTTCTCCAGGGGTCTCTGGCTTTACTCACCTAAATCCCAAATTAAATCCCTTGTGATCATGATTGCTAAGTGGAAGAAGCTTTCCTCACAGTAACTGGAAAGACTCATAAGTACATTCAGAAAGGATTTGAGCTGTGGGAATAGTTAAAGCTTAGGTCAGAAGTTGAACGTTTGCCTGAAGGTATATTTTTGTTGACCTATCTAATGTTGACCCGTATAGTGTTCTAAATTTGAACTAGTTGCCAACATATAAATACTGGAAAACCGTGCTCACTAATTTGGGTTTCCAGACTCCACAGAAAGACTGGAAATTCTGGCCACACTGGGTCTGCCTTTCCACATGGCAATAATTGCTTGGAGATTAGATTAGTAACCACCAGTCCTTTAGACAGAGCATGTGCTTTCCAGCTTTCCATAGTCCCCATCACTTAATACTACTTTGGCAAAGCAGAGACCCAGTGTAAGATACCATTCATCATTTATCACCCACCTGCTTCACTAGCTTGTGATAACAACTGGCTCTGAAAGTATTGAGCTAATCACCTCTGCTTTAGGTAATAATGACAATGCATTTGATTAGTTTAGAAGTTATTTAAATTTGTTTATGTTGGCTTACATTTGATTAGTATGCAATATTTACAAATTGCTTTCTCATAAGTTATAGACAAGTTTATGAAATGTGTGAGATAGTTATAATTACACCCATTTCTCAGCTGAAGACATTGAATCTTGGATAGATAAAATAACTTGCCTAAGGGTATGCAGATATCCTCAAATCACCCAGACCAAAGCTCTTTATATTATATCTGCACTTGACAATGATGGTGATAGATGCTAAAACCCTAAGAGTAAGAAATAAGTACATACATGTCTTTTGGTATATTATCATACTACTGTTGAAGCAAACCTACATTAATATACAATAATAATAATTTCAACTACATCAAAATACCAATATTAGTCTTTAATTCAGAATAAACTGAGTATTCTGATAGCACATTATTGCAACTATTAGAATGTTAATTTAAAATTCACCATTAAATGTTAGAGCTATAAGAAACTTTGTGTATAATTTGGTTTACTTTTTTGAAAACAGCCTATAAGATAGAAACTCGAAGAAATGAATGGCTTATCCATGGTAACATAGGCACTAGTGCCAGAGTTGGTATGAGAACCCAGGTCTCCCAATCCTAAAAAGACTCTTCTTGCCCTTCATTGTGTTATATCTATCCTTTAAGAAGGACATAATATGAGATAGCAAATAAATTAAAGATGATTCTTCCCTTCCCTTAAAGAGCTTAAACCTCCTCTAAAGAGCTGCAAAGTAAAATCCACTAAAGAAACCAACACAAGACTGTATTTAGGTCTACCATATCATACAAAAGGTATATTATATATTATGCTGCAGATGATATGAGAGAAAGTTCTTCCTAAAATTCATAGAGTTTTCTTTTTTTTTTTTTTGAAGCTTTTGGGTAGACAACACAGCGATTATCAAAATATAGACAGTGGCCAAGGGAGTAGAATCCAGGAGCAGAGAGAACAGGGTTGTGGACACTAAGCCACTTATAAGGGGAGAAGTGAAATAATTCCACCTGAAGAAGAGCATATAAGCTATCATGTGGAATATAACCATGTGGATGTAGGCAACAGTTTTGTCTCAACATCAGGAGATACAACATGAGTCTTATCATAATTTCAACTATAAGAGAAAGATCTCTCACTAAGGGTTGTGGGAATTGACATAAAACATAACCAAGTTAATGAATGTGTTTATACTATTTATACATTTTTTTTACTCTGAGATATTGGAATTTCAGGTTAGGGGAAACCCATTGTAGTATGAGGGATGAGAGTAGAGTGGTGTGTTCTGTGGCCCTTGGTGCGACGGTATGGTAGCCGAGTCCAAGACCTTTATACAGCTCATGAGGACAATGAGAATGCTATCCAAGACTCCAGTGAAGGGCTCTCTCACGGATACAGTAGTTTATCAGGGCTTTATCCAAGCAGTCAGGGATTTATCTTCAAACTCTGTGGTAGGATACAAAAGTGCTAATTAGAGAGACCAAAACAGAAGATAGGTAATTCAAACTATGTCAACACAAATGAAGAAGTCCCTGCTGCAGAGGTGGAAAAAGGCTAAAAGTCAATGGACAAAGGCTTCTCAGGATATGTTAATAACATTCCAGAATCTCATTCTATAGCCATAAAACTAAGATCATATTCTAACAGCTGATGAATGTAGACAGGTAATGTGCCTCCAGCTGCAGTCATGATCACCTCACAACCTGAGCTAGTCTGGATATGACATCAATGGCTGTCACTGGGAGACTCTGGGGACAACAGACCTGGAAAACAGGAATGTTAATAATTTATATTTGTTTCTATGCGTTAAAAACAATAAAAATCAGTGGAATGTTTATAGTGCACATTATAATAAATCCAATATAAAAATCTAAATTAAGCATATCTCACGTTTCTCTACAAACAAGAGGTTATACACTTAATTAATTTACTTTTTTTCATTTGTATGAAGCATCTGCCACTGATGATACATTTTTGTTTCTGAAAACATTATCGAATTACACAGGAACATTAAACGTTTCAACCACAATTCTTCATCTTTCAAAAACAACTCTCTATATTGTTGTGGAAGAAGGAATCCCTAAAAACATTTTATCAGCTTTGGGGGTTTGCATTATAATTTGAAAACATTAGGAATAAGGACAAAGAATGAAAGCACATACACTTAAATTTTGAGTGAGAACTCTGCTCCTCAGAAACAAACAAACAAACAAACAAAACCCTATTGATCTTCTGTAGTTTCCATGCAGTTGATTCCACATGTTTAAAAATGCAGTGGTCTCTGCTTGCTGTAAGTCTGAAATATATGAGATCATTTGAATTTAGTTGTACTCTGAGATTCCCCTCTTCCCACAAGGCATTGAGAGAGAAACACATCTCAATCATCTGCAAAGGCTTATCTACTTTAAATTGGTCCAAGACGCATCTTTCAGAGAGATGGAAAGGCTGGTTTACTCTTGATATATTAATAAAACCCACAACAGTGCTTGATATCCATGAGGACTTTATAATTTACATGGTGTTTTCACATTCACTTCCTGATTTCATTGCCACAGAATCCCAGTGATGTCAGTATGGCGAGTATGATCATCTCCACTTTATAGCTGCATTAGCTGAGACACAAAGAGGTAACATAATTTGCACAAGATTGCACTGCTAGTGCACTTGAGGAGATAAGACTAGAATCAAGACATCAGAGCCCTCTGTGCGTGTGTGTGTATGTCTGTATATGTGTGCATCTGTATGTGAATGTGTTTATGTGCTTGTGTGTGTATTCTAACAGAAAATGAGAGGAAATAATTTTTTGTTTCAGTTATCCCAAGAAAGGCTTCAGGTACAAAATTCCTTCCTTTGCCCTCTAAAAACAAATGGATGAACTTACCAGAAGGAGAGATAAAGCCAAAGATGGCTGTTTTGCTTAGGCTGAAGTGGGTTGTGGGAAGGAGGGAGCTAGGCAAGGTGGAGAGAATGGTAGAGAGGCTGGGGCCAGCAGAAAGGCTTTGAACAGCTATGGAAGAATTCAGGGGAGCCATGATGAAGCACGTAGTTGGTTCTTTTTTCCCTCTCAGAGTGAAGCCTTCACAGTGCAGCTTTGCCTTCTTGGATGGAAGTCCCTGAACATCAATTCAATCCATTTTAACATGTATTTATTGCACACAAACCATGTGTTCAGCCATGAACATGGCACCATGGGGGACATAAAAAAGAACATATTACACAGTTCCCATAATATAAAGGAGCATGCAGTCTTTCAGAGAGGAGAGGAGATGGTGTCAGTACATATAAAGCCATTGGGAAAAGATCTAAATACAGCATAAAACAGTGTTCATCTGAAACACCAACATGTATGGAACAAATAAGAGACATACTAGGAAATCAGATAAAGGAGAAATTGGTATTCACAGAAGTTTTGAGTGAAAGCTTTGTAGAGAAAACATGGCTGACGATGAGTAAGAAAGTATTGAATCATTGAGTTAGAACTGGCAAGTTATACTGATTATACAGTTCAACCCAAAGCCAGAAGCCTCCACGGTTTTGGAGAGCCAGGCATCTAGGTTCAACTTGAACAGTTCCAGATATAGTGATTCTTACTACTAGAAGAGACATCCAACTATGTCTTAGGATGGTCTCATAAACTTACACTTGGAAAGTACTTCCGTACTTTCAGTTGTATCTTACTTCCTTCTCACTCTCATTCTTTGGCACTGACTATGCTCTCTGCCTCTGGAACCACAAAGATTGATCCTAGCTCATCCTCCACAGAAGAGACCTTGAAGTATTTGAAGACAGCCCACATGTCTCCTGAAGTCTTCTCCTTTCCAATCTGAACACCGCAAATTTTTCTGCCATTTGTCCAACCAAAATCTTTGCAGTAGGTTGAAGAAGAGAAGTGTGGACAGATGTGGTCTTTCTTTTGTCAGCTAGGAGCCATATCCCTGGAATATGGTCTATAAGAATGCAAGTATTAATAAGGTATATTATAAAGGTCCAGGTGGGTGGAAAAATAATTCTCATTTTTAATTTGCTGCCTTCATAAGACCAAATTGGTTTTGTTTTTTTGTCCCTGTGCTTTTTGTGATTTTTTCAATTCACTTTTGATATGCTTACCAGAGGTTAAAACTGTCAGCATGAGCAAATAATTTGTGTGCACTAGTTAAGTCAGAATCTGGAATATATCCTTCCATGTTGAAGGAGCAGATGCTTTTTTTAAAACTGAATCTATACTCCTTTTGACACAAGCCTTTGACTTTTTGATAAACAGAGTGATATTCAGTACTCACACATACAGACACAACTTGTCCAGGGTCACTGCACACAGAGTGTATTTGATGTCAGCATGAAAAACATAGACTTTGATAACTAAAGTCTTAATACATCACCTTGTCCAGCTTTTCTCTTTATTTATAGATATGGAGATGAATATATCCAGTGTTTTATCCCAGAAACTGTTGGGAATCTGCTTCATGTGAGTTTACTAATCCCTATCAATTTCTCTAATGCCTCCTAAAGTTAGGCTCAGTTTTTAGACTGCAGTGATCAGAGTATTTTGTCCTAGAAAGCCCCCTAGAGATCCTTTTGGAGGCCTATGATATGTCAGCCACAAAACAATTATACATGCCTGTTTAGAAGCAGGGCTTGGGGCAGTGTTTTTCAAATTGCTTTTAGGAACCCATTATTGAGTCACTGCCAGCACTGAGTCAGCAGGATGGGAGACTGAGAGCTGCATAAGGTCTCACATTGTGAAAAGAAGTTGTTGAGTCAAAATATCAGAGTGATTGGACCCCTTACCAATTTTTTCCTTATTAAACAAACATCATTTTCTTCCTAATGTGAGATATTACAGAGCTCACATTATCAACTATGAAGTATTACAAAAATGAATTGAAACAGAAGCCAAGTTTTTGATCTAATGTTCAGTCCATAAAAAATATAAGGAAAAGAGAAACTAATTAAATTACACTAGAAATAGACAATCCAGAATGTGGAACATTCTGACTGCATGTCTTCAATAAGTCAATCAGTAAGCTAATAACAGGAAAAAATAAATTAAAAAAGGGATGGACACTAGATAGTTCTGGGTTAAGAGAAACTTAAAAGATATTTACAGATAGAATAATCAAATAAGTAGACCTTGTTTATATTATGATTGAACAAGCCAACTATAAAGAATCATTTTTTTAGTCAAATGGAGCACTTGAATATGAACTGGCCATTAGATGGTATTCAGGAATTATTGTTAATTTTGTTAAGTTTAATAATGGCATTTTGATTATCTAAGACAATCTTACCTTTGAAATGCAAACTAAAGCATTTGGAGGAAAAATAAAGTCTAGTATTTGATTCAAATTACTGTAGCAAAAAATAAAGAAATCAAGGTGGGGGCATGAGAAGGACAAATGAAACAAATGAAAATGATGAGGGTTATTAAAGCTGGCTGATTGCACTCTCTATTTTTTGGGAAGTGTGGATTATTTTTTAAATTAGAGTGGCAAAAAGGAGACATAAGACTGAAAGTTTCATATTTTAGATCAGTAACACTTAGCAAAGGGATTGAGTAGAGACACTAAAAACATTCTGAGGGCACTTCAAGCGACCACTGATTATCACCCTTTTGGCTTATGAGGTGTAGTGAGAACTTGTTCTTGATTGTAGGTTGAGAAATTTGAAAATTTCATTTGTTAGAAAGCATGTTGATTTTTCCTGAGAAGAGGAATTCCAATAGTGATTATAGACATAATTTTATTCCTATTCCTACCTCTAGCCTGGCCTATCTTAATCTTAATCTCTGCTAATAAAAATATGTTGTAATTCGATTTCACCAGTTTAAGTATAAGAATTTAGAACTTAGAAAAAAAGCTGAATGAGCAGTAGATTAACAGGAAATGAGAACATTATCCTAAAATTATTTGTTGTTTGTGACCTCATTTTGTCCATCAGGAAGCCTCCAAGCAATGTCAGATATAAGAGGAACAAACCATTTAAATGCGGGTGAATATAGGGACATTCTAATGGCCATAGTAGATTGACTCTTGTTTGCCCAGTCCCTGCTCCAGTGGTGCCAATTTGAACACATACTTTTTGCTCTCCAGATGCTCATACCTCACAGGCATAGCCAATCCTATTCAACTGTCTCTTTTGCTGGCTGCCCATTTGGCTGAGGGTTGTTGGAAAAATGGGCTGTCAGCCAGGAGGCACAAAGGCTTCTCTGTCCTTGTCAATGGTTTGAGAACCTGTCTGCTTTATGGGCAGCCAGGGAATTCTCTATCTGCTGGGTGCTAGTGTTCACAGAAACCTCCCTTTGTTTCATCTAAGAAATTGATTTAGGGATCTTTATTTCCTTGAGCAGAAAAGTCAGGAGTGGCTAATGTTGACGTTGAAATCCATCTAACACAATCATAGAATCACTTCATGGTTTCTTGGTCATGTTATAGTTTAGGCTGAAATCTTGACTGCCTACATCAGCTGACCAGTCTTAATATCTGACTGTCCTAAAGACAAGGGAAGAACTTTCCTCATTCAGTCATTTATTTATTAAAAACCCTTAAGCACCAGGCACAGTGCTAGGTGCTGGGGACATTATTGTGGAAATGAAAGCTTGGTTTATACTACTACAGAACTAAACATATAAGGGAGAGGACAGAATTTAAAACAAAAACAAAAAAGTGTCGGACACTTGATGTTGAACAAGGAGGGGACAGAAGATTTCCTTGAAAAAGAACATTTCAAGTTGAGATGAAGGACGAGAAGGTGTAGTTATGGAGGAGGGTAGGGAGTACAGGGGTCATTTATTGGGATAAGGAGAACTATAGATGAAGAAAGATGTATAGGTTTGCTCCCTAGAAGAGTGTCAGTCATACCCCCAATATTATTAAATTTCTGGATCAAAATGCTAATTAGAGAGTTGTAGGCTTCTATTTTTTAATGTAATATGTAATATGTGGATCAAATATAAAATGTGAAAATACCCAGAATTTTTAATGTTAGCTGGAACGGGTTTGATATGCTTGATTTTTCTCATACAGTTCATAGGGCAGTAGTGACATACCATAAGCTCTTTCTATTTATTTCTTGTAGTTTTCACTGTCTGTACCACTCACTGTGTGCTTGATACATGTTATATACCAACTCAGTGGGGACATTAGGATGACCTTCTGCTCCCCTATGTGGAACATATATATATATACACACACATATATATACATGTGTGTGTGTGTGTTTTAAATTGCTAATAATGTCACAAGCTACCTCAATTAGAATTAAAGTTGGTGTGCAAAAACTAGAACATCTAAAAAATAGTGACTTAAATGAGACAGAGGCTTATTTTTCTCTCACATAAAAGAGTTCTACAGATAAATAATCCAGGGCTGAGATGACAGCTCCAAAATAATCAAGGACAAGATTCCTTCCAACAATTGATGCTGCCACGTCTTTGATCCTCAAAGCTAGCACAAGGTCAAGATGGCTGCTACAGCTCCAGCCACCCTGACAGAGTCCTGAGCAACAGGAAGGAGGAGGGCAAAAGGCAAAACCTATTAGCTGAGTTAGCCCCTTTTAGAGATTCCTCAGGCAGTCTACCAAATGACTCCATACATCTCACTAGCCATCGTTTTCTGTGTAGGAAAAATAGGCCTAGATGATTATTTATTTGTTTGTTTATTTATTTACTTACTTTTTCATTTAATCTGGGTACATTTTTGCTCTTAGTAATTAGGAGTTCTGTTACTCAAATGAAAGGGAGAACGATTTTCTATGGGAAAATAAGCAGTCTCTCTCACAATAGCTATCATTTGGTGGGTACTCACCATGTGCTAGGCTTTGTCCCAGACTCTTTTTTTTTTTTTTTTTTTTTGCGGTATGTGGGCTTCTCACTGTTGTGGCCTCTCCCGTTGCGGAGCACAGGCTCCGGACGCACAGACTCAGCGGCCATGGCTCACGGGCCCAGCCGCTCTGCGGCATGTGGGACCCTCCCGGACTCGGGCACGAACCCGCGTCCCCTGCATTGGCAGGCGGACTCTCAACCACTGCGCCACCAGGGAAGCCCCCAGACTCTTTTTTTAATTTTTATTTTTTGCTTTATAACAAATTTAATCAGTTATACATATACATATGTTCCCATATCCCCTCCCTTTTGCGTCTCCCTCCCACCCTCCCTATCCCACCCCTCCAGGCAGTCACAAAGCACAGAGCTGATCTCCCTGTGCTATGCGGCTGCTTCCCAATAGCTATCTACCTTATGTTTGGTAGTGTATATAGGTCCATTCCGCTCTTTCACTTTGTCACAGCTTACCCTTCCCCCTCCCCATATCCTCAAGTCCATTCTCTAGTAGGTCTGTGTCTTTATTCCTGTTTTACCCCTATGTTCTTCATGACATTTATTTCTTAAATTCCATATATATGTGTCAGCATACAGTATTTCTCTTTCTCTTTCTGACTTACTTCACTCTGTATGACAGACTCTAGGTCCATCCACCTCATTACAAATAGCTCAATTTCATTTCTTTTTATGGCTGAGTAATATTCCATTGTATATATGTGCCACATCTTCTTTACCCATTCATCCGATGATGGACACTTAGGTTGTTTCCATCTCCGGGCTATTGTAAATAGGGCTGCTATGAACATTTTGGTACATGTCTCTTTTTGAATTATGGTTTTCTCAGGGTATATGCCCAGTAGTGGGATTGCTGGGTCATATGGTAGTTCTATTTGTAGTTTTTGAAGGAACCTCCATACCGTTCTCCATAGTGGCTGTACCAATTCACATTCCCACCAGCAGTGCAAGAGGGTTCCCTTTTTTCCACACCCTCTCCAGCATTTATTGTTTCTAGATTTTTTGATGATGGCCATTCTGACTGGTGTGAGATGATATCTCATTGTAGTTTTGATTTGCATTTCTCTAATGAGTAAAGATGTTGACCATCCTTTCATGTGTTTGTTGGCAGTCTGTATATCTTCTGTGGAGACATGTCTATTTAGGTCTTCTGCCCATTTTCGGATTGGGTTGTTTGTTTTTTTGTTATTGAGCTGCATGAGCTGCTTATAAATTTTGGAGATTAATCCTTTGTCAGTTGCTTCATTTGCAAATATTTTCTCCCATTCTGAGGGTTGTCTTTTGGTCTGGTTTATGGTTTCCTTTCTTGTGCAAAAGCTTTTAAGTTTCATTAGGTCCCATGTGTTTATTTTTGTCTTTATTTCCATTTCTCTAGGAGGTGGGTCAAAAAGGATCTTGCTGTGATTTATGTCATAGAGTGTTCTGCCTATGTTTTCCTCTAAGACTTTGATAATGTCTGGCCTTACATTTAGGGCTTTAATCCATTTTGAGCTTATTTTTGTGTATGGTGTTAGGGAGTGATCTAATCTCATACTTTCACATGTCCCTGTCCAGTTTTCCCAGCACCACTTATTGAAGAGACTGTCCTTTCTCCACTGTACATTCCTGCCTCCTTTATCAAAGATAAGGTGACCATATGTGCGTGGGTTTATCTCTGGGCTTTCTATCCTGTTCCATTGATCTATCTTTCTGTTTTTGTGCCAGTACCATACTATCTTGATTACTGTAGATTTGTAGTATAGTCTGAAGTCAGGGAGCCTGATTCCTCCAGCTCCATTTTTCGTTCTCAAGATTGCTTTGGCTATTCGGGGTCTTTTGTGTTTCCATGCAAATTGTGAAATTTTTTATTCTAGTTCTGTGAAAAATGCCAGTGGTAGTTTGATAGGGATTGCATTGAATCTGTAGATTGCTTTGGGTAGTAGAGTCATTTTCACAATGTTGATTCTTCCAATCCAAGAACATGGTACATCTCTCCATCTATTTGTATCATCTTTAATTTCTTTCATCAGTGTCTTATAATTTTCTGCATACAGGTCTTTTGTCTCCTTAGGTAAGTTTATTCCTAGATATTTTATTTTTTTTGTTGCAATAGTAAATGGGAGTGTTTCCTTGATTTCACTTTCAGATTTTGCATCATTAGTATATAGGAATGCCAGAGATTTCTGTGCATTAATTTTGTATCCTGCAACTTTACCAAATTCATTGATTAGCTCTAGTAGTTTTCTGGTAGCATCTTTAGGATTTTCTATGTATAGTATCATGTCATCTGCAAACAGTGACAGCTTTACTTCTTCTTTTCCAATTTGGATTCCTTTTATTTCCTTTTCTTCTCTGATTGCTGTGGCTAAAACTTCCAAAACTATGTTGAAAAAGAGTGGTGACAGTGGGCAGCCTTGTCTTGTTCCTGATCTTAGTGGAAAAGGTTTCAGTTTTTCACCACTGAGGACGATGCTGGCTGTGGGTTTGTCATATATGGCCTTTATTATGTTGAGGAAAGTTCCCTCTATGCCTACTTTCTGCAGGGTTTTTATCATAAATGGGTGTTGAATTTTGTCGAAAGCTCTCTCTGCATCTATTGAGATGATTATATGGTTTTTCTCCTTCAATTTTTTAATATGGTGTATCACGTTGATTGATTTGCGTATATTGAAGAATCCTTGCATTCCTGGAATAAACCCCACTTGATCATGGTGTATGATCCTTTTAATGTGCTGTTGGATTCTGTTTGCTAGTATTTTGTTGAGGATTTTTGCATCTATGTTCATCAGTGATATTGGCCTGTAGTTTTCTTTCTTTGTGACATCCTTGTCTGGTTTTGGTATCAAGGTGATGGTGGCCTCGTAGAATGAGTTTGGGAGTTCTCCTCCCTCTGCTATATTTTGGAAGAGTTTGAGAAGGATAGGTGTTAGCTCTTCTCTAAATGCTTGATAGAATTCGCCTGTGAAGCCGTCTGGTCCTGGGCTTTTGTTTGTTGGAAGAATTTTTAACACAGTTTCAATTTCAGTGCTTGTGATTGGTCTGTTCATATTTTCTATTTCTTCCTGATTCAGTCTTGGCAGGTTGTGCATTTCTAAGAATTTGTCCATTTCTTCCAGGTTGTCCATTTTATTGGCATAGAGTTGCTTGTAGTAATCTCTCATGATCTTTTGTATTTCTGCAGTGTCAGTTGTTACTTCTCCTTTTTCATTTCTAATTCTATTGATTTGAGTCTTCTCCCTTTTTTTCTTGATGAGTCTGGCTAATGGTTTATCAATTTTGTTTATCTTCTCAAAGAACCAGCTTTTAGTTTTATTGATCTTTGCTATCATTTCCTTCATTTCTTTTTCATTTATTTCTGATCTGATTTTTATGATTTCTTTCCTTCTGCTAACTTTGGGATGTTTTTGTTCTTCTTTCTCTAATTGCTTTAGGTGCAAGGTTAGGTTGTTTATTCGAGATGTTTCCTGTTTCTTAAGGTGGGATTGTATTGCTATAAACTTCCCTCTTAGAACTGCTTTTGCTGCATCCCATAGGTTTTGGGTCATCGTGTCTCCATTGTCATTTGTTTCTAGGTATTTTTTAATTTCCTCTTTGATTTCTTCAGTGATCACTTCGTTATTAAGTAGTGTATTGTTTAGCCTCCATGTGTTTGTATTTTTTACAGCTCTCTTCCTGTAATTGATATCTAGTCTCATAGCATTGTGGTCAGAAAAGATACTTGATACAATTTCAATTTTCTTAAATTTGCCAAGGCTTGATTTGTTACCCAAGATATGATCTATCCTGGAGAATGTTCCATGAGCACTTGAGAAAAATATGTATTCTGTTGTTTTTGGATGGAATGTCCTCTAAATATCAGTTAAGTCCATCTTGTTTAATGTATCATTTAAAGCTTGTGTTTCCTTATTTATTTTCATTTTGGATGATCCGTCCATTGGTGAAAGTGGGGTGTTAAAGTCCCCTACTATGATTGTGTAACTGTCGATTTCTCCTTTTATGGCTGTTAGTATTTGCCTTATGTATTGAGGTGCTCCTATGTTTGGTACATAAATATTTACAATTGTTATATCTTCTTCTTGGATCGATCCCTTGATCATTATGTAGTGTCCTTCTTTGTCTCTTCTAGTAGTCTTTATTTTAAAGTCTATTTTGTCTGATATGAGAATTGCTACTCCAGCTTTCTTTTGGTTTCCATTTGCATGGAATATCTTTTTCCATCCCCTTACTTTCAATCTGTATGTGTCTCTAGGTCTGAAGTGGGTCTCTTGTAGACAGCATATATATGGGTCTTGTTTTTGTATCCATTCAGCCACTCTGTGTCTTTTGGTGGGAGCATTTAGTCCATTTACATTTAAGGTAATTATCGATATGTATGTTCCTATTCCCATTTTCTTAATTGTTTTGGGTTCGTTATTGTAGGTCTTTTCCTTCTGTTGTGTTTCTTGCCTAGAGAAGTTCCTTTAGCATTTGTTGTAAAGCTGCTTTGGTGGTGCTGAACTCTCTCAGCTTTTGCTTGTCTGTAAACGTTTTAATTTCTCCATCAAATCTGAATGAGATCCTTGCTGGGTAGAGTAATCTTGGTTGCAGGTTTTTCTCCTTCATCACTTTAATTATGTCCTGCCACTCCCTTCTTCCTTGGAGAGTTTCTGCTGAGAGATCAGCTGTTTTCCTGATGGGGATTCCCTTGTGTGTTATTTGTTGTTTTTGCCTTGCTGCTTTTAATATGATTTCTTTGTGTTTAATTTTTGACAGTTTGATTAATATGTGTCTTGGCGTATTTCTCCTTGGATTTATTCTGTATGGGACTCTTTGTGCCTCCTGGACTTGATTAACTATTTCCTTTCCCATATTAGGGAAGTTTTCAACTATAATCTCTTCAAATATTTTCTCGGTCCCTTTCTTTTTCTCTTCTTCTTCTGGAACCCCTATAATTCGAATGTTGGTGCATTTAATGTTGTCCCAGAGGTCTCTGAGACTGTCCTCTATTCTTTTCATTCTTTTTTCTTTATTTTGCTCTGCAGCAGTTATTTCCACTATTTTATCTTCCACCTCACTTATCCGTTCTTCTGCCTCAGTTAATCTGCTATTGATCCCATCTAGAGTATTTTTTATTTCATTTATTGTGTTTTTCACCGATGCTTGATTCATCTTTAGTTCTTCTAGGTCCTTGTTAACTGTTTCTTGCATTTTGTCTATTCTATTTCCAAGATTTTGGATCTTGGAAATAGAATCTTGGATCATCTTTACCATCATTATTCTGAATTCTTTTTCAGGTAGACTGCCTATTACCTCTTCATTTGTTATGTCTGGTGGGTTTTTATCTTGCTCCTTCTCCTGCTGTGTGTTTTTCTGTCTTCTCATTTTGCTTATGTTACTGTGTTTGGGGTCTGCTTTTTGCAGGCTGCAGGTTCATAGTTCCTGTTGTTTTTGTTGTCTGTCCCCAGTGGCTAAGGTTGGTTTAGTGGGTTGTGTAGGCTTCCTGGTGGAGGGGACTAGTGCCTGTGTTCTGGTGGATGAGGCTGGATCTTGTCTTTCTGGTGGGCAGGTCCACGTCTGGTGGTGTGTTTTGGGCTGTCTGCAGACTTTTTATGATTTTAGGCCTCCTCTCTGCTAATGGGTGGCGTTGTGTTCCTGTCTTGCTAGTTGTTTGGCATAGGGTGTCCTGCACTGTAGCTTGCTGGTCGTTGAGTGAAGCTGGGTGCTGGTGTTGAGATGGAGATCTCTGGAAGATTTTCGCCGTTTGATATTATGCGGAGCTGGGAGGTCTCTTGTGGACCAGTGTCCTGAAGTTGGCTCTCCCACCTCAGAGGCACAGCACTGACTCCTGGCTCCTCAATTTGGGATGATTTGTTGTCTATTCATGTATTCCACAGATGCAGGGTACATCAAGTTGATTGTGGAGCTTTAATCCGCTGCTTCTGAGGCTGCTGGGAGAGGTTTCCCTTTCTCTTCTTTGTTCTCACAGCTCCTGGGTCTCAGCTTTGGATTTGGCCCCGCCTCTGCATGTAGGTCGCCGGAGGGCATCTGTTCTTCGCTCAGACAGGACAGGGTTAAAGGAGCAGCCTCTTCGGGGACTCTGGCTCACTCAGGCCGGGCGGGAGGGAGGGGCACGGAGTGCGGGGTGAGCCTGCAGCGGCAGAGGTCGGCGTGACGTTGCACCAGCCCGAGGCGCGCCGTGCGTTCTCCCATGGAAGCCGCCCCTGGATCCCGGGACCTTGGCAGTGGCGGGCTGCACCGGCTCTCGGAAGGGCGGTGTGGACAGTGATCTGCGCTCACACACAGGCTTCTTGGCGGCGGCAGCAGCAGCCCCAGCGTCCCACGCCCGTCACTGTGCTCCTCGCTTTCAGTCGTGACTCGCGCCGGTCTGTGGAGCCCCTTTAAGCAGCGCTCTTAATCCCCTCTCCTCGCGCACCAGGAAACCAAGAGGGAGAAAAAGTCTCTTGCCTCTTCGGCAGCTCCAGAGTTTTCCCGGACTGCCTCCCGGTTAGCTGTGGCACATTAGCCCCCTTCAGGCTGAGTTCTCGCCGCCAGCCCCAGTCCTCTCCCTGCGCTCTGACCGAAGCCCGAGCCTCAGCTTCCAGCCCAGACTCTTTAATAATGTTATTTTTATTTAATTTGACAACAATTTTGTAAGGTAACTATCATCATCCCCATTTTGCAGATATTATAGAGCTAAGACTCTTAGAGTCAACGTGCAGACAACGTCTGGAGGAGTTAAAAGGTGCTGTAGGCAAATAGTGCTGGAGATTTCCACACAAAAAAAGTTTCTTTATGTATTTATGTCCAAGTCCTCTATAATCTACAAAATTCAAGGTTCCTGAATGAAAGGAACCCTTATGACTCATCACTCTTTCCCTACTCTTATAAGGACTTCATCTTGCGTGTTGGAGGTGCTCCTGAAAATTTGCTCTCGTGTATCTGTTTAGAGCCAGGTTAGAGTTAGGCCTATGGTCCTCAGACTATCCCTCTGTATGCCACAGGTATCTCCACCATCCCTCTTACCATGCAGAGTTAACATCCCCAGGCCAAGCCCATCTGCATTGGAGATTGCAGACAAGACCAAAAAATCCCTGTTTATTCATTACCCACCAGAGAGCTGGATACTTCCAGCTGCTCCCTCTATACAGGCCAAGGCAACTGAAAAGAACAATAGGTAGCCCCTCTTGTTTCTACAATGCCATGGGGTGCAAATGGGAAGTATGACAGGTGCGGAATAAAATAGAGCCCAGTTTATACACAAAATTTAAAATCAGGCTTATCTCCTTGCCAATGTGTCCAAATCCAGCAGTCCTAGAGAGAAATAAACACCAACAATGCAAAACAGATTCGTTTGCAAATGACTCATACCCTGTATTTTCTCACTAAAGAGACAGTTTTATGGATCTAGGATACTTTGATTCTTTTTACTAAAATGCTTAAACAACTTCAGCTGTGAATAATCAGAGGCTAAGTATATTTACTCAGGGTATTATTTGTTCAGCTCTTGCATGTTACAGTGTAAAGAAAAAAATCTACAAATATAAGGGTATATATAGATGGTTTCTGTTATCAGATATTTCTCCCAGTAATACAAATAAAAATACTGGATCGTGTATCAGAAAGAAAAACAAAATCAGAAAACTCTGACAATGCAAAAGTTAGAAATATCTTCAATCTGCATGGAATGTTTCTTATGGAGTGCTTAGAGATCAAACAATGGTAGAGATGGTTCATAGGTATAAAATTAGCAATTTTTTTTCCTTTCCTTCTCTCTTCCCTGTTTCACTCCATCCCTACCTCTCTCTTGTGGCATATCTCATGCTAGCTGTATAAAGGGATAACATTTATTATCTACCTCCTAGGATGATTGTCAAGTCTTAAAATGACGTAGACCACATAAAGTGCCCAGTATAGATAACATCACTCTTTTATAAATAGGTGATTTATTTAAAAAAAGAAATTAAAAGAATTACCTTAAAGGAAAGTTAATAATTTATTGAATCCACTAAGGCTGCTGTTTTCAAACCACGTCTTCTTGGGCCCTGAATTTTCTGAGAATATACCACAGGAGCAGACTGGGGAAGGTGGAGCAGAGGGATGGTGATGTTATACATATAGATTTGGCTTTAAAATGCCATTTGAAAACAAGGAAAAACAAACTACACTCAACAAATTTGCTCTTTTAATGTAAGCTTTATTAATGCAGCCCTTTATCTATTTCAGTCACTTTAGGCTCTCTGGTACCTAGAACTTAGTAAGAACCAGGGTTGTGCTTATCACATAGTAGGGACTCAGGGTACTGAGTGGAATGAAAGATGGAAAGCAGCCCTAAGTGAAATCTTTGGACACAGTGCAGAACTCTTTATAATTTCTTGTAATGTAAAAAAAAAAAAAAAATTAGCTGGAGTTTTAAAGTCCTGATAAACACATTTCTCTATATTTTCACATCTATGAGAACAAATGAGCCATTATTTTTTTCCAATTCTTTGAACAAATACTTAATGACCTACTGCATATTCCACAGCTAGAGATCACCCAATCCCTGACCTCATATTGCTCATAGTCAAAAGGAAAAAAAAACAAAAAATACCACTATAAATATAAGGAGACACACACTGTAATAAAAGAGCAAACACTGTGCTAAAGAGGGAGATATTCAACAGGTCTAGAGGTGCTCAGAAAAGGCTTCCTAAAAGAGATAACTCTTAATCTAGGTTGTGAGGATAAAGAGGATTTCACCATTCACAGTGTCCTCAAGCAAATGATTTAATCCATCGTAAAAATAAATCTGTGGCATAGTGAAGTGCTTTATAATAAGGTTTGTCATATGTAAAAGATAATGGGAAGTATGATCTAGGTAATGGTGCCAAATTCATAGAACTTTGGGATTATATATTCATCTGCTGGTGGTGTTTAAGCCTTGCTGGCAAGCTATGATTGTTAGACTGCTAGAAAGCAGTAAGCTAATCGTAATAATAATCACGATCTGGCCAGACATGATTTCTTTAAAGCAATCAATGATAACCTGAGACGTGCTGAACCCTGTGGAAGTTGGAGATGAACGAAGATCCATTAAATCATCTTGGCTCTTTCCCCTGGAGGCCAAATTCAGATCAGATTGGGTCATGGTATCTGCCTTTGCTCTAGACTTACAGTCAGGAAACCCCAGGGAGAGAAGGAGAGAAGTGACCAAGACAACTGTTACCTGCTTCCTCAGAGTTGCAGAGAGTAAATTTCCTACAACTCTGATTAGCAGAATTCTACCTCTCCCTTGGCTTTGAAAAAACCATGCACTCTCCAATATGCCACAGTTTCACCCTCCCTCCAACAAACTGCCCTAGCATTTGAGTTTATGATACTTGCTTGTTTCATCAGGGAGACTCCTCATTATGAGTAAGAGGTTGGAAGTCTAAGAAAACCCTAGAGAATACAGGAGCTGAAAGAAAAAAAGCAGAAAATATAAGACATTGGGGAGAAATATGGAGTCAGACTCTACCCTATTCACAATTGTATGGGGTTTATCACCTCCAACAAACACCAAGGAGATATATGATCCTCAAGGCTTAAAGATCTGCCCTAGACATCTAATAATCACCAGTTGGGACTATCAACTTCATCATCTTACTATCAGACAAATCATTGGCAGGATTAATAAGTTTCCTGAAAGATGCATGATTCAGGACAAATTGTGACACAGGTCAAGTTTGACTTTGGTGTCGGTGATGGATAGACCTTAGAGTGACCCCAATTTCCTGGTGTTCACACCTTTGTGCAGTCCCTTTCCCTTGAGTGGGGGAGTGATGTGTGGCTTGCTCCTAACACAGAGAACATGGCAAAGGTGTTGAGATGTCACTTTTCTGATTATATTACATTATATAACACTCTGTCTTAGCAGACTGGAGCTGGAGAAGCACGTTGTGGGCTTGATGAAGTTAGCCACCAAGCTGGAGAAGCCCTTGTGGCAAGGAGCAATGAGTGGTATCTGAGAACTCTGAGCAAGTCTCTAGGACGTGTGTGGGCTCCAGCCAACAACCAGCAAAAAGCTGGGACCTTTAATCATGCAATCTCAAAGAAAAAAACCCTGCCAACAACTTGAAAGAGCATGGAAGTGAATTTGTCCCCACCTGAGCCTCCAGATGAGAACAGCCTGGCTGATACCTTGATTGCAGCCTTATGAGAGCATAAGCAGAGGATTCAGCTAAACTGTTCCCAGATTCCTGACTCACAGAAGCTGAGATAATAAATATGTGTATTACCACTAAGTTTGTGGTAATTTTATTACCTAGCAACAGAAAATGGGTATAGTGCCCTTCTGCTTTCCTTTTGTTTATCACCTCCTTTCCTGGTATAATCCATCCTGCATCTGTCCAATATCCATATGAATTATCCATCTGCCCAGCACCTCCCTTATTCCTATCACTCACAATGTCACCTCACAATGTATTTCTAAATAGCTCTGTTTTTCTTTCTTTCTTTTTATTCCCTACCCTTCAACAACCACCTCTGGAAACCACAAATCTATTCTTTGTTATCTATAAGTTTTTTTTTTCTTTTTCCAATTCCTCTTATACATGATATAGGCATATTATACAGTATTTGTCTTTCTCTGTCTGACTTATTTCACTAATATCACTTTATTTTCTGAAGCTCTTGCCTCAAACCTTCCCTCTTTCCATTTAATCTCTACTTTCTTATACATTTACCAAAACGTACCTATCCCCATTCCTCTGTTAGTTTCCATTGCTACTGTAACAAATTACCAAAAACTTACTGGCTTAAAACAACAAATTTACAAATTATCATATAGGTCTGCAGATAAGAAGTATAAAATGGGTCTCACTGGGATAAAATCAAAGCTTCAGCAGTGTTATATTCCTTTCTAGAGGCTCTAGGGGAGAATACATTTCCTTGCCTCTTCCAGCTTCTAAAGGGCACCCGTATTCCTTGGCTTATGGCCCCATTCCTCTATAGCAACATTGGGTTGAGTCCTACTCACACCACTATCTCTCTGGTCCTCTCTCTCTTCTGTGTCCCTCTTCTAGAAATAAGAACTCTTGTGATTACATTGAGCCCACCTAAGTAATTCAGGAGAGTCTCCCTCTTTCAAGGTCAGCTGTTTAGCAATCATAATTCTATTTGAAGCCTTAATTCCCCTTTGTCATGTTACAATGTCCCATCTGGGGTTTAGGATGTGAACACCCTTGGGGGGCTATTTTCTGCCTACCACACTTTGTGAAAGTTGTAAATTTAGAAAACAATCTGCAAGAACTCATTGAAGCCCTGGTGCACATGGTTGATAGTGGGTGAACCTTCCCAGAGGAATTATACAGTAAAGAAACCTCTTCAAAATACACAGAACTTTAATATCTAAGGAATACCTCCTAAAGAGGAAATTTTCTGGCACTGGGGCAAGTTTGTGAATGACATATTTTAAGCAAAGGGGTATTTAATGATTTACAAATCACATCATAAAAATGACTGCTTGTTCTGTCTTCTTATAAAAGTACCTCCCATTTTGTTCTTCATGGTCCATATCAGTATTATTTGACTGTTGTAATCTAAGTAGGTTAGTGGTTATAGACTCCAAAGATGAGGTAGTTAAATGAGAAAGCTGGGATGCTCCCCACAGAGCTGGCACAATGACTACAGTGCCCTGGGGAGGGAGTAAAAGCAGTGAACCATTTTAGCTGTTACAACACCCAAGCAGCAGTCAAATTCAGGGGCTCAGTTTTGTGACTCCCCAGCGTGTACCAATTATCTCAATGGGAGTTCCAAATTTTCCAATAAATCTCCAAACAAAATTAATTTTAATGACTTTAATTAACCTTAATTGTATTATTACTATTATTATATAATGCTCCTTTTGTGAGGTGATGAGAAATACTTTCAGAGAAACAAACCAACAGAAAAATGAGGGATAGTATAGGTACAAATTATTTGGAAATTAATTGCCTATATGCCATTTAATTTATATTTCTGAGATTGAAAACAGGTCAATTGTCAATTAAAAATGGTTATGGCATATACACATATTCTGAGACAGGGCCAAGAACCATAGATTCTGATTTATTTCCCTTCAAAGTGGTTGTTTTCTCCCCAATAGACACACAGTCAAGGAAACATACGCACGCATATTTTATATATATATATATAAATATATATAATCTGTGTTTTCCTGTTCCTCTAATTCATAGTTCTGAGAACTGTCCTGCAGGTCACTGTTTCAACTCCCCCCCCCCCCCCCGCTTTTTTTTTTTTAAATCTGGTAATGGTTGTCAAGAGGAAATTAATCTTTTGCAGCCAAATGAAATTTGGGCTTCCCAGCACTAGCCACTAATGAAAAATGCATTAATGGAAAGAATCAGAAAAACCCCTGGCTCTTAGTACCAGAGGGTACATTTAAATAATTCTATGAATATAGATCAATAAAACTAATTTACTTATAGCCTTTGTGTGCAGTATTCAAATCTGAATAAAAGTCATTGGTATTACAATGCTTTGTATTAATTTGAGGTATCTATTATTTTACATATTAAATTAATCTTGGTCTTTAGACAGAATTTCATATATGATATTAAAATATGAGTCCTGGGATGTGATATTAGTAATGCTATGATTTCATAATTCAGCCTGGTTTGTCTGAATGTCATTTGAAAGGCTTGGAGAGGTCCCAGAGGGCCAGCTCTGCGAAGCCAGGGTTAAGTCGGAGAGAGAGCAGAGGGCTTTAATATTCAAGTATGCATCCTCTCAGCAGCAGTGCCCAAAGGCCCACTGGGAGTTTAGGGGTTTGGAATGGTAGCCAGCTGAGTAAGGATGTGGGAATGGCAATCATAAGCACCTGAGTGTCCGGAGCCTGATGGGATGGCTACAGGATGTGAATATCCTGATTCAAATGCTGAGATCAAGATATTACTTCCTGTTTCAATGAAGATCATTCTTTATTCATCAAGTATTAACTTAGTGTCTTCTCTCTACTAGGTCCTAGACACACAGGGTAAAAAGCATAAAGTAAGATTCTAAGAGCTTAAAATCAACAGGCAAAACACTAGGCAATTGCAATTTGATGTGGTAAGTACTGCACCAGGAATAAGTATAGGGTGCTCCAAGAGACTGTTAATAAAACCCTCAGCAGCCCAGTGCTTTCTGGACTTATTTGGCCATGGAATTTTAAAACAAACAACAACAAAAGTATTAACATCCCTTTCAACTCTGTTCATACATAACTGTGAATGTAAAACAAGGATGTAGTTAACCAAGAGACAGCGAAGAAGGTTAAAAAATTCAACCCAGTTCTATCCCCTGTAAGAATAACAAAGCAAAATCTCCTCATCCTCTCTGACCCCTGCAGCATCTCCTCCACAGAAGTCTGCTTGTTGTGCACCCTGTGAGTGTTCTCGGTCCTCGGGTCAGATGTTGCAGGGGATTCCTGAACATTAACTGTTCCATGGTCAGGAGCTCAAAATAAACAAGAATTTCCTGAGGGCCATTGGTAGATCTGATGTTTTTGATATTTTCAGTTATTTGCTTGAAATAGTGTATGGCCTGTTATTAGTCAATTAATCTAGCTATGCACCATCTTTTACATCAATACAACTTCTCCTGGAAGAAGGAAAATGATGCTTGCTAACAGACCCCAAAGTGGAATTAGCTCATTTAGCAACATAAATAAATATAGAAAAGACATGGAGATGAGATCAAAATGAAGAAGCGCAAAGGGGAAAACACCAAGGACATGGGAAGAGAGCAACAGTGGATGGAGGGTGTGGGGAGAAGGGTGGGTCTGGGACAGTGTAGAGGTCACAGGTACAGCATCAGGATGAACTCCATCCCCTTGACATAGGCAAATCCCATTAGCCTGTCTGTGACTGGACCAACATTTATTTGGGATGGAACAGAATTCCTTATGGTTGGCCCCTCCCATAAGGCAGGGGCTCTTGCTTTATAGTGTTATAAAAGATCTACTTTGGACTTCTGTTATTGAACAAATATATGAGCTTTCTCTGTATCACCAGATGCTCTGAATCTGGATAGGTATATATTCCATGTGGTTTGAAACTCATAGCCCTTCTCTCCAGATTACCAAGTACAGAAGCCTGAGATTGTACATCTATTAATTCTCTTGATCACTTTTCATAAGGATGTATTGTTGAAAAATGGACAAGTTGTACTAATCGTAACATTCATGTACTAATCGTAACATTCATGTAGTCTAGAGAATACTGATCTCTATCCCTTTGCTCGTGAGCTTACAATCTAGTAAGAGAAAGTTGTGAAAAATACATGATTGATATATTTTACAGTGTGTACAATAACAGAGGAGTATATACTGGGTGGCAAAAGGCAGGGAATGATCAGCTCCTCTTAAGTGTGTCAGGAAGGCATCCCAAGGAGTATCTTCCATACTGTACCTTAAACAGGGTTTTGAAGAATTTATAGGTATTTACCAGATCGATGTGGTACATGGCATGCTGCAAGAAAATTACTACCACCTAAGAAAATTCAGAGATCAAAGGATTAATACAAAGAATTAAAATAAAGTGCTGTATGATCAAAACCAGCTCTTCATCATAAATTCTAAACTTGTTTTGCACTTCACAAGCATACACCATAGAAGTCAGCATATATGCCAGACGAATAGCATAAGTTGGAGTTGCCATTTTTCTCCTTCTCTTCTTTTTCATGTCAGCTCTAATATTCTAATATTTTCAGCAAGTCACTAAGTTGGTAGCAAAGACATATGATGACATTTTCTTTCCAGAATTTTCTCTAGAAAAAACAGTATTCTCTGTATTTGCAACTCCAGAACTAGAATATATATCCCCCGATATATGATGCATACACAAGTCCAACTTTAAAGAGCAAAAACCAGTAACAAATATATTTTGCATAAACTTCCTTCTAATAATTACCATCATTTTTATTATTTTATTGATTTTATATTATAATAAATAACAACACTAACATCTCACATGTGTAAAGAGCTTTCTACATTTTAAATTATTTTCACAGCCATTATCTGATTTGGATTAATACTCAAAAACTCTGGAAAGTTAGTAAGAAAAATGCTGTTTTTCTGTTATATAGATGAGAAAACTATGAGTCAAAGAGACTAGAATCATCCAAGGACACAGAACAAATTATTGGAGATAAAAAGTCTCCATCTTAGCACCCTGCTTTCTGGTTTTGAGTTTTTTAGCACCTACATCATTGAATATTGCTCTGTAGGATACCACATGTGGGACTGATAAGCTAGTCAAAAATATTATCTCAGAGAATTCAGTACAATTAAAAGGAAAAACATCTCTAGTCTCTCTAATGTGCTAAGAAAATCAATAAAGGGAATTGTTTTCTTAGCACCTTCCAAGAGGATATCACTTATAAACCAGTCTTACCTCTAATTTTGAAAGACTGGAGAGGCGTCAAAAGGTAAATACCAGGGCAATGGTCCTAATTATCTTCTAAATATTGGAAGAGGTTTGGGTTCAAGTACATACTCTAGTACCAATTACATAACACTGGGCCAGTACTTTTAAATTACACTTAATTATTTTTCCTAGTTGATAACATCAAATGGAAAAAGTCAAAAATAATAAATTCATTGCAAACTGACTTTCCATCCCATTTTTGTCTCTGGAGCATATCACTCTTTATTAGCAGCTTCATTAAGATATAATTCACATGCTATAAAAGTCACCTATTTAATGCTTACAGTTCAAGGTTTTTAGCATTATATATTCACAGAGTTGTGTAACCATCACCATAATCTAATTTTAGAACCGTTTCTTCACCGAAAAAGAAGCCCCACACACAATTAGCCATCCTTCCCCATTTGCCCTCCCCGCTAGGCCCTGGGAGAAAAATCTACATAA
Organism: Hyperoodon ampullatus; assembly: GCF_949752795.1. Taxonomy (NCBI): domain Eukaryota; kingdom Metazoa; phylum Chordata; class Mammalia; order Artiodactyla; family Ziphiidae; genus Hyperoodon; species Hyperoodon ampullatus. Next base: position 121,419,025 of record NC_136915.1, on the reverse strand, counting down.
TATCTCAGTGGATTTGCCTATTCTGGCCTACATAAAAAGAGAATCCTACATGAAGTCTTTCACAACTGGTTTATTTCACTTAGGATAAGTATTCAAAGTTCATCAATGCTGTAGCATGTATCAGTAATTCATTCTTTTTTATGGTATTCCATTGTATGACTATATCATATTTTATTTATCCATTTATCATTTGATGGACATTTGGGTTGTTTCCACTTTTTTGCTATTATAAATAAAGCTTCCAAGAACACTTGGGACCAGTTTTTATATGGATGTATGTTTTCATTTCTCTGGGTATATACTTAGGAGTGGAATTGCTAGGATAGATGATAATTCTATGTTTAATTTTTTAAAAAATTGCCAGTTTCCCAAAGCAACTGCACCATTCTCACTAGCATTGAATGAAGATACCAATTTCTCCACATTCTTGACAGCATGTATTATCATCTATTTCTTGTTTCATTTTTTTACATTTCGTTGTTTGAATTATAGCATTCATAGTGCATGTGAAGTAGTATCTTACTGGCTTTGATTTGCACTCTCCTAATGACTAATGAGATTAGGCATTTGTTCATGTGCTTAGGCTCTTTGTGTATCTTCTTTGGAGAAATGGCTGTTCAGATCTTTTGCCTATTTTTCAATTGGGTTATTTATCTTTATATTATTGAGTTGAAAGAATGTTTTATATATTCTGGATATAAGTCCCTTATCTGATATGTGATTTATAAATATTTTCTTCTTTTCTGTAGGTTGTGTTTTTACTTCCCTGGTGATATCATTTGTTAGACAAAATTTTAAATTTTTATCAAGTCCAAATTATCTATTTTTTTCTTTGGTTGTTAGTGCTTTAGTGTCATACCTAAGAAATGTTTGCCTAAAACAAAGATTTAAAACTACATTTCCTTCTAAAATTTTAATAGTTTTAGTTCTTATATATAGGTCTATAATCCACTTTGAGTTAATTTTTCTGTATAATACAAAAAAGGGTCCAATTTCCTTCTTTTGAATATGAATATCCAGTTATTCCAACACCATTTGTTGAAAAGAGTCTGTTTTCCCCCATTAAATATCTTGACATCCTTGTTGAAAACCAATTGACCATAACGTAAGAGTTTATTCCTGAATTCACATTACATTCCATTGACTTATATGTATACCCACATTCCAACATTGTGCTGTTTTGATTACTATAGCATTGTAATATCTTTTCAGACCAGAAAGTGTTGTTTTGACTATTTTGGATCCTTTGTATTTTCATGTGAATTTTGGAATTCATATTCATATTCAGTTTCTGAAAAAAAATGTAGCTGAGATTTTAAAGGAGAGCAGATCAATTGTAGTATGGCCATCTTAACAATATTAAGTCCTATGCTCCATGAATATAGGTTGTCTTTTCACGACTTAGATTTTCTTTAATTCTTTCAGCAATTTTTTTTGTAGTTTTCAAGTATCAGTTTTGTATTTCTTTTGTTAAATTTATTCTTAAGTGACTTATTCTTTGGATGCTCTAATAAATGAAATAGTTTTCTTAATTTTATTTTCAGATTATTCATTACTAGTGTATGGAAATAAGACAGATTGTTTTATATATTGATATTGTATCTTGCAAACTTCCTGAATCATGAGTTCTAAGTTTTAGTGACTAAAACTAATTTATGAGTTCTAATTTATGACTCTAATTTATGAGTTCTAAGTTTTAGTGACTTCCTTAGGATTTTATCTATATAACATTGTTATATAGATATATAACATTGTATAACATTGTTATCTGTAAATGTCGATATTAACATGATATTTGCTGTTAGTTTTTCATAAATGTCCTTTATCCCATTGATGATGTTTCCTTTTATTCCTGGTGCATTAAGTGTTTTTATCAAAAAAGAGTGTTGGGTTTTGTAAAAAAACTTTGTTTGCATTGACTGAGAAGGTCATGTGGTTTTTGTCCCTTACTCTATTATTATGGTCTATTATTACATTAGCTGATTTTCAGGTGTTAAACCAACCTGTATTCATTTGAAAAATTCCACTTAGTAATGGTGTACAATACTTTTTATCCGGTGCTAAACATAATCTGTTAGTATTTTGTTAAGGACATTTGTGTCTATATTCAGAGACTGTAGTTTAGTCTGTGTTTTCTTCTCTTGTGATGTTTATGTCTGGTTTTGATATCAGGATTATACTAGATTCATATTTAAGGTGAAAAGTGTTCCCCACTCTGTTATTTTTTGGAAGAGTTTGTGAAAAATTGATATTAACTCTTTAAATATTTCACCAGTAAAGTCATTTATGCCTGGCCTTTTCTTTGTGAGAAGTTTTAAAATTATTAATTCAATCTCTTTCTTTGTTATAGGCCTGTTCAGATTTTTAATTTCTTCTTAAATCAGTTTTGGTAATTTATATCTTTCTAGGATAGTCCATTTTATCTGTTATTTAAGTTATTGGTATATAATTATTCATAATATGCTCCTATAATTCTTTTTTATTTCTATAATGCTGGTGATAATGTCACCCCTTTCATTTCTAATAGTAGTAATTTGAGTCATTTCTCTTTTTTCTTGGTCAGTCTAGCTAAAAGTTTGTCCATTTTACTAATCTTTTCAAAAAAACAACTTTTGGTTTCGATGGTTTTCTTGATTATTCTATTCTCTATTTTATTGATTTCCATTCTAATCTTTATTTCCTTCCTTGTGCTTACTTTAAATTTAAGTTGTTCTTTTTCCAATTTCTTAAGGTAGAAGCAAAGGTTATTAATTTGAGATTTTTTAAGTTAAATGTTTAACAACTTTAAATACTCCTTTAAGCACTACATAAGCTACACTGTATAAATTTTGGTATGTTGTGTTTTTGTTACCATTCATCATGAAATTTCCTCTAATTTTCCTTGTGATTTCTCTTTTGACCCTCTGTTAGTAGGATTTTGTCATTTAATTTTTACATATTTATTAATTTCCTCAGTTTTTTCCTGTTACTGATTTCTGATTTAATTCCATTGAATAGGGTGTCAGAAAATATACTTTGCATGATTTCAAACTTTTTAAATGTATTGAGGCATAGAGGCTCATTCTATAGCCTAGCATATGGTTTTATCGTGGAGAATGATCTACGTGCATTTGAGAAAAATGTGTTTTCTGCTATTGTTGGTTAGAGTGTTCTATAATTGTCTTTTAATTCTACTTGGTTTATAGCTTTGTTCAAGTCTTCTGTTTTCTTATTGATATTATGTCTAGCTCTATCTGTTATTGAAAGTGAAGTACTGATGTCTCCAACTATTGCTGCTAAGTTGTCTATTTCTATAAATTCTGTCAATTTTGCTTCACATATTTTGTGGCTCTGTTGTTATGTATATATATATGCTAATAATAGCTATAACTCCCTGCTAAATTGACCCTTTTATCATTATAAATCACCCCTCTTTTTCTTTAGTAATTTTCTTGTTTCAAAGTCAATTTTGTCTGATAATAGTATAGTCACAGCAGCTCTCATGTTTCATAGTATATATTTTCCTCTCTTTTATCAACCTTTTGTATCTTTGAATGTAAAATTATGTCTCCTGTAGACAACAAAAAGTTGGATCTCATGTTTTTTATCCAGTCTGATAATCTCTGTCTTTGACTATTTAATCCTTTCCCATGTAATACAATGGATACAGTTAAATGTACATCTGCCAGGCAATTTTTTTGTTTTCTATGAATCTCATGTTCTGTTTTTTTGGTTTTTTGTCTCCTATGTTCTTCCTTTACTTCTTTATTTTGCATTAATTGTTTTCTATTGTAATATCCTAATTCTTTTCATGATTTTTGAAACTAGTTTTAGTTATTTTCTTAGTGATTGCTCTATTGCTTACATTTGTCTTAACTTATCAGAATCCACTTAAGAATCTAATTCCAGTAATACATAGAAACATTACTCTTATATAATTCTATTCCATTTTTGTACAATTATTATTATACATATTATATTTATATATGTACAAACGCAACAATACATTATTATAATTATTACTTTAGATAATTACTTTAGAAAGAAAGAAGCTGAGTGAAAGAAAACAAGCATATATTTATAGAGTTGGTTGTATAATCTCATTTTACATCTCTGGTTCTCTTTATTTCTTCTTGTATATATGAATTACCATTTGGCATCATTCCGTCCTCTAACAAAGCTTTAATCCCACCCCTCCTTGTGCTGTTATTGCCAGGCATAAAATTTCTATGTGTGCTAAATCCAAAAATACAACTATACATATATTTTTGTGCATTTGCTTTTTAAATCAGTTAAGAGGAGAAAGGAGAAGAAATATATGATTGTACTGTCCTTTATAATTATTATATATTATATATAATATATATATTATCTACAAATTATTATATGTATGTTTTATCTACAGAATTACCTTTACTGGCAGTCTTTGTGTTTTTGTGTGTGTGAATTCACATTACTGTCTGTTGTCACTTTCTTTCAGCCTGAAGAATTTCCTTTAATATTTCTTGTAAAGTGCATCTGCTAGCAATTAACTGTCTTACTTTTTATTTATCTGAGAATGTCTTTATTTTATCTTCATTTTTTATGGCCATTGTTATTTTAATGGACTTATTTTTTTTACAGAAAAGAATTGAGTGAAAACTATAAAGTTCCCATACCCCTCATCACCCACCAGTTTCTTCTATTTTTACCATATTAGATTAATGTGGTACAATTGTTATTCTTGATGAGCCTATTTTGCTACATTATCATTAACTGAAGTCCATGGTCTATATTAGGGTTACCTCTTTGTGTTGAACATGCTATGGGTCTTGACAAATATATAATGGCATGTATTCATCATTACAGTATCATACGGAATAGTAGTTTCACTGCCCTAAAAATCCCTTTTGTTCCATTTGTTCATCCCTTCCTCTCTCATTCCAAATCCCTTGCTTCCACTGACTTTTTACTCTTTCCACAGTTTTCCTTTTGCAGAAAATGATAGGTTGTAATCATATAGTATAATAATTTTTTGGATTGACTTCTTTCACTTAGTAGCATGCATCTAAGTTTTCTCCATGTATTTTGATGGCTTGATAGCTCATTTCTTTTTGTCTCTGAATAATATTCACTGTATAGATATACCACAGTTTTGTATATAACCTTTCCTCTATTGAAGGATGGCTTGGTTCTTTCCAAGTTTTGACAATTATGAATAAAGCTGTTATAAACATTTGTGTTCAGTATTTTCTGTGAATGTAAGTTTTCAACTTATTTGGGTAAATACCAAGGAGCATGATTACTGGATCATATAGTAAGAGTATGTTTAGTTTGTAAGAAATGGCTACTCTTCAAAAGTGGCTGTACCACTTTGTGTTCTCACCAGCACTGAATGACAGTACATGTTGCTTCACATCCTTGCTAGCACTTGGTGTTTTCAGTGTTTTGGATTTTGGCCATTCTAATAGATATAAGGGTATTTCATCCTTAATGATATATGATGTGAAACATCTTTTTATATGTTTATTTTCCATGCATATTTTTCTTTAGTGAAGTTACCTTCAAATTTGAAAGGTTTTCTGGTTGTATTTCTTGTTTGACTTTTTTTTTTTCTTTCAGCACTTTGAATATGTCATCCTATTGCCCTCTGCCCTTCATTGTTCTGATGATAAGTCAACTGCAAATCTTATTTGGGCTCCCCTGTTTCTGTCTTGCTGCTTTTCAGTTTCTTTCTTTCTCTTTCAACATTGTAACTGTGATGTGTCTGTTTGTGGATTTCTTTGTGCTTATCCTACTTTCCTATAATACAATGCAAGAATAGAAAAGTAAGCTAAAGAAGGAATTATCCAACACAGAGGAGCCAGGAATTGCTCATTTTAAAAATTCCCAGTCACTCCAGATTATACTATTAAGAAATAGCTTCTAAGCTAAATGAACATTTTGGCAATTATAAATATATCTTCCAGAACATTTGAAATGTAAGTCTTTGTGTCGATATATGCTTTTATTTCATTTGGGAAAACACCTGAAAGTGATTGTTGAGTGATAAGGTAGATTTATGTTGAACTTTATATAAAATTGTCAAATAGTTTTTCAATGAGATTACAAAGAGGCATGTGAAAACTTTGTGGAGTGTCTTATTCCATTTGGGCTACTATACCAAAATCTGACAATCTCTTTTCCTTTGGAGTCTTTAGGCCATTTACATTTGATGTAATTATCAATACAGTTGGTTTAAATCCTCTACTTTTTTCTATTTTTATAATCTGCTATTTGTTCTTTTCCTTCTTTTCCTTTTTACAATTTCTTAAAAACTAACTTCATTGTCTCCTGGCTTGCATAATTTTTCAAGAAAAGTTAGTTATCATTCTTATCACTGCTACTCTGTACTACACTGTATATATGTATCTTTTTTTTCCAGTGGCTGCTTTTAATATAATTTTAATATTTAAGTTATTGTTTTATTTTTCTCTTTATTCTGGATTTTTAATCACTTAGTTTTCTGGTGTGAATTTTTTTTTTTAACATCTGTATTGTAGTTGCTTTACAATGGTGTGTTAGTTTCTGCTTTATAACAAAGTGAATCAGCTATACATATACATATAAACCTATATCTCCCCCCTTTTGCATCTCCCTCCTACCCTCCCTATCCCACCTCTCTAGGTGGTCACAAAGCACCAAGCTGATCTCCCTGTGCTATGTGGTTCTTCCCACTAGCTATCTATTTTACATTTGGTACTATACGTAAGTCCATGCCACTCTCTCACTTCATCTCAGCTTACCCTTCCCCCTCCCCGTGTCCTCAAGTCCATTCTCTACATCTGTGTCTTTATTCCTGTCCTGCCCCTAGGTTCTTCATAACTACATTTTTTTCTTTTCAAAGGATTAATCTCCAAAATTTACAAGCAGCTCATGCAGCTCAATATCAAAAAAACAAACAACCGAATCCAAAAATGGGCAGAAGACCTAAATAAAAATTTCTCCAAAGAAGGTATACAGATTGCCAACAAACACATGAAAGAATGCTCAACATCACTAATCCTTAGAAAAATACAAATCAAAACTACAATGAGGTATCACCTCACACCGGTCAGAATGGCCATCATCAAAAAATCTATAAACAATAAAGTCTGGAGAGGGTGTGGAGAAAAGGGCACCCTCTTGCATTGTTGGTGGGAATGTAAATTGATACAGCTGCTATGAAGAACAGTATGGTGTGAATTTTTAAAAGTTCACATTGTCTGAATTTTGTTGAGGTTTTGGATATGTGTGGGTTTAAAGTTTTCATCAAATTCGTAAAATTTCTCGCCGTTATTTTTTCACATTTTTTTTCCTTCCTTCCCCATCTTCTTTTTTTAAGACTTCAATCACACTTATTTTAGATTTTTTGACATTGTCATACAATCATTAGGCTCTGTTCATTTTTGGTCTCTTTTTCTTTCTGGGCTTCATTTTAAGCAGTTTCTTTTGCTATGCTTTTACTTTAAATGGCATTTTCTTCTGCAATGTCTACTATGATGTTAATCCATTACATATAGTGTATTTTTAGTTTCAGTATTAGATATTTTATCCCTAGGATTTCCATTTGGGCCATTTTTATACATTTCCAATTTCTTCTTATCATGTTAATATTTTACTTTACCTTCTTTATCAGATGAAGCTTATATATAAATGCTGTTTTAATATCTTTTATTACCACTTCCATTATCTCTATCATTTCTGAGTCTGTTTCTATTGATCGATTATCTTCTTCTATGATCATATTTTCCTGCTTATATGCATGCCTGGTAATTCTTGTTTGGATGCCAGATATTTTGAATTTTGTAAGTGCTGGATTGTTGTTGTTAATCCTTTAAATAGTTTCAGACTTTGTCCTAGAAGGCAGTTAAGTTACTTATTATTGTTTGATCATTTGAGTCTTACTTCTACACTTTGTTAAGGGAGGCCAAGAGCATTCTTTAATCTAGAGCTAACTTATTCCCATAAGAAGGCCACATTTTTTTGAGGGCTCTGCCAAATGAACCATGTTTTATGAGTTCTTTCTACTCTGTATCTTAAAAATACAAACTATTATTTACTGTCTATGACCTCTAGGGATTGTTCAGCATATTATTTGCCAGTGGTCTTTGCCTGTACATGAGTATTTTTTTTCTTACATGTCCACAGATTACTACTCAATCAACGATCCAAAGGAACCCCTCTGCAGATTTCCAAAAGTCTCCCTATAAAACTTTATCTTCTCTGATACTTTATTCCAAAATAAAGTAGCCACCTTAGCTTTCCTGCAAGACCACCAGGCTCTGTTTGGATTCTCCCACTCTATCCTATGGACTGGAAACTCCAGGTAGTAAGCTAGGGCAGAAAAAGGATGCTTTCATTTGTTTCTCATCTCAGAGATTACAGTCCTGCATTCTATTATCCAATGACTAAAAAAGTTATTTCATATACTTTGTTTAGTTTTCTACCTTTTCAAGCTAGAAAGGTAAAGAATTTCTCTATTACTTCATCATGGATGAATGTGAAATTCCATGTTCTTATTTTTGATAGCTACCTTAGTCAAAGTAATTCACCTCCATGAGCTTCAGTTTCCCCTTTTATGAGTTGGGAATAACAATATCTATTTCACGAATTATTGTGATGAAAATATCTAACATAGAGCTACATCTATTGTAAGCATGAGAGGAAGAATCATTTATTTATCTTTCCTGTGATAATCAAAACACATGGTATTCCTCTCTACTTATCCAAATCACTTCTTGTCCTGGCAAAACTAAATTGAACCATATTTTTTCCTTAACAATGTCCCTTCCAAGCTTAGCCTAAAGGGATCTCTCCTTTCTCTGAAATATTTCAGCAATTATTGTCTGTACAATTTGTTGAGTAATTAATCATAGGTGCCCTTTAATAACATAGCTACTGTTGTCTAGAAATGCCATTTAAATTCTTTATTATTGGATATTATCTAATGTTTATAAGTGTCTCTATTCAACAAGACATAAGCTTCCATGAAATAAAGTGACTCATAAATGTATTAATATCCCCTATAGCTCCTGTCTCAGGGCCTAGTACATAGTAAGGACAAAATTATTAATTTAGTTTTAATAATATGTTGTCAAAATAGTTGTTTGTTCCTTGATTTTTCCCTGTCCCTTTTATCTTTTCTCTACATCATCCTCAAGGACTTAAACTTTTATCTTAGAAAAGTCATCATAGTATGAAGTGTACACATGGTTCATGGAAAAGAATCTCCTTTCTTCAAATTACCCTAAATAATCAACTTCTGATCTTTTCTCTCTGAGCCTCAATCTTTGGCATTCTTCAGAGAAAAGAATGAAAAAGGAGAAAACCATAGAAACTCATAGAAGAATATGTGGAAATGTATATGTTACTTAGAGGATGAGCAGAGCCTCATGACTGAAGAGCCATGTCCAATCTGAGTCTGTACGTTGTGTGGAGCAAGCGTCCTGGCATCTCCATCCATCCAATATGAGACCCTCTGATCAAGAGGTTAAAACATCAAGCAGATAAATCTCTGCGTTTGTGATCTCTTTGTTTTGGTCAAAACTAAATCATGTGCTCAGTGTATGTTTTAGGATTTATGGGGCCACACAATGTTAATATTAATGAGAGCTTCCCCTCCCCACCCCCCAAAAAAGTCTGTTGTTGCCCCATGAGCTTGAAATCTTAGTGGTACGCCAAACACTTCAGAAATCATCTATAACACTCTTTGGAGGGGCAATTGGTATCTGATTTTGCTTTCTTTACCCTATGACCATGAATCATTTTGCCTTGAACTGAAAATTCCCAAGGGAAAATGACATTCTAATGAATGATGGTGTGGATTTAGAAATTTATAGATTTCTAAATAGATTTAGAAATCTATTTTATCTCAGTGACTTCCTTGGAAATTAGATGTTTGCTGGTCACATGACGACTGGTATGACTGAAAACCCCTGCAAAACCTGCTCAACTCTGAAAATTCCTCTGCATTCTTATGGCCCTAGCACAAAACTCAGGTACATATGTTTATAATCTGATTACAATTATATAGGCAGTTAATGGGGCTTCTAGAATCAGAATTCTTTGTCCTAAATTATTAAGGGTGGTCCCAATCACTTCCTTTGAGGTGAGTAAAAGTAAGAAAGGTATTCTTTCTTATACCCTGGGAACCCAAGGCATCATGCAAAAAAGAACTTTGCATATCATGGATCATCAGTAGAACTAGAATGGAATTAGAAAATGTTTATTCCTTTCACACTGTCTTCACCAGATCTATATACATTTTTGCTAAAGAAAACTATGAAGTACACTGAATGTCTCTAATTTCAACTGCCCTGTCAAAGAGGTCCCTTTCTTCTGCCTCAGACACCATATGTTCTTTCTCCCTCTCTTCCATTCCTTACTGTCTGAATCAGGAAAGTCTTTAAAAATAATTAATTCACAAATTACTCAACTTTTCTCCTTATCCCTTCTTTAACATGGACAGAGTCTTAACTAAGAGTTGAGTCTTGACTGGGAGATTTTCAACATTACACATAGAAGTGTAAGGCCACAGAGGCTTTCTTGTAGTTCATAATCCTAAATCAGTACAGGCACTCCCACTCCACCATCCGCTAAGGGTGGTCCAGCAGGGATGCTCAATGAGCATCAGTCACTGTAGAGTTCTTTTTCAGCATGTACGGGAATGCCAAGCAAAATGGGTCATTTCATACCAGCACAGCCATGAGGGGGCCTGCTAGTTCACATCTTTCACTCAAAAAAGCAGATTTAGGGTAGCATGGACTTATATATACTACCAAATGTAAAATAGATAGCTAGTGGGAAGCAGCCACATAGCAGAGGGAGATCAGCTTGGTGCTTTGTTACCACCTAAAGGGGTGGGATAGGGAAGGTGGGAGGGAGATGCAAGAGGGAGGAGATATGGGGATATATGTATATGTATAGCTGATTCACTTTGTTATACAGCAGAAACTAACACACCATTGTAAACAAGCAGACTCCAATAAAGATGTTAAAAAAAAAAAAAGAAAGAAAGCTTTTCTCTCTCAAGCCCCTCCTGATGGCTTCCTCCTGGTGTCTTTGTGTGCCTTACGGCTACTTTGTCCTTTCCTTGACCTGTTCTCTGGGATAAAATGAACCAAAGCCTGGAATAACTGCTTCCTGTGTGTGTTAATCTGCTTCACAGGGGGAAGAGGAGAAGGCAGAGTGGGCTCTGGTTTCATCCTTCTCTATCTCCATTTTTCGCTTGCCTTAAATCCCTAGCTCCCTCTGGCTTCCCAAGGGTATACCCTGCTTTCCCTCCATTGTCAACACCTGAATCCAGCCTCCTTCTCCACAGACCTTTTGGTTCCCTATTAATACACTGAGCCCCTCATGTTTCAGGAAGTTTGTGAGTGCAGTTGGTGAGGTGAATTGTGCTTCCTGACAAGTATGTAAAGCATTCTATGATATACTGGATCTGGAAGCCCCTATTATAGGAGATTTACTATTCTGTTCTGAGGTTGAACTCCAGGTTGAAATTGGCTGACAAGGTCTCAGCTTGGGTAGGATTTATTCCTATATATTAAATTATTTTTTTAATTAGTTCAGTGCCCTGGTCATTTCTATACCAAAGAAATGTGAAATAAATAAGTTGCTGAAGTAAAAAGGAAACACGCCATGGTTTGAGTTAGTTGTTCAGTTTATACAAAACTCCCTGCAGCCCCCAAGCCCTTAAGCACTTCCATACACTTGCATAAGCACCAAGGATTCACATACATCCTAGACTTTTGCAAATTAATTCTTATTGCTACCAGTCTCCTTGGCCTCTGTTTACAGATCAACATTTTTTTTTAAGACAAGCATGAAGTGCATGTAAAATGTTGGGCAGGAAGGCAGAAACTGGGCCTCTTCATTCTATCTGAAATGCTTTCTGCATCCCTGGTTCAGTGAGTATATAAGCGTGGGAGAAGAAGATGGAGAGTGTCTGTGCCTGGCAGATTGTGGGGAGGAGGTATTATTGCCTGTGTGCATGCACACACAGACATACACAAACCCCAGATGGTAACTAGAGGAAGAAAAGGAGCCAACAACACCAGGAGTTATTTTGGGAACAAAACTGAGAATCTGCATATGGTTAGATTTTTCATCCTAAATGTTGCTCTTGCATATGACAAACTCCTTGGTGGAGTGGAAGCCAATCCATTGATCAATTCAAATTAATTTCCTAATGTCCAATTATTTGGAGGAAGAAGGAAAGGAGTGTGTGACCCCTTTAACAGGACCAAGATATTGCAAATGCCCCAGAAGAATCCCTATCATTTCTTTAAACCCTCTTTTCTCTGTATAGATATGTAAGAAACAGTAATGTTAAAGAATAGTTAAAAGTCAAATAAGATTGCTGGAATTTAGCAGTTACTTTCAGCCTTTGGTGGATGATTAGCTGTGTTGATGGTGGGATATTGCTGGTGAGAAAAAATCATGTGTTTGATCTGCAGGACAATAGGTTTGCTAGTGTTCCAGACTCATCCACTTTACCCCGAACATCAACAGATTCACAATTTCATGCTGTTTAGGGGGGAAAGAAAGAGTGTCAATGGCACAACACAAATTCTTGACCACTCCTGTTACCACTATACAACTCCAAACACAATACTGTGTGACTGATAATTTACTAATATCATCTTTACATACATCAATATTATTATTATTCATGTATGAAAAATACAAGAAGACTACCACTTATCTCCCTTTCTCCCATTGCATTTTTCTAATCAATCAGCAAACATCTCTCAAGGGTCGCTATGGGAAGACTGCTGTGACTTTCAGGAGTAATCTTAATTTCAATAACAATATTTGTCTGAAATGCAATGTATAGCTTTTTTTCCAAATTGTTGTTTGAGAGGCTTGCTGCTTCTGTGACTTGGGAACAGAATTTCAAATTAAGAAATAGTTTTTAGTTGTTGTTCTCTAGCAGGAGGAATAATGCCACCGAAATAATGTGCCAGGAACCGGGCACACAAAAGCGATGAAGATAGTTGCTGATCTTAAGGAACTCACCATCTAGAGATGATGACAGGCACATAAATAATAAGTACAAGGTAGTGTATTAAGTGGTTTACCAGATGCACACATTTGATGCTATAGGAGCACAGGGGAGTGAGTCGTGAATCAGAATAGGGAGTAGAGTAATGGTTCCTGCCCAACTTCATATTCTCAGAGTGAGACCTAGCTCAGTGCTTACATAATAAACTCTCATTGCCCTTATGTGAAACTTAGGCATGACATGGTATGCACAAAGCTTTGTGTAATTTTTGCAACAACAGCATAGCATGCATCTATTACTTTATCTGATAGGTGTATCTCCTTTCTTTTGAGAACAGCACCACTTTTGGACAGGGCAGGGGAATATTGTTCATCTACTCTTCAAATTGGCCACTAGAAGTAGCCAATCATAACACCCTACTCACTGAGCACCAGGGCTCTTCAAATTGAAACTATGGAGGAGAAACCTTCCCTCATGAATGGAAGGACTTTAACTGAAATCCTGGAATCTACCAATGGACAATGTAACCAGCTCGTGGAGAAAGCCCATCTAAGGGAATGAATTAGGGACACACAGAGAAACACAAATAAGAGAGAGATAGAAAGAGAGAGAAACTAATGGAGTTCACAACCCAGTTTCTGGTCATCCCTGAGGCCCAGTTGCTCCTCAACACTCTGCTGTTTGATTATAGAGTCAAAACACTTCACTTTTTGTCTTAGAAAATTTAAACAGGTGTTCATTTTTTGTATCCGAGATAATTCAGATGGCCAACTGAATCAACACTAGGATTTCTCCATAGAGTTTATTCAGTATTGGTATTGTATCAATCCACTAACCTCCAAGTGAGATCTGTTTCTGCAGATTTCAATGAACACTTTTCCAGAGTGTTCCTACTCTTCCTAGCATCCTGTTACTCTAAGCTGCATTAAGCTACAGCAGACCACAGTGGTCCTGGGTTAAGGATCGTTTAGAATTCAAAGGGAATAGATGGGAATATATTGTCTCATGAATTGCAAGCACACACGCTCTTCTGTAATGTGGGCTAGAGACTGAGTGTAACATATTACTCCAAAAGTGCAGGTCTACTGTAGGAATGGAAATTTCTATCTAGTAATGACGGTAGATGGACAACTGAGGCAGATATTTAGAAGCAGGTTGGAAAATTAGGACTGGTCTTATTCTCCAGAGATTCAAATTCAACCTGCTCAGAGCTTAACTAATCCTTCACTCTCTCCAACCTGATCTTCTTCCAATATTCTTCATCTTTGTTGAAGGTGCCACAATATCCCCAGTCACACAAACTAAGAAATGAGGACCTTATCATTGACAGAGCCTGCTTCCTCTGTCCTAGTATCTAATGACTCACCACCCCAGTTAATTTCAATCCTTAAATATTGTCCCTTTCTATCTTACTATAATAATCTTGTTCAGACCCTCCTAATATTTTGCCAGGTCTAGTTCAACATACTTTTAACTGGTTTACTTGCCTCTATTCTTGTCTTTCTCTAATCCATCTTTCACACATCTGTCAGAGTGGTTTGTCTGAGATGCAAATATGATCCAGCTACTTTCCTATTAATAATTGTGCAGGAGTGTCTCATCACTATAGAACTCTATTATAGTAGCCTAGCCAAGCTCTGTCTTAGAGTGGTTGGTCTATGGTCTGCTCCTACCTACCTTTCCACTTTCATTACTTGCCACTCCTCACCTCTAGGTTTTCACTCCAGCTGTGCTGTTCTTCTTGAGGTTCCCTTCTCATGTTATTCTTTTTTTCCTGGAATATTCTTTTCTCAGGCTATAATTAAATCATTCAGAGGCCCTAAGCAACAAAAAGAAAAAAAATAGGATGCTCCATATAAAATTTAATAATATTAAAATATAAAACAAGTCTAGCATTGTACTGATTTCACCTTAATGACTCTTTTCCTTTTTTCCCTCCATTATATCAAATATCCAAAGGAAATTTGATATCATCTGGGGTATATTATGGTCTGGGTCAAATTATAGAATAAGGACTCCCAGTTCTCTTTCTCTTGGTAATAGACCTAAATGTCTTCCTCTGATAACACCTTTCAACTCATCCAGGAAAGGAAGGGAGAATCAGCCCGTGTATGGAGGCTTCCTGATAATGCCATTGCCTGCCTAGAAGGATAGCTTGATTTTTTTCCCCCAAGCAATTACTTAAATGGTGTTTTGGCCCCTTTTTCTTTGAAGCAGGACATAACCTTTATTGACATTGTGGCTGCTGCCACATCTGTTACACTGACAGAGAGAAGGAGCTGGCCCAATCCTTATGATGGATTTGGCGATGTCAAACCTTCAGCACAATTTGTCATGGGGCAAAAGGAAGCCTGTTGCTAGTGGAAGTTTCCCCCAATCTCTGAAACACGGGGGGAGGAAGAGAACTATGCCTCTACTCCTAGCACCAAAGTCCTCGCATCACTTCTGAAGTGAACCAGAGAGAGATTCAAACTCTGTTTCTGGAGGAGTATCTCACTTTTGCCAGTTGTTGAGCATAGGAACTGGAAGCAGCTCACAATGCACTGAGAAGAAAATGTCTTCTATACCTGCACAGAAGCCCTGTAAATCAATCTCCCAGAGACAAATAAACACAAGAAAATGAGGAAGAAAGTAACTGGCAAGATGTACTGAACAGAGAGAGCTGTGGATATAGATCCATGTCGGTCTATGAGTAATACATTGTAGGGTTTGCACTGGATGCAGGTTCACTGAGTGAATCGTGTAGAATAAGCTCAGTTGTACCTACAGTCTGAGACATCTCTACTCCAGTAAAGAGTACTTTATGATTTAGCAATCTTAACCAGGCTTGGCATTCAAAGGAGAGGCTGTAGTTACAGACCATACTGAACTGAGGTCCTCTGGAGGTAATAAAACACTGAGGAGATGCTATCTCATGGATTTGGAGCACGTCATTCCCTTGAAAGTCAAGGAGAAAGCTGATTTAAAGTTTCCAGCTAGGTCACAGAAAAGTCAGTGGTGGCTGCTTCCAGCTGAGTTCAGAGTTTGAATATTTATGGTGTCAATCTGAAATCCAGATAACCACAAATAATATAAATCCATTAACTCCCCCTCCATGAGAAAAGCTTTTTGGCTGCTAATGCCTTGATTTCTAGGTTACCGCAGGATTGGTGTGTGGATTTCTTGCTTTCAACCTTTCTTTTTCTTTTTTTTTCTTTCTTTCTCTCTCTCTGTCTCTCTCTGTGTGTCTGTCAGTCTTCCTCTCTGTCTGTCTATCTCCACATTACAACCCTCTAGTGACTGTGTACAGTTGTGCAAAGATGCTCTAAGCTGATTGAGACAACTTCTCAGGAAAAATAAGGAGGAACAGCAATGCTGGGAATCTCTGGCCTCCTCTGTGCTCAGAATTTATGTTGAAATGCTATAGTTTGGATAATCTGATGCTCTAGTGATGGAGCATTCAGTTTCTACCACTTACATAGAGAATGTATATTAACTAGGTCACCAGATTTTCGAACCTAAAGTCCTCTGGCATATTTGTTTTCTCTGTAAGTAAAATGTTTGTCCATCAAATAACAATCATATCTTCTCTGTTCTCAACTACCTTAGAATGCAGTGAGTGGGAGTGTCCAGTAGTCTGATAAAAGAACAATAGCAAGGACCTGTACATATTATGTGACACTCTCACATATGTGATCTTACTGGAGCTTTACAAGAGTCAGTGCGATAATTATGCCCCAATTTTAGATGAGGAAATTGAAGGAAGCAGACAGCTGAAGATCACACAGGCACATTAAAAAGTATCTGAAGCTCTTACCCAGAGAGGCTTGTGCCGGAACAATTCACCAAACTGTTGATCATATGAGTTCTCACTCACAGAAGGCTTCAGAGTGACCTGGTTGGGAGACCCCTTGGCAGAGAGAACAAGGCAGGGACTGGAAAGAACAAAGTCTAACAAAGAAACAAAAACTAGGATGGCATGACTTGGGTGGACGGGGAGCCCTGTGTAGACCTCATCCAAATTGTACCACTCCTGACTGGCCTTCTCTACTTTGAAAATATTATTGTGATCTTAAAGACAGTTGGTGAAATTCAACAATTACTCTTCCACTCCTGCCTCCCTCATCATCACCATATGTTGGTCGTATATTAGATACTTGAGTGTGAATGGCAACAGAGGGACACCCTAGCATCAAGAAAATTATAGCCTTTGACAAAATAATATAGGCCTACTCACACCTTTGGAACAATGAGTGAATCATGAAAATGTTATAAGATCAAACAATTAAACACACTCACAACATCTTGACATATGACACACAAAGCCCCTATAAAGCAATGATTCTCAAACTTTAGCTTAGAGCTGACATTCTCAACACTGTGCATTGGAATCACACACCAGAAATTATTTTTTTTAAGTACAGATTTCTGAGCTTCAACCTCAGACATCTTGATTTACCTTCCCTGGTGTAAAGCCTGGGCAGGTGAATTTTTAAAGAGTATCCCAGGTGATTCTATTATGCATCAAGGATTGAGACTTACTTATTTAGAGATTCTGATTTAGTGGTTTGAGAGCACAGGCTCTTCAAAAGATTTTTATATTTTTATACTGTACTGTATTATTATACTATACTTGTAAGTAAAGTTTCCATGGCACATATTAACCAGACACTGTTTGATGTACTTCATATATATATATATATATATATATATACTCATTTATTCTTCATAACAATCCTATGAGAAAAGTACTTCTATTATCCCCAGTTTACAGACAAGGAAACTGAGGCACAAAAACGTTGTCACTTGCCCACAGTCACAGAGCTAGTTAGTGGCAAAACTGGGACTTCAACTCAGGGTACCAGAGACTTGTTCTTAAGTTACTGCATCATAATGTTTCCATGAGGTCACTCATTTAGAAATTTTAGTTTAAGGACCTGTTAAACAGCATGAGGGAGTCTGGATCTCGAATCTGTGTATTTCCATTCAGGGGACGTTTCTATTGACTTGTAAGTAAAAGGGATCAGTGAAAATTATTTTAAAAGACCTCCTTAGTCTATCTAAGTCTCAAGGAAGAGATTTTTAATGTTTAGATCCACTTATGCAGCCCCAATGTCTTTTTTCTTTCTTTTTTTTTTACAGAAAGAAAACTTGTGGAGTTAAAGCAGATTTGTTTTCAGTGATATGTCACTTCCTGCTCTTAAGGCCAGGAGACCTTTTAAAAGCTTATTTTAAATCTCAAGTTGCTTCTCAAGCAGTTAGCATGTCTTACAAAGTCACATTTAAATGTGTCCAGGCCAAATAAATCACTAAAGTATCAACTGTATAACCTTCGAAAGAATGTCCCTTTCCATAAGGATAGGGAAAAAATAGTCTCTGGAATTTGCCTCGTTTTGCAAGCCTTGTATGTCTAAAAAGGTGTCTGAAATATTTTTCAAACCCTATGTGGTTTTGTATTCCTCATTCACTAATGACAATAATGAATGACTAAAAATCTCAGTCACCTTTTCATTTTTTCCCACAAGAAAATGTGAATCAAGGAAGTACAAACATCTCCCACCTCTATATGTGAGTGTCAAAGCATGAGGAAACAGGCTTAAACAGAATCAAAGTTTTTGGCAATTTCTAAAGATGTATTTAGTGGCTACAAGGTACCCAAGCTGGGGCCAAGTACTGGGGGCTTAACCATAAGACACAGTTCCTTCTGACATGATCTTCTGGGATAACTCACTTTCTACTTCTAGAGGGAGTTCCATTCTATACTCAGGAAACAATTCCATCTCAAGGCAGGTTCACATAAAGGCTACTAAATCTATGGTACAATGGTCAGTCTGTCAGCCTTGCTACTTGCTAATTCAAATTCAAGTCATTAAAAAAAAATTTAGTGGCATTTTCACTCCAATCTTGAGTCACACTACTCTTCACTCCATCCTACAGAACTTCCAAGTTCTCACCTCCAAATAATGTGGTCAGCTTGTTTCACTTTGCCTAGGACTGTCCAGGTTTTAGTGCTGGAAGTCCTATGTCCCTTTGGACTGTCTAGAGTTTAGTACTAAAAACACTATGTCCCAGGAAACTCCTCAATTCTGTACAAACCAGAATGGTTTTTCACCCTACCCCCCAACACAACCCCAAGTCTCACCTTTGAATTTCACCTTGTTCAGGGGCCCATGCAAGTGGAGTGTTGTAGCTCAGATGGTTCACGAGGGCACTCAGTCTCTAAGCCACCTATCAGGAACGTAGGGGAAGATTGGGTAGCTTTAAAGCAGAAGCCATTGAACATAGGATTACCTTGCACTCTCTTCTTATCTAAATTATGGCACAGTTTCATGTCAATCTCAAAACCATTTCATTTTGGGACAAGATTATTACCTGCAGCACCTACTGACAAGCTAGGATAAATAGAATGACTCAGCTTAGACCAACACAGCACATCCAATCACTTCAATGGTCCATCTAATGACCAGGCCTTCAGACACACAAAATTGGCTAGAACAAACACTTTTGGCTTTTGTGGTGGAGGGAGAGATGTTATACTCTTCCTTCCTGGGCTGCATTATCTTGCAAAGAAAGCATGGTTCAGGGGTTATACAGGAAGTCTATCCTTCTCAAAAGGGATGGAAGGCCATTTATGCTTTTTGGTGTCTCATAAATCACTTGCTTCCATACATGAAAAACTGAAGTCAAAATGCTCAGCCAGAATTGAGAGATGGTCGCTTTGCCTTTGGCTGCATGATACCAGCATCATTTACAGAGCAGGTACCAACAACCCTGTCGACTGTGTGTCCTGTCATCCATCATGTGAAACTAAAGCAACAAGGCGTGAAGAGATGGTTATGGGAACTCTTGTCAGAGGGGTCAGACTACTTCATCAAGGAGGCAGGGCAATGTTTAGGGTAGCTGGACAATGGGAAGGGATGCTCAGGGCAGATTTTTAAGGAGTGCTTTCCCATACTCTAAAAAGAACATCTCGGAAGGCAGAAGTTCACCTTTACTTTGGGGCACCAAACTATGAGAAAGTACTCTCACTATTGAAAATACATTACAGTCTCATTCTTCTTCCTTCCTGCTGGTCCTTTTCAATATTCTTCCTTGTTATCAACAACTGAAGTGACTACTTTGTCAAGTTGAGAAGTGGTGCTACTTTAGAATATTATTCAGATTTTATGAAAGATGAATTTTGTGAAGTAGAGTTGCACACTGAGCCAAGTCATGATAATACGACCCCACTGCCTGTAACACTTCATTTCATGTCCTCCAGACAGGCACAAAGGAACAAATGTAGACATTGCTCATATAACATTTGAATTTATGTAGAATCCCTGCCTGGCACACACTTCGGAGATCAAAAATTATTTGTTAAATAAGATGATAAAGATGGATGTTGGAAGAATATAAAACTACTGCAATTAACACATTTTATTCAGAAATACTGGTGTGTAAATAAGAATAGCTAACATTCATTGGGAATTCACCATAGGTCAACATAATTTTAAATGACTTAATGTGCATTAAATTAGTTATCATTATAAGTTGGTAAACTTCAATCTCCATTTTCCAGGTGAGGAAACTGAATGATAAAGTAGTGAAGCAATATTCCAAAACGATGCAGTTAGTGAGTATTTGGTCACAAGTGACCTAGATTCAGAGCCCAAGAAGTTAAACATTAAGCTAAACCACATGCAGTATTCAGTACTCTTGCTTATGATGCTAATGTGTTACCCAAGCATCCTTTAAAAGATGCCTGAGTCTTCTACAAATCCAGTCAAGGAAACAAAAAGAAACATAATACATAAAGCAAGCTGTGTTCGAATTCATTTTTGTTTGTAGCTTGTTTTAGGTAAATTTATCCTACCTCCAGATTTGTTAGCAGGAAGTCTGGAAAAACAGAAATTTTAAATAGACATTTAACCAGAGTTATCTCCAATGCTGTAGAAGATAAAATGAGTTCTCATTCAGATGATTTAATATCAGTAAAGATGAATAGTTAAAATGAAGAAGAATATATATAGTTACTCAATTTGATGAAAATAGACCTTAAGAATAACATTCTCCAAATAGTCTCAAAATTTGATCACCAAAAACTTATTGACCTCCACTTTATTTAGCTCTATTTTGGTGGACTCTTTCACTATCTGGGGATTTTAAAGGAAAATGACCAATTCAATTATTCCAATAGATGTAGTTCACTGTAAATCTATGGTCATAGAGAGAGACTGATCAAATATGTAAGTAAACGTAAGTATTCTTACAAATATGTAAGTATAAAGGTAATTGGAGTTGAGTTTCTCATTGTGCAAGAAAGTAGTTGCAAATATCAGGAGCGAAAGAACTAGAATTAACCCCTTTGTTGGATTGGAATTGGAAGCTTCAATGTGAATTCATGGTATTTATAAATATGTAAATATATATATATATTTATATATATATATAATCACCATATATACGTATATCATACTATATATTAAATACCATTATATATCACTTATCATCTACATACACAAAATACACATGTAAATATGCATATAAATATATACACATGGCAAACATACACATAAATACATATTGTATTAGTTTCCTAGGGCTCCTGAACAAATTAGTAGTAACCTGGTGCCTTAAAACAACAGAAACTTATTTTCTCAGAAGTTTAAAATTAAGGTGTTGGAAGGGTTGGTTCCTTCTGAATTCTCTGAAAGAGAATCTATTCTGTCACTCTCTTCTACCTCCTGGTAGTTGTATCATTGACAATGTCAAATCTTGACATTTTTTGGCTTGTAGTCATATCATTACAATCTCTGTCTCCATCCTCAGATGGCCTTCTTCTCTATATGTGTCTGTGGCTGTGTGTCTCCCTCTCCCTTCTCTTATTAAGACACCAGTCATTGGATTTAGGACCCACCTAATCCAGTAAGATCTCATTTGAACTTAAGTTCCATCTGCAAAGACTCTGTCTAAAAAAGTCACAGTCTGAGGTTCTGAGTGGACATGAGTTTTGGGAGGAGACTATTCAACCCATTACACACATTCCCTAACATTGTCCACTGGGAGGGCTTGGTTATAGTGACACACCAACAACAATGAGAACACCTAGCTTCAAGATCTTGGTTTCTAAATGGCATTCTTAACTAAAAAGAGCCAAGGATAAGTGTTGAAGTTGTGCAATGGGTAATGCATGTCGTTATACAATTCTTTCTACTCTGTGTATATTTGAAATTTCTCAGCACAAAAGGTTTTTATTAAAAAAAAAACAGAAATTTTGGAAGAGTGGGAGGAATGGCTAATTCTGTGACTGTGTCAGGAAAAGAATTACGTGAAGACTGAATGGGAAAGCAAGATAATACTCAAAGCATAATTGGGAAAATGTCAAAAGGACATAGAAACCAGTTTGATAGGGTCTCTACTAGCCAGATTTGCGACAATTTGATCATGAAAATAATAGTAACAGGTATATGTCGAATAATATAGAAAACCATGAGTCCACATTTATATATGTAAATACATACATACATACATACATACACAAATTGAAAGTGAATGGAGATATTTGTCACTTTTTTCCAACTGAATAGTATTATTCCATTACATGGATAAACAGTAGTTCCTATTACTGTTTTCTTACTGGTTTAAATTGTTTTCACTCCTCCAGCTATTATAATAATATTGTAATGAATTACCTTGTAGGCACTTATTTTTAAGGGAACACTAACAAACTGGAACACATGAGTAAAGAATGAGGTTGGAGAAATAGAAGGAGTTCCCTCCGATTTTACAGAACAATGTGAAGAGCTACACAAATGAAAAACTTTTATAATCATCATAAACCACATTATATGTCTTATCGTGGTGTCAGTACCTTGCTGCTGCCAAGTCAGGATACTGCTCCTGACCAGAGGGATATCTTCAAGTAGCAGTGCCAAGTGCACTAAGGGCATTAGTTACCTCTTCTTATTTTCCCAGCCTCAGGAATGGTACCTTAGATAGGCCAAGGGGAGATATCTGAATGTTCTTCTCCTTTAACAAATGCATCGTCTACAGACATAGTTCATATAGGTATAGATGCCTGTTGTCAGTGTGCTCACATAAACAATCACCATTATTCAAGGGATTAAGTGACCATTCCATTACTTCTGATATATACATATCAGTGCCATTGTACTAAAGACAATAGAACAGTTTAGAGACAGCTAGCTAAAATTATCATATGGGTTTATTAAAGGGGTGGGCAGAGAGTAATAATTTTGGAATGATGGAGAAGTGTTTATAAAATGCAAATGAAATTTTGGTATGGGTCAAGTATGATCCAATTTAAAAAAATACAGGGCTTCCCTGGTGGCGCAGTGGTTGAGAGTCCGCCTGCCGGTGCAGGGGACACGGGTTCGTGCCCCGGTCCGGGAAGATCCCACATGCCGCGGAGTGGCTGGGCCTGTGAGCCATGGCTGCTGAGCCTGCGTGTCCGGAGCCTGTGCTCCGCAACGGGAGAGACCACAACAGTGAGAGGCCCATGTACTGCAAAAAATAAATAAATAAATAAATAAATAATAAAAAATAAAAAAATACACTGTTCTCATATCACTCTTAAAGTTGACTTTTCCAAAGACCACGTGCCTTGTCTTATTTAACAATAGAGTGTTCTTAAGAGATCAAATACATCTCTGACACATGTCCAGGATCCAACCCAACATTTTGTGTCTGAATCTACCTGTCTGCAAAGTGCAGTGAAGAAAAGATCTTTCTCAGTGTTCTCCTCAAGGGAACATAACTTGCTTTTAGAAAGCCTTAAATGTTAGATTTCCAGAGCTTTGTTTCTAAATTAAAGATCAGAGAAACTGGAAGCTAAAGAGTTAGAAGTCACTGATCAATGAAGGGTCAGGCAAGAAGAGGTCAAGGGTGGGAGTAGAGAGCAGAGCTCTCTACTTGAAGTGCTATACTTGAGCCTTTGTCACCCTATCACTAATTATTTGTATGAATATGGACAAAACACTTAAGTGTATAGGATTTTATCTCTACAGTGAGATTAGAATTAATTGTCTTCCTGGAAGAATATCATAAACTCTTGAGTTCCTTTTCAGCTTTAGGAGCTATGGATTTATGAAACACCTCTGAAATGGCACTGACACTGTTACCTGAAAACTGGGTTTGCCTCTTGGTGTATGTTGAGCCAATAGACACAACCAAGCCAAAGACTGGGCAAAGGAAGGATTTATTACCGCTTGCAGCAAGTAAAGAGAACACCAAGGCATCTTTCCCAAAGCGATGTCTCCCTGAACAGTAAAATTGGGGAAGTTTTAAGCTAACGGTACATGCATATCCATGAGAGGACTTGAGCAGAGTAGAATTCAGCTTAGAATGGGGGTAAAGGTAGACAGAGTCCAAGCTTTAGTTGATTGAAGTCAGGAGGGTCAACATCATCATTCCATCCTACACCTGGGTGGGAGCCTTGGTTCCTGCAGAACTCAAAGATATATTATTATGTATATCCTGTGAGGAATAAGGACCCCACTCCAAGCTGCATTATTGTTTCTTGACTGCTTCTCCCTTGTTTCTGCATTCTGTCCCTTAAGATTATTAATTACTGAGACATGTTCAAGGACAAGAATTGCAGCCAGGCTTAGATCACAAAATGGCTTAGGCCAAAATTGGTTCCCTTTTGTCCAGAATGTCATTCCTGGTTCTCTTTCTCAAGGGAATCCCTAACCTCTCTGCTTACAAAATCCCTCCAGAATGCTGTTATGGAGGGAACTCTCAATACTTCTGCTAATGACTGTTTGGGTGGTCTTTGAGAAAGTCACTTCACATTTCTTTATTTCTGTTTCTTGTTTTTCATA
This sequence comes from Hyperoodon ampullatus, assembly GCF_949752795.1. Lineage (NCBI taxonomy): Eukaryota > Metazoa > Chordata > Mammalia > Artiodactyla > Ziphiidae > Hyperoodon > Hyperoodon ampullatus. The sequence goes on along the minus strand of NC_136915.1, from coordinate 121,394,236 downwards.
GGAGAAAGGTACTGTAAATCAATTTCTAGCCCAAAACTTTATCCTAAAAAAATCTTATACCAAGTTCTAATACTTAAAATGTTTAAGTAAAGCTGGTCTGGTGAAAGTGGGCGTTAAAACTTGAAGCTCCATGACTCAGTCCTCCTAGATGAAGCAGTTAATCCCAGGGAATGGCTCAGATTAAACAGTCTATAATTCCAACATCATCAAACTGATTTGTATGCAGTTTTGGACTGTCATACTTAACTATATAAAATGAGACAAACCTGAATTTAGCTCTGAATTTCAAGTCACCTGAATTTTTTTTTAACGTTTACAAATCAAAACATGATGGTGCCCTTCCAAACTCAACTCTCAGAGATTTCAAAAAAATTACATGCTAAATTCCAGGACACTTTTATCCTTTACCTAGGGAGGGCCTTAAGGGCACTCTGAGACCTCTCCATGACCCAACTCTGTTCTATCTCAGGGAAAAGAGGTATCTCCCTCTGCTAGACAAACATTTCCTCACAGGATTTATGGCCACCCACTCTCAGGCCTGCAGGTCAAAGCACAAATGAAAAAGAAGGTCCCTGAGGGGAATTGCTAACATTAATGAGACAATCAGGGTTTTGGCCCTGAGGTTAAATGCCTTTGAAGATTTCAGGGTATATCTCAGGGAAAATGTTTCTAGCTGTGTTTCCTACAGCAACCTAAATTCTAATCTCATTCTCCCTAATAAATGACATAACAATTCTTGGCAAGTCTTTTTCCCCTTTCTGAAGACTCAGCTTTCTCAAATTTGAAGGAGATTGGCTCCCTACAGGCTACACTGAGGGGCTCCAGTGATTAAGAAGATAAACAGAAGTAAAGTGCAAGTTCCTTAATAAAGTGGTGTTGCTGGAATATCAAGTCCTATCATGATTCACAGAGGATTTTGCCCCAAACATAGGTTCTTGGGAAATCATTAAGGCTCAGCTGTGTGTACCAAAGGAGGAGTGAGGGCTGAGCCTTCTTGCTGATGTATATGGTTTCACTGTTATCAAGTCAACATTGCACATAATGAAGGGGCACGGCAACCGTCACTGAATTGATGACTGAGTTGTTCATCCAATACTTACATGGTGAAAGTGGAATGTTAAGTGCTTTTTAACAGTCACTGAGCACATTAGAGCATTTACATCATGGTCCTTTTGTCTCTTACCAAGTTCCTAATAAATAAGTATGGCATTGAAGTAAAATGGGGAACACTATTGAACTCAAACTTCTCCACCTAGGAGTTCTAGGACTAAACTGCAAGAGAATTGAAACTTTGGAGAAAAGCAATGAGTTGAAAATGAATAGAGCCCTAGTTCAACTGGTCTTGTGCTTGGCTTTTTCAGAGATGCTTTGCTGGGACCAGATTCCTTAAAGTGCATGGAATTCCACAGCACCTCTGACACAATGCTATCTGTAACAATTGATAATTGAGATGGCCACCAGTGAGGCAGGCTAATCACATAGTGCTGAAGTTGGCCTTTGTTGGAGGGGGGCGGTGGAGGGAGAACTTAGCAAGAGAGACCCATGTACATGCTCACTAAGAATTACATATTTATGATAAATAATTCAAATATCATATAAATAAGCATGCAGATAGATTCAACATGAGCCTGACCTCTGGAGATTTTACCAGCCTTTCACATTTTTCCCAGGCTTCTCACATCTCGTAGTGTGACAGAATCAATATATCTGATAGAAACACACTTCAGTTCCCTAAATGATATAATTGAGTAAACATTTTATTAGCCTGCATTTTATTGGCTTAAACCCCCTTTAACTTACACTTCCACACATTGACAGTACAGTAATAACAGATGTCTATGGCCCTATATATGAGGTACAGAAATATCTCAACGGGTTTTTGATTTCTAAAGAAAGATTATCTTGTGTTGAATTCATTTTTGGTTTTACATGTGTTTTATGGTCTATACAGGGTGAGCAAACTATGGCTCATTGGCCAAATCCGGCCTGCCACCTGCTTTTGTAAAAAAATATTGGAGCACATCTACATCCATTCATTCATATATTGTCTATACCTGCTTTTGCATTACTATGTCAAAGTTGAGTGGTTGTGACAGAGACCATGTGCAGTGCGAAGCCTAAAATATTGACTATCTGGACCTTTTATGAAACATTTTGCCAATCCATGGTCAATACTAATTTGAAAATTAGCATTCTTGGCATGATCTATGTAGTAAGCAACAGTGTGCCAGAGCCTGCTCATCACATGAGAGCTGACTGTGTACATCTCTTCTCACCTATTCATTTTGTGATGTCCTGTTGGCAGCTGGAAATTAGCCATGGCTGGAGTATTCACACCAACAAAAACCACAAATCAGATTATTTTTCCACAAAGAGCTGGTCATTAAATCTTTTCTAGCACACCACTGGTAGTAACCCTTTATTAGTCAGAACCCCTACTTAAGCTAGATAATAGATATGCTGCCATAGGACAGACTACTAATTAACAATGTGGACCCAATCTACATTAAAAAACCTCACTGGATTTTGAAATATTTAATTTTGCTAATTAAAAAAAATTCAGCTTAACATAAAAGTCTTAGAAAACAGAAAGAAAAACATACTTGTAAGTTCACTATTATACATACTGTAATAGAAATGTTAATGTGTTTCTTCCATCCATATTATATAATTTTATTTAAAATATGGGAACATACTATTTGTAAAATTTGTAATTTTGTTTTGATGGAGAATTTTTTCACATTGACAAATATTCTTCTGCAACATCATTTTGCCTGGATATCTGGTATTCCATATGATAATTTAATTAACTAAGTCTTGATTATGGTGTATGAAAAAGGCTTTGATGGAAACTACTGGAAATACATATATCTTCACAATTTTGTGCATTTATGTTAGTTAAATTCTAGGGCTTCATTTCATTAAAGCCCAAGTATTAAGGTTAAATCTTTTTTTTTTCTTTTTCATTTTTCCAAGTCTACCTCATTCATTCCTTCATTAGCAAAATTAATGTAAGATTATTATACATCAGATACTTTTCTAGTACCTAGGTATAGTGCAAAGTTTTATTAAGTTAAAAAAATAATTCTTGGAGATTGGTTCAAGATGGCAAAGTAGAAGGACATGTGCTCACTCCCTCTTGCAAGAGCACTGGAATCACAACTAACTGCTGAACAAATTGACAGGAAGACATTGGAACTCGCCAAAAAAGATATCCCACATCCAAAGACAAAGGAGAAACCACAATGATATGGTAGGAGGGGCGCAATCACAATAAAATCAAATTCCATCACCTCTGGGTGGATGACTCACAAACTGGAGAACAATTATAGCACAGAAGCCCACCCTCTGCAGTGAAGGTTCTGAGACCCATGTCAGGCTTCCCAAACTGGGGGTCTGGCAATGGGAGGAGGAATTCCTAAAGAATCAGACTTTGAAGACTAGTGGAATTTGACTGCAGGAATTTGACAAGCCTGGGAGAAAAAGAGACTCCATTATAGGAGGGCACACACAAAGTATTGTGTGCATCAGGACCCAGGGGGAAGGAGCAGTGATGCCATAGGAAATTGAACCAAACTTACCTGCTAGTGTTGGAGGGTCTCCTGTGTGGGGGGGATGTGGCTGTGGCTCACTGCAGGGACAAGGACACTGGAAGCAGAAGTTCTGGGAAGTACTCCTTGGTATGAGCCTTCCCAGAGTCTGCCATTAGCCCCACCAAAGAACCTATAGCCTCCAGTGCTGGGTTACCTCAGGCCAAACAACAAACAGGGAGGGAACTCAGTCCAACCCATCAGCAGACAGGCAGATTAAAGTTTTACTGAGCTCTGCAAACCAGAGCAACACACAGCTCTACCACACCACCAGTCCCTCCCATCAGGAAGCTTCCACAAGCCTCTTAGATAGCCTCATCCACCAGAGAGCAGACAGCAGAAGCAAGAAGAACTACAGTTCTGCAGCCTGTGGAACGAAAACCACATTCACAGAAAGATAGACAAAATGAAAAGGCAGAGGACTATGTACCATATGAAGGAACAAGATAAAACCCCAGAAAAACAACTAAATGAAGTGGAGCTAAGCAATCTTCCAGAAAAAGAATTCAGAATAATAATAGTGAAGATGATACAGGACATTGGGAAAAGAATGGAGGAAAAGATTGAGAAGATGCAAGAAATGTTAAACAAAGGCCTAGAAGATTTAAAGAACAAACACCTAGAAGAATTAAAGAACAAACTAAGATGAACAATACAATAAGAGAAAGGAAAAATACACTACAAGGAATGAATAGCAGAATAACTGAGGCAGAAGAACGGATAAGTGACCTGGAAGACAGAATGGTGCAATTCACTACAGCAAAACAGAATAAAGAAAAAAGAATGAAAACACATGAAGACAGCCTAAGAGAACTCTGGGACAACATTAAACACACCAACATTCACATTATAGGGGTCCCAGAAGGAGAAGAGAAAGAGAAAGGACCAGAGAAAATATTTGAAGAGATTATAGCCAAAAAAATCCCTAACATGGGAAAGGAAGTAACCTCCCAAGTCCAGGAAGGGCAGAGAGTCCCACGCAGGAGAAAACCATGGAGAGACATATCAAGACACATAGTAATCAAACTGACAAAAATTAAAGACAAAGAAAAATTATGAAAAGGAACAAGGGAAAAATGACAAAAAAACATACAAAGGAACTCCCATAAGGTTAACAGCTGATTTCTCAGCAGAAACTCTACAAGCCAGAAGGGAGTGGCATAATATATTTAAAGTGATGAAATGGAAAATACTACAACCAAGATTACTCTACCCAGCAAGGATCTCATTCAGATTTGATGGAGTAAGCAAAATCTTTACATACAAGCAAAAGTTAAGAGAATTCAGCCCCACCAAACCAGCTCTACAACAAATGTTAAAGGAACTTCTCTAAGTGGGAAACACAAGAGAAGAAAAGTACCTACAAAAACAAACCCAAAACAATTAAGAAAATGGTAATAAGAACATACATATTGATACTTACCTTAAATGTGAATGGACTAAATGCTCCAACCAAAAGAAACAGGATTGCTGAATGGATACAAAAACAAGTCCCATATATATGCTGTCTACAAGAGACCCACTTCAGAGCTAAGGGCACATATGGACTGAAAGTGAGGGGATGGAAACAGATATTCCATGAAAATGGAAATCAAAAGAAAGCTGTAGTGGTGATACACATATCACACATAAAATAGACTTTAAAATAAAGCATGTTACAAGAGACAAAGAAGGGCACTACATAATGATCTAGGGATCAATCCAAGAAGATGATATAACAATTATAAATATATATGCATACAACATAGGAGCACCTCATTACAGTCAAATGTTAACAGCTATAAAAGAAGAAATCAACAGTAACAAAATAATAGTGGGGGAATTTAACACCTTACATACACCAATGGACAGATCATCCAGGAAGAAAATTAATAAGGAAACACAAGCTTTATTTTATTTTATTATTTTAACATCTTTATTGGAGTATAATTACTTTACAATAGTGTGTTATTTTCTGCTTTATAACAAAGTGAATCAGTTATACATATAAATATATCCCCATATCTCCTCCCTCTTATGTCTCCCTCCAACCCTCCCTCTCCCACCACTATAGATGATAACAAAGCATGAGCTGATCTCCCTGTGCTATGCAGCTTCTTCCCACTAGCAATCTATTTTACATTGGGTAGTATATATAAGTCCATGCCACTCTCTCACTTCGCCCCTGTTTACCCTTCCCCCTCCCTGTGTCATCAATCCATTCTCTACATCTGCGTCTTTATTCCTTCCTGCCCCTCGGTTCTTCAGAACCTTTTTTTTTTTTTTTACATTCTGTATATATGTGTTAGCATATGGTATTTATTTTTCTCTCTTTCACTTACTTCACTCTGTATAACAGTCTCTAGGTCCATCCACCTCACTACAAATAACTCAATTTCATTTCTTTTTATGGCTGAGTAATATTCCATTGTATATATGTGCCACATCATCTTTATCCATTCATCTGTTGATGGACACTTAGGTTGCTTTCATGTCCTGGCTATTGTAAATAGAGCTGTAATGAACACTGTGGTAAATGACTCTTTTTGAATTATAGTTTTCTCAGGCTATATGCCCAGTACTGGGATTGCTGGGTTGTAAGGTAGTTCTATTTTTAGTTTTTTAAGGAACCTCCATACTGTTCTCCATAGTGGTTCTATCAATTCATATTCCCACCAACAGTGCAAGAGGGTTCCCTTTTCTCCACACCCTCTCCAGCATTTATTGTTTGTAGATTTTTTGATAATGGCCATTCTGACTGGTGTGAGGTGATACCTCATTGTAGTTTTGATTTGCATTTCTCTAATGGTTAGTGATGTTGAGCATCCCTTCATGTGTTTGTTGGCTATCTGTATATCTACTTTGGAGAAATGTCTATTTAGGTCTTCTGCCCACAAGCTTTAAATGATGCAATAGACCAGATAGATTTTATTGATATTTATAGGACATTCCATCCAAAAATAGCAGGTTAGTCATCAGCTGATGGACATTTGAGTTGTATGCCAGTTTTTGTGTGAATATATGTTTTCATTCTCTTGGTTATGTACCTGGGAACGGAATTACTGGGTCATGTAGCAACTTGATGTCTAACTTTTTAAGGAACTGCAAAGCAGTTGCACCATTTTACATCCCAGCAGGAATGTATGGGGGTTCCGATTTCTCCACATTCTCCTCAGCACTGGTCATTGCCTGTCTTTTTGATTATGGCCATCCTGGTGGGTGTGAGGTGGTAACATATTGTGGTTTTGATTGCCTTTCCCTAATGACTGATGATGTTGAGCATCTTTTTATGCGCTCATTGATCATTTGTATCTCTACTCTGCAGAATATAATGTCTTCTGTTTTTTTATAAATTTATTTTATTTTATTTAAAAAAAAAAAAAAAAACAAAAATAGCAGGTTACACTTTCTTCTCAAGTGCACACAGAAATTCTCCAGGATAAATTACACCTTGGGTCATAAATCAAGCGTCAGTAAATTTAAGAAAATTGAAATCATATCAAACATCTATTCCGACCACACCATTGAGAGATTAGAAATCAACTACAGGGAAAAAAAACGTAAAAAAACACAAACTTGTGGAGGCTAAAAAGTATGTTACTAAATAGCCAAGAGATAACTGAAGAAATCAAAGAGGAAATAAAAAAATACTTAGAGACAAATGAGAATGAAAACACGGCAATCCAAAACCTATTGGATGCAACAAAAGCAGTTCTAAGAGGGAAGTTTATAGCAAGATTCCTACCTCAAGAAACAAGAAAAATCTCAAAAGAACCATCTAACCTTACACCTAAAGGAACTGGAGAAAGAAGAACAAACAAAACCCAAAGTTACTAGAAGGAAAGATACCATAAACGTCAGAGCAAAAATAAATGAAATAGAAACAAAGAAAACAATAGCAAAATTCAATAAAACTAAAAGTTGGTTCTATGAAAAGATAAACAAAATTGATAAAACTTTAGCCAGCCTCATCCAGAAAAAGGGGGAGAGGACTCAAATCAGTAAAATTAGAAATGAAAAGGAGACTTACAACGGACACTGCAGAAATAGAAAGCATTGTAAGAGACTATTACAAGCTACTCTGTGCTAATAAAATGGACAACCTGGAAGAAATAGACAAGTTCCTAGAAAGGTATAACCTTCCAAGACTTAACCAGGAAGAAAAAGAAATATGAACATACAAACCACAAGTAATGAAATTGAAACTGTGATGAAAATTCTTCCAACAGACAGAAGTCCAGGACCAGATGGCTCCACAGGTGAATTCTATCAAACATTTAGAGAAGAGCTAACACTGATCCTTCTCAAACTCTTCCAAAAATTTGCAGGGGAAATGACACTCTCAAACTAATTTTACGAGGTCACCAGCATGCTGATACCAAAACCAGACAAAGATACTACAAAGAAAGAAAATTACAGACCAATATCACTGATGAATATACATGCAAAAGTCCTCAACAAAATACTAGCAAACAGAATCCAACAACACATTAAAAGGATCATACACCATGATCAAGTGGGATTTATCCCAGGGATTCAATGGTTATTCAATAGAGGCAAATCAATCAGTGTGATACACCATATTAACAAATTGAAGAATAAAAACCATATGATCATCTCAGTAGATTCAGAAAAGCTTTTGACAAAATTCAACACCTGTTTATGATTAAAAAAAAAGAAAACTCTCCAGAAAGTTAGCATAGAGGGAACCTACCTCAACATAATAAAGGCCATATATGACAAGTCCACTGCAAACATCATTCTCAATGGTGAAAAACTGAAAGAATTTCCTCTAAGATGAGGAACAAGACAAGGATGTCTGCTCTTGCCACTATTATTCACCATAGTCTTGGAAGTCTTTGCCATGGCAATCAGAAAAGAAAAAGAAATAAAAGGAATACAAACTGGAAAAGAAGAATTAAAACTGTCACTCTTTGCAGATGGCATGATACTATATAGAGATAATCCTAAAGATGCCACCAGAAAACTACTATAGCTAATCAATGAATTTGGTAAAGTTGCAGGATACAGAATTAATGCACAGGAATCTCTTGCATTCCTATGCACTAATAATGACCACTGCAACAAAAAGAATAACATACCTAGGAAGAAACCTACCTAAGGAGGTAAAAGACCTGAATTCAGAAAACTATAAGACACTGATGAAAGAAATCAAAGATGACACAAACAGATGGAGAGATATACCATGTTCTTGGATTGGAAGAATCCATATTGTGAAAATCACTATACTACCCAAAGCAATCTACAGATTCAATGCAACCCCTATCAAATTACCAATGGAATCTTTTACAGAACTAGAACAAAAAATCTTAAAATTTGTATGGAGACAAAAAAGACCCCAAATAGCCAAAACAATCATGAGGGGGAAAAAAATGGAACTGAAGGAATCAGGCTCCCTGACTTCAGACTATACTACAAAGCTGAAATAATCAAGACAATATGGTACTGGCACAAAAACAGAAATATAGATCAATGGAACAGGATAGAAAGCCCAGAGATAAATGCATGCACCTATGGTCAGCTAATCTATGAGAAAGAATGCAAGGATATACAAGGGAGAAAATACAGTCTCTTTGGTAATGGTGCTGGGAAAACTGGACAGCTACATGTAAAAGAATGAAATTAGAACACTTTCTAGCATCAAATACAAAAATAAACTCAAAATGGATTACAGACCTAAATGTAAGACCAGACACTATAAAATTCTTAGAAGAAAACATAGGAAGAACAGTCTTTGACATAAATCACAGAAAGATCTTTTTTGACCCACCTCCTAGAGTAATGGAATTAAAAACAAAAATAAACATATGGAACCTAATGAAACTTAAAAGCTTTTGCACAACAAAGGAAACTATAAACAAGATGAAAAGATAACCCTCAGAATGGGAGAAAATGTTTGCAAAGAATCAATGGACAAAGGATTAACCTCCAAAATATATAAACAGCTCAAGCAGCTCAATATTAAAAAAACAAACAACCAATGAAAAAATGGGCAGAAGAGCTAAATAGTCATTTCTCCAAAGAAGATATACAGATTTCCAACAAACACATGAAATAATTCTCAACATCACTAATCATTAGAGAAATGTAAATCAAAACTACAATGAGGTATCAACTCACACCAGTTAGAATGGGCATCATCAGAAAATCTACCTACAAATGCTGGAGCGGGTGTGGAGAAAAGAACCCTCTTACACTGTTGGTGGGAATATAATTTGATATAGCCATTATGGAGAACAGTATGGAGGTTCCTGAAGAAGCTAAAAATAGAATTACCATATGACCCAGCAATCCCACTACTGGGCATATGTCCAGAGAAAAACATAATTCAAAAAGACACATGCACCCCAATGCTCATTGCAGCACTATTTACAATAGCCAGGTCATGGAATCACCCTAAATGCTCATTGGCAGATGAATGGATAAAGGCGTAGTGGTACATATATACAATTGAATATTACTCAGTCAAAAATAGGAACAAAATTGGGTCATCTGTAGCAACGTGGATGGACCTACAGACTGTCATACATAGTGAAGTAAGTTAGAAAGAGAAAAAGAAATATCGTATATTAATGCATATATGTGGAACCTAGAAAAATGGTCCAGATGAACTGATTTGCAAGGCTGAAATAGAGACAGATGTAGAGAACAAATGTATGGACACCAAGGGGTGAAACCGGGGGGGTGGGGTGGCGGTGGGATGAATTGGGAGTTTGGGATTGATATATATACACTTATATGTATAAAATAGATAACTAATAAGAAAGACACAGACCTACTTGAGAATGGACTTGAGGATATGGGGAGGGGGAAGGGTAAGCTGTGACAAAGCGAAAGAGAGGCATGGACATATGTACACTACCAAACGTAAGGTAGATATATAGTGGGAAGCAGCCGCAGAGCACAGGGAGATCAGCTCGGTGCTTTGTGACTGCCTGGAGGGGTGGGATGGGGAGGGTGGGAGGGAGGGAGATGCATGAGGGAAGGGATGTGGGAACAGATGTATATGTATGACTGATTCATTTTGTTATAAAGCAGAAACTAATAAAATAAATAAATAAATAAATAAAATAAAAATAGAAAAAAAAAGAAAATACTGTATGAAAAGGAAATAAATAAAAGTCAAAATAAATCTTCCATCTTGGAGTTTTCCTTTTAAATACAGTGGGTAGATGTTGTAAAAAGTAATCAATTCACAATTCAATTTTATGTGATAAAACACAAATTCACTGACTACCTACTATGTGCCAGACACTGTTAAGAAACTAAAATATCACGTTTACTTGCACTAGAACTGACAGCTTGGTTAGAAAAAACAAAATCATGTATTAGTTATAAATCCTGGTTGCAATCAAATCCAGAGTAAACGAGCTTAAGCCAAAGGGATGTGTATTATGAGGATACAAGTGTGTAAGTGTATTTCAGGGAAAGCCCAATTATAGAAATAGAACTAGGCATTAAAGAAGATAATGTAACCAGGAACTCTAACTCTGTCAGCATGCTCTCTTTCTCTTGTTCCTTTTCTTTTCTTTGTGTTTGCTTCAGTCTTCCTTCATAAGCAAACTTTTGTTTCTCTTTCCATTCATGGTAAATACAACTCCTGATATATATATATATATTTTAAATAAATTTATTTATTTATTATATTTATTTTTGGCTGCCTTGGGTCTTTGCTGCTGCATGCAGGCTTTCTCTAATTGCAGTGAGTGGGGGCTACTCTTTGTTGTGGTGTACAGACTTCTCATTACGGTGGCTTCTCTTTTGGCATAGCATGGGCTTTAGGCACATGGGCTTCAGTAGTTGTGGCACACAGGCTCAGTAGTTGTGGCACACGGGCTTAGTTGCTCCATGGCATGTGGGATCTTCCTGGACCAGGGCTCAAACCCATGTCTCCTGCATTGGAAGGAGGATTAACCACTGTGCCACCAGGGAAGCCCCTGATAGATATATTTACAGCTTATATTTCAGCAACCAAGGAAGATTGTGACTGCCAAACCCATAAACCCCAGTTCAAATTATCGTGAGCAGAATCAAATGTCCATATGTAGTGATGTGGAAGGAAGGGAGCAGATAGGAAGCTCCTAGGAGTGCCAAGCAGAATAGGTATAACTTGCCTTTTCCTCTCCATCCCTCTGGCCCTCTGGATAACTTAGTTTGGCATTATTAGTACCTAGCTTATCCCCTTTCTCCTACCTGACTCAGGAGAAGTTTCCCTCTGGAATTCTAGTATCCACTCTTTCATTGCTACTCACCTGTAGCAGGAGGACAGAAACAATATGAAGATTGACACAATGGAAAGGTCTTATAGGTTTTAAGCTCAGAAGCTTTGGTTTCAAGTCCTTACTCTACCACTTACTAACCAGCAACTAGAACAAGTTGCTTAACCTCTATGAATATACATTTTCTAACCTGTAAAAAAGGAGAAGATAGGTTTTCAATACAACAATGTAACTTCTACTAGACCCTAATTTCACATAGAAAACCAGTATAAGAAAAAAATAATATATATGTGACATACATATATTATAATAATATGGAGACAGTGGGAAGTGAACTAAAGCAAAGAAGAAACATTTTTGAAGAAGTGGCCTATCTGGGATAATTTTCCTGTTTTTACAGGCTATAGCCTGACAGCTGGCCAGAGTCAGTGCTGTGCTGAGAAGCTGAGCAGCTAGAACTCTAATAGAAATATAACAGTCTTTCTGAACTGAAGAAATAGAGACCAGAGTTTAAGGTAAGCACTAGAGAGTGAGAAAAAAATTCAGAAAAGAGAGAGCCAGAGAGGCAAACTCTGTGTACAAATTCTCCCCAAATCTCTGGCTATACTCTGAACTATGCATGCAAGAAATTAACTCAAAACATCCTGGCCAAGTCACTGTATCTGAACTCAGATTGGAATGGCTATCCATGTCAGAAGATTTGAATTTGAGCCCAACCAATTTAATTGCCTGCTAAAATGAAAACACAAAAAAGCTTTAAATGAATATAACAGAAACTAGAGTCTGCAACAGAAATCAGAGTTTATACAACATTACATTCACAATGACTGGGGTACAATTCAAATTACTCATCATGAACAGAACTAGGACAAAATGACTGAGTCTCAAGTAAAAACACAAATAACTGAGACCACCTACAAGATCACACATATTTGAATTAGGAAATAAGAATTTCTAAAGTAACCATTGCAACTGTGTTCAATAATTTTAAAATATACATTAGCAATAAATTATATGATAGAAAATCCAAGGAAAGAAATAGAAACTATAAAAAAGAACTGAATGGAAATTCCACAATTTAAAAGTAGAATATCTAAAAAAAAAAAAAAATTGGACATATTTGGAAGAAGAGCAAGTGTCAATTTAGCTCTAAAGAAAGTAATAGCTCAAAGTAGTCCAAGAAAGAGTCATTTTGAAGATGGCTTTTGTAAAGCTACTTTGGTGAAAATAAAAGCTGATTAGTACATTTGGAAAAAACAAAAACAAAAACAAAAAAACAACACTGAAGGTACTTATAAGTATAATGGAGATAAAAGAAAAACAAGTTGGTTAAAATGAAGAGAGAACAATAGAAATTACTTAATCTGAAGAAGAAAGTGGAAAATTATTGTGGGGACAGGAAAGGAGAGTTTTAAAGACCTGTGGAACAATATCAAAATGCCTAATATATCTTATCTGTCATTCCAGAAGAGGGGAGGCAGAGAATGTGGTAGAACATATTTTAGGGAATACATGTAGAAAACTTCTCATTTTAATGAAAGACATATTCACAGAATCAAGATGCAACAAATCCCAAGCAAAATACACTTGAGAACTTTACTTAGTAACATCATAGTCTGACTGATCAAAGGCATAGATTTAAAATAAAAAAGCTGGAAAGCAGCCAGGGAAAAAGAGCACAGTTCATGTAGAAGGACCTATGCATCACTTTTTTGGTTGCCTTATTAGAAACTATGAAGGTCAGAAGACAATAGAACAGAGAGCACCAATAGCTTTAACATGGTGAAATTAAAAAGAGAAAAAACAAAACAAAACAAAAAAACAGTTTACGCAAAGTTCTGTATGTAGCAAAAATACTATTTAAGAAGGAAAAGTTGTTGTGAACATATCTGCTTTACAAAGGAAAGCAAAAGTACATTCATCAGACTGAAGGGGAGCAATAGGAAGAAATAAAAAATTAAATTTTTGTAAGTATAAAAGACTAATTTTCCTTATACTATTATTAAATTATTAGATATATTAAAATTTTATGCTTTTCATTAAGTAAATTGCCTTCTAAGATTATAAAGTATGTAGATTTAATATCTGTGACAAATAAAGAATTAGGGATTTAGGGCACAATACATAGACCTCTATAGTTATAGGTTTCTACATTTTACAGGGAGTCATACAATATGAACTCTGATTAGGCTATGAAAAGTAAAATATATACATTATAATGCCAATATCAACCACTAAAAGCAAATAATTAATAATTTAAAGAGGGACTTCCTTGGCGGTCCAGTGGTTAAGGTTCCACACTTCCACTGCAGGGAGCATGGGTTCGATCCCTGGTTGGGGAACTAAGATCCTACATGCCACACAGCATGACCAAAAGAAAAAATAAAATAATAATAATAATTTAAAGAGAATATTTCTGCTTTCAGTAACAAATAAGATCATAATGAACCAATTTGCTTCCAGAGGAGAACCATAAATTTTGGCCAAATAGGAAAAGAAACTGTCTGAAAGCACTGGAAAGTGAGCAGAAACACAAAGCTTCTTTTGGAGTACCCACACTAAAAGGAAGCCACTGTTTAGAGTTACCTACTTTTACTGATTTTAGGGTGAGGGCACACACAGTCAAAATCATGCAGGTACTGGAAGTATCAATGGAAAATAATGGCAAACATTCTTGCTTGGGTAATCAGAGTACCAAGTCTGGGCAACTGTGGAGACTGAAGTTGGGGTGGGGGAATCCTTCAAAGGAAAAATCAGAGATTTCTGAATTCTGTCTGGGTAATCTTTGGCTGACTTCTGAACAATACATACATGGAACATATGCAAAGAAACTCAGCTGAATGGAGATGACAGGGGAAAGTTTCAGCTAATGTTAAGCTAGATCAATAGAAATCATGCACATGAAGAACACTGAGAATAAATACATATAAAAAATAGAACTTCAAGGAACTGTTATATAACATCAAAGTTTCTAACATATGTATAATTAGAGTCCTAGAAGGAGAGGAGAGATAGAATGGGGCAAGAAAATATTTTAGAAAATAATGGCTAAATATTTCCAAAATTTAATTCAAGACTTAAATTTACTATTTCAAGATACACAATGACCGCTAAGCAAAATGCACACAAAAAAGTCATAAGTAGGCATATCATAGTCAACCATTAAAAAGCAAAGATGAAGAGTAATTCTTGAAAGTGTTAAAAGAAAGATTAAATATTACATGAAGAGGAAAAACAAATCAATTAAGGGTCAGTGTCTGATCAGAAGCTGCGGAAGCCAGAAGACAACAAGGTAATGCTTTTAAAATGCTGAAAGAAAAACTATCAACCCCAAACTTTACATGTAGCAAAAAGATGTCTTGAAAATGAAGAAAAAATAAAGATATTTTGGATAAAAGAAAGCTAAAACCTACACTATAATACTAAAGAAGTTCTTCAGGCTGAGGAGAAAAAATGATCCAAATAAAAAATATCAATTTTCTTGTTGGCATTAATAGAAACTTATACCCCTACAACTATAGAATGCACTTTCTTTTCAATTGTACATGGTACATTCACAAAGATATACTTCATACTGAACTATAAAACAAATGTATTTAAATTTTAACAATTTGAAAAAATTTAGAGAATATTTTCTGACCACAATGGAATTAAGCTGGGAATCAATAAAGAAAAATATCTTTAAAATCCTAAGCACTTGGATATTAAACAAAACACTTCTAAATAACTCATGGACAAAAGAAGTAAAATGATATATTATAAAAATTCTCAACTGAATGATAATAAAAATGTAATATATCAAAGTGCAGAAGCAAATGAACTCCTTACAAGGAAATTTTTGAAAGAGAACAAAATTGTAGAATAAACACTGCCTGATTTCAAGATTTATTTTAAAAAGCCAAAATAATCATGATAGTGTGATACTGGCATAAAGTTTAAAAAGTAAAGTAATAGAGTAAATACCTAGCCCAGAAATGCACTTACAGTTATATGACATTTGATTTTGATAATGAACCTGAGCAAAGGGGGAAAGAAAAGTCTTTTCATCAAATGGTTCTAGAATAATTGAATTCTATGTAGAGAAAAAATGAATCTCACAACATACACAAAAGTTAATTTGAAATACTTTATACACTTGAATATAAATACTAAAACCCTAGAACTTTTATAGGTAGAACCTGGGTTTAGATAAAGGTTTGATAAACAGTTCCCAGAAATATAATTGATAAATTAGACTTCAGAGTTAAATTTTTTATCATCCAAAGATACCATTAAGAAAACAACAACAACAACAACAAAACATGCAACAACAGGCAGGAGTGGGGGGAGGGAGAAATATTCACAATATGTATATCTGACAAAGGATTGTATCCAGAATATATATAAACTCATACTCACCTGAATGTCTAAAATCAAAAAGAGTAAGACCAAGTGTTGACAACAACATAGAGAAAGTGGACCTCACCCATTGTTAGCGATATAAAGTGGTTCAATTACTTGAAAAAAATTTTGACAGTTTTTTATAAAACTAAAAATATGCTGACCTTATGACCTAGCAATTCTACTCCTAGGTATTTTCCCAATAAAAATGAAAGCATATGATGACAAACGCCTTGTAAATGAGTGTTCATCACAGCTTTATTTATAATACCTAAACAACTAGAAATAGCTTATATGTTCAAAAATAGGAGAATTGAGAAATTAACTGAAATAATATAATAGAATACTACTCAGCAGTGAAAGTAAATAAATTTTGGTACACACAATTTATTAGTTTTCTATTGGTGCCATAAAAAATCATCACAAATTTAGCAGTTTAAAGCAATACAAATTTACTATCATAAGGTACAGAGGTACAGAAAGGGTTTTACTATGGGTTTTACCTTTAAGTAAAACACTTTCACGGTTCAGATCTCTCCTATCTCTTCTTCCATCTTATCTATCTCTTCTACCTTCCTTCCTCTTTCATTTTTAATGGCCCATGTGATTACATTGGACTTATCAGGATAATCCAGAGTAATCTCCCTATAAGCATAACTTCCCTATATTAAAGTCCTTAATTCTGCTTGTAAAGTTTTCTTGCCATATAACATAGCATATTCACAGGTTCTGGGGCTTAGAGCATGGGAATCTTTCTTTTGTCATTATTTTGCCTATCATATCAGTGTTCACTATAATCTTTTTTCAATCCTTTTTTGGTAATATATTGGGAAAAAGGAGAGATGCAATAATATCTACTTTATCTAACAATAGGCTTATAGTGAAGTTCAAGTGAAATAAGTAAACAATAATATAAAGTGGCATTTAAGTAAAATTCATCATCCTATTCTTCTGCTTATTAACCTTTTTTTTAACATAAGGTATTTGTTGAATTAAAAAAAACATTCATTGAATGGATAAAAAGTAAATCTAGGATTTGAATTTTGACTTCTCCAATTTTATCCTTTCCAACTGTCTTTGATTCAATCTATGTCTTAAATATGGTAATCTTTTAGTCCTTGAAAACTACAAATCTCTCAACTATTGGGCAATGCTATTTACTGTGTCTGGAACACACTTCACTTCCTTGGCTTTTCAAATCCTACTCCTTTCTCTCTACCATCCTATTCTTGCAATTCAGAAATTCCTATTTATCTTTCAGATTATCAAACTTTACTTTTGGGTACACTTTCCCTATGTCCCTAAATTAAATTAGGTCCCCTTGCTGTGAACTTCATATTTATTGAATAGATAAATGAGTTATTTATTTTCTCTATTCTCATACTTTATTCTAAATATAATTTTAATTCTTTCTTTTCCACAGTTAATTCTAGAGTCTATGAAGGGAGGAACATTATCTGTCTTGTTTATCACTGTAGGCATAGTGTGTATCACAGGACCTAGCAAATAGTGGGTGTCCAATAAATATTTGTAAAATGAATCAATGAATGAATAAATAAATGAATGAATAAGGAAACTCAGCGTTATCTTAGAACCATTATTAAACTTAGTGACCTTAAACTCCTAGTGTGGTTCTTGGATATTTTCTGATATCCTGTATCAATCTTTCCTATGAGGTACTTGGTTCACATTTTCTGCCTTAGTGAATTTCCCAAATATTCCCTCTGGACCAGAAGTCCTGTGCTTCCTGACTGATTCATTCAGACTATCTCAACTTCTTGCTTGACGAATAGAAGATATCTGTCAAAACTGTCTTGCATAGCAAGATTTCTGGTTCTAGACCTATCTAATCAGCCATGCTGAATTGTCCCACACCTCACTCTCAATCCTCCTAGAATAATCTTAAAAATAACAAACTAAAGCAAGACTTACACAATGCCATCCAGTGATAGATGTCTTTATTAGAGTTCTTTTTTATTTTTAACCTTTTCCCGTAGGCATTTCAACTCCTTCACACTACATCCTATTATATCCTATTATTGTAATTGCCCATTGAGTATATAAAGAAAATTACTGGATTGTCCCTAATAGAAACACAATGAATATGTGTTGGAGACAGATGTAAGCTCTAGCAGTGCAGCTGCAACTCACACAGCACAACACAGGGTGGGGAGATGCCAGAAAGATCCAGTTTTAGGAAATGACTGACAAAACCACAAACAATCATTGCAGGGTAATCATGGCTCAGGGGCTGCTCCACACAATTGTTGGTGTGGCTGCCTGTGAAGATGTGATTATAGGACAGAAGAGTCCATGCAGCTGGACACACAATAGAGTAGAATTCTTTGAAGAAAATTGATGAACCACTGCCAGCTCCTAAGTCTAAGGTAAATGAAAACAGAAAGAATAAGTTTATTTTCTCTTTAGACTCTCATGTAAGCAAACTAACCAGATTTCTATTGCTGATGCTGAAAAAGGGAGTTAGTTTGATGAAAGTTCAGGTCTCTGGTTTCCATGTGTCTTCCAACTCAAATACATTTAGTGAGAAAATGGGGTGTCCCCTACCTGGAAGTCATGAGTAAAAAAATTCCTTAATATCAGTGCACCTGATTCTCTCACCAAACCTCACCAGCTCTAGCTTGAGTTAGGATTACTTTGGAATTTAACTCTAGTCTGTGAATATACTGGGGTTATATACAAAAGGAAGGAGATACTTGACATGGGAAGAGTAGTTGCCTTATAAGTAGTCTCCTACAGCACTTAAGCATTTAAACAATGGTTCCTTATTTTGGAGTCTACAAATTTTGAGAGTATTCTTCTGCAAAGTGTAGTACGTGATACAATTGCATCAGAATTATCAATTATTTCTGAAATATTTAGGTTCAAATTTCTTCTAGACCCAATGAACTCTGGGTTTCAGGATGTAGGGCATGTGACTCTGCATTGTAACAGCACTTTAAAGTGTTTCAAAGACACTCTAAAGTCTGAGAAGCCTTACTGAATGAGGTCCATGGATGGGTTTCAAAGGACTTTCAAAATCCAAAAATTTCGGGTAAAATTTTATGCAATTGCCAAAAAGAAGGACTATAGCTTTCTGAGAATTTCAAAGCATTTGTGGCCCCCAAATGTTTTAAATCATCAGATGATAACATCTGAAGAGGGATCTCGTTCCTGGTGAATTTACGGTTCTTGCCTTGTCACAGAAAGAATTCAGAGATGAGACAGGGAGGTCAAGAAAGTAAAGTGAGGATTTATTTAAGCAAGAATACACTCTCAGAGGGAGAGTGGGTGGCAGGTGGGTAACTGCCCTGGTTTTTTTTTTTTTTTTTTGGCAAGCCAGTTATGAGGGGCATACAAATGAAGGGGCAGAATACTCACTGGGGAGGAAGGGTTTGGGGGTCGTATTGCCTGATTTTCATCCCATCTCCACATTCCTCCAGGGTAAGAGAGATTTTTGTCTTTGTTTAGCATTTATCAGAAGTGCCATGGTATCAGTGCTTGATGGGTACTTCTTATCTGCAAGGCTAATTTCATTGTAATGAGAGCACAATGAGCAACAGATTACATTTGGATACAGGAGATTCCTGCCTTTTCCCACTTTTCTTTGTCTGCCTCCAGGACTCTTATCACCACAAAATATGTGGTTTCCTGTCAGTCTGAAGGTTCCTGCTTTTCTTTGTCTGCTCGTGGAGCCCCACTACAAGATGCATGATTTCTTGCCACCTGGTCCCTGCCCCCTTTTCTCTGATCATGTCTAGCTACCTGCCTGCTGTAACAGTCTGGCTTTTGTTGACTCATACCCGTGCTAACTACAGCCTTACCCTGAAGACAACTGTGAGCCAATTCTCAGACAACCCAGATCTAAAATTGTCAGTAGGTATGAGAGCCACAGTGGAAAATCCTTCATTCCTTGCCTTAATCATTTCCTTCCCTGTTTTTGCCTTCCTACTTTTGGATAGTATCTCAAGTCCATTCTAAGTCTTAACCACCCTGACAAGGTTAGGCAATATACAAGAAGCCCTGCAATATCATCTGTATGCATATAGAATAACTTGCTAACAATAGACATATAATCTTGAGAAACAGTTTTGAACAATCTATACCTCTGTTAAAGTTACAACATTTTCTACCTACTTTCTTTTCCTCCTTCTATGTGAGCTTCTTACTGTATAATAAATATAATTCTTATACCACAAAATCAGTAAACAATAAATGTTCACTGGTTTTATTTTCTTTAAATTAAACCTGGCCTCCAAGCTCCCAAGCCCTCAGACAGGAAGAAATCAAACTTCAGCCATTACTACATTCCTTCAAATATCCAAGACTATGCAAAGGTCCTGGGATATCTTACCCAGAAGGGCAAATTAGGCAAAGGTCCTCCAGCTATTAGGTCAAAGTGATTAGCATTGAGATATCCACTGGCCCAGCCTGCATGGTCAAATTGAGTTCAGTACTTGTGCTTTCTCCATGGCTTGTTTGGGGACAGTAAACTTTTCTGAAGTTGGGAACCCTGATGTCTTAGATCCAGCTTCCTCATATGAATCACATGAAGCTTACAGGTACTTTTACCTCCTATGGTACCCCAAAGCTACAGGCAAACGTTCTTGCAACTTTTATAACTCTAGACCTCTATTTGTCTCCTCTCTAGTTCTGAGAAATTTCTTTTTTTCTTATTTCTTCCCATTAGTTCTTGGCTTGATCTGAATATATGTGTCTCCTTCTCAAAATTCATGTGTTAAAGTCTTAACACCCAAGATGATAGAATTAAGAAGCAAGCACTTTGGGAAATGATGAGGACAGGGCCCTCAAGAATGGGATTAGTACCTTTATAAAAGAGGCCAAGAGAGCTCACTTGTCCTTTTGCCATGTGAACTTACAGCAAATAGATGGCCATCTGTGAAATGGGAATAGGCCTTTACCAGACACTGAATCTACTGGCATTTTGATTATGGACTTCTTAGCCTTCAGTACTGTGGAAAATGTTTCTGTTGTTCATAAGCCACAAATTATGATATTGTGCTGTATCAGCCCAAATGGATTAGGCTTAAAATTTCTTTCCTATTATACAACCCCTCTGTATGTACAGGTGACACTGACCCTGTTGCATTACCCTGTGGGATTTGGACATCATGGAATTCAGTACAAATGCTGACACTCTGGCAACTATCATTGTTGTGAATATTAAAGTCTTATCTCTGGCCCAGGAGTTTCATGTCTTCTACAAGCATCCTTGAAACTATAGAAGTCTAATTTGTTAACAAGTAGGGTATAATCCCAGAGTCTGTACAATTCTTGGCACTCCTGTTCCCTGCCTGCTGGATGGGACCCCTTCACTCAATCCAATAGCAATATTTACTCCAAACAAGTCTGTTTCTGCCATATTCCTTACACACAGTATGGGATCTGCCAACAGGATTAAGGCCAGGTTCCCACAGATCCTTATCTCAAACCTTAATGCTAACTGTTCCCCAATTCTTCTTGTCTTCTTGAGAACTTGATGGTGAGTTTCCAGAATACAATATACGTCAACCAGTTTGTGTTATGAAAAATGTCTCAATCAACATTCAATGTACAAATAGTAATTAATTAATTATATATTTTTTCAGTGTACTTACTAAGTGCCACAGACGTACAGGCTTTATTATAAATTAAACACCTATTTTATTCATCTTTAGAGTGCATTATGATGGGAGGGTTAGAGGGACATTTATTTTCACAAAATATTTTCTAAATTTTAGTTCTACTTTCTATTTTTTTTCCTGTTTGCCTTCAGGCTCTCCTCCTCCTCTCTGCATGTTTTGTGATCTTAATGGGTCATTGATCATAACAGCTCTCTTCCTGCTCATGCACAAAATCCTAACTGCCTTATGAAAGGAGCCATAACTATATTCTATGGCTCAGGGCATTTCCCAGTCTGCAGCCTCTTTTCCACTTCCCAGTTGAAACACTTTAAGTGCAACTCATAAACTTTCACTTCTCAGTCTCTTGGATACACAAATACACATGTGTGTATATACAAACATGCATGCATATTTTTACATACAAAATAGCATATTAATATGCATATATAGTTTAGATAATATTAATAAAATTCATGTACCCAAAACCCATCTTAAAAATAGAATATTATCAATGTACTAAAAATTACCTGTATGACTTTCTCCAACCACACCCCACCCTAGAGTTAATTGCTATTTGGAATCATTGCCTTGTTGTTGTTATTTTACTTCAACTTTATATATACTATTAAACAATATATGGTTTTAGCTTTCATGGTGTAAACTTTACATGAAAGAAATCATATGTATTATTCTGTGACTTTTCTTCCTGCAAAGTTTATGGTAATAATTTTTACTGTTGTTGCATATGTGACTATATTTCATTCATTTTCACTTGAATGTTAGATTCCTGTTCTCTCTCCAGCACCTTTGGACCATTGACTCTATTGCTTTTCCTGCCTGGCTTTGGTCCCAGACAGTGATTCACACATCACTCTCAGCATTGTGCTCTATAATCTGGGCTTTTCCTATCTTCTTCCTCCTAGCTAGCCCAGAAACCCAGGATGTCCTGCACTCAAGACTCATATCCTCTTATGAGGTTCATCAAGGATCTTAGGCATCTATGAAAGCATTATTATTCCTCCATCTCTTTCCCCATCTCCTCTAGAGCAGGAGGAATAAGTCACAATCTAGCCCCACAGTACAACAAAGCCACCCATCAAGGTTTAGCTCCAACACCCTAGTCCAAGTAAGGCAAAAAACAGGTAATAGGAGAACAGACTCAATAAGAAATAAAATTTTAAAAAAAGAAACAAAAAAAAAGCACTAGCCTATAAAGCTTATTTCAAGGATCTAAAATGAATCGTAATATTGAATTTGGATTTAGGGGAGATTGAATTAGATGTGAAAAGACCACATACTCTCATATAAAAAGATACTTCACTCCTCTTATCCCTCTATGGCTCCTCCTAATCTCCTCTCACTCCCTCCTCCTGTTCTTCATATCACATACCATGCACTTAGAAAACATGCTTGTTAGGCATGAGACAATTAGATCCCATAGATCTAAATTATACCAAGTACCCTCATCCTATCCTTTCTCTACTTTTTCTGTTGAGTTTTATAGGATTTGGTCCGAGACAGACTGCAGATTGGTTTTTCATGAAAGCAAATGTTGGTCCGTTTATGTTAGGAAACTGATGGGATAGGAATGTTGAAAGGGAGGGACTGGCATTAGTGAACTGGATAAGAACAAGGCCAACAGAATTTTGGCAGTTTTGCTGAGTTTTGAAAACATATGCAAAACTAGATTAAAATACTCTTCAAACTAGCAAAAACTGGGGCCAGCTTGTCTCTGCTGCAATGTTCAGGCTGGCTGGTACTTCCGACTCTGAATTTCTATTTAAGTGTCAAGTCTGACCTTTACTCAGTTTAATTCAATTCAATTTAATTCTGTAAAATTTATTGAAGCCAACTTTTACCAGGCTACTGTGCACAAAGATCCTAAAGAACATATCATTTAAATCTAAGGCTATTTTTGAACCTTAAGAAAAAATTCTAAAGAAAGAAAACGACAGTTTTCGGGGCTTCTTCTTAGTATGTGGCTTATCCATCTGATTTTTGTCTTCATGACCAGCAATAATGACAGGGTCAGAGAGAAGGGGTAAAGGAAGAAAAGCAGAAGGAAAAGGTATAAGAAAAGGAAAAAAGAGGGAAAGAGAAGAGTAAGAGTTGCAAGGTGCATGAACAACATTGATGAGTATTTTGAGCCCCATCTTTCTCATTTTCTAATGAGAAGCAGCATGATGCAATGCAACACCCATTGAGTAGGAGTTGAACGATCCTTCTTGACTTGCACGAGCAATTTCACCTCTCTGAATTTTAGTTTTCATAGTAGTAAAATGATATGATATGACCTTATATTTCAAAATTGTTCTGAGGTTCAAATTAATGATAATTTTTTATTTTATTTTATTTTTTACCAAAAAACTTCTCACCATTTTATTGACATCATGAAATCTTATATGTAATCTTTTTTTTCTTTTTTTTTAACATCTTTATTGGAGTATAATTGCTTTACAAAGGTGTGTTAGTTTCTGCTTTATAACAAAGTGAATCAGCTATACATATACATATATCCCCATATCTCCTCCCTCTTTCGTCTCCCTCTCATCGTTCCTATCCCACCCCTCTAGGTGGTCACAAACCACCAAGCTGATCTTCCTGTGCTATGCAGCTGCTTCCCACTAGCTATCTATTTTACATATGCTAGTGTATATATGTCAATGCTTCTCTCTCCCTTTGTCCCAGCTTACCCTTCCCTCTCCCCGTGTCCTCAAGTCCATTCTCTAGGTCTGCATCTTTATTCCTCTCCTGCCCCTAGGTTCTTCATACCTTTTTTTTTTTTGGTAAATAAAGGACTTCATAACTTTTTTTTGTGGTAAATAAAGGACTTTTTATTTGGTAAATAAAAAAATAAACTTTTTTGGGGGTAAAGTTATTTTGGTAAATAAATTTTTGGTAAATAAAAGATCACTCATTAATTTGATCTTCAAAATTGTTCTGAAGGCCAAATTAATGAGAGAGTTTTTTAAAGTCCTTTATTTACCAAAAATATAGATTTGAAACTATTTTACAGTCATATCTACATTTTTTTTATTTTAGTGATCCTCTTCCCCAGGAACTCTTCCTCAACAAGCATCGTGAGACCTGGGGAGATAAAAAGAGCATCATTTTACAAAGGACCAAGAGAAGAGTTAGAGTTATATGTCATAAGTTCAGAGTCCACACAATCTGAAGTCATGGTGGCACTGACTTGGTTCGGTGAACTATGGCAAGATGAAACATGTCCAGATCAGAAAAAAACAGGGTAAAGATCATAATTATGTTAAATATTTTTGCAAAATTGCTTTTCTGTAAGCCAGATGTACCTCTACATCTATTGACATGATTGTTGCAGTATCAGTTTAATACCTATGGGTCAGGGAGTTACCTCTATCCTAACCAAATTATTCACATATTATCTGTCAGCAGCATTGTGTTATATGTGTCTTCCATTCCCTGTGCTATACAAAGGTGCCAGACAGGCTGGTGTTGACCCTATCTGAAGACCTGGTCTGTTCCTAGTCAATAAGAAATCTTGACTCCCAAAGCTATTTTGGAGGCCAAAGATTGTACATCTTTGCTCCATTAAGCCCTCCACTTCGGATAGATGAGGTCCTAGGCAGCACTAGGTGGAAGTAAAGAAGATTGGCTGGTATCTTCTCACCATCTCAGAGGGTCCTCACAGGCTGTACATCATATATCTTCTTATTTCTATCAGGTCTTCTTCCCAGCCAGCTGTTATAATCTGGTTTAAAACGGTAATTGATAAAGGTTTAAGGAATTAGATCTCCAAGGGATGCTACTCTTCTAATAGCATATTCTAAAGAATGACAAGTTTTCAAATTCCCAAAAGAAGATACTTAAAACATGGAAATGTAGCCATTCTGAAAATTTTCATTTCTCTTCACCTTTTTGTTTCTTTAGGAGTGAAAGGAGGGTTAGGTAAGTAATTTCTATGGAGTCCCTACAATAAAAATCTGCCTGTATCACCTTTTCTTTAAACTTACCCAAAGTAGAGCTATATTTTTGTTCCAATCTATTCTGGAGTTATAAGTTTCTTACCTAAGATAGACCAGTACTAGGTTTCAACTTGCAGTGCCACTTTATAACATGAATGAATATGTCTTTGGATTTAGATCTGTGTTCAAGCCCTGCCTCTGTTACTTGCTAGCTGTATCATTTTGGGTGAGGTCTCTAAATATTTACAATTATGAGAGGAAGTATTGCACAGTGATTAAAACTGTGGTCTCTAAAATTAGAAAATTTGAAGTCAATTACATTTGTATTCAAGTACCACGTCCAGCACTTTGTAGCCCTCTGGGAGCCACTTAACCTCCCAAAGACTCAGTTTCCTCATTCATAACGTGAGGAAAATATTGTCATAAGTAATTATGACTTGGGTCACTGTGTGGATTGAATGGATATAAAGTTCTTCCACATAGTATGCTCTCCATCATGTTAACTGCTATTTTATTAGCTATTATTATATTCTTCTCCATCTGAAAAAAATGATAGATGAAAAAATTAGGGTATTTTGAGAACATATAAATAATTATATAAATACTAAGGTTTTTTGTATTGCTTTGTTTTTGCTATATTCAGCACATAATAATATTTCAGTAGATGGTTATTGAGTTTATAACACTTGTGAATGTCACATTTTGAACTTTAACAAGTACTGTTTCTCATGGTCTCTGTCTCCTCTTTAATATTATTCCACCTCCCCTTTTTCTCCCTTTGCCTCTTCTGTTTATGCAATAAGAATCGTATTTTCTTGTGAGACCATGGTCTTAGTTGCTCTCACTCTTTTACTTTTCAAACACATTTGTAGCTGTTTTCATGTACAAGATTGGTTCCTGACTACAGTTAAATCATATCCTCTCTTCCTCTATACTCTTTTTTTTTTAGGTGGGATTTATCACTCTTAGGTTTTTCTGGAGAGCTCGTCAAATGCATTTACTATTAGATTCATCACACTTGCTTAGCTGAGACAGAGAGATTCAGAAGCTACAGTGGTGGTCAAGTTGCTCCAAGACTTTGGACAATCACAGCCTTTAATGAGGTGGTTAATTTCTACACACAGAGAAATGAATCAAAAGTCAGGATAGTTGTTTCCATTAAAATCAGTTCAATAGAGAATCCTCAGCTAACCATTAAAAGTAAACTATTGTCTGTGTATATTCAAGATGGGTCATTTCATGGTAATAAAATCTTAACCCACTGATTTGTAGACACACAAAAAAAGTTGTTTCAAGTTGAAATAACTTTTGTTAAAAATATTTTTCTATAGCAAGAGATGTGAGGATTATTTCAAAGACCTGTGTCTATAACTCTCCAGTGTCCAAGCTATTTGCCTATGTACAAAGTTCTTACTCAGACAATGCCTCAAGTTGCTGGCTAAGCATTTTATAAATTCTCTAGGAGCCTCTGCATACCAGGTTTTTTTTTTAAGACATGTCCTTGAGGTTTGACTTAATCAATTGCTCCAGTAATCTGGTTCTCCCTCACCTGCCAACTGAATATAAAGATTGTTGTAGAAATGTCACTGGTGAATTCTAACATAAAAATGGAGTTTCCAGGCCAAATGTTCAATAACTAAAAATGCCCAAATCATGATAAGGTGGAAACACAGGTGAGATCCAGGATCTTGCTGAAAGTGTCTGGTATAAAGAAAATGAAAAAACATGCTTCAATTGTTAACTAAATTGAAAAAGGTCAAGTTCCAGTGTCAAATGTTGGATGTCAAGTGAAAACTCTTAGTTGGGAAAGTACCAACCCTATTCCCTAACTAATGACACATAACTCATTCTTTTAAAACAAGAAACAAAGACTGAGGAATAAGATATTACCACTCCCAGTTGCCCTCAATAACCTAGTAGGCATTGAAGTAATTTATTGATTGGAGGACTTTATTAGGTGCTCCAGTCAGTAATAATTTGGCTGGGATTTTTATATATGAGAGACTTAAAAATGGAGGAGAAAGATGTGGCTGATAGAAAGTATAAAATAATATTTATAAATATTTTAAGACTGAGAAAATATCATTATTCCATATTTTTAGAATGGAGTAGGGCTGAGGAAGATTATGATAATTGATAACCTTCCAAGATTTCCCTCCTTGCTGCCATCTCTGGTGAACTCATGTCTACTTCTAGCTCACAGCTACCATGAGTGTGATCCTCCACTGTGAAGCTCAGTTAAGAAGATTCCTCTCACAGGACAGTTAGATCCCACCCAAAGAGGAAACTTCTTTTTTTAATTTATTATCTTTGCAATGTATTTAATACATATGAATCCATTTATTTCAACATTTATCAAGTGTCTGCTTTGTGTCATGCACTTTCTAGAAGGTGGTGTTATAAAGATAAATCAAATATGGCTTCTCTCCTTAGGTAGCTTGTAGTTTAGTGAGACAGCCATGTAAGCAAATATCCCCCTATAATTGAATAAGGGCAGTGACAGAGTTACACACATTGGCATTGAGAAATCTGGCAAATTGGGTGCCCATTGAAAGAAAAAGTAAAGAAAAATCTAATTAAAACGTATATATGTAAATACCTTTTAATGTAAATAGTACCTTTTTTTCCCAAATTAGGAAGATGCTTCAGAGGACTACAAATCATATAACACTAATTTTCTATTACAAATGTTACAGATGTGTTTAACTTATCAAGAAAAAATTTCCTTCAGATTGTGAGGCAAGAGAAGTGAGTTCTCATTTAACCCTTGTCATTTATTCATCTTCTCTGTTATTTATTATTTAACATCTAGTATGTGTCAGGGACAAGACTAGGTCTCTTAATTGTTTTATAATTGATGTTAGAAAAGTCATTTGAAGACAATCTGAACCTTCACGTCTGCAAATTGAGCATTATATATATTTTTTTCTTTTAGGTTATTATAAAGATTAAGGGTCATAGAGTACATGTAGAAAATCTATACATTTGTATGACAGTAACTTGGAAAATTATATATACAAAAGCAAAATGCAGAAATGTCCCCTAATTTTCTTTAATTCATGAGTCTTTTATCTATCTACTCCTGTTACTTTAAAGATTCATGATACCTACTGATTCTTAATTATTTATTCCAGACTTTACATAAAGCCATACAAGAAATTTCCAGATTTCCTCTTTGAATATAAAAAAATGTAATCAACATCTTAACAACAAGAAAAAGTCAGATAAACTACAAAATCTTAACTTTTCTTGAACACATGAGAGAGCTGAGGTCACGGGACAATCAGTTGCTTGAAACTGAAGGGGAAACAGATGCCTCCAAGGAGAGATAGGACCGAAGCACTGATAGAGCACAGGTGAAAGAGACCTTAGACACCACATGAGCTGCTAAGAAGAATTCAACCTAATTTTTTTAACCAATTGCTGACAGTCATGTGTGGGCTTGAGTGAGAGTATAAACATCCTGGCTGCCAAAATACAAGAAGAGTTTTCATCACTCACATGGTCTTCTCCATGGACCTCACTGGGTGCTCACAAGGAAGATTGGGGCAAGGTGAGAGCCCTGAGAAAATCTTCCTCATGGTACAGTTGGAAGGTGGGGCACAGAAAAAGCCACAGGAAAGGATTTCTACCCAGAGCCTTTCCCCTGGAGGAAAAACAGCAAATTATCATGGGAACAGAACATTTGAAACCCCCTGTTGCTAGGGAAAGGAAGGATCATTGAGAAAGACCAGAAAGATGAGGAAGAAAAAGACACCAAGAAGAGGAAGATGGTGCCTATCTGAAATTGAGGTTGAACCAGGACAGAAGAGAATGACTCAAATCCCTCAGGTACACATGAGTAAGATTTATCAGTAGGCTACCAAAGGGAGAAGCAAGAGCATAGAGAGAGAATTCTTTCTAAGTGAAGGCTCAGAGGGAAAGCTTAAAACAGAGAGTAGAACAGGAAACATGAGAAAAATCCTCCAACAATAAAGCTCCCTCACCCAACTCCCACGGAGCACAAACCAAGTTAGAGGAATTTGAACATGGTGGTATATTCAAGGTAACAATATCAACAACAAAACCCAGCTCAGATCAATGACTGATTAGACTGACTCAATTCCCTATATTAAATGTCTGGCATAAAGAGATGTGTGCTTATTTCCAGAAATAAATACAATTTAACTCAGTTTCTACAGAGATGTTTGGCTTTCAACCAAAAATTATGAGCAAGAAAAATAAGCAAGGTAAACAAGAAAAAAACAACACATTTCTAAGACATATAGCAATCACTAGAAAAATATATGGTTATGACCAATATGTTGAAACTATCAGACAGGAAACTTAAAATAACTATGTTTAATATATTAAAGGATCTAGTAAAAAAGTGAAGAGCATACATAGACAGATTTTCACAAGAGAATGAATATTATGAGACAAAATCCAAATGACAATGTAACAAATGAGAAAAAGATATGGTAACATATATAAAGAATGACTTTAGCAGGGTCAGAAGTGAACCTGAATTTCAATAGATGAAATATAAAAAATAAAATCATAAAAACATGATTTTGATAAATAAAATACTGAAATACAAAGTTGAAGCAGGAGATGAAAACATAATAGAACATCTAAGACCTATGGGATAATATCAAACAGTTTAATATATATTTAATGTAAATCCTAGAAGAAGAGGAAATTAAAAATGAGGCAAAAATTTTTTTCAGAGGATAAAGGCCAAGAATTTTCCAAAACTGATGAAAAACATCCAAACACAGATCCAACAACCTCAGAGAACACCAACAAGATAAACACATACACATGTCAACATATTATATTCAAAATTATTAAAAAACACAAATTAAAAGAAAAGTTTGAAGACAGCCAGACCCCTCCCCCCCCCCCAAAAAAAAGAAAACATCATATAGAAAGGAACAAAGAAAAGAATTACAGGAAATATCTCTTCAGAACCTATGCAATCTAGAAAAGAATATAATGACATTTTTAAAGGGCTGAAAGAGAAACACTGTCAACTAAGAATTCTATACTCAGTACAAATGTCTTCCAAAAGCAGAGAAGAAATAAAAACATTTTTGTAAAACAAAAACTTAGAAAATCTATTACTAATAGGTCTGCACTACAAGAAATTTTGATGTTTTTCAGGCAAAAGGAGTACAATACAAAAGAGGAACTTGAAACTCTACAAAGAATTGAAGAATGCTAGAAATAGTCTGAATGAAGGTAAATAAAATATTCATTAGTAAAACTAATGAAATGGTCTTTAAAATGATCAGTATAATTGATAAACCTCTACACAGAAGAACTGTGAAAAGGGAGATAAGACATAAATTACAATTGTTAACATAGAAGAGGTTACATCACTACTTATGATTGTCAAGACAGAAACAAAACCATTTCTGATTCTCCCCAGTATAATTAGATTACTACCTGAAACCTGGGTACTTTAGCAAATTCTAAAGGTAGATGTGATGCATACTAAAGTTGGGAACAACTTTCATCTAACAAATAAGACAACTGAGAATGAAGGAGACAAGGAAATGATTTGCTAAGGTCACATGGATAGTTTTTAGCAATACAGGAACATGAACCTGGAAAACCTAATATCTATTTCAGTGTGTTTCCACATAAATTTATTTTTTTCTCTTTAAAAATAAAACAATTAGTTCACCTCTTGGATGATATATTTGAATATTCCCCTATTGATTGAAAGGACAATTGAAAATATTGAAATTTACTACATAGTATAAGATCAGTCATATAATGCCAACTGATTCCAATTCAATTCAACAGCCATTTATTGAGTACCTGCTATGATGCAATTCTTCAAAGAATGAAAGCATGGTATATGATCACTTCTCAGCTGGTGGAATCTTTTTTACCTTTGAATACATATAAAATTTAATATTTTCTCTCTCTTTACTTACTCTTTTATTATTATTATTATTATTTTAACAGTTAACATGTATGAAATTCTACCAAATGAAAATCCCTACTATGGGATATGCTAGTTACATTATAGGAACTACTTTGTTTGATCCTCCCTCACAGCATCCCTATGAAGCACTATTATTATTGTCCCCACTTTGTAAATGAGGAAAGAGATTTTTAAAAGTTAAGCAAATTGTTGAAGATCACACAGCTAGTAAGTGGTAGAACAAAGGCATAAACCCCAATCAGTCTGATTCCAGAGGGCTTTAGTCTAAATAACTATGCTATAATATCTAACTTTACCCTGTTATTAGTCTATAAATGCCTAACATGTGAAACATATCTAATTATTTTATGTCTTCTATAGCTCTTAGGAGTCTTTTACCAATAGTAAATGCTCAGTTTTTATAATTAGATAGAACTTCATGAAAGGGGTTACAGTTTATTAGAAATTTAGGAGGTTTTCAACAATATGTAGACTTGGAAAGGACTCGGGAAAGCATTAAAGAGAAAAGAAAAGGGAAAAAAGATTTCCAGAATGGTGGTGTTGCTCAGGGAAACCTCTCCCTGAAGAGGAAACTATTAAACTGGTCAAATTAGCAAAGACAATCAATCAAAGTGGAATAATCTTGGAATTGATCAAAGGGTTTACAACAAATTGAGAATCTTTTATTCCAAAAAAAAAAAAAAACTATGGAAACTTGTAAGAGCAATGGGAGGATATTTCATTACATCTAAGCTTCATAGAAGAAATATTTTAGAAGGTTTAGCAGCTGAGTAGCATTTCCCATCTCTCTCAGCTCCCCTGGTTGGGAAAGTTAATTTGGGTGCTTTGGGCAGCCAATGAACATCAGTAGATCTCATTTTCTATAGTTCTATGCTGTAGAAGCCCTATGTCAGGAAGCTGAAGAGCACCCAAGTTGCATTCATTTCCTGACCCCAAACTCATATTATATAGGGAGGATCTGAGCATGGCAGGTAGTAAAGGAAGAAGTTCCTCTTTCCTGCATACTCTGTGCTGTCAAAGAGCTGCTCAATGGCTCAGCAGCTGGTTGGCAATTCCCATCTCCCTGATCATTCTAGGCTAGAAGACCTATTGTAGTTAGATGTGGCAGCTGCTAAACATCAGGAAATTCCACCTTCTCTGGCCTATGCTATGGAAAATCTATACTAGGAGTTGGCTGTAGCATGGTGGCAGCACCAGTAGCCCAAAACACACACACATACACACACACACACAGCTCCTACTATAGGGAGGATCCAAGTGAAGGCGTCAATAAGGAGTTCCCCACCAACTCTTCCCCATCTCCTTCTCCATAGTGCAGTGGTTTTCTCCATGGGAACATCAGAGCAAGCCTCAAAGTCTATCCCTGCCATGGGACAAGACTTCGATTGCAACTGACTGCAGAAAAAATTTTTTGCTCCAGGTCATTGTTGAAAATAACAGAACTGGTTAGTGCACCACAGCTAGCTGGGAGGGAGTCTGGGAAAAAGTCTGAACCTGCCGAAGAGGCAAGAGACTTTTTCTTCCCTCTTTGTTTCCTGGTGCGTGAGGAGAGGGGATTAAGAACGCTGCTTAAAGGAGCTCCAGAGACGGGTGCGAGCCGCGACTAAAAGCGCAGACCCCAGAGGTAGGCGTGGAACACTGGGGCTGCTGCTGCCGCCGCCCAGAGGCCTGTGTGCGAGTGCAGGTCACGGTCCATGCCACCTGTCCGGGGAGCCTGTGCAGCCCATCACTGCCGGGGTCCCGGGATCCAGGGACAGCTTCCCCAGGAGAGCGCATGGCACGCCTCGGGCTGGTGCAATGTCATGCTGGCCTCTGCTGCCGCAGGCTCGCCCCGTACTCCGTACCCCTCCTTCCCCCCGGCCTGAGTGAGCCAGAGTCCCCAAAGCGGCTGCTCCTTTAACTCCTTCCTGTCTGAGCAAAGAACAGACGCCCTCCGGCGACCTACAGGCAGAGGGGGGGCCAAATCCAAAGCTGAGCCCCGGGAGATGTGAGAATAAAGAAGAGAAAGGGAAATCTCTCCCAGCAGCCTCAGAAGCAGCGGATTAAAGCTCCACAATAAAATTGATGTACCCTGCATCTGTGGAATATATGAATAGACAATGAATCACCCCAAATTGAGGAGGTAGACTTTGAGAACAAGATTTATGATTTTTTCCCCTTTTCCTCTTTTTACAATGAATTATCCCAAAAGGAGGGGTGGACTTTAAGAGCAAGATTTATGATTTTTTCCCCTTTTCCTCTTTTTGTGAATGTGTATGTGTATGCTTCTGGGTGAGATTTTGTCTGTATAGCTTTGCTTCCACCATTTGTCCCAGGGCTCTATCTGTCCATTTTTTTTTAATAATTATTATTTTTAATAATGCTATTATATTTTAAATATTTTATTCTATTTTATTTTATATTCTCTCTTTCTCTTTTTCCTACCTTCCATCCTTCCTCCCTCCCTCCCTCCCTCCTTTCTTTCCTTCTTTCTTTCTTTCTATTTCTACTATTTCTTCTTTCTACTTTTTCTCCCTTTTATTGTGAGTCGGGTGGATGAAAGGCTCTTGGTGTTGCAGCCAGGAGTAAGTGCTGTGCCTCTGAGGTGGGAGAGCCAACTTCAGGACACTGGTCCACAAGAGACCTCCCAGCTCCTCATAATATCAAATGGCGAAAATCTCCCAGAGATCTCCATTTCAACACCAGCAACCAGCTAAACTCAACGACCAGCAAGCTACAGTGCTGGACACCCTATGCCAAACAACTAGCAAGTCAGGAACACAAACCCACCCATTAGCAGAGAGGCTGCCTAAAAACATAATAAGGCCACAGATACCCCAAAACACACCATCAGACATGGACCTGTCCACCAGAAAGACAAGATCGAGCCTCATGCACCAGAACACAGGCACCAGTCCCATTTAACAGGAAGCCTACACCATCCACTGAAACAAACTTAGCCACTGGGGACAGACACCAAAAACAATGGGAACTACGAACCTGCAGCCTGCAAAAAGGAGACCCCAAACACAGTAAGATAAGCAAAATGAGAAGACAGAAAAACACACAGCAGGTGAAGGAGCAAGATAAAAACCCACCAGACCTAACAAATGAAGAGGAAATAGGCAGTCTACCTGAAAAAGAATTCAGAATAATGATAGTAAAGATGATCCAAAATCTTGGAAATAGAATAGGCAAAATGCAAGAAACAGTTAACAAGGACCTAGAAGAACGAAAGATGAATCAAGCAATGATTAGAAATACAATAAATGAAATTAAAAATAGTCTACATGGGATCAATAGCAGAATAACTGAGGCAGAAGAATGCATAAGTGACGTGGAAGATAAAATAGTGGAAATAACTGCTGCAGAGAAGAAGAAAAAAAAGAATGAAAAGAACTGATGCCAGTCTCAGAGACTTCTGGGACAATATTAAATGCACCAACAATCAAATTATAGGGGTTCTAGAAGAAGAAGAGAAAAAGGAAGGGACTGAGAAAATATTTGAAGAGATTATACTTGAAAACTTCCCTAATATGGGAAAGGAAATAGTTAAACAAGTCCAGGAGGCACAGAGAGAGTCCCATACAGAATAAATCCAAGGAGAAATACGCCAAGACACATATTAATCAAACTGTCAAAAATTAAACAAAAAGAAATCATATTAAAAGCAGCAAGGGAAAAACAACAAATAACACACAAGGGAATCCCCATCAGGTTAACAGCTGATCTCTCAGCAGAAACTCTAAAAGACAGAAGGGAGTGGCAGGACATTGAAAATTGATAAACCATTAGCCAGACTCATCAAGAAAAAAAAGGAGAAGACTCACATCAATAGAAGTAGAAAAGAAAAAGGAGAAGTAACAACTGACACTGCAGAAATACAAAATGTCATGAAAGATTACTACAAGCAACACTATGCCAATAAAATGGACAACCTGGAAGAAATGGACAAATTCTTAGAAATGCACAACCTGCCAAGACTGAATCAGGAAGAAATAGAAAATATGAATAGACCAGTCACAAGCACTGAAATAGAAACTGTGATAAAAAATCTTCCAACAAACAAAAGCCCAGGACCAGATGGCTTCACAGGCAAATTCTATCAAACATATAGAGAAGAGCTAACACCTATCCTTCTCAAACTCTTCCAAAATATAGCAGAGGGAGGAACACTCCCAAACTCATTCTACGAGGCCACCATCACCTTGATACCAAAACCAGGCAAGGATGTCACAAAGAAAGAAAACTACAGGCCAATATCACTGATGAACATAGATGCAAAAATCCTCAACAAAATACAAGCAAACAGAAGCCAACAGCACATTAAAAGGATCATACACCATGATCAAGTGGGGTTTATTCCAGGAATGCAAGGATTCTTCAATATACACAAATCAATCAATGTGATACACCATATTAACAAATTTAAGAAGAAAAACCATATGATCATCTCAATAGATACAGAGAAAGCTTTCGACAAAATTCAACACCCATTTATGATAAAAACCCTGCAGAAAGTAAGCATAGAGGGAACTTTCCTCAACATAATAAAGGCCATATATGACAAACCCACAGCCAACATCATCCTCAATGGTGAAAAACTGAAACCATTTCCAATAAGATCAGGAACAAGACAAGGCTGCCCCCTCTGACCACTCTTATTCAACTTAGTTTTGGAAGTTTTAGCCACAGCAATCAGAGAAGAAAAAGAAATAAAAGGAATCCAAATTGGAAAAGAAGAAATAAAACTGTACCTGTTTGCAGATGACACGATACCATACATAGAGAATCCTAAAGATGTTACCAGAAAACTACTAGAGCTAATCAATGAATTCGGTAAAGTAGCAGGATACAAAATTAATGCACAGAAATCTCTGGCATTCCTGTACACTAATGATGAAAAATCTGAAAGTGAAATCAAGACAACACTCCCATTTACCATTGCAACAAGAAGAATAAAATATCTAGGAATAAACCTACCTAAGGAGACAAAAGACCTGTATGCAGAATATTATAAGACACTGTTGAACGAAATTAAAGATGATACAAATAGATGGAGAGACATACCATGTTCCTGGATTGGAAGAATCAATATTGTGAAAATGACTCTACTACCCAAAGCAATCTACAGATTCAATGCAATCCCTATCAAACTACCACTGGCATTTTTCACAGAACTAGAATAAAAAATTTCAAATTTTGTTTGGAAAAACAAAAGACCCCGAATAGCCAAAGCAATCTTGAGAATGAAAAACGGAGCTGGACGAGTCATGCTCCCTGACTTCAGACTATACTACAAAGCTACAGTAATCAAGACAGTGTGGTACTGGCACAAAAACAGAAAGATAGATCAATGGAACAGGATAGAAAGCCCAGAGATAAACCCATGGACATATGGTCACCTTATCTTTGACAAAGGAGGCAGGAAGTTACAGTGGAGAAAGGACAGCCTCTTCAATAAGTGGTGCTGGGAAAACTGGACAGGGACATGTAAAAGTATGAGATTAGATCACTCCCTAACACCATACACAAAAATAAGCTCAAAATGGATTAAAGACCTAAATGTAAGGCCAGAAACTATCAAACTCTTAGAGGAAAATATAGGCAGAACACTCTATGACATAAATCACAGCAACATCCTTTTTGACCCACCTCCTAGAGAAATGGAAATAAAGACAAAAATAAACACATGGGACCTAATGAAACTTCAAAGCTTTTGCACAGCAAAGGAAACCATAAAGAAGACCAAAAGACAACCCTCAGAATGGGAGAAAATATTTGCAAATGAAGCAACTGACAAAGGATTAATCTCCAAAATTTATAAACAGCTCATGCAGCTCAATAGCAAAAAAACAGACAACCCAATCCAAAAATGTGCAGAAGACCTAAATAGACATTTTACCAAAGAAGATATACAGACTGCCAACAAACACATGAATGAATGCTCAACATCATTAATCATTAGAGAAATGCAAATCAAAACTACAGTGAGTTATCATGTCACACCAGTCAGAATGGCCATCATCCAAAAATCTAGAAACAGTAAATGCTGGAGAGGGTGTGGAGAAAAGGGAACACTCTTGCTCTGCTGGTTGGAATGTGAATTGGTACAGCCACTATGGAGAACAGTATGGAGGTTCCTTAAAAACTATAAATAGAACTACCATATGACCCAGCAATCCCACTACTAGGCATATACCCTGAGAAAACCAAAATTCAAAAAGAGACATGTACCAAAATGTTCATTGCAGCTCTATTCACAATAGCCCAGAGATGGAAACAACCTAAGTCTCCATCATCAGATGAATGGATAAAGAAGATGTGGCATATATATACAATGGAATATTACTCAGCCATAAAAAGAAGCGAAACTGAGCTATTTGCAATGAGGTGGATAGACCTAGGGTCTGTCATACAGAGTGAAGTAAGTCAGAAAGAGAAAGACAAATACCGTATGCTAACACATATATATGGAATCTAAGAAAAAAAATGTCATGAAGAATCTAGGGGTAAAACAGGAATAAAGACACAGACCTACTTGAGAATGGACTTGAGGATATGGGGAAGGGGAAGGGTAAGCTGTGACAAAGTGAGAGAGAGGCATGGACATATATACACTATCAAACATAAGGTAGATAGCTAGTGGGAAGCAGCTGCATAGCACAGGGAGATCAGCTTGGTGCTTTGTGACCGCCTGGAGGGGTGGGATCGGGAGGGTGGGAGGGAGGGAGATGCAAGAGGGAAGGGATATGGGAACATATGTATATGTATAACTGATTCACTTTGTTATAAAGCAGAAACTAGTAATAAAAAAAAGAAAAAAATAACAGAACTATCAGTTAGCCATTAATGGAGGCTAACAGCTGAGGGTGAATGTAATAAAAGAGCAACGACTTTTTAATAGGGATATTAGAGAAAGAGAAAATCAAAGAGAGCACAGCTGAAGCCACAGTCATTTTTGCTGGTCAGGAATATTTTACTTATGCCCAAGGCTGCAAACTCTGAGGACAAGCATTAGATTTTGCAAATTGCAAATTGCAGGGGAAATAGATGTCACTGAACTAGTCTGACTGAGTCACAGAAATAATTAGTCAATTAAAAAAAGAAAAGAAATCAAGCATACAAAAACACAATCCCCACAGAAAGAAGAATCAGTGTCCAGAGTTGTAACAATATACATAAAATGTCCACTTTTCAACAACAACAAAAATACATTAAAAAAACAAACAAACAAACAGGAAAGTATGATCTATTCATAGGAAAGACAAACAAACAGGCAATAAAAACTGCCACTGAGTGGATGACAAGTTGTACACAGCAGACAGTACTTCAATAGAGCTATTATAAATATGTTCAAAGATGTAAAGGAAATAATCTTTAAAAAATTAAAGGAAGAGTTGGTGGCAATAACTCATAGCAAATATGAATAAAGAAATGGAAATTATTAAAAAGAAACAAATAGAAATTCTTAAATTGAAAAGTACAATAACTAAAATAAAAATTGTCCTAAAGGACTCAACAGTAGGTTTGAGCTGGCAGAAGAAAAAGTTTGTGAACTTGAAGATAGATTGATAGGGATTATGAAATCCACATAACATAGGAAAAAAAGAGTAAAGAAAATGAAGAAAACCTCAGAGAAATGCAAGGCATAATAAAGTGCATCAACATAAGCATAATGGAAGAATCAGAAAAAAAGAAATAAAGATGTAGAAAAAAATATTTGAGTAAATAATGATGAAAACGTCCCATTGATGACAACATTAGTCTACACATCCAAGAAGCACAAAAACCTCCAATTATGCTACCAAAAAAGGATCCATACCCAGACACATTATATTCACCACATGTGAAGACAAAGACAAAAAAGGAGGCAGAGAAAAATAACCCACTACATACAAGGAACTCTAATGAGGTTAACAACTGATTTTCACTAGAAACAATGGAGACCAGAAGGCAATTAAGAGACATATTTAAATTGCTAAATGAAAGAGTGTCAACCAGGATATCTACATTCAGTAAAAACATTTTTAAAAAATGAAGGGAAAATTTCCCAGGTAAAAACAGAAATTGTGTTGCTGGTAGAATTACATTGTGATACGTGCTAAAGGAAATTATTCAGTTTGAAATCAAGCACCATCAGAAAATAAGTTTAATGTGCACATAAAAATCAAGAACACTGGAAGAGGTAATTATGTACATAATTATGAATGACAGTATAAAAATAATTCTCATTTTTTCTTTTGCTTTATTTAAGGTGTAAATGCATAAAACAAGATGCATAGAATTGTATTTTGGGGACTGTAACATATAGAAACACAAAGTATTTGGAAAAAGAGCACAAAGGAGATAGATGGGAACAAAACTGTGTTGAAGTAATGAAAGGATAATAGATGGTAACTCAAATCCAAAGTAAGGAATGAAGAGAACAAGAAGTAGTAAGTACAAAGGTTAATAGAACACTCTATAAAAATATACTTTCTTGCCTTTCTACTCTCAGCTTCTTTAAAAGAAATAAAAATACAGTGGTAATCATTACAACATATGTTTGGGTTAGTAACATATACAGACGTAACATGTAATAATAATAGCACAGAAAAAGAGAGAATGGAGATATATGAGTAAAATTTCTATACACACTAAAATTAAATTTATATAAATCTGTAGTAGATTTTGATAACTTAAGATATATATTGTAAACTCTAGAGCAACAATTTAAAAATGTTAGAAAATTTTATAATTATTAACTGAATTAAAATGTTACACTAGAAAATATCTAATGAATGCCAAAGGAAGCAGTAAGATAACAAGAAATAAAAAAATATATGAGACATATAGCAAAGTGGCAGATGTAAATCTAACTGTATGAATACTAAACTTTTAACAATCCAATCATTAGTCAGATTGTCAGATTTGATAAAGAAAACAAGATCCAACATTATACTATTTACAGGAGTCATGTTTTAGACTTGAAGATACAAATTGTTTGAAAGTAAAAGGATGGAAAAGCTCTACCACATATATAGCACCCTTAAGAGACCTGAAATATCTATACTAATATTACACACAATAGACTTTAAAGTAAAAATATTGCTAGAGATAAAGAAGAATATTTTATAATGATAAAAGACTTTATTCACTGGGTAGTTTTAATAATTATAAATATATATGTACCTAAACAACAGAAATCCAGAATATATGAAGAAACCTTGATAGAATTGAAAGGAGAAAAAGACAATTCAACCATAATAGTTGGAGACACCAGTACCTCACTTTCAGTAGTGGAAAGAATAGTATGCAGAATATAAACAGAAAACAGAAGACTTGAACTATACTATAAATTAATTAGACTTAACAAATATCTCTAGTACACTCCAGTCAATAACAGTAGAATATACATTCTTCCAAAGCACACATTGAGTATTCTCCATACCATATGTTTGGTCATAAAAGAACCTCAATAAATTTAAAAAGATTGAAATCATACAAAGAATGTGCTCTGATTGCTACAGAAAAATATTAGAAAATAATGGCAGGTGAAATTTTGGGAAATTCGGGCTTCCCTGGTGGCGCAGTGGTAGAGAATCTGCGTGCTAATGTAGGGGACATGTGTTCGAGCCCTGGTCGGGGAAGATCCCACATGCCATGGAGCAACTTGGCCCGTGAGCCACAACTACTGAGCCTGCGCGTCTGGAGCCTGTGCTCCGCAACAAGAGAGGCCGCGATAGTGAGAGACCCATGTGCCGTGATGAAGAGTGGCCCCTGCTTGCCACAACTAGAGAAAGCCCTTACACAGAAACGAAGACCCAACACAGCCAAAAATAAATAAAATTAAAAAAAATAAAAAAATAAAAAAATAAAATTGGGGAAATTCACAAACAACATAGTCCTAAATAACTAAAGGATCAAAAAAGAAATCACAAAGGGAATTAGAAAATACTGAGACAAATGAACATAAAAACACAAGTGTCTCCTAAAAACAAGACATTCTCCTACATAACTGTAATATCATAAAAAAAAAAAGAAAAAAAAATCCAGGTAGAAAAAGAAAACTTAAAACTATTTCAGTTTGCATATGACATGATCTAGTATATAGAATATTCTAAGGAATCATTAAAATTATTAGAAATAATAAATGAGTTAACATGGTTTCAGGATTCAAGATCAATGCATAAAAATATATTCTTTATTTCTATTCTTTAGAAATGAGTAGACAGCAAAATCCCACCCTTCTCCATTAGCCATGATAGATAAAGAAGAATAATGTCCATGAAAGCACTTTGACTGAAGAAAGAATTATAACCAACTTACATAGAATGAAAAAGTTTTAAAAACTAAAGCTCCAACTCTGCTCATTTCCCTGATTCTCAAAGATAGGTGGTAATTTTCAGTAGGGTCAGTTTTAACAAGCTAAAGAAAACAAAGAGGAAAGCGCTTTGGGCAAATAGGGGAATATTCCAGGCAGCTTTTAGTATAGAAATATTTCTTTTCCCCACATGAAGATAGAGAGTTCTAAAGAGTCCCTGTCATTGCAACAACATTCTCATGGCACAAAGAAAGCTGTGTAGAGCTGGGCAATAGCAATTTGAAACAGAAATGGAGAATGTGTGATCCATGGAAATGCTATTGATGAGTTCCATGTAGTCAGGTCAGATGGTCTATAAGGACAGAATATGGAGTGATTGCTGATGAAGAAACTAAATATTTATCATACTTAACATATCTGAAGTAGAAAGTGACCTGCCCAAAATTGATGACTCTAGGTGACACTAACAACCAGTGTGACCAAAGAAGGTAAAAGCAGAATCTGTGCAGAGACATTACACCAAACACTATGGCTGAGTACTTGACCAAAGCCTAGTGCAAAGACCTTGGGTATTAAACACTAGAACCTCGTGACATTTGTCTATGTATATTATTGTCTTTTTTTTTCTTTTTTTTAAATTAGTTTCTGCTTTATAACCAAGTGAACTAGTCATACATATACATCTGTTCCCACATATCTTCCCTCTTGCATCTCCCTCCCTCCCACCCTCCCTATCCCACCCCTCCAGGCAGTCACAAAGCACCGAGCTGATCTCCCTGTGCTATGCGGCTGCTTCCCACTATATATCTACCTTACGTTTGGTACTGTATATATGTCCATGCCTGTCTTTCGCTTTGTCACAGCTTACCCTTCCCCCTCCCCATATCCTCAAGTCCATTC
Source organism: Hyperoodon ampullatus (assembly GCF_949752795.1). Taxonomy (NCBI): domain Eukaryota; kingdom Metazoa; phylum Chordata; class Mammalia; order Artiodactyla; family Ziphiidae; genus Hyperoodon; species Hyperoodon ampullatus. The sequence goes on along the minus strand of NC_136915.1, from coordinate 121,351,362 downwards.
TCAAGTAGGTCTGTGTCTTTAATCCTGTTTTACCCCTAGGTTCTTCATGACATTTTTTTCTTAAATTCCATATATATGTGTTAGCATACGGTATTTGTCTTTCTCTTTCTGACTTACTTCACTCTGTACGACAGACTTTAGGTCTATCCACCTCATTACAAATAGTTCAGTTTCATTTCTTTTTATGGCTGAGTAATATTCCATTGTATATATGTGCCACATCTTCTTTATCCATTCATCCAATGATGGACACTTAGGTTGTTTCCATCTCTGGGCTAATGTGAATAGAGCTGCAATGAACATTTTGGTACATGTCTCTTTTTGAATTATGGTTTTCTCAGGGTATATGCCTAGTAGTAGGATTGCTGGGTCATATGGTAGTTCTATTTTTAGTTTTTTTTTTTTTTTTTTTTTTTTTGCGGTACGCGGGCCTCTCACAGTTGTGGCCTCTCCCGTTGCGGAGCACAGGCTCCGGACGCACAGGCTCAGCGGCCATGGCTCATGGGCCTAGCCGCTCTGCGGCATATGGGATCTAACCGGAGTGGGGCACAAACCCGATTCCCCTGCATCGGCAGGCAGACTCTCAATAACTGCGCCACCAGGGAAGCCCCTATTTTTAGTTTTTAAAGGAACCTCCATACTGTTCTCCATAGTGGCTGTACCAATTCACATTCCCACCAGCAGTGCAAGAGGGTTCCCTTTTCTCCACACCCTCTCCAGCATTTATTGTTTCTAGATTTCTTGATGATGGCCATTCTGACTGGTGTGAGATGATATCTCACTGTAGTTTTGATTTGCATTTCTCTAATAATTAATGATGTTGAGCATTCTTTCATGTGTTTGTTGGCAGTCTGTATATCTTCTTTGGAGAAATGCCTATTTAAGTCTTCTGCCCATTTTTGGATTGGGTTGTTTGTTTTTTTGCTATTGAGCTGCATGAGCTGTTTATAAATTTTGGAGATTAATCCTTTGTCAGTTGCTTCATTTGCAAATATTTTCTCCCATTCTGAGGGTTGTCTTTTGGTCTTCTTTATGGTTTCCTTTGCTGTGCAAAAGCTTTGAAGTTTCATTAGGTCCCATTTGTTTATCTTTGTTTTTATTTCCATTTCTCTAGGAGGTGGGTCCAAAAGGATCCTGCTGTGATTTATGTCATAGAGTGTTCTGCCTATGTTGTCCTCTAAGAGTTTGATAGTTTCTGGCCTTACATCAAGGTCTTTAATCCATTTTGAGCTTATTTTTGTGTATGGTGTTAGGGAATGATCTAATCTCATACTTTTACATGTCCCTGTCCAGTTTTCCCAGCACCACTTATTGAAGAGGCTGTCCTTTCTCCACTGTACCTTCCTGCCTCCTTTATAAAAGATAAGTTGACCATATGTGCGTGGGTTTATCTCTAGGCTTTGTATCCTGTTCCATTGATCTATCTTTCTGTTTTTGTGCCAGTACCACACTGTCTTGATTACTGTAGCTTTGTAGTATAGTCTGAAGTCAGGGAGCCTGATTCCTCCAGCTCCGTTTTTCATTCTCAAGATTGCTTTGGCTATTCGGGGTCTTTTGTTTTTCCAAACAAAATTTGAAATTTTTTATTCTAGTTCTGTGAAAAATGCCAGTGGTAGTTTGATAGGGATTGCATTGAATCTGTAGATTGCTTTGGGTAGTAGAGTCATTTTCACAATATTGATTCTTCCAATCCAGGAACATGGTATGTCTCTCCATCTATTTGTATCCTCTTTAATTTCGTTCAACAGTGTCTTATAATATTCTGCATACAGGTCTTTTGTCTCCTTAGGTAGGTTTATTCCTAGATATTTTATTCTTCTTGTTGCAGTGGTAAATGGGAGTGTTGTCTTGATTTCACTTTCAGATTTTTCATCATTAGTGTACAGGAATGCCAGAGATTTCTGTGCATTAATTTTGTATCCTGCTACTTTACCGAATTCATTGATTAGTTCTAGTAGTTTTCTGTAACATCTTTAGGATTCTCTATGTATAGTATCATGTCATCTGCAAACAGGTACAGTTTTATTTCTTCTTTTCCAATTTGGATTCCTTTTATTTCTTTTTCTTCTCTGATTGCTGTGGCTAAAACTTCCAAAACTAAGTTGAATAAGAGTGGTCAGAGGGGGCAGCCTTGTCTTGTTCCTGATCTTACTGGAAAAGGTTTCAGTTTTTCACCATTGAGGATGATGTTGGCTGTGGGTTTGTCATATATGGCCTTTATTATGTTGAGGAAAGTTCCCTCTATGCTTACTTTCTGCAGGGTTTTTATCATAAATGGGTGTTGAATTTTGTCGAAAGCTTTCTCTGTATCTATTGAGATGATCATATGGTTTTTCTTCTTAAATTTGTTAATATGGTGTATCACGTTGATTGATTTGTGTATATTGAAGAATCCTTGCATTCCTGGAATAAACCCCACTTGATCATGGTGTATGATCCTTTTAATGTGCTGTTGGCTTCTGTTTGCTTGTATTTTGTTGAGGATTTTTGCATCTATGTTCATCAGTGATATTGGCCTGTAGTTTTCTTTCTTTGTGACATCCTTGCCTGGTTTTGGTATCAAGGTGATGGTGGCCTCGTAGAATGAGTTTGGGAGTGTTCCTCCCTCTGCTATATTTTGGAAGAGTTTGAGAAGGATAGGTGTTAGCTCTTCTCTAAATGTTTGATAGAATTCGCCTGTGAAGCCATCTGGTCCTGGGCTTTTGTTTGTTGGAAGATTTTTAATCACAGTTTCAATTTCAGTGCTTGTGACTGGTCTATGCATATTTTCTATTTCTTCCTGATTCAGGCTTGGCAGGTTGTGCATTTCTAAGAATTTGTCCATTTCTTCCAGGTTGTCCAGTTTATTGGCATAGAGTTCCTTGTAGTAATCTCTCATGATCTTTTGTATTTCTGCAGTGTCAGTTGTTACTTCTCCTTTTTCTTTTCTAATTCTATTGATTTGAGTCTTCTCCCTTTTTTTCTTGATGAGTCTGGCTAATTTTTTGTCAATTTTGTTTATCTTCTCAAAGAACCAGCTTTTAGTTTTATTGATGTTTGCTATCGTTTCCTTCATTTCTTTTTCTTTTATTTCTGATCTGATCTTTATGATTTCTTTCCTTCTGCTAACTTTGGGGTGTTTTTTTCTTCTTTCTCTAATTGCTTTAGATGCAGGGTCAGGTTGTTTACTCGAGAGGTTTCCTGTTTCTTAAGGTGGGATTGTATTGCTATAAACTTCCCCCTTAGAACGGCTTTTGCTGTGTCCCATAGGTTTTGGGTCGTCGTGTCTCCATTGTCATTTGTTTCTAGGTATTTTTTTATTTCCTCTTTGATTTCTTCAGTGATAACTTCATTATTGAATAGTGCATGGTTTAGCCTCCATGTGTTTGTATTTTTTACAGATCTTTTCCTGTAATTGATATCTAGTCTCATAGCATTGTGGTCGGAAAAGATACTTGATACAATTTCAATTTTCTTATATTTACCAAGGCTTGATTTGTGACCCAAGATATGATCTATCCTGGAGACTGTTCCATGAGCACTTGAGAAAAATGTGTATTCTGTTGTTTTTGGATGGAATGTCCTCTAAATATCAATTAAGTCCATCTTGTTTAATGTATCATTTAAAGCTTGTGTTTCCTTATTTATTTTCATTTTGGATGATCCGTCCATTGGTGAAAGTGGGGTGTTAAAGTCCCGTACTATGAGTGTGTTACTGTCGATTTCCCCTTTTATGGCTGTTAGTATTTGCCTTATGTATTGAGGTGCTCCTATGTTGGGTGCATAAATATTTACAATTGTTATACCTTCTTCTTGGATCGATCCCTTTATCATTATGGAGTGTCCTTCTTTTTCTCTTCTAATAGTCTTTATTTTAAAGTCTATTTGTCTGATATAAGAATTGCTACTCCAGCTTTCTTTTGATTTCCATTTGCATGGAATATCTTTTTCCATCCCCTTACTTTCAATCTGTATGTGTCTCTAGGTCTGAAGTGGGTCTCTTGTAGACAGCATATATATGGGTCTTGTTTTTGTATCCATTCAGCCAATCTGTGTCTTTTGGTTGGAGCATTTAGTCCATTTACATTTAAGGTAATTATTTATATGTATGTTCCTATTCCCATTTCCTTAATTCCTTTGGGTTGGTTATTGTAGGTATTTTCCTTCTGTTGTGTTTCTTCCCTAGAGAAGTTCCTTTAGCATTTGTTGTAAAGCTGCTTTGGTGGTGCTGAACTCTCTCAGCTTTTGCTTGTCTGTAAAGGTTGTAATTTCTCCATCAAAGTTGAATGAGATCCTTGCTGGGTAGAGTAGTCTTGGTTGCAGGTTTTTCTCCTTCATCGCTTTAAATATGTCCTGCCTCTCCCTTCTGGCTTGTAGAGCTTCTGCTGAGAGATCAGCTGTTAACCTGATGGGGATTCCCTTGTGGGTTATTTGTTTTTTTTTCCCTTGCTGCTTTTAATATGATTTCTTTGTGTTTAATTTTTGACAGTTTGATTAATATGTGTCTTGGCGTATTTCTCCTTGGATTTATTCTGTATGGGGCTCTTTGTGCCTCCTGGACTTGATTAACTATTTCCTTCCCATATTAGGGAAGTTTTCAACTATAATCTCTTCAAATATTTTCTCAGTCCCTTTCTTTTATCTTCCTCTTCTGGAACCCCTATAATTCGAATGTTGCTGCGTTTAATGTTGTCCCAGAGGTCTCTGAGACTGTCCTCTGTTCTTTTCATTCTTTTTTCTTTATTTTGCTCTGCAGCAGTTATTTCCACTATTTTATCTTCCACCTCACTTATCCTTTCTTCTGCCTCAGTTATTCTGCTATTGATCCCATCTAGAGTATTTTTCATTTCATTTATTGTGTTTTTAATTGATGCTTTATTCATCTTTAGTTCTGCTAGGTCCTTGTTAACTGTTTCTTGCATATTGTCTGTTCTATTTCCAAGATTTTGGATCTTGGAAATAGAATCTTGGATCATCTTTACTATCATTATTCTGAATTCTTTTTCAGGTAGACTGCCTATTTCCTCTGCATTTGTTAGTTCTGGTGGGTTTTTATCTTTCTCCTTCTCCTGATGTGTGTTTTTTTGTCTTCTCATTTTGCTTATCTTACTGTGTTTGGGGTCTCATTTTAGCAGGCTGCAGGTTCGTAGTTTCCGTTGTTTTTGGTGTCTGTCTCCAGTGGCTAAGTTTGTTTCAGTGGGTTGTGTAGGCTTCCTGGTGGAGGGGACTAGTGCCTGTGTTCTGGTGGATGAGGCTGGATCTTGTCTTTCTGGTGGGCAGGTCCATGTCTGGTCGTGTATTTTGGGGTGTCTGTGGACTTTTTATGATTTTAGACAGCCTCTCTCTAAATGGGTGGTGTTGTGTTCCTCTCTTGCTAGTTGTTTGGCATAGGGTGTCCAGCACTGTAGCTTGCTGGTCGTTGAGTGAAGCTGGGTGCTGGTGTTAAGATGGAGATCTCTGGAAGATTTTCACTGTTTGATATTATGTGGAGTTGGGAGGTCTCTTGTGGACCAGTGTCCTGACGTTGGCTCTCCCACCTCAGAGGCACAGCACTGACTCCTGGCCCCTCAATTTGGGATGATTCGTTGTCTATTCATGTATTCTACAGATGCAGGGTACATCATGTTTATTGTGGAGCTTTAATCCGCTGCTTCTGATGCTGCTGGGAGAGATTTCCCTTTCTCTTCTTTGTTCTCACAGCTCCCAGGTCTCATCTTTGGATTTGGCCCCACCTCTCTGTGTAGGTTGCCGGAGGACGTCTGTTCTTCGCTCAGACAGGACAGGGTTAAAGGAGCAGCCGCTTTAGGGACTCTGGCTCACTCAGGCCTGGGGTCAGGGAGGGGCACGGAGTGTGGGTGGAGCCTTCAGCTGCAGAGGCCGGCGTGAGTTGCTCCAGCCCGAGGTGCGCCGTGCGTTCTCCCAGGGAAGCCGTCCCTGGATCCCGGGACCCCGGCAGTGACGGGCTGCACAGGCTCCCCAGAATGAGGGCGTGGACAGTGACCTGCGCTCACACACAGGCCTCGAGGTGGCGGCAGCAGCCCCAGCGTCTTAAGCCCGTCTCTGAGGTCCGCGCTTCCAGCCGCGGCTCGCGCCCATCTCTGGAGCTCCTCCAAGCAGCGCTCTTAATCCCCTCTCCTCGCGCACCAGGAAACAAAGAGGGAAGAAAAAGTCTCTTGCCTCTTTGTCAGGTCCAAACTTTTTCCCGGATTCCCTCCCGGCTAGCTGTGGCGCATTAGCCCCTTCAGGCTGTGTTCACGCCGCCAACCCCAGTCCTCTCCCTGCGCTCCACCTGAAGCCCGAGCCTCAGCTCCCAGTGCCGCCCGCCCTGGTGGGTGAACAGACAAGCATCTCAGGCTGGTGAGTGCCAGTCGGCACCGAGCCTCTGTGCGGGAATCTCTCCGCTTTGCCTTACCCAGGTAAGTGGGGAGTTTCTTGCCTTTTGGGAGGTCTGAGGTCTTCTGCCAGTGTACAGTAGGTGTTCTATAGGAGTTGTTCCACATGTATCTGTATTTCTGGTGTATCTGTGGGGAGGAAGGTGATCTCCGCGTCTTACTCTTCCTCCATCTTCCCCGGAAGTCGTCTATGTATATTATTGTCTATGTATTTTATTTCATAATGTTGTTTCCAATTTTTATAGTATGTGTGTTTTGGGGTTACCATTAAAATGTCTTGTGTGTGTGTGTGTGTGTGTCTCCCAATATCTTTTTACTTAATCTTTGCTGACAACAGTCACCTGGGATTTTTTTTGGTTTTTTGCTTTTATTTGAATTTTTGAATTTTATACTATTTAATTTTTTATACAGCAGATTCTTATTAGTCATCCATTTTATACATATTAGTGTATATATGTCAATCCCAATCTCCCAATTCATCACACACACACCCCCACCCCGCCACTTCCCTGCTTGGTGTCCATATGTTTCTTCTCTACATCTGTGTCTCTGTTTATGCCCTGCAAACTGGTTCATCTGTACAATTTTTCTAGGTTCCACATATATGCGTTAATATAACTTTTTTTTTCTCTTTCTGACTTCACTATGTATGACAGTCTCTAGATCCATCCACGTTTCTACAACTGTCCGAATTTCATTCCTTTTTATGGTTGAGTAATATCCCCTTGTATATATGTAACACATCTTCTTTATCCATTCATCTGTTGATGGGCGTTTAGGTTGCTTCCATGACCTGGCTACTGTAAACAGTGCTGCAATGAACATTGGGGTACATGTGTCTTTTTGAATTATGGTTTTCTCTGGGTATATGCCCAGTAGTGGGGTTGCTAGGTAATATGTTAATTCTATTTTTAGTATTTTCAGGAACATTCATACTGTTCTCCATCGTGGCTGTATCAATTTACATTCCCACCAACAGTGCAAGACTGTTCCTTTTCTCCACACCCTCTCCAGCATTTGTTGTTTGTAGATTTTCTGATGTTGCCCATTCTAACTGGTGTGAGGTGATACCTCATTGAAGTTGTCATTTGCATTGCTCTAATTATTAGTAATGTTGAGCAGCTTTTCATGTTCTTCTTGGACATCTGTATGTCTTCTTTGGAGACATGTCTATTTAGGTCTTCTACCCATTTTTTTCATTGGCTTGCTTGTTTTTTTAATACTGAACTGCATGAGCTGTTTATGCATTTTGGAGGTTAATCCTTTGTATGTTGATTCATTTGTAAATATTTTCTCCCATTCTGAGGGTTATCTTTTCATCTTGTTTGTAGTTTCCTTTCTCCTGCAAAAGCTTTTAAGTTTCATTAGGTCCCAGTTGTTTATTTTTGTTTTTATTTCCATTACTCTAGAAGGTGGATCACAACAGATCTTGCTGTGATTTATGTCAAAGAGAGTTCTTCCTATGTTTTCATCTAAGAGTTCTATAGAGTCCAGTCTTACATTTAGGTCTCTAATCCATTTTGACTTTATTTTTGTGTATGGTGTTAGGGAATTTCTAATTTCACTCTTTTACATGTAGATGTACAGTTTTCCCAGCACAACTTCGTGAAGAGACTGTCCTTTCTCCATTGTATATCCTTGCCTCATTTGTCATAGATTAGTTGACCATAAGTGCATGGGTTTATCTCTGGGCTTTCTATCCTATTCCATTGATCTATATTTCTGTTTTTGTGCCAGTACAATATTGTCTTGATTACTACAGTTTTGTAGTATAGTCTGAAGTCAGGGAGTCTGATGCCTCCAGCTCCGTTTTTCTCCCTCAAAACTGCTTTGGCTATTCAGGATCTTTTGTGTCTCCACACAAATTTTAAGATTTTTTGTTCTAGTTCTGTAAAAAATGCCATTGGTAATTTGATAGGAATTGCATTGAAACTGTAGATTGCTTTGGGTAGTACAGTTATTTTCACAATATTGATTCTTCCAATCCAAGAATATGGTGTGTCTCTCCCATCTGTTTGTATCATCTTTAATTTCTTTCAACAGTGTCTTGTAGTTTTCTGGATACAGGTATTTTGTCTCCCCATGTAGGTTTATTCTAAGATATTTTATTATTTTTGTTGCAATGGTAAATGGGAGTGTTTCCTTAATTTCTCTTTCAGATTTTTCATCATTAGTGTACAGGAATGCAAGAGATTTATGTACATTAATTTTGTATCCTTCAACTTTACCAAATTCATTGATTAGATCTAGTAGTCTTCTGGTGGCATCTTTAGGACTCTCTATGTAAAGTATCATGTCATCTGCAAACAATGACAGTTTTACTTCTTCTTTTCCAATTTGTATTCCTATTATTTCTTTTTCTTCTCTGATTACCATGGCTAGGACTTCCAAAGCTATGTTGAATAATAGTGGCAAGAGTGGACATCCATGTCTTGTTCCTGATCTTAGAGGAAATGCTTTCAGTTTTTCACCATTGAGAATAATGTTTGCTGTGGGTTTGTCGTATATGGCCTTTATTATGTTGAGGTAGGCTCCCTCTATGCCAGTCTCTGGAGAGTTTTTTATCATAAATAGGTGTTGAATTTTGTCAAAAGCTTTTTCTGCATCTATTGAGATTATTATATGGTTTTTATCCTTCAGTTTGTTAATATGGTGTATCACATTGTTTGATTTGCATATATTGAAAAACCCTTGCACCCCTGGGATAAGTCCCACTTTATCATGGTGTATGATCCTTTTAATGTGTTGCTGGATTCTGTTTGCTAGTATTTTGTTGAGGATTTTTGCGTCTATATTCATCAGTGATATTGTTCTGTAATTTTCTTTTTTTCTAGTATCTTAGTCTGGTTTTGGTATCAGTGTGATGGTGACCTCATAGAATGAGATTGGGGGTGTGCTTTCCTCTGCAGTTTTTTGCAAGAGTTTGAGAAGGATCGGTGTTAGCTCTTCTTTAAATGTTTGCTAGAATTCACCTGTGAAACCATCTGGTCCTGGACTTTTGTTTGTTGAAGATTTTTAATCACAGTTTCAATTTCATTACTTATGATTGGTCTGTTCATATTTTCTATTTCTTCCTGGTTCAGTCTTGGAAGGTTATACCTTTCTAAGCATTTCTCCATTTCTTCCAGGTTGTCCATTTTATTTGCATAGAGTTGCTTGTAGTAGTCTCTTAAGATGCTCTGTATTTCCATGGTGTCTCTTTTAACTTCTCCTTTTTCATTTCTACTTTTATTGATTTGAGTCATCTCCCTCTTTTTCTTGATGAGTCTGGCTAATGGTTTATTAATTTTGTTTATCTTCTCAAAGAACAAGCTTTTACTTTTATTGATCTTTGCTATTGTTTTCTTTGTTTCTATTTCATTTATTTCTGCTTTGATCTTTATGATTTCTTTCCTTCTTCTAACTCTGGGTTTTGTTTGCTCTTCTTTCTCTAGCTCCTTTAGGTGTAAGGTTAGATTGTTTATTTGAGATTTTTCTTGTTTCTTGAGGTAGGCTTGTATTCCTATAAACTTCCCTCTTAGAACTGCTTTTGCAGCATCCCATAGATTTTGGATCATCATGTTTTCATTGTCATTTGTCTCTAGGTATTTTTTTTTATTTCCTCTGTGATTTCTTCAGTGATCTGTTGGTTATTTAATAATGTATGCTTTAGCCTCCATGTGTTTGTGTTTTTTATGTTTTCTTCCCTGTAATTGATTTCTAATCTCATAGCATTGTGTTCAGAAAAGATTCTTGATATGATTTCAATTTTCTTAAATTTACTGAGGCTTGATTTGTGGCCCAAGATGTGATCTATCTTGGAGAATGTTCCATGTGCACTTGAGAAGAAAGGGTAATCTGCTCTTTTTGGATGGAATGTCCTATAAATATCAATTAAATATATCTGGTCTATTGTGTCATTTAAGGCTTGTGATTCCTTATTTTTTGTTTCGATGATCTGTCCATTGGTGTTAGTGAGATGTTAAAGTCTCCCACTATTATTGTGTTACTGTTAATTTCCTCTTTTAGAGCTGTAGCAGTTGCCTTATATATTGAAGTACTCTTATGTTGCGTGCTTATATATTTATAATTGTTATATCTTCTTCTGGATTGATCCCTTGATCATTATGTAGTGTCCTTCCTTGTCTCTTATAAGGTTTTTTATTTTAAAGTCTATTTTATCTGATATGAGTATCGCTACTCCAGCTTTCTTTTGATTTCCATTTGCATGGAATATCTTTTTCCATCCCCTCACTTTCAGTCTCTATGTGTCCCTAGGTCTGAAGTGAGTCTATTGTAGACAGTATATATATGGGTCTTGTTTTTGTATCCATTCATTGAGCCTGTGTCTTTTGATTGGAGCATTTAATACATTCATATTTAAGGTAATTATCAATATGTATGTTCCTATTACCATTTTCTTAATTGTTATGGGTTTGTTTTTGTAGGTCCTTTTCTTTTTTTTTTTTATTTTTTTTTATTAGTTTCTGCTTTATAACAAAGTGAATCAGTCATACATACACATCTGTTCCCACATCCCTTCCCTATTGCGTCTCCCTCCCTCCCACCCTCCCCATCCCACCCTTCCAGGCGGTCACAAAGCACCAAGCTGATCTCCCTGTGCTCTGCGGCTGCTTCCCACTATCTATCTACCTTACGTTTGGTAGTGTATATATGTCCATGCCTCTCTTTCGCTTTGTCACAGCTAACCCTTCACCCTCCCCATATCCTCAAGTCCGTTCTCAAGTAGGTCTGTGTCTTTATTCCCGTTTTACCCCTAGGTTCTTCATGACATTTTTTTTTTAATTCCATATATATGTGTTAGCATACGGTATTTGTCTTTCTCTTTCTGACTTACTTCACTCTGTATGACAGACTCTAGGTCTATCCACCTCATTACAAATAGCTCAGTTTCGTTCCTTTTTATGGCTGAGTAATATTCCATTGTATATATGTGCCACATCTTCTTTATCCATTCATCCGATGATGGACACTTAGGTTGTTTCCAGCTCCGGGCTATTGTGAATAGAGCTGCAATGAACATTTTGGTACATGTCTCTTTTTGAATTATGGTTTTCTCAGGGTATATGCCTAGTAGTGGGATTGCTGGGTCATATGGTAGTTCTATTTTTAGTTTTTTAAGGAACCTCCATACTGTTCTCCATAGTGCCTGTACCAATTCACATTCCCACCAGCAGTGCAAGAGGGTTCCCTTTTCTCCACACCCTCTCCAGCATTTATTGTTTCTAGATTTCTTGATGATGGCCATTCTGACTGGTGTGAGATGATATCTCACTGTAGTTTTGATTTGCATTTCTCTAATGATTAATGATGTTGAGCATTCTTTCATGTGTTTGTTGGCAGTCTGTATATCTTCTTTGGAGAAATGCCTATTTAAGTCTTCTGCCCATTTTTGGATTGGCTTGTTTGTTTTTTTGCTATTGAGCTGCATGAGCTGTTTATAAATTTTGGAGATTAATCCTTTGTCAGTTGCTTCATTTGCAAATATTTTCTCCCATTCTGAGGGTTGTCTTTTGGTCTTCTTTATGGTTTCCTTTGCTGTGCAAAAGCTTTGAAGTTTCATTAGGTCCCATTTGTTTATCTTTGTTTTTAGTTCCATTTCTCTAGGAGGTGGGTCCAAAAGGATCTTGCTGTGATTTATGTCATAGAGTGTTCTACCTATGTTTTCCTCTAAGAGTTTGATAGTTTCTGGCCTTACATCAAGGTCTTTAATCCATTTTGAGCTTATTTTTGTGTATGGTGTTAGGGAATGATCTAATCTCATACTTTTACATGTCCCTGTCCAGTTTTCCCAGCACCACTTATTGAAGAGGCTGTCCTTTCTCCACTGTACATTCCTGCCTCCTTTATCAATGATAAGTTGGCCATATGTGTGTGGGTTTATCTCTGGGCTTTCTATCCTGATCCACTGATCTATCTTTCTGTTTTTATGCCAGTACCACACTGTCTTAATTACTGTAGCTTTGTAGTATAGTCTGAAGTCAGGCAGCCTGATTCCTCCAGCTCCGTTTTTCGTTCTCAAGATTGCTTTGGCTATTCGGGGTCTTTTGTTTTTCCAAACAAATTTTGAAATTTTTTGTTCTAGTTCTGTGAAAAATGCCAGTGGTAGTTTGATAGGGATTGCATTGAATCTGTAGATTGCTTTGGGTAGTAGAGTCATTTTCACAATATTGATTCTTCCAATGCAGGAGCATGGTATATCTCTCCATCTATTTGTATTCTCTTTAATTTCTTTCATCAGTGTCTTATAATTTTCTGCATACAGGTCTTTTGTCTCCTTAGGTAGGTTTATTCCTAGATATTTTATTCTTTTTGTTGCAATGGTAAATGGGAGTGTTTTCTTGATTTCATTTTCAGAATTTTCATCATTAGTGTAGAGAAATGCCAGAGATTTCTGTGCATTAATTTTGTATCCTGCTACTTTACCAAATTCATTGATTAGCTCTAGTAGTTTTTCGGTAGCATCTTTAGGATTCTCTATGTATAGTATCATGTCATCTGCAAACAGTGACAGCTTTACTTCTTCTTTTCCAATTTGGATTCCTTTTATTTCGTTTTCTTCTCTGATTGCTATGGCTAAAACTTCCAAAACTAGGTTGAATAAGAGTGGTGAGAGTGGTCAGCCTTGTCTTGTTCCTGATCTTAGTGGAAATGGTTTCAGTTTTTCACCATTGAGGACAATGTTGGCTGTGGGTTTGTCATATATGGCCTTTATTATGTTGAGGAAAGTTCCCTCTATGCCTACTTTCTGCAGGGTTTTTATCATAAATGGGTGTTGAATTTTGTCGAAAGCTTTCTCTGCATCTATTGAGATGATCATATGGTTTTTCTCCTTCAACTTGTTAATATGGTGTATCACATTGATTAATTTGTGTATATTGAAGAATCCTTGCATTCCTGGAATAAACCCCACTTGATCATGGTGTATGATCCTTTTAATGTGCTGTTGGCTTCTGTTTGCTTGTATTTTGTTGAGGATTTTTGCATCTATGTTCATCAGTGATATTGGCCTGTAGTTTTCTTTCTTTGTGACATCCTTGCCTGATTTTGGTATCAGGGTGATGGTGGCCTCGTAGAATGAGTTTGGGAGTGTTCCTTCCTCTGATATTGTTTGGAAGAGTTTCAGAAGGATGGGTGTTAGCTCTTCTCTAAATGTTTGATAGAATTCGCCTGTGAAGCCATCTGGTCCTGGGCTTTTGTTTGATGGAAGATTTTTAATCACAGTTTCAATTTCAGTGCTTGTGATTGGTCTATTCATATATTCTATATCTTCCTGAGTCAGTCTTGGTAGGTTGTGCATTTCTAAGAATTTGTCCATTTCTTCCAGGTTGTCCATTTTATTGGCATAGAGTTGCTTATAGTAATCTCTCATGATCTTTTGTATTTCTGCAGTGTCACTTGTTACTTCTCCTTTTTCATTTCTAATTCTATTGATTTGAGTCTTCTCCCTTCTTTTCTTGATGAGTCTCGTTAATGGTTTGTCAATTTTGTTTATCTTCTCAAAGAACCAGCTTTTAGTTTTATTGATCTTTGCTATTGTTTCCTTCATTTCTTTTTCTTTTATTTCTGATCTGATCTTTATGATTTCTTTCCTTCTGCTAACTTTGGGGGTTTTTTGTTCTTCTTTCTCTAATTGCTTTAGGTGCAGGGTCAGGTTGTTTACTCGAAATGTTTCCTGTTTCTTAAGGTGGGATTGTATTGCTATAAACTTCTCCCTTAGAACGGCTTTTGCTGCGTCCCATAGGTTTTGGGTCGTCGTGTCTCCATTGTCATTTGTTTCTAGGTATTTTTTGATTTCCTCTTTGATTTCTTCAGTGATCACTTCGTTATTGAGTAGTGTATTGTTTAGCCTCCATGTGTTTGTATTTTTTACAGATCTTTTCCTGTAATTGATATCTAGTCTCATAGCATTGTGGTCGGAAAAGATACTTGATACAATTTCAATTTTCTTAAATTTACCAAGGCTTGATTTGTGACCCAAGATATGATGTATCCTGGAGAATGTTCCATGAGCACTTGAGAAAAATGTGTATTCTGTTGTTTTTGGATGGAATGTCCTATAAATATCAACTAAGTCCATCTTGTTTAATGTATCATTTAAAGCTTGTGTTTCCTTATTTATTTTCATTTTGGATGATCCGTCCATTGGTGAAAGTGGGGTGTTAAAGTCCCGTACTATGAGTGTGTTACTGTCGATTTCCCCTTTTATGGCTGTTAGTATTTGCCTTATGTATTGAGGTGCTCCTATGTTGGGTGCATAAATATTTACAATTGTTATATCTTCTTCTTGGATCGATCCCTTTATCGTTATGTAGTGTCCTTCTTTGTCTCTTCTAATAGTCTCTATTTTAAAGTCTATTTTGTCTGATATAAGAATTGCTACTCCAGCTTTCTTTTGATTTCCATTTGCATGGGATATCTTTTTCCATCCCCTTACTTTCAGTCTGTATGTGTCTCTAGGTCTGAAGTGGGTCTCTTGTAGACAGCATATATATGGGTCTTGTTTTTGTATCCATTCAGCCACTCTGTGTCTTTTGGTTGGAGCATTTAATCCATTTACATTTAAGGTAATTATTGATATGTATGTTTCTATTCCCATTTCCTTAATTGCTTTGGGTTCGTTATTGTATGTATATTCCTTCTGTTGTGTTTCTTGCCTAGAGAAGTTCCTTTAGCATTTGTTGTAAAGCTGGTTTGGTGGTGCTGAACTCTCTCAGCTTTTGCTTGTCTGTAAACGTTTTAATTTCTCCATCAAATCTGAATGAGATCCTTGCTGGGTAGAGTAATCTTGGTTGCAGGTTTCTCTCCTTCATCACTTTAATTATGTCCTGCCACTCCCTTCTGGCTTGTAGAGTTTCTGCTGAGAGATCAACTGTTAACCTGATGGGGATTCCCTTGTGTGTTATTTGTTGTTTTTCCCTTGCTGCTTTTAATATGATTTCTTTGTGTTTAATTTTTGACAGTTTGATTAATATGTGTCTTGGCGTATTTCTCCTTGGATTTATTCTGTATGGGACTCTCTGTGCCTCCTGGACTTGATTAACTATTTCCTTTCCCATATTAGGGAAGTTTGCAACTATAATCTCTTCAAATATTTTCTCAGTCCCTTTCTTTTTCTCTTCTTCTTCTGGAAACCCTATAATTCGAATGTTGGTGCGTTTAATTTTGTCCCAGAGGTCTCTGAGACTGTCCTCTATTCTTTTCATTCTTTTTTCTTTATTTTGCTCTGCATCAGTTATTTCCACTATTTTATCTTCCACCTCACTTATCCGTTCTTCTGCCTCAGTTATTCTGCTATTGATCCCATCTAGAGTATTTTTCATTTCATTTATTGTGTTTTTAATCGATGCTTGATTCATCTTTAGTTCTTCTACGTCCTTGTTAACTGTTTCTTGCATTTTGTCTATTCTATTTCCAAGATTTTGCATCATCTTTACTATCATTATTCTGAATTCTTTTTCAGGTAGACTGTCTATTACCTCTTCATTTGTTAGGTCTGGTAGGTTTTTATCTTGCTCCTTCACCTGCTGTGTGTTTTTCTGCTTTCTCATTTTGCTTATGTTACTGTGTTTGGGGTCTCCTTTTTGCAGGCTGCAGATTCGTAGTTCCCGTTGTTTTTGGTATCTGTCCCCCGTGGCTAATGTTGTTTCAGTAGGTTGTGTAGGCTTCCTGGTGGGGGGGACTAATGCCTGTGTTCTGGTGGTTGAGGCTCGATCTTGTCTTTCTGGTGGACAGGTCCACGTCTGGTGGTGTGTTTTGGGGTGCCTGTGGCCTTATTATGTTTTTAGGTAGCCTCTCTGCTAATGGGTGGTGTTGTGTTCCTGCCTTGCTAGTTGCTTGGCATAGGGTGACCAACACTCTAGCTTGCTGGTCGTTGACTGAAGCTGGGTGCTGGTGTTGAGATGGAGATCCCTGGGAGATTTTCGCTGCTTGATATTATGTGGAGCTGGAAGGTCTCTTGTGGACCCATGTCCTGAAGTTGGCTCTCCCACTTCAGAGGCACAGCACTGACTCCTGGCTGCAGCACCAAGAGCCTTTCATCCACCCGGCTCAGAATAACAGTGAGAAAAAGTAGAAAGAAAGAATTAGTAGAAGAAAGAAAGAGAGAGGGAAAGAAAGGAAGAAGGGAAGAAAGGAAGGAAGGAAGGAAGAAAGAAAGAAAGGAGGGAGGGAGGAAGGATGGAAAGAAAGAAGGAAAGAAAGGAGGGAGGGAGGGAGGAATGAAAGCAAAAGGAAGAGTGAATGGAAGAAGGGAGGGAGGGGGGGAGGAAGGAAAGAAAGAAAGAAAGACAGGAGGGAGGGAGGGAGGAAGGAAAGAAAAAGAAAGTGGAAAGAAGAAGGGTGGGAGGGAGGGAGGGGGGAAAGAAAAAGAAAGAAGGAAAGGAGGAGCGGAGGGAGGGAGGGAGGAAGGGAAGGTAGGAAAAAAAAAAGAACAGGTAAAGTAAAATAGAATAAAGTATGAAATATAGTAGCGTTATTAAAATTAAAAAGTAATTATTGAAAAAAAAAACACGGACCGATAGAACCCTGGGACATATGGTGGAAGCAAAGCTATACAGAGAGAATCTTACACAGAAGATTACACATACACATTCACAAAAAGAGAGCAGGGGGAAAAATCAAAAATCTTGCTCTCCAAGTCCACCTCCTCGATTTGGGATAATTCGTTGTAAAAAGAGGAAAAGGGCGAGAAGTCTGAAATCTTGCTAAGTCCACCTCCTTAATTTGGGATAATTCGTTGTAAAAAGGGGGGAAAGTCTTAAATCTTGTCCTCAAAGTCCACTTCCTCAATTTGGGATGATTCGCTGTCCATTCATACACTCCACAGACGCAGGGCACATCAAATGGACCGTGGAGCTTTAATCCACTGCCTCCGAGGCTGCACAGAGAGATTTCCCTGTCTCTGCTCTCACAACTCCCGGGTCTCAGCCTTGGACCTGGCCCCGCCTCTGCGCGTAGGTCGCCGGAGGGCGTCCGTTCTTCGCTCAGACAGGACGGGTTTAAAGGAGCTGCTGATTCGGGGGCTCTGGCTCACTCAGGCAGAGGGGAGGGAGGGGAATGCCCTCTCCTCGCGCACCAGGCAACAAAAGGGAAAAAAGTCTCTTGCCTCTCCGGTAGCTCCAGACCCTTTCCCCGGACTCCCTCCGGGCTAGCACTAACCCCTTCAGGGTCTCTTCCTGCCGCCAGCCCCAGACCTCTCCCTGCGCTCCGACTGAAAGCCGATACCCGAGCCTCAGCTCCCAGCCCCGCCCGCCCCTGTGGCCGAGCAGACAAGCCTCTCGGGCTGGTGTGTGCCTGAGGGCACCGATCCTCTGTGCCAAAATCTCTCCACTTTGCCCTCCGCACCCCTGTTGCTGTGCTCTCCTCCGCTACTCCGAAGCTTTCCCCCTCCGCCACCTGCAGTCTCCGCCCGCGAAGGGGCTTGTAGTGTGTAGAAACCTTCCCTCCTTCACGGCTCCCTCCCACTGGTGCAGGTCCCGTCCATATCCTATTGTCTCTGTTTATTCTTTTTTTCTTTTGACCTACCCAGGTATGTGGGGAGTTTCTTGCCTTTTGGGGGGTCTGAGGTCTTCTGTCAGCGTTCAGTAGGTGTTCTGTTGGAGTTGTTCCACGTGTAGATGAATTTCTGATGTATCTGTGGGGAGGAAGGTGATCTCCGCGTCTTACTTTTCCGCCATCTTCCTCCGGCTCCCCTGTAGGTCCTTTTCTTCTCTTGTGTTTCCCACTTAGAGAAGTTCCTTTAACATTTGTTGTAGTGCTGGTTTGGCAGTGCTGAATTTCCTTAGCTTTTGCTTGTCTGTAAAGCTTTTGATTTCTCTGTCAAATCTGAATGAGATTCTTGCTGTGTAGAGTAATCTTGGTTGTAGGTTCTTCCCTTTTATCACTTTAAATATATCATGGCTGTCCCTTCTGGATTGTAGAGTTTCTGCTGAGAAATCAGCTATTAACCTTATGGGAGTTCCCTTGTATATTATTTGTCATTTTCCCCTTGTTACTTTCAATAATTTTTCTTTGTCTTTAACTTTTGTCAAGTTGATTACTATGTGTCTCGACATGTTTCTCCTTGGGTTTATCCTGCCTGGGACTCTCTGTGCTTCCTGGACTTGGGTGGTTACTTCCTTTCCCATATTAGGGGAGTTTTCAACTATAATTTCTTCAAATAGTTTCTCAGGTCCTTTCTCTTTCTCTTCTCCTTCTGGGAACCGTATAATGTGAATGTTGCTGCATTTAATGTTCTCCCAGAGGTCTCTTAGGCTGTCTTCATTTCTTTTCATTCTTTTTTCTTTATTCTGTTCTGCAGCAGTGAATTCCACCATTCTGTCTTCCAGGTCACTTATCCATTCTTCTGCCTCAGTTATTCTTCTATTGATTCCCTCTAGTGTGTTTTTCATTTCAGTTACTGCATTGTTCATCTCTCTTTGTTTGTTCTTTAATTCTTCTAAGTGTTTTTTCTAATTCTTCTAGGTTTTTCTTAAGCATTTCTTGCGTCTTCTCAATATTTGCCTCCATTCTTTTTGTGAGGTCCTGTATCATCTTCACTATCATTTTTCTGAATTCTTTTTCTGGAAAGTTGCTTATCTCCACTTCATTTCATTGTTTTTCTGGGGTTTTATCTTGTTCCTTCATCTGGTACATATTCCTCCTCCTTTTCATCTTGTCTATCTTTCTTTGAATGTGGTTTTTGTTCCACAGGCTGCAGTGTTGCAGTTCTTCTTGCTCCTCTGTCTGCCCTCTTATGGATGAGGCTATCTAAGAAGCTTGTGCAAGTTTCCTGTTGGGATGGACTGCTGGTGGGTAGAGCTGAGTGTTGCTCTTGTGGGCAGAGCTCAGTAAAACTTTATTCTGCTTGTCTGATGATGGCTGGGGTTGGGTTCCCTCCTTGTTGGTTGTTTTCCCTGAAGCAATCTAACACTGGAGACTACCTTCTCTTTGGTGGGGCTAATGGTGGACTCTAGGAATTCTCACACCAAAGAACACTTCCCACAACTTCTGCTGCCAGTGTCCTTGTCCTCACAGTGGACCACAGCCACCCCCTGCCTATGCAGGAGACCCTCCAACACTAGCAGGTAGATCTGGTTCAGTCTCTTACGGGGTCACTGCTCCTTCCCCTGGGTCCCTATATACACACTACTTTGTGTGCCCTCCAAGGGTGGAATCTTTGTTTCCCCCAGTCCAGTCGAAGTCCTGTAATCAAATCCCACTTGCCTTCAAAGTGTGATTCTCTAGGAATTCCTCCTCCTGTTGCCAGACCCCCAGGTTGCTGGACCCCCAGGTTTGGAAGCCTTACGTGGGGCTCAGAACCTCCACTCCAGTGGGTAGACTTCTGTGGTATAAGTGTTCTCCAGTTTGTGAGTCACCCACCCAGCAGTTATGGGATTTGATTTTATTGTGATTTCGCCCCTCCTACCATCTCATTGTGGCTTTTCTTTATCTTTGGATGTGGGGTATCTTTTTGATGAGTTCCAGTGTCTTCCTGTCATTGATTGTTCAGCAGTTAGTTTTTTTAAATGTTTTAATTTAGATATTAAAAATAAAATGTCAAATTAATGAGAGCTGATTATGATCACCATTGAAAGACTAATCGAGAAAACTAGATAAGGCTGTCTTTTACAGGATAGTATTCAAATAGAGACCAATCCTTACAAAAGCATTAGCCAATTGCAACAATAGGTCTTTATATTAGTAAAAATGGACTAATAAATTAGAAAGGCCGGATTTTTCAAAATATAATGAACTTCCTATTTAATTTATATCACAGTGGGATAACCTGTCTTATGAAATAACATGGTCTTTATCATGTTGAGGTGTTTAAGTAGAAGCAAGATAGTAATTTATCAGAGATGATGTTGAAGGGGTCAGGCATAGGGGAGAATATTGTTTCAATCATTGGGAAATATTTATTGAGCGCTAACTATGAGAATGGTAAATGGGCTTTTGCTGCATGGCAACTCCAATCAATTTGCAGAAGCTTCCTGGAGCAACGTTGAGAGGCAACAATTCTGTAGAAAGACTCCTATAATAGATTAGTAATGCCTGTCATAAAATCAAGAATAGGGAGAAATAGGTTAAATTTTAGCTTGTTGTATTCCTGACCTACCTGTTTCCAAGCACTGTTGGATACCGAGACTACAACAGTAAATAGCAGAGGTATAGTCCCTGCTTTCATGAAACACATAGGAAGATAAAAAGACCTCTATGAATTATTACCAATTGGCTTTCTAGGATTACACTGGAAAACTTTTGTCCTAATAACTTCTCACTAAGCTTACTCTTGGGGCTAATTTGGAAAAAAAATTTTCAAGTAGGAAATGAATAAGAATGTTTACTATAAATACAGAAGTTTTCTGTGGGGTTATCAAGAGGTTTGCAATGTCATTTACTTCCTGAATGTCAATGAAGACCTTGTTGGGTAAAGCTCAGAAAGCAAGGAACACCCATTGAGGGAGGCTCTAGGTTCTGGAGTATCTTTTCTATTCTATAACCAGTGGATCAGAAACACCCATCTCAGGGAAGTTTTGGGTTGCTGGTGTTTGCTTTATTTTTTCTGGAAGGAAAAACTACAAGTCAAGGTCAGAGGATAAGAAATAACGATATGAAGTGTCTGAGGGAAAAGATTCCACATTAACTTAAACACTGTTGAGAGAAAGGGATGATGACATAATACCAGTTAATTGCAGAAGTCTTGATTAAGGAGTTGGAGCTACCTGGCATGAAAACAACCAAGGGAGGCAAGCAAAGAAGCAACTGCCTTGGGAAGAAGTGCACAGCCAGGCCTGCTCATGGAATGGACACCCCAAAGGAAAGTTATTAAGGCAAAAGATGTCAGAATGGTAACAGATCAAGAAAACCCTTGAGAGAGTCAGAAATGAAGATGCTGGAAACATTGACAGATGCCCTAGGTTGTCAGTGAGATGTTGGAAGGACTTCCTGGCCCTCTCTGTACCTGACTTGAGAGGAAAATGTAAAAACTGGTAGATAAGTCATTTTATATCAGGTGAAACTCACCCATGAGTAGCTCTCTGGGTAAAGGCTAAGAAACACTCTCAAACTCCCTGTAAAAAGACACATAAATTCCTGAAAGCTCCTAAAAAGAATGCTCTATTGTGACTCATTATTCCACATGGGTTGATTGGATACTAAATAAAGAAAACTAGGTCAGGCATTGTAGGTGATTCCCAAAATATTTGAAAATATAATCTGTCTTCTATGATATTTCATTCTAATTGAAAAGATAAAACAATCACTCAGTAGTATAAGAGGAGTGAAAGACAGATTTTGATAAAGGCCAAATGAGCAAGAAAAAAGATTAAAATGGACCCTAAAGGTGGGAGATGAATTATTTAAGTAGAGGAGGAGAGAGAACATCTCTCTTGAGTATCATCAAAAGACAGAAATCAAGAGTCAAAATAACTCTCCCAACATCCTCATAACAACATTACCCAATAATCTCTTGGTTCTCTAAGTATGAAGGTGAATTTCACGTATGACATGGTATCTCCTTCAAATTTAGTATCTTTACAGTCTCACTTTCCAGTATATCTCCAAGTCCTCTGCATTACAGCCACATCAGTCTATTCACAGTATACAACATAACAAGCACTCAATTCCATTATTTCTTACCTCTTCTCAGTCTGGAATGTCCTCCTCTCTCCCCCACATCCACATCCGCAAAACCTTTCTTCTCCATGAATCTTTTTTGATCTGTCTAACAGGAATTAACTGCTCCTTTATCTTCAATCCAACATGTCCCTTGTAGTTTTCACTATATTCTACTTTATATCATATTAAAATTAATTGATTGCAATCTATTTCCTCCATTAGATTGTAAACTCCTTGAGTAAAGTCATATCACTCCTTACTTGTTTTTGAAATTTCCTAGTTCCTAGTATAGTTCTTTGCAGATAGAAGGTGCTTAATCAAAGTCAACCATGCAAACAAATACCAAGCTGCCTTCACCAATTTCCACACAAGCACTCTAAGTATTTTGGGATTCTGCTTTATTATCTGTTCATATCGAATATAATACTATTTAGAGTATAGTTCTGGAGCCCAGAATACCAGGGTTCAGATCCTGGATCAGATACTTAAGAGCTATATGATCTTAGTTAAACTAATTAATGTCTCTCTGCTTCAGTTTCTTCATCTGTAAAGTGGGGATAATAACAGCACTTATACCATAGTAGTTGTCAGGCTTAAATAATTTAATCAACATAAACCTCTTAGAACACAGGGTCTGTCACACAATAAGCACAGTAAATTTTAGCTATTTCCTCACAACCCTAATTATCTAATTGTAATTCTACTTTGACTGGTAAAATTATTGTATTTGCCTGTACATACTTGAAGCAGATACCATTGTTTGCCCAACAAATATTCTATCACTCTTTCTTGCTATTTGTTTCTTGTTATCCACCTCGGTGGAGATACATGCTTAGGGAAAGTAAACTCATCAGTTCAAAGGTAAAACCTGAATAATCTAAATGAAACATGGTAATTCCATTCTCCATGGCTTAAAGGTAGGCATGTAATGAAGCAATTAGAGAGATACACTGGAGAACTTCTAAATTCCTTTCTCTTTCCATCCCCACCTCCCTCTCTCATCTCCCCCTCATCATCTTCCTCCTTCTTTTCTTTTCTCTTTTCTTTTCTTTTCTTTCTCATCTTTTCTTTTCTCTTCTTTTCTTGTCCCTTCCTTCCTCCCACCATCCCACCCTTTCTTTCCTTCTGTCCTTTCATTTTCTTTCTTTCTTTCTTCCTTCATTCTTTCCTCACTCCATCTCACCCTCTCTTTCTTTCTTTCTTTTTCCTTCCCTCCTTCCTTCCTTCCTCTTTCTTTCTTTCTTTTTCTTTCATTCTTTTTCCTTCCTTCCTTCTTTCCTCCCTCCCTCCCTCCTTCTCACTCTTTCTTTCTTTTTCTTTCTTTCTTTCTTTCTTCTTTCATCTTTTTTCTTCTTTCCTCCCTCCCTCCCTCCCTTCCTTCCTTCCTTCTTCCCTCCCTCCCTTTCTCTATCCCTCTTTCTTTCCTTCTTTCTTCCTTCCTTCCTTACTTTTCAGCAAAGCAACATACCAGAAAAGCCAGTTCCTCTTCTGTTCCTAAATGTGACACCTATCACTGCAGCAGCCATTTTGTGACTGAGAGTGTTGTGGCCACACTAATGATGCCAGAGTAGAGAGAAAGAGTTTGGATCCAAACTGATATTGTTGACTCCATTTATTTGCTAAACTTTTATAAATATAAGAAACACCTATGATACCAATTTTAAGAATACAAATTTTGGGGTCTTACTCTAAGCCCCAGAAACAGAGTATCCAAGGCAAGATGCTAGAAACTGTGATTTTTAAGCAATGAGTCTTAACGTCAGGGAAATTTAGAAATACTTCTTTAGTCTATCTTCAGTTTTGTTTCCTATTACTTCATCTAATACTATTTCTATTATTTCATTTCATATCCTATCTGATATAAAAATTTACTCAATTACACGGTTAGGATACCAATATTGGACTATTGTAAAATTTCAGTGAGGATAGCTCCTTGGAGTTGTAAATAGGTTTAATAATCCTTTACATTCCAACTGTGCTTAAGGGACTTCCCCCTTCCCAAGCTTCCCTATTCCTGCAATTCATGGTTGTTTTCAGTGGGCAAAGGCATCAAGGAATGTTAAAAGCAACCTTAAAAGGTAAAATCAATTATACACTCTTTTGCACTAATAGACACTCATCTAGTAACATGCAAGCAAATTATAAAGTGAAATGCAGCTTAACCAAACCACACCTTAAGTAGGCTCATAAAGGCACCCAACTAGCTACATTGTCTGGATTTGCTTTGCTTTCATTTTAGGATTTAGTATCAACCTTTGTACCTGTTATGGGCTGAGTTGTCTCTCCAAAATTTGTATGTTGAAGCCTTAATCCCCAGTACCTCAGAATGTGACTGAATTTGGTTTAAGGTCTTGAAAGAAGTAATTAAATTCAAGTGAGGTAAATGGATAGGCCCTAATCCAATATGATGGGTGCCTTTGTGAGAAGAGGAGATTAGGATACAGACACACACAGAGAGAAGACCACGTGAAGACATGGAGAAGACAGCCATCTACAATCCCAAGGAGAGATGTTTTCAGAAGAAATCAACCCTGCCAACACCTTGATATTGGACTTCTAGTATCCAGAACTGTGTGAAAAAAAAAATGTCTATTGTTTAAGTCACCCAATCAGTGGTACTTTGTATGACAGCCCTAGTAAACTAATACAGTGCCTTTTATGCATGAATGTTTGCAACTTACCTTTCTACCTGCTCTGATATCTTCTGAATCATGGGCAAAGCCTGCACCTTAGTTGTCAGTCTTGCCAATGACTGAGTCTATTTTAGGATTCTGTTTCTGCCAAAACCAGCCATTCTTGGGACTAACATTGCAATCCAAGAAAAAGACTACACTATTTTGTAGTATCCTCTTTCTATTTAACTTTAAACTATTTGAGGGTAGAGATAGTCTTCCTGCTTGTGCATCAAAATCAA
Source organism: Hyperoodon ampullatus (assembly GCF_949752795.1). Taxonomy (NCBI): domain Eukaryota; kingdom Metazoa; phylum Chordata; class Mammalia; order Artiodactyla; family Ziphiidae; genus Hyperoodon; species Hyperoodon ampullatus. Next base: position 121,326,477 of record NC_136915.1, on the reverse strand, counting down.
TTTATGCTTGTCTGTTTTTCTCTCCACTGAGCATGTCTTGAGGATAAAACTGTCTTGCTCAGCTTTATTATTCCAGAACCTATCACAGTGACTGGTACATAATAGGTTTGCCAAAAATGCATGTTAAAAAATGAATAGTGAAAGAGTGAATGAACGAATGAAACACAAGTAACATGAAGTCCAGAGAAATAGTACACTATTATGCACCAACCAGGCATTTGATAAATATGCCAACTAGCTGACTAGCGAACAGAGCAACTCTATAAAGATAACAAATTGCATCACTTTTCCCCAGCTAGATTGATTACACGCATTACTGTGGCTATTTCTTCCTTGCAACATTTTTCAGTATAGGGAATATTAATGAGTTAACAAGAATTCTATCTCTGTTTATCTTCTTTCCCATTTTAACAAGTAATTCTGATGCTAATTGACAAATCTCTAGATTTATAATAACCTGACCACTGTGAAAATATCAGTGTGGTGCAACTTTTTAAAAATTTTCTGTGCAAAAATAATTATTGAAATTCCTTGGTAAAAATTTGAAAACATATCAATAACAAATACTATCCATCTCCAGGTAGGAAGATTTTCCAGGGTTTTCAGGTCACAACTTTTTAATCAATCAATCAATATATATTTATTTAGCCTCTAAAATGTTCAATGTACTATGCTAGGCATCAGTGGGGACAGAAAAAGATATGTAAATTTCTTCTTTCTTACCTCAAAGTACTTATATTTGACAGTGTTGAAAAAATATATACAGGTGAAAAGTTTATGTGTCAGAATAACACTACAGGTATTGTGAATGTCAAATAATTTATGTGTAATTTAATATGTAATAAACTTGATAAAAATAATGTATATGGTATAGAATTTCCTGCAATAAGTTTCATTTTGGAGAATATATATGAAATATATTTTTGTGTATATGCGTGTGTGCTTAAAAAATATTGCAGGGAGTAATGAATATCAGTCTAGGAAGATAAATACCAAAATGTAACAGTAGTTGTCTTTGGGTGGTAAGGTTCTGAAATGTCTGCTTACTATATTGTGTGAATTTTTACAGTTATGCATACAATAGCTTTGTGTAATTAAAAATATGAGGCTGTGAACTGCAACTACCAAATGAGGGGGTAATATAAAGAGTAAAAGCAAAGACTTCTAAAGAAGAGGAGATAACTAAGGCTGGAATATTCAGGAAAAGCATTGTGGAGAAGGTTGGATGTGAGCTAGGCTTTGAAGGATGGGTAGAACTGGGGTGATGGAAGATGCTGGAGGGTACTCATATCTGCACATAAACAGTATCTTTAAGTCAACACAAAGTAACCCCACACACTGACCACCGCAAAAGTGAGCCATAGGCCTCTCAAAAGCTGTTGACCCTGATATTCCAGAGCATCTCATTTATTCCTTGCCTTTTTTTCTATTGCCATCTGGCCTCAGAATCTCAGTCTTGTCTCATATTTGTAATTCTAGGACTGGTCTTTGGACTTGGCCTTGAAAGTGGTTTTTCCTCTTTGGCTTCTGCCCTTTCTCAAGGACCCGGACACAAATGCTCCTCTCTCAACCCACTTTAAGTAGCATACTTCACTATAACCAGCCCCAGGACCCATCCCTCTGTCCTGGCACTAGCTAGCCCCTCAGTGGGGCGTGTCTAGGCCTCATCAACCCTAGAGGAGAACATGTTTGACTCCAGACACAGGAAATGGAATGACAAAGCGTGTAAGGTACAAAGAATGTTTAGAGGCCAATGTTCAGAGTTCAGAAGGAGGGTTCATCTAGGATAAGTGAGGACAAAGCTGGGTAACATTGAGAAATACCTTGAAGGTAAGTGTATTAGTTTCTTATTGTTGCTCTAACAAATTATCACACACATAATAGCTTAAAATAACAAAACAACATAAATTTATACGAGTGGGCTAAAATCAAGGTATTGACAAGGTTGTATTCCTTCTGGAAGTAGCAAAGAAGAATCTGTTTCTTTGCCTTCAGCTTCTAGAGGCCACCCACATTCCTTGACTCATAGACCCTTCCACCTTCAAAGCCTGCAATGGCCAGTTGAGTCTTTCTCACATTAACTCACTCTGACTCTGACTTTTCTTCTGCCTCTCTTTCCACTTTTAAGGACACTTGTGATTACATTGGGCCCACCCAGATAATCCAGGAGAGCCTCTCTTTCAAAAGTCAGCTGATTTTAGCAACCTTAATTCCACCTGCTACCTTAATTCCTCTTTGCCATGTAATGTAACATATTCACAGGTTCTGGGCATTAGGATGTGGACATCTTTAAGAGGACATTATTCTGCCTGTCACAGATAGATTACAGATTTGAATTTTGTCCTCTAGATAATGGGGAAATTTTGAGAGTTCTTAATAAGTTACAATGTAAAAGGAAGATTAAGATGCATAAAATCGCTTGGCTCATTTATTACCAGAAAATTGTTATTTCCCCCTTAAATGATTAAATTCTAGATCATATCATCAGGAGATCCATGTCCACTTTTTGCAACTCCATTTTCACAAAGGGAAACATAATCACAGAGATCCAAAAGTGGCAAGTTACATACTAGTTTGATCAAAAATTAAACCAGCAGAATTATCTGATGAGATGAATTCCTCCCAGGCTCAAATATTCTGTGTCTGTGCACAATGATTCTTTCATTGTAGCAGATGGCAGTAGATTTGACTCAACCAATCTCAATTCTCCATCATACTATGTCTCTCTATCTTCTTATGACTTTCTGCCACCCCCCCAAAATTAATTTCAGACAGGCCTTTGTGCTTTGGCTGACATTCAAAACTGTCACCTCCATGCACACATTAACTCCAAGGCCTCTGTCATCTCTCACATTAAAATTCTATCACTAGGAGTCAGCACAGCTTGACTCAGCAAGCTAAGGGGCTGGTCTGAGCAAGATACAGTGAAAGCAGGCTTCTCCTGTGACAACTTCTGTCAATTTGACAGCAATAAGACACCCTCCTTAGAACCAGTTGCAGCTCTTGTTGACCCAAGTGGGAAGGTCATCTTTCTGAGCAATTCTCTCCCCTTCCCATGAGAAAGAAAGGCCAAGGGTTACAAGACTTATGTTGTGAATATTTTATGGTTAAATGACCACAACAGTGAGGAACAATTAGTAAATTCCACAATCTAGGTTTATATTCTAATTGTGAAGTATAGTTGTTTGCTAGCTTAAGAGGGACTCTTTAAAATGACAGCTCAAAAAAATATACCCACAATGGGGATAATAGGCAATTGGCAATTCTGTGTAAAATCCTGATATGGAAAATGATTTTGAAATCACCAAGTCTTCCTCAGTTTCAAATAATGATCAGAGAGGTAAAATTTCCAGCGGCCACTCTATTGATTACCACCAAGGCAACTCACAATCTCCCTATCTTCCCCATTCCTGTCCGTTCTTGTGTGGTCTCTCATTTGGGTATGTTGTGCAGCTAATACCACGATCTGGGTTTGGAGACAAAAAAAATCATGAGGATCACAGTTTAAGGTTCATTCACTCAGTTTTTTGGACTAAGTTAAATTACACACAAACACATGAAAAATGACAAACAATAAAGCATTCACTTCAAAGGTCACTTCCTCTATGAAGTCTTTTTTGACCTCTCCCCAACTCCCGGGAAAAGTGAGTGTCTCACTCCTATATTCCCTCACTGTGTTCTTTTTTCTTAATTCAATTTAATTTTATAATATGTAAAATTACATTGTTTAGGGCTTCCATAAATAATGTAATGGCTGGAATTTTATTCTTAAGTGACTGTCACAACCGTAACATCAGTGTCTATCATTTGGGAGGGAAGTAACAGTGAATGGCTACAGCAGACATGCCATCGGGCTTAGAGTCAGCAGTACAATAGAATGGAGTTTTGCCCCTTTCAGAAATGAGTCTGAGCTTGGGGGGTGCCACTTAAAATCCTGAGCTTGTTTCATTCTCTGTAAAATTTGGTATGAAACACACTTCACCAAAGGTTTGTGTAGATTAAATGAGATCTTTGAAAAGAAGCTCTACAACTTTGTTCCCCATTTGGAATGATTATACACCATCTAGTTTTTCACGTAATGGGCATACTACTTCTTTAAGATAAAGTGTGGGCTATTTGGAACTCTTCTGCCTGACGTAATGCTCTTCAACCACAAAAGCACATTACCTGTAAAAACTGTCCCCATAGCTGTCTCTAGCTGCTTTTTAACTTGATTTTCTCTTTAATAGAGATTTTGAGCAGAACATATCATATCACCAAATCACTACTGGAGGGGAGATTGGGATAGAGAGTACAGTGTCATGGAGAAGGAACTGTGAAGTAAACAGAAGAAAATCATCAAGTTCAAAGACTGTTATCCCAGCGCTGATCTTCTCCAGACACTATTCACAGCCATCTCAGATTTCCGGGACTTCATACCACTGAAGCTGGTCTTGGGATGTCAGATTCTATCTGAAACTTGGTGTGTCAGCAAAAGACTGGCCAAATATTCAAATAAGCAGTGTTTAGGAGAAACTTCATTGTAAGAAAGATGACAGAGGGGTAGACTTAGGTGACTCCATTCCAACAAGAGAGATCTCTGCTGTCATGGCAGCCAGTTGCCAAACGAGGGTCACCATAAAAGCAATAAAAGAAGGGGGAATTCTTCTTTTCTTTGATAATAACAACTAATATTTCTAGAGCACTTCAGAATTCACAGAGAAATTCATGTACATTAATTTATTTGATCCTTTCTGCAATTCTGAATATGTTATTTTCCCCATGTTTTAGCTGATGAAATAGAAGTTCAGAAAGCTTTAGGGCTTTAATGAAGCTCATACAGCCCTTAAGCAACAGAACTGGGATTCAAATGCAGCTACGTTGATGCCAAATTTGAGGCTTTAGACTCAGAGCTGCAGGGACAGGAAATCACAGACCTGTCTGGTGATGTTTATTGCTCTCTGACCCACTGTACACCCTTTTCCTTTAGGTTTCGTGTTCTGCTGTGTCCCTTGCCTGAACCTCCCTATCTAACCCCTCTGGCTTATATGAAGCTTAACTAGGCCAAGTCCACTTTTTAAAAACAATTACAAGACAATTTTTTTGAGAAGTTTAGCTTTTCAGAAAAGTTGATCACAGAGTACAGAGAGCTCCCACATAACCCCTCTCCCATCCCCCCTGAACACTGTTTCCTCTATTATTTATGTCTTCATTATGTGGTACATTTGTTACAATTGATGAACCAGTATTGATACATTATTATTAACTAAAGTCTACAGTTTACAAGTGTTCATTCTGTGCTGAACATTCTGTAGGTCTTGACAAATGTATGTGTGCATCACTACTGTATCACAGAGAATAGTTTCAGTACCTAAAATCCCCTGTGTTCCACTTATCTAACCCTCCCCCCCTCCTCTAGTATTCCTTGCAGCCACTGATCTTTTTACTGCTTCCACAGTTTTGCCTTTTCCAGAATGTCATAGAGTTGGAATCATACGGTATGTAGCCTTTTCAGATTGGCTTATTTCACTTAGAAATATATATTTGAGGTTCCTTCATGTCTTTTCATGGCTTGATAGCCCACTCTTTTTTAGCACTGAATAATATTTCATTGTATCACAGTTTGCTTATCTCCCCATCTATTGAAAGACATCTTGATCACTTCAAGTTTTAGCAATTATGAATAAAGTTGCTATAAACATATGTGGATATACATAAGTTTTCAACTCCTTTGTGTATACCAAGGAGCACATATGCTTGATCATATGGTAAGAGCATGTTTAGTTTTGTGAAAGACTGCCAAACTGTCTTCCAAAGTGGTTGTACCATCTTTCATTCTCCCCAGAAATGAATGAGAGTTCCTGTTGCTCCATATCTTCACCAGAATTTGGTGATTTCACTGTTTTCAATTTGGCTTTTCTAAGAGGTGTGTAGTATTATCTTATTATTATATTTATTTGCATTTCCTTAATGACATATGATGTTGAGCAGTTTCTCATTTGCTTATTTGCCATCTGTATATTTTTGGTGAGGTGTCTATTCATATCTTTTACCCATTAAAAAAAATAATAAAACTGGTCATTTGTTTTCTTATTAAGGAGAAAGCACTTTTTCTTTGAAATTTACTATGACTGTGCCAGCATTCATGAGTCTTACCTCTCTGAATACCTGCAGCTCACATTATCTGTATACTAATTCTCTCTCACCTATTATGACTTCCACTAACACTTTACTTTCCATGTCTGGTACAGCCTCCCTAACTTGCTGATAAGCTTCTTCAGGGAAGAAATCAGTGATGTACATCCCTGAACCACCTGTAATATCTAACAACATGTTTTGTACATAGTAGACATTCAGAATAACATGTACATGTAGTTCCGTTAAAACCAAGACTATGTTTTTAACAAAATTAGGATGGAACTAAGTAGAGTAGATGAGGTATCAGGATATCTGTATGCTAGTTATTAATCTCAGAGGCAATTACTTCCTGGGCTTCAGTTTCTTTGTTGTGAAACATCTGGTATAAATGGCAAACACTCTATGCCTACAAAATCACTTTGGATGTTTATGAAAGGAGAACTCGCTTCTACCATCCAAAAATGTTATATCATTACCACCCTATGCCCAACTTGGAAGAAGGCAAAAGCAAGATTAAAGCTTGTGCCTAACTGCAGTCAAGGACCTTTAGTTTGTAGGAGTTAGAACTTTAAATAATCCAGCAATCACTGAATTAACAAAAGTCTTAATTAGGCAGAATATCTTGTCTTTAATAGAGGCTGATAGAGAATGCAAGGTTGAAAGAAGCACTGTAGACATGTAACAGAAGACTCAAATAGAGTCCACTCTGAGATTGCACCAAGCCCAAGTACACAATAATTCTATTTATTCATTCAACTGATTCATTCATTCATTTATTTATTCATTCCTTTTTTTCTATAACTGAAAAGTGTTAAACTCAGTACTCTTTGTATTGAAGCAGGGTATGTGCATGTGAAAAATGAAACTGCCAGAGCCTGCAAATAAGGCTTTGTTAGGTTGTGAGATGATCCTCAGTCAATAAATTCCAGATGTGTAAGCATGTATTTGTAATTTCTTCTGGTGAGGAAGGATTCTGGTAATCAAGACAAGACCTGAGAGAACAGTACAGCTAAGACAGAGGCTGTGTCAAGGACCTTTTCTATTACTGGTTAATTACATTGTTCAAGGGGCTTATTTTATAAGACTGTTTAATATACCCAAGACTTTAGATAGTTGTGAATTATAAAATACAGGGGTAGGGAGAGAGGGAAAGAGTAGACAAAAATAAAAAACAAAGCAACAAATTCCAAGTGGTACAAAACTTCTTAAATCTTACAAATTTGTTTCAACACATGAAATAAATTGATAAGTAGTTTGGCAAATCTCTTGTGTGTGGAAAGGCTGCCAGAATGAATTATTGTTCTGCTTAAACTCCTCCATTAGCTGTGTGGTTGTGGTTACACCCTTGTACATGCTGAATCTCTGAGCTGTCCTCTGGATAAGAAAGCTAATAAATAGTCTCCTACACTATGAAGGGTTACTGAGAGAAATCAAATATTATTTATGTTTAACCATGTTAATTCAGTCAAGGTATATAAAAATATGAGCCATTTTCTGTATCAACACCAGAAATTGATCTTGGAATAGGGAGGGAATCTTACTAACTATCAATTTGTTTATAAGGTTAACTTTAGAAATTCAAAACTACTATAAAAGCAGATGCTTCTCATTTAATTTTTATTAAAGGAATTACAAATGATTTATTCAACTTTTAAAAAATGTGTCATTTTATGTTAATATTCTGGTTATGCTCCCACACCAAGTGAATGAAAAATGTTAACTTTACTTCCAGGGTAATCGTGGCATATTTAATTTAGAAGAAATGTGTTAAAGATAAAACCATAATAATTCTGGGAGGCATAAAAAGCACTAAAATAACTGATACATTTATTTAATAGCCCCTAAAATCAACAACTTTTCAGACTTTTGGTGCATTGCAGGCATGCAGACATCTGCATTCTGAATTTCAAGTGAGTCTCCTTGATGTCCAAAGTTAGGTAGATGCAATACGCTTTCATTAGTTTCTTTTTCTTTCCTTTGTTTTTTTTTTTTGACATTACTATGACCAAGATGTTTGGTAAACAGTGAATTATGATTTTGGGATCATCAGGAAAAGGTTTTTTAAACAACTTTCCAGACTACAAAAAATCTCTTCAAGTAGTAGATCCATCCCAATGTCATGACATCTAGAACAAGAGCTTCAAAGAAGGACCAAAGGACCAGTCTGCTGTTTGTGCTGTCATTGATTTCTCTGTGTATCTCTCCCAAACCTCCATGTATTCCTGTTCATGCTTTCCAGCTGTCATCACCACTGTGAGCTCATTAATCATTTCTTCTAGCTTGTTCTGGTGAGCTTCTGTTTCCATGTCCTTTTGTGGCCTCCCCAATATCAATGGTGAACACCACTATCTTTTGAGTCATGTTGGACATTCCATTGCTAAAGCAAAACTTATATGCTGCTGTTCCATCCATGTGAACAGCAAATGTGTATTTCCCACTGGACTCCCGGTCTCCTTTATAAATTCCTTTATTATCAGGCTCTGTAATCTCCAAGTCAATATCCAGGCAGCCAGCCTCAGCCACCTCAGAGATGAGGTCCATCTTGCTGTCTGAGGTGACCTGCTCAAGGAAGCACTCCTGGGCATGTGCGTCAATGCTGACATGTCGATGCTGACAAAGTAGTCCGAGGCAGTGACCAGGAGGGTGGCCAGGATACGTTAGTTTCTATGGACTCTCAAAATAAGTTTATTTGTATTTTGTTTTCCTCATAGTTTATCTACATGATAAATGTTGACAGTACAGAGACTGTTTAATTTTTATTTAGTTAGTTATTTATTTATTGGCCATGTGGCTTGTGGGATCTCAGTTCCTCGACCAGAGATGAAATCCTGCCCCCTGAAATAAGAGGGCAGAGTCCTAACAACTGGACCACCAGGGAATTCCCTGTACAGAGACTGTTTTACATTTAACATTTCTTCTCAAGTAAATATAGTTAGAATGGCCTTTGATGCTAGAAGACACAGATGACCCTGTGCATTATTCAGCTTTCCTCAAGTTAAACAGCCCACAAATTTCAGTGGCTTACAAAAACAAAGGCTTATTTCTCACTCACATTACGTATTGGTGACTGTTCTGCTTCTCCTCCCTGTGTCTTCTTTATCCCAGAATCTGAAGTAAGAGGAAAGTCCTTCTCTGCTCAAGGCAGAGGAAAAGAACAAGAAGGCCAGCCAAAACTCTGTGATGACTGCTCAAAACACATTTCCTTGGCCAAACCTGATCTTAAACCAGATCCTTTGACCAAGCCTGATGTCCAGGAAGGTAAATTCCTGACCATTCCATCCCACACCCCCCACTCCCCTACCCTACACTAAGTCCGTTATAAGCCTACTAGAGGAATGGGGGAAGGGAGTAATTGAGAACAATAATACAATCCGCCATACCATGACTCACATTTTTTTAAAGAAAGATATGTATCTCTTGATATGGGAGAGATTATACTTGGTCTGTGTTGAACAAAATTTATGAAATTGTAGGCAATTATGATAGATTTCTTTCTCTTTCCCCTCCCTCCTTTTTTTCTTCTCTCCACCCCCCAAATTCTTTCTAAATGTTCAAGTACCCAGGAATTGTTCCAAATGATTCATCCTTTGTTCTGAAATCTAGGTAAGGCTGTGCTCACCTAAGGGTAGCTGAAGTTGAATAAAGCTATGTGGTATTGAGTGAGAGATAGGAGGAGATCATCAGTTTGAATATATATTTATCACAGAATTACAATCCCCTATATCTGTAAATATAGAACGAATCCAAGATATCAGTGGATTGATCAAGACTTTTCACATTTAATATTTACAGGAATTGCCTGGGTATATTACACAGATTCTTGTTGAGTGGATATAGGGTGAAACCAAGAATTCTACATTTTCTTATAAGTTTCCAGGTAATGCTGCTTCTGCTGGCCCAGGGACCTCACATTCAGTAGCAGTGGACAAGATAACTCCTGAACTTCTTTCAAACTCTGATCCTCTGAATTTACTTCAATTAGTTTCCCACATCCATGTGGCTTGAATAAAGGTAAATAGAAAGTGTGCATAATTTAGGGTGGTTAAACTTTTATTAAATTGCTTCTTCATGGAAGGGAGAGAGTTTTACCCATTTTTGTGTCCTTTATAACCAACAGTATTATGCAATATGGATAACTGAAACTACACAACAGTTTGGATAAATGAATGCTAAGCTTAGTTAGAGGAGAAGTGGATGGCAGAATGGAACTATGGGGCCTTTATGAATACCAAAGTAAACCTCCTTCCAGAAGAGAGCCTTGTTCCCTTTATAGACCCCATGATCATTGGGATAGTATGTTTTTTGCTAAACCGTTACTTATACTTCAACACACATCCTTGCCTCAGGGACTTCCCATGATTAAGATTTAGCATCTCAATCTTAGGAATGAGCTTCATTTACGAAGAAAAGCAAGGCCATTCAATTCCAATTAACTGCACAGTTCTTGTGTAAGAAAAACAACCTTACACTTTTAGACTATTTAAAGAAATGCAAAGTCCCCACCCTTAATTTTTCATAAAACAGAATTGTCCTGACAGGGCTTTCCTGTTCTTTTGAGTCAATAAAACCCAAAGAGTTTAAAAATAGATGATGGTTTTACATTTATCATTTGAACAAACATGGGAAATTCGGAAATAGTTGCCGTGGAATTCCGGGAATAATTTTTCCATCCTCATGGTTGGCAAAGTGGTTCTTAGGGAACAGTAGATTACATAAATGCACACACTGGGGATGTTTTGGCATACAGCCTCTGAAGACACAATGTCATTTGAGGCCAATCTCATTGGGAGGGCACATTAGTGATTTAAAAAATGCTGCTAAGGATCACGGTGATGCTTACTAGCTCAGTGAAACCTTCTCTCCTGGGGCACTGATGATTCTAAGACACCATGAGGACCTCATTTTCCACTCATAACATTTCCTCCTCTCCCCAGTTGTATGTTGGCAGGAGGTAGGGAGCTGAGGGTTGAGGAACAAACCAATACTATAGAAAAGGGAAAGGTACTTAAAAGGCTACTGAACTAGAAAGTGTGTAGATCTGGGATGTAATTTCAAGTATAGCAGTTGTTAGCTGTGTGACCTTGAGCAACTTATACACGACAGGCCTTGTTTCCTTATCTGTAAAGCAAGAGGATTTGATGGGATTTCTAAGGACCTTTCCAGTGTTAGCCTTCTAAAAGGAAAAACAGTAACAATACACACTCATTTCATTGATAGCTACATGGAAGGATTTAATGTGTAAGCATATAGGCTACATAATGTATGCAGTATGGTCTATATACATATAGAGACAAACTACACAGAAAGAAGGAAAAATAAAAACTTGTCATGGAAAAGAACTAGAACTGGAAGTCAGAAGAATTATTTCTTTTATCTGTTTATTATTCATTCATCCTCCTTTCATTATTCAGAAATATTCATTGAGAGCCAATTATCTCCCACTCACTATACTGGGAACTGGAATCTGACAGTGAAAAAGACAGACTTTCCTGACCTTTTGGAATTTATATTCTCCTGGGAAAGACAGGTAAGATATAAGTAAACAAGGAAGAAAATAAGATAATTGAAGATTGTTAAAAATGTCACAGAGGAAATAAATAAGGCACAGAATTCCCAAGTTGCACAGGGGCTTGGTGTGTTTGACAAAAAGAAAAGAAGCCAGTGGGGCTAGAATGCACTGAGCAATGGAGAGAAAATATGAGATCAAGTTGTAGTTAAACAAGACTCAGCTTGGGCTGATACCGAGCAGGACCCTCGGGGGCTCCTGGGAACAAAAGCCTTTCTGTGTCCCCCATTTCTTGATTACAGGAAATAGGTTTCCTTCAGCCTCCAGGACCTCCCCTGAGCTCCAACTGGGCAGGTTCAAACAGTTGCTAATTAGGGAAGGGAGGGGATGTGGAAACAAGGAAGAGCAGTCAAGAGAAACAGTAGTGCAGCCCTAAGGCGAGGTCCTGGTTCCCCATTAATGAATACATATAACAATGTCTTTGAGCTGTTTTGCAGATACTGAAATCCCCACCAGGTGGGAGAACTTAACAGTAGGCTCTCCACAAGCACTAGACCCCAGACAGGTCAGAACCAAAAGGTCGATGATGCTGACTCCCACTTACCTCACCACCAGCCAATCAGAAGGATGTCCACAAGCTGATTTCTCCCTTTTAAACCATTATTATAAAACTCCTCACTACCCGCTCAGGTTGGGACACACAGTTTTGAGGGCACTAGCCTGCTGTGGCCCCCTTTGCCTGGCAAAGCAATAAAGCTATTCTTTTCTACTTTGCCCAAAACTCTGTCTCTGAAAATTAATTTGGTGTAGGAGTACAGAAGCTGGATTCAGCTTCAGTACATGGCCTTAGAAATCATAATAAGGATTTTCGATTTTAAGAGTAAAAGGGAATCATTGAGGAGTTTTAGGGATAAAAGTGACATTTTAAATCAATCTTTCTTGCTTTTGTGTGGAGAAAGAGGGATGTTGGACAGAGAAGAGAGAATCACTATGGACTAGTGCATTTTTATTTACCTATTATTTTACAACACTTTATGGCTAATTGGAGTCATTATTATTTTTCTGGTTAGATTTTCCTAAATTTGGCCTAGGGTGGGGAGTAGATGGGAGGAAGCTTAAAGATGACTTCTGTGCTTTTGGACTTGGCCCCTTTTGAGTGCCTGTTTTTCGTTTTTCCTCCCAAAACAAAATGTCCAGTTTGTACTTTCCCTGACCTAGGCCAGGAATCAGCCATTTCTTCAGGAGTGCATATTCCCTTGAGTGAGAATAATAACCAGAAACTAATGTTTGGGCCCAGAGTATGTTCATTTCTATGGAATATCATTGTTTGTAGGTCCTTTAACTAAAGTTTTAGTCACATTCAGGAAGCCTTCCTCTATTCCCAGTTTATAAAGGAATTTACCCATGTTTCCTAATACTTAGATTAAAAAAAAATTTAATCTCTGATTCATTGGAATTTAGGTGGATGAACAGTGTAAGGTTTGCCAATTTTATCTTTTACAAAATAGCTATCTAGTTGTCTCAGCCTTGTTTATTAATAGGTCATTTTTCTCCAGTGATTTGATATACTACTTTTACCATTTACCAAATTTCCAGGGTCTAATTCTGGACCTTCTCTGTTGTTTCATTGCTCAGTATATCCATTCATGGTCCATACTATCTTTATTTTAAAGTCTTTATGGGACATTTTAATATCTGTAGGGTTGGCCCTCAGTCATTGATCATTATTGGCCTATTTCTTGGCTATTATTCCTCACTTATTTTTTCATATTAAATGCAGAATCAACTTATCTTGTTTCAGAAAAAAAAAAAGTGTAGCTATTTTTGTTAGGATCACTTTCATTTATAACTTGGAGAGAAGCATCATCTTTGTGAAGCCGAATTGCTCTATGGAAGAACATTGGATAATTTGTTCAAAACTACTTTTGCATCCTCCATGACTTTTTAAGTGTTTCCTTCATATAGATTTTAAACATTTCTAATTAAGTTTACTCTTAGTATTTTATCATTTTTTTTGTTCTTCTGTTAACTCTTTAATTTGTTATTATGTTTATACATAAAACTTTTGACTTTTTTTATTGTGGTAAAACCATCATAAAATTTTCCACCTTAATCCTTTTAAATGCATAGTTCACTAATTTTCAATATATTCACACTGTTGTGAAAGTAATCTCTAGAACCTTTTCATCTTGAAGAATTGAAATTCTATAATCATTAAACAACAATTATCCTCTGCCTCTTCCTTTAGGCCCTGCTAACCACCATTCTACTTTCTACATGTATGAAGTTAACTACTTGCGATACCTCACCTAAGTGGAATCATACAGTATTTGTTCTTTTGTGACTGACTCATTTCACTTAGTAAAATGTCCTCAGAGTCCATCCATGTGGTAGCAGGTGATAGGATTTCCTTCCTTTTTAAGACTACATAGTACTCCATTGTATGTATATATCACATTTTGTTTATCCACTCATTCATTGATAGACATTTGAGTTGCTTCCACCTCCTGGCTATTGTGAATAGCTCTGCTATGAACATGTGTATGCAAATGTCTCTTCAAGACTCTTCTTTCAATTGTTTTAGATATATACCCAGACATGTGATTGCTAGATCATATGAAACTCTAGTTTTGTTGTTGTTATTGTTTTGAAGACCTGTCATACTGTTTTCTATAACAGTTGCACTATTTTAAAATTCTTCCAACAGTGCCCAAGAGTTCCAACTGCTCCACATTCCTACCAATACTTGTTATTTTTTGTTTGTTTGTTTTTCAGAGTAGCCTTCCTAATGTGTGAAGTGACATCTCATTGTGCTTTTAATTTGCATTTTACTGTTGATTACTAATGTTGAGCCTCTTTTCATATGCTTGTGGACCATTTGTATGTTATCTTTGGAGAAATATCTATTCAAGTCTTCTGCCTATATTTTAATAAGATGATTTGTGTTTTTTGTTGTTGAATTATAAAAGTTCTTTGCATATTCTGGATATTAACCTCTTATCAGATATATCATTTGCAAATATTTTCTCCCATTTTAAGTTTGATGTAGTCCCTTTTGTCTATTTTTGCTTATGGTGTAAAATTAGGTTTTGACTTCATTTTGCATGTGGATATCTGATTTTCCCAGCCTCATTTGTTTGAAGAGACTGTCATTTCTTGATTTAGTGATCTTAGCACTCTTATTGAAGGGGTTTGTTTCTGGACTCTGTATTCTATTCCATTGGTCTATATATTACTCTATATGACAGTACCACACTGTTTTGATTACTATAGAAATCAGGATGCGTGAGTCCTCCAGCTATGTTCTTCTTTTTCAAAATTGTTTTGCCTGTTTGGTGTTCTTTCAAATTTCACATAAATTTCAGGATGATTTTATTCCACTTCTGCAAAAAAATGCCATTAGGATTTTGATAGAGACTACATTGAATATGTGAATCTCTGAGTAATATTGACATCTTAACAATATTAAGTCTTCTAATTCATGAACATGGTATCTCTTTCCATTTATTTGTGACTTCTTTCATTTATTTCAGAAACGTTTTGTCATTTTCATTGTACAAGTCTTTCATCTCCTTGGTTGAGTTTATTCCTAAGTATTGTATTATTTTTTATACTATCATAAATGGAATTGCTTTCTCAATGTCCTTTCCTGATTGTTCATTCTTAGTGTATAGAAATGAATCTGATTATTGTGTGTTGATTTTGTACTCTGCAACTTTGCTGAATTTATTAGTTCTAGAAGTTTTTGTTTTTATTTTTTACTGTATGTGGAATTGTTAGGGTTTTCTACATATCAGATCATGTCATCTGCAAGTGTGATAATTATATATCTTCCTTTTCAATTTGGATGCCTTTTATTTCTTTTTCTTGACTAATTACTCTGGCTAGAACTTCCAGCCCTATGTTGAATAGACGTGATGAGAGTGGGCATCCTTGTCTTGATCCTGATCTTAAAGGAAAAATTTTCAGTCTTTTATCATTAAATATGATCCTAGCTGTGAGCCTTTCATATATAGCCTTTACTATGTTGAGGTAGTTTCCTTATATTCCTGGCTTGTTAACTATTTTTATCATGAAGGAGTATTGAATCTTGCAAATGCTATTTCTGCATCAACTAAGATTATCATAGTATTTTTGTCCTTTATTCTGTTAATGTAGTATACTTAAGCTATTGCTTTTTAGGGAATTCCCAGGTGGTCCAGTTGTTAGGACTTGGTGCTTTCACGCCAGGGCCCAGGTTTGATCCCTGGTCAGGGAACTAAGATCCCACAAGCTGCATGGTGTGGCCAAAAATTAAATAAATAAATAAGACTAGTGCTTTTTATATAATTAAATATTCTGCAGCTCTACTAATTTTATTTATTTATTTATTTTATTTATTTATTTTTTTGTGGTACGTGGGCCTCTCACTGTTGTGGCCTCCCTTGTTGCAGAGCACAGGCTCCGGAAGCCCAGACTCAGCGGCCATGGCTCACGGGCCCAACCGCTCCGCGGCATGTGGGATCCTCCCAGACCAGGGCTCGAACCAGTGTCCCCTGCATCGGCAGGCGGACGCTCAACCACTGCGCCACCAGGGAAGCCCTCTACTAATTTTAAATGATTTGTATCGTATTTTAATAAACTGTCATAGGTTTTCTATATATACAACCATGTCATAACATCTACAAATAAAGGTGTTTTTTTTTTTTTTTTTGCGGTATGTGGGCCTCTCACCATTGTGGCCTCTCCCGCTGCAGAGCACAGGCTCCGGACACGCAGGCCCAACGGCCATGGCTCATGGGCCAAGCCGCTCCGTGGCACGTGGGATCCCCCCGGACCGGGGCACGAACCCATGTCCCCTGCATCGGCAGGCGGACTCCCAACCACTGCACCACCAGGGAAGCCCAAATAAAGGTATTTTTAACTCATCCTTTCTAATTTTTGTGATTCTGCTTTTGTACTTTTATCAGAATATGTGATCTAAAGGCTCCAGTTCTGTAGTAATTGATAATGATAGCTTTTTTGGTGCCAGACCTCAGAAAGAAGATTTCAGTGTTTCCCATTTTAGATGCCATCTTTTGGATAGAGTATATATCTTTTATCATGTTAAGAAAAATATTCCTTGATTACTTTTATTATGTGTTTTTATTGAGAAAGTGAATTAAATTTTGTAAATGTTTTCCAAGCATATATGAATATGAACATATGACTTTTCTCCATTGAGCTAATAATAGGGTGAAATATATTAGTGGACTTTGTAATATTAATCTACCTTGCATTTCTGGTATAAATTCTATTTTGTCCCCATATATTATTTTCTTAATGTACTGTTGGCTGCTGTGTTCATATTTATTTTGGACTATTGCATCAGTATTTATAAGTGAGAGTTGTCTATAGATTTGAGAAGAGCAATTTTTAAATCAAGTTTTGTTTATAATGTTACATTCTTTTTGTCAGAAGGATTTGGATGATTTCCTTCTTTTTTCATGATTTTGTAAAAATAGTACTGGACTTTGAAATTTCCATAGAATTCCCCCATAAAATCATCTTGACCTGCTGTTTTGTGAGATATGGGGAGTAGAAAGTAACTCTGGTAACTTTCTCCGTTTCTTCTATAAAAATTGGTCTTTTTCTTTTTTTTTTTTTTTTTTTTACTGGAGTCAGTTTTGGCAAAGTATGTTTCTCTAGAGAATTATCCACTTTTGCATTATTTAAATCTCCTCTCTTTCAATGGTTTTCTTTGTCATTTTTTATCTTGTGTATTTGTGTTTTCTCCCACCCTCGTACCATAAACAATCTTAATTTTTTTATTAGATTAGGAATGATAGTTTATTTTTGCTTCTGTAACCAGATATTGACTTAATGATAAAGCTATTTTTCTCTTTTCTACTTCATTATTTTTTGCTTTTATTCTTATTACCTCTATTTTGCTTTCCTTATTAACTGAATTATTCTGTTTTCCAAATTTGGGGATTAGATATTTAATTCATATTTTCATTGTTCATTTTTATTAATATGTATACTTAAGACTATAAAATTTCCTCCAATCACAGCTTTAACTGTATAAAGATATATAGATTCTGATACATAATGTTTTTAACCATTATTTTTATTTTATTTTATTTTATATTTTTGCGGTAAATGGGCCTCTCACTGTTGTGGCCTCTCCTGTTGCAGAACACAGGCTCCGGACATGCAGGCTCAGTGGCCATGGTTCATGGGCCCAGCAGCTCTTCAGCATGTGGGATCTTCCCACACCAGGGCATGAACCCATGTCCCCTGCATCAGCAGGCGGACTCTCAACCACTGCGCCACCAGGGAAGCCCATTAACCATTATTTTTTATAATGTCTGTGATAAAGGTTTATATTTCCTCTTTTGAACTGAGATTTTTGTGTAATAATGAGAGAATATTTTGTATACTATTCTGTGTAATTTATTGAATATTTTGTGACCCAATATGGAGAATTGGTGAATTTTCATAAATATCCAATATGCATTAGGAAATAAGATCTATTCTCTATTATCAGGGTGCAAATATGTCCATCTTATTTATTATGTTGTTTGTGTCCTCTTTATCCTTACTTGTTTTTATTCATTTTACCTTTCTCAGTCTGAGTATGGTGTGCCAAAGTCTCCTAATGTTTGTTTGCTTCTGTCTCCTTGCATTTCCTGGAGTTTCTGCTTTAGGAAGGTGGCTGTTATGCAGAAAGTTTCTGTCTTATCTTTTCTGTGAATTATGGCCATTACCTTTATAAAGTTTTCTTCTTTGTCTTATCTCTTTTATTCCTGAATTCTACCTTATCAGATACACAAACACAGTCCTGCTTTCATTTTCCTTTCATTTGCCTTTGTTCATTTCTTTATTTTTCAGCTTTCTTCACCTCCTTGTTTTAGTTGTGTCTCCGGTGTACTGCAGAGAGGTTGGTTTTGCTTTGTGAGCCAATTTGAAAATATTTTCTTTTAACACCTGAGTTAAGCTTATTTGCATTTATTGCTTATAATATGTTTCATTTCAGCTCAATCAATTATTTTATTGTATCATCATATAGTTTCATTACAAAGTGACTTGAACTGTGTGATCTCTTTTTCCTCTCTATCTTTTTTCTTAACATTGTATTTTGTTTTGTGTTTCTTTTGTTATTTAAGAAGGCTTGGATTCATGACTAAGTTGTTACCTCATACTGATGCCTTTATATAAGGTCCAGAGTCTCTTTTTTCTTTACCTATTTTTGACTACTCTGCTTGTCAGTTTTAAATGATATTCTCCAATTCTACTCTGCCTCATTCTTCTTTCTTCTCTGCTTTCCCCACTTACTTTCTCAATTAGTTGCAAATTAAAATTTGTAAAGTTCTTTGTCTTTATGTGATGTTGCAAGACAAGATATGGGTGATTTTATTTGCTCCTCTTGTTCATCTGGATTTTTTGTTTGTTTTTTTGAGGCTGTGTGGAGAGATTCTAATTTAGGCTGCTGCCATTATCCTATGGACTTGGAAGCTTCTCATAGATTTTTATGAGAATTAAATGAGCTAATCTATGTGAAAGTAAGGATCACTGATTACCCTTTGGTGCAAAGACTTTAGTAATTTTTTTCTTTCATTTAGAGATAACACACTTTTTCTAACTACTCTCTATTAACCCTTTTATGGGAAGTATTTTGCCACCTACCACTTCCTAACATGCTTTCTGTTTTGCTGTGTGGAAACCTTCTGATTTGATAAGTAGAAAAGTGCAAGAGGTTGAGGGCAGGGTGACGTCTCATTGGGCTTCCCTGGAAAGCGTAAGAAGAAATGAACAAGGTGGAAGAGAAAAAGCACCAAAGAGGAAGATAAATTGATAAAAAAGAAAATAGGGAGGAAATAAATTGTCAGTTCTCTTGCATTCTACTTAGATTTGCTGTAGGCTGTAGACAAGGCTGAAAAGTCCATTGGTTTTCAATGCACCAACTAGCCTAAGTTAAAAATAAGAGCACCAGAAATCCTTTTAAGCAATAGCTATATTTAGTTAATTTATTATTTCAAGAAGGCATCACACTCGAACTCTAAAGAATAACAATATTATAGTCAATGACCTCAGTGAAGGTTTAAAATATATGAGAAAATAAGCACTAGTTTAATATTATGTTCGCAACAGCCCAAAAACTTTGAATTTTTGTCATCTGCATTTTAAACACAAGAGACCATGAAGATTCAGATTCAGAGAGGTTGAGTGAATGGTAGAAAGTCACATAAGTAAAACAGGGCAGAGCAGTGACTTGATTCAAAGGT
Source organism: Hyperoodon ampullatus (assembly GCF_949752795.1). NCBI lineage: Eukaryota > Metazoa > Chordata > Mammalia > Artiodactyla > Ziphiidae > Hyperoodon > Hyperoodon ampullatus. Next base: position 121,306,608 of record NC_136915.1, on the reverse strand, counting down.
TTCTTTGTTCCAATATAATATAATTTAAGAAGATAAAGAAGGGCAAGAGGAGTGGCAGTAACAGACATGTACTAAATGCTTAGAGGACAAGAAAGTTACTTGTGGTCAGAATGGTCTGAGAAGACATTTCAGAAAACATTGGATTTATAGATTCCCTTCCAGTGCAAGGCAGCACCTGTATTCATAACTCCTGTGTATCCCACTTGTTGCTGGCTGGACCAGCAGTGCAAAGCATGCTTAGTGTCTCTTTGGCTCTGTGACTTAACCAGAGTGGCTCTTCCTTCTTAAAAAAAGAAATGCTTTCTTCACACAGAGACCTTCATGCAGGAACCCCTTTTAAATTAGAGATTGTAATTAATATTATCTCTGGGTCCTGAGAGGGGAGCTTGATTGAGAGTGTAGGAATAGAGAGTGATAAGATACAGCTTGCCTGTTATCTGATCAGGAGGACTAGTGTTTGAATTCACTTGGAGGAATAAAGAAGGCCTATGCACTGATCCTTTGAGCCAGATAAACACCAGCAGGGTGTGAAGTGGTTTCTTGGAATGACCTAAGGCTGAATTTGCTATAAGAACAGGGGTGTTATAAATATCAGAACAGCAGGGGATAGAAGTGGTTCTAATGGAATTAGATGAGATTATTGACAGGACCTGGCTCTGGAAGTGTCTCTTCGACTCCCCAGAGGTGATATTTCTGTTAAACCCATTATTTAAAATTGAGAATAAGAGAACAGAACCAAGGAGTGACAAAGAAAAGTTGGTCAGCCCAAAGTTCAAGCAAATCTCAAGTAATCTCCATTTCTATATCCAGGCGTATGGCAATATCCTAGACTATTAGAACAGAAAGAACTCAAAGGAAAATGGTTCCATTATTTTCATTTTATAGATGAAGAAACAGAGTTCTCACTGCTCAACCCCTGCCCTACTCTCCCAAAATAAAATTAGAATATTTGGCCCAATGACAGAATTGAAACCAGACTCTAAAGCTATGAAAGGCTTCTTTTCAGGGCAGCTATTTGTGGATTACTCCAAAGTAGAAGATAGGTGATGGGGAGGAAAAGCTCAGAGTTTCAGAAATACCTGCGTTTGAATCTCACTTTCATTACCTATTTTGAGCTGTGTGGTTGTGGGGAAAATCACTTATCTGTATTGAAACTCAGTTGTTTTACCCATAAAGTCTAGATAGTAAACCTTACCTTGTAGAAAAAGCTAAGTGGAAGGAATGATTAGCTCTACTTGGAGAAGGCACATAAAAAGCGCATTTTAATCTGTTCATCAAAGACTGGTTGAGGCTGTGGGAAAGGGGACAGTAGAGAATGGACGTTTTAGGCAGAGGAAATTCAGAAGCAAAGTCATGACTAAGAAAGAATACAAGACGTAGGGAGATAGTACTTTGTGGTTGAGATTTTAGTGCCATAATTAGATGTTTAGACTTTACCTAGTGGTACCAGTAGTAGTAGTAGAAGAAATAATATATAGCATTTATTGAGTGTGTATTACACACAAGGCACCATTCTAAGAATTTTACATTTATTGTCACATTTAATCCTTACAATAACACTGTCAGGTAGGTACTCTGGTCTTCATTGTACAGATGAGAAAACTGAGACACAGAAAAGTTAGGTTATTTGCTCAAGGTCACATACAGAGCAAGTTCAGAATCTGAGCAACAAAAGACATTGTGAGAAAACCAAAATATTCTTAAGCAAGGTAGTAGTATATATAGTGGCATGGACCTGAGTAAAGAAAGCTTGGACCTAGGGAGAGGCAGAGGAACCAATTAGAAATATGATATAATAATCCAGGCAAGAGATGATGGCAGTTAAAACAAAGGCAACAGGTAAAAATAATGAGATGAGTGACAGAAAATATATTTAAGAGATAAACTTGACAAACTTGACAATGCAAAGTGAGAAAGAGAGAACCATCAAGGATTACTGTAAGATGAGGAAATTGGATGGATGGTGATGATAATATAAATCCAATACATAAGAATATTTTAAAACAGTTGTTTGCAAGCCTTTAATATGAAAGTGAGCCAGCATCTCTACAACGGAGTGACCTCAAGTTCCAAAGTTTAACAAGTCTACAAAAATAAACAAGTATCATTTTTCCATAGACTAAGACTTTGCAAACAGGGAAGGATCTAATAGTCTATCTTTGCACCTCTGGCACTCTATAATCATGAGAATGGGGGCAAGGAAGGAGAGCAGTGCTGATGGATAGATATTTAGTGTGTGGATTAAAGATAATATGTCCCAGGATTGTGTCTTTTTGTGTGTACATGTGTGCCCACACTTATACATTACCCTGGGACAGAAGTCAAACAGGTATGGCAAAATGTTCACCACAAGATTATGTAGTTTAAGTGCATACTTTTCCCCATTGAATTCTGTCTTTTCCATGTTAACCTCCAGCAGTTTTAAAGACACAGTAAGAAGCCATTTTATTTTCTTTAGGAAAAAATCAGTGTCATAGACATCAATGGAATATTATGAAGTCATTAAAAATAATGCTTCTGAAAAAAACAGATGAAATATTTATTTAATGTTTCTTGCATTAAATAAATTAAAATATATATATACAAAATGGTATGCAGAGTCTACAAAATACATGAACAATACTCCTCAATCTGTCAAGGTCATCAAAAACAAGAAAAGTCTGAGAAAAATGTCATAGTCAAGAGGAGACTAAATGTAATGTAGTATCCTGGATGGAATCCTGGAACAGAAAAAACACCAAGTGAAAGAGCATATAAACATTTATTTCTATCCAAATTCCTAAGCATCTGAAAGTTTAACAGAGTCCTGAATTTTCATACATAGTCTCCTTAAAATCACATATTTTAAAAATATCACGTCAAAGTCTTTCAGAAAAATATTGGAGGTCTGTTTAAAAATGTACTAAGTGACTTCTATTTTCTTTTATATTTCAATGCAGAAGTTGACCCCTCAGTGCTGAGTAGCTCTGTAGGGAGATTTATCTTGTTAGCACATGTTCAAGATGATAGCAAAGCAGGGATGATAGCAAAACAGAACCATTTCTTTAAAAGAAGATGATATTTATCAACCTCATTAGGGCTAGGTGTTACTTCGATTTTGGATTAGTTTGAGCCCTACGGAAATTGCCAATTTCGACCTGGAAAAGAAAAAGGTAACTTCATATGATTCGATCTAGTGCCTTTAAGGAATGGGCAGCATTATCTTTCTGCTGTTGGAGGCATCTAAGGTCTCTATCTGGCTCTGCTGCCAAGCCAGGCTCTTAATAAGCAGGCTCTTAATTTGAGTGGTCAACATTTTAAAGTATCTGCATAGTGTCTGTTTCCACCCCTTTCTCTCATCTCACCAATACCCACCTCCCACCCTCAAAATAAGTAACCTAGCTCTGGCAATACCTGGAGGCTAGAGCAAACTTGGTGACACTTCGAACTCATCAAGAATCCAAGCAAATGCCAAACAGATTTTGTGGAACGATTTTTGAAAACTAAGAAAAACTCCATCCTCAGTGGACTCTCTAGGACCTAGTTTTTGTTGGGGGACCAGGTCCTATGACTTGGTGTGACATTTCCTGAGGGAGCTGAGCTTCTCAGTAGAGAGAGAATGAGGAAACATTGGGAGTGAGGGTCTGGAAAAAGTATTTGGTTTGTTAAAAAGACTCCCGCGCCCCTCAGTTGACCTGCATTGCCGAGTGCTTAGTAATAAGGCAGTATTTTATCCTAGCTTCCTCCCTCTCTCCTTCCCCCTCCTTCCAACTCCTGAATTTTTTTTTCTTTTTCTTCTTTTTCCTGGAGTAGCAACCGCAGAGCATGAGGTGAAAAGTCGCTGGAAGGACAAGTTGACAGATAGCATTTGGGTCACCAGGTCACTAAAAGGCGTCGTGATCTGGGCTCAGACGGAGCGATTTCCTCGGTGATTTTAATCTTTCGTCTGTTCACACGTCATGCCACCTGGACATAATGAAGAGAAATCTGGAGGTTTAACAAACCCTTCCGCTTGTCCCAAAAGCTCCCTTGGAAAGAGAGAGAGCGAGAAAGAGAGTGAGTTAACTCTCTCCCTACCTTCCCCCATCAATAGCAGAAACCCTAGGAGTGGGACAGACCTCCCTGGCAATTAATAAGCTCAGGGCTTTGTCTGAGCAAGGAGGGCTTCGTCTTTATGAATACTGTAAATAATATAACAAGCTGCCCCGTTTACTGCCTTAGACACATATAAGTGGCAGCTTTATCCTTTTTCGTTGACCCTCTGTCCAGGTTTTGATTTACTTTCAAATCTTTTGTCATAGATTCTTGGAAAATATTTATTTTGGTGGTGGGGGCAAGGTGCAGTCAGTGGGAGAAAGGATGTAGAGAAAGAGAGATACCCATGAAGGGGAATATTAATATACTTCCTGTGACTGTGGCCAGACAGTCTGCTTTTCTTATTTCCCCATAAGGTTTGGAGCTGTTGTTGACCAAGGGTGTTAAAACTGAGAATTAATGGATTTCAGCAAAGTAGATGCTGACATTCCAGAGAAATGTTTCTGCTTAACTTGTTAGAGATGTGTCTCGGGTCGTGCTTCATAGAGCCGGGGAATGAGGAGAGAAAAGGTAGCCAAGGTCCTGCCAGGAAGCTGCTCCTTCAGGTTTCTTCCCTCTGGGCCAATGGTGGAAAGAAAAAGACTCCAGCTCTCACTGTTTTCCCACAGAATGTGCTTCATACTTCTGTGAAAGCACTTATCAAACTTGATCATGGTTATCTGCTCAAATGTCAACACCAGACTAGAAACTCCACAGGGGCAGTGACTGTATCCTTCACATCTAAGTGCCTGAAATATAGTGTTTTAAATATGTGGTTGTTTATTCATCAAATGTGGTCTGAGCACCTACTATTGCTGAGTATAGAGCTAGCCAGAGGGGATACAGTGAGGAATAAGTTAGATTCCCTTTCCTCAAGTTGCTCATAATCTGGTGGGGGAGACAGATATACAACAATAACATTTGCAGTAAAATATTGTAGATGTTGTCCTGGATGTGCAGGCTTCAACTGGGGAAAAGAAGGGAGAATCAAGAAAGACATCACCAGTGAAATAACTGTAAAATTACAAATCAGGAGCCACACAGGCCAGTTAAGACACTATCTCAACCACCTTTGGGAGAAATACCAGGGTCTGATATAAGGGCACGATCACTGGGGCAGAAAGGAGGAGACAGCATTAAAAGATAAGAGAGTGATGATTCCACAAAATTCAGCAACCACTAAGATGAAGTGGTGGGAGGAAAAGGAGAAGATGACCTCTAGGTTTCTGGAACTAGTGATTGGATCATTAATCACATGGTTTACCAATATAGGGCAAAGAAAAGAATGGAGGTCATGATAGCCCAGTCACAAGAGGTCATAATATTGTGGCAGTGTTTACTAATCCCAATAACTAATTTAACTGTGTTTTTTTGCTCAGATTATCCCAGTCGCCTTGGCTTCCAGGAGACACAGCCTGCCTTGTTGCCATGAAACTTGGAACAACATCATTTAGTTGTGCCAAAGTACAATGGAAACATCAAAGGGAATTTGGAAACCTGGATTGAGTTTTGACTCTGAAACTCTCTGAGTCCCCATTTACTCACTTTTATACTGGAGATGAAAGCTACTCCCCTACCTACTTCATTAGTTGGTTGTGAGGGTTGAATGAGACTATGCATCTAAAAACTACACAAACGTAAGAAGCAAGATAGGATATATCCAAAGGCTCTTCTAACCCAAGAATTTGGAGGGGTACTTTGGCCTTTTAACTAGACTTGAAGTCATTCACTGACAGAAAGCTAATGAAAATGAAAATCACACACTACCTCGAAGTCAGCAGGCCTGACCCATGAAGATGAAACTTCTCTGAAGAGGATATTTGCTAAGTGGCACTTGCTCAAAGGAAAGTATTCTGTCAAATCTGCCCAGCGTGGGCTCCAGATTGCTGAGCTTTCGGGATGCCTATTTATCAGAAGAAAACTCCATTCAATTCCTCAGTCTAGTGATCCTAATTTGCACAGGTGGTAGCCCTAAATCTTGGCCAAATTCCAGTTTGGATAATTCCATTAAGCTTCTCATCATTCTAGCTTCAGTTTCATCAGGAACACTGTCCTTTCCTTCATGTCTTGGAAATTGCCACTAGTAGGAGAGTATGTCTTCATTTTGCATGTTCAGAGTAGATTTTCTCTGCTTCGTAATGAAGACATTTTTCCTGTGAGACCAACTTCCAGGTAGCTTATTCTTAGAATCTAGGCCTGAGACCTTTTCTCACCAACCAGGTAAGTTAGAGAATGATAGACTATAATAGCTGTTTGGAAAACCTTGGTCACTGGTAAAGGATTGAAAGTGGCCAGGCAGATAATATAGATGTGTGAAGTGGTCAGTGGGGTCTAAAACAAGTGAGAGTGATGAGGACTGGAGAGTGCATTCCATACCTAAACTCATCTGCATTTTTTTAATTTTAATTTTTATTTTTGGCCATGTATGCAGCTTGTGGGATCTTAGTTCCCCAACCAGAGATTGAACCCGAGCCACAGCAGAGAAAGAGCTGAGTCCTAACCACTGGACCACCAGGGAATTCCCTAAACTCATCCACATTTAAAAAAGTGAAACATTGTGTACAAGGGTTCCCTTTTATCCACATCCTTGCTAACACTTGTGGTCCCTTTCTTTTTGATAATAACCATTCTAACAAGTGTGAGATGATATCAAGTTTTGATTTGCATTTCCCTGATGATTAGTGATGTTTATTCTCTTTTCATGCACCTGTTAGCAATTTATATGTCTTTTTTGGAAAAATATCTATTCAGATCTTTTTAATCAGATTTTTTTGTTGTTGTTATTGAGTTGTATGAGTTCTCTATATATTCTGAATATTAATCTTACAGATGGTTATCGATAACCTTATCACATAGATGGTTTGCAAAGATTTTTTCCCATTCCACATTGTCTTTTTATTTTGCTGATTTTTTCTTTTGCTCTGCTGGATATTCCTCAAAAATTCAGAAATAGAACTACCATAAGATCCAGAAATCCTATTTCTGGGTATATATCAAAAAAAAAAAAAAAAAAAAGAAATCAGGATCTGGAAGAGATCACTGAACTCCCATGTTCATTGCAGCATTATTCGCAATAGCCAGGATATGGAAACAACTAAAAAGTCTGTCTATGGATGAATGGATAAAGAAAATGTAGTATGTGTGTGTATATATATATGGCATATATAGAATAAAATATTATTCAGCCATGAGAAGGAAGGAAATCCTGCTATTTATGATGACATGGATGGACTTTAAGGGCATTATGTTAAGTGAAATAAGTCAAACAGAGAAAGATAAATACTGTATGATCTCACTTATACATGGAATCTAAATGAGCTGAATTCACAGAAACAAAGAGTAGAATGGTGGTTATCAGAGGTTAGAAAGGATGATGTAAGTAGGAAAATGATGGTCAAAGGGTACAAATTTCCAGTTATAAGTTAAATTCTGGGAATGTATTATACAGCATGGTGACTTTAGTTAGTAATACTGGTAATACTTGAAAGTTACTAAGAGAGTAAATCTTAAATATTCTTACCCACCCCCTGCAGAAAAAAGCAATTATGTGAGGTGATGGAGGTGTTAACTAATCCTCTTGTGGCAATCATTTCACTACATATACATGTATGGAATCATTACATTGTACAATTTAAACTTACAAAATATTACATGTCAATTACATCTCAAAAAAAGCTGGAAAAAAATTAAAACATTGTGTAGCCTAAACAAAATTCATTTGTGAGCCCAGTTTGGTTTGTAGGTCACCAGTTTGTAATCCCTAATCTAACTCTTAAAACTTACTAAAGATTTAACTAAACAAAAAGTAAATAAATAACTGAGACATAGGGAGCTACAATTCATACAGCCAATTGAAGGTGAATCTGAATTATTGCTTGGCCTTCTGTCTCTCAGTCCAAGGCTATTCTTCCATTCCAGGTTGCTTTGTCTTCCAACCTTTAGGGAGTCACCCTACTCTATTATGATTTATTTGCTTTCCTAACCTTCTTTCTCAAACCTTTTGTAAGAGATATGTATTTATGTTTCAGTGGAAAGAACACTGGAATTTTGAATCAAAAGCTACGGGTCCAGTCCTGGTTCTACCCTATAGTAGCAGATCGATCTGGACCAGCTTCCTAATATGTAAATTGATGCATTAATTGTACTGGAGACAGCTCATCTAACTCATTCAGTTTAAAGTTTTAATGACATTCAAATTTTTTTGAATTACTGTCCAAATACTTGTGCTGTGTGCCCATTCTAGGATACTGTTCATTTGAAGATCAGAGTCACCACCTTCACTTATTGAACTAATGACATTTTCTATTATTGAGGTCCCTCCCACCAAAAACGTCATCCATTTTACAATAGGTATCCACTGGGGAAAAAATCAGATTCTTATAAATCTAATTAGCCCCTATTAGAATCATGTTAGGAAAACTAACAGTATAAATAATTGTTTAGAGGGCACTGGGTTTAGACAGATGTGTGATTAAAAATTTGCTTTATCATTTAAAATCTTTGTGACCTTGGATAATCACGAAGGCTTAGTTTCCCAGTCTTTAAAATGGAAGAATATTAACTACTTCATCAACATAAGATTAAATGAGGTTACATGCAATGCACCTGGCCAGTAGGGAATTCGAAAGTGATAGCAATCTATATTATATATTCAAGCATCTCCATTAACACTTTTCCTTCCTTCCCCACCGAAGTTTTTTATTACCAAAACACAGGGTTACTCTAGAGATTCTAACGTCTTTGTGCATAGGAAGATTTCATGAATGTTTTTTCCCTAGCTGAAAGAGTCTGGAAAACTGAAAAATGTGACATAATTTGAATGGAAGTAGCCCTTGGCTGCTTAACATGGGTCTGACTGTAATAAATACATTTCCTCAATGTTTCCCAGTAGGACTGTTCCCCAGGTGGTCCCTTAACTAAAACAACATATTAGAGAAGAATAAATAACATATAGATTTTAGAAAATTATGTGCTTTTGATTTTCAAAGATATTTATGTTCCAAATGAATGACAGGTGAGAAAAGCTCCTGCCATACTCTCCTACCTTCTCCACAAAGGGAAAATTTTGAGTGACAGTCTTGTGCTCATAATTTAATGTGTAGAGAAGTCTCCAAAAGATTTCCTCTTTGAGCATGTGGAGACTTGGTTCAAGTTGATGAGTTTGATTATAGAATGATGGGACTTGGCCAAGTGATGGTGTGAAGGTTGGGATACAACCAAGTAAGGAAGGGATCTTGGGTGGGAAAAAGAGAACATGGGCTCTTCTTGTATTACCCCTTTGCCCCAATCCCTGAGGACTTCTAAAACTCTTCATCGTACGATGGAGGTAGCATGTTTGTACTCTTGACACTTTTGGCACACTCATCTGGGATCCAAGTCCACTGTGTCTTTGAATTTCAAAGGAAGCTCCCTGCTCAAGAGTTGCTCCCTGGTTGGGGTTGCTAATAGGACTTACAGCATATCACAATTTCAAGCACTAGAACAAATTCTGGCAGATGAGTCCTTGGATGAAGAATCAAATAACTTCATAACTTGAACTCTTTTTAGCTCAACTCCTATATTTGACAAAGTAAGGCCCAGAGAAGTTGAATCAATTACCTAAAGTAAGAGTTGGCCAACTATGACTCATGGTTGACAAGACGTATGGACCTCAAAGCCTAATATATTTACTATCCGGTCCTTCACAAAAAAAGTTTGCTGACGACTGATCTAAAACCACACAACCCATTGGAAGCAAATCCAGGATTAGAATTAAGGTCTTCTGAATCTTGATCCAGTGGCCTATCTTTTGCATCACACCAGAAGAGAGAAATATTGTAAGAATGAAAAACACAATGTATATAAATACTTGGGGTCTTCCAAATAAGGGAAATGACTGAATCTGAGATATTTTTATTATTATTATTATTATTATTATTTTTACTGCCATAATTGATATCAGGAGACCCTTCTAAACCTACCAATCCTAAACTGGGCTTTAACTAAGCCAAGAATTGAAGAGGAATTTTGTTAGTTCACTGAGTCCTGCATGGCCTCTGTATCCCTTTATCCCAGATACCTGTCAATCTGCTCATCAGATATGCTATTCTTACACGTCCTCTTTCTGTGCCTTAAAAAATCTGTTTAAGGATTATTCAGCATCCTAATAAGGATTTCACGAAGATTGAGCAGCAAAGGTATTTAAAGAACAAATCATACCCGACAAACTTCATAGCTTTTTACAATGTAATTTCAAATTAGCAGATGAAAGGAAGGCAAGGGATCTTATATCTCTGCCTTTTAGTAAAACACTTGTGACAGGCTCTCTCACAAAATGTTAGTGGCAAAGCTATTTTATATCAGCCTTTGCCAATTCAAATGGGCTTGGATGCTTCCATGTAGACTGAAAAAAGAGTGATGATAAGTGTCAATGCAAGGAGTTTGGGCATGGATGTAGCACCTCTGAGATTATTAAGTAATATAATTGACCTTGAATAGTGCACAATAAGGTCAGGATCATCAAATATGTGGGTGGTGCACAAATATATAAGAAAATCCCAATGAAGTTCAGGCAAATAAAAGAAAAAGGAATTAAATAAAAGTAGATATATGTTCATGGGCACAGCCAAATGCCAATCCATGGAAATAAATAAATAAACCAAAAGTTTACCACAGAATCAGCTCTTCCAAATTTCAGGGATCCAGAAATAATTGAACACCAAAAATATTGAATTGGAAGCTAGAGTTATTACTACTGAATATGAAAAATTGGGTGCAGCTCCTCTCTATCCCAGTTGTGAAGCTGAAGAATATGTGAGCAGCATGGCAGATTGGCAGTTAAACAATACAGGAAAACTATTCATTTATTCATGTATTCATTCATTCATTCGAAAACTATTTACTGGGTGCCTGCCATGTGCTTGTCACAATTTTAAGTACTAAAGTTATAGCAGCAAACAAAGAAGGCACAGACGCTACCCTCATAGATCTCCCTCTCTCTCTCTCTGTCTCTCTCTCTCAGACACACACACAGACACACATGCTTTATCAGAAGATAGTAAGTGCCAAGAACTAATGTAAAGCAGAATCACACGATATATAATGATGGAAGAGTGGGGGATGAAATGTACTACTTTAGATGGAAGGATGAAGGAAAACCCCTCTATGAGGTGGCTTGAGTAGTGAAGGATGTACCAGTCATAAGAAACAGAAAGCGCAGAGCTCCTGAAATGAGAACACACTTGACAGTTGGGAGACAGAAAGGAGAAGTAAAGAGAATAAAAGGAAAAGTCCTGGGAACTGAGATAGGAGAGTCACACCAATGCAAAAGTAGATATTGTCGTGTAGGTTTTGGTAAGGATTTGTATTTTATTTTTAAAGAGATGAGGAGACATTTTAAGATACGAACTAACACCTTAAATGATCACTCTGGTTGCATTATGAGATTGGACTACAAAGGGCCAGGCAGAAGAAGGAAGACCAGTTGAGAAGACCATTGCAGTATTTGAAGTGAGAGGTGATAGTGGCTTGGACTTGGGTGGATGCAAGCAGTGGAAGTGATAAAAAAAATTGTTCGTTTGTGCATGGTTTATGGATATATTCCAAAGGTAGATCCAATAGGATTTATCACTGCTTTGGATATGAGAAGTAAGAGAATAAAAGAAGTCACACATGCTTCCAAGGATTTTGGCCTGAGCATCTGGATGAGTCCAATAGCTATTTTAGTCAAATGGGAAAACTTGGAAAAAGGGACATATGAGGTGGTAGAAAATCAAGAGTTCAGTCACCACCAGTCTAGTGAGTTATAGGAATACATACACCCCCTTCTTCATACCTGATATTTCTGAGAATCTTCAGTGATTCTCCATCTTATGACTCTAACAGGTCATAATGAATTAAAGTTTATACAATGGTAACCAACTTTAATGATCACCTATTAAGCTCAAGAAGAAAAACATTTAAGAATACAAAGAGAAAATGATAAAGCCACAGAGCAGATATAAAGTTGTCTCTACCAATAAAAAGCCAAATGTTAAATTTGTTGAGAAAAATAGCAAGGAGCAATTTGGGTTTGGTGGCATTACACTTGAAAACAGATCTTGGTGTGGGCAAATTTAGGGGTGGCAAAAGAAAAACAAAATGAAGATTAAGGAAGAAGATGTTAATTTGTGTGCTGCATTTTGAAGGTAGAGTGATGTGTGAGTTAGAATCTATTGTTCTTCTACCATATGACCCAGCAATCGCACTACTGGGCATATACCCTGAGAAAACCAAAATTCAAAAAGAGACATGTACCAAAATGTTCATTGCAGCTCTATTCACAATAGCCCGGAGATGGAAACAACCTAAGTGTCCATCATCGGATGAATGGATAAAGAAGATGTGGCACATATATACAATGGAATATTACTCAGCCATAAAAAGAAACGAAACTGAGCTATTTGTAATGAGGTGGATAGACCTAGAGTCTGTCATACAGAGTGAAGTAAGTCAGAAAGAGAAAGACAAATACCGTATGCTAACACATATATATGGAATTTAAGAAAAAAAATGTCATGAAGAACCTAGGGGTAAAACAGGAATAAAGACACAGACCTACTTGAGAATGGACTTGAGGATATGGGGAGGGGGAAGGGTAAGCTGTGACAAAGCGAGAGAGAGGCATGGACATATATACACTACCAAACGTAAGGTAGATAGATAGTGGGAAGCAGCCGCATATCACAGGGAGATCAGCTCGGTGCTTTGTGACCGCCTGGAGGGGTGGGATAGGGAGGGTGGGAGGGAGGGAGACGCAGGAGGGAAGGGATATGGGAACAGATGTATATGTATAACTGATTCACTTTGTTATAAAGCAGAAACTAATAAAAAAAATAATCTATTTTTCTTAAAGATAGCAAATAAAGTGTTCAATTGTAGAGCATCATGTTTTGTTGGTTACCTTCAAAAGTTATTTTCTTTTTTGGAGCTTCAGTTTCTCTGTTAATTATAAGGTTTAGATTAGATAACCTTATACAACATTTCCGCCTTCAACATTTTTATAAATTCTAGGTTACAGCCACTCCCACTCTCTCATCCTCACTTCATAACATGAGCCCCTCCTACATGACGATGCAAGTTAATAAGTGAAGAGAAACTATTTCAACACATTCAGTTAGGAAGATAGTAATGGAATCAAAAAAAAGGAGGACCAAGAAAATGAGATTGGACCCATCTTCACTATCACAGGAGATTACAAAAATTCTCAGAGTCTTCTTATCCTAAAAGTTCAAACCTCCTATACCACTTCTCCCCAAGGTTTTTTCTTGAATTTCCTATATGAGACATTAGCCAGATACTGCAGGATCTGACCCTTCCCAACCTCAACCCCTCCCACCCCACAACCAACCATCAAAGACTATGTTTCTGAACTTCACCACTATTGACATTTTGAGCCAAATAATTCTCTTTTGGGAGCAGGGTGGGGGTGGGGGGAGGGTCCTGTGTATATAGAATGAATGTTTGACAGAATCCCTAGCTTCTATCCACTAGATTCCAGCAGCAATACCCTTCCCACCCCCTCCAGTTGTGACAACAAAAGACATCTCCAGAAATTGCCAAATGTCCCCTGGGCTATAAAATTGTCTCCAGTGGAAAACCTTGATTTAAGACAAGCAGGTCCAATGGATTCCACGCCCTTGCTTGAATGAAATGCCACCCTGGGCATCATGCCTTCTGACCACTGCTCATCAAAGTAGTTTACAGATAGCAGTATTTGCCCATGATATAAATTCCCATCAATACAATTATGAAGACATGGTTTATTTGTGTATTAGCATATCCAGCTGCTTGTTTGTCTTTGCTTGATATTTCCGTCCAAGTAGAGTGGTTTGCCATAAATAATACCCAGTCAGCTGAAAGCTGAAAGATATTGTAAATATCCAAGTCCTAAAACACTGTGCTGTTTTCAAGCATAATCCATACAAACCACTCTTAGCTTGGAAGGGGAAAAAAAAAAAACTCCTATGCCATTACTTAAATAGGCCCATTAAAAATGAGCTGTGGGTGAAACACAGCTTTATTAAACAGATGACATTACATCAGGAATGATGAATCATAAAGTTTCTTTTTGGTATTACAATGGTATACGACCTTTTAAACTTTAATCATTTACCTCATATTCTGAACTACCGTCAGGTGTGCAGGCTTCTTGCTGATTACATTAACATGAGGCAGCTGTTGGCATCAATTCTCGTCAGGCTTTTACCAGCATGACTTAGCGACACACAGCCAGAGCTGGGACAGCCCCGGGCCTGTATGCAAAGGGAAGTGTGGCCTCACACTAACTACCAAAGTCCAGGAATGACAGAGAAGGAACTCTTGTGTCTTACATATTGTTTTATTCCCAGAACCTGGCAAAAGGTCTGGCCCATAGTAGGGACTCTATCAATGTTCATTGAACAAATCTCAATGTCCAAGATATTGGAATAATGTGTTACATTTGGACAGGGCTTCCAGTTTACAAAGAGCATGAATCATTCTTCACAGGGACCTTGTGAAGATGGCCAAGGTCACACTGGTAGTAAATGGAAGAGCTAGATGACAAGTTTGTTTGCTTTTCACAACCTTCCACAGTGGATATAAGACAATACTGTGCTAAGAGCACAGGCTTGCTTCCATCCCAACACTTCTACTCAGTAACTGTGCACCTTTTCACAAGGCACTTAAACTCCCCAAGACCCGTGGTCCTCAAAGGTCAGTGGTGAGGACTAATTGAGATGATGCACATAAAAAGTTTGACATGATGGATGGCACATGGTGAGCATAAAATAAATGTTATTTATAATTATTAACAGCTTCAAAAAATGTCCTGGGGGGAACAGAAAACTGGCATCACAGAATCCTTAAAGGAAAAGCAGAATTTGAAATCACGGGGACTTAGTGGGCTATCACCCATAAAAATTGATTGAGGCCCCAATTAATCTCCACATATCTTTCTTTTGACTTCTCTTTCTAGAGGAGAGTTGTTAGGAAGCAGAGTAAAGGACAATTTGTCACTTGCTCTCAACAACTCCATCCTGCAAGCTGGTACCAAAAATATACTTGGACCCTTTTTGAGAAGTTCCATATCATGATGTCATTATGGCAGTGATAATCTAATTAATAGGTAAGTTTTTCTTATTGTAGTTGTCCTGTCTCTGGTCTTCTCATTAATATTTTATATGACACAGGAAAAATATAAAGAGGTTCAAGAAGAATTTTACTAAATTTTATATGATAGATCTGAAGCAGATTAATTTAAAAAATAGGAAATTTTGAAATAAATCCAAAATCTTTGAGTTGTGGCCATGTAAGAAAACTGTCATAATTTTTCCCAAAATATCCACAGATATTTCAGGGACAATATAAAAAATTGACATCAATCATCATTTTGTCCTAGGATAGCATATACTATATTTCTCATTAGACTCAATCTAAAATTGAGTTTATGTATCATTTAGTATGCTTTTGGATATAAATTCCAGAAACTCCAAGTAAGGTAACATAAATGATAAATAACAAAATGTCCGGAGATAGGTTGGTATTAGGGTTCATTAACTTTTGGTGGTACAATGATTATCAGAAAGAAAACAGAAATAGACACATAGACATAGAAAACAAGCTTATGGTTATAAAAGGGGAAAAGGTGGGGGAGGTAAATTAGGAGATTGGGATTAATATATACACACTATTGTATATAAAATAAACAATAAGGACCTACTGTACAGCACAGGGAACTATACTCAATATTTTGTAATGACCTATAAGGGAAAAGAATTTGAAAGAGAATAGATGTATATGTATGTATAACAATCACTTTGCTATACACCTGAAACTAACACAACATTATAAATCAGCTATCCTTCAAAAGATTTTTTTAGTTTTTAAATTTAAAAAAAGACTGTTTCTTTTCATCTGTCATTTGCCATTGTTAGTGTGCTACCTTGATCCTTTCTCTGTCTAGCTCCTCCCAAGGTCTCTAGAGCTACCATATCTCCTCCACATAGTTATGTCCAGAGGCAGAAAAAAAGAGAACTTTCCTCACAGAAGTCTCTTTTGTTAATAGGAAAGAAACCTTTCCCATAATTTCTCCCCACCCATAGATATTTTTCCCTATTACATTGGTTAGAGTTGGGTTGCATAACTACTCCCCAAACTAATTATTGTCAGAAATAATACAGCTAAGGACAATTAGGATTCACCCCATTGAACTGGAAGGGTCCCTGCATTTTTGTACACGTGGTCAGTTAATGCCTGAACAAAACTGAAGTTCTGTTGGTAAGGAAGAAAATGATTAGGAATGGCTGTTGGGTAGGGAAGTAACGGTCATCATCTCATTAGCCATCCATAGGTCAGTGATTCCTAAACATGTCACCATATTAGAACCACCTTAAGCATTCTGATCACATGCTAGATCATTTATATTACACTCATTGAGGAGAACACAGGAGTCAGTATTTTTTGAATCTCCCCAGGTGATTTTATGGTACAGAGAAGTTTGGGGGTGACTACTCTAGCTATTGGTTCAACTAGCCATGCTAGCACAGTCTATTGAGCTATTTCATTACTATTCCACAGGGATCCTCTGAGTCCATTCAGTTTCACTGAGCACATATACAAATGTTTTATGATGTAGTGTTGACTTGAACATAATGTGAAATATATCATCAAACCACTACAGAATCTCTACAATAATCAATATCTGAGAGTAAACTAAGAGTTTCTATAAGTTAGCTGAATGTTTTAAAATACAAAATGCTTTATTGTTTTGAGTTTTTAACCAGTTAATTATTTCCAAATGATGATTAAAATATGATGAGATGGCTCTGTACCTCCACTTGCATTATGGAGTTGTAGAATCATAAACGTCATCTAACACAACCACTGGGACATTAGCTTCACAAAGACAAAGATTTTTTATCTGTTTTTTTCACTGCTGCATCCTCAGTGCCCAGAATAATGCTTCATTCCATTCCCCATACTTATACCATGCCTTAGTTTTGTCAGATTATCACTCCATACGTCCTCATTTCCTCCATTTCCTCATCTGTTGTATGGGGACATTACTACTTTATAAGCCACATACGGGGAAGGAATAACTACATTTTGAAGATGCAGCACTGAAATCCAGTTCTTCTACCAGCCAGCTGAACAACATGGTGGGAGTCACTCCATCTTCTTGAGCATCTGCAGTAAGAGAAATACTACTTTGTATTTCAAAGAGTCTCTATGAGACTCCAATATGGTGATGTATGTGAAAGTGCCTTGCAAAATGTACATTCCTATACAAATATGAATTATTATTTCAAAAGGCATAAAGTTAAATGTTCAATTACTGCAACACAATATTCCGAGCACTTTCCCTCTCACATGAACTTTTCTCTTTCTCCCTCTTCCTCTGTCACTCTCAAAATGTTAATACGGGTCTCCTCTATAAATAACAGCAGTGGCATACTGACATCCAGATTTAAATGCTGCAGCACAGCACCCTGTACAAGAAGGCTGACACAGAACTTCTATTTTTATATGTTTAGTGATATATCCAAGTGTCACTCAACAACAACAGGAAAGGAGCTACTGTGCCACTATCACTCTCTCAGATCTTCACTTCTCCTCTGCCTACCACTCAGACACAACCCTGACAAGTGCTGCATGGATCCACCTGTTCACCACCTGTCAATATTTGAGTTTAAAAACAAAAAGAATCCAACATAGGACTCTTTTTATTTTTAACACCTTTATTGGAGTATAATTGCTTTACATTGCTGTGTTAGTTTCTGCTGTATAACAAAGTGAATCAGCTATATGTATACATATATCCCCATATCCCCTCCCTCTTGTGCATCCCTCCTACCCTCCCTATCCCACCACTCTAGGTGGTCACAGAGCACGAGCTGATCTCCCTGCAGCACATGACTCTTAATTTTCATTAGGATGAGTGTGGCTATTGTGAATAATAAACTATGCTCAGCATTTACATGGCGAGGCCACCAGAATTTCATTGTTTTTCTCTCTTGAAATGCTCTCAGTATCAAATGATCTCTGCAAAGGCTATTCCAGAAATTCTGAGATGGGAATCGAAATATACTCTGGCAGTTGACTGAGGGCACTGGGGAAATGCAAGGAAATACCTTGGACTCTAAGATTAGAACTTCAATCAGGACAAGGCTAATTCTCCAGACTTCAGGGAAAGGTGACCCTATAGTTTTACACCCTGACTGAGCGAACTGATGCTATAGCCCCTCTTGTTTTCTATAATCTTTCCAGAGGCTGAACTGAGGCATATCATCAAGGATAATTAGGGGTAAGGGCTTCGTCTACTGAAAATCAGTGTGGCTCACTGCTGTCTGAAAGCACCTGAGGGAATTCTCACCTGTAAGAAGATCAAACCCCACCTAACAGACAAGGAACATCCAAACCTAACAGTGCTTATAGGCTGGAAAAGGAGTGGACACATGCTTTAATAATTCATTGTTTGCTGGTTATTCAATATGCTATATGTGATTTACAGGTTTTCATGTCTTACAAATTTGAATGAGGTAGCTGGTCATAGTGACTTACAGCCAGCTATGAAGCTAGACAGTCTTGGTTCAAATTCTAGTTCTATAAATTCCTGGCTCTGTGATTTGGGATTTTCTGGTTTTTGTGATTTTTTAACATCTTTATTGGAGTATAACTGCTTTGCAATGTTGTGGTAGTTTCTGCTGTATAACAAAGTGAATCAATTATATGTATACATATATCCCCATATCCCTGCCCTCTTGCGTCTCCCTCCCACCTTCCCTATCTCACCCCTCTAGGTGGTCACAAAGCACCAAGCTGATCTCTCTGTGCTATGCAGCTGCTTCCCTCTAGCTATCTATTTTACATTTGGTAGTGTTTATATGTCAATACTACTCTTTCACTTCGTCCCAGCTTACACTTCCCCCTCCAAGTGTCCTCAAGTCCATGCTGTATGTCTGCATCTTTATTCCTGTCCTGCCACTAGGTTCATGAGAAACATTTTTTTTTTAGATTCCATATATATGTGTCAGCATACGGTATTTGTTTTTCCCTTTCTGACTTACTTCACTCTGTATGAGAGTCTCTAGGTCCATCCACCTCATTACAAATAACTCAATTACATTTCTTTTTATGGCCTAGTAATATTCCACTGTATATATTTGCCAATCTTCTTTATCCATTCATCTGTTGATGGACAATTAGGTTACTTCCATGTCCTGACTATGGTAAATAGTGTTGCAGTAAGCATTGTGGTACATTTCTCTTTTTGAATTATGGTTTTCTCAGGGTATATGCCCAGTAGTGGGATTGCTGGGTTACATGGTAGTTCTGTTTTTAGTTTTTTAAGGAACCTCCATACTTCTCCATAGTGGCTGTATCAATTTACATTCCCACCAACAGTGCAAGAGGGTTCCCTTTTCTCCACATCCTCTCCAGCATTTATTGTTTGTAGATTTTTTGATCATGAACATTCTGACTGGTGTGAGGTGATACCTCATTGTGGTTCTGATTTGCATTTCTCTAATGATTAGTGATGTTGAGCATCCTTTCATGTGTTTGTCGGCAAACTGTATATCTTCTTTGGAGAAATGTCTGTTTAGGTCTTCTGTCCATTTTTGGATTGGGTCGTTAGTTATTTTTGATATTGAGCTGCATGAGCTGTTGTATATTTTGGAGATTAATCCTTTGTCAGTTGCTTCATTTGCAAATATTTTCTCCCATTCTGAGGGTTGTCTTTCTGCCTTGTTTAAGATTTCCTTTGCTGTACAAAAGCTTTTAAGTTTCATTAGGTCCCAGTAGTTTATCTTTTTTTAATTTCCATTGTTCTAGGAGGTGGATCAAATAGGATCTTGCTGTGATTTATGTCATAGAGTGTTCTTCCTATGTTTTCCTCTAAGAGTTTTATAGTGTCTGCCCTTACATTTAGGTCTTTAATCCATTTTGCATTTATTTTTGTGTATGTTGTTAGGGACTCTTCTAATTTCATTCTTTTACAAGTAGCTGTCCAGTTTTCCCAGCACCACTTATTGAAGAGTCTTTTCCCCATTGTATATTGTTTCCTCTATTGTCAAATAGAGGTGACCATATGTCTGTGGTTTTATCTCTGGCTTTCTATCCTGTCCCATTGATCTATATTTCTGTTTTTGTGCCAGTACCATACTGTCTTGATTACTGTAGCTTTGTAGTATAATCTGAAGTCAGGGAGCCTAATTCCTCCAGTTCCATTTTTCTTTCTCAAGATTGTTTTGGTTATTCATGGTCTTTTGTGTTTACATAAAAATTGTAAAATTTTCTGTTATAGGTCTGTGAAAAATGTCATTGATAACTTGATAGAGATTACACTGAATCTGTAGATTGCTTTGGGTAGTATCGTTATTTTCACAATGTTGATTCTTCCAATCCAAGGACATGGTATATCCCTCCATCTGTTTGTAACATCTTTAATTTATTTAATCAGTGTCACTGTTTTCTGCATACAGGTCTTTTGTCTCCTTAGGAAGGTTTATTCCTAGGTATTCACAATTTTTTTGTTGTTGCAATGGTAAATGGGATTGTTTCCTTAACCTGCTTTATTTCTAGTTCAGATTTTTCATTGTATATAGGAGCAAGAGATTTCTGTGCATTAATTTTGTATCCTGCTACTTTACCAAATTCATTGATTAGCTCTAGTAGTTTTCTGGTAGCATCTTTAGGATTCTCTATGTATAGTATCATGCCATCTGCAAACAGTGACAGTTTTACTTATTCTTTCCTGATTTGGATTCCTTTTATTTCTTTTTATTCTCTGATTGCTGTGGCTAAAACTTCCAAAACTATGTGGAATAATAGTGGTGAGAGTGGGCAACCTTGTTTTGTTCCTGATCTTAGAGGAAATGGTTTCAGTTTTTCACCATTGAGAATGATCTTGGCTGTGGGTTTGTCATATATGGCCTTTATTATGTTGAGGTAGGTTCCCTCTAAGCCCATTTCCTGGAGAGTTTTTATCATAAATGGGTGTTGAACTTTGTTGAAATCTTTTATCCTTCAGTTTGTTAATATGGTGTATCACATTGACTGATTTGTATATATTGAAGAATCCTTGCATTCCTGGGATAAAACCCACTTGATCATGGTGTTTGATCCTTTTAATGTGCTGTTGGATTCTGTTTACTATTATTTTGAGGAGGATTTTTGTATCTGTGTTCATCAGTGATATTGGCCTGTAGTTTTCTTTCTTTTCTTTTTTTTGACATCTTTGTCTGGTTTTGGTATCACAGTGATGTTGGCCTCATAGAATGAGTTTGGTAGTGCTCCTTCCTCTGCAGTTTTTTGCAAGAGTTTGAGAAGGATCAGTGTTAGCTCTTCTTTAAGTGTTTGATAGAATTCACCTGTGAAGCCATCTCATCCTGGACTTCTGTTTGTTGGAAGATTTTTAATCACAATTTCAATTTCATTACTTGTGATTGGTCTGTTCATATTTTCTATTTCTTCCTGGTTCAGTCTTGGAAGGTTGTACTTTTCTAAGAATTTGTCCATTTCTTCCAGGTTGTCCATTTTATTGGCATATAATTGCTTGTAGTAGTCTCTTATGATACTTTGTATTTCTGAAGTGTCAGTTGTTCCTTCTCCTTTTTCTTTTCTAATTCTATAGTTTTGAATCTTCTCCCTTTTTTTCTTGATGGGTCTGGTAATGGTTTATCAATCCTGTTTATCTTTCCAAAGACCAGCCTTTAGTTTTATTGATCTTTGGTATTGTTTCCTTCATTTTTTTTTCATTTATTTCTGATCTGATCTTTATGATTTCTTTCCTTCTGCTAACTTTGGGGTTTTTCTTGTTCTTCTTTCTCTAATTGCTTTAGGTCTAAGCTTAGATTGTTTATTTGAGACTTCTCTTGTTTCTTGAGGTAGGATTGTATTGCTATAAACTTCCCTCTTAGAACTGCTTTAGCTGCATCCCATAAGTTTTGAGTCATCGTGTTTTCATTGCAATTTGTTTCCAGGTATTTTGATTTCTTCAGTGATCTCTTGTTTTTTAGTAGCATATTGTTTAGCCTCCATGAGTTTGTATTTTTTTACAAATTTTTTCCTGTAATTGATATCTAGTCTCATAGCTTTGTGATTGGAAAAGATACTTGATATAATTTCAACTTTCTTAAATTTATCAAGGTTTGAATTGTGACCCAAGATACAATCTATCTTGGAGAATGTTCCATGAACATTTGAGAAGAAAGTGTATTCTGCTGTTTTCGGATGGAATGTCCTATAAATATCAGTTAAGCTTATCTGGTCTAATGTGTCTTTTAAAGCTTGTGTATCCTTATTTTTTTTGTTTGTTTGTTTTGAATGATCTGTCCATTGGTGAATGTGGGGTGTTAAAGTCCCATACTATTATTGTATTACTGTTGATTTCCACTTTTATGGCTGTTAGCATTTGACTTATGTATTGAGGTGCTCCTATGTTGGGTGCATAAATATTTACAATTGTTATATCATCTTCTTGAATTGATCCCTTGATCATTATTTAGTGTCCTTTTTTGTCTCTTGTAATACTCTTTATTTTAAAGTCCATTTTGTCTGATATAAGTATTGCTGCTCCAGCTTTCTTTTGATTTCCATTTGCATGGAATATCTTTTTCCAACCCCTCACTTTCAGTCTGTATATGTCCCTAGGTCTGAAGTGGGTCTCTTGTAGACAGCACATATATGGGTCTTGTTTTTGTATCCATTCAGCCAGTCTGTGTCTTTTGGTTGGAGCATTTAATCTATTTACATTTAAGGTAATTATCAATATGCATGTTCCTATTACCATTTTCTTAATTGTTTTAGGTTTGTTATTGTAGGGCTTTTCCTTCTCTTGTGTTTCCTGCCTATATAAGTTCCTTTAGCATTTGTTGTAAAGCTCGTTTGGTAGTGCTGAATTCGCTTAACTTTGCTTGTCTATAGTGGTTTTAATTTCTGTGTTGAATCTGAATGAGATCCTTGCTGGGTAGAGTAATCGTGGTTAGAGGTTTTTCTCTTCCATCTCTTTAAATATGCCCTGCCACTCCCTTCTGGCTTGCAGAGTTTCTGCTGAATGATCAGATGTTAACCTTGTGGGGTTTCACTTGTATGTTATTTGTTGCTTTTCCCTTACTGTTTTTAATATTTTTATTTGAATTTAAATTTTGATAGTTTGATTAATATGTGTCTTTGTGTGTTTCTCCTTAGATTTATCCTTTATGGGACTGTCTGCTTCCTGGACTTGATTGACAATTTCCTTTCCCATGTTAGGGAACTTTTCAACTATAATCTCTTCAAATATTTTCTCAGACACTTTCTTTTTCTCTTTTTCTTCTACGACCCTTATAATTCGATTGTTGGTGCATTTATCCTTGTCCCAGAAGTCTCTGAGACTGTCCTCAATTCTTTTCATTCTTTTTTCTTTATTCTGTTCTGCAGTAGTTATTTCCACTATTTTATCTTCCAGGTCACTTATCCATTCTTCTGCCTCAGTTATTCTGCTATTCATTCCTTCTAGAGTATTTTTTATTTCATTTATTGTGTTGTTCATCATTGTTTGTTTGCACTGTAGTTCTTCTAGGTCCCTGTTAAACTTTTTTTGTATTTTTTCCATTTTATTTCTGAGATTTTGGAACATCTTTACTACCATTACTCTGAATTTTTTTCAAGTAGACTGCCTATTTCCTCTTCATTTGTTTGTTCTCGTGGGTTTTTACCTGCTCCTTCATTTGCTACATATTTCTCTCTTTTCTCATTTTGTTTAACTTACTATGTTTGGGGTCTCCTTTTCATAGGCTGCAGGCTTGTAGTTCCCATTATTTTTGGTGTCTGCCCCCAGTGGGTGAGTTTGGTTCAGTGGCTTGTGTTGGTTTTCTATTGTAGGGGACTGGTGCCTATGTTCTGGTGGGTGGGGCTGTATCTTTTCCTTCTGGTCAGCAGGGCCGCATCTGGTGGTGTGTTTTGGAGTATCTGTGAACTTAGTATGACTTTAGGCAGCCTCTCTGCTAATGGGTGGGGTTGTGTTCCTTTCTTGCTAGTTGTTTGGCATGGGGTTTGCAGCACTGGAGCTTGCTGGCCATTGGGTGGAGCTGGGTCTTATTGTTGAGATGAAGATTTCTGGGAAAGCTCTCACCGATTGATGTTATGTGGGGTTGGGAGGTTTCTGGTCGTCCAATGTCCTTGACTCGGCCCTCCCACCTCAGTGGCTCAGGCCCGACACCCAGCTGGAGGACAAAGACCCTGCCAGGCACAGGCCTCAGAAGAAAATTAAAAAAGAAAACAAAACAAAAAAAGAAACCCAAAAAACAAATACATGGACAGATAGAACCCTAGGACAAATGGTAAAAGCAAACCTATACAGACAAAATCACACAAAGAATTGTATACATACACACTCACAAAAAGAGAAAAAGGAAAATATATATATACTTATTAAAAAAAAAAAAAGAAGGAAGAGGGCAACCAAACTAGTAAAGAAATCCACCAATTAAAATAATCTCTAAATACTAAACTAAGGTAAATATAAAACCAGAAACAAATTAGATGCAGAAAGCAAACCCCAAGTCTACAGTTGTTCCCAACGTTCACTGCCTCAGTTTTGGGAACATTCGTTTTCTATTCAGGTATTCTTCAGAAGCAGCATTTATCAAGTTGATTGTGGGGATTTAATCTGCTGCTCCTGAAGCTGCATAGAGAAATTTCCCTTTCTCTTCTTTGTTCGCACATCTCCTGGCATTCAGATTTGGCTTTGGCCCCGCCTCTGTGTGTAGACCACCCTCAGAAGTCTGTTCTCCACCCAGACAGGAGGGGGTTAAAGAAGCAGCTGACTAGGACTCTCTTGCTCACTCCGGCCGGGAGGGGGGAGGGAAGGGTGTTGTAGTCATAATTGGAATGTGGGGCAAGCCTGAGGCGGCAGAGACTGGCGTGTTGTTGCAACAGCCTGAGGTGTGCCGTGTGTTCTCCCAGGGAAGTTGTCCCTGAATCACAGGACCCTGGCAGTGGCGTGCTGCACAGGCTCCCCTGGGGGTGACCTGCGATTGCCCACAGGATTCTTGGTGGCAGCCACCACAGGGTCAGCAGTTTATGCCCGTCTCTGGTGTCTGAACTGATAGCCGTGTCTCACGCCTATCCATGGAACTCACTTAGGTGGTGCTCTGCCTTCTGTGGGCACACTGGGAAGAAATCCCCTCTCCTTGAGCACCCTGAAACTAATGTCTCTCATCTCTCCAGCAGGCCCAGACTTTTTCCTGGACTCTGTCCCATCGAACTGTGGCACACTAGCCTCCTTCAGGCTGTTTACATGCAGCCAACCCCAGTCCTCTCCCTTGGATCTGACCTCCAAAACTCGAGCCTCAGCTTCCAGCCCTCACTTGCCCTGCTGGGTGAGTAGACAAGCCTCTCGGGCTGGTGAGTGCTGGTCAGCACTGATCCTCTGTGCAGGAATCTCTCTGCTTTGCCCTCTGCACCCCTGTTGCTGCGTTCTCCTCCATGGCTCTGAATCTTCCCCCCTCTCCAGCCCCCATCTCTGCTGGTGAAGGGTCTTCCTAGTGTGTGGAAACTTTTCCTCCTTCACAGCTCTCTCCCAGAGGTGCAGGTCCCATCCCTATTATTTTGTCTCTGCTTTTTTCTTTTTTCTTTTGCCCTACCCAGGTACGTGGGGATGTTCTTGAATTTTGGGAAGTCTAAGGTCTTCTGCCAGCGTTCAGTGGATGTTCTATAGGAGTTGTTCCACATGTAGATGTATTTTTGATAATTTATGGGGAAGAAGGTGATCTCCACATCTTACTCCTTCACCATCTTGAAGGTCTCCTCTGCCTCTGTGATTTTGAATATTTATTTTATTTTTCCAAACCTGTTTCCTTACCTGTAAAATAGATTTGCCAATGCCTAACTTAGAATAATGTTATGAGGCTGTGAAAGTATATTTACATGATACCTACACAGGGGTTGGTTTATCATAAGTTATGGCTATTACTTACTAAGCCCTAATGCCTACTAAACACGGTTTAAGCACTTCCTAAGGTACCTCTAATTGTGTTAGTAGTTTAAATGGCTTCTTTCTTTCTGAAACTTTACTTTCATAATTGGATTTTACCCAAGCTAATAATATCAAGCCTAAGACTGTTTTCTATTTGTTGTTCCAGGACATAATAATTCTTAAAGAAAAGGCATTGACTTATAGCATGAAGGGTCTAATCAGAAAGCAGCCAGCATTGAAAATCTAGTGCAAGAATTTTGACTGGAGTGGACTATACAGACGGCAAATGGAAAGATCTGACTGAGGGTGGGGCAGAGTTTGCACCCAGAGAGGCAGGCAGAGTCCTGAGTAGCAAAACCTACTTCTCTGTCTCCTGGGAATCACCATGTCTTGATTGACCAAAGACTTGGGCTTGGTGATTGAGACTTGTGGACAAGTGGCTCAAGGGAGTGCTCTAGCTCTGTATTTAAAATCATCTTCCTGTCATGGAGGATGACACTAAAAACACTAGTCTTGCCCTGGCTCTAGCACTGTGCTGGAGGTGGTTGAGACAGGACTAGGAGGGGCTGTGGCACTGACAGCAGTACCAGCAATAACATTAGCAATGCAGTAACTTTGACCTGAAGGGAAGGCACCCAACATGTTTCTTCTTTTCATCCCAAGAGGACTTAGAAGGTCTTCTCATTCTATGTTCAGTCAACCAGAGACCAAAAAAGCAGATAACAAAGACTGTAAATGGATCTACCATGATGGAAAAATCCTTCCTTATTCCAAATTCAGATTTGGCTACATAAAGTAAAAGGAAGACAGTATATATTTTTGGAACCTTGTATAATCCAGGTACTAGGTGATTTAAATCTTTTAATTTAACCTTTATATTTTGATAATAATATTGTCTTAATTTTATAATGGGGATATTGAGTCCTAAGAATATTAAGACACTTGACTAAAATCACGTTACTAGGTTCAGATCTAGATTCAAAATGACATCTGCCTGGCTTTAAAACTTTATATGAAACAACTCTCACTATAATTAGTGTGAAGAATAGCATTTTGTTATTTAAGACTTTCTAATTTGTGTCTACTGTCAGTTGGGGCACGTTTAACCTTCTTAGCCTTATATGCAAGTTTTGCTACCATACCTATAAAATCTTGTTTACAATTAACAAAAAAAGAGTCCTTATTAAAATAATTACAGATACCAGGTCAGCACAGAGTACCCAATAAATGCTCAAAAATACTCATTGAGGGGCTTCCCTGGTGGCGCACTGGTTGAGAGTCCGCCTGCTGATGTAGGGGACACAGGTTCATGCTCCAGTCCGAGAAGATCCCACATGCTGCGGAGTGGCTGGACCTGTGAGCCATGGCCGCTGAGCCTGTGCTCTGCAACAGGAGAGGCCACAACAGTGACAGGCCCGCGTACGGCCAAAAAAAAAAAATATATATATATATATATATATATACACTCATTGAATTGAATTTGAGAGAATTAGAACTAGCAATAAATAAATAAATAAATAAATAAATAAATAAATAAATAAATAAATAATGTTTGAGCTGAGAGCTAAATAAACCTAAGTATGTTCCAACAACAATTGGACCATATCTTACAAGAGAACTCAACATCTCAGAGTTATAATAACATTAAAGGTATACACAAAAGCAGATATGTACTATAAAACCCTGAGAAAGGATCATACAATTTCTTGGTGAACATCACCAATGATGGAGAATGCATAAACTCCTGAGATACCTACTTCATTTTCCAAAAGCTCAAATTGTTGGAAGAGAAAGTAGATTTTCCCTCGTTTTACCAATACATTATAATGCAATCTTCCCTGTCTATCTCTGCAAATGGTTATGAGACAACCCCCAGCCCCCGCAAGTAGAACATCAGGAATCTGCAGCTTCCCTGCAAGAATAAGCACCAATGTGTCTACTGATGCATGCATTTGAGCAGTGGTTGCTTTTTCCTGCTGGCCATGAATTTCAGCTTCCTAGGGATTCATGGCTAAATGTCCTTCCACAGAAAAGACAGAAGTTCCTGGAACAAAAAAGATTACAAAGCATGAGAGTTTTCAGCAGAAAAGGGGAATTGAAAAAGTGCCAACTTGTAGGGGGATGTGGAAGTGAGAAAACCTTTGATCAGTACTTCATTAGAGGATTGAAGTGGAAAGGATTTGGAAGCTGACGGAAAATCAGGCAGACTAGCGGAGTCATAAGCTTTAAATGTTCTTTTCAAAGGGTTTACTTATTTATTGAATTTTAATTTTTTTCATTCCTCTTATTTGTGGATTTCCTCTAATTTATTAATTTTCTGCTAAGCCTACTGGTCAATCAGTGCTTAAAGTGAGTATGATAAGTTGATCTTAGAGCATTCTACCTTCTGAATATATGGGTACCATATGACAAAGTTAGGCTTAACGGTGATGGTGAGGGCATGAGAGAATTTGTAGGCAAAAGGGAAGGAGTTGGGGGTTAAACACTGTCACTGATATCAAATCAGTTCACAGAAATCCCCTTGTAGGAAGATAGTGAGCCTGATTATCCAACACCTTTTAGATTAGGTATAATACCAGCCTCTACCCTGTAACCCTCAATAAAAATTAGCTCAAATACTTGAGCTGTTGCTCAGTTTCTGGGGAAATTAAATATCACAGAGTCAAACTAAAGAAAGGATAAGTTTTGGAAAATTTTGAATAATAGTATATTTTATGGCAAACAATCTTATTGCATTTGAATACTTGCACTATTAGGATTATTCGCTAACAGAATGTTAAGGTGCTTTGCCCTTAAAAATACATTCTTAGATTTTTATTAATATACAAGTTTCAATTATAATTAAGTCTCACTATGCACTAAACACTATGTCTATCTTAAAAATAAGAGTCTGTCTCCTAAATAGGCTGTTAAAACCCCCTAATAATCCACTTTATACTCTCAGATTTGTAAAGTTTTTTTTTTTTTCATACATATAGAGAAAATAAATCTATACCAAGCCAGTATTCAGGATACCCTTATTCCTCAACTGGTGAACTCGGTACGGAAAAAGTTTTTCTGTTCCAGGAGGATTTTCTTAAACAACGAATCCTGGTAGTTTTGTCCCACTTTCCATAAAACAGATTTTCCCCTATATTTCTTATTCCTCCCATTTTTCTAGTCACTTTCCCCTCCCTTCTTCTTGTCATAGTACTGATTTTCTCAAGCTGTTCTCAGTTAGGCAGTGTCTGCAAAGAGCGCTGATGTTTCCACTCTGAGAAGTCTCCAGTGATTACCCCCAGTCTCTTTCATGCTAGAACTACATATTTATCAACCCCAAAGAGCAAAGACAAGGCGGCACCAGGGTTGTGAGTGATGTGAATTGCTGTCACAGCAGATATTGTGCTGGGGAGGTCTCTAGATAGGAAAAAAAAAAAGAAATCTTTGGGTTGGGGAGGGGTGAAGAGCACAAAGAAAAAGAAAAGAAGAGATGAGTTTAAAAAAAAAAAAGGAAGAGGGCAGTGAGCAATTAGAGAGAACTCAGTGGTGTGCACAGTTGCCAGTCCCTGCTGGAAATGCCCTCCAGTGGCCAGAAGTGGGTCATAAGTGTAATGAGCCAGGCAGCCTGACATCTGGACTCTTCAGTCCAGCCTCAGGTTTCCACCTGGGTCTAACAACTTGAGAACTTCAGAGCTGAGAGGTAAGTGAATGATTTTCTTTGATTCTTGTCTCCATCCTCAGACATGGGAACATATTTCCCCACATGGGATAGAGTGAACCCTTCTTAACTAACCAGAAATAAGCAGAGGAAGCTACAATCCAGACTGTGTCTCTTACCTCCCTCAAGGCCTGCACTGATATAAGAGAAAACTTGCTCTGACCCTTGTCAGAGTTCATAACTTACAAGTTTCTAATTAACATCCACCCCAGGCCATTGAATTTGTAGAAATGCAGATAATGCTCATTTCTAATAATTTAATTATTCCAACGACAGCCATCATTTTTGCAGAGATTTGGCTTCAAGAAAACTGGGTGAGAATGATGCACATTTCATCAAAACTATGGCTACTGCTTGTGAAACTTCCCAGAGCACTTTTGATCCTGACGATGGATTAGCATAGTCATATGGCAACCACATTTTCTGAACCTCAAACAGGGACATATTGGCCTAACAATAGGAAAAAATATTTGATAATGGAAAAGTGGTAACCATCTTACTCACACTTCTTAAAATGTTTACTGGTCCCTCTTTGCTATCCTCTCCATGACTTTTTTCACAAATTATAGATTGAGAATAACTTTTCTCTACATACTTAATTTTTCTTATCTTTAAGCTTTACCCTTTATTCCTCTAGCTTTGTGTTCCATCTTGCCACCTTAAAGATAGCATTCATCTGTGAAATTTGTGTAAAATCTAAATGCTACCTAATCAATGCTACATCATTGTCCCCAAAACACCAATGGTATTCAAGCAAAACAGGAAAATAGGGCAAGACACATACTAATTCTTTCAAATCTGCTTCAATTCCTTGAAAGGAGCAGAGAACAAAACTCCAGGTTAACAGGTTGTGCCCCACTCTGCACTAACTTCCTCAGTTTCCTGGCATTTGGGGAAGTAGAGAGACTATTTCTACTTTAAGGAAATTCATGCAAGGAATTGTGGATCACTCTAAAAAAAATTGTGAACTGGTTAAAATTTTACTTTGCCACTTCTGAATTTCTCTTTCTTCCCCATCTTTCCCTTGTCCCCTGCCTCCTTTTCTTTCTTAGTAGGTCTAAGTTGGATCCTGACATTCTGTATTTCTAATAAAACCATAGCTGATTTCAATGCTACATGCCATGAACCACATTTTGAGTAGCAAGACTAGATATCCAAAATATGAGACAAGATGAGGTCAATACAAAGCTATGTGTATTTTCAGATTGTTCAGAAGAGTATCCTCTTAAGAAGGACTGAAGGAATGGCCCTCTAACTATTAAAGAGTGGAGAGCAAACAAAACATAAAACTTGGCATCAAAGAACATGAGTTTATATGCAGACTTTGACATTTGCTATCTGAGCAAACTTGGACTAGTCATTAACATTGCTGATGCCTAATTGTCCCATCTGTAAAATTATAATTATAATTATAATATAATTATAATATAATATAATAATTATAATAATACCTACTTCTTCTGGTGGTTGTGAAAAATCAAAAGGTATAATGTGAGAATCACTTACTAATACAGTTGAATTTAGCAGGCCATTGCAAGAGATAGTTTTAGGTAGATGGGTTTCCCAGGGCCCATCAAATCATATGAGCAGATTATGTGCTTATTCTGACACTTTAACAGGCAGTCCTAATCAAGTAAATGGGAATGTACAAAAACAAACATCACAATTAGAATCCATTGATTTAAGCTGGTTACTTTGTTTTAATCAGTCATCCAGTAGTTTTGGCATAATTTAATATGTTTTTATCTTGTACATATGCTTCCCGAGTAGTCTCAGATCCCATAGCTTTAGCAAAACTAAGGTAAATAGCTGAGCAAAAATTCTCATCTGTTTATTCTTTCACTGTATCTGAGTCCTTTACTATTATGGTTTTTCTAGAGGCAGGTTAGAGATGCTTACATGTCCCAAGAGAAAGAGTAGTATGCTTGTGTAACCAAACACAGGTTCGGCCACTCACCAATCAACAGCTAATAAATAGAGGGGTAAGTGTTGGTAGAAAGGAAAGATGCTTTATTCAGAAAAGCTGGCCATCTGGGCAGAAGGTAGACTTATATCCAGAGACCATTTATGAACATTCTGCTCAGCCATGACAATCTTTAAAGGGGAAAAGGGAAAACAATCTCAATTAATCATTAAGGCAGGAGGTCAGATTTTTGTCATTGTTTTATTGCATGCTTAAATGACCAGATGACTTCTCCCAATCTTCCTTGAGACTCTGTCTTGCATGGTCCACCTGCAGTTCAATGTTCTCTTGCCCTCGTGGTCCATCTGTGCCCGTGGGGTCCACCTGCAAATTTACTAAGGGGAAGCTAGAGGTAGAGAGTCAGTCATTCTTTAACTACTTAATTCTTCATTCTTACTTCTAATCCAGGAAAGGAGTCAAAAGTTAGGCAAGGCATTGTGTACATTTAGTAAAGCAGAAATCAGGAGCTAGATTCAATGTTGCCTAGTGATTTCATCCTTATGATTAGGGTCTGAGGAAAACAAGGATGAACAAACAGAAAAGGGACAAAATATACACCTATACTTGGCATATAAAATACCCAGCTTGTTGGGATTTCAAGGAACTCATGGTATTCTTTGCATGACTTCCCAATAAAAGGAAGGGGGAATAATTAGAACAAAGTGGATGCCACCTCCTGTTTGCATCCTGTAAAAACACAGGGCTATCTTAAAATGTCATGAATGCTTTGAGGAGAGCTTAGCCACTTTGTGCTAAGATTTGACCCTGTTTGGTACCATTAATGAACCTAAGTTTTTAAGAAACAAAAAACTTCTGGGATGTGGTGTTCAACTCCATGCAAGATCAAATCCAGAAGTTCACAGTGGAGGAAAGAGAACTGGTAAGCAATATGAGAGTGGTATTCTATCCACGAGACAATTGAGTAACAAGTAGCATGAGAAAAAATGAATGTTCAGTATCAGAAGTTCATTAGACAAGAGAAGAAGTCGAAAGTTTCCAAATACAGAACTGACAAAACCAAATCAAGGATTGGTGCCTAGGAAATTAGATGAGGTGACAGGAGATGGTAAGAGGGAAGCATTTATTAAGCGATCTGACAGTTCTGCTTGACTTCTTCCCTCCAGCTCAGGGCTGTTGGCATGAGGCATTAGCACTAGTCTACTGCTTTGGCTACCAGGCATCTTATAGGCACCCCCCAACACCTAAGTGCATGATAACATGGCCTTACCAGGGATCCAAGTGCAGCAAGGCCCTGTGTATTTTATGTCCATTGAAATTGTAAGTTATTGAAAAACAGACGTATATTTCTTTTCTACACTTTAGTTCAATGTCCCAAACAGAAGTGCAATAAATTACTAATGAATGAAAAATTGTGATAAAGCCTCAAGTCTAATGCATTTGGGATAAGAAGGAGTTACGCCAATTTGAGGACTTAGTTGTACTCATTGTGTTCAGCTTTCCTGAACCTGTGTAGAAACACAGTTCCTATCTGCAATATACATAAGGGCATTACTGCTACTGGGTCCTTTGCCATGAAAACAAAATAATTTGATTGACTTTGGACAGGTTCCAAGCCTGGACTATTGGGCAGCTGAAGCACTGGGATTTAGACAGAAGATGACTCCATATCAGAAAAGAATGCATTCTTCTCTGTAGAAATTCCCAATTCCTTGCTCCAGTTTGATCAGAGAATTTGTCAGCTGCAAACTCCTAGCTAGAAGTGAGTTTTTCTCTTGCCAATCTGGATTATGATAAATATCTACCTTACCCCTGTGTCTTATTAGTCTGCCTGCTGACAGGAAGGGACTCAGCAAGTTGGTAATGTGGGAGATCCCTTTCTGATATTTGGTACAACCTGATTTGATCTGTAGTTGTTTTATTAATCTTTCCCCCACTAGATTTTGGCTCTCTTGGATTTGAATGACATCTTTAAGGGGAGAAACAAAGAATTTTCAATTTTTTCCCAGCAATGTGCAAATTGGCACTTAATTGAGAATTAATGGTGTGCTAACTGCTCGCTGCAGCCATTCCCTC
Organism: Hyperoodon ampullatus; assembly: GCF_949752795.1. Lineage (NCBI taxonomy): Eukaryota > Metazoa > Chordata > Mammalia > Artiodactyla > Ziphiidae > Hyperoodon > Hyperoodon ampullatus. Next base: position 121,272,903 of record NC_136915.1, on the reverse strand, counting down.
TGCGAATTGTACTGGGACTGCTTGCACTTTTGACTTTGACATGCTTTTATAGGGGTACATGAGTAATTTGATCTGTAAAAGGGAGAGAAGATTTAATCTCCTGAAGGAAAAGTACTAATTAGCAGCAAAATCTAACTGCCTTTCTCTGCCAGGGTCTCCTCTTGCTATGTTGGGCTTAATGCAAACCCTTGTCATGCTGAGTTTCTACACTGGATTGTCCAATACAGCCTGTTTAATTTTAATTTCCTTTAGTAGAGTTGATATTCAATTAGCCACATCAATGAGGGGATGCTTTAGTACACATAATAATTGCTTAACTTTGTATAGAGCTTTAGAGTTTACAAAACACTTTCATATTTGCTCTTTATAGAAATAATTGTTGTATTTAGCAACAATTATTAGCCCCATTTTACAGATGGAGAAATTTAAGTTCAAAGATGTTAAAGATATGTCCAAGGCCTCATAGTAAGAAATGGAGGAGATAGAGAATCCAGATTCCATCATTTTTAATCCATTGCTTTTTTCTACTATATCAAAAAACAGTATGGTTGATACTATTATCTGAGATTCACAGCAACACCCTTTTTAGTCCCATGTCCATATTGTTCATTTGTTCATTCATTTTTTCAGCATAAAGATTTTCTGAACAATGCTGCATAAATAATACCTGCTAAATGTCCTTGGAGAAAAAAAAAAAGCAAGATTGGGATTCTCAAAAATTTCTTGAAGACATGGCAAATATACATAGCATGTAAGTATTAATGTTAGATAAAAACTCAATCCTTGAGGGTAAGAACTATGTCTGGTTCATCATTGTATCCTTCCACAGTCCCTAACATAGTGCAGGACCTAGCAGAGAATAGGCAGTACATAAATACTTGTCGGAAAAAAATGAATAGCTATGCCCTGTCTTGTTATTACCTTCTTTGTCCTTTCTTTTCTTTATTTTTATTTATAGTATTGACACTACTACTGTAAATATATGTTTTCATAATTGTTTATTCTCTATCTCCTCCACTGGAATGTAAGCACCATGAGGATGGGAATCTTTCTCAGTTTTATCCACTTATATATTTCAAGCATGGAAAACAGTGACTGGATTTTATTGAATAGACAGCCCCAAACTGAATGATATCATTTGAAAGCTGGCTTGGGTGGCCAGAAAACTCTAAGATTAAATGTTGCATTTTTTGCTTCCCTGGTTTTGAAAGCCATAATCTGAGTTTGGAAGCTTCATTCATTTGCCTGTCTAAAGAGAGAAGTGATATCATTCACTGAAACAAAATCTTATTTGGGAGTTTCTTCCCAAGTATGCTGGGACAGTTTGGAGAAGAAATAATGTATATATAGATCTATAACCCTGTCCTTCTTTCCAAAGTGTGAATTCCAATGACCTCCTGTCTTAGAGGGACCACTATAGGGAAAATCACAATAATAGTCTTCACGTCCCAGAAATGACTCCCTGTTGATTTAGAACAGCTTCAGAGAGCAAATATGCAAACGGTCAAGTGGATCAGAGAACTTCAGTGCCTTCATCAATAAGCCTGAAACACTGGGCCATTTTCTGATCTGTAACAAAAATATCCTTCCCAGAATTCTTCCTCGACTAGGATTGAGGGAATGAGAAGAGGGGAAGAAGAGGCCTCAGCCTCCTGCTATGAGGATGTGAGATCTCCAGCTGTACCAATCCTCATTAGCACCCAGTGGGGGAGGGGGGAGCAGGAAGCAAGTATGTGGAAGTTTTTGGCTCAGAACCCAGCCTAAGAAGTCCCCTGAGATGGTCTTTAATAAACCTTCTGGGAGGGACTGGAAAAGTTAATTAGGATGCATAAATGTAGTTTGACTACTTAAAATCAAAAGCAGTTGGAGAGTATCAAATATGTTTTAAATCCATTTGTTTTATCAAGGGGGTTGGATTTCTTGTTCATGGGGCTTTACCATAAAAAGCATAGTTAAGATTACAGCAGGTGGTTGTTAAGAGAAGTTGAGACATTCAGAGCATTATTATTTCACATGACAGTGGCATGTAGCTTCTGGACCTCTTCTGTCCCATTTGATAACTACTAACCACATGTGACTATTGAGCACCTGAAATGTAGCTAGTGATACTGAGGAACTAAATTCTTAATATTATTTAATGCAATCTAATTTAAATCTAAAACTGGATACTGGATTCTGTTATTAGAAAAGTTTTAGAGTATATTTGGAATAACTGGGCTATGTACATCTACTTCTTCAAATGTAAATTTTATTAACTCTAAATGTTAATCATGTATTTCTGATGAATATTTAGTGTCTAAATTCAAATGTGCAATAAGTGTAAAATACACTGGATTTCAGAAGATTTCATAAAAAATGTAAAATATCTCACTAATAATTGTTTATATTGATTAAATGTTGAAACATTATTCAGGATATATTACATTAAGTAAATTATATTATTCAATGTAATTTCATCTGGTTTTCTTTTACTTTTAAAAATGTGACTACTGGAAATTTTTAAATTATATATGTGGCTCACATATTTTCATTGGATAATATTTTTCTAGAAACAGTAAAGCACTGCCTTGGGCTGAGTTTTTGCCCGCCTGCCCCCCCACCCCACCCCACCACCACTTCATGTGTTGAAGTCCTAAACCCAATACCTGAGAATGTGACTATATTTGTTGATAAAGTCTTTAAAGAGGTAATTAAGGTAAAATGAGGTCATTGAGGTGACCCTAATCTAATATGAGGATGTTCTTTTAAAAGAGAAGATTAGGGAACAGACACACAGAGAAAAGACCGTGTGGAGACTCATGGAGAATATGGCCATCTACAAGCCAAGGAGAGAAGGCTTCAGAAAAATCAACCCTGCCACCACCTTGAACTTGGACTTCGGGCTTCCTGAACTATAGGAAATAAATTTCTGTTTAAGTCACCTAGTCTGTAGTACTGTGTTATGACAGCCCTAGTAAGCTAATACAAGAACTAAAATTAAGCCTGCAACAGGAGAAAATGTCAGAGCAGCAGCTGCTAATCCATGTTACTTGTTCATTGTCCATCTCTCTCACTACACTCTAAGCTCTATGAAGGAAGGGACTGGTCCTTTCTTAAGCACTCTGTGTTGATAGCATCTGATACAGTTCCTGTCACAGAGTAAATGTTCAATAAACATTTGTTGATTGAGAAAGTGATTTATCTAACTCATTCAATCAATGTAAACAGCTGATTTGAGTGACTAGAAAAAAATGTCATCTATTTCTTGTTAGCATGAGCTTATGATCTGAATTTTTTTCAGATAAATTGTCATCATTTGTTTGACCAGGATCAACTCAAATATTGTGTCTCAACAACTGGTATTGGCTTTCTTAAATATGAACTCATCAGCCATTAATACATGGGAAAACACCCTCTGAGATTTTAGACCCATAGCTAGGCAATAGTTTCATTTTTTAAAGGGATATAAAATAAGTTTTAACATTCTTGGTTTCCTCACTAACGTTTCACATGGCACTCACAATTACAATTTGATTAACTTAATTAAGTGAAAGCCTTAGAGCTGCTTGAAGGGCCATTCATGATCCAGTCATCCCACCAGTGCAGGAGAACCTACTTCAAAATCTGTTGGATACTCAGTTCTGATGGATATTTTTCCCCCTCTAATTTCTGCACCCTTGTGATTAAGACATCTTCTCCCCCAATTCAAACTACACTTGCTTCAGGACTACCATTAGATAGTCCCGCCTATCTAGAGCCTATCCCTACCTCTCAGGGTTGACTCTGCCTATCCAAGTAGGAGTACTGAACAGCCTCCTCTCTTTGCCTGAACTAGCAGTAGTGGGAAGCCAGCCTGGATTCTGAAAAGTTCAGATTGTGCAAATTTGTGGCTATAGCTCTATCAATTTAATCATAGATACCTGCCTGGCATGGAGCTATTGATTTTCTACCTAAGCCCACTGTGATCATGTTTATTTCATTTCATCAGTAGGTAGGTATTGAGCATATAGAATGTTCCCAGCTCTGGGGATGTAAGCGAGAGTCAAACAATTGTTTATATTACATGGATGGATGCTAGGGGTGGGCGTGGAGGCAAGAAGTGGTAAGATGGATGTGGGCCAAATAATTTTCTAATAAGTGTATAATCTGAAACTGAGAAAACTTATAAGAAACATAATTATTATCATATATCTATCTATATCTATCTATATATATCTATCTATATATATATAGATATATATATATAGATAGATAGATATATGAAATGGGGTTGAAGGAGAAATGTCTATAAAGAAAAAGTACATAAAAATATGTAACAAATGAACCTGACCTAACCTTGACTGTCAGGCAATTATGAATTGAGATCTGAAGAATACATTTGAGCTAAACGTGGTGAAAGCAAATAAGGGAACCATAGAGAGCATCATAGGCAAAAGTCCAGTGATGGAAAAATACATGGGGCATTTGAGTGATATGAAATGAAGATGAAATGGTTGCCAGGGTACAGATTTTTGGAAGCACTCATAATCAGTTGGGATTTTTGTCTTTCCTTAAGATATAGCATTTGTAAAAGGGTTGATATAATCCTATTTGTGTTTTAGAGATGAATGTTTTGGCTTCTGGATAGAAAGGTAATACTCATGTAGAAAATTAAGAACACATGAAGATATTCATGTCAGGAAGCTATTGCAGTAGACCAGGTAAGAATGGTAGCTAAGGGACTGGAAGTAAAGATGAAGTCAGATGGATGGATTTGAGTCTTCTGTTACAATGCTTCTGATACTTTAATGTGCATGTGAATCACCTGAGAATCTTGCCAAAATGTAGAATCTGATTTAGTAGGTCTGCAGTGGAGCCTGCAGATAGACCTAGAATTCATTATTTTAACAAGCCTCACACAGAGGTAACTTCTGGTCCTCGGAACACACTTTGAGTAGCCAGACTCTAGTCTAGAATCCACTGGACTTGGTGATATAGTACAAATGTGGAGAGTGAGGTTTTTAGGGTAATGTTGAGCTTAAAGGGCTTTCAAGACTTCCAAGAGGAGATACTAAATAGGAAGCTATATAAATAGGGTCTATACAGAGAGAAGTTCTCGGCTGGAGATATAAACTTGTGAATCATCTGAATACAGGTGATAACTGAAGATGAGGTTGTGGATGTCATATCTAATGAAAAATAAAGAGTAAACAGTGAAGAAGGCCTAGAACAAAGCCTTAAGGAAAAATAACACCTGAAGGCAAAAAGGAAATCAAAGCAGAAGAAAACCAGAAGAGTCTTGTGATATGAAAACCAAGAGGGTATTTCAAGAAGGATATAGAGATAGAGAGTTGAATATCCCTGGCAGATCAAATAAGATTAAAATCAAGTTGTTCTGTTTGTTTTCACCTCAGCTCCTTATTGGGACTAGAGTTGAGTGGCAGCCTTTTCACCCACTTTCCCTTTGCCCTCTTTCCTCAGACTGGACCCCATTTACATGCACTTTTCCCATCCCTCAACTTCAGGCAGATTAACTCAGTGACCTTGGAAGTCAGGTGCTGAAAATTGAAAAACTGTAAGAAAGAAGGGACATGGAACTCTAAATCACTGCTTGGAGAAGAGCCAGTCAGAACTATCATTTTTAAACCTTACAAGGAGAAATACATTTATGCCATGTTTGAGCAATTATATATTTTAGTGTTTGTTTTTCACAACAGCTAACATTATTGTTAACTGAAACATGGAAGAATGCATGCATTCCTCGATTACCAGATTACAATTCAAAATACATATTTTGTCTCCAGTACTAGAAACACAGGACATGGGTTAATCAAGTTTTGTTTGTTTTTTTTTTTCAACATTCTAGTTAAGAATTTAACTCTTGTTTTTAAGTCTCTTTATTGGTTATGCATTCTAAGTTTTAAACAACTAGTTTAGAATGATCTTTTGGAACCACGCCCATTTCTAGGTTGGGAACCACTTACAAAGCAAAAGATTTATTGCTGAATGATCAGTTTGATATGCTTGTCATAACTACTAAACTATACAGACATGGGCCATTTATTCCAGACAAAATAATGTCTGAATTGGATTGAAGAAATTGAATCAATAGACCTTAACCATTGACCTGCAAATGGTCAGTCTGTACAGTTGTGGAAAATTAACCAGTCCAGTTGTCTGAAAAAATAACATTGGCAAACAAATTACTTTATCAGTCGTCTTTGTTTTTAATGGGAAATTGTATGGCTTTAATTTCTAAAGTGATACGATTCACTAAGCTTATGGTGAATGATATCAAAAAATTGAGAGATATGTTATATCACAAAGCTGATGGAATGTGGGTGTTCAACTAAATAGAAATTTTTTTTTTTTTACTAAAAAGAAAATAATATAGATAAATAAGTTTGTTTAAAACAGTAATAACAATGATGTACTGGGTGATTGTAGCACTATCATAACAAGGAATTGGGAATATTCTAAGTTACACATTACATTTGAAGTGATTTAGTGTTATTTTAAGATGGACTTAAATTAGTTATAAATGTATATTATAAACCATAGAAAAACCACTAAAATTTTTAAGATGTATAATTTATATGTTAAAGAGGAAGCAAAATAGAATTATATCAAGGAGTCAATTAAAATCAGAGAAGGCAGGAAAAAAGGAGAAAACAAGAAATGAAGAACAAATGCAATGGATATAAAAGTTACAAACATGGTAGATATTAATCCAATTATATTAATCATCATTTAAGTGTGACTGGTTTAAATATACCAATTACAAACAGAGATTGTCAACCTGGATTAAAAAAGAAGACAAGACTTTACTGTATGTGGTTAATATGAAACTCACTTAAAAGAAAATTCAGGTTGGCTAAAAATAAAGGGATGGAGCAACCAAGCGTCCATTGATAGATGAATGAATTTTTTTAAAAGATGATGTATACATACAGTAAAATATAATTCAGCCTTAAAAAGGAGGAAAATTCTCTCACATGCTACAACATTGATGAACCTCAGCATTATGCTAAGTCAAATAATCCAGTCACAAAAGGACAAATATTGTATGATTCCATTTCTATAAGATACCTATTATTGTCTAATACATAGAGACAGAAAATAGAATGATGGTTTCCAGGGCTTGGGAGAAGGAATGGATGCAGTTAGTGTATAAGAGGTAAGGTGTGTCAGTTGGGAAAGATGAAAAATTCTATAGAGAGATGGTAGTGATGTTTGCAAAACAATATGGATGTACTTAATGCCACAGAACTGTACACTCAAAATGGTAAATTGTATGTTATATATCTTTTTTAACACAATGATAAAAAGTAAAAATGGGATAGAGATAGATATCCCATGCTAATACTAATCAAAAGGAATCTGAAGGAGCTATATTAATTTCAGACAAAGCTAACTTCAGAAAAAGGAAGATAATCAGAGATCAATAGGGGTATTACATAATGATAATGAGATCAATTTTCCAAGAAGACATACAAACCTAAACATGTATGCACCTAACTATAGAACATCAAAATACATGGGGTGAGTCTGCTTGAACTGAAAGAAGAAATAGAAAACTCCACCATTATAGTTGGAGATTTCAAAATCCTTGCCAGTAATTGCTAAATCAAGAAGGCAGAGGGCTTCCATGGTGGCGCAGTGGTTGAGAGTCCACCTGCCAATGCAGGGGACACAGGTTTGTGCCCCAGTGTGGGAGGATCCCACATGCCATGGAGCGGCTGGGCCCGTGAGCCATGGCCACTGGACCTGCACGTACGGAGCCTGTGCTCCGCAACGGGAGAGGCCACAACAGTGAGAGGCCCGTGTACTACAAAAAAAAAAAAAAAAAGAAGGCAGAAAATCAGTAAGGATATAGATGACCTGAATAATACCATCGATCAATTTGATTTAACTGACATTTAGAGAAAATTCTATCCAACAACAGCAGAATTCATATTCTCCTCATCTCACATGGAATAATCACCAAGAAAGACCACATTCTGGATCATAAAACACCTCAACAAATTTTAAAGAGTAGAAATCATATGAAGTATATTTTTAGAGCAAACAGGAATTAAACTAGAAATCAATAATCCAAATATAGCTGAAAAATATTTGGAAATTAGCACTATTTTAGAAAACCTATAGGTCAAAGAAGTCTCAAGAGCAATTTAAAATATTTTTAACTAAGTTAAAATTAAAATACAACTTATCAGAATTTGTGAGATGCAGTGAAAGCAGTGCTTAGAGGGAAATTCATAGCATTAAATACATATATTAGAAAAGAAGAAAGATCTAAAATAAATTACCCAAATTTCCATATTAAGAAACTAGAGAAAGAATAGCAATTTGAGTTTAAAGGAAGCAAAAGAAAATAGATGATAAAAATTAAAGCAGAAATCAATGAATCTGAATAGAGATAAACAATAGAGAAAACCAATAAAACCAAAAGTTGGTTCTTTGAAAAGATCAATAAAATTGATAAACTCCTAGCCAAGAAAACCAAGAAATTAGACAAAGGACAAAAATTTTCAATATTAAAAATGAAAGAGTCATCACTACTGAACTCATGGACATTTAAAAGGTAATAAGCTACAAACAAGTCTATGCCTCCCAAAATTGATAATTTAGATGAAATGGACTAATTTCATGAAAGACACAGACTACAAAAACTCACAAGAGGGAAAATAAATTACTTGACTAGCTCTATACTTATTCAACAAATTAAATTGATAATAACCTTCCAAAGAAGAAAATACAAGTACCAGGCCCAGATGGTTAAAAAAGAAATAATACCAATTCTTCATAGTATCTTCCAGAAAATTGATACAAAGGTAACATTCCCAACTTATACTATGAGATCAGCATTATCGTAATACCCAAACTATGTAAAGATATTATTAAAAAAAAGGAAAACTCCAGGTGAATATCTCTCATGAGACAAGATGCAAAGTCAACAAAAAATATTAGTAAATTGAATACAACAATGTATGAAAAGAATCATCCACCATAACCAAATAATTTTTTTCTAGATATTCAAGACTCCTTCAATATTCAAAAATCAATTAATGTAATCTAACATATGAACAGGCTAAAAATAAATATTGTATGATCTTATCAATTGACAAAATAAATGCATGTGACAAAATCCAAAACACTTCTATAATAAAAACTCTCAGCAGATTAGAAATAGAGATACATTTCCCCAATCTAGTAGGGATTGTATTCAGTCTATCAATTGCTTTAGGCAGTGTTAGCATCTTAACAATAGTGAGTCTTTCAATCATGAAAACAGTATGTCTTGCCCATTTTTGTATCTTGATCTAGAAATTCAATGTAATCCCAATAAAAATCTCAGCAAGCTCTTTTCTAGATAGCAACAAACTGATTGTAAAGTTTATACAGAATGTTCTGAAGAAGTTGGAAGAGTACCACAACCTTATTTCAAGACTTATTGTAAAGCTACAATAACAAGACAGTGTGGTATTGGGGAAAGAATAAACACATAGATTAATTGAACAAAATGGAGAACTCAGAATTACACCCCTACAAATATAATAAACTAATTTATTTTTAACTTTTTTAATTGTGTTAAATATACATAACAAAATTTATCATTTTAAGTATTTTTAAGTGTACAACTCAGTGGTATTAATTACATTTACATCACTGTGCAACCATCACTACTATCCATCTCCAGAATTTTTTCATCTTCCCAAACTGAAACTGTATCCATTAAACAATAACTATTCATTATTTCTTTTTCCAAACCCCTGATAACTACTATTCTACTTACTGTCCCTATGAATTTGACTATTCTGGGTACCTCATATATGTGGAATCATACAATATTTGTCTTTTTTTGTTTGGGTTATTTCACTTAACAGAATGACTTCAAGGTTCATCCGTGTTGTAGCATGTTTCAGAATTACCTTCCTTTTTAAGGCTGAATAATATTTCACTGTATTTATATGCCATATTTATCCATTCAGTCAATGGACATTCATGTTGTTTTCCACCTTCTAGCTATTATGAATAATGCTGCTATGGAATTGGTATACAAGCTTCTGTTAGAGTCTCTGCTTTCGCTTATTTGAGTACACACCTAAAAGTGGAGTTGCTGGATAATATGGTAATTCTATATTTAGTTTTTTGAGAATCTGCCATGTTATTTTCCACAGTGGCTATACCATTTTACTTTCCCACCCAGAATGCACAAAAGTTCCAATTTCTCCACATCCTCAGCAACACTTATTTTCTCTTTTTTTTATATAACAACCATACTAATTAGTATGAAATGGTATCTCATTGTAGTTCTGATTTGCATTTTCCTAATGATTAGTGATATTGAACATCTTTTCATCTTCCTATTGATTATTTGTATATATTCTTTAAACAAATATCTCTTTAACTCCTTGCTCATTTTTAAAATCTGGTTGTTTGTGTTTTGTTTTTGTTGAGTTGTAAGAGTTTTTTATATATTATAAATATTAATCCCTTTTAACATATACGATTTGTAAATACTTTCTTGCATTCTGGTGGTTATCTTAGCACAACACAAAACACAGCACCAGAATATTTAACTTTTATAAAATTCAATTTATATATTTTTATTTTGTTGCTTATGTTTTTGGTGTCATATTCAAGAAATCATTGTCAAATCCAATGTTATGAAGTCTTTCCCTTATGTTATCTTCTAAGAGTTTTATAGTTTTATCTCTTATGTCTAAGTTTGTATTCATTTTGAGTTAATTTTTGTATGTGGTACAAGGTAAGGGTCCAACTTCATTCTTTTGCATATGGATATCTAGGTTTTCTGAGCACCATTTTTGAAAAGACTGTCTCTTCCCCATTAAAAGGCACCCTTATCAATAATCATTTGACCATAAGTGTGAGGGTTTATTTCTGGGCTCTCTATTTTATTCCATTGGTCTATATGTCTATCTTTATGAAAATATCACACTGTTTTGATAATTGTAGCTTTGTAGTAAGTTTTTTCAAATTAATTTTTATTGGAGTGTAGTTACTTTACAATATTGTGGTAGTTTCTACTGTACAGCAAAGTGAATTAGCTATACGTATACATATACCACTTCTATTTGGGATTTCCTTCTCATTTGGGTCACCACAGAGCATCGAGTAGAGTTCCCTGTGCTATACAGTAGCTTCTCATTAGTTATCTGTTTTGTACATAGTATCAATAGTGTATATATGTCAATCGCAATCTCCCAATTCCTCCCACCCTGGCTTTCCCCCTTGGTATTCATACATTTGTTCTCTATGCCTGTGTCTTTACTTCTGCTTTGCAAATAAGATCATCTATACCATTTTTCTAGATTCCACATATATGTGTTAATATATGATATTTGTTTTTCTCTTTCTGACTTACTTCACTCTGTATGACAGTCTCTAGGTCCATCCATGTCTTGTAGTAAGTTTGTAATCAGAAAAATATAAGTTCTCCAACTTTGTCTTCTTTTTCAAGATTGTTTTGACTATTTGAGGTCCCTTGATATTCCATATGAATTTTAGGATGAATTTTCATATTCTTGCAAAAAAAGTTAGGATTTTGTTAGTGATTGAGTCTATAGATTGCTTATGGTATATTTACATCTTAACAAATTTAAATATTCTAATCCATGAGCATGATATGTCTTTCCATTTATTTGTGTCAATTTCTTACAGCAGTGATTTGTAGTTTTCAGTGTGACTTTCACCTTCTTGGTTAAGTCTATTCTAGGAATTTTATTCTCTTTTATGCTATTGTAAATGAAATTGTTTTCTTAATATTCTTTTTTGATTATTCATTGTTATTATACAGAAATGCAACGATTTTTGTGTGTTGATTTTGTATCCTGCAACTTGCTGAATTTATTTATTAGTTTTAAATCAACTTCTTTCTGAAAAAAGTACAAAGGTAACTCAATGGATAAAGAATAACCTTTTCAACCAATGGTGCTGGAACAACTGGTTGTCCATATACAAAAAAAAAAAAAAATTTAACCTGGACACAAACTTTATGCTATATAAAAAAATTAATTTTAAATGATTCATAGACCTAAATGTGAAATGAAAAACTATAAAAAATTTAGAAGAAATCATAGTGAAAAATCTCTATGACCTTAGGTTTGATGATAAGATTTTAAGTGTAACACCAAATGCATGATCCATGAAAGAAAAGAAAAAAAAATTGCTATAATGGCTTTTATTAAAATTAACTTTTTTTGCTCTGTGAAGGAGACGAGAAAATGAAAATCAAGCCACACAGTGGGAGAAGACATTGTAAACAGATCAGTGATTTACAGGGATTTGAGGGATGGGAAGTTAAATCTGTGAAGTATAGGGGATATTTTAAGGCAGTGAAACTATTTGTATGATGCTTTAATTGTAGACATATGACAATGTGTATTTGTCAAAACCCATAGAAATTTTACACATGAAAGGTAAACTTTGATGTATGCAATCATTTTTTTAGGAGGTTAGAGGATCCTAGGATGGAATGCTGAATGTGATGATTTAATTGTTTTACAAACGTATGAAACAACCTCATGGAATGGAGTGGGGAAAAAATGTGCTGATCTAACTAATTTTGAAAATGAGTGGAGTCTGTTATACTAAAGGCAAAAGGAACTGTACAGAAGCACTGTACTCTAGTTGGTAAAGTTTCCCATAGGAGTATGGGTTAAAATTCTGAAACCACTATACATGCATACTTGAATTGAACAAGTAATTAAATAGATGGCAGATGATGGGATTAAGGATTTTGCATGGGAAATGGTCATAACCAAGAAGAATCCAAGGAGACATGACTAATAAATGTAAGGTGGTATGCTGTGAGATACTATACCAAAAAAAGGACATTATATAAAAACCAAAAAATTTAAATAAAGTATGATCTTTAATTAATAATAATGTATCAAGATTGGGTTATTAGTTGCAACAAATGTATCATTATCATAAGGTAAGAAATAATAGGGGAAATAGATGTTGGGTATATGGGAAATTTCTGGTCTATCTTAGCAATTTTTTCTGTAAATCTAAAACTATTTGAAAATAAAAAGAGAGACAGAGAGAGAGAGAAATTGGTGTGGTATCTAGGTTCCAGGGCAAGTGTGATCACTTTCCCCATGTAGCTTTCATTTGTCCCTCTAGATCCTCTTTCCATTCATTGCTATCCTGTTCTGGGCCCTTGGCCTCTGGCTTCCAGTTGTGTTCAGGCAATGGTAGACAACAAGAAGGAATCAAGGAGGAACGAAGGAGACTGGAGTATAAGGCTGCAGAATTTCCTTCTCTGAGTATTTCCCTGCACGACTGTGTTCAGTAGACAGACTTTCCATATAACTCTCTCTTCAGGTTCCTTTAACAGATTGCTCTCTTGCCCTTTATGTCTAAAAGTGGTAATAACTCCCTTTTGTTGCTTAGCCCAAGGTATTGCACCATCCCTTCTCAGTTTCCCTAAACCTTGCCTAGCTCTTTGTAAATAATCCTTTTATTAAACTTTCTTCAATGACCTAGCTTGTGTGTGCCATCTGATACCTGCTGAAACCTGGTGAATAAACCCTAGATTTCCTGACTCAAGAAAGTGTCATGAAAATATAGTCCATGAGCAACACGTTTAACTTCTATAAGTCTCCTTTTTTTTCATATGAAAACCTGGAATAATATTTCCTATCTCAGGGGCTCTGATGGATTTCCAATGAAATAATATGAAAGATCATAAGATAAATTGACATATATTTTATATCACTTTTTATCATGGCTTTCTTATACAGCAGGAGTTGCCAGTATTGTGAAATCTTTTTAGAAGGACACAAAATATTAGTGACTTTTACAGAGCATTTCAGGAAAGTGTGGGTAGACAGTGGGTGGACTGAAGCTAAGGCAGTGGAGGAATGGAAGCTATGTACAACATAGCTCCAGTCAGTCAGTTAAGAGAACCAACATCTTCTGGGGACATTCACTTCCATCAGGAAAGAAACTGGTTACTAAGTTCAAGCAGAGAGTAGACCAAGGTCAGAATTTGGTTGGCAGTTTGGTTTTTGGAGAAGTCACATCACATTAAAAAAGAAGATTGTTTATATTTGTATAACCTATTATAATTTACAAAATATCTTATCTTTTTCTTACTTGATTTACTCAACAACAATGTGAAGTTAATATTTTTGAAATCTAGCAGGACCCTGTGGGACTCCTGGGCACCAAAACCTTTCTGTGCCCCCCAATTCTTGATTACAGGAAATAGGCTTCATTCAGCCTCCATGACCTTTTCTGAGTTCCAAAGAGCAGGTTCAAACAGTTGCTAATTAGGGAAGGGAGGGGATTGAGAGACAAGGGAGGAGCAGTCAAGTAACAATAGTGCAGCCTTGGAGCAGGGTCCTGGTTCCTCCTCAAGGGATATACATAACAATGTCTTTGAGCTGTTTTGCAGATACTGAAATCCCCACCAGGTAGAAGAAGTTAACTGTATGCTGTCCACAAGAACTTAAGACACTAGACCAGTTGGAACAAGAAGGTTGATGATGATGACTCCCACTTACCTCACCACCAACCAATCAGCAGAATGTCCATGAGCTGATCACGCCCTCTTTGAACCATTACTATAAAACTCCTCACTACCCCCTCCAGGTTGGGACACACAGTTTTGAGGGCATTAGGCTGCTGTGGCCCCCTTTGCATGACAAAGCAATAAAGCTATTCTTTTCTACTTTGCCCAAAACTCTGTCTCCAAGATTTAACTTGGTGTCAGGGTACAAAGGCCAGATTTGGCTCATGATTTTATTTTATTTTATTAAAAACAATTTTTGACTTCATTTTCAAACTTATTTACAGGTGAAAAGAGTTTTAGAGAGATCCTGTGACCTGGCTAAGGTCATCCTCTCTCAAGTGGGTAAGTCGGCACTCTACAGTGAAGCTGTCACATCTGTGGTGAAAAAAGCCACCTGAGGTCTGAAAAGCAGACAGCAGGCTAGAGACAAGTGGTAGGTAGCAGAGTGGTAGTGCCAGAGAATGGACAGGATCAGATAACTATGAATATAATCAGCTTGAATACTGAATGGGGTAAGGAAGGTACAATGAAATTTTGATTCCCTTATGCTGGTCTCTCTACTTTGTAAAGAGCTCAAGGCTAAAGCAGATCTAGGACCCTTAGGGGTTCTGAGAGATGAACAAATTAGGATTTTGATCTTCATACTTCATTATGGAAATACTGTTTCCAGTGGAAGGCTTAATACAACTTGGGACAGTAAATAGCCAGTAGGAACATTCCAGCAGCCTCCACTGCCGAGTGTCAAGTGTTCTTTAACATCCAGGTGCCCTAATTCGCCTTCTCAGCAAATAAAGTTTCTCACTATTGGACTTCTGAAATACCAAGCTCTTTGGTATATCATTTTTCCATTTACAGTAACTTGAGACAGACAACTTTTTTGTCACACCCAGAGGATTTCTTTTTACTTCAATTATATAATAGGCTTCCTGGCATTTTTGTCCCCAAATGTAGGTTAAAAAGTGCTTGCTAAAATTAATTTCTGTTATTCCACACTCACGGGGCTTTCTGGGGAAGGGCTGTCCACTTAAAATAGCTTCTAAGGGAACTATTCAGGACTCTTGTAACTTTAGGTTTTATTAAATGATACAAGCTGCTGATGCCAGTTTTCCTTGACATGTAACTGAATCTCATTTGATCAGGTAAAAAAATGTTCCCTGTGCTGCTGGTGAAATAATGGGGTTCCATGGTCACCCTGTATTGTCATTTTAACAATCTGGATTGGGAGTGAGTGCAGTACAGTGTGCAAAGTCTGAAGATGAATGAATAGCTTGGTGGAAATAATTCAACTCAGGCTAAAGGGCACTCGGAATTTGACCTCTCTCCTGGTGGCCAGTTGTGTATCTTGGAAAAGGCAGAAAGAAAGCTCAAATCATAGAACTGTCTTGCCCTATGATAAGAGCTAGACATGTGCAATGTGCAAGTTTACCATGATACACTCTTGTGCACACAGAGGTGAAACGTTATTTTCATGTTATTTTTACATAGTCACAGAATTAGTGCCTAAAAATAGTCTATAGTGATTGTTTTCTCATGGGATGTTCATGTATATATACATATATACACATTCATATATATGTGAATATACATGTTATATATACACAATACATATGTGTATTATATATATATATATTATACACAGTAACCATTTTTCTCCAGGTCACACCACCCTTGGAGATAACTAGGGTTGGGTGTCAACCTAATTGCAATGGTAATTGCCTTCAAGGCACTATGCTATTTTATTATCCTGATTCTTTAGTCCTGAGTGACTCACACTCCTCCTTGGTGGCACCTGTGACAGTTACTCCCTGCTAAAGATCTAGTGCTGCCCACCAAAAGTGCCCAGTGCCACCAGCAGGGCCCATTTATGAGCTTCTCTGGTCATTAACTCTACTTTCCCCTCATCACCTGCTTCTGTAGCCCTCTCATTTCCCATGTACCACAGTGGTAATATTGGGTCTTACTTTTTGAGCTGTGGTGAGCAAGGCCATTAGAATATCCTGAGATGGAGGACAGCTGGTGCTGACAGCAGTGGTTCTCAGCACGACATATAGCCCCTCTAGTCTTAGGTTATGGAACATATGAGTGGAGTAAATTTGAGGGTTCAAAGTTCCTTTAGGTCTTGGCAAGATTCTACCTTTCTTTCCTACCCCTACTTCAGATCAGCATCCATAGACTCACCACCACCATTTCTCTTGCTGTCAGGATTAATGGTTTATCACTGTTTCTGGAAATCAGTACAAGACCCTCATGTAATTTATTATCCCCCCAATACTCTTATCCCAATACTCATACTCTGGATATCCCTTACAGAACTCCATTTCCAAATCCTGCCTATTGCCTAATAGCCTTCTTTTGTGTCCTATGGAACTTTTGCTCCCTCACCACTAGATTTTCTTCTATTCCCAAACTATTCTCAAAATATCCTCCTCTCTTGGTCTAACTTGAACCTACTCTAACTCTCTCCTGAGGACATCAGTTCCCTTGTAACCCCCTCCTATTGTAGAGGTTTCTCTTCCCCTCCAACTCCTCCCCCAATACCATCAGGTGAGATAGATACTCTTCTCACTCCTCTTGCTGCTTCCATTTCTGGACCATTGTAACAGCCTTCCTCCCTTTACACTATCCAGGGAGGACATTTACACCATCAGTGCACACCATCAGCTATGCCTCCTTGTTACAGTCATCTTCAGACACCTTGGTTATTATCTAACTACTGCCTTTTATTTTTCCATCTTACTTCTCCTTGCATCAAATTCTAGCAATCAGTCATTCCACTGGGACATGAAATCTGAAGGTCATACCACCTTTTTTTTTTTTTTTTTTTTTTTTTTGCAGTACGTGGGCCTTCACTGTTGTGGCCTCTCCCATTGCAGAGCACAGCCTCCGGACGCGCAGGCTCAGCAGCCATGGCTCACGGACCCAGCCGCTCCGCGGCACGTGGGATCCTCCCGGACCAGGGCACGAACCCGTGTTCCCTGCATCGGGAGGCGGACTCTCAAACACTGCGCCACCAAGGAAGCCCGTCATACCACCTTTTAATTGTCCTTTCCTTCCCCTCATGATCTTTCATCCCCCTACCAATACCTAGCTTAAATTCTATCACCTATTATTTTTTAAAACCTATCATTGAGTATACCCTCATCTCCATTGTCCCTCTCTGTCATTATTAAACTTTCTTTGCAAAAATCCCAAACCTAGTTATATGCAGCTCTCTACCTACCCTGCACCCACACTTACCCAGGAAAACACCCACAACCATCCTCTTTGATGTCACTTTAACATTCATGACCACTAGCTTCAAGTAGACTATTAACATCACTCAGCAATCCTGCTATATTTCCTCAGTCTATTTCCTTTTCCTCTTTCCTCATGAGTATTTCCTACCTTCTCCTTTGTCCCCTAACCTCCAGCTCCTTCTTCCTCATTCTCCTTCTTAGCTGATGACTTTACTTCCTCTTTAACTATATATAAACAAAAAAGTAAAAGCAATTAGAACAGAATGCCCACACTCTTCCATTATCGCATTTACAAAACTGTCCTTATCTATGCCCACATAGTCTGTTTTCCTTTTTGCTGCTATGAATGAATTGACCATGGTCACATCTAAACCCCATTCCATGGCTTGTGCAGCAGGTCCCTTCCTTCCTTGCCTACTCAAAGACAATACTCTAGCAGTACCCCTTCTCTACCCTACCTCATAAAAGTTTCCTCTATTCTGAATAGCATATAAATACGGTATAATATCTCTCAACTTAAAAAAAAAAAAATCTTTTTTCTGGATCTCACCTCCTTCTCCATTATTACTCCATTTATTTGTTTTTTTTAAAGCAACTTTTCTCCAAAGAGATTTATATTCTCACTATCTCCAGTTCTTCTAGTCTCACTTTAAGACATGCCAATCAGTCTTTTAACCCAGGACTTCACTGAAATAGCTCCTGACAAGGTCACCAGTGATGTTGTTAAACTAATACACATTTCTCAGTTTTCATCTTACTCATCCCATCAGCAGCATTTGACACAATTGATCATTTCCTCCCACTTGAAACACTTTCTTATTTCTTTTCTTAGTGTGTTTTCTCTCTGCCTGGCTCTTCATTCTCAGTCTTCTCTGTTTCTTTCCTCCTATTTCTCAAACTTATAGAGGCTCAGTTCCAGGACCTCCCATCTTCTCCATCTCCCTAGGTGATATAATCCAGGCCCATGGCTTCTAATACCATCCATATGCCAATAATTTCCAAATAAATGCTTTCATCCTGGAAGTTCCCCTGAAATCCAGATTCCTGTATCCAATTGCCTACTTCATAGCTCCATTTAACATGTCCACAAAGAAATCCTTGATTTTCCCCACTAAACTTTCATCATCAGTAAATGGCAATTTCAGTCTTCTAATTTAGTTCCAAAAGTTTAGAGTCATTCAATCTGTCACCAAATAGTGTCGTGTCATGTCATAGACATGACAACAATGTTTTGTTAGCTCAGTCTCCCAAGGTAATAGAAATAAAAGCAGCAGCACTATTTGCAATAGCCAAGATATGGAAGCAACCTAAAGGTCCAGCGATAGATGAATGGGTAAAGAAGGTGTGGTATATATATATACAATGGAATACTACTCAGACAAAGAAAAGAATGAAATAATGCCTTTTGCAGCAACATGGATAGATCTAGAGATTATCATACTAAGTGAAACAAGTCAGACAAAGAGAGTCAAATAGATGATATCACTTATATGTGGAATCTAAAATATGATACAAATGAACTTATTTATAAAACAGAAATGGACTCAGAGACATAGAAAACAAATTTATGGTTTCCAAAGAGGAAAGGGGGTGGGAGAAGGATAAGTTAGGAGTCTGGGATTAACAGATACAAACTACTATATATAAAATAGATAAACAACATATATATATATATATATATATATATATATATATATATATATCTGAATCACTTTGCTGTACACCAGAAACTAACACAACATTGTAAATCACCTACACTTCAATTAAAAAATAAATCTCTCACCTAATGCTATTGGTTCTACCTCTAGAGGACATCTAGAATCTGACCTCTTGTCATGCACCTCTACTACAGCCTCCCAGCTCCAAACCACTATTAATTCTCTCCTCTATTATCTATTACTGTTTCTTCTCCAGAACCACTACAATGGCCCACTCCATAGCAGCTAGGATAGTGATTCCAAAACTTAACTTGCTTATATCTCTCCTATGGTCAAAATCCTCTAGTGGCTTTCCATATCATCCAGAATAAGACTCAAAAGTCCTTACTTTCCAAAAAACCCCTAAATAATTTGCCCCCATCACTTCTCTGATTTTATCTCCTACATCTTTCATGCTGTTCCAACCAAACAGCCTTCCTTATAGTTCCTTGCCTCATCTCCTTCAGATATCAGTTTCAATGTCACTATTCATAAGATCACTTTAAAATACCATCCGCCATCCCTGGCATTCCATTCCTCATTTCTCTGTAGTATTTTTTTCCATTGAATCCATCACCACCTGCCATACGTCTGTTATCATATTTATTTTCTGTTCTCTCAGGATGTAAATTTCATGAATATAGAGACTTTTTCTGTTTTATTTACTGTTATACTTCCAGTGTCTAGAATAGGGCTTGACATGTAGTATACACCCAATAAATATCTATTGAGAGAATGAATGGTGAAATTATGACACCAAAAATAAATATTCTAATAAAAAGGGAAACTAAACAAAGGAAGACATCTTGAATATTGCAAAGTTACGTGATCCTTGAGCTTTGAGGTGAATTTATAGTTCAAACTACTCTCGATGTAGAGTGAGAGAACCTAGTGAGATGGTGGGTATAAGAGACAGAACATTGACCCTGAGCTGGACCCATTCTATTTTGACCTTCCAGGTAAGACAGATCAAGAGAGAGATGAGAGATGAGATCAAAAGGAAGAAAGATCATGGGCAGGTAGAAAAAGAATACAGAAACTATAAAGCAAAAAGTCATTTGAATACTGAGGGATAGTAAAGAGGACTCAGAGGCATGGAAACGAATTAAGGGAAGAGAAGTAGAAAAGGAGGGAACCTTGTAAGGCAGACACTCATCTCTGATAACCTGCCTTACATTAATTTAAGATAATACTCCATTAATCTTCAGAGCGGAATCTTTAATTGCAAAATCTTTCATCAGCCCTGTTATTTGCTGCACCTGTCACTGGAGACTTTTTTTTTTGTTGTGTTGTTGTCATTTCTCATGCTAATTAGAGGGCTGTTTTGCTGTATTCTCCTTCAGTGTGGTTGAGTTTAAACAGTAATGCTGTCAATTATGCTCCTGTTCCTCGAGCAGATTTCACATAGCATTTTGGGCAGATTTCAAAGGAGAGATTTTTTAAAACATTAATTAAATACCCCCACAATATTAACAACTTTCTTAATGCCCTTTAACAATCCCATAATCCATCCTGCAGCTGCCTCATAGTCGTTAAACCTCAAATATATGTGTTTAACATTCAATTGGGTGCTTAATGATCTTACCTTAACTGGGCCTATTAAATTTAAAGACATGTGCATAATTGAGTTATTGCACATTAACTATAAATACCTATTGGCTATTAAAATCACATTCCAAGTGTTAACACCTATCACTAGATTTGGCTAAACCTTGCCCAATCTGTGTTCTTGGTGAAAAGACACTTGTCACAAAGAAATAAGGAAGCCTATCTCTTTTTGGGGTGATCAAGTCAAATTGAAACTGCAAGTCCCAATTCTAATCAGATAGTGTGGATGCCTCTTACAGAGTTACACAGAGAAAATCAGTAATAATTCCTCACAATTTTATAGCACTTAGTACATTTTAAAGGACTTTCACTAAACATCATTGCTTCTAAACTTCCAGAAATGCTGGCATCTATACAAGAAATATGATTCTTTTTATGACAGATGGGAACATGTCAGGCATGAAGAGTTCAAGTGACTTTCCTCTTCCATTCAGAACTGACTTAGGCACTAGAATCACAAATGGAGACCATGTAAGTATTTTGCTTTGCAAAGGCAAAAGGTAGGGGCAGTAAGAAAGAAGCAGGTGCCCCTAACCAACTTAGTTGTCTTTCCTTCTGCTGCTACATTATCCAACACTACTACACAACTTTTAAAGATGCTACTGACTCTGTTTCTTCCTGTCTAACTTAATATGGACCATGTATCTTCTCTACATGTTCACAACACCCTTCTGTACCACTTACTTATCAGTTCAGAGACTTGGGTTATAATTTAGTTTTTAGTTGATAGAAGCATGTTAAAGCTAGTACAACTTAGCTGTACACTTACTGAGGGCCACCATGAGGTCTGATTTTTCTGATTCCTTTCTAACTCATTCAGTAACAGTCAATGGTGAGTTTTTAAAAAATATGAGTAGATTAATTCCCTTTATTGACACTCATTCCGCCTTTCAGATAATGCTCATTTAAAGTACTTTGGAATCTTCTTTTGTACTGAATCTTCAATTTATCCTTGAAGACAATGTCTATAATTTTGGATGCTATGGGATTAAAGTAGTGTTGCATATCAGTCCCTCCCTTTTTTTTTTTTTTTTTTTTTTTTGCCTGTGCCTGAGCTCTGAAGTTCCTCTGGGCCTTCCTCCTCTCAGTAGTAAAACATGACTGATAACAAGAAACGGCAGCCTTCCAAGTGGCTCCCTTTGTAGAAAATCCCCAAACACATTCAATTCAAATTTAAACAGCCACATTTGAAACAAAGAGAGAGATGTAACAAATGACCCCCCACTCTGTTTTCTAATTGTCTCCAGAGACAGATCATGTCTATTTGAATCTTTTTCAGCCCAGTCATATCAATGCACTGACAGATCCTGTCCCTTTCTATCAGGCTTGGAGCTTTCCTTCTTAGACATAGTATAAGGTAGAGCAGCATGATCTGGGATTTCAGATATGACTTTTGTGGTTTGTGGACCTCTCCATGGTACGGCTTTGAAACTTGGGCAAACTTTTTATATATAACAACAAAGCTTGAAAAAATATGAACTTTATGATGAAAGTAGCATCTCTCAGCCCATGCCCAACTATTGTTTCTTCTCATTGGTTCTCCTCTGTTCATTTGAGGAATCAAGGGGTTTTATTTTCAATGCCATCACTAAGAGAAAGTCAGTAAATCTCTCTGTACATTTCCTTTAATTGTCAAATGAAGAGAACAAGGCTTGCCAGCTTACCTTGTAGAACTTTTGTGAAATCCAGTGGAGAAATGTATATAAAAGTTTTGAAAGAGGCAAAGCGTTAAATTCAGGTAGAAAGATTGTATTATTTGTCCCAAATAAACAACCTAACGGGAGTCATGTGTGTTCTACACAGGACTAAAACTATGATAATTAAGCGAGCATCAAAGAGTGAATTTAAAGGGTGGCATAGATGTTCAAGAGGGTCTCCAATAAGGGAAAGGAGGAATAACATCTTGAATGTTTACAGAGCTTTCTTTTTAAACAATGTGATAGAGTGGAAATAGAACTGAGCTCAGAGATTGGTGAACTGGACTTTAGTCCCAGTTCTGCCACTAGTTGTGTGACTTCAAGTGAATTACTGAACTTCTCTGGGGCCTTCATTTCCTCAACTGTAAAATGAGAGGATTAGACTGAATGGGCTCTGAGGTCCCTGCTGGTTCTAAAGTTCTATGTAGTTTTATATTTGCACTCTGCCACTCCATCACACAGGACACTGACATGGTTTGGTTGAGCACATGATGGGAATGAGGCTCTATGAGTTATGAGCTTTATTATCCAAAGTGCAGATCAGAGACGGGGCTCATGTAACCTGTGCTTGGAGTCCCTCCCACTGTGTGAGCTTCCCCATCTGCATATACATAGCTCAGAGGCAGGGCCATGAGCCCTACTAGGATAAGACTAGGTAGACAAGGCTGGTCAGATGATGTTGAAAGGCTGAAAAACACACTCCACAGTATTGACTGTGTTATACAGTGACAATTACCTGCTGTCATGTGTGCTCTTTGAAGCAGCAGACCAATGGCTGGGGTAACACCTTCATCATGAATCCCCACTCCACTTTGGCTAGCATCCTCATTGTCACCCACATGCTCAGGAAATATATTTCTCAGCTCATGGTGCTCATCACATGTGGAAACTTCACATCCTCTCAATCTAATCCCACCTGCTGTAACTCTCCTTTGTACTCCTGGAGCACGAGTCACACATCATGTCTGTTGTTCTCTGGATTTTTTTTTTTATCTTGAAACTTTTAGCTCCTGCACTGTGTCTTATACTATTTTTTTTCTTATTTGAGCATATAGTGTCTCATAAATTCTATTTTAATTGAAGTAATGAATTTTCAGTCTCCTCTTGAATAATTCCCACTTTGTGTGTGTTTGATCTTGTTTTTCATCTCTCCAAAAGTTTGATTTTATATTACATGCTGTTCACCCTGAGTAGACAGCTTGTAAATTTAATACAAAATAAAATAGGGAATACCATTTCAGAACTGGGGATTAGCTAAGAGACCTTGACAAAGATTTATAGTGAAATAGTCTTACCATCAGTAGCACTTTTTTTAAAGGGTACACCATTTTATTAATTATTGCCAAACATACTATTTTAGGAGAAACCATTTAAAAGTTTAGCAAATAGAAAGGATTTCACATAAAGAAAGTTGTGTTGGTAAGATTCTTCCTTTCCCAAGGATGGTTTCCACGCCATAATCTCTTACTGACATGTCACGATGTTTCGAATGTTAACTGCATATTCCATTTTCCACCCAAGTTTCTGCAGATAGAGATATGTCAAAGAGAGATCAGATGACAGTTTCTAGCAGGGCCTCACAGTTGAAAACTTGATGGGGGATTTTCATAGGTCCAGAGTCCATCCCTCAAGTTTGAAGTCTTGAAAACTCAATTTTACCAGCCCACCTAAAGATCATCAAGCTCTTGGACTCAACCAAAGGAAGAAATCTGCATCCACCAAATTCACACATCAGAGTATCAATTCATCTGGAGTGAGAGACATGTATGGAAATATTATCTAAATTGCAAATTCAACCATATTACTCCCCTGCTTAACATTTTCAGTACCTCCTTTCTGCCTACAGATTGCTAATAAGACAATTCCCAATATAACCACTTTCTACTTCATCTCCTTCTATACCTCCTCTCACATGTAACCTATTAATAATGTTCCAATTTTCCCAAAACACACAGTGCTCTCCAATGTCTTCTTTATATTGCCTATGCTTTTAACATCTGCTTTAAATATGCCCTCCTGCCTTATTTAAACATAATGCCAACCCTGACTTACCAACCTAATCCTCTATTTCCATTTCTAATCTTCATATTTAACAATAAATTTGGATCTCCCCTCAACTAATATTTCCTCATTGTCTCCTCCCCACCACAGTCTGGGTAATGTACCTTCTCTCTGTACTCCCAATCCATGCTATGCTTTTCTCTTTAACAGATCCTGTCTCTTCATATTATGATTATATGTTGAATTCTCTGTCCAACTAGACTATGAACCCCTTGAAAATGTTAACCAGATTAACCTGTAACCTTAGTGCTGGTGTACTTGAGACATGGAGGTACTTAGAAATGTTTGTTAAGTCAGTGAATGAACAAATATTCTCAGGATTCTCACTTCTGGTAGGTCAGGGCACTCAGAGTCCAAGTTACAGAATAGAACCTTGCTTGGTGAGATGCATTTAGGACAAAAATTGCTAGATGTTTGTAACATCTATTTTTATCTAGTCAAGGTCACCAGGTGAAGTGCCTTTCTCCTCTCTATGGATACTTCTGTTAGCATCCCAATGCCCTTTCCCCCATATAATACTACTTAAATTTCCATCCCTTCTTGCTCTGCAGCTCACTGTATTCCAGTCTCTACACATAATTATCTCAGACAGTCGTTACTTATTATATGAGCTTTTGTTTCTCAACACCACTTGCATTTCAGTACTGAGACAGCATGCTGGTTATCTTGATTAGCATGAGAAATACTGTGGTCTTCTGTCTGGCTAGTTTTCTCAATTCCCCCAGATAGAAATTGGGGAGTATTTTAGTCTTATCATTACGTCATGATCACCTCTTCAGAATCAGTTACTTCTGCCAATAGGTAATTTTACCTATTATGCATTGATCTTATTAGCTTCCAATTCAGAGGCTGACTTCTACCTAATCTGTCTTCTGTTTCTAAAACAGAACTACAGTTCATGTGCCTGTCATTATTAGACCTGCCTTTTAGGAATAGTTGCCAAATCAATCTAAATTTACATAGTGTCTGGGCCCTGACATTAGAAAGAATATATCTCTACAAAGCCAACTTTCTAGGTTTCTACATCCCAGAGAAAGTTAGTCATGGAGAAGGGGTCCTATGGTAGATCCTTGGGAAGGATATAGCCTCAGATGCTGCCTAATGGCTTGGCACCATGGGAATTTCCCAGCTTGCTATGCAAAGTCTGCCCAAACTTGGCTCACCACACTGCTCAGATAGCCTTCCTAGGGAAGCTGGCTGTGCTTCCTGTGTTCGTTTATTTTAAACACAGTGTCTTCTCCTCATCCCTTGATGCCCATTGTGTGGTTTAATTACTACCCTTTGCCTAGTAGTTGCCAGCATGATATGCTGCTAGACCAGGACACACAATGCGATGTGTGCTTGGAGGGACTGACAAGCCCAGCTTCTAAACCGGATTCTCAAAGGGAGAGAGCAATGAAGCCCATCGTCGAGAAAATGATCATTTCTGTGCCATGCAATTATACCCTTTAAAAAGCATAACTCTGGTGCACTATCCTGCCAACAGTTTACTGACGATGAGGAAACAAAACCAGCAGTTGATGCTAGAATGGCTATGGAAACCTTGTAATCATCTTAAAAATAGATTTATATAGGGAACCTGGTTGTTAAGAGTGTGGTTTTGCACTCTGTTTCAAAAGAAAAAATTCCTCTTCACACTTAAGCCATTTTAATTTCTATGGAACACTGTGGATATTTGGAGTTTGAGGAGAGGTGGGAGGATGTAAGGGAGAGAGGAGGAACAAAATATGTTGCTGGGATTTTTTTTCTGTCATATGCTTACCCTCAACTTACTCACGCACAGACAACAGCACCACCACATACACCACACCCCTATCATTATGGGAACATCTCCCGACTGATCACACCCACCAAGAACCCGTAAAAGTAAACCTTGTTATCACAGCTACCCACTCGCAAATAACCACTGCCCTAAGTTCTACTTTACCCTATTTCCCTCTCTCCACATGCAATACTCTTTGGTACATCCTTTCCCACCATGTGTGTATAAAACGCACATGTAGATAACAGTCCTCTACTGAAGGATCCACACACAGTGAAAATTGCTGGGGATGTGCCAGTGGAAATTCCCACCCCCCTTTCCCTGCAATTTGCAAGTTAAAGTGATAAGAGCCTAATAAAGTCAGGGAAGGTGTAATACCTGATCAGGTGATGGTACAAGGTTGACCCCAGCCTTGGATGATTAAAAAGCCTGGCCTGAGAATTTAACTGCCATTTTTTAACGTTGTCAATTGAACGAGCGATGTCTAACTGATTTTATGAGAGCTGTAGATACATGGTTGAGAGAGAAAACTCTGCAAATAGATGATTTGGATTTGAATCCAGTCTCTTTCATTTACTTGTTTATAATCTTGGATAAATTAATTCTCTCTATGCCTCATTTCTCTCATCTATAAAGTGGTAATTTAAATAGTACACACCTCAAAAAAGTTGTCATGAAGATTCAATTAGTTAATATATGTAAAACATTCAGAAGAATGTGCTATTTAGTATTATTTGTTATTATTGTTATTGCTGTTGTTTGCATATCAGGATTCAGAGGATTAAGCCTACTGATTGAGAATTTCTTATCTTATTTAGATAACTACATAAATATTCAGAATCATGTGCTTTGGAGAACTTTATAGAATTCTTTGGAAAATACAAATAAATCGCACAGCAACTGTCCTGTTTGGCCAGGAAAATGGCATCTTATTATTGATTCAAAACAGGACCAATTGCTTCCATTTTTGAAATGACCTGAAATAGAAGATAGGTGGTGGGGTAGGAAACAGGAGGGGCATTAAATTTAAAATTAAAAGGAGAAGAAGAAAGAGCATGAAAGGGATGGCAGAGAAGTATAAAAATTAAAATATAATAAAAAATGTAATCAGGAAAATACTTCTAACTAGCACTTAGGTCCATATAACCAATAAGACTGTTTCATCAAAGTCGGGATCTTTTTTTAAAAAAACCTTAATTTACCATGTTTTCCATTAAAATTGACCTTCCCTTTGAATATTGTCTAGGTGTTAGAGAAGTTGGACTATTTTATGTTCTGAAGAATTTGAAGTTCACCATAATATTTCAACTTCATATTCAAATCAGCTGTATCACTAGATGATAAACTCCTTGCTAGATGAGACCCTGCCTATCTGGTTCACAGTTGTTGTCTCATACTGCATAGTGCCCAGGACGTAGTAGGTGCTCAATAAATATTGATGAAATGAAAGAATGAATGATTGAGTAAATTCATGAACCATCTCACTCAACATGCTTGTGATGCAATGAACTATTAATCATGTGGGTGAAACCCATCAGATGCAGAAACAGATATGGGATCTTGTCCCAGGTTTGGCAAATACTGGCTCTATGTCATTTGCAAGTTACCTGAGACGGCTTTATAACAGTAACAATACTAATTGGCCCCTCACAAGTATCATATGAGGATTACATGGGGAAATGTGGGTGTTAACCATAAATCCATGCACAGAGGCAAATGTCTCCTGTTTAATTGGGTAAACTAAGGTCTCAAAAAGAAATTGGCTCCCCATTGTTTTGAGCCTTAATAAGAGAGTTTTTTGGTTTTGTTTTTAATTTATTCATTTATTTATTCATTTATTTATCTATTTTTGGCTGCGTTGGGTCTTTGTTTCTGTGCGCGGGCTTTCTCAAGTTGTGGCGAGCGGGGGCTACTCTTCGTTGTAGTGTGCTGGCTTCTCATTGCGGTGGCTTCTCTTGCTGCAAAACACGGGCTGTAGGTGTGTAGGCTTCAGTAGTTGTGGCATGTGGGCTCAGTAGTGTGGCTTGCAGGCTCTAGAGCGCAGGCTCAGTAGGTGTGGCGCACAGGCTTAGTTGCTCCGCGGCATGTGGGATCTTCCTGGACGAGGGCTCAAACCTGTGTCCCCTGTCTTGGCAGGAGGTTTCTTAACCACTGTGCCCTAGGAAGCCCCAGTAGGAGAGCTTTAATCCAGGAGACTCATTCATTTTGAAACTGTCTTTACATAAATCATAGGAAGGAAAAGAAACTTGAGAAGTGGGGAGAAAGAGAAGACGGTAAGGGAGAAATGAGGAAGAGTTAGAAGAACAGGGAGAGAAAGTATTTTCACCTTTGACTGCAGTTGTTCAGTCATGGTGAGAATAAACAACATTCTGGAAATCATTCTTGAAAAATGGACATCCTGCCCTTGATTCATTTTCCAGATCTCCTCGAAGGGTCGGGGCTGGTATTTGGAGTGACTTTTCAATTAGCCAGCCCCCCAGAAGTCTGGATCCAGGCTTGGAGATGATTGCCAGGGTAGTGGCTTTTATCTTATTCAGTCATAAGGAACATGGAAATCAATTTTTCCCAATCACAGTTATAGCTGGAGATCCATCCTTTTTAAGTCAACAGGAAGATTAATCTATAGAATAGTTTTGGGTATTTTGCTGACATATAAACATGTTAAGAATACATTACATTTTTTTTCCTCCCTCCCTAGTACTATTTTTTAAATGAAGCCAATGTGCAGTGCCAGCCAGGGGAAGAAAGATGGCCACATATTCCCTCCCCATGAGAGTGCAAACACATTTTTTCCAAAGCCTGAAGCACAAACCTCTGTTTACATTGGTCAGTGCCTTCCTCTCAACCAACTGTCCCAAATCACAGGAAAGTCTACTTTTTTCATACAGATATTTATGATTATAAATAATTCAATTTAGGGGGTCCTATACACTAGATAGTATTCCTTTCTGCAGTAACCACTACAATGATTTGGTTGTTTTGTTGCAACTAAAACTTTGGGTGTCTGAAGAAGCCCAACCCACAGTATTTTTAGGTAGTATAAGGCTTAAAGGAGTAGTTTTTGAAATGTGAGTTGTAGAATTCCTGAGGTCTAGAAAGTCATTTCAGAAAGCTCAGAGATATACCTAAGCATCATCTGAGAGTGAATATAAAGCAGGCTCCCCACATATATGTTTCTACATTTCAAATAAATTTAGATACTCTTATAACAAATAAATAATACATTTAATAATAAATATATATAAATAAGAAATATAATAAATATTATATACTAAAATAATAATGTAATAAATAAAACATTGAAATATGAATATAACAATGAAAAATGTATACCATTAATTATACTAAATATACAAAACTTGAAAAGTACTCTACACAAAGTAACTTTTATATATTTAGTCAAGCAATACCTAAAATCACACTTATTAGTATAAGCAAGGGTGAGCACAGTCTGGTAGGTCTATAGATGAGTCATCATACCCAAATAGTTTTAGAAGCACTGATGGAGAGTGGATACATAGAGATGGGGGTGGGCTTGAGTGAAGTGGAGCTATTAAAATGAAACAAGCCTCAAATAACAATTATGTCATGTGCTATTACAGAATGGGTAATGGAGAGTGGAATTGGAGGAGTGAACATGTGGCTATACCTATGGTCATACATCCAATCCACTCTGTGAATGGCAGGGAGCTGAATGGACAGATCCTTGCCATCTATGAAGTGGTGCAGAATATGTATACAAAGGCAGACATACCAAGAAGCTAATGAAACTTAAGCTTCAGGGCCCTTCCCTTGCATTGCCCCTCCCAAGGCCCTGGGAAGGACTCTAGGAGAATGTTCATCTGATGATAAAATTTTGTAAAATTTTCAAAAGTAAAAATATTTTAACATCAATCAGTTAAATCTACTCTGCCTTCCACTCCGATACACTTTCCCCCTTGTCAGGAGTCATTAGAGTGACTGCGGTCATTTGGGCTGTTCGGGAAATTAGTTGGGGATGTATTTCAGTTAGATTTAGTGGGGTTGATTTATGTAGTTTGCCATCACTTCTGCATATATAGTTAAGGTATTGCTAACCAGCACAGCGTTGGAATGGCATCCGGGACTACCCGTACCGCCCTCTGAGCTGACCTACTTGTTAATGAAATGAAGCTGCAGGCTGGAAGTCTTAGGATGAAACAAATAAATGGCTCTGTACCAGAGCTAGGTGGGCAACAGAAGAGAAACAAGGTTTGAAAGGTGTAGGATCTGAAGTTAGTTTATGGTAAAAATTTCCCAGGAATCAGACACCTAAAATTGTAAGCAGAAGATTCACTCCTCATCAACACTTGGTAAGATAGAAATCCACTCTTGTAAGAAATATACTTGATTTTTATGCAGAACGTACCATTATAAAATACCATAGAACTTATGTTTTTGTTGGACACGAACCCATAGCAGTATGATAAACAGTGTATATATGTGTCCATGGGTGAGGTTGTGTTTTACCACTAATAATGAAAATCAAATTTTGATCAGTCATGTTGAAGAAAATAATGAATTGTCTTTTCACTCTCTATTTAGAAAATATTACAAAAATTGCTTTCATATAAAAAGATGATCAAAGAGTTTAGAGCAAATGTCTTTAAGGAAAAATTATTGTGAGTTGTATAGAGATTAACTCAGCTAATTAATAAAAATGTTACTTTTATGCATTTTATTATGTTTGTGATATTTTAATTTATTATGATTTCTTTTCTTATTGTAAATAAATATTCACTTTTATATCTAAGGTTGTATTCATAATTTTGCATCATTTTCTTCAATAGGGTCCCCTAAATTTTATATGCCATAAAGCGTGGGGAATCATCAAGTTATCATATATTGTTAGGGTCAGTATAATTGTCAAGTAGCTAAGAACTCATGCTCTGAAGCTGGATAAACTTGAGTTCAAATCCATATTCTACAGCTTACCACCTCTGTGTCCCAAAGAGTTCGCCCAAATGCTTACAGCCTTGTTCCATCATCTGTAAAACTAGAACATTTTTGTTGAGGATTAAACTACAGTGTATGTCAAACACTTACTACTCTGCCTAGTATATGGGATGCACTCAGTAAATGTGATTGAGAGAGAAAGAGACACATGTATGCAATACACAGGCACATATTTCTTAGTGAGATCAGCATTAACAAATACACAGAAAATACCTACCATATGAAGCCATTAAATGGGACCAGAAACCAAAATGTCTAAAACATAGCCTTGCCCACAGGAAGCGTTCTACCTAGGTGATAGTATTAAAGTTAGTAACCTACTCCATGGACCTGAACTATCCTTTTTTTTTTTTTTTTTTTAAATGCTAAAAAAGTAGTAATTCATTGCAGGTCTAGTTTATTTTCCTCCATGTGTACTTACAAGGGTCAGGGTAGGTTGTGCAAGTTGATATATTGTGTTTATTTATTGGCAGGACTGCACCAAATAACATGCAAATGATATGCAAAATGACATAGACATTCACATCAACGACTCAGCCACTTATGGTAATAGCACTCCAACCCCGCTCTGCCTCTGATTGTGGCAGTATTGTTGTTTCATAAGTATCGATTGCTCTCAACTTCTGCTGATGCAGTCAGACAGTTTGTCAGGACATAGGCCAAAGAGACCCATCCCTTCAGTTTAATCTGTCCTTCATTCACCTCCTACATTTATGTTAGGACTTGCACCTTTGGGTTTGGGGTCCATCTACATTATATCATTGATTGCAGTTTGGGTAATACAGATAATTGTTGCTCTCCAGTGTAGAATGTATGCTACGTAGGTTGCCTTTGTTAAATAACACTTTTATTTGGGACCCCCAAACCTAACATTATAGCCTGTAGGGTATAGCCAGATCATTTCTTATTACCCCCAGAAGGACCTATAGTGAACTCATATTCTTGCTGGCATCCGGCAGTCAACACCAAATCTTCCCTCTGAGCACTCTTCGTGTGAGGTGGCAGTGTTCTCCCGGGAAGTAGATGGGCCCTGATCAGCCTCTCTCTCCATGATAAACATGTCTGGATGTGACAACCATTTCTTTCCCTGGGAATGCAATGATGATGTGATTTCCAAGGCCCTGCTCTGTATGTATGAGTAACAAACCCATGATCCATCATCCACAATAAACTGTCTTCGTGTAGGTATTAATTTAGTCTTATGTAATATATAGAAGTGATTTGTTGGCTGGCAAGCAGAAAGCATGTGTTTAAGCAGGCCAAAGATATTTGGATCTCTCCTGCACATCTCTCTAACTTGATCGTATATACCATGCATATTGATTGCTTCTTCATATTGGAGGCTATTTTCTGAAATGCTTTTTCATGGTCTTCATTACAACACAATGCTATTGTGGAGAAGAAATGGAGGGTAGCTATGGCTAAACACACTGGGGTTTTTGGACATCTTAATTCATTAAGCAATCATGAGAATAAAGAACAATGCAAATGGAAAGGTTTATTTTTTCTCTTTAATGGTTTTGGAATAGATGCTAATTTTCGTGGGCTATTTATTAATCTGAATTTGGGCTCTTAAAGACATTCTCAAATTTTATGAAGGCCAAAGAATTTAATTTGTGCTTTAAGGAAGCAAGCTGGAAATAAAACAAATCAGGCTCCTTTTTTAAGTCATAGTAACTTCTAGTCAACTCAAGCCAACAAAAATATAGTAGAGCCATGTATATAATTTTAACTTTTCTAGTAACTTCATTAAAAATATTTTAAAAGATAAAATAAATTTAATAATATTTTATTTAACTAAATATACTAAAAATATTTTATTTCAATATGTAGTCAATATGAAAATGTATTATTATATTATATTTTATTTTTTGACAGTTTCAGTTGTGCATTTTGAAATGTATTTTAATGCACATTGATGTAATGAGATAGCTAACATTTTTTGTACTAAGTCTAAAAAACCCAGTGTGTGTTTTATCGCATACATCAAAGCCCAAATCAGATTAGCCACATTTTAAGTGCTCAAAAGCTACCAGTGGCTAGTGGCTGCCATATTGGACAGCTTGGCTCCATATAGCCACAGGCAGGTCCCCTAACCTACACTAACCTAAGGCTTCAACTTCCTCTTTTAATCAGAGAAGGATAAAAGACATACTCTACTGATGCTTTACAGATTTACTAATAAATGTCAGTAAAATTGTTGAAAATAAGTAGAACAATAGTCCTATAGACTATTTGAGTATTTTGATGGACTAGATCAATAGGTTCTATTCCTGACTCCATCACTATTTAGACATGTGATAGAATTAAACTCTCTCCTTTATAAAACGGGTCCCTAGTCTAGATAACTTATGAGCTTCCTTCCAAATGTAAAATTATATATTTCATTTTTTGAATTATTAGCCTATCTTATCTTTCACAGCAAGAACAGAATGGTTCCTCATCCCCATTGTTATGACTGGCTGAGTTTTTTTATTTTAAGTGTTGGCTTTCTCACTTCTTCATTGGAGATCCTGTTTCTCAGACTGATGGCTCCTATACTCAAGAACTTTTCCCTATACTGAACTTAACTGATGTTTTCTTTTCCTGTGTTTAATTCTTTGATCTCTTGGACCTCTCTGAGCACTTTTTTCCCTTCCTTGATGATCTCTGTGGGAAATTAATATGTCACTCCCTTTTCAGCCCTCCCGTCATGTTCTCAATACACACTAATTTCCTGTCAGCTCCCCTCATCAACAAGGTCCTTGCTGATTTTTCATGGCTGTCCTTTGTGTCCCTAGTCAAGGGAGGAGGCACTGAAGTTTGGACCAGAATCTAACCCCCTCCCTACCTTACTTCCCTCATTTTATATTTTACGGGGAGAAGACAGCTTGGCTAGTGAAGGAGACTGGGCATGAACTATTGTTGGTTCCTGCCTTCTGTTCCCAGGGCCTCCATGGAGAATTGAAATGTTTCTGGATCCTTTTTTATAGACTCTGTCTTTCCCAATCTCACTGTCTTCTAGAGGACCCCTCTGTTTTCATGTCCCATCAAGACTCTGGGGAGGTCTCCCAGATCTTGCTGATGTGGTGTTAAAGGAAGATGCCTTTTCTAGGCCTGTGTTGTCCAATATGGTTGGACCTAGCCAGAGATAGGTCCTGAGCTCTTGAAATGCAGATAGTGGGACTGAAAAAATGAATTCTCAATTTTAATTAATGTGCATTTAAAAACTGGCAGGGGCTTCCCTGGTGGTGCAGTGGTTGGGAGTCCACCTGCCAGTGCAGGGGACATGGGTTCCAGCCCTGGTCCAGGAGGATCCCACATACCGCAGAGCGACTAAGCTCGAGTGCCTAGAGCTGGTGCTCCGCAACAGGAGAGTCCACCATAATGCAAAACCCACGCACCACGGGTAGGAGTGGCCCCTGCTCGTGGCAACTAAAGGAAGCCCGCACGCAGCAACAAAGACCCAACACAGCCAAAAAATAAATTAATTAATAAATTAATTTTTAAAAAAACCTGACAGTTAATTCAGGTATTGGAAAACATTCAAAATTATCTGTAACAACTTGGGTATATGAAGCTGCTTTTTCACCTGTAAATTTTATGAAGTCTAAATAGAGATCAATAGTGGGATTGCTGGGTCATATGGTAGTTCTATTTGTAGTTTTTTAAGGAACGTCCGTACTGTTCTCCATAGTGGCTGTACCAATTCACATTCCCACCAGCAGTGCAAGAGGGTTCCCTTTTCTCCACACCCTCTCCAGCATTTATTGTTTCTAGATTTCTTGATGATGGCCATTCTGACTGGTGTGAGATGATATCTCATTGTAGTTTTGATTTGCATTTCTCTAATGATTAATGATGTTGAGCATTCTTTCATGTGTTTGTTGGCAGTCTGTATATCTTCTTTGGAGAACTGCCTATTTAAGTCTTCTGCCCATTTTTGGATTGGGTTGTCACTACTAGGCATATACCCTGAGAAAACCATAATTCAAAAAGAGACATGTACCAAAATATTCATTGCAGCTCTCTTCACAATAGCCCGGAGCTGGAAACAACCTAAGTGTCCATCATCGGATGAATGAATAAAGAAGATGTGGCACATATATACAATGGAATATTACTCAGCCATAAAAAGAAATGAAACTGAGCTATTTGTAATGAGGTGGATAGACCTAGAGTCTGTCATACAGAGTGAAGTAAGTCAGAAAGAGAAAGACAAATACCATATGCTAACACATATATATGGAATTTTTAAAAAATGTCATGAAGAACCTAGGGGTAAAACGGGAATAAAGACACAGACCTACTTGAGAATGGACTTGAGGATATGGGGAGGGGGAAGGGTTAGCTGTGACAAAGCGAAAGAGAGGCATGGACATATATACACTACCAAACGTAAGGTAGATAGATAGTGGGAAGCAGCCGCAGAGCACAGGGAGATCAGCTCGGTGCTTTGTGACCGCCTGGAGGGGTGGGATGGGGAGGGTGGGAGGGAGGGAGATGCATGAGGGAAGGGATGTGGGAACAGATGTATATGTATGACTGATTCACTTTGTTATAAAGCAGAAACTAATAAAAAAATAAAAAATTAAAAATAGATAAATAAATAAATAGAGATCAAGTATTTCTAGTAAAATGTAGCATTCTTACTGAGATGTTTGTAGACATAAAATACAGGATTTCAAATACTTTATATAAATAAAAGTAAAATATCTCATTGTTTATATGTATTATATGTCAAAATGATTACATTTGGACATGTTTAGTTAAATAAAATATTGAAATGAATTATACTTGTTTCTTTTAATTTTTTTTGACTTGGCTACTAGGAAATTTTAAATCATGTATATGACTCTTTTATGTTTCTACTGGACATTTGTGCTCTAGGCAAAACTTCTCTGTATTTCTGAATATTCTTAATTTAAATTATTCAACATGTTTAATACTCTGAATATGTTATTTCATGTAATCCCCACAACAACTATATTTAAAGCAGATGTTATCCACCTTCTACTGATTAGAAAGAGGCTCAGAAGTTTGACAAAAATTTTTCAAAATCACATAGTTATACTTAATAAGTGACAGTGTTGGATCTGAATTTAGGCAAGTTTGATTCACTCTACAGCCCATATTCTTTTCATTTCACTGTGCTGCCTCAGACCCTGACATTCAGATTCTGATACTTGTCTCACTTGAGCCTACCTGATGCCTGTATCTGAGTGCATCAGATGCCCACTTTTGACAACTATAATGATAACAATCTCTTATTTTTATAGCTTAAAAAGTTTTTCACGACCATAATCTCACTTGGTCTACCTTTATTTTATGGATGAAGAAGCTGGGTGACAGAGTCTAGATCAGAATGCAGGATTCCTTTTGTTTTCCTTTACTGAGGATTAATGGATAAACATGGTGTATGTAAAGGGAGAGAAGGTTGAACATATCAAGAAGGCCAGATTTAAGGCAGGAGAAGGAAAAGAGAGATTACTAACAGAGTTGGAAAGACTTTCTATCTGGTGTTTCAGAACCCAGAAGTAAGGATGTAAGAGCATCAATCTTTCCTTGTTTCTCTTCTGATTCTTCACAGGTGACTATTGGCAGATATTTTAAATGGACTTTGTATATGCTAGCATTTTTCAACCTGCAGGTCAAGACCCATTAATGGGTCATGAAATCATATCAATGGCTCACAATGAGTATTTTCAAAAGCAAAATAGAATACAATAGCATCTATCAGAGTGTATCTCATGTAATAAGGGTAAATATTGTTTTATGACATTCTATCTTCTTTATGTGTGTGTAAGTGCATGTGTTGCAACAGAAATTGTATTTATTACTCTGAGTGACAGTAAAAATAAAAAGCAAGTTGGAAAACACAGCTGTATGCCACCAGAACCATCACGGCCATACATTATGCTGCACTAGCTCTGTACCAGCACTGCAGTAGCTGTTTCTTCCAGTAAACCTTCTGACTCTACTGGATCAATCAAGCTGGCTGTCTCAGCCAGTTTCACAAGGCATAGAATTGTCTCAATTGGTCCAAGAAGATGTCAGTCAGGATGATATACACTCAGTTATATAAGTCCACACCTTAATTTAACATTTCAATATATGGCCTCCTCTACTCCCCCAGATTACTTCATCATCATTATGTTTTACCTTCTGAAACTCAAACAAATTAAACTCTTATAGCAACAGTTTCATGTATTGGCCATAGTAGTGGATGAATAGCGAGAAGGATTTTAGACAGCAAAAGATGTGCATGCATTCATTCATCTGGTACTTATTGAGTACTTTCTATGGGTAAAAGTTAACTTGTTATGTTTTATACGATAAAGAGAAATCAATTGTGCTAGTGTATGCAGAATTCTCACATACACACAGAACTCAACTAAGTAAGGAGATGACTTGGTTTCTCTGAGAAAGAGATCTTTAAGCAAAGAGCAGAGGTAACCTTACCAAGAGCCGTGTTACTAAAGAGATAGGACGAAGCTCCAATGGATTGGGTTAAAGAAGTGGGTAAGAAGAGAGAGCATAGACCCAGAGAGTGTAGGCAGCTCTGGAGAAGTTTGGTTTTGAAGAGAAGAACAGAGAACAGGCAATAGTTGGACAGAGAAGTTTGGTCAAAGGAGAAATTATTTTGTTTTGTTTTGCATTTTTAGATGGAAAAGACTTGACCTCTTTTAAAGGCTATCGGGAAATCTCTAGAAGAGAGGATATGACTCCTCATTTTCACTTCTTTAAATTTTACTTATTCTTTTAAGGCCTAAGATGCATATCATCTCTTGTGTGAAATCCACTTGCCCCCTCAGCCCTCTCCCACCCATCCCCTTCCCCAACTGATAATTAAGTTGTTCCCCTGAGAGTTCCCAGGTCTTATTTGCAGTATTAGAATATTTATTCACTATAGCAGTGATGACTTTCTTGTGTAAGTATTTTCCTCATCTTATTTTCTGTCTTCTTAATTGGGCTTTGAGTTTCTTGAGAGAAAGGACTACATCTTGGTCAGCTGTGTCACTCACTATGAGTGAAATATAGTATGCACTCAGTAAATGTTTGTTGATTGACTATGCAGGAGGGATTCTGAAAGCTAAGGGAAATTGCAGAACCAGAAGCAGAGAAGATAAGTGCTCTTATCTATTGCACCTCTTGTCCCCCTTACACTCACAAACATCACTGTCCCCATTCCTTTAATGACCTAAAATCTCTGGCCCAATTCCTTTAAGAACTTTAATGATTAAAATGAACAAAAAAAACCCAGAAGCTGTCTGGTGGTCCAGGGGCAATATTAATCCCTCAAAACTATGCTATTTGGCCTGTATAATGATTTCTAAGCTTGTGAATTAGTTGTCAACATTTAAATGCAGGGGATTTCACCTAAGATTTAGATACCTAGCTTCTTTTGAAAAAATCAGAACACTCAGCAGTACTGGGGCCAATTTCCTGGCTGGAAACAACTTGCATAGGCTGATAGGTGCTGCTTATTTTAAACAGTGCCTGATATCTAAACTGGCGACCATCCTCATCACACTTATTTTACTCCTTTGGGATATTTGCCTGGCCCGTGAAGATTTTTCAGCTTGTGACACTTGAATTCCAACCAACTAATCTACTACCCCTCTTGTTTATCATGGGAAGAGTAAGTACCCTGCTGGCAATTATTTTTTATTTTTATTTATTTATTTATTTATTTCTTTGCTGTACGCGAACCTCTCACTGTTGTGGCCTCTCCCATTGCGGAGCACAGGCTCCAGACGTGCAGGCTCAGCGGCCATGGCTCACGGGCCCAGCCGCTCCACGGCATGTGGGATCTTCCCAGACCGGGGCACGAACCCGTGTCCCCTGCATCAGCAGGAAGACTCTCAATCACTGCGCCACCAGGGAAGCCCCCTATTGGCATTTTTGAAAAAATAATTTTTTTTTATTATATATGGCTGTCCATTCACTGCAGGACCTTCCACACTCATTTGAAAGACGAAACTCTATCTAGCTGGATCATGGTGTCCCAAAATAAGATCGAATCCTAACTTGGAAAACACAAAGGAAGCCCATTTGATACCTGCTACATTAGATCCTGGCCACTTTTTTCTCCCCATCCTCAACAGACCTGCTGCTAAGGCCCTAGCATGCACAATAACCAAGTCCTTTCCCAAACCAATGTCAGATCCGCCTGTCATTTTACCCTTCAACATGTCATAGGAAGGGAACATATCAGTGCTGGGCAAGGGCAGGGGCTACCCCTGAGGAGAGTAGAGGGAAATACAGGAGAAAATAGAAAGAGCTGTTGACCTCACAACTCTTTTTTTTTTTTTTTTTTTTTTTTTTTTTTTGCGGTACGCGGGCTTCTCACTGCTGTGGCCTCTCCCGTTGCGGAGCACAGGCTCCGGACGCGCAGGCTCAGCGGCCATGGCTCACGGGCCCAGCCACTCCGCGGCATGTGGGATCTTCCCAGACCGGGGCACGAACCCGTGTCCCCTGCATCGGCAGGCGGACTCGCAACTACTGCGCCACCAGGGAAGCCCCACAACTCTTGTTTAAGCTGAGTAGGATGCAAAGTTTTGTAGATGCAAAGGTTTATAGATACTAAAAGATGGAATCTCAGGGGTAGAAGGAGCACCTACTCAGATGTGAGCATTCTTGCTACAGTGATTGTATCCCACCAAGTGACAGTAACCCCACCAAGTTGTTGTCCAGCCTATGAGGGCCCAACCTCAGTGACAGAGACATCTTATGTGGTAGCTAATGCTATCTGTAGACAGTTATGATGACTGTTTCTTCATATGGAGCTGAAAGGCCCTTTACTCATTGGAATCATACTCTCATTTTCTTAAGAAGTAGGGGGGAAACAACATAATAATATGAGAACATCAATACTCCAACTACTCCTTATTGAATGCTCACTAAGTGTTCAAAAGCAGCTAAATACTTCACAGACATGATCTCAAAAGAATAAGAGTAATCTTTGTTCCTTAGCTGTGATAGGCAGAATAATGATCCCCAAACATGTCCACATTCTAATGTTTAGAACTTGTGAATGCTATGTTATATGGCAAGGGTGGCGGGGTGGGGGGGGATTAAGGTAGCCGCACTGCTACTTTAAAATAAGGCGAGGGCTTCCCTGGTGGCACAGTGGTTGGGAGTCCGCCTGCCAATGTGGGGGACATGGGTTCGTGCCCCGGTCCGGGAGGATCCCGCGTGCCGTGGAGCGGCTGGGCCCGTGAGCCATGGTGGCTGAACCTGTGCGTCCAGAGCCTGTGCTCTGCAACGGGAGAGGCCACAGCAGTGAGAGACCCGCGTACCGCAAAATAAATAAATAAAATAAGGCGATTACTCTGGATTATCTGGTGGGCTCAGTGTAATCACTATACTCCTTAAAATTGGGAAGAGGGAGAAAAGCCAATGTCGGAGTGATGCAGTGTAAGATTCAACTGGCCATTGCTGGCTTTAGCTTTGCAGTTGGAAGGAGGCCATAAGGAAAGGGATTCAGGTAGCCTCTAGAGGCTAGAAAAAGTTAAGAAACAGATTCTCCTCTACAATTTCCAGAAGGAATACAGCCCTGCTAACACCTTGATTTCAGCACAACAATGTCAGACTTTTACAGAGCAATAAGATAATAACTTGTGTTGTTTTAAACCACTAAGTTTGTGGTGATTTGTTACAGCAGCCATAGGAAACTAATACAACATCGAAATTCCTTGCAAAGGCGAATCATGCCTTACTTTGTATTTTGTCCCCAGGCTAAGCATCCCCAGCTCTCACCAGCTAAGCCTGGCTTACACACAAAGTAAAAACAAAGTAATAAAGTTGTTTGGCTTGATTTAGCTTAATTGGTATTAAACATCACATTTGAAATAGGATAACTGTTTTGCAAAATGGCCACTTTAAGAATAATGATATATTCCTCCTTAATTCTGTCACTGTGTTCAGTATTTTGAAACTTGCCTTCAGAGTACTGCAAAAACTGCTATGATTTTACAGCCATGCATTTTTGTTGCTTTTTAAAACCTCATTTTGAGACAGAGAAATATTACTTAACAGTAATAACTTACTGTCTCACCTTAGTATGTAAAGAATTGTGACTATTTGAAAAAATTAAATAGAACCCTCCACAGGTTGACCATCAAGACTATACTCAACAACGTGTTCAGAATATTCTGTAGGCAGTGCCCCCAAAAGAGATCTCAAAACACTTTTGAACGAGGGCAGTATATTTGAATAAGGGTGGCACAGAACCTGCTATCAAAGGGAGAAACTAATGTGCATAGTTCTTTTGTGTTTCCTAAAAACAAAACATATCAATTTGAAACCAAATACATACACTTCTGTACTAGCCATGGGAACATTTGTTTTTCTTCAATACTTAAAAGAGAAGAGAGACAGAAGAGGCCATTTGTACTCTCATATCTCCTCTTCATTCTGTCATGAAGCTAAAGATAAAATCTCTCGCTCATTCCCCAGCCTCCACCCATGCAAGAAAAAAGAAATGGGTCAGTATATTACTTAAACAATTCTGCTGTAATTATATATGGTCTACGTGTGAATTACTTGGGGCACTGAGAGTCTGGGGAGATAGCTAGAGGACTCCCACTGCCTGGGTTGCAGTTTTACTTGTGCGGTTTTTAAAATGTTGATCCCCAAACAGTAACCAGCTTAATAACACTTGACACTCCATCACTAATAAACTTGGTAATGGATTTCTTCTCCCTCTCAACATTTCATAGGTTTTGCCCAAGCTGCCAATGAAAGTGAAATGTGCTCTGTGTTTCTCTCTCCTTTTTTTTTTTTTATCTTATTTCTTTTTAAGTTATAGTCACTGGAGAGGCTTGATAAGTTTCTCTCTTATCTCATTGAGACATCTGAGACTGATCCATAGTAACTGAATAATCAATTAATTCTCCTGCAGAGTTCCATTTACATAATGAAAATGCAACATGCTGATATTTTATACAAGTCGTTTTTGGTCGTTTAGACTGATAATATATTATGTATTGATTGAGAAGGAAAGCCTAATGGATCTTCTGTTGTTAAAGTTGCAACATTACAATTAAAGTAAAATGACAGAAGCAAGCATCTATTGGATTTATATCTATACATCTCTCTTTAATATAGGATTCTAAATGTCTGGGCCTGATTAAGGCTTTGCTCTCATTTGAGCAAAAAGGGCATATAATGTGTGGCTGTTCGTGTTCTCATTGCTAGGGCCAAAATCAATATTGTACTGTTTGCAAACATTACCAATGTATAAAGCTGAGTCCTGTGTCCTCTGTGTGATCAGGGCAACTATGACTTAAATCATCCCTTCACTGTTGATTCAGTGGTCTCTTAACCTGGGAAGAGAAGGAATTTGAGTAGAGCTTAGATCAAAAAAAATGAAAATTGAGGCTCCTGTGGTCTGTATAGTACTGTGGGGAAAGTGAGACTTGGTTCTTAGCCTCAGTTCTTCTGCCTTTATGTGTTTACAGAATCAGATCATCATCAGTAATTTTTTATGGCATCTCTAACAGAGAAGGTAGTAAAGTGTAATGGTTAGGCTCATGGGTTCTGAAGCCAGGCTTCTCTGAGTCACAATCCTACCTCCATCAGATGCAGTAATAGTTATTTGACTTCTTTGAGCCTCAGTTTTCTCATCTATAATCAGACATAATATTAAAGCTCATCCTACAGTGATGTTGTCAAAACTAAATGAGCTCATACATCTTAGGTCCCCAGAATAAGATCTGTCATATAGCAAATGCTCAATAAAATTAGCTATGATTACTAACAAATCTACAATGAAAAGCATCACGGTCTTGGCCCTCCAGGTCAGGGGCT
Organism: Hyperoodon ampullatus; assembly: GCF_949752795.1. NCBI lineage: Eukaryota > Metazoa > Chordata > Mammalia > Artiodactyla > Ziphiidae > Hyperoodon > Hyperoodon ampullatus. The sequence goes on along the minus strand of NC_136915.1, from coordinate 121,229,572 downwards.
TTTTACTTCATTGGGGAGAATGGGTGCATACTTAAAAAGGGAATGGAAAAGAATAAAGTTGAAGCACAAGGAATTGGTAGCTATTTATTTAAACATAGGTGGTAGGATTACATTTACTATTTTCCTTCATTTAATTTTATCTGTATGTTCTAATGTTGCCACAATGGACATGAATTACTATCTCTTAAAAAATAAAATCATTTCTACTTTGAAGGGGAGAGGAGCACCATCAGCCCAGAAAGAGGCAATAGTATCTGAAGCTCATATGCTGTAGTTCTCTATTTTGTTCCCACCACATCTTATAGTAGTTCTTTCTGAAATGGTATCCATGTTTACTCTTTGACTTCTCTAAAGAGCAACTCCCACCATATTTTGGGACACTTTCAGAGCAGGAACTCTTTCACAAATCAGGGTTAAGTCTAGCTATTGCACCTTTATTTGTATTCATATATTTTTCATTTGCCCATAGAGCCTTTCCCTTCTCATCACACACACAAAAAAAAACAAAAACAAACAAACAAACAAAAACCTCACAGTCGGGAAACAACAAGTGACACATGTTTTAATTTACCATTTTTTTATGGGCAAGCCCCAGAGCCATCCTTGAGGTGGGAGGAAGCTCTGAAGCCCCAAGATACTAATAAAGATGCTTAAGAATTCATCATCCCCTCTTTGTCCTGTAATGGGACAAGGCATCCCTATTCAGCCCTGGAAACAGGGAATCCTTTTGAAGAGCAGATATGGAGTAGTACTGACTAGGAAATGAAAACTGAGTTTTCCAGGAAGTTCAACACAGCAACCAACAGCAAAGATAGAAACATCCACTTCCTATAAATCCAGTGTAGCATGTGCCTGTACTCAGCTCTGGACTCTGCTTTCAAGAAAGAATTGTTTGACATGTGAAAAGGAAGAAGAAGCTATACAACCTTTGTTTTTTGATGGTTCATTAATTACCCTTTCCGACAATGGAGTATGAACTCAAGTTATTCAGAGTTGAGTTAAAATTAGCATTGCTGGCAGGCATAATTGCATTCTCATCCCAAGGATAGGAATTCTCCCATAAAGCCCAGAATAAACTATATACCTTTACAACTCGGTAAAAATGTACACAGATTCAGGGTAAAAATAAGTTAGAGTCTATTATTTGATATTTACTATTTATTATTGGCTTTGTGCCCTAATTAATCACCAGGAATAACACTTCATACACATATCTGGTCTTCCTTCTACATGTGGTCTTTATTCTCTAATGTTTTAAATGTTATAACGCCTCTGGTCTTTATATTAATATCGTGGTGTGAGAAAAAAAATAAAAAACAAAATAGACTAATAACTTTTCTTGATTGCCTAACAATGCATCCCAATAAAATCCCTGTGAAGGAAGGATATAATTGTATACAATGGGAAACTGAGACACAACGAAAGCCAGTGGTAGATTTAGGATTCTAGGTCACCTGAATAATATTTAGAGGTCAGGATCCAACTCAGAGGCCATGAGGATGAAGGGGCCATGCCAGAGGGTCCAGGCTATCTAAAGACACCTTGAATCTGTTCCAGAGTGATGTCCCAGGGAGATGGTCCCAAGAGTAGAAATGATGTTTGAATGGATTTAGTTACAGTTCTTCCCAGCACTCAACAAAGACACGTTTTTCCAGAAACCTAAAAAAAAATTATCTGAGCTTATAGAGATTAAATGTAAAAGAACATTAAATGAGCTATTTCCTTTTGCCCTGGAATTAGGGGATAGGCTCCAAACCAAGTGGCAAAGAAGTGCTTAATAACCCATTTCTAAAGAAACCTGCCAATAACTGCGATAAACACCACTCTCAGGGCTTCTTAAGAATCAATAATCAGCATCAAAAGTTGTCAGCCTGGTGGGAAGATATATGGCTATTTTTCTGCCCTTTCCTTGAGGAGGGCAAGGAAGGGGTATTTTCCCCTACCAAAGTCCAAATGAAGCAAGCTTCAAATATTAGCCATGTCAACAAGAAAGAGGATGTTTGGATGGCTGTGTTCGCAAGCATTGGGTTTGTTAGCTATGACCTGCTCCTACTTGAACAGAGGGAAAGGGAATTGAGAGACGGCACCAAGGAGCAGGTATCTCTAGCCTCCCCATGACCAAATGAAGCCCTCCGAAGGAACCTGCTGAGTTCTCTTGCCAGCACCTTACTCAGCAGGCTGATCACCAGTGGAGGGCAGCCCAGAGCTGTGAAGTGCACCACTGTGTGCAATTGTTGAGGAGTTGGAAGAAGTCAGACCAGAGACAGTTCTCTCACCTCAGGGAACTGTGCAGGGGGAGCCCTCTCCCCCTGGGTCCCACCCAAGAGCTCACACAGGAGTTTTGTACTCTCACCATTAGGATGCCAGCTACATAAAAATGCTGTATCTGGTAATATATCTGGGGGAGAATCAGGGACAACCAATAGATAGTTTTAATCAAAAAATATTTGTCTTTTCCACACTATTCCTCCACTAGGCCCCTAAACCAGAGAAAGTAAGCCATGCTAAGGAAGAGCAAGAAGGGTTCCAAGAACCAGGCAATACACCAAAGTGAGGGAGAAGATGAAGAAGTCACAGAGCAGATTGCATGTTGCCTACTTCCTGCCACTCAAGCCCCAAACTGGCTGGTTCTAGGGAAGATGGGATTTAAATTACTATGAAATATAAGTGTTTAAATTGACTAAACAGAACTTTAAAAAATCCTAAAAGAGATGAAAAAAACCTCAATAGGATCTCCCTGAGATAATAAAACCTTAACATTATAAAGACTATAAAAATGTTCAATAGTTGTACCAGTCATCGGTTAAAACAGCTCAGTAAATTGGTTACATAGATGATTGGTACACAGTGCCTTATATGGAAACTGAGACTTAAACAGAGACCATTTGACTTCAAACCGTGAGTGTGTTCTACTCTAATGAACTGTTTTCTCCCCTTAATACCAAATAATTCACCCCATGTTTTGCAAAGAAAGAAATGAAAAGAGTGGGAAAAAGTTAGTAAACTTTACAATGCTTTTATTTCCAAAACCTCTTTAGAATCACCACCTCCTCCAACTTGTTTCTTAAATAATCAGATTTTAAACCATGTACTTGCAGGGACTCAATAAGATTACAAACAAATGGAGGTGGGGGTGGAGGCACTGTACCATTGTACCTATCAACTTAATAAATGCAGTTATCCTCATCACTCAGGCCCAGAGGCCAGCGAGGTACTGCAGTTTGCTGAGTCAGACCCAGCACATTTAATAAAAGGGATTGAAAAATAATGCTTGATGCTGCTCTAGTTCACATGAGTAAATTGTGAGGACATCCCATACATTAAGTGGAACTATTCATTTCCATAATGTGATAGGATCATCTCCATTGATCCCACTGAGCTCTGAGGACAGAAACTTGCTTTGAAAGGCTTATCAGGGGCTCAGAGGAGTTGACAGGAGGCAATACACTAAACACTGTACCCAAATCCCCAACAAGATTTTCTGCTAACTTATGACTCTGAATTTTCTGTTGTTTTTTTGTTTGTTTGTTTGTTTACATCATCAGATTAATAGTGATTGAGAGAGATTCCACTCTCTTGTGTGCAGCATATACTCAGAGTATGTGGTTTCCATTTCTAAACTTCCCTATAGTTCACGGCTCTTCCGTAGTGAGTTCATGCTTACTAGTGAGGTCTAATCCCAGCATAACAGTCTGATGGGTATAACTGAGTGAATTGACAATGGGTTATCTTTCCTATAGCTCTTCAAAGTCTTTTCATTCTCCCAAGCATACTCTCAGTCTCTCAGACTAGAAACTATACCCTATCATCCAATCCTGTATTATTAGTTGTATATGTTGCCTATTTTTTGCTCCATAGACACTGAGCTATTTCACATTTTACACCTTTGCTTCTCTAACCTAGATTCTTGCTAGAGCCTCCTAACTCATTCTAATTTCATTCAACAACATTCGAGAAATGTATTTGTTGAACATGATAAGCTCTGGACATACTGACATGACCCAACCCCTGTCCTCAAGTAGCTTTCAATCTAATAGAATAGAGTCAAGGAGAAAAGGTCCTTGGGGGGTCAATTCAAACACGAAGGTCATTATTTATTTGGTCCCTGATAGTGACTCTAGAGAGAAAAATCAGTCTGATTATCAAAGAGAGATAAGATCCTATGCCCAATTCAAAGAACGAGGCAAGAAAAGAACTGAAATAAAGGAAAATAAATGAGATTGTTGTCTTCAACAGTTGAGAGCAGAAGTGGTGAGGTGTTTAGATCAGGTGAAAGTGGGCCCCTCAGGACTGATTCCATGGACAGCAAGAATCTATAGCCAGACCATGTGATACCCTCCTGGACCAGGACAGGAACAGGAATAGTGACTTTAAAAAGTATTTCCAGGCTGGACAGTGTTAGCAGGCTATAATCATTAAATTTTTGTGCAGACAAAGTTTTCATAAAGCTTGAAAATGATTAGTAGCCAGAATTATTTTAAAAATAGAATCATTAGAAGGGAATATTTAATAAGTGTAACAGTTCTTTTAATTGGGATCTCACTTTACCAAGGATTTGGCTATACTTGGTAGATTAAGCACTGAATAATATACTTCAAATAAAGCAATTTTCTTCACGGTTAAGTCAAAAGCTTATTACGTAGGTATCCTTTTTGTTCTGCCAACATATGTCCTGGTATAAAATCTTGTTGGACAAAGTGAGTTTACATCACTTCCTACCTCAAAGATTTAGAGGATATGCTATACCATGGCTTTTAAAGATTGCTTCACAATTTCTAAAAGCCAAGGTTCTCAGGAGCCTGGCTCATAGGCAAAGCCTCCACACACAGTGCCACATCTCAGGAGGGAGAGCTCACACACTAGATATCACAGATCTGCATATTTATCATGGCAGCTCTCTGGGGGATGCTGGTAATTCTTCCTGTTCCAATACAATCAATATACCTGAACAGGGAAGGGATGCCAATTTCTAATGTACCTAAAGGCCATCTGGAATAGTGGGCCCTGCTCATGGGTCACATTGAATCACAGTGAGACCAAGGTCCCCAATACCTTTTAGTTGAGAACAATGAAACTTAGCTCTGTTTTGCCTGTTACAGTTCACATTCCTCGATGCCATCATGGGTGGTGGTGTTCATTATTCTTATTGGTAATTGATAAGAAGAACTTTGTCCATGAGAAAATTCATTAGCCCACTGACTGATTGGCATCTAAATTATGTGTTTAATAATGATAGTTAACATTTATTAAACACTTATGTGCCAGACACCATTCAAAACACCTTACAATTATCTCATTTTATCCTCACAGTAACTCCATGAGGTCAAGTTATATTATCATCCTCATTTTACAAAGGAGGAAACTGAGACTTGGGTAATTAACTTGTTGAAGATTAAAACTCGAAAGCAGCCTATCAAGGATATCTGACTGGAGAACATATACAATTGTCAGCTAGATGGAATTACAAAACAAATCAATGGGGCTACCACATAGTTGATTCAATCTCATGTATATTAAGGTTTGAACTAATAGGCATTAACAGTTACCAGGGTTATCATATAGCAGAATTAGCAGGAAATTTGAGTTTTGGAGTCTAACTACCCAGGGTTTGACACCTAACTGGGTGGGGTACTCTCATTATCAGGACCAAAAGAATTAAACTACTTCATCTTTTAATCATCTGATTACTTTGTAAGTTAATAAAGACAATAAGCAGTGTTAAAAAACAATGTCTTTGAATAGGACTGATAATATTGTTTTGAGAACTTCTTTGAATATCTTTTTATTCTGTAAAATTGTTTTCTACAGTGAGAAAGATTGGCAGCAGCATCAAATATTCACAGCATAAAAACACATCTTGTAACTTTTGTAACTATAATCCTATGAAACAGTGTAATATGGTTTAAAAAAATTAAACAACATTTAGGATCTGGCACTTCATTGAAAAGATAAGGTCAGTCTAACACTAAAAATCTCTGTCTTAGTATTTAAGTAGTTTGCCATATTAATGGACTCCACCATAATCTCAGGTCTGACACTTTCTTGAATCCTGCAGAAGCTTTTAGACGGCAGTTAAGCAGATAGGATAAAGTTCATTGTTGGTCTTAAACCAATGAGAAGGGATTACAGATAGACATTTGCCCAATATATACAAAATGCATACAAATTCATTTTACCTTTTATTCAAGTGTACTCTTCAAAACAGTATTTGTGGGCTTTTTTTTTTTCTATATTAGAATCATTTGTTTTATTATCATTTACAAGGTTCTAGCTACCATGTGCAGGGCACCAGAGACTGGAAGTTGAGTAAGATGTGGTGTCTGCCCCTAAGATTTTAATTCAGGGGATGATTCAGAGCTATTGCATCAGCAAATAATGCTGATTGGTAGCTCTTGTGGGGAGCAAAGTTCTGATCCCTGCTTTGTCATTCCCCTATTATTTGACCAGAAGTAAATCATTTCAACCACACATCTCAGATCTTTAGATTTCTTGTTTAAAATGAAGGGCTTGATCAAAATCAGTGATTTGCTTTTACTCTTCACAATGTTTCTTGGGGGGGAAAAGTCAAACAATATATAAAAGCATAACGAAGAGATAAAACACACTTGAAATCCCACCACTATTGATAATTTTGATGACTATCTTTCTATATTACTCTCTGCATGTACACATGACAGACACACAGTTTTGCATAAATCATAGTATATGTTTATAGTACAGACTATTTTTTAAACAGTGTTTTTCCTTTTATCTTCTTTTTCTCCCTGTTTGACCAGACACGATAATCAACATTAACATAATTAACAACCATCCAACTTTAACCATGCTCATAAAGCAATATATATACACAATAAAATATATCTCTATGGAGGACTTGCATGACATTGTAAAAGTTTGTGTTGTTAAAATCTACCTGTTCTCACATAAAAACACATCCTGATAATCACTCTAAGCTAATTGGTACAGAGCTACCTTCATCATTTTAATGGTTGCTTAACCTGTAATCATATGGTTAGGCTACAATTTCATTTCCCAATTGATCGATGGGCATTTATTTGTTTTCAATTTTTAGCAACAGAAAGCACTGTCCAGTAAACATCTTTGTAATGTTCCAGTGCTTTTATTTCTGTGGGATAAATCCCCAAGAATGGGATTGCTGCATCAAAGAATAAGTATATTTTTTAACACATATTGTGAGAACTTTCTAGAAATACTGTAATAATTTATTTCCACCAATATTCAAGAACACTCTGGTAGTTGCCTTGTAGTCTAGCCAACTCATTTACATTTTTGCCAATGTGAAGCTTATAGAGTTGTTTTTTTTTTTTTTTTTTGCGGTACGTGGGCCTCTCACCGCTGTGGCCTCTCCCGTTGCGGAGCACAGGCTCTGGACGCGCAGGCTCAGCAGCCATGGCTCACGGGCCCAGCCGCTCCGCGGCATGTGGGAGCTTCCCGGACCGGGGCACGAACCCGTGTCCCCTGCATCGGCAGGCGGACACCCAACCGCTGCGCCACCAGGGAAGCCCTAGAGTTGTTTTAATTAGCATTCCATAGTGATTGCTAATGAACTGGAGCATTTTCCCCACTGTTTATTGGTTGTTTTAATTTGCTCTCAATAATTATTTTTCCAGTGGAAACACACGGTCCCTCTGGTTCCTGGAGGCCACCATAGGAAGAAAGAGAGTGACCAAGATACCAGGGCTTCAGGTCCCCTTGTTCTTTTTGACTATCACAGTTTATTTATTGGGCTTCTTATGGGATTTGACATATAAAAATTGTTTGAGAAGTATTAGACCCAATGCTTTTAAATATTCCTTCCCTAAGATTTAAAATAATCTTATTTGTTAATTTTATTTTTGTTATTATCATCATCATTATCATCCCATCTAGATTTTAAGTTAACTATACCTAGAATCTCCTTCTTACACTCCTTTTGTATCATTGAATCTTACTAAGACTGTAATTCTTATACTTTAACATGAACAAGAATCACCTGGAGAACTTGCTAAAAATGTGGATACTTAAATGCCAATGCCAGAGACCGATTCAGAAGGTGCTGGGGTAGGTTTAAGGATCTTTATCTTAACAAAACTTTAGGAGATTGTTACAGAGACGGTCCAATAAGCATACTTTAAGTGTTGATGAGGATGTGGAGAAAAGGGAACACTTGTGCTCTGTTGGTAGGATTGTAAACTCGTTCAGCCACTATGGAGAAGAGTATGGAGCTTCTTCAAAAGATTAAAATAGAACTACCATATGATCCAGCAATCCCATTTCTGGGTGTATACCCAAAGGAAATAAAAACAGGATATTGAAAAGATATCTTCACTTCCATGTTTATTGCATCATTATTCACAATAGCCAAGTTATGGAAACAACCTAAGTGTCTGTCGATGGATGAATGGATAAAGATGATGCCATATGTGTGTGTGTGTGTATAGCATCCACTGTGTGTGTGTGTGTGTGTGTGTGTGTGTATATATATATATATATATATATATATATATATATATATATATATATACATACAATAGAAAACTACTCAGCCATGAGGTAAAAGGAAATTCTGCCATTTGCAACAACATAGATGGATGTTGAGGATGTTATGCTAAGTGAGGTAAGCCAGACAGAGAAAAACAAATGCTGTGCATTATCTCTTATATGTGGAGTCTTAAAAAAAAATGAACTGAACAAATAAAAGTACAGAGTACCAGGGGCTGGGAGGGAGGTGAGGAAATGAGAGAGATGTTGTTTAAGGGTACCAACCTGCAACTAGTAGATAAGTCCTGGAGATCTAATACACAGTTTCCAACACTAGAAGAAAGATAATTATGTGATGAGATAGAGGTGTTAGCTAACACTACCATGGAAATCATATTGCAATATATAAATGTATCACATCAATATGTTGTACACCTTAAACTTATACAATGTTGTATGTCAAATATAGCTCAATTTAAAAAAAGAAGATAACCCTGGCATTTGGTACTTAGTGAGTTTTCAACACATGTTTGTTGATTAACAGATGCCTCTTAGCTAGCATCAGAGTCTCCTTAAGTCTGTGTACTTTGGTGAAGCTACATAAGTACAGCACTAAAAAGTTTATATAAAAGTTTCACAATCCAGTACAATGCAGTCTTTGGAGTCCAGCTAACCTCTTCAGAAATAGGAGAAAATTTTCACTTTTTACGGGCAACTAGGAGGTCAGAGAGAACAAATTCAGGTTCTCCTGGTCTATCAGGAGTTGCCCCAGAGCACCTGTAATGTGGTCCTGGCTTCTTCCCAAAAGAATTCCTCATTCTGACCCTATTCCGTACCTGGCCATCATTAGCCAGAGGATGGGCTTATACAAAAAGAATTCAAGTTCCAGGTCCAGAAAGCTAAAATTCATTTCAGTAAAATCATCTCAGAGAAAAAGGAGTCATATAAAGCCTTATTTCTAAAGAGAAGTATATTAAAGAAAGAAACTTTCTCTGATAAGATGGGCCCTGTTCAATCTTGCAGTCTTGCCTCTAATCTTATCTGCATCCCAATCACCCTGATTTACTCTGTCACTGGGTGATGGTACAAAGGGAAAGACTGCAGATCTAATTAGCATAATATGGATAAGCAAATGAGGCCTAATCAATTATGGTTCACACTTGCTTTCATCACTCGTGCCAACAGTCGGCAAATTCACTGACAGTTCAAATGCGACATTTTTAGAAGCCATCAGTAAATCAATAACAAGTGACAGTAATTTAGATGCACACTTCGTTCTGCCTCCATTTCTGTCCAGGAGATGCAGGCTCACAATCCAGAGACACCTGAGCTCAGCAGTCAAAGCCTTTCACCATTTAAATCATACATTTGGGCCAAGTCTGCATCTTGACTCTTGGCATCATGGCCATCTAGGACAGCTTGCACGAAGCTGATGGTAAATGTGGTGACTGGAAGTTTTGCTTCAGTTTGTATTAAATTTTTGGAAGAAGTCTGATATACGTATTTGTGAGAGGCAATATGGTCTGGTAGTACATGCCACAGGGAAGCTGACCTGTATTCTTGTCCTCACTCTACCACTCACTACTCGTATAACCTTGGGGAAAATCACTTAATCTGTCTGTGTTGCAACTACACCGTCTGTTGAATAGGAGGGAGAGCGGTGCGGGGGGAAGGAATGCCACTATGTACCAACCTCACAAGACTGGCTTGGGGATGAACCAAGATGTCAATGGTGAACATACTTTTCATAAATATAAATCCATTGGTAGGGCTTCAAGAGAACAGTTTTAACTTTCAGAGTAAAGAGAAATGGTCTGTTCTCTTCTGCCATTTATAGTCATTTTACTTTATTCCTATGATATTCATGTCAAAAATTCCCACCTTCATATGACTCTCATAAAAAGGCAGAATGGGAATTTTAAAGTTCAAATTCAGTGTAGTGAAATAAAATCTGAGAAAGCCAGAGTTGGAAAGAACCTTAGTTGTCACCATCATCATCACTGTCATCATCACCAGCACCCTCTTATATTTCTTCAGTGATTACAGTTAACAAAGAGCTCTCATGTAAGAATTTATCTCTGGGTTTCATGCTACAGGAAGAACACTGAACAACTGCAAATCAATCAGATTTGTTGGGAAGAAAATTGGGGTCATTAATGTTAGTGCCATATATGGAAAAGTCTTGAGTCACTTTCTACAGGAAATACAAGTATAAGTGGAAAGAGGTTTTGCCATGTAGGACCTTATAATCTCATAGTGAATTCGAGAGCATTTCATATAAGGGAGAAATTATATCTGGCTGTAGAATGAGGAAAGGCTATAAAGGTGTCATTTGAGATGGATTTCAATGAGCAAGTAGGATGTTAACAACCAAATGAGAAAATAAGAGAATATTCTATGTGGTAGGCACTTTCTGGGAGATGGCACATGAAAAAAAAGCATGGTTATATCCAGAAAACAATGAGAGGTCCTAGATGTCTGTAGCTCAGGTATGCAAAGTGTAGTAATTGATTAATAGAGCCAGAAAAGGTTATCTTATGATTCTTAGGGTCTCTATATCAATAGAGATCTCATTCTGCCAGTACATTGTCTATAACCAAATTCCAAGCAAAGAAACAACACATACACACACACACACACACACACACACACACACATGCGTTTATGGACAAGAGATTTATTTATTACTTACTACCATGGGGCAAGCCTAAATAATGTTCTGGATGTTCCATTAGTTGAACACCTTCCTCAAATTTTTAAAGAAACATTCCATCTGAGAACATCTGCATCTGCCTGAAACATATTTTCCCAGTGTAGTACTTGACTTTAAGCTGACTAGAGATATCAAACTTTCTTTCACAGATTCTTTGACATACTTGAACATTATTGAACAAATGTCAGTTATGTCTATCTCTTGAATTGTGTCAATCTAAATTGAAAATGTGCTGACTTTTTTTAGCAACATCACTCCTGCGTTTCTATGCCAGCAGTGCAATTGGACATGACTGGAAATATTGGTCACTTCTATTCCTTGGAATGGTTAAGTTTATTCTTGCATCTGCATTTCCAAGACTTGACCCTGAAACACAGAATCATACCTGAAAATATGGAGATAATTACAATTCTTTTGTGATTATATAGATATAGTTGCTGATAGTATTGAGGCTAATAATGTCATTAATAGAATACAGTTTTGTAAGTGAAATGACAACTCTATGGGTTTAATGAAAACAATGTATCTTATTTCTTAAAATATTATTCAAATTCACTAATTCATCTTGGTTGAGGCAAGAGCCCTCTTCATTACTAATAATTAGAATTATAAGATACTTCTGAAAAATATTAAGATTATAACCTTTGAGGTACTATAATTCTTGATTTCTACCAAGTTAGCAAAATGTTTTAAAGTAAAAGGTATGTTAAGAATCAGATAGTAATAAATAAGAATAATATATGGTACTGTTGTCATTTCTATTTTATAGATGGTAAGACTGAGGCTACATAGCTAACTTGCCCAAGACCACATAACTGATAAATAGTAAAAGATAAATCTGTTTGACTCAAAAATCCCATTTAGATATAGTCAGTAAGGAATTTATTGCCCACTATATGCCAGATACTATTCTAGACTCTGGGGATATTTCAGTGAACAACACAAATAAAAATCCCTGTCCTCAAAGAACTTATTTTCCTCTCTATATTGTATATTTACAAAAGTAGGATAAATACTCAGTATCTCACCATTGAGTTGATTATTTTTCTCTAGTATATTACCATATTAGTCTAATCTTCATAACTAAATTATAAACTCTGTATAAGCTGGAATTATATTTTAGAGTTCTTTTTAATTTCCCTATAGCACACAGTGAAGTGATGATAGATTCTGACATTCAATATGTACTTTTTAATTGATATATTTTTTGAGTACCACATCATTAACAAACCCTTGAGAAATCACCAGTTCAGGACTGTTTTATTGTTTGAAGTTGCTGCTGATTCATTGTAAGGGCAGCAAAGAAGGTGATTAATCCAGGTCCCTAGGGTGTCTATATAACTTTCATTTCCAGATGTTGTGCTGACTTGAATCACTAGTGTCCAAGACCAACATCTAGAGAAAAACTAAAAAAAAGTATGCTCTCTGGACATTTAGCACCATACTGAAACAGTCATTTTGTGATGTCAAGCAAATCCTTGATTCTCCCAGTGCTTGTTTCTCCTTGTATTGCACTTCAGAAGAGGGAGTGTTAGAAAGAAAAAAAAATAGGGTGATACCTGACCTCTTTAACAGGAATTGTCTATTTATTCTTTTTACTATTATTATTATTATTATTATTTATTCCAGGAGCTGCCCACTCCTGCCTCTCTCCAGCTCCCTGATCTCCAGTTATCTCATTGTCTCTCCCCATGGCTCTTTCTCTGTTTATTATTTGCTCCTGCATCTCTCCTCTTTCATCTCCCACACGCCCTTCCTCTATCCCTCTGCCTGTATCTATTATAACTTGCCTCTCTCCATATGGCTGTCTCTATCCATCTCTGCCTAGATGTGTGTCTCTAAGTCACTCTCTCTGAGTCTTTGTCTCTTTCTGAATTTTACACTCTCTCACAATGGCTTTCTCTCTTCTTGTGTGTGTGTGTCTATAACTATGTCTTTGTATATTTGTGTGTTTTTCTATCCTTTAATCTGTTTCTGTATTTTTCTATTTTTATCACCCTCTGGGTATTTCTTATTCTGTTGTTTTCTTCCTGTGTGAATCTTCTTTTTCCTCTTTCTTTCCTTCTCTCTCCTTTCTCTTTATACCTATTATCTCATCTCCACACCCCACCATAGCTCACTGACTGTGTCTCTCATTTTTTCTATGTGAATGTGAGTATGTGTGTCTATGTGTGTTTGTGTGGAAGGAGGTCGTGCACCTGGTGCCTGTGTGTTCATAAAGGCTGTCTTTATGCCTCTGTCTCTATTTTCAGTGAATCAATTAATTTTTCACCTTCTCTTACCTGGTATATATCTACAATGGAATATTATTCAACCATAAGAAAAAAAGTCCTGCCTTTTGCACAACATGTATGGAATTTGAGGGCATTATGTTAAGTGAAATAAGTCAGACAGAGAAAGACAAACACTGTATGTTTTCACTTATATGTGGAATCTCAAAAAGCCTAACTCATAGAAATAGGGAGGAGATTGATGGTTCCCAGGGGCAGGAGTGTGGGGGAAATGAGAAGATGTCGCTCAAAGGATACAAAGTTCCAGGTATAAGATGAATAAATTCTAGGAATCCAATGTACAGCATGGTGACTATAATTAACAATACTGTATTATATACTTGAAAGTTAACAGAGCAGATCTTAAATGCTATCACCACCACAACAACAAAGGTAATTATGTGAGAGAATGGAAGTGTCAACTATCCTTGTGGTAATCATTTTACAATATATATGAGTATCAAATAATGATACTGTGCATATTAAACTTATATATGTTGTATGTCAATAATATTTCAATAAATCTGGAGAAAAATATATGGGGGAAGGGTCAAACAAGAAATACAGAGAGAAAAATTAATCATCCTGTTTATTTTTAACAGATTGTCAAAAGGAGCTGTGCCTTTATTTAATTATTTCATTCCTGGCATTTTGGCAAGAGTAATGAGAAACAAAGGATCCTCTTTGATTTAAAAATTCAATTCCAACAATTTCTAATTAGAAGAGTAAATAATCACTCCTGACCAGGTCCTTATAGAGAGGTTAAAAGGACAAGTGATGATTTGAATTCCAGCAAGATGGTAGACTAAATATCTGGAGATACCCTCTCAGTTCAGAAAATCTTTGGACTGAACACCAATAAAAAAAGGCATATGTAAAATTTGGAAAATGCTGGAAGAGCAGGATGTGGAAGGAAATTTAAATTTATGGTTATAATTAAAAAATAAAGACTTAAAACTAATGTGTCAAACTTAAGAATTTAGAAAAAGAGTACAAACACAAAAAAAGAAGAAAGTAGGATAAAAAGATAAGAGCTAAAATTAATGAAATAAGAAGAAAACATACAATAGAAAGGATCAAAAAATCAAAAAAAAATTGATTCCTTGTTAAGTCTAATAAACTGACAATTTGCAAAAAGTGATTATAGAGAAAGAACATGGGAAAGACAGAGACAGAAAGAGAAGTTCCCAAGCACAATGTTAGGAATAAAAGAGGAATAAGATCAGAGATGAACAAAAGATTAAATAAATATTATGATAATTATATACAAATAAATTAGCCTAATTGTTAGAAATTATATTATAAAATAGGAATTATCCCCAAAAGTCAATCTAGAAAAATCTTCTTTTAGTAATTCAGCATACATTGTTTTAATATAATGCATCATATACATTGTTAAATATTGAAACATCTACACCCTAGCTTTTAAAGCTCCTACCTTGATACCCAGGTACTAACTGGACCATTTTTGCTCCTCCCTTAGGCCCCCTTAAACCTCTCTATAATCCATCAACTGAAGGTTAATTCTGGGTCCAGTAGGCCTTCAGATCCAGTTTCAGGGCTATTTGTTGGCATCTATCCTGACTAGTTCAGTGCCTGATCCAAACCACTAGTAAAATATTCTACTTGTCACTCCTATCTATAACCGTTAATTAAAATGAATAACCAATTAAAAATATACTCATCAAAAACACATCTGGTGGTCCAGATGGTTTTATAGATGAGTTCTACCAAATATTTAAGAAATTGGTAAATTCACACAGTTTTTCACACATTCCTTCAAACACTATAAAAAGAGGAAATATTGTCTAATTAATTCCATAGGAATAATCTAGATACAAATTCAAAATGAGGCAAGAAAATTACGAATATGTAAAAATCACAGGCCAATTTCATTCACAAATTTTGATGAAAAATTATTGAACACAATATCAGAAAACTAAATTCAGCAATGTATAAAAAGATGACACATCATTAACAAATTAGATTTATTCCAAGAATGCAACACAGTTTCAGTATAAGAAAATGCACTAATGTGATTCACCATATTCAAAGAATAAAATAAAAAATACAGTTATTTCAATAAATACAGAAAACTAATTTGATAAAATTTAGCTGATATTCATGATTTTTAAAAATAGAATCTTAGAAAACTTGGAATAGATGTGATTTCCTTCATCTGGTAAAAGGTATGTGCCAAAAACTATAGCAACTCCATATTTCACAGAGAATATTAAAAGCATTCTCTTTCAAATTATGAATAAGTTTGAAAAAGCCTACTGTCACCACTTCTAGTCAACATAGTATTGGAACCTAGACAGCACAATTTGACTACCAAAAAAAGAAAACCATAATAAATACAAGGATTGGAAAAAAGCAGTTGAACTGTCATAATTTTCAGATGATATGAGTGTCTATATGGAAAACCAAACCAAAACAAAAAAAATAGAGGTTAATATTAGAATTAATAAAATAATTTAGCAGTGTTTCCAGCAAGAAGGTCAATCTATAAAAATCAATTGCATGGCTAGAAAGAATATGAAAGCATTAGAAAACATTGTGTGTGTGTATGTGTACTATTTATGATGATTAAAAATACAAGGAGCGGGGGCCTCCCTGGTGGCGCAGTGGTTGAGAGTCCGCCTGCCGATGCAGGGGATACGGGTTCGTGCCCCGGTCTGGGAGGATCCCATATGCCGCGGAGCGGCTGGGCCCGTGAGCCATGGCTGCTGAGCCTGCGCATCCGGAGCCTGTGCTCCGCAACGGGAGAGGCCACAACAGTGAGAGGCCCGCGTACCACAAAAAAAAAAAAAAAAAAAAAATACAAGGAGCAAATGCATCAAAAGATATGAAGACCAAACCTTTATGGAGAAAATTACAAAGTATTATTGAAGTACATTAAATAAAGCTTAAGTAAATGGAAAGATAAATCTTATCCACTCATGGATGTCAATTCTCTCCCAAATTATTTTTTGCATTCAATTCAGTTCCAAAGAAAATTGCACAGGTTTTTTTTCAAACCGATTCTAACATTTTTATCTAAGAACAAAAATTCAAGAATAGCCAATACATTAATGCAGAAGAAGGACAAGATTGTGAATCTGGCTGTAAGCAAGAATTATACTAAAGTCTGGTAAAAGCAATGTAGTTTTGGGATAGGGTAAGATAAACAGACAAATGCAATCAAATGGAGATCCACAAACTTAGAAACTTAGTATGTGACAGAACTGAGTTTGCAAATCAGTGAATAAAGTAAACTCTATAGAATAAGTAATGTGGAGATCACTAGTTAGCCATATGGAAAAAATCTTAATATTTCTCACTATTTGCAAATATCAGTTGCAGCTAGAATTATGACCTATATGTAAAAGGCAAGACATAACTTTTAGAATAAAATGTAAGGAAAGACTTTTGTGACTTCAAGATAGGAAAACATTTCTTAAATTAGACTCAAAAGTAAAAATCATAAAGAAAGAAACTGATAGATTCAACTATATTAAAATTAAAACTTATTTTCAACAAAAGATACCATAAAGAAAGTTAAAGAGGCAAGCCACAAGCCAGGGAAAAATATTTGCAGCACATATAATAAAGGATTTGTATTCAGAAAAAAAAAGAGAAAAACCCTACATTTCAAAAAGAAAAAGACAATATCCCAATAGGAAAACTGGCAAAGGTCATGAACATGCATTTTCCAGAAGAGGAAACGTCAGTGGTCAATAAACATATGAAAAGTTCCTAATTTTATCAGTAATCAGTGAACTGTAAATTAAAATCCCAGTGAGATACAACTACACCGTCAACAGATTAGCAAAAATTGAAACGTCATACAATACCTGAAGTTGGCAAGAATGTGCAATGAGAAGTTTTATACTCTGCTAATTGGAGGATAAGTTGATACAACTACTTTGGAAAATAATTTGGTAATAAACCCCTTGGAAAGTTGAAGATGTGTAGACCCTACCACCCATCAATTCTACTCTAGGAGATATACAAGGATGTTCAGAAAAGCAATGCCCACAATGGCAAAAAACTGAGAACATCACACATGCTCAATAGTAAAAAGGATAAACAAATTGTGTTATATGAAAAACAGGGAATACCATGCAGTAAAATGAGTGATTATAGCTCTATGTAAAAGTGTAGATGAATCTCAAAAATATAGGATTGAGCAGAACATTCAAAATTGCAAAATGTATGCAGTATGATTTCACTTATATAAATAGTCAAAAACAGAAGAAGTAAATAATATATTGTGTAGGGAGAGATACATGTGTGACAGCAACAATAACAAGAGTGATTAAGACAAAAACCAGCCCATGGTGAACCCAAGCAGGGAGAGAGGGATTGTTATCTGGGCACACAGGATGTTAAGAGGTACTGGTATTTTTCTCTTTTGTATGCAGTCTGATGGGTACACATGAGTTCATGTCAATATTTTTCTTTAACTTCTTAATATATGTTATATAGACTGTTCTCTGTGGATGACGTGTTTCATAATAAAAAAATTAATATCATGGAAATCCCATGTTGAAAATGTTTTAGAAGTCTCAAAAGAAAAGCCCTGTGGATTGCATATCAAGGTATAGTAATTCAGTGTAAGGAATAAACTCAGAGGCAATGTGCAGAAAATACAACTTATACAAAAAAACCCTGTTACACAGACTGGGCAACCAGGCACAGGAGTGAAATGCAATTTTAGAATAGCCTAAATCTTGGAATAAAAAAGACAAAGAAAAAAAAATATTGGTTTCAGAGAGGAAATACAAATTTACATTTGAGTGAGAATCTTTTGTACAATGAAACCACAAGGATGAAAACGTTCACGGATCTGTTGGCAGATACTGGCAACACAACTGTGAACTTCTCCACAGGACTCAGGCAAGGCATCCAGCTCTTGCCCTAGAAGGAGAACCCTGGGACTCCTGGTCTGGGAGACAGGAACATTTGGCAATTAGAAGTCCAAGGGAGTGGGTTAACCCACAGCTGGTGGAAATCAACCAAACAACTAAGAAGACAAAGGAAAGCATAGGGGAGGTGCAGACATAGATATCAAGAGAGGAAAAGAGCTGAGTGAATTAAACCAGACATCCATATAAATTAAGCTTTATTAAAATGGTGCCATGGTTCTGATTCTTTTAATACTAATTTACTGGTTAGGTAGATTCTTATAGCTGAGAAGAGTTTGAGGTACAAGAAGGCAGAATGTTCCTTGTGCTCTTGACAGAGAATACTGCGAGGCTTCCCGTATTCTTTTCTTTTTTCCTTCCCCCAGTCCCTCATCCTCCAAGAAAGATCACCCCTTTTGTCTCCACAGAGCCCCTGAAACCGTGCACCCTGAAAAGCAAAGATCTGAGACAGTGGCCTTAGTGGTAGAGTATAACCTACACTGATTCAGCTTTTAGGCTTGACCATTAAGAAAACATTTCTTACTGTCAAATGCAAAAGACAAAAATACCTTTTGATAAAGAGTATATTTTTCCACTAAAATTAAGTGGGCCACATTTCTGAAAGATCTATAAAGTTTAGGAGGAATTAAAGGAGGAATATATCAACATTTATGGAAGATTAATGAAAGACTGCAAAATGTAAAATGCAATGTCCTTAAATTAGTCTGGGAAAAGAGAAATGGAACAAAATGTTGAGGGAACTGGGATAAAATTCAGAAACAAACCTCTTAGACTGAACAACAGAATGACAGACAAGGAGAAATCGACTATGATAAGGGACTTTCCCAAGGAAAGGGAAGAAGTGTCCCGGAGGAGACAGATCATTCTGGGGGTCCACTGTCAGGGCTGGTTGAATGAAATGATCTGTTTTGTACTGTATCTTCCATCTTTAATGTCTCATTCCTGTCTGACCGAAACAACTATCTATCTTACACCAGGACATTTCATCAAAGATGTGTCATTCTTAGGGTGAGCAAATTGACCTTAGGATAAAATGAAAATTCCAAAGTTACTTAAACAACCAAAGAGGAACTCTTTTCCCAAGGGGGCCTTCTTCATGCACCCTGACCAATTCCTAAGTATTTTCTAGAGGAGGCTAAGTGGAGTGAGGGGGCAGGGTAGAGGATAAGTTGTTTTGCTTTAAACAAAGATAAATAGTATCTTGGATTTTGATATAACTATATATATATATATATATATATTCATGGGCTTATAAGTTTAGAACCTCTGATAAATCAGAGTGGCCTATGAAGAAAACAAATTTAGGTCAGTTATGTAGGGTTTCCAATTTCTATCTTTATTTTTTTTTCCCCAATGTAGAAAAGAGTAATGCCTCTTAAGGATCTTGAAGAGCAAATGACAAATGGTAAGTGAAAGGGCTTTGTTAGTGTAAACAGTAGAATTTTGATAGTAAAGAACTCCTTTGGAAACCAGACAATATATACTTTGTAATATCAATAGTTTACACCATAAACCTCCTTTCTTAAACATGTTCATTGAGGTAATCAGGTTCCCTAGTGATCCAAAACAATACCACCACACAAGGAATGAATGTTTTCTGTATGTTACACAATGTCCTAAGCACTTATTCATCAGGTGCAAAACCCCCATGGAATAGGCATAATTCCTATCTTCATTTTCCAGAGGAAACACATAAGCTCAAAGAGATTTGCTAATTTGCTCAATGTCAAATAGTGAACATAATGTTGAGGGGATTCTAGCCTAGTCCTGCCACTCAATAACTTTGTGACCTTGGGAAAGTTCCTGGTCAAAATATAATGGCACCCTTCTCTTGGGATTATTGGGGGTGGGGGATAACATGAGATAATAGTCATAGAGAAACTGGCGCTAAGTAAATAGACCAAAAAATTGATTTTTATGTTCATTAGTTGTAGAAAACATTGATATCTAGAATTTGGCTCACATCAGTATTACCTATGGATGTTTTAGAAAAATGCATAGCCTTGAGCTCCACTCCAACTTGGTCCTATTGAGGCAGAATCTGCTGGAGTGGGCCTATGAACTAGTTTTTGATAAAGCTTCCTCTCAAGGGATTCTGTTGAAGTAGGTTCAGAGCCTGGTTTTAAAAACTGTTATTGGTATTTGGGCTAAAGAAGGTCAGTGAGAGAGAGACCATGAGGCTGTGGTGGGTGGAATGCACTTCCTGGGGACATAGGACAAATCTGTCCCTTTAAGATGCATAAGATATAGACAGGTTGAACTGAGTCAACACACACCACCCAGGAACTAGCCACCCGATTATGAGTTCTGGCTCCTCTCACAAGGTTGGAGCCTCATCTAAATGTCCTGGGCAGCATCCAGGAGATAAAGATCTAACACACAGCTTCATCTCCCATGCATGCTGCAGTTGGGTTAGGATTTCTTGGGCTCAGGAAATTATCGTGGGCAGGAGGTTGCTGTTACCTAATTCAAAGTGCTCATGGTCCTAAAAGCCCATCTTACCTTAAAACTAAGGTCAGGGCAAGGTGGAAAATCTCTGCTGGCCTCAGTGCTCCCATCCAGAAAATGAGAGGGGTCAAATCAAATGATGCTATGACCTTTCCTGCTCCAACATTCCATGAGTTTAAGACCTATGAACATTACTTAGACTTTCCAAGTATGTGTATACACAGGGGTGGGGAGAAGCAGAGAGAGTGGGGATTCCTATCTGAAGCTATTCTTCATGAAGCATCAGCAAGTCAGGAAGTACTGATTCCATCTGTCCAAAACAATTTCCTTTTCCCCTTCCCTGTGGATGCTGGACCTCCTGCCTTTGTTTCTGCTGAGACTTCTGTTAAAAACAGTAGGCCTAAATGGAGTCACTTATGCCAAGCCCCAGGTCACCAAACCAAGACAATTACAGTCTGAGTCTCCCAGAAATAGAATCCTAATCCAGTCAATCAGGAGTTGTCTGATAAACACTTAGTTAGGTAAACTGCCTAATAGACCCCTGTCATCCCCTAAAGGAAAAAAAATTTGCAATAACCTACCTGCTTTCTTGCCTAGGATAAGTTCCTATTCCCATTCCTTTCTGCCTATAAAAGTCTTTCATTTTGTAAAGCTTCTTGAAGCTCCTTTCTGTCCGCTAGATTGGCTGCTACCCAATTCTAATAGATTTTTGCCCACATGAACTCTTAAAATGTTTAATATGCCTCAGTTTATCTTTCAGTACTTCCCATCAGGTCTCCCTCCTCCTTGTTGCCCCTGAATATCAGTCAGCAAGGCCTCCTTGAGCACCTCATCTCCACCCTACCACTACACATTTTCTCTGCTCTACGTTTATCCTATTTAGAGCTGTGCAATGTTGGGCTTGAAATCTGACCCCCTCTTTTGATCGAAAAATCAGCAGTGCTTCCCCTGATCCATACGTCCATACTGGTGGTAAATTGGGACTTTTGTTTTCTAGAGTCCTTTGGAGCTATGAGTTTTGGAAATCCATTCTACATTTGCATACATATGTTAGTGAACATTCAAGCATCTCATCTACATAAGCACAAGGAGAACATCTGTTTTCCTTTCCTAACTAGTATTGATCATAGATTTTTCAGGAGTTTATTGCTGGTTGCTCCTTGATATCTCATCCCAGCATGTATTATAGAGCCACCTCCTGGCCAAAAGGAAGGAAGGAAGGAAGGGAGGGGGGAAGGGTGGAAGGAAGAGAGGTGGGGAAGGGTGGAAGGAAGAGAGGGAGGGAGGGAAGGAGGGAGGGTAGGTTACAGGAAGTAAGGGTAGGGGCACCTGTGGGAAGACAAGAATATTCCTAGGACTTGTGCAGCCCTAAACATTAACTGAGACTTCAAGGAAGTAGAAAACTATTTCTTCTGAGGGTCTGGACCTCTGTCTTTAGCAGGAGTACACATCATGGGTTCAGGTGAAAAAGACCTGTTAGAATACATGATTTAGTCCTTAGTGATAAAGCAGCTCAGGGAAGTATGAGTGACTGTCTTCCCAAAGGTCACAGAGACTATATTATTTTTAACCTCACATCCAGAAACTGTCACCTGTTGCACTTGTAGGACCAAAATAAATCTTTTCACTCCTTTGTCCATGCATATTAACACATAACTACCCTGCCTGATGCAGAATTGTGAATTGGAGATATAATAATGCAATTGGAGAAATTGGAGAGGAGAGATATATAGCTATTTGTAAAAGAATAAGGAAGTATACAGAGTGCACTGGACTAGGACTCTGAACAGTGTGCCCCCTTGCCTGGCTCTATTGCTCCAAAGATGAGGGAACTTGGAGCCATTCTCCCTCCTCTGGACCTTAGTTTTCTCACACTGATAGTGAGTTATAATATCTCTAAGGTCCCCTCCATATTTTTAATGCTGAGTCTCTGAGTAGTCAGTCTTCTTTGCCCATTTTTATGTGTTCATCTCATCCAACACACACACACACACACACACACACACACACACACACACACCTTCTCAACAGTGCCCAATAGTGACAAAATGTTTCCCTTCATCAACATAGGGTCTATGTAGCCAAGGAATTTCTGGCCTCAGTATCCTGTATTCTTCCAGGTAGAAGTGAATGCAAGAGATTTTCATCAAATACAGTAAGCCCCTATATATGAACGAGTTCCGTTCCAAGAGCACGTTCGTAACTCCAACAAAGTTAGCCTAGGTACCCAACTAACACAGTCGGCTATATAGTACTGTACTGTAATAGATTTATAATATTTTTCACACAAATAATACATAAAAACAAACACAAAAAATAAAGAAAATGTTTTTAATCTTACAGTACAGTACCTTGAAAAATACAGTAGTACAGTACAACAGCTGGCATACAGGGGCTGGCATCGAGTGAACAGGCAAGAAGAGTTACTGACTGGAGGAGGGAGAGGAGGTGGGAGATGGTAGAGCTGAAGGCTCGTCGGCAATAGGAGATGGAGGGCAAGCTGCAATTTCACTCACACTTGACGTTGCTGGCACAGGTTCTGGTTCCTTGCTGGATTCAGTTCCATCTACCCTCTTGAAAAAAACAATCCAGTGATGTCTGGGTTAGCTCTTTTTTCCTTAGCATAGATGACACGGTGGCACTGGATTGCATTCTGAACTGCTGCTTCAACCTTCTTGTACCATTCTACATTCAGGTCCTGTGCCTCAAAAACTAGCAGTGCCTCCTCAAATAAAGAAAATCCCCTTGGAGGGAAGGGATGTGGGAACGGATGTATATGTATGACTGATTCACTTTGTTATAAAGCAGAAACTAATTTAAAAAAAAAGAAAGAAAATCCCCTTGCCATTTCCTGTATCGTGAATCTCTTCAGTTCTTCAGTTACTTCTTCCTCTTGTCTTTCTTCATCCTTTCTCTGGGCTTCCAATTCCATCTCTTCCCCTCACTTCACTCTCTGAATTATTTTCACTTTTGTTTCCATCGTATTGCTTGGTACTTCTTAGCAGTACCAGCTACATCACCACTGCTTTTATGCTTACTTCCAGACATCCTGGGCTTGAAATAAAGATACTGTACTACTGTACTCTACACAGTAAAGTAGACAAAAGCACAACCACTTGTAGAGGATGCATACGTGTGACAGTGTACACTAGACCCATGAACTAACTTACATGATTGGACATGTGAACATATCTTTAAAAGTCTACAACTTGAAGGTTCGTATGTAGGAGACTTACTGTAAATGAAGTCCTGTGATGGGATAAAAATTAACTTCCCAGATCACAACAGATTAAGTCCTTCACTCTTTGAGAAAGCTTTTGAAAACTTAAGCTAAATATTAGACATTTTTGCCAGCAATGGAGGCTCATGTGGAAAATTGTTTTAAGACGGCAGAGGTGCTGCAGGATACATGGTACCACCTACTTGCAAAATTGGCCTAAATGTGATCTCCTATTCCCTGTTATTTACAGGTGAGGGGGCTGAGGACCAGATGTGACACCACCAGCCAGAAGCTCATTCAGGACTGGAGGCCCTGTCTTCTAACTTCTGGGCTTTACTAGATAGTTTTTACTCCACACCTTCTCCCTTTGGGAGTCCTCCTGACACATTGGTCATGTGGGTACTGAGGTCTTTGACGTGAGTTGGAAGGATGCGTCATCCCTTATGTGATATCTCCCCTCATGAGGAGCAAAGCACAGGCACAGTACAAATGGGACACGTGTGTAGCAGCCTAGAAAGTCAGGTATTCTTAGGAGTAAAACTTTGAAACTTAACTACAAGAAAAGTGTCCTTTTAATGTTTAAATTCCTCCTCTTTTGGTCTCAAGCACAGCACCTGCCACAGAGCAGGTTCAAGGAACACAAGCTGATGGAGTGAAGATGGAATGGAAGCAAGCCACCTGTTCCTGGGGGGCCAAGAGAAGGCAGATTGTCTCCGAGCATTCTCCAAAAGGGTAGTGGGGCTAGAGCAGAGTTAGGTTGGCCATTATAAATTACTTATTCCTCCTTACATCCTTATTACCCAACTTACTCAGCATGGATTTCATAGTGTGACACCATAATCACTCACTTTCTGTCAACCTTAAACTCTTTGCCTTTTTTAAAATTGAAGGATGGTTGATTTACAATGTTTCAGGAGTACAACAAAGTGATTCAATTATATATATATATATATATATATATATATATATATATATATATATATTCTTTTTCAGATTCTTTTCCAGTATAGGTTCTTGCAAGATATTGAATACAGTTCCCTGTGCTATACAGTGGGTACTTTTTAATCTATTGTGTACAGTAGTGTATAGTAGTAGTGGTAGATATAGAGCAGTACATATATAGTAGTGTGTATCTGTTCATCTCAAATGCCTAATTTATCCTTCTCCTCCTTTCCCCTTTGGTAACCAGAAGTTTGTTTTCTTTGTCTGTGAGTCTATTTCTATTTGGTAAATATGCTCATTTGTATCACTTTTTTTAGAGTCCACAAATAAGTGATATTATATGATATTTGTCTTTGTCTGACTTACTTCACTTAGTATGATAAGCTCTAGGTCCACTTATGTTGTTGCAAATGGCACTAATTCATTATTTTTTATGGCTGAATAATATTCCAGTGTATATATATATATACCCCACATCTTCTTTATCCATTAATCTGTCAATGGACATTTAGCTGCTTCCATGTCTCGGCTATTATAAATACTGCTGCAATGAACATTGGGGTGACTGTATCTTTTCTAATAAGAGTTTTCATTTTTTCCAGATATATGCCTAGGAGTGGGATTGCAGAATCAGACAGTAACTTTATTTTTAGTTTTTTAAGGAACCTCCATACTGTTCTCCACAGCAGCTGTATCAATTTACATTCCCACCAGAAGTGTAGGAAGATTCCCTTTTCTCCACACGCTCTCCAGCATTTATTATTTCTAGATGTTTTGATGATGGCCTTTCTAACTGGTGCTAAGTGATACCTCATTGAAGTTTTGATTTACATTTATCTAATAATTAGTCATGTTGAGCATCTTTTCATGTGCCTGTTGGCCATCTGTATGTCTTCTTTGAAGAAATGTCTATTTAGTATGGGTTTACTTCTGCCCATTTTTTTGATTGAGTTTTTTTTTTTAATATTGAGCTGTACAAGCTGTTGTATATTTTGGAAATTAATCCCTTATCAGTCACATCATTTGCAAATATTTTCTCCCATTCAATAGGTTGTCTTTTCATTTTGTTTATGGTTTTCTCTGCTGCACAAAACTTTTAAGTTTAATTAGGTCCTAATTGTTTATTTTTCCTTTTATTTCCATTACTCTAGGAGACAGATCCAAAGAAAAAATATACCTTAATAAACCTTAACATCATGGTTTAATATCACCTATCTGAGGAAAGAAAAACAAACTCTCCTTGACCCAGACTTCCCCAGCAGCTTTCATCTCATTTTTTTTTTGCTCCTATTCATAACAAAATACCTCAAAAGAGTTGTACATACCCACTGACTCTTTTTCCTCAAATTCTATCCCCTTCTCAACCACTCCCATTGTGCTTTTGTCCCATCTCTGAGTCCTGAAATAGGACTCTTCAAGGTCACCAATAACTTCCATCTTACCAGAACACAATAGTCAGTTTGCTGTGCTCATCTCATTCAAATTCTCTCCAGCATTTGACTCAATTGATCACACCCTCCTTCTTGTAATACCTTCTTCTCTAAATATCCAAGGAAATGGCATTCATCCAATTTTCTGCTGACCTTCTCCTCAGTCCCTTAATTGGCATCTCCTTCTCTGCAACATCCTTAAATGTTGTAGCACTCCAAGGATCTGAAGGATCTGCCCTTGGCCTTCTACACTTTCTCCTCAGATGATCTTTCTGAGTGCTATGAATATTATATATATTATATGTATAATTATACATTATAATTATAACTATATAAAATTATAAATTATATTATATACGTATATATATATAATTTAAGATTCCCAAAACCATATCTCCAGCCTGGACCTCTATGTTGAGTATGTAAATCCAAATGCTTATAGTATGTCCCCTACATACGAACCTTCAAGTCGGGAACTTTCAAAGATGCAAACATGCGTTGAAGACCTGATAGAATTGGAGGCCCAGAGAAAGGATGAAGAAAAACAAGAGGAAGAAGAAGTAATTGAAGAACTGAAGAGATTCATGACACTGGAAATGGCAAGAAGATTTTCTTTATTTGAGGAGGCACTACTAGTTTTTGAGGCACAGGACCTGAACGTAGAATGGTACACGAAGTTTGCAGCAGCTGTTCAGAATGCAATCCAGTGCCACCGTGTCATCTATGATGAGAAGAAAAGGTCTACTACCCAGACATCACTGGATCACTTTTTCAAGAGGGTAGATAGAATTGAATCCAGCAAGGAACCAGAACCTGTGCATGCCATCAACGTCAGGCGTGAGTGAAACTGCAGCTTATCCTCCATGATCCTTCAGCTCTACCATCTCCCACCTCCTCTCCCTCCTCCAGTCAGTAATTCTTCTTGCCTGTTCACTTGATGCCAGCCCCTGCATGCCAGCTGTTGTACTGTACTACTATACTTTTCAAGGTACTGTAAGATTAAAAATGTTTTATTTTTTTGTGTTTGTTTTCTATGTATTATTTGTGTGAAAAGTATTATAAATCTTTTACAGTATGGTACTATATAGCCGATTGTGTTAGTTGGGTACCAAGGTGAAATTTGTCGGACTTAACCAACAAATTGGACTTAAGAATGCGCTCTTGGAACGGAACTCATTCATATATGTAGGGGACTTAACTGTATTTGGCATCTCCTCTTGGATGACTAATAGGTATCTGAAACATAACATGGTCAAAACACAGCTCTTGCTTTCCTATCAACCTCATCTTGCTAATCTACTCCTCACCTAGTGTTCCTCATCTTAGTAAATGACAGCATTTTCTACTCATTTTGTTAAGCACAAAACCCAGTCATTATCCTTGATTGCTCTTTTTCCTCCATACTCTACATTTAATTCTTCAGGATGTCATGTCAAAAATAAATATGCCCCAAATATATCCAGAACCAAGCCACTTCTCACTACTTTCCTTATAAAAACTTTATTCCAAAATAAATGAATGAATGAATAATGTGATGGTACCTACAGAGAAAATGGTGCTAGGGATAATATTTTTCATTGTTCCTGTGATGTAATATCAGATCAGCATGAAGAGAAAGTTTATGAGATGTGAGCTCTGATATCTACATACATTTACTACTGCCATAATTCACTGGCATTTTGGTTGAAAGCAAATTAAAAATGGAATCCAGGCAAGTTTACAAAGAAATTTTTCAGAAGTTTAGAACCCCATTCTGTTTAACTTTCTGTTTCTATGTACTACAGAAATCCAGCTTCTTATAAGGATTAACTTTCTTTCCTGACTTTTAGTTAAGATAGCACAGTGATATTTCTGCTTTCAGACAACTTGAAGTTACAGGGACTAAGTTTAGCCTCCTCCTTGAAACATATAAAATAACATACAAAGTAAATGAAACAACGATTTTCAAGTCATTTGCTATTAAGCAAGAAAGGACAGGGGAACTTCAGAGACAGGAAACAATCTGAATCAGCCTCTATGATAGTATCAGTCTGCTGAAATGGAATCCTAGTGATCTTTTCCAAAAATAACAACTAACATTTGTATGATACTTAATATATGCCTAGCACTGCTCTAAGTATTTGATGTATATATTAGCTCAGTAAACCCACAGAGCAACCATTTGAGGTAGGTGTACTCTTACTGTCTTCATTTTTCAGAAGAGAATTTGAGACAAAAATGTTTTAAACCTTACTCAAGGTTACACAAATATTTTATAGTGGAGTTATGGTTGAGCCTAGACAATCTGCATCTAGAGTTTATGCTCATAACTACTACCCTAAACAACCAATTCAGTAAGATTTCTTGGGTGGCAGAGGGAAGGAATCGGAAGAACTAAGAAAAGTGTAGGAGAAGGCGGGGCAGAATTTTCAAGTCTGCAGCAATGTGAGGCATTCAGAATGTGTATTAACAACCAGCTCACTGGGAAGAAGGCCATGTGAAGACAGAGGCACAGATTGGAGTTATGTTGCCACAAGCCAATGAATGTCATGACCTACCAGGAGCTAGAAGAGACAAGGAAGAACTTCAGAGGGAGCATGGCCTTCCTAACACCTTCATTTTTGACTTCTAAACTCCAGAATATGAGAGAATAAATTTCTGTTTGTAGTAATTAGCAAGTTTGTAGTGGTTGATTACAGCAGCCCTATGAGACTAGTAAACATTTTGGTTTTCAGTTCCTGGAGCTAAATCAGTTTTAACTGATGGCTTTTCAAGCCATGTATCTCTGAGTGCTCCAGACTAGACCACATTGTGTGTCACTGTGGTTTTTCTAGTACTCAAGAGCTATACAGTATCATGTGGAGCTGCATAGTTCATGGGTTCTCAGAACTTCCTAAGAGGGCCAGAGGAGCAATACAATCTTGTGAAAAATAACTTTGGCATGGTTAAGAGTTGACCTTAGTAATTGGATTAGATAGTTCAACAGTTGACTCAGTTCTCACCAGAGACCACATTCTAAAGTAGGAAGAAACTATACAGCTCCTTGAATCCCCTTACTCTTCTTCCATGGATCTGTGCCTTTCTCAAGTCTATGATCTTTAATACCTGGCTTCAGTGTTTATGTTTCAATTCAACAGTCTTCAGCATATTCAATATCTCCCTGACATCTGGTCAAGATAGCATTGTGAGAATTATTATTCTAGACAAACAGGGATTGGATTTACCCTCTCCTTGAAACAAATACCAGGCAAAATATATAAAACAAAATATTTTAAGAACTTAGCTATGAGTCAACATAAGACAAGAAAACCTCAGAAACAGGAACCAAATGATATAAACCCTATGATCTTCCCAGATTACTGCCTGGAAAGAGTATCCAGACCACAGAACAGGGAGAGAGAACCTAGCCAAAACTGGCAGTCTATCTGAGTTGAGAAAATGGACCTGGAAGTACAGTTAGGTTAAGGCAGTGAGAGTTTTCAGGGAAGGATCTTGAAGAAGAGAGAGCTATATAGGGACAGAACAACTGAAATCTGCAGACAGCCCTCCTTAAATCTTTAGCTTAGTACAGATCAGCAATTATGTTTAAGGAAAGTAGCAGAGGCCAGGGAAAGAACCACCTGAAGGATTAGAAGGACCAATTACTTAACTTTAAACAGAGCCAAGAATATTTCCTGTTCTCACCAGCTAAATTAGAAAACCTCATAATTGATGGGCCATCAGGTAGAGTATTCATAAGAGTTTACCTTTGTAAACGGACAAAGTTAGGCTAGACTAAACACGCTTTGATCCCACCAAAGAAAGCTTAAAAGCAAAGTCCAAAGGGATTAAATAATTTCCAAGTAATATAACTGTTTTGCAAAACAAAGTTCAAGAAGACTTTTAGGAGCACAAAAACATCTATCATACAAAAAGTAACATTCACAATGTCTGGCATCCAATCAAAAGTTACCTGACATGCAAAGAAGCAGGGAAATATAACCCATAATGAGGCTAAATAAATCCATTTGAAACTGACCAAGAAGTGATACAGATGATGTAATGAGTAGACAAGTCATAAAACAAATTTTATATGTTCTGGTTTTTTACATGTTCAAGAAACTAGAGAGATAGTGAAAATATAGGTTAAGACATGGAATATGGTTTTAAAAAACATAAATTGAACTTCCAGAAACAAAAACTATAATATCTGAAATGAAAACTAATTGGATGGGATTAACAACAGAATACATATTGCAGGAGAAAAGACTAAAGAACTTGGAGAAATAGAAACAGAAATAAAATTCCAAAATGAAATTCAGAGAGAAAATATAACCATAAAAAGACAAATAGAAGACTTCTGTTTCCAGACAAGATGGAATAAAAGGAACTGGATTTACCGCCCCTGCCATATGAAATAATTTTTAAAAAAGAGAGAATATTTAGGGGCCTCCCTGGTGACACAGTGGTTGAGAGTCCACCTGCCGATGCAGGGGACACGAGTTCGTGACCTGGTCTGGGAGAATCCCACATGTTGTGGAGCGGCTGGGCCCGTGAGCCATGGCCACTGAGTCTGCACATCCGGAGCCTGTGCTCTGCAACAGGAGAGGCCACAATGGTGAGAGGCCCGTGTATCACAAAAAAAAAAAAGAGAGAGAGAGAAAATATTTAAAATAAGACATTGAACATGAAGCAACAAAGACAGTGATCCCATCCTGAGAAATGAAAACCAAATTAGGTGAATCCTAGAACTGTCCCAGATAACCACCTTGAGAGAGTTTCCAATTTGCAGTGTAAGGAGGGTGTGATGGTTAATTTTAGGTATTACTTGTCTAGGCCACGGTGTCCAAATATTTGGTCAAACATTATTGTGGATGTTCTCTGAGGGTGTTTTTGGATAAGACAAACATTTAAATTGGTAGACTTTGAGTGAAGCAGATTGTTCTCTATAATATGGGAGGGAATGGTCCAATCAGTTGAAGGTCTAATGGAACAAAAACGGATTTCCCTCAATCAAGAGGGAATTCTACCAGTGCATGGCCTCTGGACTTGAACTCCAGCCTTGACTCTTCCCTGGATCTTCAACCTGCCAGCCTACCCTGCTGATTTTGGACTTGCCAGCCTCCCTAATCAGATGAGTCAATTCCTTAAAATAAATCTCTCTTTATTATATAGATATACACATATATCCCATTGGATCTGTTTTTCCTGGAGAACCCTGAATAATACAGAGGGAGAATCCAGACAGAGAGAGCCTGAGAAACTCTCTGATATGAGAAGACAGAATTAAGAGACTAGAAGGAGAAAGGAGACTAGGGTCCATAAGACAGACTACTAGAGAAGAGGGAGCTGCAAAGAAAAAGAACTTCAATGGCCTATGGAGGGTACATCTTAAGATTTCATCAAGTACTGACTAGCATATGCCTTGAGGTAACTACCTGAGACTAGGGAAAGAATTTCTACAAAGAATTAGATGTAATAGTGCATGGTACATATGCAGGACTGTTTCTACCAGTCAAACTGGAAACCTCATAAATAATGGGGCATCAGGTAGTGTAGTCAGAAAACCTTGTCTTAATAAGCTCAAGAACATTTACAAGAATATAAAAACATCTAGCACTCAACAGGTAAAATTATCAATGTGTGGCATCCAATAAACTATTACCATGCATGCATAATAGTAGCAGGAAAATACTACACATAATGAAGAGAAAAATCAGTCAGTGAAAATCAACCTAGAACTGATGCAGATGTTAGAATTAGCAAACAAGGACAATAAGACAATTATTATGCCTGTATTCCATATGTTCATATCATTATATAGAGACATGGATGTGGTTAAAATAATGCGAATAAATCTTCTAGATATTTAAACTATACTGTGTGAAATAAAAATCTACACTGGTTGGCATGAATGGCAGATCAGAAAGTTTCACAGAAAATGTTAGTGAACTTGAATGCAAAGCAATAGTAAGTATTCAAAGTGAAAGAGAAAGAAAAAAAGAGAAAAGGGTATCAATTACTTGTGGGGCTATTTCAAGGGGCCTAATATATGTATAATTACAAGCCTGAAGGAGATGCAATGAGAATAAACAGAAAAAAAATCTGAAGAAATAATGGCCAAAATTTTTCTAAATTTGATGAAAAACATAAACTCAGAGATGCAAGATGCTCAACAAATCTGAAACACAAACAAACAAAAATGAAGAAAACTACTACACAAAGTTTCATCGTAATCAAACTGTTCAAAACAAGTTATGAAGAGAAAATCTTAAAAGTAGCCGAAGAAAAATGACATGTTACATGCCAGTAACATACAAACAGGGACAAAGATAAGGATGACAACAGACTTCTCTTCAGAAATAATGCAAGTGAGGGAAGAACAAAATGACATCTTTAAAGTATTGAGAGAAAAAAATCTGTCAACCTAGAATTCTATACCCAGTGAAAATATCTTTCAAGAGGGAAGGTGAATTGAAGGATTTTCAGACATGAAAAACAGAGAATTGATGACTAAAAGATTCACACTGCAAGAAATGTAAAAAGAAGCCTTCAGCAGAAGGAAAATGACACCAGATGGAAGTATGGATTTATATAAAGGAATGAAGAGCCTTGGAAATGGTAACTATATGGGTAAATATATAAGGGCTTTTTCTTGTTATTTAAATATTGTTAAAGGATAACCACTTAAGTAAAAACAATACAAATGTATTATGGATTTGATAAAATATGTGAAAGTAAAATATATGACAATAATATAAAGGTCAGGAGAGGAGAAATGGAAGCATACTGAAGTAAGGTTGGAATATTACATGTGAAGTACAATAATATTACTTGAAGGTAGACTGATAAATTAACAATATATAGTATAAACACTAAAACAATCACTAAAAATAACAGACTAAAGAGATATAGCTAGTAATCAAACAAGAGCTATATACTTTGCTCATGGATTAGAAGGCTCAACATTGTTAAGATGTCAATTGTCCCAATATTGATGAATAACCTAACACAATTCCAATAAAAATCCTAGCAAGTTTTTGTGAAAGTTAATTTTAAATTCACTTGGAAATACAAAGGACTTAGAATATTTCAAATAACCATGAAAAAAGAATAAAGTTGGAGGACTTACACAACCTATCTTTAATACTTATTATAAAGTTATATTAATCAAGACAATGTGGCATTAGTGTAAACACAAACAAATGAATATAATAGACTAGACAGTCCAGAAATAGACCCACCCTATGTGGTCAATTGATATTTGACAAAGGTGCAAAGGCAATTCTGTATAGAAAAGATAGTCTTTGTAACAAACAAAGGCTGCAGCAAGTGGATACCCACACATAAAAAGGTAAACTTATATCTTTATTTCATGCCAAACTCAAAAATTAATTCAAGACAGATCATATGCCTAAAAGTACTATTTAAAATTATAAAACTTCTAAAAGGATAAAAATTTTGTGACCATGTGTGTGGCAAAGGTTTTTTAGATATGACACCAAAAGCATGGTTCATAAAAGAAAAATCAATAAATTCAATTTTATCAAAAATTAAAACTTCTGGGAATTCCCTGGTGGTCCAGTGGTTAGGAGCCTGCACTTTCACTGCTGAGGGCCCGGGTTCAATCCCTGGTCAGGGAACTGAGATCCCACAAGCCATGTGGCACAGCCAAAATATATATATATATATATATATATATATTTAGAAGCTTTAAAAAAAATTAATAGTTCTGCTCATCATTAAGAGAATGAAAAGACAATCCCAACTGAAGGAAACATTTTAAAGTATATATATATAACAGATAAAGAACTTGTATCAGAATACATAATGAACACTTAGAATACAGTAAGAAAACAAAAACCCAATAACAAAATGAGGAGAAGATGTGAACAGATACTTCACCATAGAGGATATATGGATGGTAAATAAGCACATAAAAAGATGCTCAGTATCATTAGTGATTAGAGAAATGCAAATAAAACCACAGAAAATGCAACTTCAAGCCTAGTAAACTGGTTAAAATTTAGAATACTGACCATGTCATGCATTTGCAAGGATGTGGAAGAACTGAAACTCTAACAAACTCCTCTGGCAAACTAAAATGACACTTTGGAAAACTTTTAGGGGGGTTCTTAAAAAGTTAAACATATATCTATCACATGATCTAATCATTCCACTCCTAGGTAAATATTCAAGGGAAATGAAAGCATAAGACTTGTATGCCAATGTTTGGGGAAGTCTAATTTGTAAGAGCCAAAAACTCAAAACAAGATAAATTTCCATCAACAGATGATTAAATTAACAAATTGTAGGCCATCCATACTATGAAATGTTAGTCAACAATAAAATAAATGAACTATTGAAATACACACCAACATGGATAATTTTCAAGATAATCATTGTGTGTGAAAGAATCCAGACCAATGAGAAAGAGTAAATATTGTTTGGTACAATTAATATAAAATTTGAGAAACTGCCAACTAATCTATAGGAACAGAAAACACATCAGTGGTTGCATGAGGATGGGTGTAGGGTGTGAGGAGCTGTGTTAGGTAGGAAATGAGAAAATGTTTGGAAGTGTTGGATGTGTTCATTATCTTGATTTTGGTGACAGTTTCAAGGGTGTATACATGGACTAAAATTTATCAAATTATACACTCTCTGTATGTACCATTGTTTGTAGTTGCTTACAACTCACTAAGGCAGTTTTTAAAAATAGCATGGGGAGTTCATGTTTGCAAGGCAACTTCCATCTCCACATATATTTCAATGCTCTGAAATAAAATAAATATCTCTGTGGAACAGAACTGGAATAGAAGTTCAAGAAAGTAAATGGTGCTAAATCCACAGTTCTTCTAAACTCAGCTCCCCAAAGAGGCAAAGGCAATGAAAACCTACAACTTTGTTGAGTAATGGGGACTGAAGTGTACCCTTTGTGAAGAATGAAACCAGAACCAATCTTACAATTAAAAACCAACTATGAGGTGAGTGTCTCCTACTTGTTAAGAGGGTCAAACACTCTCTATGTTTGAATTATATAAAGCTGCTTACTTGGAGAGAAAGGAGGAAACAGACACAGCTTCTTAGCCAAACCTGAGTCAGGCCACCCAGATTGGTGACTAGATCTGCAATATCTAAAATATAAAAATGTAGTAGGAGCCTTTAACCCTAAGTCGGTTCTTGATAAGGGTGATTAAAACCACACTTAAAACTACTATGGAGGGAAGGGTAAGATAAAAATGATGTAAAGTGGGATTTCGACAGAAGATGAGTAGGTAAAACAAAAAGCTAAAAAGTATAAGGAAAAAAAATGTTAAGAAAGACATCAAAATCAACAATAAGGAAATTAACTCATAGAGATTAAATAAAATCAATAGAGCCAATTAAAATGACTTTAAAATAACAGTTAAAATCCTCACATAAAGGAAGAAATCCTATTCTTCACAAAAAAAATAGAACATTGTGAAACAACAAGAGAGAGTTGTTTTTTTTAAAGAAAGGCATAAAAAAATCCTGGAAATGAAAAGTGTACAGCTAACTACTAGATTTGATACAAAGAGTAGTGGAATACTTATTAATACTGAAGAACTCATCCAAAACACAGCACAAAGAGATATTTTATTTTATTTTTTTAATTTTTAATTTTATGTTACAGTATAGTTGCTTTATAATGTTGTGTTAGTTTCAGGTGTACATAAAAGAGATTCAATTATACATATACATGTATCTATTCTTTTTCAAATTCTTTTCCCATTTAGGTTATTCCAGAGTACTGAGCAGAGTTCCCTGTGCTATACAGTAAGTCCTTGCTGGTCATCTATTTTAAATATACCAGTGTATACAAGTCAATCCCAAACTCCCAGTCTATCCCTCCCTTTTCCCTTCCCCCCTGGTAATCATAAGTTTTTTCTCTAAGTCTGTGAATCTGTTTCTGTTTTGTAAATAAGTTCATTTGTAGCATTTTTTTAGATTCTGCATATAAGCAATATCGTATGATATTTGTCTTTCTCTGTCTGACTTCACTTAGTCTGATAATCTCCAGGTCCATCCATGTTGCTGCAAATGGCATTATTTCATTACTTTTAATGGCTGAGTAATATTCCATTGTGTATAAATATCACATCTTCTTTATCCATTCATCTGTTGATGGACATTTAAGTTGCT
The DNA here is from genome assembly GCF_949752795.1 of Hyperoodon ampullatus. Lineage (NCBI taxonomy): Eukaryota > Metazoa > Chordata > Mammalia > Artiodactyla > Ziphiidae > Hyperoodon > Hyperoodon ampullatus. The sequence goes on along the minus strand of NC_136915.1, from coordinate 121,193,033 downwards.
TTCATGTCTTGGCTATTGTAAACAGCACTGCAATGAACATTGGGGTGCATGTACCCTTTCAAACCATGTTTTTCTCCAGATATATGCCTGGGAGTGAGATTGCTGGATCATATGGTAGCTCTATTTTTAGTTTTTTTAAGGACCCTCCATACTGTTCTCCAGAGTGACTACAAAAAGAAAAATTTCAGAAGATGGCGGAAGAGTAAGACGCGGAGATCACCCTCCTCCCCACGGATACACCAGAAATACAGCTACACGTGGAACAACTCCTACAGAACACCTACTGAACGCTGGCAGAAGACCCCAGACCTCCCAAAAGGCAAGAAACTCCCCACATACCTGGGTAGGGCAAAACGGAGAGATTCCCGCACAGAGGATCGGTGCCGAGCGGCACTCACCAGCCCGAGAGGCTTGTCTGCTCGCCCGCCGGGGTGGGCGGCGCTGGAAGCTGAGGCTCGGGCTTCGGTCAGAGCGCAAGGAGAGGACTGGGGCTGGCGGCGAGAACTCAGCCTGAAGGGGGCTAATGTGCCACAGCTAGCCGGAAGGGAGTCTGGGAAAACTCTGGAGCTGCCGAAGAGGCAAGAGACTTTTTCTTTCCTCTTGGTTTCCTGGTGCGCGAGGAGAGGGGATTAAGAGCGCTGCTTAAAGGGGCTCCACAGACGGGCGCGAGTCACGACTGAAAGCGCGGAGCCCAGTGACGGGCGTGGGACGCTGGGGCTGCTGCTGCCGCCGCCAAGAAGCCTGTGTGCGAGCGCAGGTCACTGTCCACACCGCCCTTCCGGGAGCCTGTGCAGCCCGCCACTGCCGGGGTCCCGGGATCCAGGGGCGGCTTCCCTGGGAGACTGGGAGAACGCACAGCGCGCCTCGGGCTGGTGCAACGTCACGCCGACCTCTGCCGCTGCAGGCTCGCCCCGCACTCCGTGCCCCTCCCTCCCGCCCGGCCTGAGTGAGCCAGAGTGCCCGAAGAGGCTGCTCCTTTAACCCTGTCCTGTCTGAGCGAAGAACGGACGCCCTCCGGCGACCTACACGCAGAGGCGGGGCCAAATCCAAAGCTGAGACCCAGGAGCTGTGAGAACAAAGAAGAGAAAGGGAAACCTCTCCCAGCAGCCTCAGAAGCAGCGGATTAAAGCTCCATAATCAACTTGATGTACCCTGCATCTGTGGAATACATGAATAGACAACAAATCATCCCAAATTGAGGAGCCAGGAGTCAGTGCAGTGCCTCTGAGGTGGGAGAGCCAACCTCAGGACACTGGTCCACAAGAGACCTCCCAGCTCCACATAATATCGAACGGCGAAAATCTTCCAGAGATCTCCATCTCAACACCAGCACCCAGCTTCACTCAACGACCAGCAAGCTACAGTGCTGGACACCCTATGCCAAACAACTAGCAAGACAGGAACACAACGCCACCCATTAGCAGAGAGGTGGCCTAAAATCATAAAAAGTCCGCAGACACCCCAAAACACACCATCAGACGTGGACCTGCCCACCAGAAAGACAAGATCCAGCCTCATCCACCAGAACACAGGCACTAGTCCCCTCCACCAGGAAGCCTACACAACCCACTAAACCAACCTTAGCCACTGGGGACAGACACCAAAAACAAAGGGAACTACGAACCTGCAGCCTGCAAAAAGGAGACCCCAAACACAGTAACATAAGCAAAATGAGAAGACAGAAAAACACACAGCAGGAGAAGAAGCAAGATAAAAACCCACCAGACCTAACAAATGAAGAGGTAATAGGCAGTCTATCTGAAAAAGAATTCAGAATAATGATGGTAAAGATGATCCAAGATTCTATTTCCCAGATCCAAAATCTTGGAAATAGAAGAGACAAAATGCAAGAAACAGTTAACAAGGACCTAGCAGAACTAAAGATGAATCAAGCATCGATTAAAAACACAATAAATGAAATAAAAAATACTCTAGATGGGATCAATAGCAGAATAACTGAGGCAGAAGAACGGATAAGTGAGATGGAAGATAAAATAGTGGAAATAACTGATGCAGAGCAAAATAAAGAAAAAAGAATGAAAAGAACAGAGGACAGTCTCAGAGACCTCTGGGACAACATTAAAGGCACCAACATTCGAATTATAGGGGTTCCAGAAGAAGAAGAGAAAAAGAAAGGGACTGAGAAAATATTTGAAGAGATTATAGTTGCAAACTGCCCTAATATGGGAAAGGAAATAGTTAATCAAGTCCAGGAGGCACAGAGAGTCCGATACAGAATAAATCCAAGGAGAAATACGCCAAGACACATATTAATCAAACTGTCAAAAATTAAACACAAAGAAATATTAAAAGCAGCAAGGGAAAAACAACAAGTAACACACAAGGGAATCCCCATCAGGAAAACAGCTGATCTCTCAGCAGAAACTCTACAAGCCAGAAGGGAGTGGCAGGACATAATTAAAGTGATGAAGGAGAAAAACCTGCAACCAAGACTACTCTACCCAGCAAGGATCTCATTCAGCTTTGATGGAGAAATTAAAACGTTTACAGACAAGCAAAAGCTAAGAGAGTTCAACACCACCAAACCAGCTTTACAACAAATGCTAAAGGAACTTCTCTAGGCAAGAAACACAAGAGAAGGAAAAGACCTACAATAACGAACCCAAAACAATTAAGAAAATGGGAATAGGAACATACATATCGATAATTACCTTAAATGTAACTGGACTAAATGCTCCCACCAAAAGACACAGAGTGGCTGAATGGATACAAAAACAAGACCCATATATATGCTGTCTACAAGAGACCCACTTCAGACCTAGAGACACATACAGACTGAAAGTAAGGGGATGGAAAAAGATATTCCATGCAAATGGAAACCAAAAGAAAGCTGGAGTAGCAATTCTCATATCTGACAAAATAGACTTTAAAATAAAGACTACTAGAAGAGACAAAGAAGGACACTACATAATGATCAAGGGGTCGATCCAAGAAGAAGATATAACAATTGTAAATATTTATGCACCCAACATAGGAGCACCTCAATACATAAGGCAAATACTAACAGCCATAAAAGGGGAAATCGACAGTAACACACTCATAGTACGGGACTTTAACACCCCACTTTCACCAATGGACGGATCATCCAAAATGAAAATAAATAAGGAAACACAAGCTTTAAATGATACATTAAACAAGATGGACTTAGTTGATATTTATAGGACATTCCATCCAAAAACAACAGAATACACATTTTTCTCAAGTGCTCATAGAACATTCTCCAGGATAGATCATATCTTGGGTCACAAATCAAGCCTTGGTAAATTTAAGAAAATTGAAATTGTATCAAGTATCTTTTCCGACCACAATGCTATGAGACTAGATATCAATTACAGGAAAAGAGCTGTAAAAAATACAAACACATGGAGGCTAAACAATACACTACTTAATAACGAAGTGATCACTGAAGAAATCAAAGAGGAAATTAAAAAATACCTAGAAACAAATGACAATGGAGACACGACGACCCAAAACCTATGGGATGCAGCAAAAGCAGTTCTAAGAGGGAAGTTTATAGCAATACAATCCCACCTTAAGAAACAGGAAACATCTCGAATAAACAACCTAACCTTGCACCTAAAGCAATTAGAGAAAGAAGAACAAAAACATCCCAAAGTTAGCAGAAGGAAAGAAATCATAAAAATCAGATCAGAAATAAATGAAAAAGAAATGAAGGAAACGATAGCAAAGATCAATAAAACTAAAAGTTGGTTCTTTGAGAAGATAAAACAAAATTGATAAACCATTAGCCAGACTCATCAAGAAAAAAAGGGAGAAGACTCAAATCAATAGAATTAGAAATGAAAAAGGAGAAGTAACAACAGACACTGCAGAAATACAAAAGATCATGAGAGATTACTATAAGCAACTCTATGCCAATAAAATGGACAACTTGGAAGAAATAGACAAATTCTTAGAAATGCACAACCTGCCAAGACTGAATCAGGAAGAAATAGAAAATATGCATAGACCAGTCACAAGCACTGAAATTGAAACTGTGATTAAAAATCTTCCAACAAACAAAAGCCCAGGACCAGATGGCTTCACAGGCGAATTCTATCAAGCATTTAGAGAAGAGCTAACACCTATCCTTCTCAAACTCTTCCAAAATATAGCAGAGGGAGGAACACTCCCAAACTCATTCTATGAGGCCACCATCACCTTGATACGAAAACCAGACAAGGATGTCACAAAGAAAGAAAACTACAGGCCAATATCACTGATGAACATAGATGCAAAAATCCTCAACAAAATACTAGCAAACAGAATCCAAGAGCACATTAAAAGGATCATACACCATGATCAAGTGGGGTTTATTCCAGGAATGCAAGGATTCTTCAATATACGCAAATCAATCAACGTGATACACCATATTAACACATTGAAGGAGAAAAACCATATGATCATCTCAATAGATGCAGAGAAAGCTTTCGACAAAATTCAACACCCATTTATGATAAAAACCCTGCAGAAAGTAGGCATAGAGGGAACTTTCCTCAACATAATAAAGGCCATATATGACAAACCCACAGCCAGCATCATCCTCAATGGTGAAAAACTGAAACCATTTCCACTAAGATCAGGAACAAGACAAGGTTGCCCACTCTCACCACTCTTATTCAACATAGTTTTGGAAGTTTTAGCCACCGCAATCAGAGAAGAAAAGGAAATAAAAGGAATCCAAATTGGAAAAGAAGAAGTAAAGCTGTCACTGTTTGCAGATGACATGATACTATACATAGAGAATCCTAAAGATGTTACCAGAAAACTACTAGAACTAATCAATGAATTAGGTAAAGTTGCAGGATACAAAATTAATGCACAGAAATCTCTGGCATTCCTATATACTAATGATGAAAAATCTGAAAGTGAAATCAAGGAAACACTCCCATTTACCATTGCAACAAAAAGAATAAAATATCTAGGAATAAACCTACCTAAGGAGACAAAAGACCTGTATGCAGAAAATTATAAGACACTGATGAAAGAAATTAAAGACGAAACAAATAGGTGGAGAGATATACCATGCTCCTGGATTGGAAGAATCAACATTGTGAAAATGACTCTACTACCCAAAGCAATCTACAGATTCAATGCAATTCCTATCAAACTACCACTGGCATTTTTCACAGAACTAGAGCAAAAAATTTCACAATTTGTATGGAAACACAAAAGACCCCGAATAGCCAAAGCAATCTTGAGAACGAAAAACGGAGCTGGAGGAATCAGGCTCCCTGACTTCTGACTATACTACAAAGCTACAGTAATCAAGACAGTATGGTACTGGCACAAAAACAGAAAGATAGATCAATGGAACAGGATAGAAAGCCCAGAGATAAACCCATGGACATATGGTCACCTTATCTTTGACAAAGGAGGCAGGAATGTACAGTGGAGAAAGGACAGTCTCTTCAATAAGTGGTGCTGGGAAAACTGGACAGGGACATGTAAAAGTATGAGATTAGATCACTCCCTAACACCATACACAAAAATAAGCTCAAAATGGATTAAAGACCTAAATGTAAGGCCAGACATTATCAAACTCTTAGAGGAAAACATAGGCAGAACACTCTATGACATAAATCACAGCAAGATCCTTTTTGACCCACCTCCTAGAGAAATGGAAATAAAGACAAAAATAAACACATGGGACCTAATGAAACTTAAAAGCTTTTGCACAGCAAAGGAAACCATAAACAAGACCAAAAGACAACCCTCAGAATGGGAGAAAATATTTGCAAATGAAGCAACTGACAAAGGATTAATCTCCAAAATTTATAAGCAGCTCATGCAGCTCAATAACAAAAAAACAAACAGCCCAATCCAAAAATGGGCAGAAGACCTAAATAGACATTTCTCCACCGAAGATATACAGACTGCCAACAAACACATGAAAGGATGGTCAACATCTTTACTCATTAGAGAAATGCAAATCAAAACTACAATGAGATATCATCTCACACCAGTCAGAATGGCCATCATCAAAAAATCTAGAAACAATAAATGCTGGAGAGGGTGTGGAAAAAAGGGAACCCTCTTGCACTGCTGGTGGGAATGTGAATTGGTACAGCCACTATGGAGAACTGTATGGAGGTTCCTTAAAAAACTACAAATAGAACTACCATATGACCAGCAATCCCACTACTGGGCATATACCCTGAGAAAACCATAATTCAAAAAGAGACATGTACCAAAATGTTCATAACAGCCCTATTTACAATAGCCCAGAGATGGAAACAACCTAAGTGTCCATCATCGGATGAATGGGTAAAGAAGATGTGGCACATATATACAATGGAATATTACTCAGCCATAAAAAGAAATGAAATTGAGTTATTTGTAATGAGGTAGATGGACCTAGAGTCTGTCATACAGAGTGAAGTAAGTCAGAAAGAGAAAGACAAATACTGTATGCTGACACATATATATGGAACTTAAGAAAAAAAAATGTCATGAAGAACATAGGGGTAAGACAGGAATAAAGACACAGACCTACTAGAGAATGGACTTGAGGATATGGGGACGGGGAAGTGTAAGCTGTGACAAAGTGAAAGAGCGGCATGGACATATATACACTACCAAACATAAGGTAGATAGCTAGTGGGAAGCAGCCGCATAGCACAGGGAGATCAGCTCGGTGCTTTGTGACCGCCTGGAGGGGTGGGATAGGGAGGGTGGGAGGGAGACGCAAAAGGGAGGGGATATGGGAACATATGTATATGTATAAGTGATTAAATTTGTTATAAAGCAAAATAAATAAATAAAGAAATAAGTAAAGAAATAAATAAAATGAAATATTTCAAATGAAAGAAAAGTATAATTTTGAAAGGCAGCATTACTGTATCTAAACAATACTAATCTTTCATTAGTATTTTTGACTGATTATCCCACTTTTCACCTTATTTAGTTTGGCACTATAGTTCTATTAAAACAGAGATTGCATTTTTTTAATGAAAGAGAAATCAAAAGACGTGGAGGATAAATTGATAGACTCCAACATAGATCTCAGAAGAGTAAAGAAGGAATGGTAAAAAAGCACATTTAAAGAGCTAGTATCTGATAATTTTTCATATTTGAGAAAAGCCATGAGTCCTCAGATTAAACATGCAAGAGTGTAAACCAAGATAAAATAAATTAATACTAAAACCTTTCAAACACTTCTAGGGAGTTCTTCAGCATGCTAATAACTAGATTCTTGACTGCCCTTGAAAATGTCCTCAAAACAAGACAACATAGTAACTGAAGATCTTGTCTTTTCACTTCAAATGTGATTTTATTTGATTAACAGGAGATATTAATTTAACATAACCAGATTTATCAACATTTTCTTTTATGGTGAGCACTTTTCTCATCTTGTAAGAGAAAACTTTTAAACCCTTTCAGATATATTTTGCTTCCTTAGTCTGTAGATGTGTGTTTTTCATCAGTTTTAGAAAATTCACAGTGAACATCTCCTTAAATATTGTCTCTTTCCCATTATCACTATGGTGTTTTCCAAAACTCCAGAAAATGACTTTCTCATTCTATTTTTCATATATTTATTTTCTTTTATTTCTTTTTTTTTAACTATTTCACCCTTCAACTTTGTCTTATCTGCTGTTTGTCTATCTCATAAGATATTTTAAAATTTAGATATTAAACTTCTTTTAATATTTAGAAGTTTCATTTGTTTCATTTTTAAATCATTTTTAAAAATTTTCTGATTTGTTGTTGTTGTTTTACGCTCATAGAGAATTCTTATATATCCTCTACCTCACAACTTCAGCATCTTCACTCCTTGGTGATCAAAATCAGTTTTTTTGGTTTTTTGTTTGTTTGTTTTTCTGCTCTCACACATAGTAGCTTGCCTTCTTATTTGTTTGGTAATCTGTGAGAGACCTAAAGGCCTAAAATGGGGATAGTTTTCCTCTCTTTATACTAATAAGTCAGAAGACATCTATTTAGGACCATGTTAGCCAATTTGGAGGGTTTTATCTCATAGCTCATTTCCTCATCTAATTGTCACTCCAAGTTTTAGTAATCTTTTAGTATTGCTATATGAATCCAGCCTCAGCTTCTTAATTTCAGTTGACCAGATCTTGGCTCCAGACCACTGAGGGTCCAGCTCCCAACTGCCAAGGTCCTGGAAGCTCCAAGCCAAGCTCATTTGTGTCTTTTCTCATTTATTTATTTTCTTTGGGGTGAGAAGTCCTTGATGACCTCTCCTATCTTTTATTAGATGACTACTGACTCAAAGAGTGTGTTTTGTTTTGATATCACTAGTGGTGGAATGGGATGATACTAAAATCAGAACTCTCTGCATGTCTTTAAATAAACGATAATAACATTTTGAAGGACAGACATACAGAGGGAAATACTGAAATTAGAGAAGCCAGTTAAATCATTGTTTATTGAGTACACATCATGACAGGCATTATTTTAAGAATTTTTCATATGTAATCTCACTTATTCCCTTATCCCCTCTGTGAGATAGATAGGCAGGTGTCTTTAACCACATTTCATACACGAATTAATAGAAGACTTAGGAGGTCTGATTACTCGACCAAGTTCGTACAACAAGTGAGTGGCAGAGTCAGGATTTGAACCCAGGTATGTCTGTCCCAGAAAAGTATCATCTGAGTAAAAGCATTTGCTTGTGAAAGCAGATAAATCTCCTTTTGAGTCTTTGCTTATAAGGCTTAATATGACTATTAATTATATCATAAACTATCTGATCCTTCATTACTCAATTGTTTAATGGGCTTAATTCTTACCTTATAGGTTTGATGTGAGAAATGAGATGTTAAATTAATACAGTGCTTAACACATAAAAAGGGCTAAATAATTTATTAGTTGTTTTTATTATTTTCTGCCCTATATCTTGTTTTCTCTCAACAATGTACCCTGGAGCCTAAACTGTGTTCATCATAGGAATTATAAATAGCAAATAAATGTCTTTAGCACAAAGCTTTTCCCAAGCTTCAAGGATCATATTCAACTACCTATTTTTACACCTGCCCCTCAGTGTCAGCCTAACCTCAATCTTCCCCCAGATAAACTCCTCATCCTTTCTTCTCAGTGAAAATTATCACCCACCTTATTTGCCAAGCCAGAGACCTAGAAGCCCATCTCCACTGACACTCCTCCATTCAAACCATTATTTTTCTTCAGGGTTCTATAACTGCCTTCAGTATGATTCCCTGTCTCCTGCCATGACTTGAGCCAGTTCATTTTCTATACTGTCCCAGGGTCGTTTTTCTAAAGCATACATCTAATTTTGTAATTCTCTTACTTAAAATATTTTACTGGACTCCCATATTTTCAGGGTAATCTCTAAATTCCTTAACATATATACAAGATCCCTCTTGGACTGATATTAACCTATCTTTCCAGGTTCATCCTCCACAAGTCCCTTCTTCACTCAGTATAAATCTATGCAGTAGGTAGGAGAAGTATTGTTTTTCTTATTTTACTATATCTGTATATAGAATTGTGGCTTATAGCAGATGAAAACTGAATTTAACAGGGCACACCATCTCCCCTTCTGGATCTTTGTTCCCTCATCTGTGCTGTAAAGAAGTTGGACTCAATATTTTTTCCATCTGTAGCATGGCATGCTTCCCTATAATTCACAGCTATATGTATCTTAAATTATACTTAATGGAAAATTTTCTGCAGGTTGCAATCTCCAGAGAGGGAAACAGCTCACCGAAGAAGGATGCAACTGTTTCTCTTAAATAATAGAAGAGACTTATCTGTGTAGAATGGTTTAGAGGCTGTGCTCTGTATCTGCACATAGTAAGTGTTCAACAAATGTTTGTCCAGCAAATAAAGTCTATGTGCACTTTCTACCTTTCTGGCTCACAAAGCACTTTCTCATGCATTACCTCACTTGATTCCACGCTATACTTACAAAGTGGCTAGAGAAGGTATTCTTGACCCTGTTTTCTAGACCCCCAAAAAGTGGTCCTCAGGGCATCTAAGTGATTATGCCAAGGTCACAAAGCTAGTAAATGGCAGAGCCAGGTCTCAAACTGAGGGCTTTTAGCTCTAAATCCTGTGTTCTTTCCATGGCATTATGCAAGCCTCATAATTCTAAGATCCAGTCCTAAAATAACACAAAATACTCAGCCAGCCTCCTGCTTTGTTCCCTTGACCTCATTAAAACCTTAAATGGACTTGTCCTCACAAACTTAGGGTGCAACATCAAATCCATCTGAGTTTCTAGGGCACATAGCAACAGCTTGCTTTAATCTAATAATTGGCTGAAGTAGAACCACAGAAAGGATGTAAAAAAAAAAAGGCAAATTGTTATTTTTCAAAACCAAGGCATTCCCCTGCCTAAAATGTTCACAGCTTTTCCCTTTTCCAAGAAAATATTTATCCCTCTAAAAGATTTCTTCCCATTAACAATATTTTTACAGCCTTTGTGATACTTTTAGAGAATTTTACATACAAACTATATACTATATATTTCAAGAATGAAACCATTACATTAAGAACGCTGCATATGTTTAAAAGTGTTTTTATGAGGTTTATTAAAAGAAGCCATAAATTTCTGAGAAAGGTTTAAGCCATGTTACATTGATCTTACTTTTCATTTAAACAAAATGTAAACTTTAAGTAAAACCTTGATGTAGAATGTAAACGCACTCATCTACCCTGAGCTTACTCATTCACATGTGCTACCTCTAAAATATTAAATCATCTATGAAGCACTCCATTTCTTTGAGTGTTTTCCAATCACCACAAATAGCTTTCTGGTGATTGCTTGTACCTGTTGAATTTCTTGGATTCATTCACAGTAAGTGAAGAATGGGTGGTGCCAGCTGGATACAAAGCAGAGTTTTTAAATCGTTCTTGGCTCTGCACACCAAGGGCAATCTGCAGCCCAGCTTAGCTCTTGGGGTGTCCACTCAAAATGAACTCATATACAAAAGGTAGGTAGTGTTATTATTCCCATTTTATAGATGGAGATACTGAGACACAGGGAAGGGTTGAACAGTTTTCCAAGGTCACACGGTTAATAAGGAATAGAATCAACCTGCAAACCCAGGCAGTCTGGCTCCAGATGGCCAAAGCCCAAGCTTTACTGTTTACCCTGCACCATCTTACTTTCTTAATAGGATTATTGTGATGATTAGATGAGATAATAAAAATAAAAGCATTTGGTACAGAACTTGACAGATAGCACTCAACAAGATTAGCCATTATTAATATCATGATTATTCTTATCTGGTACATGTTAAGACTGATTGTTTTTACCAAGGCTGTCCTTCGAAAAGGCAAAGGCAAATTGTGCTGTGAGCCCCAAATTACCCTTCTACCCCAGGCCCTTGGGAATGAAGTGAGCTCGGATTGTCTGGCAAGGAAACAGAAGTTGTAGACTCAACCATGTAGGAAAGAAGGGTGGCTCCAAATCTGCAGTATTTTAAGATTCCATTTGTAAAGTTTTTGGGCCTTTTTAACACTATAGTACAGTCTCCTTGAATTAGAGGGTGGCACCTCATCTGTCTACCCAAATACCCACACTCTCAATTCAGAGCAATTGCTATTAATTTTGCCCTTAAGTTTTTATACTTGTGTATGCATTGGTTCTTCTATCTGGAATGCTTTTCTCTCACTTCTCCACATGACAAACTCCTATTCATCTTTCCAAAACATGTCCATTTCCCTTTTATTATAGACTTTGTTTACACTTCTCAAATAATATTTAATCGTTTATGTTAGAGTTATTGCTTGCATGCTCTTCCACTCAAATTATTATAACTTCCACTCAAGTTATTGCTTGCATGCTCTTCCACTCCTGTCTAGACTGTGGACTGTATAGACTTGAGGAAAAGAAAGGAACCAGGACTTATTTATCTCTATATCCCTTCACCTAATACAAAGTCTGGCCCAAAAGAGATTTTCTGTAAAACTCCGATAAGTAAATGAGTAGATGACGACCCCTGTTGTCTCAGCCTACCCATTCGACCTCGAGGGCTGGTCATGTCAGAGTTAAGAACCAGAAAGAACTCATTCACCCAGTGCCTAAGCTGAGATATATATAGGTCATGGGGCAAAACCTGTACCTCTGAACTTTGACCTTTCCTAGCCCATAGAAAATAAAGCTTTAGGCTCAAATCCAGTTGCCATAAAACCAGTCCCAGTGAAGTTGCCTTTTGCTACCTCACAAAGTTTCTTCCCATGTCACCATGTCCCATTCTCCATCCTGAGTTCCTTTTAAAGTTAGGCTTCAATGCCTAACTTGTCAATCATTATTCCATTCTTTCTCAGAAATGGCTTGAAAAACTTGGAAATGAGCAGATGCTTCCTGACAAAGCCTAAGTTGAAGGAATCACATCCAAGATTTCTAGGAAGCAGGGAAAAAATTACTTCCGTCAGAGAGCCACTACAGAAAACATTAAAAACTGTGAGGTAGATCTAAAGACTTAGAACTTTTTTATAAAAGGTGATCGTCACCCCCTCAACCCTGTACATTTCACATCCTACCCTCTGCCATATTTTGTATTTTGAGGAGGAGGCCATTGATGTAGCACTTTTCTGAAGGGATTATTAAGTGGTAGACTTGAACTCAGATAGTATCTCACCTAACTCGCTATGTAGCAGTGACATCTACTGGGGAACAATGTCACTTCAGGGCTCCTACTTTTGTACTGTACTCAATAAGTTTAAAATATGAACTCATTTAACCACAACTCTGTGAGATTGTTAATATTATGATCTGCTTTTGTGAGATGAGGAAACAGAGACCCCAGGAAAAGAAACAGGTGACCTCATGTCACAGAGCTAATACATGGCAGAGCTGGGGTCTTAACCCAGAGCAGCACAACTCAAGGGTCTGTGTTCTTAATCATGAAGACCTACTGCCTCTTCTACCGTTCATCTTCTGCATTTTGAATATATCCATTATATTGCATTTTGCCTACTGCTTTGAAACCATGAATTGATATGTCTATTTCCCCAGGAAACTCTGCCTTCCCTGTGCTTCATTCATATTTGTAATGTTGGTACCCAGCACCACTCCTAACACATAATAGGTGCTTAATAAATACCTGTTGAATACATGTTGCATACGTGAACGAATAAGCAAAAGCCCATCTTAGCATATGTGGGTGGTAGACACAGGATGCGGAGAGGGAGCTGGTAAGGAAAGAATAGCTTCTCTCTTTGCAGCCATCCTACTTTACAATGTGGATTTCAGAAATGCACATAAATGAGGATAGTGGTGTCTATAATTCAAGTCTGGTAATCTTTGAGATCTTTAGAGGCTCCTCATAGCTTTCAGAATTGAGTCCACATTTCTCAGCTGGGACTAGAAGACCCTTTGTGATCTGGCTCCTATCTACCTCTTCAGCTTCTGCACCAGTAACAATGGTTTGTAGCCCTCACTCCAGTGACCTTGAGCAACTGGGGGTCCTCTGAACAAGCCCGCCCTCTCATATCTCCAGGTTTTGACATGGCCTCTGCCTGGAAGACCCCTTTTACCCTGCAAGCCTCTTCCCCCTTTGCCTGAGAAACCTGTATTCATGTTTCAAGATTCAGTTATCATCTCCTCTAGGAAGCTTTCCCAGAGGTGTCAGTCAGGGCTGAGACCCTCTCCAGTAAAACAACTGTGTCAAGAGTCAGGGAAGTGTTTGCATGGTCCAGCCAAGTGGCTGATTGAATCCCAGCCTGGCCATTCACTAGATAGGTGACCTTAGGCAAGTTACTTAATTGTTCTGTCCCTCAGTCCCCCCAATTTCAAAATGGGATAATGAAAATAGTATCATAGTGTTGTAAGTATTGAAGAAGTAAATAAACTGCTTCATACAGTGCATGGTAAAGGGAATTTAAGTGTTTGCGATGATTATTGTTATTATTGTCTATTTCCTCATCTCTCGTCTCAGCAGTCAGTGAGCTCCTTCGCCAAAGCTATTTCTTCAGTGTCTTTGTGTCCACAGGGCCTAGAAAAGTGTGTGTTAGGAGATAATAAATACCTGGGAGGGAGAGGGAGAAGGACCAAGACAGAAAGAAACGTGCTTGGCTTTCACACGTTGTTATGGCATCCATCCCACAAATAGAATCGGGCCGCCTGAGGCAGCACTGAACAAGAAGGCAGACAAAGCTGGAGCAGAGACACATATTTTATTGTGGCTTCTGCTTCCTCTTCCCTACGCTTTGTTCTGTGCACAAAGTTCATCTATGGTTGCCTCATCTGCCCAGACCCCACCCTCCTCCCCAAACCCATCCCCCAGCAAGCCATCTTTTGAAAGTTACAACCACTTCCACACATGGAAAACACATTGAAGCCATTCTGGATGGTCATTACAAAGAGACAGAAACCAGAGCGATATGATCTTTCCGGGGCTAGGCCTCATAAGCTGGGTAGGGAGCCATCTCTGTAGGTACCATGCAAACAGCTCTGAAATGCACTCAACTCCCTATCATCCTTCCTCAGGGGCTGTAAGTCCCAGCATTAGAACCATTGCTTGGTTTAGGCCACTGTATTTCCATAAAGACCCCATTCAAAAATACAAAGGTATCTGTACTCAAGAAGGCTAATCTCATTTACACACAAGAAAGGATTTGTTTTTCCCATGGAAAGAAGAGACTTAGAAAGTCATAAGTAATGAGCTCATTCAAGTGGTGGGGGAAAAATAATATCTGCCATTTATTGAGTACTTTCTATGTGCTATTGGGCTTTATGGAAAATGTCTTTTTAAGCATTTAACTTTTAAGTGCTATATGAGAAAGATGGGCCTGGATGGTTTGCCCTGATAGACAGCCCTGTATTGACAGGAGGTGAAGAGCTTCTGAGGAGGAAGGGCAGTTCAAAAAGAAGAGAGGTGCAAACAGTGGGCCAAATATCTCCAAAGTCAAGTTCACATTGGACAGTTCTGTGGTCTTGACAGGTAAGGAGGAGCTGCTAGTCGGAGGAGACAATGGCATAGCCATTCAGGGATCATTCCTACCCCTCACTATGTGGCCACAAATCAATGTATTTTATTAACCACACTCTCTTTCTCTTCCTCTCTTTTCGATCAAAACACATGTAGCACCGAGTGGATGAGCTCTTTCCCATGAGGTCATGAGTTGCTGTTCACTCATCTTCTGGGTAAGTGTGGACTTCATGACAACTCCCCACCAGTCAGAGGAGGGCACTGGGGACAGAGAATCCAGCTAGACTCAACCCTGCTCTCAGGTTCACAGAACCCTGGGAGAGACCTTCCACTAAACCTGGTGTGTCAAGTCCTTGAAGTTCCACCCCTCTTAAATGGACCCACCTCTCCCTTCTTGCAACCATTTCCCTTGTCGGCCCTCATCATCTCTCCCCTGGAACCTGGCAGGATCATCCTCAGGGGTCTGCCTTAGGTCACTTCCCTTTACAAAGTGTGTTAGAAGCTTGTGATCCAGCCCTGTCTGCTTCCAGAGCCCCCTCCCGTCCTACTTCCCACACTTCACCCCAGCCCAGATGAGCCTGCAGAGATTTCCCCCAGCACCAGGTGTGCACACTCACCTGGGAACCTTTGCACTTGTTTTACTCGCTCTCATTCCTTGGCCATTGCTCACTTAATAACATTCTTCCCACCCTTCACAGTCTGCCTCCTCTGAAGCCTACACCAGTCTTCTCAGAAAGTTTCCTCCTCCCCTCTGTGCTCTCAGAACCTTGTCCAATGACAACAGTCACCTTGCTCTAATCATTTGCTTACCCATATGGTTGCTTCCTGAGGCTGTGAGCTCTGGGAGGGCCAGGGAATGTCTCCTAGTAATCTCTGTATCCACCATCTGCAGCACAAATCATATATGAATGAATAAATGAAAAGACACAAATCATACATGAATGAATGAATGAATGAATATTTTTAAATGAATAAAAGTACAGTAAAGTTGTATAAAAGGACTATGAGAACACACAGCAGGAGTCACTTATTCTGCCTAGCGGAATTGGGGAGAGGGAATTTCCATTAGGTGTTGCAGGATAATTAGGGATCATTCTTCCCTACTCTTGGTAGAGGTACATTAAACAAGAGCAGAGAGAGTGCCTTAGGGGCTGGTAAAAATCCCCTAACAGAGATGAGTTAGATTTTCATTACCTTATCAGGAGCTCCTGAGTTCACATCATTAAACACTTGCCTGTCTGGATATCTCAACTTTCCTATGCATGCTTTTGCTGTCCTGGGGAAACCCAGGAAACTGTCCTTCTCTTGGAAGACTCTTAAAAACTTCCAATAACTCAGAGCACAGAAGGGCTAACCAGGTCCTGATATGTCTCCCTTCCCATCAATCCTGATGTCACTCCTCCTGCTTAGAGCTCCCCCCTGCATGCAGTCTTGCTCTTATTTGCAGACTGAGATCTTCTCATCATCATAGGTACAAATTTCTGAGATATATCTGGAAAAGAGAGCACAGGGCTAGTTTTTCATGGCCCCATGATCTCACAATCCCACATGAATACTCTGGGCTTCCAAAAGCTGTAATGACTCTCCTGGATTTTCTTGTCATTCTTACTGCCAACTTAAGCTTGGAGATGGAAGAAGGAAGATAATAAAGTCAGGAGGAAGTACACCAGATTTTTTTCCCTCCATGGCCAGCTTGTTGGAAATGACTAGCTGTAATCAGTTGCTGAATGGTTTAAAAGCAGAACAACTAAAATATTTGTATGCATAGATATTGCCTCAAAATGTGAAAGTTGTTTGTGAATGTAAGTCTCTCCACATGTGGCGATTCTCCTGTGCATTACATGAGGGCCGTGACTCAGGCACAGACTTCCCCGTTGCCACACCTGTCCCCTTTCCCTGACTCTGGAGAAACACTAGCCCTGGAACCTAATCACCTCCAACTCTACCCTCCCTTATCTTATTTCGTGAAAAACTGAAAAACACTGCTCTCCTAACTGTCACTCAAGAAGCTATGGTACATTTGTGTTTATCCTCCCCAAATCTTGAGGAATCCACCTTAAGGTTCAAAACACCGTTTATAATTTTGGTAAAACAAATCTTATCTGAGTATGCATACTACCTGTTTTAAAAGTCAATTTTAAAGATCTCTCCAATATAAATATTGGAGCGGGATTATAATTGCCAAAATAAACAGAAACAATGCCTATAAAAGTCAAAAAACCCTGAATAGTGATTCCCCCTGAAAATACATGTAAGCAGGCAGAACATACTCCTCTTCATTAAAGGAAAGTAAAACTTCATATGAAAAGGGAACATGGGGCTTCTCTGGTGGCGCACTGGTTGAGAGTCCACTTGCCAATTCAGGGGACATGGGTTCGTGCCTCGGTCCGGGAAGATCCCACATGCGGCGGAGCGGCTGGGCCCGTGAGCCATGGCCGCTGAGCCTGCATGTCCGGAGCCTGTGCTCCGCAATGGGAGAGGCCACAACAGTGAGAGGCCCGTGTACCGTAAAAAAAAAAAAAAAAAAAAGGGAACATGAACAATCATGGAGAATTTTATGACAAGACATAAAGAAGTCCTGAATTACTAAGTGGATATAGCAAAATAGAAGGGAAAAAAAAAGTCTTTCTCAATGACGAAGGAAGGCTAAGAGGAGGAAGAAGAGGAAGGAGGGAGGGAGGGAGAGAGAGAGGAGAAGAAACAAAGTGTCAGGGAGGAAGACACCTTCCTCTACTTTCCTAGGTTCTTCTGGCTGGTCTAAGAATTAAATTGACCTGAGACAGATTAACTGGAGAAAATCAAATAAAAGTTTAAAAACATGTAAACAGGGGGCTTCCCTGGTGGCGCAGTGGTTGAGAGTCCGCCTGCCGATGCAGGAGACACGGGTTCATGCCCCGGTCCGGGAGGACCCCACATGCCACGGAGCGGCTGGGCCCGTGAGCCATGGCCACTGAGCCTGCACGTCTGGAGCCTGTGCTCTGCAACAGGAGAGGCCACAACAGTGAGAGGCCTGCGTACTGCAAAAAAAACAAAACAAAACATGTAAACAAGGGGGGAGACCCAGGAAAACTGAGTAACTCACTAAAATGGCCAAAGCCCTCACCTTAAACACCGTCTTCAGCTAAAGATGAAAGAGGATTTTGGGGGTAGTTGTTTGGGACTTCAAAGAGGAGGAAGGCAATTCACATGGAGATGGGAAAGCAAAGGTTTGGTAAATAAATATTTGTTGGGCCTGGCAGAGACATGGGACACAGAGTGGACTCCAATCTCTAGGCTCTGCCTGGTTCCTTACGACCCCAGTCCATATTCTTTGCAGGTATCTCTGGTGATAGCTCTATTTGGGAACAGGCTCTCTATCTATATTCTTTTAAACAGTCAGGGGAAGGTCAAAGTTGCTTCCTAAGGCTTCTGGGCCTTAAAAATAATCAGCCTAGGGAATTCCCTGGAGGTCCAGTGGTTAGGACTCCATGCTTTCACTGCTGAGGACAAGGGTTTGATCCTTGGTCATGGCACTAAGATTCCACAAGCCGTGTGGCACAGCTAAAAAAAATAAAAATAAAAATAAAATTATAAAAAAATTTAAAAAAACATAAAAATAATCAGACTAAATTAATCCTCATTTACTGCATCAGAAGCATTTGGAGGAGCTAAAGTGGAGAACAAGCAGATAGAATTTCTTCCTTCAGGAAGCTCAGGGGATCTGTATGGACAAGACTGCCACCCAATTAGTGTTGATAAGCCAAGAAACAGTGTTTCTCCAGTTGAAACAGGAAATCTGCAAACTACCAGAAAGCTGTAGACGAGTGTTCCTGGAGCATTTTTTTTGAGACAATGAGCTGAGCTGAAACCCCCAAACTACATACCGGCCTGTGAAGCCTTTTGGTTTTAAGGGAAGGAGGAGAAAGAGAGGCAGAGAGAGCTTGAGAAAGAGAAAAAGAACCTTATCAAGTCTCGGGAAGATCACCTTTATTTTAAGCAATGTTAGATAATAATTAGGATTAATGGAAAAAATCCAAATTGTAGCCATATTTACAGTGGATGCTTATTAAATATTAGTCAAACATGAATTTACATTTTAGTTATTGACAGGAAGCCACAGAATACAGACATAGTAGAAGATGTACAGGCTTTACAGCCAGGCAGCCTGGATTCTAGTATGTCATTGTTATATGACCCTAGACAAAAAAGTTAAACATCTTTAAACTGAAGACACTGAAGCTATATAAAAAAGTATTATGAGGATTAAATAAAATTGTATACATAAAGTCATATAGTAAGTGCTCAGTAAACGTTTATTCCCTCTCTGTTCTTCTCTTTATCTTCTTTTAAATGTATGCTTTTAACATTCAGTGTTGGGTTTTATTAGAAAATTTGATTTTTTTAAATAGAGTCTTGAAAAGTTATTCTAACAATGGGTTAGAATAGAAAGCTCAGGTCTCACATAAACCATGTTTCCTGAAGTGCAAACAATGAGACTGTGCATTCAAGGCTGCTGCTACCACCACCTGGTGGCAGCATACTGTATAATATTTTTGAGTTGACTAAAGTCAATATGTATGTCCTTAGAGTCACACATACTTGGAAGGTTGAGAAAACAAAATTTTTACAACATATTTTCCTAACCACTATGTGGTGAGACTTTGGTATGTTGTGAAAGTGCTTGCAGCAGAAATCTGGGTTTTCTAAACTCACTGGTATCAATCTTTAATACCATCCACTCCAATACCACTCTCCGTCAATGTTCCTATTGCAGCCAGAATCCAAAAACGTAGGAGTTCCTTTGAAGAGTCATGTAAAAATAAAGCAGGTCATGACACCAAAAGTACACGCAAAAAAAAAAAAGGATAAATTAGACTTTATCAAAATTAAAAACCCTATGCTTCAAAGGACACTATTAAGAAAGGGAAAAGAATGGAGAGAATTTTGAAAATCATATATCTGTTAAGAGATGCATACCTAGAACATATAAAGGACTCCTACAACTCAATAATAAAAAGACAAATAATACAACCAGAAAATGGACAAAATATTTGAGTAGATATTTCTCTAAAGACTTAAAAAGGCAAAAATAAAAATGCTCAGCATCAGCCATCAGGGAAACGGAAGTCAAAACTATAATGAGATACTACTTTATATACACTAGAATCGTTATAACCAAAAAGACAGTTAATAACAAAGATGTGGAGAAACTGGAACCCTCACACCCTATTAATGGAAATGTAAAATGGTGCAGCTTCTTTGGAAAACAGTCTAGTAGTTTGTCAAAACATTAAACAAACATATCATATGATCCCAGCAATTTCATTCCTAGATTTATATCTAAGAGAAGTAAACACATGTCCACACAAAAACTTGTACATGAATGTTCATAGGAGCATTATTCATAATAGCCAAAAAGTAGAAACAACACCAAATACCCATCAAACTGATCATTACAACAGAATATTATCCACCAATGAAAAGAGTGAAGTACCAATACATGTAACAACGTGGCTGAACCTTGAAAATATCATACGAAGTGAAAGAAGCCAGTCACAAAGCCACATATTAGGCGATTCAATTTACATAAAATATTCGGACTAGACAATTCCATAGAAACAGAAAATAGATCCTGCTTCCCTAGGTAGTTGGAAGGTAAACAGCCAAGGGAGTTAGGCTTTCTTTCTGGGAGCGATAAAGTGTTCTAAACGTGATCGTGGTGAGAGTCATACAAATCTGTGAATATATAAAAAGCCATTGAATTGTACATTCCAAATGGGTGAAGTGCATGGTATTTTAACTATATCTCAGTAAAGCTGTTAAAAAACAAAAACAAAACATGTCTGAAATGATGGTGAAGAAGTGGTCCCCCAACTCTTCCCCATGCAAACAAAAGCTTCTACATATTCTAGAAAAAAGAGAACTAAAATTTTCAAGCCAATATTGGAAGCTAATTTTTAATAAAGACTAATATCTTTTTCATAACTAATTTGGAGGTTTGGAAATTTTTTGCCCTACTTAATTTTCCTATAAAAGACCAGGCTCTTTTCCCTGTTTGAGTAGTGCTCATCAAAATAGGAAAATAATATAATTTCACATTTAACTGTAAGAAGATTCTCTTTAGGTATCCAGAGCAGAGCTAATCTCACCTTCAGAAGTCATTTATGTCGCTACAGTATTACTTGTTTAATGGTCTGAATCATACCTGCTCTCCATAACACACATACACACACACTCACATGTGTGCACACACACAAGCCTACATTCAGTTGTTACATGGAACAGCTTGGGACCCTCACCTGCAAAACCAAGGTAGATCCTGTCTAGGCTGGCATATGCAACTGTTTAATGTTGGGTGCTTATTATATTCCTAAAAACAGCATTTCTGGAACTTTATAGCTCCAGATTGAAACAAATCACAGAATCTAAGCATTGTAAAGCACTTTACCAGAAGCTAAGTCTTAGAGAGGCCGTCAAGTGTGAATGAAACCAGCCTAATCTTTCATTCCTATCTGATTCTGCTATAGTCATAGAGGTGCTGTGCAAAGGATAAAAGAGCCATTTTTCATGACCTTCCTCGTGTCTCTGAACAAAGCCCAGTGTCAAAATCTTTGAAAAGCACATATTATAGTAAAGAAGAAGATTCAAAAAAATATTTGGAAGCATTCATGATACAGGAAAAAAATTTCCTCTCTCTTTCCCATCCCAAAATAAAAAACAACCTTATGACATGTTAGATTGAAATGTTTAAATATTGAACCAGTGCCAAAAAATGATGTGTAAGCCTCAATAAATTCATGAAATTTAAAAATGATATTATTATCCCATCTGACAGAGTGTCTTTCAGGACTTGAAGCTGTGTGGTTCAGATTAGGGGCCTTCTAACGAAAAATAAATGTGGAACACATTTGACTTACAAATATAGTGACATATATAATATTCAAAAGACATATATTCAATGAGGTCCATTTACTATTGCTAGTTACTAGTATCAGTTTTGCTTCCTATGCAAAGCAATGGTGTCTTTCCTTGAGTATTAAATGCTGATAGTTACAACAAAAATCTTCTTTCTGGAAAGAAAACAAAGCAGGCACATAGGAAAGGCAACACAATGCCTATACACACTGAATGGCATATCCAAATTTTTGATATTTTAGAAAGATGGACAACTGAGTCTCTATGAGATGGGTGTAATATTCACATGTATTATATGAAACACATTTGTATACTGTAGATGTTTGTAACATAAACAATGTTAGCTGTGTGGCTGGCAGTCATTTCTGCTGTCTCAGTTCTGCCCATTCCCTTTCTAATGATGAAATATATTCCCTGAAGCCAGTAACATAGGAGAAAGGGCCCTTTTAGTCTATCCTTCGTCTCTTTACCAGGAACACTTCATGCATATAGCATCTCTTCTTTTGCCACCTCCTGCTGTGTTACAAAGCCCGGGAGAGGAGGCAAAGGAAGCCAGTGAGAGATGGTTACAAAGAGGGGGCGGGGCGGAGAAGGGACCTTGTTCACTCAGAGGCTCTGAGCTCAGAGCCAGCACAAGATTGATGACACTCCCTGGATGTATGGGAAGATCTCCTCCTTATGAAAGACTGCTCATGAGGCCTGATAGACTTGTCATCTCTTAATAAACATCACGGATATGTCAGGAGGAGAGAATCAGAGCAGGAGCCAGGCACACCCCAGCAGAGGGCCTGATGATTTACTCAGAGCGTCCTGCTGATGGTGCTGCGGTGGAGTGAGTCTGCTTCCCCAGCTCAGAAATCCCCTGGGAGGCTTCATTCCCTCTGGGGACCCCAAGAGGCACATTTGGGACCCAGCTCCTCCTTCCTTTGAGACCTTCCTAATTCAATGGAGTCCTGAAAAAAGGAGAGGCCCAGATTTTCAGGACTCTCTTCTCTAGAAATGCAGGGCATCCACATACTATGATTTTTCTTAGTCCCTGGGGAGTTTTTCTCTACATTTTTTGAGTACTAGAAACAGAGCATCTAATCAACTTTCATAAACACCCAGAGTGGCAGGGGCAACATCAGCAGAGAGTCCATCCTGGCTCTGTTATACAATGTTCTTCACCTCTGCCACCTCTCTTCCCATAGCTTCTCTTTCCACCCATCATGTAAATCATTCCTGAAACCCAACCTTCCCCACAAGCATGTCCCTGATCACCTTGCTAGGCAAGGCTTGTTGCCCTTTCCTTGTGGACCACAGAGGAAATTCTCAGTTTCTCCTATACTCAACCCCCAGGATGTCACCTCTGTTTCCCCTCCAGGTCTCACTTTAGGAGCTGACACCAAGCACATGTGTCACTAACATTTGAAACCAGAAGGATGTGTATATGGATGAATTCTATGTTCATCCTTTTCCCTTCCCAACCTAAAACCAAACTTATTTTTGGCTTGTAAATAAACTTATAACCACTTTAATGTTCATTTTGATTTTCATTTTGATGTTTAATTCTACTTCCCAATGCATGATCACATTTTCCCTCATATATCTGCATTAGAACCTTCTAGAAGACAGGGGTGCAGGGCAGTCTCTGGGCAGCCCCAGGGCCCCTTTTGAGGAAGTAAGAAGTCTTTCCTGACGGATGTTGCCAATGATGCTGTTGAAGGTACTCACTGACACCTGCTCCAGTTCTACAGACAGTTTTCATTGTGTTGAACCAGCCAGGCAGGCAACTTGGCCAGCACAAGACAGAGATCTAACCATTAGAATAACAGAAAAACCCAAAGACACAAATGGAGCCGTAGCTTGGTGATTGTCGTAGGGCCCTGTGGCCCCAGCTTTGGTATCTAAGCCATGCTCCGTGCTCCATTTCCCCCAGAGGAAATTGCTCTTCTGATATTTTGAAGCCTTTTATGTGTAACATGTGTGTGTGGCCAAATAGCAAGCTTACATTTTCATCTTGAAATAATTGTGATTAATAAATTACAATGAAGCTGCAGTACAAGCTTCATTCCCAGAGGAACCTGTTGATGTTTATATTCCTACAAGTCAGCCAGAGCCTGAAGTCAAAAAGTTCAGCCTCCACTGGAATTCAAGGAGGTTTGTAGATGTGGGTTGGGGGTTGGCGGTGAGGAAGGGGGTGCAGTTGACTTTTAGAACACTCTTCTGGAATCCTTTTCTGTTCTCTGCAGCAGGCCTGCACCCACGGTGACTGCTACTTATTATTCTCCTACTCATCTTATCATTGGACCCAGCATCAGCAGACTACACATGCCACAGCATCACTCCTCTCCTTCGTTCCCTATGTTTCAAGGGAAACAGCCTAGTAGGAAGCCATTCACTGTGCAGGTCTGCTTGCTGGGCAAACTGGGCAAACTGAGAAAGCAGCTATTTTGTGATGGTGTGGATGGAGTTAGCTGCTTAGGCTTGTCAGAGAACCGTTTTTTAAGTTCTTTTAGAAATATCCATTATTTTTGTGGAAATACTAGAATTCACTATATAAAAGCCCTTAACCTAGGCAGTACAGCAAAGAGGTAGGAGGCTCTGCTCCTGAGTAAGACCAGCTTTTCTTTGATTCCAGGCTCTGCCACTTTAACCGGCTTTACCAATTTTTATAATCCCCCCAACCATCTTGTTTTCTCATCTGTAGATCTCATCCATAGATAACATCTTACACACAATCATCACTCAAAATTCATAGCTATTATTGTTATAGCTATCATCATCATAATCATCACTATTATTACCAGGGTTGATTGGAATCCCCTTATTAATTAACCATTTATTGATCATGATCTCTGTGCTACGTGTGGTCAAAGATGAGGGAAAACATGGAGCCTGAAATGAACATATTTTATCTCCCTTCAACCTAAGTGCAAAAATATTCACAGAAACAAGCAATTCCCAGACTATTTCAGGTTGGGGATAAGAAGAACATAATCATAATAACAAAAGCACCTATTTTGGCTTTGCCTCCACCACTTCTTTCCCAATTAAATCTTGGGGTTCTTGAGTGGTTTCTTGAGGGCTCATGAAATAGTTCCCTCAGCTAAGAGATATTCCCCATATTCTTTGGCTTCAATTTACCCTGCTGCTGTCTCCTTTTTTTTTTTTTTTTTTAAGTTAATTGTTATACTTCTGCTCTTCTTCATCCTTTCCTATCCAGTTTTATTTGTTTATTTATTTATTTATTTTTGGCTGTGTTGGGTCTTCGTTTCTGTGTGAGGGCTTTCTCTGGTTGCAGCGAGCGGGGGTCACTCATAGTGGTGCACGGGCCTCTCACCGTTGTGGCTTCTCTTGTTGTGGAGCACAGGCTCCAGACGCACAAGCTCAGTAGTTGTGGCTCGTGAGACCAGTTGCTCTGCGTCACGTGGGATCTTCCCAGACCAGGGCTCGAACCCGTGTCCCCTGCACTGGCAGGCAGACTCTCTACCACTGCAACACCAGGGAAGCCCTGCTGTCTCCTTTTGCTGCCATCCTCAGTAAAGCAAATTTGCATCTGTCTTTGGGTGACCCTATGTACAAGTTCGTTGGGGGGCAAAGATTTTTTTAAATGTTGGCTTGATCCTCTAAGCCAGCTTGTCCTCCTTAGTTTGACAGGCTCCACCACTATGAATTAATTGTCTTACAACTGTCACTTCACATTTCACACATATTTATGTTTCTTGCCAGGACACTGCAAGGTTTTTATGCCAACACCCCTTCCCATAAGTTCACTAATTCCAAAAGCTAGTGATGCACACCAAGGGCATCCAAACTGCTGCCAAACCTAGGACGCCACACCAGCATGATGCTTTGTCTTGCTTCTTCTCCATTCCAGCTGTCTTTGGCACGTAGGAGGTGCTTCATGGAATACACTGAGGGACTGCTCAGCCTGATGTGTCCATTTCTTATTGCTACCTACTCCTAACCATAGCTCCAAGAGGAGGAAGTACTTTATGTTACATCTGATAATTTAGGCTACAAAATAGGCAGTGCTGTCATCTCAACATATCAGGGAGATCTTAGTGAAACAGCATTTTATTTTTCCTTTCTCCTTATTGCTTCTTCCTCCCCCAAGTAAGTCTTAGGAGAGCTGGAGAAAACAATAAGCAAACATCCTATTACTCTCAAAATAATCTGGGTGCATGTGCATATTTGTTTTTACCTCCTACTTATTCCAGGGAGAAAGACACTGGGTGTTCAGAGAACTCTATTAGTCAGTGATATGATACATTCAGCTGCAAGTAACAGAAAATCCCTCAGAGAGTGGCTTGCACAAAGAAATGCTGTAGTTGCTGTGTGGAACAAGAAATGTAGGTGTAGGCAGTCTAGGGCTGGACAGTGGTTCAATGACCCCTGGACCCTCCTATTCTTCAAACTCTGCCATCCTTACTGTGTGGTCTCACCTTTAAGGTCACAAGATGGCAGAAGCACTTCCAAGCATCAAGACTGCAATCCAGACCAAAAGAAGAGAAAAGGAGCAAAAAGATGTGTGAATGACTCTGTCCTTTGTAAAAGCTTTCCCAGAAACCTCATCTAGCAACTGCCACTTAACATCTCACTGAACAGAACAGGGTCTCGTGTTAATCTCCAATTTCAAGGAAATCTGAAGAAGATGAATCTTTTTTAATCAGGCTTCCTACAGCCCAAATAAAGGCAGAGTATTGTCATCAAAGAAGGAGAGACTGGATATTGGATAGGTAATTAGCAGTGTCTGCCAAAAGTATAAGGTTTGATGTAGTCAAAAACTGTCATTGAAGACCTTTGTAAAAGAAAATTTCAAGGTCTAATGTATAAGAATCTTTGTTTTAGGTTGATGGCACTCTACAAAAGCATACAAGGATGTTAACGAAGGACATTTTCTTCAGCTGCAGCCCCCTAAGGCGAAGAGTGAAATGGTAGGTGTCAAGTACATCTGCATGGCCAGATGAGATTAGGGGCATTCTGTGCAGAATTGGAAGAGCCATGAACTGGTCTTCCATGCTTTAGCTGAACACACACCTCCAGCTGACACAAAAGGGCTCACCTCAAGTCAAATGAAAGACCTATGAGAGAATCACCTCCATGACTTGTGTCTCATGGAGGTCAAGGCACACAGGGACTGGTACCTGATTCTCCCTTGAGAAAGACCCAAGACAAGAAACCATGTTCAATCACAGCCTTAGGGCAGAGTAAAAAGAGGTAGCTGCCTCCAGAGTGAGATGCACTTCTCCCAAGAGCTGGGCAAAAGTGAATGTTTTTCAGGAACTAGGTGTAGGAAAGAAATACCCTGGGTTTCTTTGAAAATGGATTTCAACTAAGAAGAGCAGGGGTTCACCCTAAACTGTTGGCTTTCTTTATCTCTGCAGCAGTTGAGTTATTATGAGTAGGATGACCTTACATCCTGATTGGCCTAGGACAATCCCATGAGACCACTGCTGTCCCAGCATCCCAGCAATTCTACTGATAACTCCTCCTGTTCTCAAAAGTGTCTCACACTGGATGACAAATTACATGGTCACTTAGTAACGAGAGACTCTCACTAACATACAGAGCTGGATTACCAGCCTGCAGTTTCTCAAGATCCTAGTCTACGAGGACCCTAAAACATCACTGGGAAGGTACCTAGCAAAACTACTTTTGAGGGAAATTGTTTATGTGGTTAATAAGATGACTTCAAGGTGCCAACTAGGGAGTAGAGGTGTCACAGGTAGTAACAGCAGATGATTGCTAAACTGCTTTCTCAGGACGGTAACTCCGGGTAACTGAAGGAACTCATCTTGCAAACAGGATAGCTAGTTTGAACAGATTAGGGGAATAGAAGAAAGCATGAGAATGTTAGAAGTGGCCTTCTGACTGTATTCTCCAGTATAGAATTCTGTGCTAAATATACATTGAACAAATAGATAAGGAATATACCAGTTTAAAGTGGGGTCAAATAGCACATCTTCTGTGGATTCCCATGTATTTTAGTCGAGCCTTATCAATGCATCGTAGTTTTTGAAATTATAAATTATCAGGTGTTTTATTTCTCTACAACATCATCTGGGGGCTCATGAGGATCTGAATATGCCCACAGGGGGTTTCCTATACGTGAAAATCATCACTTATGTGTACAGCAGGACCAAAACTTCGATAGCAAATCATCTTTTTGGATGCAGACTCTGTCACAATTACATTTGCTATCCCTCCCAGAATGTGAAAAGGAAAAACAGAGGAGAAAAAAAGGAGCCAGATACAGTACATGAGTAATATAGATGAACAATATCATGACAATAGAGCATTGTTGGAAAAATCTGAAGAAATAATTTCTTGAAACTAGTTTTCTTCACATTGTTGATAAAAATTTTGATCAGGACAGTGCTACTGGGTGTCACTCACAATTCCTTTGATATTGTGATAATTCATTAATATCATCTTTTGGACATGGTCATTCATGAAGTTTCTCACTCAGTGAGTTTCTCAACTCAAGCTCAACACGCGCCCCCCAAAAAGATACACCCCTATCCAACGGCAAAATCTGTCCTCTGTGATTAAAGTGTATGTTAAAGTCTTGAGAATTAAAATTAATTTGTTAAAACCATGTATTAACAGACAGGAAGATTAATGAAACTGAATGGAAGCTTCTAAATATGGTATAAGGATACACTGGACAAGTTCTTATTTCTCCTTGTCCACAGAGTACGATGAAAGAGTTTTTATTACATTCTATCTTAGTCCATTTGGGTTGCTATAATAGAATACTATAGAATGAGTGGCTTATAAAAAACAAAAATTAATTTCTCACAGTCCCGGAAGCTGGGTAGTCCACGATCAAGAAGCTGGGAGATTCATTGTCTGGTGAGGGGCAGCTTCCTGGTTCATAGACATCTTCTGGCTGTGTCCTCACCTGGTGGAAGTGAGGAGGGAGCTTTCTGGAGTCTCATTTATAAGGGTACTTATCCCATTCATGAGGGCTCTACCCTCATGACCTCATCACCTCCCAGAGGCCCCACTTCTAAATACCATCACACTGGGGGGTTAGGATTTCAACCCATGATTGGGGAGACACAAACATTCAGTCCATAACACCCACCCAGCTGAAAGCCAACTAGACTAGGTTAACACCATTTCCCTAAAGTTGTCATCTAATAATACTGTTAAAGAAATAAATGGGGCTGGTCTGGATCAGCAGGTTCTTTGTGAACCCAAGAGAGACTAAGCCCTTAGTTGTTACTACTACCACTTCTAAATGTCTACAAATTGTAGCATCTTGTTAAGGAATAGTGCCAGCCTTGTCAGGATTTATGAAATTCATCCTCTCTTTCTGTTTGGGAATCAAAATAGCATTTGCCCATTTAGACTTCTGGCATCTCTCTGATTTACCGTGATTCTGCAAAGATCACACATTTCAATAAAAGTTGACAGATATAAATGCTTACAAGATGTCAATCAGTGTGATGAGAGCTTTTACATACATTGTCTCCTATACGTGAAAATCAATGGACCCAGTCTAATTGTAACATGTGTGAACATGAAATGCTAATTTTTAACATTTTTAAACCAACATCATAGAATTTGTTCCCTATTTTTCTACAAAACTCAGTTGTCCTCAAGTTCTCTTGCCTGCCTAGTCACATTACACCTGTAATATCCTAAAGGTCATCATCCAAGTCCCTGTTCCAACTGACCTCTGGAAGCCCTGTGCCTTTTGCAAGTCCTGAGGATTCCAAGGAGAGTTTACCTAATTCTGTTGTCATTTGTCACCACTGAGAACAGTTTTTCTGGGCTTCTCAAGATGCTTCTCCAGACCACTCTGATGCTCCCCACTTCTACACTCCATGGTTTGAGCAAATCCTCTCTTTATTCCCTAAACAGAGCTGACACTAGGCTATTTTAGTCAATAAACTGGATTCAGCCTTTGAGATGACACAATTCCTGGGCCACCTCACCACTGTGAAATACGATGGGTATAGTAGGGTGTAAGGTGAAGAGAAGGAAATTCTTTTATTTCAAATCCCTCTATTTTTGCCCCCAGACCCAGTTGTGGGAGACCCCAAGCCACACAGCCACCCTGGTCTCCCATTTTGATTTTTGTGGGTACCAGAGCCCTGCATCTGAAAAGGGAAATTGGAACAAGATGAGATGGCATGGATTGATGACCAAGAATAAGAGCAATGCAGGATATAAGAGGATGTTTCAAACCGCACAAATGAGTTGTATATTGATTCCACAGATACTGCCTTTTTTTGAAGCATCTGTTGTGTTCCCTCTTTGGAGTTGTTTATTTATAAACTAAATATCTTCAGTGGAGCAAACTCCCATGCCTTCATGGTGATTTTAATTTCTGAAAACAGGCAAAAGGTGTTTGGAGCTAAGTCTGACAATTAAGGTGAGTAATGTGTTTCTGGGTCAAAAACCAGATGTGACAATATTGCAATGATACTGATGTTTTCTGTACCTGGGGAAATAGCTGTTAAGGATATTCCCAGAGAGGTGTTACAAAGATGTTTGAGCAATTGCAGTGTGAGTATTTTGAAGCCCGACACGCACTGGGGAAATGTGGTATCATGACTAGAACCTAGCCTTTGTTGGTTAAATCTAGGGCTAAAGCTACACTGCCACTTACTCTGTCAATTTGGAAACATCATTTGGCCATTTTCCATTTCATATCCCTCAGCTGCAATAAGTGAATAACATCTGCCTTGAAAGAATTGTTGTGAGGATTCTTATGCCAGATGAGTGGGCCATGGAGCTCAGGAAATATTTCTATTTTCACTCTTTCAGTGGGCAAAGCTAAGGCACTTGAAAGCCCTTGCCTGTTCCCAATCTCTACGTGTATGTTTTAGAACAAGTGAAAAAGATCATGTCTCTGTTAAAACACTGTGGCCCTCAATTTGCTGCCTCCATATTTCAACGTATACAGGAGTCAATTTTGAGTGTGCAGGAGGCAAATATATTGCATGGATAAAATATAATTTTATAAAATCCAAATATTCATAAATGGTGACTCTGTTGGGATAATCCTTCCTACTCAAGGTCCAGTAAAATGGCATACTGTTCACCACTTTGTTGCCTCAATTGTTGAGGAGTCCAGGCTGAGCTGGCATTGTAACAGAATCCAGAGCAAACTATACAAATATTTACTGAGCTGAAATTTTCTTTTTTTTTTTTTTGCGGTACGCGGACCTCTCACTGTTGTGGCCTCTCCCATCGCGGAGCACAGGCTGCAGATGCACAGGCTCAGCGTCCATGGTTCATGGGCCCAGCCGCTCTGCAGCATGTGGGATCCTCCCGGACCAGGACGCGAACCCGTGTCCCCTGCATCGGCAGGCGGACTCTCAACCACTGCGCCACCAGGGAAGCCCTGAAATTTTCTTTTATTGAATATATTTGTACACACACACACACACACACACATACATACACACATACACACACTACGCAGAGAAAGAGAAAGTGAAAAAACTGGCAGAGACATCTATTTTGGGACAATGGGAATAATAATGAAGAGATATATAGAAGCACAGTTTCCCATGGTAATGGCCTTTATTGGAGAAATTTTGTCAGCAACTGGGTATACTTATTATTAAAACTGATTTAAATAATGATAGCAATATTTATGAAGCTGCTTAGCACTGTACTAAATGCTATAGCCACATTATCACAGTTGCTTTGGTTTAGTATAAAAGTCAGTATCCACTAGTCACATATTTGAGAATGAATTTTTACGTATGTAAATACAGATTATATAGAGGTATCAGTTTGCAAGTAAAAGACATCAGCTTTCCAAAAATGTGCAGGTAGTGTGGATTTCTTGGCACATCCTCTGGAGTGGGGAATAGGCCAGGCCAACATGGTGGAGACTGTTAGATCCCAGGGGGAGCAAGAGAGGTCGTGAGGGCAAGGAGACAGCCCACTATTCTAAAGCAAATCATTTATTGTTCAATTGCTGGTGATTTTACAAAAGAGATGAGCCCTGCAGCAAGGGTGGCCATGTTTCACCAGCAGGCAGAGTTATGGGGTCACTCTGAATTCCATAAAGCTTCTGAGGCTTGTGAAAGGCACTACATGAGCCTCAATAAACAACAATGATCAGGTTAACCTCTTGCTTCGGAGATGCTCCTAACTTTCTGTTTATGGCGGGACCTGATTCTGAGTGTGGTGAACAGCATCCCGCACTGATGCTGCCCTTTACAAAGCAAATGCATTGTGACAAAAGGACAGAAGATAATCTCAAAATCTAAGTCCACTTGATGAGTATGAATACTGAACTTCAGTGTGAAGGCATTTTACATTACCGCCATCCTCTTTAAGCCAAACCAAGAGAAAGCACTCCTCGGCAGAGCTTTCATTTTGTTTAAAGTCCCTCTGATGGGCTTCTGCTCTCAGTAGTTATAGAACAAAGTGGTGGCATAATGTATGGGGGCAGTGGGGCGGGAGTTGAACATACCTGTGTTTGCAGCCATAATGAGATCTTGGAGATAACAAGGGGGGTTATTTGGATAATAATTAATAACCTGAGTTCCAGGCGCCACTGGAGCATCATGCAAATTCTACGACCCTGCAGTGGCACCTCTTGAAGAAGAAGGTGCTTTATTGCCCCTGGCAGGCGTTCCCTTCTCAGCTGTGATTCCTCCCAGCCTTGGTGGTTTGCATACTGCGGCTGAACATTAGGTAGTAATGAATGACAACCCAGCCACTCTGCACACTGCAGTGAGAAGCTGCCGTAATTGGTTCCCCCATCACCATCATCCCGTCCCCCTCTGCAGAGGAGAGGAGGCTGTTGATGCCCTTTGACAGAATGCGAAGGGCAGCTCTTTCCTGGTGGCGCAGTGGTTGAGAGTCCGCCTGCCGATGCAGGGAACGCGGGTTCATGCCCCGGTCCGGGAAGATCCCACGTGCCGCGGAGCGGCTGGGCCCGTGAGCCATGGCCTCTGGGCCTGCACGCCCGGAGCCTGTGCTCTGCAACGGGAGAGGCCGCGGCAGTGAGAGGCCCGTGTACCAAAAAAAAAAAAAAAAATGCGAAGGGCATGGGGACCCACCACAATACTCTGAGGGCACAGAGGTGATTATGCCAGCCCCACATTTACACTCTTCCTAAAGATACAAAGACCACCGGCCCGACCTAGGAAGTATATAGCTCTTCCCATCACACTCTGGGAAATGCCTGACTGTAAGGGGACGACATAAACGCTGGAATTCTTGATATGTGTGCCTGCT
Source organism: Hyperoodon ampullatus (assembly GCF_949752795.1). Classification (NCBI taxonomy): domain Eukaryota; kingdom Metazoa; phylum Chordata; class Mammalia; order Artiodactyla; family Ziphiidae; genus Hyperoodon; species Hyperoodon ampullatus. The sequence goes on along the minus strand of NC_136915.1, from coordinate 121,160,052 downwards.
TTCTGGGCCTCTTCCCCCTACTGTGTCTGGGTTCAGATTGCAAAAATGTAGGAATGAGAAGATCCACAAGAAAGATCGAAGGAATTGAACACTAATTTGGATTTTGTTTTCTCTAAGCTAATCTAAGGTTTTCGTTGTTATTATTGTTTTCAATGTCAGTCTGAGTGTCCAGAGCTCAGCTCTAATTTAACTTTGCCACTAAATATATGATCCTGAACAGGCTAGATAACAATTCTGAATTGCAAATAGCAATGTTATGATCCATAAGTACTGAAAATGAAACAAAAAAGTAATTTTTTGCTTTGTTTTCTAGAAAACACTTGGTGCTTAAAGGTATAACACATAGTTATGTTGCTCATCTTTTAATTGTAGGCACTGGAAATTTGGCTGATATTATCATTGGGTATTCAGTTGTTCCATATAGCTATTTGAATCACATATAGAATAGTTATTTAACTTGGTAATTCATAAGTATAATGATTTGAGAATGAATAAATTAATATCATGAGATAAGAACAATATACAGTTTACTGGATGGTGAGCAGTTCAGCCAAATCATTAAAAGTAAAAGCTTTTAATGCAAGACTATAAGGCACAAAGATTTCTATGATGGAGATTAACAGGAAAATCTTAGTTTAGACAATGGTCACAAAAGATCATGCAGCCAAGATGTGAAAAGCAGAGAAAGAGGTTGTATCATAGGGTTGGAGAAGGAGCCAGGGTTAAAATCATTTAGGACTTGTGGTAGAGACTGGTAGTAGTCTCTTCCCTTATAGGACAAGCTAGATTTTTTTGTTGTTGTTGTTTTTGGAGGTTGGAAATGTACTCAGATAAAATATCACCTTTCTTAGCCTCCTCTGACTATAGATATAAACATGTGATTAGGTTCTGCCCAAGGAGACATAGCAGAACTTGGCTGAGAAGCTCCAGAAAAGTTCCTTCAAAGAGGGGATAAAGAACTGGAGGGGGCACTTTTGCATCTTTTCTTTTTGTTTCTTCCCATTTGAAAAATAAATAGCTGTAAGTTCTGTTATGTTATTTATGCTCATGGGGCCACATTGAGGATGGAAGCCAAGGCTAAGAATGGCAGACTAACACCATCAAATGACCCAGGGTACCTCATGACTTTGTGGAACCACCAAACCAACACTAGATGAATGTTTTTCATAGTTCTTCTACGTGAAAGAATAAACCTTTGATTTGTTTAAATACCTTAGTTGGATATCTATTTTAGAAGCTGAACACTATACCTGACAGACACAGACATCAAAAAAAGGGGGGGGGGGGCTTCCCTGGTGACACAGTGGTTGAGAGTCCGCCTGCCGATGCAGGGGACACGGGTTCGTGCCCCAGTCCGGGAGGATCCCACATGCCGCGGAGCGGCTGGGCCCGTGTGCCATGGCCGCTGAGCCTGTGCGTCTGGAGCCTGTGCTCCACAACGGGAGAGGCCACAACAGTGAGAGGCCCGCATACCGCAAAAAAAAAAAAAAAAAAAAAAAAAAAAATGGGGGGGGCTTTTATTTTATTTTCACTGTAATGAGAAGTCAAGAGGGATTTTTAAACACATGAATGACAAAATCCAATTCACATATTTGAAAAGCAAATTGACTGTTATGTGGAGAATGAATTGAAAGGGAAGAAACAAGGAAAAACAAAGGGATCAGTTAAAAATGTTTGGCTTTAGTTCAGATGAGAAATCAATATAGCTTTGAGTTTTGTGGTGCCAATAGAAATGGGGAGAATAAACATTTTGGAGGTTGGAACTATGGGGGTAACGAAAGACTTGATGAGACGTGAGAAAGAAGCAGGTATTACCAATAAATCTCAGTTTTTTTATCTGTTATTTAAAACTACAGGAATGGATAAAACCACTTTAGTTGAGAATGTGAAAAAAGAAAAGAAAAGGAGAAAAGAGTTATGCAAAACTCTAACATTTGGAGGTAAAGTAAAAAAGAAAAAGCCATCAGTGAAAACTGAGATAGAGATTTCGGAGAGGTAAGATAAAAAAGGAGTGTGGGGTTATAGAACTCAAGAGAGAAGAAGGTTTCAAGGTAGAAAGAATAGTCAGTGGTGCCAGATGCTACTGAGGATTCAAGTAAGATGAGACTCAAGAAAATATTAATCAATATGGAAACATGGTGGCCAATATGATGTTAACAAAGCAGCTGAATGGTAGATAAGGAAACCAGATTGAATCAGTTGAAGAGTGAAGGAGAGGAAATACCAAAACAATTCTGATAAACTCTCTCACTAAAAACAACTAGAATAACTGGAATACACTCACACAGATACACATATTTATCTGCTTGAGTCATTATAAACATAACAAGGTTCCAGCTAATTATGGGGCCAAGACCCAGAAGAAGGCAAGCCAAAGAGTTGAGCAAAGCATTTGAGGACATTTTCCCTTAGCAGCATCTCCTGTTCCCAGAAGAGGCAGATGAAAGAGGACAGGAAGACAAAATCGGAGTCCTGGGACTACCAATAAGGAGTACCCTAATCACTATCCCTCTTTCTGGGCTCAAACATCAAAAAGCTACAAAGTAGGAGTAACAGTGATTCAGAATTCAGTAGTTTTTTGTTCAAATCTTCAATTGCTATGCCCCTAGTAGACTATGATGCAAACTAAATCCCCTGAAAGAAAAACATCACTCTATTCTCAAATTATTTCTATAAATTGTGACAAAATAATGCCTGCCTGGCACTTAAAAAAATATTCAGGGCCATATGATGGAAAACCAAAATAAACAATAAACAACAGTATACTTTAGGGCAAGAAGCAATACTGCAAATTGAGGACTTTTTAAGACAATGAAAGTGTAAATTCACCAGGAAGATAAAACAACTTAAACCTCTTTATAGCTAGTAATAATAATCCAAAATAGATACAAAATTTTGAAATATTGACAGACTGAAGAATTATATAAAATTTCCAATCATTATGCAAGATTCAGTGTTTTTTCTCAACAATAGGGCAAACAAGCATTTTAAAGAAAAATCAGAGGCTATAGAAGATTCAAACATGTTCGAATAAACATGTTCAAATAAAACAATAAGTTTTATCTAATTGACTTTATCTAATTGACATACACAGAGTACTGGACCAATCACTTCAGAATACAAATTTTCAGCCACACAGAGATATTTACCAAAATTGACCATAAAGTAAATATCAGCAAACTCAAAAATATTTAAACCATGTCGTTTGTTTTCTATTGTAATACCTAAAGCTAGAAATCAATAATGAAAAGATGACTATAAAATCCCCGTATTCCAAGTGTTTGTAAATTAATCAATATACTATTTGTTTGTTTTTCTGAATTTTAATTTTACATTTGAATGTATCATATATTTTAAAAGTTAGTACATATTTCTTAATTCTATTCATTGAAGAGGCCCGGAAACACTGACCAACCAAAAAGGAATAAGCACCACTAAGGTCCATGTTATGGTCTCTAAATATCATTTCTCATTAAAGAAACCAGTGATCCTTAGCTTTCAAGCATACAATCAATATACTTTTAAATAACATGAATCAAAGAAGTAATCTCAATGGAAATTGGAGATTGTATTAAACTGAATGATAATGAAAATATATCATATAACAATTTGCAAGATATGACTAAGGCTTTGTATATATATATATATATGTGTGTGTGTGTGTGTGTGTATATATATATATATATATACATATATATGTGTATATGTGTATATGTATATATGTATAAAGAAAAAAGTTTAAAATCAAGGAATTAGTAATATATTCCAAAAGTTAGAAGAATCTGGTATAGAACAATTGTTGATAATATATTGCTAAATGAAAAGAAAGAGTGGAAGAACAGTATTACACAGTATGATTTAATTTCTATAAAAGTAAATAAATAATTTTCAAATGTTAGTATACCCACAGAAGAAAATTTGGAGGAACATAGAATATAGGAAATGTTGGGTTAGAAAGTGAAGTGTCTGAAATTGATAGTTTCTGGTGATGGCAAGACTTGGGTTGTGACCCTGGGAGAGGGTGGCTTAAGGGCAGTGGAGGAAGAGGTCAACAGAGATGAGATCAAAGAAACAGAGGCTCATGCTTTATCCCACACTGGTCTGCAGTGGAAATGTTGCTTCCTTACATTAGAGCATTTGAACCACCATCAAGGGATGCTGATCTCTGAAATTGCTCAAATTCAGTACATAAATACTGAGCTTCATCTACTGCCGTTTTATAGTTATCACAATTTTAGTTTTTACTACACAGAACTTAAGCAATTTCCCCAGGAATTTAGCCTTTCCAGGTTTTGATGAGGAAAAAGCAACTTTCAGAATAGGTCCAAACTGAAAATTTTTTCTCATTCAGAAAAAGTTGTCTCAACTAGAGTTTCTCTAAATTAATGTCAGATGCTTCCTTCTAATGGCAACATCTTTAAATTTTCTTTTTAACCATCTTCTACCCTCAACTTCAACTTTGTGATAACCTATTCCTCAATGACCTTATAAATTAAGCTTTTCATTTCTCAAGGGGTTGAATATGCATATTATGGTAGTTTCCACTCCTCTCTGGCATAGTCTAGGGGGCTAACTATGTCCCAGTCTGTTTCTGAGGTAGAGGTACCCCAGATCCTGACTCCTAAGAGTCCCCTTGGAGTTTAATGTTGAGGAACCTGCTAGAACACTTGCAGTTAGGCTTAGGTAAAAGACTGGGTAAAAGACTAGAGCAGTGTCTGGGTAAAAGACTAGAGCAGTGCTGTCCTATTAAACTTTCTGTGATGATGGAAAGTTCTATATCCAATATGGTAGCCACTAGCTACACGTGCCCATTAAAATAAAAGTAATTCAAATTAAATAAAATTTAATTGAGGAACTAAAATTTAGTTCCTCAGTCACACTAACTACATTTTAAAGATCCCACTCCAGAGAAAGAGAGTGGCCAGCATTTCCAAGAACAGAAAATGTTCCCACCCACAGCAATAGCTGATGGTTAAGACCCCAGTCCTTAGTAAGGTACCAGCCAAAGTAAGTCTCACTGACCCATCATAGGCTCCCTGTGCAAATTTCCCCATCCGTGTCTGAGGTCCATCTTCTGGTCCTGGGTACTTCCCAGGCACTCAGGGTAGGACCTCACCAGGTCTGCAGGCCCTGGAACTTTCAGACTATGGGTCAGTGAAAGGGCCACACTCAGGCAATAGGTCCAGGGATCTGAATGCCAGGCCCATTTCTTGTCTGTCTGTCTGTCTATATCTTTCCTTTAGCCCCTTATCTATCCAGTTCCCTGTCTCTGTTCTTGTTAGGTCCTCAGACACAAAAGACCCCTTTGGCTTTTATAAACCTAGAATAGTATTAGATGAAACAGTGAAAACAATTCACAAACAGACCCTTACAAAGTAGACTACTTTACCCTACTTAGCAGTTTTTTTATAAAGCCGAATACTTGAAACTATATGACCCAATTCCAGGGTCCAGCAGTTAAAGGGAAAAACTTCACTCCTTTCTAAAAGACAAAATTGAACAAAACAACTGAAAACAAAGCCAAATGACTAGAAAAATACTTATCCACAAGCATAAGGTGAATTTCTCTACCTTGTTACACCAGTAACAATATTACAATACATGAAGATGCCCATTAAAAGTTAAATCTAATACCCCATCCCCCTATATGACAAAGGATATTACCTAAATCAGTGATGAAAAGAAAAAATATAGGTTATTAATAAACTAATCTCTTCTGGAAATGCCCAGAGCACACCTGCATGGATAGTTCAAGCCTTAGCATTCCTATTTCCAAGCAACCCTGGCTTGTTTCTTCCAGCTTTATTGAGATATAATTAACATATAACATTGTGTAAATTTAAGATGTACAACATGTTAATTTGATACACTTACATATTGCAAAATGATTACCACCATAAAGTTAGCTAACACCTCCACCATGTCACAAAATTGCCAATACTTTTTTGTGGTAAGAACATCTAAGGTCTACTTTCTTAGAAACTTTCAAGTATTATATAATGCAGTATTATTCCCCAGAACTATTCATCTTATAACTGGAAGTTTGTATTCTTTGACCAACATCTCCCCTTTCCACCCACTGCTCAGCCCCAGGTACCATAAATCTAGTTTCTCTTTCTATGAGTTCAGCTTCTTTAGATTCCACATATAAGTGATATCGATATTATACATATTTGTCTTTCTCTGTCATTTCACTCAGCATAATGCCCTCGAGTTCCACCCTTGTTTTCACAAGTGGCAGGATTTCCTTCTTTCTTGTGGCTGAATAATATTCCATTGTGTGTGTGTGTGTGTGTATGTGTGTGTGTATATCTCACATCTTTTTTATCCATTCATCCACTACCAAATTATGGATATAAGTTTGGTGAATGATATTTCTGAAGTTCTCACATTTAACACATGAATGTGGTTCAAGATCCCCAAACACCTAGTATAACATCTTGTCCTCATTTTCTTAAGAACTTTTAGATAAAAGAAAAATAATATAAACTTCTTTTAGATTGTAATTCCTCTTACGTACTGTTAATGCATAGTTTTGGGCTATGCTTTAAGAGAGAGACATTTTAATTTTATGTGCTCACTGACTTTTGAGTTATGATATCAGGCAAAATATACTGTATAATGCATAGTGCCTATTCCCCAGAGGGATTTCACCCAGGAATAAGTCAAATAGAAAAGTCTGCATTCAGAACCAAACTTTGCCTTCTCTTATGTATGCACAATCCTCCTTCCATTACTTAAGTTCATAAAAAGAAAAGAAAAATTAGTGTACTTGGTTTTCCTTGACTCTGAGACTTCCCTTGATTTCAAATGGGAAATAGATTTCTGTATATCTCATTTCTGGGATACGAGCTATGGGCAATTATATGAGGTATGAATATTACTGCATTTTTGTCCTCCCTATGTTTTGAATCACATAAGATCACTTAAGACTTCAAGTCTAATTTTTGCACAAGGAATATTTTTTATTGATTCCTGTAACTTATAGGAACTGCCTAGGCAAGCACATTTGGCTGCATGGGATGAGATTTATCAAACCCTCTCTTTTCAACTCTATTAAAATCATTTCAGTAGTAGACACAAAGAGTATCTCAGGGCTAGCAAAAAAAGCTTTATACCTCTTCTACCTTATGATATCCATCAGTAACTACCAAACCTAGTCTAAAAATTACTTAATCTAAGTGTTAAGCATGCTTTCTACACAAATCCAGCTCCAAGCCAAGTCTCCTTAGCACTCTCCCACCCCATCTCACTTTGTCTCAATGATCCCACCTATATAGAAATTTTCGACCTTCCTCTGCACTATCCTCTGCACTGTGAAGGGGGTCTGGCAGAACATCTGTCATAATATTGATTAGCAGATTTGACTTCATTCTCTAGTCTGTTGGGAAGAGGAAAGTGTTTCTTCCTTTACTAAATTTCCCATGTTTGTCTTTCTCAAAGCTAGGGGAGGAGAGCTCTTTGGTCAGGATTCATATATAACCAAGACCCAATCACAACCAGCCCCAATGGATCTACAGCTTAGTAGAGAAACAGTGAAGGGTCAGTAGTATTTCTCCAGTTACAGAAGACAGGGGAGGACATTTCAGCAACAGCATGAAGGTTAGCAAGTGGGCATATTCAGCAATGAGTACCCAGTTTTCTGGATGGGTTGCAATAGTTTTCATGTACAGCAATAGCAACAGATGTAAAGATGTAAATAAAATCAGTTGCCATATTTATTGTACAGACTAACTTTCTTCTCATATTTTCATTGGATATCCCACATGATCACCTGTATACAGAGGTCTGTGATCTCTTCCACAAATGCCTACTGGTAATTTCATCTCTATTTCCTGGATGGAAAAGAAGGATGCCCAGAACTCAGGATTTTATATAGAATGTATGAGTCACACAATTACCAGAGAGACCAGGCTGGCCTGAATGGGTACTAGGCATGTATGTTGAAAGGATCATACTATATTTAATATTTCAAATTATATGTAATGATGAATCCAGGAAGTGGATGAGTGACCAAGTCCAGGTCTGTAAAGAAAATCCAAGATACATTTACATGGAAAAACACATTCAGATACCAAGTCTTAGGAGTTAGAAGATAAGGATCAAAGTGGGTGAAAGAACCAAGAATTCACGTGCATCCAGATTGCAAACTGAACAAGCATCATCAAGGTAGGGAGTGGGCAAGTTTGGTACTAGTTGAATGTCATAAGCATCAGTTGTGGCAAACTTTTAGGTGACAAGTGTATGTTGCAGAAGTGGGGTATGTTGATCTAAAGGACAAGAGCCAAGTATGCATCTCTTCTGCTCCAATCCTAGAAAATTACTCCCTTTACCCTATGTATATTGATATACACACCTAATATTCCAATGGAAGGGTTGAAGATTGCTCCATCTCCTTGTGAGCAAATTTTCAACACACAAAAATCTTTAGCAAGTAGCCTTAAAGTAATACAATTAAATCTCTAAAATCAGGGCTTTTATAATTAATCTTGATAAACTGCACTATAAAACATCTTACTAAGCTCTGTATTAGTTTTCTATTGCTGTGTTTAAAAAAGTCACTACAAATTTAAAAGCTTAAAATAACACTTATTTACTAGTTCATAATTCTGTAGGTCAGAAGTTTGACAGAACATGGCTGGGTTCCCAGCGAAGGTTGAAATCAAGATGTAGTTATAGGACTGAGGTCCCCATGAACTTGCTGGTGTCAGCCAGGAACAGATCTCGGCTCTAAGAGCTGCTCCTTGCCCAGGTCCAGCTCCATTATAAAACCAGCAAGAGAGAACCTCCCTCATGGAAAACCCCTCTCACATTTTTTTTTTAATCTCTCTGACTTCTTCTTCTTTAACCATTCAGAGAAAACTATCTGCCTTTAAAGGGCTCATGTGATTAGGTCACCTGGTTTTTCTCTGTATTTTGTGGTCAACAGATTTGAGACTGGTGTTACATCTGAAAAGTCCCTTCACAAACAGTACCTAGAGAAATGTTTGAAGGCTACAGTGAATCAGGCTTTTTAGGCCATATCTCCAATTCTTTCCTCCCCTTCAAATAGTTCTCTCCAGTGACCCAAACAGTCCATTATTGTTTGAACACAGAAGTTTGCCCCTCACTGCCTTTGCTTATTATTTGCTTTTTTCCTGGGTTGCTCATTCACTCCATTTCCACTATTTAAAAAATCATACTTCATTTCTACTTCTGCCAATAAAAAAGTAATTTCTATGGGACATTACCTCCCTCCATAAACTGGATAATATGTCTGAAACTATTATCTTCAGGCAATGAAAAAAAAGGCAGCAGAGGGCTTTGTTTCTTAAGAGAAGGAAAACAACTGAAGTGAACCTTATAATTACCCTGGATTTCTACCAGGAAGAAATTTCTGGACTGTATAATGTAGGAAGAAGGAATCTAGACAAAGCCTGGCAGTCAGAGAATTAAGGAGACAGAGAGTGGAGTTCAGAAATACGAATGTGGCTAGCCTTTGTAGGGTAGAGTACCAAAGAAGAGGGAACTACATAGGGAAATTTCTCCAGAAATCAACATGGGTCCCTAAGGTCTTTGGCTAATCTGTGCATACATAAGTAAACTCCCCAGGTCATGCCTAGGAAAGAGCAAATAATGAGGAACTATAAGCCAAACAATTCTCAGAGCTTCACACAGGTTGTAAATCCTTTGGGTTCCTACCAGCCAGAGAGGAAAGACTGTGTCAAATACACAGGACATTCATTAGAACACTATGAGGTTCATACTTGACTTGTGTGAAGAGTAAAGGCTACGGTACTTCTGCCTTAACAAAAGTTTAAAAACATACCTCAGAAGAATCACCTGATCCACAAGAAATTACACTGCCTGATAGAACAAATCCCAACACTATTTAAAAGCATACAACAGAATCCAGCAAAGAATTATGTAATATTCATAATGTCCAGTATTAACTAAAAAATTACTGATATGTAAAAGCAAGAAAATGTGTCCTATAATCAGATGAAAAAAAAATCATTCAATAGAAACATACTCAGAAAGGAAAGAAAACCTTAAATTAGTAAGACTTTAGAACAGCTATTTTAAATATTAAAATATGCTAAAAAATTAAAATGAAAACATAGACTTAATGTGGAAAGAAATAAAAGGTGTTAAAAAAATAGAATTTCTAGAGATTAAAATGTATCTGAACTGAAAATTACATAGTTCAGACTTAAAACAGATTAAATACTGAAGAAGAAAAGGTCATTGAACTTAAAGTCATAATAATAGAAAATATCCAAACTGAAACACAGAAGAAAGATGCAAAAACAAAATGATCAATGACTCAGTGGCTTGTGGGAAAATAAGTATAAATTTTAGCCACAGAAAGGAGAATAGAAAAAATATTTGAAAATATAATGGTTGAAAATTGTCTAATTTGATGATGGTCATAAACCCATTGATCCATTACTTTCAACAAAGCCCAAGCTGAATAAACATATAGAAAATTACATCAAGAACATCATAATGAAATTGCTATATATCAATAATAAAGAAAAACAGCTTATGAGCAGAGAAGGCCAAAAAGGCCAGTAGAGGGTGTTGTCAAATTTGGAATCTTATCTACAAAATGAATACAAGTAGAGATAAACCAAACCACAACCACACAAAACTACTGCAAAATGTCAGAATTTGTAAACAGATTTTTCTACTGATAAGTCTCTGAAAAAAAAAAATGCAATGAACGACAAAGTTGAATATAACAATAGCACAGCAATTTAAGCAAGCACACGAGGATATTAACAAACAGCTTGAATAAGAAATACAAAAGTTAAAAAAGGAAAAACTATTTTTAAAGGGAGGGGACTGTATTCCTCCAAAATATCATAAAAGTCAAAGAATGACTATAGAAACGATCCAGATTAATGGAAGCTAAATATACGTGATAACTATTGGGTTGGCCATAAATTTCGTAACATCTTACAGAAAAACCCAAACAAACTTTTTGGCCAACCCAATAAATACAATGCCTGATACCAGACTGAATCCTCTAGGGAACAGAGAAAAATTTGTGATAAAGGGCAATGTTAGATCAACTGACAAAATTAGAATATAAATGATAGACTAGATAAAAACATTGAATCAATGTAAATATATGAAGTTGATAACTGGACTATGATTATGTAAAATAATATCCTTATTTTTAGAAAACACACACTGAAGTATTTAGTGGCAAATGGTCACGATGTATATAACTTACCCTCAAAAGATCCAGAAAAATTATGAGAGAGACAACAGAACAAATAATTATGCAAATGAGGTAAAATGTTAACAAGAGGTAAATTTGAGTAAAAGACATGAGTTTCTCTGGAATTTCTTTTGCAATTCTTTTTGTAAACTTGAAAACATTTCCAAATAAAACATTTCCAAATACTCTTATAGAGGAATATTAAAAACAACTTCCTGCCTATAAAGTTGACAATTTACATAAAATGTATGAATTCCTTGAAAAACATCTCCAAAATGTCCTTAAATGCAAAAGCTAAATAGTCTTGAATCTATTAAAGGAATTACATTTTTTATTAGAAACATTCCCACAAAGAAAACTCCAAGTCCAGGTGGCTTCATTCTGAGTTCCATCAAACAATTAAGAAATAACTATTACTAAACTTATGCAAACAATTTCAGGAAATAGAGAAGGGGGTATGCTTCCCAACCCACTGTTTGAGACCAACATTAAACTGATTCCAAAGAGACATTACAATAAAATAAACCACAGAAAAACTACAAGATTTTGTCTCATGCAGAAAAAACACTTGACCACCATAATGAGATATCACTACACACCCTCTATAGTGGCTAAAGTTTAAAACCTGACATATTGGGTTTCCCTAGTGGCTCAGTGGTTGAGAGTCCGCCTGCTGATTCAGGGGACGAGGGTTCATGCCGCGGTCCAGGAAGATCCCACGTGCCACGGAGCGGCTGGGCCCATGAGCCATGGCCGCTGAGCCTGCTCGTCCGGAGCCTGTGCTCCGCAACAGGAGAGGCCATAACAGTGAGAGACCCACATACCGAAAAAACAAACAAACAAACAAACAAATGAAAAACTTGACATATCAACTGCTGATGAAGATGTAGAGCAACTGGAATTCTCCTATATTGCTGATTGGGATGTAAAAATTTACAACCACTTTGTGAAACAATGTGTCCATTTCTTATGAAGTTACACTTATCATATGACACAAAAATTCCTCTGTTATGTATATAGCCAAGAAAAGTAAAAATATGTGTCCGCAGAAAGACTTGATCATGAATATTTATAAACTGCTTTATTCACAGTAGCTACAAACTGGAAACAACCCAAATGTCCATCAACAGGTGAATGGACAAACAAATTGTGGTATACAATGGAATACTACTCACCATTAAAAGAAACAACTGCTTAAATATGCAACCACATGCATGAATAGCAAAAAAAAAAAAATTATACTGCACATAAGAATGCATATCTATGATCTCATTTATATGGAATTACAGACCAGAAAATATTAATCTGCAGCGACTGAAAGAAAAGCAGGAGTTGACTGGCACTAGGAGTAGAGTAAGTATTGACTGCATTTGGGCATGACAGGATATTTTAGGATGATGGAAATGGTCTATATATTGACTGAGGTTGTCATGGGTACAAATATTTGTCAAACTCCTTGAACTGCAGACTTAAAATGTGCACATTTTAAAAATGTGCACGTTTTATTATATGTAAACTATTCTTCAATAACATGGATTAAAAATCCTGCCTATCCTTAAAAAGCCATGCTGAAATACTACCTTTTCAAAGAAGCCTTCACCAATCTCCAAACTCACAGGAAATGCTTCTCCCTGCTCCGCCCACAGCCCGTCAATATCTGTATTATAGCTCTCCGCAGGTCTGCTTTATGCTACAGATGATGTTGCATGTGTCCCTCTCTCCCATTTGAGTTTACATTCCCTCCTTTTCCCATTGAAATCTGTCTTCCCCGTGAACCCCTCCACTGATATGATTATTGCTAACGTCAGTAATTACCCACTAATTGCCAAGTCCAACAGCCACTGAACAGTTCTTATCATAGTTAATTTCTTCTTGACATCTGATGCTTTTGAGCACTTCTTTTCCCTCAAATTATCCAACTTACTTGTGTGTTATCACCTTCTCCTTAGTTTCATATTCAGGTTCCTTTTTCAACTTACCTTTAAACAATGATGTTCCCTAGGCTTTTACTCTTGATCTTTTCTCACTGAAAATCTTCCTGGGCAACACTTTCCAGCCCAACAACTTCTACCACCTCTATACTGATAATTTCAAAATATATCTTTTACTTTCAGTTCTATTACCTGAATCCAAAACTCATTTACTTACCTGCATTCTGAATATCAAATTCATTCAAATTATACTTGTCCAGAAATGACCTCATTTTCTTAACTGCTGAATACATTCTTCCTTTTATATTCCCTCTCCTGTTAGGAAACCACACAACCCAGGTCACTTAAAGCTAAATCTAGAGATTATCCTAGACTTGTGGCTATCCCTGAATATTCAATTGATCATTAAGTCCTTCTGGCTCTATTTCTCAATAGTTTTAAAATCATTTAGTTGTTCTCTTTTCTGACTTAATTCAAAATAACATGAATATATGATGAAGTTTATATTACATCCCAGGTTTAAGAATAGGAATATAATAAATTCAGTGTGGGGCCTGTTGATTTTTAAGACAAATGAGTAACAATCAACAAGAAATTTTCATTAGGGAGTGGGATTCATGAGATCCAATATCAGTGAAGAGAACAAGCTGGAGATGAAAGTACAGATTTGGGAGTGCTTAGAATATAAGTGATAGTTAATTTCACAAGGGTATGAGCATCCAGCAGTGGGCTAGTTAGAAGCCTAATGCCCTCTATTTCCTTCTGGGAAGAAGGCTAGCCGTGGAGGCAGGGAATTTGCAAGGAAAAGTGAAGCCTTGAAAGAACTGCTTTGGAAGGTGAGCAGAGAAGTAGACAAGGAATGCGTGGCATGGTTCTTGAGCAGCCCTGAGAGAAGGGGGCAGGAAAACAAGGGAGTGAGGGATGGCCATGGTCCCCACCAAAAGATTCCATGATGTACTAGGATGGTGACTATCCTGGATTGTGAGTGAGGAGAAGTCAGGCAGGGGTGGGTGTCCTGACAGACTTGGAGAACAGGAGGAGTCAAAGAATTGGAGATCACAGTTAGAGCAGAGCACTGATGTGTTGTGTAAATAACAGAGACAAACATAAGGAATACAAAGTTTAGGTCAGAAAATAGAATATTACAGGGGTGCTGGAGGGGAGGAGACAGAAGAAAGATTGGAATCAAACATGGCAAGGAACTGTAATTTGGGGGCATTGGATGTGATGTCAACAAAGACACCAAATCTCCTATATATATATATATATATATATATATATAGAGAGAGAGAGAGAGAGAGAGAGAGAGAGATAGTGTGTGTGTGTGTGTGTGTGTGTGTGTGTGTGGTACACGGGCCTCTCACTGTTGTGGCCTCTCCCATTGTGGAGCACAGGCTCCGGACGCGCAGGCTCAGCGGCCATGGCTCATGGGCCTAGCCGCTCTGCTGCACGTGGGATCTTCCCGGACCGGGGCACGAACCTGTGTCCTCTGCATCAGCAGGTGGACTCTCAACCACTGTGCCACCAGGGAAGCCCGTCTCCCCAATATTTTAGATGTCTTTTGGAGAGACCAAGAAAGCTTTAGCCAGATATCAAAGTCCTCTTTGAAGATGATAAAATGACAGGAAGTCTACAGTCACCCATAATACCCTGAGAAAAAGCAAAGAATGTTAGTTTAAGTGAATTATAATTTTTAGGAAATCCGATGTGGCTAGAGGCCCAGAAACTTCACTCTGGAGTCTGGGCTGGGAAAAGGGATAGGGGCATGGGGTAGGATGAAACTATACCAGTTCTTGTTGCCTTGAATTAATGGAGAGAAAAACTCTAGGGTTAAAAAGAAAAAAAAAAAAAGGTTTGTATTTGTGTGCTTAGGCATTGAAAGGCCTCTAAATATTTTTTTCAAATTAGCTCTGATTTTAAGCCCTGGAAATTTAGAAACTGTTTTACTCATGGAGGCTGGAGGAATAGTGAGGGAGGACACTTTTTCTCTTTCTCTTGAAAATGCAATACTTCTTGGTAGGAAGCCTCTGGAGAAACAGCTGACTCACAGCTCCACTTGTGACAACCCTACCGTGGTGATGCTTCTTGGGTCACAGAGGGCTTGGACTTCCTGCCAGTCACACAGGTCAAAGTTGCCCGCAGAAGAATGCAATTAGTGTTCCATCCTGAAAGATCCTTTGGCTCATCCTGGAAGACACCTTTGTTTTTGTCACCTTTTTCAGCTTTTAGTTTTAGATTTCTTATGGAAGCTAAAGGAAAAGACATTTCGGCTTCATCTTTAGGTAAACTTGTTTTAGCTGAGTTTTACTCTCCCCAATATTTTTTTTTCCTTTTGATCCTAAGTGGAGGTCATGGAAAGAGATAGTACCTTTAAGGACTATCACTATGAAACTAAAAAAATAAATAAATAAATAAAAGGCCTATATGTTTGTGAGGTGAGTAGAGGATGCAAACTATAGAGAAAAAACAAAAGGCAGAGAGAGAGGTAGAGAAAGACTACAAAGAGAGCTTCTAGAAATCATAAAGTCAAAAATGTTCTCCCAAAATCCACAGAAATTTTAAAATAACAGCTATTCCCATTTAAAAAATTGTCAGTCCAAATTAATTATACACATTCAGTGACAAAGCCTAAAATATAAAGAACCAGTGGAAGAAGAAACTTAGAGATGAGATTTGCCCACCTTTCCAATAGCAATTTTCCCTTCCAGAGAGAGATAGATGGTTCACAAACCCTTGAAATGGAGGTCCCATCACTCCTTTGCTGACTGTCTAGTTAAGACGGTGAGAGAGATGCGTCTAGTTCTTCTCAACAGCCCAAGAGAAGAGATACTGACCTCAATTCTAATCATACCAAAAAAAAAAAAAAAAAAAAAAAAGTCAGTGTAGTTGAGCAGAAGGATTTGGGAGGAAAAATACCGTCTCTATCCCAAGATTTTCTAGGCAAACCCTGAGATCTCTGTCCTCAGACAAGGGATTTTCCCTCACTTATAAGCTTGGCTGAAGATCATGCTGGTGACCATCACACACAGTAGAGAGTTGCTTTTCTTCTGCCTCATAACTAGTGCCTTAAGTTTCAAAAACTCTATCATTGATAACTGGGTCAGGCACTGTGCTGCATATTACACAGACACAAACATTCAGTAAACCCTATGAATGTTTACCCAGAATTTATCGGGGGTCTGGCACTGCACCCAACAGCCAACTAGCTCCTGTTGATGATACCAAAGAAGGTAAATGTGATCCCTTACATTGTAAGACAGGAGAAAAGACATATGTAAATGAGAAGATTAAAAAAGTTCAACAAACACAGGCCAAGTCACATGAGAGATACTTACAGTAAGTAAAGGAGGATAAAGATGGCAGTGAGCTCATGAACTCAGAGAAAGCTTCTTTCATGAGGTTACATCAGCGAGGAACAGTGCATAGATTTTGAAGGGTGAAGTGTCACTGCCAGGTGTTTGTTTAGAATAATATTCCAGCAACATTATTAAGGATGGATCTGAGGAGAAAAGGGAACAAGGAGACTACTGATACATCAACAGTGATACAATTTAATGTTGGTGGAAGTGAGGATGGAGAGAATTATAGATGCATTTAAATCATATTAAGTAGATCTCTTGTCAGAACTTAGTGATTGATTGGAGGAGAAGGTTGCCAAACAAGAGGAGTTTAGAATGACACCCAAGATTTTTGTCTAAAGAAGCTGCTTAGATGTTTTTCCCATTCACTGAGATGGGAGTGCATTTGAAGAGACAGATTTCTGTGCTAGGTATTATCTGAAATGCATAAATAGTATAAAACGTTGTCCTTGCCTGGGTCCTACTTCTCTTTTCTCTTTCTTTCCTCCTTTATTTCAGGGGTCTTGAATAGTTTCATTTCCCAAATTTATTTAAATAGTTTTGTGGCCTAATTTGTTGTCCTGTTACCTTTGCTTCAGCACTTCTGAAAGGCTTCTGGAAGTTAATCTGAAGTATAAACAGTCCAAAACAAAGAGATTCCAGAGTTTATTTTATGGGGATCTCTCTAGTCTCCCATTCCTACCTCTCCCAACTTTTCAAATTAAAAGGATAAAAAGAGATTGAGACAGACTTTCAGATGTCTCCACAAACTAGTCAGGTTTGTAAAAATGCTTTTGGACCTACCCAATATTCCCATCTTTACTTGTTTCTAAGGGGTATTGTACAAGAGGGCCATGAAGGCCACAGTATACAGGCCAGGACTGAGGTTTTGAATTGCATTTTCTGTTTAACTTTTTTTTCCATAAAGATTCCAATTTTCTGAAAATTTGAGCTCTCAGCTAGAAATCTCTTAGGCCTCTGATTCAGGCCCGAGCCTGTGAGATGTGAACACATTTATATGGCTGCATTAAGCAGATCATTTCTAGCCTCATTTGGCCTAGACAAGAATCCAGTTTTCCCCAAATTGCAGGTTCTCCCAGGAAAAGGCTTCACCACCCCTGTCTATTCTACTTTGTCTCTGGAATTGATGGAGCAACAGATGTTTCATGCAAGAGAGAAAGGGGAATTTGTACACGTCAACATCATGTTGGCAGCAAGATGCCACCTCTTGTACGTGTCTAGAGGCCCAGTGGCATAAGCATGTATCTGCCAAGATAAGAATCGATAGAGAGAAGCCAGGTCCCAGGTAAACGTCCCAATCAAAGTATTGCTAGTCAGTAATAATAGACCCAAGGCCCAGATATGTCACTCAGAGCCCTGTCTCTCTGTTTTCCTGTGGCTTTCAACTGAAGACAGTTTGTATATATTGTTTTTTCCCCACAACAAGGAAGTAACTTATGTCCCAGTCAGAAGTATTCTCAGAATTGAGAAGTATTTTCCACTAAGTGGTGGCTGTGAAGGTCAAACACGTATGTCTATAGTAACCTCTGTTGGTAAAGATTTTCTTTTGGAATCCTTGGACCTTGACTCCTTGCCATTAGGGTTTGAGCAGTTATTCCTATATTTCCCAATCTGGGACCCCAAAGAATGAAGCCAATGGGACGATTCTGTAAAACAGAGCCACCCTAAAACAAGTTGGTAACAGCAGCGGCAACAGTGGCAGCAGCAAGCGGGAGTTGAATTCCATTTAAATAAAATGCCAAAAGGCAGTCAGTGAAAGTGACATTTATGGTGTTACTACAAATGCATTCAGTGGGAAAGCTCAGTAGCAGAAGCAAGGGGGGAAAAAACAAGCTGTAGTGAAAACTGCCATCTGTATATTGTGCCCCGTTTTTAATATTCTGTATTCTCATAAAAAGTGTTGTTTCTGTCACTATTCAATCTCACAAACTCACACAGAACACTGTTAAAAGTCAGCAGTGTGTGAAATGGTATTTTAAAATAAATGAAACCCGCTCGCAGAGCTGCGGAGGAATATTGCAATGCTGGGCGCTGACAGACAGGCACTGAAAAGTAACAACCGTTATCATCTTAAAGCAAAGCGGATTAAATAAAAACCCACAGCCAGTGGTGCATTACCAAGTCTGATATTGACACAGCTGCTGTGGTGGTTATTTTTCATTGTCTCATCAAGACAAAGCATCATGGGATATCAATCTTCCCTCTGTCAGGCCATGCCTGGTATAAAGTTTTTCGTTTACATTTTCATTATATCCCTTTTATCTCCGGTGCCAGCATTTTTTCTTAACTGTGGGGTCGAATGACCTGTGGGGCGATGTTGCGCTATAAGCTTCTGGGCAGGAAGAGCTCCCTCCTGGGGCAAAGGGTAGTTGGTCCCTCTTCCCCTCCCCCCATCACCTTTGAGCATCTCCAAATATCTAAGATGGCCATGATTCTCGTGTGCTGGTGGACGATTAGAAACCCGAATGCATATGTGTTTGTGTGTGGGAGAGAAAAATACAGAACAATCGGGAAAGAGGTAATGACTATGACAATTAGAAGAGCATTTGAGGGTATTATTTCATCTCTTTCCCTTTTCACTGGGAAGAGGGGGACAGTTGGAAAATACACAACTCTTGAGAACACTTCAACTGAAAAACCAGATTATAGCTTAACTTTTCTACACCACTGTTTTATTTTCTGAACTGACTCAATCTTCCTTGAATTGACTATCAATTGAGAAGTTGACTTATCTGTGGAAAAACATATTTTAATTTGACTGAAAAAAACAGTATCTTTAAGAAAGATCAGTCTTCTTTTGGGGTAGGGGAGGAGTTGATAGTTTTCTCTACATTTCTTCCCCCTACTCTTGTGTCATCTGCTTTGAAGTTTATTACTGTGATTTCTTTAGGAGAGAAAATTCAGTTATGAAATACAGAATTTTGATCTCTTCTGTGTAAATCATAGGCCACAATGGCAGGGAAACATGACGGCTAAGTTCCTTTAGCACATGTTAGAAACATGTGATTTTATAAGATTGAGGTGGGTATAACAAGGGAGTAGGTCTCAGAGACCCAAGGGGGTTCTGCCTCTTTGATCATCTTCTATGTACCCCACAGGAGGGTTGGAAATGAGAGGCAGTCAAATCATTATACTCTACACCTTAAACTTATACAGTGCTGTATGCTAATTATATCTCGATAAAACTGAAAGAAAAAAATGAGTGAAAGGCTGGGCTGAGGTTTTGTGAGATATTCACAGAAAGGACTGCTCCCCCTTTTTGCTTCCATGTCAGCAAAAAGTGAGTCAGATCAAAGGATTCTGTATAAGTTAGGGTAATGCTCACTGGCTGCTGGACAAACAGCCTCAATACTCAGCATCTCAGTGGCTTAACAGAGTAGAAGTTTATTTCTTCCTCATGTCACAGCTGATGTGGGTTGCATTGTCCTCCTACACCTTCTGAAACATGGCCTCCAAGATCACTGCTGAAAGAAAAGAGGGAGTATCCAAGTGTCACATAGGAAGGTTTTAGGGCTAGGCATGCAAGAAGGGGGCATGCTTATATCACTCTGACCTCAACCTAACTTCAAGAGAGACAGGGAATCTTCTAGAAGTCTACCTATGTTCTCCGAAAAGAGGTGCAATGAACACATGTGTCCCTTTTTTGTCATAGAAGCAGGGCAGGAAGGGAAGGGGAAGATAGAAGGGGCAGTGTAAAATTAGCGAGTAGAAAGACAGGAACTATTGCTGCAGTAGGGGGCAACTTCCACCTGATCCCATTTCACCATCCCATCAAACTCAGTGATGATGCTTCTCACTACCACCACCACCTGTACTCCCTCCCCTCCAAAAGGAAGCAGAGACTCCATAGAATTGGTCATTAAATTGTGTTTTGGTTATCTATTGCCAAATGATGACTTCCCCAAAAGAAAGGCTTAAAGAAGTACAACTATTAATTTTGTTAATGAATCTAGGAATTGACTGGGCTCAGTGAGTGTCATAGATTGAATGTTTGTATTCCCCAGAAAATCCATATGTTGAAAATCTGGGAACTCCCTGGCTGTTCAGTGGTTAGGACTCCATGCTTCCACTGCCTGGGGTCTGGGTTCAATCCTTGGTTGGGGAACTAAGATCCTGCAAGCCACGTGGTGAGGCCAAAAAAAAGGAAAAAAAGAAAATCTAGTGCCCAACGTGATAATATTAGGAGGTGGGACCTTTGGAAGGTGATTGAGTTATGAGGGTGGAGTCCCGTAAATGGAATTAATGCCCTTATAAAAGAGGTCCAAGAAAGTTCCTTTGCTCCTTCCATCATGTTATGTGAGGTTACAGTGAGAAGATGCCTATCTATGAGGAAGCAGGGTTCTCACCAGACACTGAATCTGCTGGCACCATAATCTTGGACTTTTCAGCCTCTAGAACTGTGACAAATAAATTTGTGTTGTTTGTAGGCTACCCAGTTGATGGTACTTCTGTGAAAGCAGCTCAAATGGACTAAGACAGTGAGGCAGTTCTTGCTCAACATCTTTAAAGAGGTTACAGTGGAATAGTGACTTAAGTAGATCCAAATAGTTCTTTATTCACTTCTCTGGTGCTTGGACTGGGAAGACTCAAAACAGTTGCGACTGGAACAGCCGGGGCTCATTGGGCATCTCTCTGTGCATGTGATCATTCCATGTTTTCTCTCTACATGCTTGTCTCAGAGTAGCTGGGCTTCTTACATGGCAGCCAAAGGCTCTTAGACAGAATTTCCCAAAAGAAACTAGCAGGAGTTGTGTGGCCTTTTCTAACCAAGCATCAGAAGCCAAGAGGTGTGACTTCTGCCACAATCTGATCACCAGCGCAGTTACAGATTTCCCTTCTCTCCCACGTTCAATGGGAAGAGATAAAGGCTTCGCGTACAGCTTTAAAACCATGACAATATTGAAAGTTTTAAACTACCTGGCTTAATGAAGATCAATGTTCAGATTAAATCCCTATCCTTGCAAATTCTTTTTTTTTTTTTTTTTTTTGCGGTACGCGGGCCTCTCACTGTTGTGGCCTCTCCCGTTGCGGAGCACAGGCTCCAGACGCGCAGGCTCAGCGGCCATGGCTCACGGGCCCAGCCGCTCTGCGGCATGTGGGATCTTCCCGGACCGGGGCATGAACCCGTGTCCCCTGCATCGGCAGGCGGACTCTCAACCACTGCGCCACCAGGGAAGCCCCCTTGCAAATTCTTAAATGAAAATTTTAAAAGTCAGCCTATCGTGGGAATAGACCTAAAATGTTAGTTGTAAAATAGAAACAAAAATATGAGTAGCTATGAGACACTGATTTATGTT
This sequence comes from Hyperoodon ampullatus, assembly GCF_949752795.1. NCBI lineage: Eukaryota > Metazoa > Chordata > Mammalia > Artiodactyla > Ziphiidae > Hyperoodon > Hyperoodon ampullatus. The sequence continues at coordinate 121,138,256 of NC_136915.1, read as the reverse complement.
TCATTTTACCCATCTGATTTGATTAAATGTATTCTGTTTTTACATTTGCAACAACAAAATCCTTCATAAGCTGCTCTAACTACAGCATTATCTCCTATCCAACCATCCCTTCTGTAACATCTCTAAAGGTTCAGAATGGATTCATTCAATCAAAACTTATAATTAGGAAAAGTTCTTTTGAAGAACCCCAAAATGTGACAGTGTCTATAATGACCTGGATGGCTGCCTACCTCACATCATTTCTCTTTGAGAGAACTTTATCAGAACAGAAAGTTTGTAGGCGGCAGAATAGCAATGGAAACATATCAGTATGATCCTTACAACCAAAGCCCTGTTTGCCTGTAGATATAAAGATCTTCAGCCTGCAGACTCATCCCCCAAATGTAGGAGAAAAATCTAATATTTCCTAGTAAGTGAAATCAGCATAGTTTCCTGAAGATTGGCATCTTTGGTATCCAAAGATAGCCTGGACACCCTCATGTCTTCTAAGCTTCAGCCTTTTCCTCTAACTTCTCTTATCTTGACCCCCTTTTAGAGTCAGGCTTCTGCTCTGATGTACTGATTGCACCACAGTTCCCTTTTGAGGCAAACACCTGGACCTGAATTCCTGTGCATCTTCCTGGGGGCTCTGAACCTCTGCTGGACTCTGAGTCCCAGCTGTCCACACCACAAATTTTGGCTGACATTCTTCTCCACATAATCACAATACTACTAACCACTCCAAACAGTCTTTTAAGTGAGATTTCTGCTGCCATTTAAAGAATTGGACCTCTTTATGGAGCAGTGTTATGGCCACTTGGATATTGAGATTTGGATTAATGACCACCTCAGTCAAATCTGTTCTCCTGGTCCTGGCCCCTTAAGTTACTAGCTTACATTCTTCTCCTTCCTGTGTCACTGAGTTCTCAAGATGCTTAAAAATGAGGCTGCGTGGATAATGATAGATAGGTAATAGATGGATAAATGTGAATTGTCCATTATCTATTCCAGCTCCTTGCAGCATCTCTCTTCTCCCTTCATATCCCAAATCTCACCTTCTGGAAGGCATTGAACTCAAATTTTGTAGCCCCAGGAATATGATCCAATTTGAATTTTCACCAATCCATGACATCACTAGATCAGTAAGATAGTAACTTCTATTCAGCATTGGGAAGGAAAGTGTTCTCATTAATCAGATGTTCTGACAATCAGAAACTCACAACTGAAATAATCTACCTATTATAAGATATATAGAACATAATAAAATATTCGGGGCATAAAATTTATTCTGAACATAATTCATCACACCTTGATGATTCAGAATTGGCTTTAGAATCATATTATGAGGCCAATGCATCATCTATATGAGCCTCAGTTAACATGGAGTTATTTCTATGAGTGGGGAGTGTTTGTCAACAGACGCTTTCCAGTTAATGGGATGCTGGATAGTAAAGGGTATGGGAGGCACTGCAAGATAAGTATCCTCCAGAAAGCAGTGACAAGGTAATAATCAGAGTGCTCCATCCATTTGTGGTTGCCATAGGTTTCATTGGGATTTAAATGAGAAGGAAATCCCAAAAGAGGGAATATATGTATACACACAGCTGATTCACTTTGCTGTACAGTATAAACTAGCACAATATTGTAAAGCAGCTATATTCCAATATTTTTTTTTAAAAATGTCAAAGTACAGCACTGATCCTCCTTCAACATATACAACCTCCTTCCTAAAACAGGTGATAGCTCACTTCCAACACTTTTCTCCTTGCATAGAAAAAAAAGGCTCAAAATCAGGTAATCACTTAAACCCTGGTTTTCCTTTTCAGAAAACCTCATAATATATTTGCCACTTTACATCCAGATTAAATGACGCAGCATCAGTCGGTAGCCTACAATGTTATGATCATTCCATAGACATTTCAAATTTAAGGAACAATTATCTATACCACACTACCAACACTTTTGAGGTTTAGAGAGTATTGTTATATCTAATTCTAAACAAATGACCACCCTCAGTTTCCAGCTGAGTTCCCACCTGAACATGGCCCCTCATTTGTATCTCTCTAACCGGGGTCTGTTGGATCATATGTTGAATTTGTGTACTTCTCATATCTGTCAATCATATTTGAAGGTTCCTAGGGACTAATTTTATTTTCATAAAGTTGATGATTCCTTTCACTTATTTAGAACTTAAAACTCCGTGAATTCCTCAAATTGATTCTTAAAACAATGATCTGAGATAGGCAAAGTCGATACTACTAATCCTGCATCAAAAATAAGGAAACCAAGACACCATAAAGGCTTTCCTAGGATCCCCACAAAAGAGCAAGTTGAAACCTCAAATGTTTTAAATTATTTTCTCAGGGTTATGAAGCCAAAGGGTCAACTGAGTCCTGATCTGATGCTCTCGTGTCTCTCTCAGCCTTTGCTTTTTCAGATTAAAATATCATCATCTTCACTCTGATGTGCATGTAATACAAGCCCCGCCCTCAGTGTTCTTGTTATCATGCCAGTCTTTCATGAATCTTTGCTCTTAGGTCATTTTTACATTTTAAAGATTAGCCCTGCATGTGCTATTCGAGTTGCAGATGTGGTCACCTTTGTATCACCTGTCAAACTTCATAGTACGTCATAAACATGGAGGGGCCTCAAAACATATGTGATGAATGAATACTTTTTTAATAATACTCAGGTCCAGCACACCTTCTACCTGAAGAGGCCCACTGGCAACTCAGCAATCTCTGACATATCTTTAGGAACCCACCATTCACACATGTCAGCAGAAGGAAACAGGAATAGCACTATTCATTTATCTAATCAACATCATTTTATTTTGCATACTGGAAAGATTATGGGTTATGGGTCAGATAGATCTGGATTTAAATCTCAGCTCTGCCACTTAACTGGCTCTGTAAACTTAGCCAAATTATCTAACCTTCCTATTTCCTAGTTTCCTTGTGTATAAAATGAAATAAGAACCTCTTTGTAGGGTAATTTGTAGGACTAATATAATGTAAGTAAAGCTACAGGACATAGTAGTCTCCCAATCAACTGTAAAAATGGTGACCTCAGCATCACCTCTTCTTAATGTCTTTTTGCCAAAAGAGAAGCCCTTCCAGTCTCTATGGTTTTCAAAGACTGTTTAATAAATCTATAGGCCTTTTCTCTATGGCAACTCCTTAAATATCATATTTTCAATAACAGTACTCAAAAGTCTCTTGGTGATTCCATGCTTATATACATTGTGCTTTCTTATATATAATAAATTTTACATTATGGAATATATAAAATACATTTTCCATTATAGATCTCTATGAAGCACATATAGTCACAAAAATGATATGTGTTATTTATATTTATCATCTATGCATCCAACTGACAGAAAGTGATAGTGGGATATAATTTCCTAAAAGTTTTAGTTACTTACACAGATACTTTGCCAGAAGACTTTTCCCAGTTGGTAATAGGTGTCACAATTCTTCACTCATGATCAGGGTGAGTAATAAATTTTTCCTTAGCTAGTGCCTAAAGTCATCATACAGGCCTTTGATTTCTAGATAGAGAAAGTTGTGTGATGCTTCTGATTCCTCTCCAAAAGTCAAAGGTGTCACTTTAAAGAAAAGAGGGCAAGCAGCTCCCCATCCTCAAGAATGCTGTGCTTTATTAGGCCACAGGATCTTCAGAAACACCTCAAAGAGAATGCAAATGTCTGAGCTCTGATCTTCCCTTTACATTTTTCCATCGAACTGACCAGCATTTATACATGAATTGTATGACCTGATTTATCCACATAAAATTCCTAAGACAATCTAGATAACTGAAACCATACCCTCGCTTTTACAACAGCTCCTGGAACATCTGCAATTATATTTTGGCTCTCTGAAATGAGTGGCTTCTCAGAGCAAATCTTTTTATCATGACCCAATGTCTTATTTCCTATTCCTCTTCATTTACAAAATTATTTAAATAAATATTAAGCAGCTTATTTACCAACATTCAATTTCACAGTGATTATGTGGAACATTTCTTTAACATGATTAACCACAGAGCAACATCACTTCTCATTAGTAAAACTTGTTTTTAATGTACTCAGTAAGAGTTCCAAAAAGCAGTCTGGCTTCTTCAGACACCACCTCCTATAGATACATTTCCATTGCCCTCATCTAAGGTGTTTTTTAGCATCAGCATCAGAGTTTGAACCCAAGCCTTTTCAATGTAATATCTAAATATTGTTTTCAGATATAGTTTGTCAATTTGCCCTGACTCAGGTGGGCTATATTACATTGATGATTAATTCCCAATAATTTAAGTAGATATTTCATGCTTCTGATATCTAAATACTAACACTGATCAGAATAAATCTCTCTATTCCTTCATCATTGCGCTGTGAAAAAAGTTTTGTTATTTCTGACTGCAGTTACTTCAACTCAATCAGTAAGCTAGACAATCAAATAAATGGGTGCCTAAGCCATCATATATCCCAGAAAGTTGGGGAGGGAGCACTAAACAGACTGTTTCTATTCTTTCCCTTGTCTCTTAAAACTCTGCCAAAGTCCAGTTTAGTATTGCTTATATTTGTACAAGACAGAGGATTTTCTAGATGTCTGTCTAAATAGTGGCCCATTTTTTAATTCCTCCCTTAAGAGGTCAATATCGGCCTAGCCACCCATTGGACATTGGATTTTAGTGGGCTGGGACAGTGCAGGGATAACTATATTAAACTACATTGAAAACTGAAAGTCAAAGGGTTAAACTCACCTGAAATCTAAAGAAAAAAACTGAAGTCCAAATGTCAGAAAAATTGCATATGAACCCTAAACACATAGAGGCAGAGTGCAAATAGAGGATATGTTATCAGAAGTGGAGGGGGAATTATGGAATGGTTATGCATCAGCAGGCCAGAAGTTCAGTCTTTCAGAAATGAATTCAGTGTAACACAGGACACATAGGACAGTCGTCAAGTGGCCTGAGTAGAAACATAGAGCCCTGGCTGGCTAATGCGGCTTACTGTTACAATAAGTTTGTAGATGGGGCAGGCTTGTTTATAGGCCAGAAGCAGGTTAGCTATTGCCTAGCAGCCAGAAACTTTAAACAACAGTGTTGAGATTTTGACACCCATCTGCAATGGCATCATGACATATATACACAGGACTCATCTGACAGGTCATCAAGCATCCCCTATACCCACTGATCTGATTGTAGGAATAAGTCATAAAGGAAGATTTGGGGTTTTATGAATACATTTATTCTCTCTCTCTTTCTCTCTCTTTCTCTCTCTCTCTCTCTCTCTCTCTCTGTCTCTCCCCTACCCGTTTTTCTCTCTTGCACCTTATTTCATTAGAAAATCCTTTACAAATTTGGTTACTAAATTAGCAGTCATCTCTAGATGACTAGAAAAGTGGACTGGGTTGAAACTTAACATATCCTGGAGAAAGACTGAGTCAGTTGATAGGCTGATTTTATGCACAACCTGTTTGGCAAGTGGTATTACCAAATGGTTATCTTCAGTTCTCAAGGTACTATTTAAATAATCATTTTGATCCTTTTTTTATTTTAATGACTTTGATCCTTAGCACGTGTTGGCAGGTTTCAGCTGAACCAAAGTATCCTAAAAGCTAGGCATAAAGGAGCTTGGTCTCCCACATATTCTATCCGATTTGATAGCACAGCTTACCTGTGGTACACTGGTCATTTGACCTATTGGCAGTACTCTTATCAACCCACTTCTAACCGTAGGACTCAGTTACTAAACCTTTTACCCATTCCTTTTTTTCTCCCTTTTTTTTTTTTGACAGCCAAACTTTATGTTTTATAGAGCAATGTTTTCTCCATTATAGAATTCCATTATTTTAAAAAGAGTTGGTGATGCAGAGATCCCAGGAGATATTTGAATCATAAAATGTGTTGTTCACAGGAGTGATTCCAGATGCAGATTCATACTTTTAAAGCTTAGAGTCTCTTTGAGGCGTTCTTTCACACACTTGGAGCATTCAAGACGGTGTCTTGGTTTTGAGAAATGTCAAAGGGAAACCGTTACTGTCAGCAGATTGACGCTGCGACTGAATTTGCAGTATCTTCGTTCACAGTCTTACACTGTGAACAGTTAAAACTCCATCTGCCCAGGGCCTAGTATAAAATATGTAGGATTTTATATGTTAAAATAATTGGATGAAAGAAACATTACATCTCTTTAGTTTCCCCTAAAGAGTGTGCTTCCTTCAATGGTAAGGTGATCAGTGCAAACATCTGTGGATGCTTGCAGTAGTGTGCTGGGCACTGTTCATAAGTCTTCAGCGTGTTGGTTCATTTATTCCACTTAACAATCCTAAAATGTAATGGGCATTATTTTACTTTACTATTACTTAGTTTCCTAGGTTACAAAAGAGGCAGAAAGGTTAAGTCACTTGTCCAAGGTCACAGAGCTGGAATTCAAATATAGGATGTCCAGCTCAAAAAGATACAGTTAACCAATACACTGTACTGATTCCCCAAACTGTCCCTCAAAATGACATCTAGATTTTTATTCTTTCACTAGTCAGTTGTTCTACACCAGATTCTTATCTATGCTTCTAAAATAACTAGATGACATTTCTTATTGGAACACAGCCAATTTGGGGTTGAATCGCTACATCTTTCATCATGTGCCAAGGATAATGTGTGGATGTTCTTCTAAAGTAAATTTTAGAATCCAGTGACGCTCTAGAATCACCCTTAATTTTCAGGTAATACACATTCAAATGACCACTCCCTTTTAGTGTGTCTAAGTTTATAATATGGCCCCAAACTACTTATGTAAGTATATTCACATTATTCTCTCTTTTCTGTTACTTGGGATTCTATCATCTTTCCACTAGCTCTCTCGGACTTGTCAATTCCCACTTTCCCACACATGTTAGACTCTCCTCTGCAGGTAGTCTGACCTTGGTTCCTCTTTAGTTCTTGACTCAGAACCATAAAGTCATGGCAAACCCATATAGAAAAAAATAGATTGGTGGTTGGGTGGTAGGAGGGAGAAAATTGGGAGTGATGATTAATGGGTACAGGGTTTCTTTGGCAGGGACTATCTGGGATTAGAGAGTGGTGATGACTTCACACCATTGGGAATATACTAAAAGCCACTGAACTATACACTTTAAAATGGTTAAAAAGCTGAATTTTGTGTAATGTGAATTTTACCTTAATTAAAACATACAAAGAGGGCTTCCCTGGTGGCGCAGTGGATGAGAGTCCACCTGCCGATGCAGGGGACATGGGTTCGTGCCCCAGTCCAGAAAGATCCCACATGCCGCAGAGCAGCTGGGCCCGTGAGCCATGGCCTCTGAGCCTACGCGTCCAGAGCGTGTGCTCCGCAACGGGAGAGGCCACAACAGTGAGAGGCCCGCGTACCGCAAAAAAAAAACCAAACCAAAACAAAAAAAAACAAAGAAAACTAAGGTTAGCCTTGTTCACAATCTCACCCAGCCCTGAATCCATAGGCCCCAGTGGGAATTCTGTAGTCATCTAGATGAGGAGGTTTTGCTAGAATAAAGATTTTTCAGCCTTGCCTTCCTCCCAGGCTTCACAGAGGTCAAGGCTGTGCTTTGCTATTGTTTTGCCTTATTCTGTATTGTGTTTTCTTCAGACAAGGCTCTCAGCAACCCTGAGACTGAGGACTCCTTAACCATCTGCTTATGAAAGCAAGCCATTCTACTAAAATCCCACCTAAGCTTTTATCGTGGTTTTAAAACATGTCGACAAACTTTTCAACATTCCTCCCCACAAAAGTTGGAAACTAATTCTCTTCTTAAGCGTGGGCTGGACTTAGTGATTTGAGTGTAATGAATAGAATATGGCAGAAGTTATGGAGTGTAACTAGGTTATAAAAGGTATGGCATCTCTTTCCGGTTCTCTGTCTTGGATCACTCACTCTGGGGGAAGCCAGCTTCCATGTGGTGAGGACACTCAGCAGCAAATGGAGAGGTCTGCTTCCTGGGGAACTGAGACCTCCTGCCAGCATCCATGTGAGGTGAGCCATTTTGGAAGCAGATTCTCTGGCCCCAGGCAAGACTTCAAATGATTGCATCCCTGGGACTTCCCAAATGGTCCAGTGGTTAAGACTTCACCTTCCAAGGCAGGGGGTGAGGGTTCAATCCCTGGTCGGGGAGCTAGAATCCCATATGCTTCAAGGACAAAAATCAAAACATAAAACAGAAGCAATATTGTAACAAATTCAATAAAGACTTTAAAAAAATGGTCCACATAAAAAAAAATCTAAAAAAAAGAAAGAAAGAAATGACTGCATCCCTGAACACATCCTGTCTGCAACTTCATGAAAGACCCTGGGACAGAACCACCCAGCTAAGCCATTCCTGTATTCCTGACACAGAAACAATGGGATAGTAAATGTGTGGTGTTTCTTTTTTTTTTTAATTGTTTTATTTTTATTTATTTATTTTTAATTTATATTTTTATACAGTAGCTTCTTATTAGTTATCTATTTTATACATATTAGTGTATACATGTCAATCCCAATCTCCCAATTCATCACACCACCACCCCCGCCCCGCCGCTTTCCCCCCTTGGTGTCCATACGTTTGTTCTCTACATCTGTGTCTCAAGTTCTGCCCTGCAAACCGGTTCATCTGTACCATTTTTCTAGGTTCCACATATATGCGTTAATATACGATATTTGTTTTTCTCTTTCTCACTTACTTCACTCTGTATGGCAGTCTCTAGGTCCATCCACGTCTCTACAAATGACCCAACTCCGTTTCTTTTTCTGGCTGGGTAATATTCCATTGTATATATGTACCACATCTCCTTTATCCATTCGTCTGTCGATGGGCATTTAGGTTGCTACCATGACCTGGCTATTGTAAATAGTGCTGAAATGAACATTGGGCTGCATGTGCCTTTTGGAATTATGGTTTTCTCTGGGTATATGCCCAGTAGTGGGATTGCTGGGTCATATGGTAATTCTATTTTTAGTTTTTTAAGGAAACTCCATACTGTTCTCCATAGTGGCTGTATCAATGTACATTCCCACCAACAGTGCAAGAGAGTTCCCTTTTCTCCACACCCTCTCCAGCATTTGTTGTTTGTAGATTTTCTGATGATGTCCATTCTAACTGGTGTGAGGTGATACCTCACTGTAGCTTTGATTTAGATTTCTCTAATAATTAGTGATGTTGAGCAGCTTTTCATGTGCTTCTTGGACATCTGTATGTCTTCGCTGGGGAATTGTCTATTTAGGTCTTCTGCCCATTTTTGGATTGGGTAGTTTGTTTTTTTAATATTGAGCTGCATGTGTTGTTTATATATTTTGGAGATTAACCCTTTGTCAGTTGCTTCATTTGCAAATATTTTCTCCCATTCTAAGGGTTATCTTTTCATCTTGTTTATAGTTTCCTTTGCTGTGCAAAAGCTTTTAAGGTTCATTAGGTACCACTTGTTTTTTTTGTTTTTATTGCCATTACTCTAGGAGGTGGGTCAAAAAAGATCTTGCTGTGATTTATGTCAAAGAGTGTTCTTCCTATGTTTTCCTTTAAGAGTTTTATAGTGTCCAGTCTTACATTTAGGTCTTTAACCAATTTTAAGTTTATTTTTGTGCACGGTGTTAGGGAGTGTTCTAATTTCTTTCTTTTACATGTAGCTGTCCAGTTTTCCCAGCACCACTTATTGAAGAGCCTATCTTTTCTCCACTGTATATCCTTGCCTCCTTTGTCATACATTAGTTGACCTTAGGTGCGTGAGTTTATCTCTGTGCTTTCTATCCTGTTCCATTGATCTGTATTCCTCTTTTTGTGCCAGTACCATATTGTCTTGATTACTGTAGCTTTGAAGTATAATCTGAAGTCAAGGGGCCTGATTTCTCCAGTTCTGTTTATTTCCATCAAAATTGCTTTGGCTATTCGGGGTCTTTTGTGTCTCTGTACAAATTTTAAGATTTTTTGTTCTAGTTCTGTAAAAAATGCCATTGGTAATTTGACAGGGATTACATTGAATCTGTAGATTGCTTTGGGTAATATAATCACTTTCACAATATGGATGCTTCCAATCCAAGAAGATGGTATGTGTCTCCAACTGTTTGTGTCATCTTTGATTTCCTTCATTAGTGTCTTATAGTTTTCTGAGTGCAGGTCTTTTTCCTCCTTAGGTAGGTTTATTCCTAGGTATTTTATTCTTTTTGTTGCAATGGTGAATGGGATTGTTTCCTTAATTTCTCTTTCTGATCTTTCATTGTTAGTGTATAGGAATGGAAGAGATTTCTGTGCATTAATTTTGTATCCTACAACTTTACCAAATTCATTGATTAACTCTGGTAGTTTTCTGGGTTATCTATGTATAGTATCATATCATCTGCAAACAGTGACAGTTTTCCTTCTTCTTTTCCAATTTGTATTCCTTTTATTTCTTTTTCTTCTCTGATTGCCATGGCTAGGACTTCCAAAACTATGTTGAATAATAGTGGCGAGAATGAACAGCCTTGTCTTGTTCCTGATTTTAGAGGAAATGCTTTCAGTTTCTCACCATTGAGAATGATGTTTGCAGTGGACTTGTCATATATGGCCTTTATTATGTTGAGGTAGGTTCCCTCTGTGCCTACTTTCTGGAGAGTTTTTTATCATAAATCGTTGTTGAATTTTGTCAAAAGCTTTTTCTGCATCTATTGAGATGATCAAATAGTTTTTATTCTTCAATTTGTTAATATTGTGTATCACATTAACTGATTTGTGTATATTGAAGAATCCTTGCATCCCTGGGATAAATCTCACTTGATCATGTTGTATGATCCTTTTAATTGGATTCTGTTTGCTAGTATTTTGTTGAGGATTTTTGCATCTATATTCATCAGTGATACTGGTCTGTAATATTCTTTTTTTGTACTACCTTTGTCTGGTTTTGGTATCAGGGTGATGGTTGCCTTATAGAATGAGTTTGGGAGGGTTACCTCCTCTGCAATTTTTTGGAAGAGTTTGAGAAGGATGGGTGTTAGCTCTTCTCTAAATGTTTGATAGAATTCACCTGTGAAGCCACCTGGTCCTGGATTTTTGTTTGCTGGAAGATTTTCATCACAGTTTCAATTTCATTACTTGTGATTGGTCTGTTCATATTTTGTATTTCTTCCTGGTTCAGTCTTGGAAGGTTATACCTTTCTAAGAATTTGTCCATTTCTTCCAGGTTGTCCATTTTTTGGCATAGAGTTGCTTCTAGTAGTGTCTTATGATGCTTTGTATTTCTGTGGTGTCCATTGTAACTTCTCCTTTTTCATTTCTAATTTTATTGATTTGAGTCCTCTCCCTCTTTTTCTTGATGAGTCTGGCTAATGTTTTATCAATTTTGTTTATCTTCTCAAAGAACCAACTTTTAGTTTTATTGATCTTTGCTATTGTGTTCTTTGTTTCTATTTCATTTATTTCTGCTCTGATCTTGATGATTTATTTCCTTCTACTAAATTTGGGTTTTGTTTGTTCTTCTTTCTCTAGTCCTTTTAGATGTAAAGTTACATTGTTTATTTGAGATTTTTCTTGTTCTTGAGGTAGGCTTTTAATTCTATAAACTTCCCTCTTAGAACTGCTTTTGCTACATCCCCAGGTTTTGGATCACAGTGTTTTTGTTATCATTTGTCTCTAGGTATTTTTTGATTTCCTCTTTGATTTCTTCAGTGATCTCTTGGTTATTTAGTAATGTATTGTTTAGCCTCCATGTGTTTGTGCTTTTTACGTTTTTTCCCTGTAATTGATTTCTGCTCTCATAGTATTGTTGTCGGAAAAGATGCTTGATATGATTTCGGTTTTCTTACATTTTACTGAGGCTTGATTTTTGACCCAAGATGTGATCTATCCTGGAGAATGTGCCACGTGCACTTGAGAAGAAAGTGTAACCTGCTGTTTTTGGATGAAATGTCCTATATATATCAATTAAATCTCTCTGATCTATTGTGTCATTTAAAGCTTGTGTTTCCTTATTAATATTCTGTCTGAATGATCTGTCCATTGGGGTAAGTGAGGTGTTAAAGTTCCCCACTATTATTGTGTTACTGTTGATTTCCTCTTTTATAGCTGTTAGCATTTGCCTTACGTATTGAGGTGCTCTTATGTTGGATGCATATATATTTATAATTGTTATATCTCCTTGGATTGATCCCTTGATCATTATGTAGTGTCTTTCCTTGTCTCTTGTAACATTCTTTATTTTAAATCTATTTTATCTGATATGAGTATTGCTACTCCAACTTTCTTTGAATTTCCATTTGCATGGAATATCTTTTTCCATGACCTCACTTTCAGTCTGTATGTGTCCCTAGTCTGAAGTGGGTCTCTTGCAGACAGTATATATATATGGGTCTTGTTTTTGTATCCATTCGGCGAGCTTGTGTCTTTTGGTTGGAGCATTTAATCCATTCACATTTAAGGTAATTATCTATATGTATGTTCCTATTACCATTTTCTTAATTTTTTGGGGTTTTGTAAGTCCTTTTCATCTCTTGTGTTTCCCACTTGGAGAAGTTCCTTTAGCATTTGTTTTAGAGCTGGTTTAGTGGTGCTGAATTCTCTTAGCTTTTGCTTGTCTGTAAAGCTTTTGATTTCTCTGTAGATTCTGAATGAGATCCATGCTGGGTAGAGTAATCTTGGTTGTAGGTTCTCCCCTTTCATCCCTTTAAATATATTGTGTCACTCCCTTCTGGTTTGTAGAGTTTCTGCTGAGAAATCAGCTGTTAACCTTATGGGATTTCCCTTGTATGTTATCTGTCATTTTTCCCTAGTTGCTTTTAATAATTTTTCTTTGTCTTTAATTTTTGTCAATTTGATTACTATGCATCTCAGCATGTTTCTCCTTGGGTTTATCCTGCCTTCAGCTTTCTGCACTTCCTGGACTTGGGTGGCTACTTCCTTTCCCATGTTAGGGAAGTTTTTGGCTATAATTTCTTCAAATATTTTCTTGGGTCCTTTCTCTCTCTCTTCTTCTGGGACCCCTATAATGTGAATGTTGGTGCATTTAATGTTGTCCCAGAAGTCTCTTAGGCTATCTTCATTTCTTTTCTTTTTTTTTTTATTCTGTTCTGCAGCAGTGAATTCCACCATTCTGTCTTCCAGTGTTTCCAATGTCTTCCACCATTCTGTCTTGTCCATCCTTCTGCCTCAGTTATTCTGCTATCGATTCCTTCTAGTGTATTTTTCATTTCAGTTATTGTATTGTTCATCTCTGTTTGTTTGTTCTTTAATTCTTCTAGGTGTTTGTTCTTTAATTCTTCTAGGTCTTTGTTAAACATTTCTTGCATCTTCTTGATCTTTGCCTCCATTCTTTTTCTGAGGTCCTGGAACATCTTCACTATCATTATTCTGAATTCTTTTTCTGGAAGTTTGTCTAGCTCCACTTCATTTAATTGTTTTTCTGGGGTTTTATCTTGTTCCTTCATCTGGTACATAGTCCTCTGCCTTTTCATTTTTTCTATCTTTCTGTGAATGTAGTTTTCGCTCCACAGGCTTCAGGATTGTAGTTCTTCTTGCTTCTGCTGTCTGCCTTCTGATACATGAGGCTAACTAAAAGGCTTGTGCAAGCTTCCTGATGGGAGGGACTGGTAGTGGGTAGAGCTGGGTGTTGCTCTGGTGGGCAGAGCTCAGTAAAACTTTAATCTGCTTGTCTGCTGATGAGTGGGGCTGAGTTCCCTCTCTGTTGGTTGTTTGGCTTGAGGCAACCCAGCATTGGAGGCTACAGGCTCTTTGGTGAGGTTAATGCCAGACTCTGGGAGGGCTCATGCCAAGGAGTACTTCCCAGAACTTCTGCTGCCAGTGTCCTTGTCCCCATGGTGACACACAGCCACCTCCTGCCTCTGCAGGAGACCCTCCAACATTAGCTGATAGGTTTGGTTCAGTATCCTACTGTGTCACTACTGCTCCTTCCCCCTGGGTCCTGATGCACACACTACTTCGTGTGTGCCCTCCAAGAGTGGAGCCTCTGTTTCCCTCTGTCCTGTCAAAGTCCTGCAATCAAATCCCTCTAACCTTCAAAGTCTGATTCTCTGGGCGTTCCTCCTCCTTTTGCCGGACCCCCAGGTTGGGAAGCCTGACATGGGGCTCAGAAGCTTCACTCCAGTGGGTGGACTTCTGTGGTATTATCATCCTCCAGTTTGTGAGTCACCCACCCAGTGGTTATGGGATTTGATTTTATTGTGATTGAGCCCGTCCTAACATCTCATTGCATCTTCTCCTGTGTCTTTGGATGCGGGGTATCTTTTTTGTGAGTTCCAGTGTCTTCCTGTCAATGATTGTTCAGCAGTTAGTTGTGATTCCGGTGCTCTCACAAGAAGGAGTGAGTACACATCCTTCTACTCCGCCATGTTGAGGCAATCTCTGTGTGGTGTTTTAAACCCATAAATTTTGTAGTAATTTTTTATGCAGCAATAAATAACTGATACAATTGTACCTCGTTATCTTCCTTCTGTCCAGATCCCTTTTTTCCTTCTTTACTCCATTACTCTCTTAACTCCTAGAGTTAGTACTATATCAATAGCTTTTAATTGTTTACTGATTATTTCATGAAATAAATACAAAAATTTCAAACATAGCAAAAGTGAATTTGATAGTGAATACCTCTATACCACCACCTAAGTTTTAATATTTGCTGCTCTTACTTTTTCATCTATCTATCCCTCTCCATCCATCAGTCTATCCTATTTTTGATGTATTTCTAAGTAAATTGCAGACATCAGTACCCTTCAGCCCAAATATTTCAGCATGCAAGTATGCATAGTGGTGAATAGGTTTCAATATTTATGTACAGTGTTTTTCTTATGAAGTAAAAGTTAAATGCAATGAAATGCACAATCTTAAGTGCACATTTACTGATTTTGACAAATGCACCACTGTGTATGCCAAGCACTTATGAAGATATAGAACATTTATGGGTATAAATTTATACTTACTGACAGTCCATAAGACAGTTATAATTCTGTGCCTGTCTCATAACATCTGATCACATAGTAGTTGCTCAACCAGTACCTTTTAATCTATTAGTGGGTGTCACCTTGACTCTTAAAAGAAGGCAAATAAATATTCCCAACCATTGTGGCCCTGACAGCCTGAAAAACAAAGACATTCTGTAGTCTTGAGAAGCCAGAGAAAGGACAGAGAAGCTGCTGTCTATTCTTTGTCTGTACAAAACCCCTTAAGGAATAGTTTGTCCACCCAAATTAACATGGTGTAGCAATAGTAAAACTGCTTATGAAAGGCAATTTGTTTTCCATGGTATTCACCAGATGGCCCAGACTGTTAAGTATTACTTAAATCTCCACTTGGGAAAACCAGTAATCTCCCTTCCTTATAATAACCTCTTGGTCTGAATATTATGACCTGTACACAGAGCAACTGAAAAGCTTTGCTACAAACATTTTAATGGCTTTGGAGAGCATGTGAAACAAAGATAACTTGTAAGGCAAAAAGTAAAGAGCAATCTCCCAGTTTTAGCATGCAGTAGATAAACAAAAAAGGGAAAAAATAAAGACCAATCTTCTGGTTTTAGCATGCAGTAGATAAGGAAAGGAGAGCTTCCGCCTCTGTCATTCTAAGGGCTCATCTCCATCCACCGGACCTACCTGTGTGCCTGAACCCCGTTCTCACCTCTGTCTCCTCAATCTCCCTTCCTTACTTCCTGGCTGACAGCAGAGAGCTCTGAGCAGTCCCCTTGAAACTGCACACTGAAACAGGCCTGAATTTACAGTGAAGTGTCTGCATTTGTTTTTCTTTTTAGGCTTTCACCTGTCTTCTTTCCTCTGACCCTTTGTCTTTAGCTCTCATCTTTGTCTATTGATCTCCTCCCAACACATTTTTTCTTGCTCTTTCAATTTATTTTTCCTCTCACAGTCTAACTTGCTCATATTGGCTCTCATATCATTTTTATCTCTACCTTCTTGCACTTTCTTTTTCTCTCTCACATCTGTTTTTTTTTTTTCTCTTTAGTTTTCTTTTTTGACTTTCACACTTCCAATCTCACACCCAACACCTGCTTTCCCTGTTCAGTCTCCTTTTCTACCTTCCTCTAAGCTGAGACAGCATATTGTCCATTTTAAAAGCTTCATGAAATGATGCTACTCCTCTTTCTTACCTATACTAGACCCAGTCTTTTGTAGCAAAGTGAAGAGACCTGATTTTCAACCATGAATATTGTCCAGAGCTGTCTAATTTGTCAGCCTTGTTCCACCTGCCATATGCACAGCCTGAAGCCCCATGACAGCCCTCGTTTTCTAAGCTGAACTTCAACCTTTGCTCTCTGACCCTTTTTTTCACATTCTGTTATTGCTAAGGGACAGAAACACAACACACTTGTGCCTTATTATGGTTTTAATTTCCCGAGTAGTTCCACCATCTCATTGTCACCTTCTCCATCTCTCTTTTCAGTTGCTCCCCTTTGCTCTCAGTGAAACATAATCCTCAGAATCACATTTGCATTTTCTCTGTGATTGAGATCAATGCTAAGGTGAGATTTCTTTGAATGTTTTTTGAGTCCTCTGCCCTTCTCTGATTCTAAATAAATATACTGATTATCATTCAGCCCTTCCTCTTTTCACATCCAATATAAAACACAGAACTATTTAAAGAATTTGTTTTTAATTTTCTGAGATCTTGTTGACATTATTGTTGTTACTTCTGCTATTGCTGCTTCTGTCCTGAAACTCAGCAATAGAGTTTTGTGTTCTTAAACCTAGGCTTTCAATCCAGGAATGCATTGCCCATGGTCAGTTCATTTTCTTTTGAAATTATGGTTAAAATGAATATCCAGTCTAGATATACATTTTGTCATCATTATGACCTCTCATTAATCTTAAAGAACTAATTTATCTTGAAACTTTTAAACCAACAATTAGAGAATTCAATGAATAATCTTAACTTAAAAGTACTTAACTGAAAAATACTTCAGCAACATGAGTGCATAATTGCATTTAAAACATCTCCATGAGACACTAAGTGGTAAACAGTCTCCCAGAGCACCCAGCAAGGGACCTTACACATTATAGACTAGACTTAGAGCTATTATATACAGGAAATCATGTCTTTTCTCTTTGAATTTCCAGCAGTTAGCAAGGTAGCTGACGTTTAATATCTACTCAATAATATCATGCAAGTAATTACTTTGATTTCACTAATATGGCTGATCATTAGTAACTATTATCATTTTGCATTTTAGACTTTCCAAAAGGAAAAGACTTGATGGAATCTTTGAATGTCTGCATAGCACGCTCGGAAGAAAATAATGTCACTTCTTCTCCCTATAACTCAATTTCTTTATCTATAATGTAAAAAAAAAGTCAAATCGATAATGTCTTAGGTCTCGAACATTTCCAGTATTATAAAATGATCATCCTGATTTAGCCCCACGTGAACACAACCTATGCACACAATGGGGGAGAAGCCAAGATTTAACAGAATTGACAAGAAACTCAGTTGTATTGAGCATGACAGTGCATGTATGGTAGGTATAAAGATGTCTCAATGTACTCTATCTTCTCCAAACATTCACATTCTAATGAGAAAAGCAAAATTTAAAATGAAATTATCTATAAAAAGTAGTCTGATGGTAGCTATCATTCTTGTTTTCTTTAAAAAGAGTATGTATATAGTCTTCTCTCTCTTTCTCTTTCTCGCTTTTTCCTAAAAGGTTTCCCAACCAATTACATTCCCTTTCCATTTTCAGAGCACCATTTTTTTCACAACAGTTAAAAACAATTGACCTCTGAATATCTAACATCCAACCCAGGATATTAATAATGAGCACAAACAGGGAAACTCTACTTTAACTATGAAAGTCCTTGGAACTACAAGCAGAGGATCAGGAAGGACATGATAGATTAAGGCTCAACCAGATCAAATCAAGGAGGGCAACATAAAATGAATGCCTGTCATGCATCAAGATCTGTGCTTGACACTTTGACAAAGGCAGGAAGGGAATCACATAATGATGAACAAGATATTGTTTCTATCCTCAAATAACTTACTATCTAATGTGGAAGAGGCATGGATGCAAACTTCTATTATGAAAGCAGGGATATAAGAAATATTTATTGGGAAGCACTGACAAAACATTAACCAGATGCCAACTGGAAGAATTGCAAAATACTTTGTCTTGTGGTGATTGTGGCATTCAAGCTAACATTTGAAAAAAATGAATGAAAACCTAAATGGTAACGATGGGGGTGGGGGTAGATGAGTAGTGTGTGGAGAGTGAAAGAAGACATCCCAGATTACTCTGGAAAAGTAGACCTGGAATAGACGGTAATGGTCCTGCAAAGTAGATCTAAAGATTTGGGACTTGATTCAGAAGGTAAGGAGGAGCTGTGGAAGTTTAGAGGAAGAGGAATTTTCCATTTTAGGAGGGGTACTATGGAAGAAGTATGTAGAGTAGATTGATGAAGGGAGAAACGGGAAACCAGTGGGCTCTCAGAGATGCTATAAGAAGTTTATCCAGTAATCTTCATTCTATTCACTATATATTACAGTTCTGCTCCCTTCTAGCACATGTAGGATTGTACTTCCCTACTACCATGAAGTTGAGCATGGCCACATGGCTTGCTTTGACCAATAAAATTGAACAGAAAAGACACGTGTTGCTTCAGGACAGAATCATTTTATTCCCAGTGCAAACCCTGCACATTGTCTCCCTTCGCTTCCCTCAGTATCCAGTAATCTCTAGAGGACAGGAGCTTCTTCAGTCTGCATCTCTGACTGGGGATGATGTGAAACAGAATCCCTATGTTGCCAATGTAGCAACAAAAGAAATAAACCTTTATTATTTGGGGCCACTGAGATTTGAAGCTTGCAAACATATTACCTAACCTATTCTCAATGATAACTTGCCTCTAATATAGTTTCACTTTGACCAGTTAACACTTTTTTCTCATGTCTCTTGTTACATTTTATCTTTTCTTCTGTAAGAAAAACTACTCTGTAGCCGTACCTGCATAGCCAGAAAAAGTACGTCTTGTTTGGGTCTAAAACACTTTACCATTTACAATAACCAAGGTCTCCAAATCATCATCCTATCACCCTCCCTTTTGGGTGTGGAGGAACTGCATGGACTTGACCACAGGATGGATGAACTGAAAGACTAAAAATTGCTTCTGGGGAATTCCCTGGCTGTCCATTGGTTAGGACTCAGTGTTTTACCGCTGAGGACCCAGGTTCAGTCCCTGGTCAGGAAACTAAGATCACACAAAAGCCTCATGGTGCGGGCAAAAATAAAATATTGCTTCAATGTAAACTTAATAACAGTACATTCCATCCTTGTTTTTCTTATTTTAAAACTTCATGACACCTGTTTCTAGTGTTTCCCACAATTGTCAGTTTCCAATTCTCCTCCACTACCTAATGTCCTTACTCCAAGTAGATTGCTCAGCCTCCTCCTTTGTAGAAAAGATGATGCTTAGCTCCTTTAACTATCAAAAGTCAGATGGAGCTTTGGACTTGGAGGCAGAGATTGGTTCAAACGTTCCCCATCTCCTCTGGGACATCTCCCTTGACACCAGTATTCTCCCTACCTCTTACCCATGACTGCCACTCATAATTGTGAAGGTTGAGAGGAGGAGGGTGGCAGCTGGAGGAAATCTAGGTCAGAGTCAATGTGACAAGCTCTGTGCCTTGACTGAGTGTTGCATTGGCCTGAAAGAAAAAGCACTTTTGTCTAATTTTCTCAATCACATACTGTGTTCTATCTACGTTGCTGTGATGCCACCAAGACCCCTATCACAATCGCAGAGCTTTACTCCCTCCCCCAGGCAAGAGGCTCATCCCTGTACTTCCACATCAACCTTTGTAAGGCCCTCTCCTGCCCTGTATAACACTATATTTGAATTATTTTCAGACTTCATCCACTTGTCCCACAATGCTATGAGTTCCTTGAGGACAAGTTCTGAGCTTATTCATTTTGGTAACCCCGAATCTTGGCCCTAATTGCTCAATAAATATTTGATTAATTAATAACCAATAACAAGCAGATGAATAAACCCAGATTCTGCTAACTAGTGGTGTGACTTTGAGAACTGCTGGCCCCCTCTGAGTTTCTGTTTCACCATTTGAAACAAGATGCTTGGATTAGGTGATCCCTAGTGTCCTTCCAACTCTAAAACCCCTCTGACAATAAGTCTAATTTAGCTGCTTCCTCTTTTAGATCCCTCTGTATTTTCTCATTCTCATGCTCTCCTTCCCTCCCTGTCAGAGTTACAAGGTGTCCCTCTTTTCCAAACATTTTCTCCCTACTCTTGTGTGAATATCTTCCCTGTAGAGCCTTAAGACATCTGGCTGGTTCTTCTACTCTTCACCTTGTTATCACCTGCCCACTTCCCAGTCAGCCCCTCATATTGCCTCAAGACTTTGGTCTTGGTTGAGTCAACTGCTCTAATTGAGATTTCATAATCATCCTCGGTGGCTTCAGTTTCCCTGTAAAGAGGATGATCCATCAACTTTGTCTCAGTTCCCTCCTTCTTCAATTTCAGTCATGTTAACTCCTTTGGAATCATTCAGACAAATGGCCACACCCTGGACCTCGATGTCACAGGGAACTACTCTACTTTGTAACCCTTAATTTAAAGAATGCCAGCACACTACACTTGCATCAATCAAGACCTCTTAATCTTCTAACTCCCCCATTCCCCAATGTGTATAATATCTGTTGTTCAAATTTCATCCAGAGAACAATTTTTCAATCCTGATTTTCTCCCAAATTTATTTGTCTCCTGTTGATTTTATTTCCTTACTTATCTGGCCCATAAAACATGGTTTACATCATCAGCCTCTCTTCTTGTTAACATTCTCAACCAACTTGCCTTTTGTTTTTCCTCTGTACTCAGTCGGCCAATGCTGAAATCAATGCAACTATTTTCCTTCTCTGATCTTAAACCTAGACCTTCAACCTCTACTGGAGAAAATTCCAAATCACTTGAATTGGTTCTATAGATTCTTCGTTTCTGATTTCATCTTCCCAACCCCCATCCATGGTTCCTGGAAATTTTTCCATATGTCTCTGGATAGCAATCTCTCCCATCCCCTTCAAGAACTATTTCATAGATGAACCTAGAGATGATCATACTATGTGAAGTAAGTCAGACAGAGGAAGACAAATAGCATACATCACTTATATGTGGAATCTAAAAAAATAATACAAATGAACTCATTTACAAAACAGAAACAGACTCACAGACTTAGAAAACAAACTTATGGTTACCAAAGGGGAAACGGAGTGGAGAGGGATAAATTAAGAGTTTGGGACTAGCAGATACAAACTACTATATATAAAATAGATAAACAGCAAGGTCCTACTGTATGCATGGAGAACTATATTTAATATCCTGTAAAAAAGCATAATGGAAAAGAATATGAATATATATAATATATATGTTCTATATATGAATATATATATATGAATCACTTTGCTATATATCTGAAACTAACACAACATTGTAAACCAACTATACTTCAATTTAAAAAAAAACTTTTAAAACAAGAGTGATTTCAAGCAGTCCTCAAGTTTCCCAGCCCAGTACTTCTGCTTATGATTTTACCTCCTAATTCTATGTGGAAATAGAGGCAACCAAGCAAGGACTCTTGACTTCTTGCTCTACTGTCAGATCATCCCCACCTCTGAGAGGTTAAGTGACCCACTCTCAGTTTCTGATTCAATTAGCCTGGGTGGACCCAGGCATGGTTTTTCTTGTTTAACTCTCCAGATAGTTTTAATGTGAAGCTAGCTTATAATTTTCAAACCTCTGTTGAAATGTTTTACCTGGGTATTCTATTGTTACTCTCAAGTTTAACATGTCTAAATCTGAATTCAACATTGGTACCAGTTGTTTTAATTAGACAGCATTGAGTTCAATTTCTTTTTTATTTCTTCTTTTTCATCAACAAGAAGTTCAGGAGTAGGAAAGCCCTGGCTTTAGTTTGGCAAATCAAGGATACCAGGGCTGTGATCTCCGAAATACTCTTGGATTTTCCCCTATGCTCCAGGGACACTAACTATAGTTCTAGCAATCATATCTGCCTTTCAGGCAGAAGGAGAAAGGCCAGATGCTGGAAATGGTGGCACCTCTCTCAGTAACAGACTTCCACTTATGTTTCATTGGTCAGTGCCCTGTCATATGGCCACCTCATCACATGACCATTCTCTCACATAGCACAGGAATCTGAGGAGGTGAGATTCTAGCTTTCTATCTATGTGACAAAGAAAAGAGGAAGAGGGATGGAAATAGATGCTGAGTGTAGTATCTGCCATGAAATTTGTCTCAGGAGTTTTCCTTTTTGTTGTTTTTGGGGGTTTTTTGGGGGGGGTTGTTTTTGTTTTTTAATTTGTTTGTTTGTTTGTTGTTAATTGAGTAATTGTTTTCCTAGTCAACCAGTTTTAAAAACCTGGTGTCACGCTCAGCTTTCTCTCACCTCCCACATTCAATACACTTTCACATGAGCTTTTAATGTTAAAATAAATTTATGCCTTTCCAACTCTATTGCCATCATCCTAACTCAGACCCCTTGTATGTTTGTCCTGGACAGGACAATTGCCACCTTGCCTTTAGTCTCTCTGTACTCTGCCCAAGCCATCCTGCACACCACCACCAAGAGTGGCCTTACCAAAAGAATCAGAAGGCTTTCATGGGCTCCCTGTTGCCAAATAAAGGCCAGACTCCTAGGCCTTGACCTCAAAGCCCTTCACTGCCTACTCCTGCAGATTGGGCTGCTCACTGGATATATCCCAGGCCTTTCCACCTCTGTGCTGTCACTCACATCCTACTATCTGTTCAGTATGCCTGCTTTCTCTCTTTCCTTTCTCCACCTTTACCAGCTTCTCCTGATGTGATGGTTACATCAGGATCTAGGGCAAGGATTTTTACTGAGCCACAGTGCTGAAGTCAAGGAACTCACTGTGATACCTCAGCATGTTTCAACATTCAGCCCACCAAGGGCTGTGTTCATTCAGGTTTTATTCTCTCACATTGGGAAGCAGACTGAGACTGTTGCTTGGAAAGACATGAGACACATAGGATAGGCAAGCACTGAATAGAGAAATACTGCCCACTTACTCTTCTTTAGAGAACAACTTTATGGACTTGCTTTCTCTCATTGACGAGGTAAGCATTACAGGTCTAGGACAAAAGAAAAGTTGTTTCAGCTTGCCTTGAGCCAAGGTAAAAGAAGGCTTTCTGGTGGCCAGCCTAGCTCACAAGATGGTTACTTGGGAACTGGACATTTCCAATAACCTATCATGGTTAATAGTTTGCTATACCTAGATATAGATAGATAGATATAGCAAGATATAGATTTTGCTATATCTATCATCTATCTATCTATCTATCTATCTATTTATCTCAAGATGTGAATAAAGTAAAAAAGGCTTTGTGGCCATGGTGTCCTGGTCAATGTTTAACAATCAGCTATTAGGAAAGAAAACTTTCCTTGTTATGTTTGCCAGTTTTTATAGTGTAAATACTCCCACCATGACCAGTTCCAAGCTACCAACATGTTACCACTGAACACAGAGTTGAGAAGACACACACTCAATTAGCCCTTGCAAGCACACTACTGTGTGCTATTCATTACTGAATGGATCTTTATTAAGTGCTTACTGCATCCTAGATTGTGTGATCTAGATAATGCAGGAAACAAGATAGACATAATCCCTGCTCTCATGACGTTTACAATCTAATGGGAGGACTAAAGCTAATTCTCCAGAAATCCAGACTTCTGTCATCTTTTCCACCTTTAATCCAATTTACTTTTAATGTATGCCATAAGAATTATTATTTTTATCATTTATGTGCATAAATTATTATGTAGATATCTTTTACCCTGTATTATAAGCTCCCTCAGAATTTATATCCCCTCAAATGATATTCCTTTGTTTTGACCCCACCATACCTAGTCAGCATCCTGTACACAGTAGACCTCTGTACATATTTATTAAAGAAACAAGAAAGTGTAGGAATGGCTGATGGGAGTTTTTTGTATAATTGGGTGGCAGTTGGGACAGAGGTTGAAGTGGAGAGAATATCCATTAACAAAACCTCTTCCCTTCTAGTTCCTTCCACTCCCAGGTGACTGAGTTCATAATGAGTTCATTATGTAAGTAAAGCTTTGAGTGATTTCATCCATGCCCTCCTCCTCCACTCAGTTCCAAATAAGAATGAGTTACACAGAACCCACCAACAGTACTTTACGGGTGCTAGCAATTGCTACCGTGCATCCTTAATAGCAGCGTAATCAAAAGTTATGATGCATTTTTCTGTAATCACAAGAAATGATACCCACTTAAGTGCTAAGTAAAGCAAATTCTCACCAAAAAAAAAAAGGCAAAAGCATTTCAATTTTCATTTTGAAACGAGTGAGTCAGAATCAATTTAGTAAAGTAGTTAACAGCAACTGTGTGCCTCTTTCCAGTTCTTAACAGGTACAATTTTCTTTTAACAAACAGCCACGCAGAGGTCTCTGAAGCTGGATTAACATGGTGTGTTCGAACCATCTCACTATTGTGTATTTAAATTGGGTAATAGAGGCCATCAGAGAAGCACCAACATGAATCTTAAGAAGCAGACCAATTTGCCAGCATCAAGAACATTTCCTTAGCAAAAAAATAAATATGAGTAAACTGGTAAGGAGTTTTTTCATGGGGATTTCAGAACACTATAGCCTAAAAGTGTATCCCAAGTGTCTTTGTGTGAGCCATCAGCTGTGCCAAAACCAATTTAGAGAAGGAAGGAAATATCTTTATTTTGTAAAGAGCATCTTTGCATTGTATTTCCTCACTCTTTCCCCTAAAATGAGGATGTCAGCTAAAAAGAGACAAGTGTTAAATTTTAATTGGGTTGAGAAGACCAACATTCTCCCATTTCTTATACACATGCACACACACACACATACACACACACAGTCTTCGCTAGGAACTGTAAAGACAGTTGACAAAATATATTTGTCTAGTGTAATCATGTGTCCTAAGAAACTGTTTTGCAAAAAAAAAAAAAAAGTGTAACCTTAAATTATCACCATGGCACATTTTCTCCTCTACCTTCATTATTTCTCTGTCCTTCTGTCTCTCTGTCTTTAATTTTTAGGAAACCATATTGTAAATATGTGTGCATGTGTGTGTGTGTGTATTTGTACACAAATGCTTGTTTTTTATTTAGCAGCAGGATTTAATAAGAATTATTGAAGCACAATGAAAAATGCATGTTCTCTGAAGCAATTGGCATTTTTCTTTTTTTGCAATTTTTCACAATTTATTTATTCAATTTAAAATTTAAACTAGAAAACCACATTGCAGTTGTTAAGATAAAATTCCTAATATAAAGGGATTCTGAGGTTACTATCCAAAGATACTACAGTAATCCAACAGTTTTCCTGGTACTATCTTTTTAAGAGCTACAAGTAATAAGAACAGACTGCACATATGTAATTATTAAAATATAAACGTCTAGAAATGAAGTCACTTCAATGATGCAATGTCCTGTTTTCTTATTTTTTAGATCTCAAATAAGTGCTTTCCAAATTTTCACTGAAGCAGCTCTTGAAATCAATAATGTAGGATTCTAATCATAAGACTCGATTAATATGATGCAGGCAAAAGCTGGTTATTGATCCAGCTGTTGTGAAATAAAAGTGTATGAGTGCACTGGTAGCCAAAACATACCTAGAGGAAGATTAACAAGGATCTTATTTTTATTTGCATGAGTGGATTATGCTTCCCTATTTACGCCCTAGCCCCAGGGATCCAGTCCAGCTTGGAGATAACAGATCTTGGTTCATGAAGTTGGAGGGATTACTGTGTCATTTTTTTAAAGCATGGACCATACTTTGGATTCAGTATGGTGGATATAGATCACAGGTCTGAAATTATAGTAAAATTTGCTGAAAATACTTATTAAGAAGAATAGTTTGTTCTTTTATAATGTTCCATTTTGAAAACTATTCTGGGTTTCCTTTTTATTTGGGAGAAACCTTCTGAGATGAAACTGACTTTAAAAAGACAGGTATTTCTGTTAGAAAATATTTTAAAGATGCTTTCTATACACAGATTTAAATATAAGAAAGTTGAGAAGAGTATATGCCAAAATATTGACAGTGATAGGTTATCTCATATAGTTAAGATTAGAGGTGATTTTTATTTTTTTTATGTCTACGGTATATATTTTCTGATTTTTCTGTGATTTCTACAAATTACTTGTAAAATAAAAATGAAAACAAATACACAAACATCTCCAATTTCATTGGAGATGTTTTTAATACCAATGAAACAGACAAAAGGAAGATGACCCAAAGGACAGAACTCAGTGGAATCCAACAAAAAGTGTGAAGATCAAGGTCAAGAGACAGCAAAACTGGAAAAAATTACCTGAAATGTCCTGGTCAGGAGAGGGGATGGAGGAGAGCTGCAGCCTTGGACTTTGTAGGAAAAATGAAACCATTAAACAATTAAGGATTCAGTGTGTTGTTACCTCCTCCCTTCCTTTGGAACTGTTGCAGATTAGTGATCAGGCCAGCCTCGCCCAAGAGCCAGCATATATGTTTTGGGCTGTACCCTGCACAAGAGTCTGCAATGGAGTATGTGAGGGCTGAAATCCAGCCCACTCCACTTGCCATGTCTAATTTCCTGGCATGGGGCAAAACCTCCCAGAGAAATAATCACCTTTTCATAATCACTAAACAGCATTGGACAGGTCAGTACAATGTGAACTAGTGAGGTCCATTATAAGATTAGGTATTTTAAAACCCAGACCTGGTTTTCTATCAACATTCTTAGTATTTAAATACAGCTGAACTTAGTCATGAGGATATTTTCATTGATGCATCCCTTCCAATGCCCATCTCTTCCTCTGCCAAATCCACATTTGAGCAATTGAACACAGTAGCTAAGCAGTCCCAAATCGCAAATTTGCAAATTGTTAAAGCATTTGAAATAACAGTTTATAATGGGATACAATTTTGAAGCAATTCTATTATTTGACACTAAGAATGTTCCCTCCTTTATATGAACTAAAGAAGGAATTACTACCTTAAAAGATGGTTTTAAAGAAAGAGCAAATTTTCTACTAACTGTGGAAAAAGTGACAATTGAGAAAGAAAACTAAGTATATTTAACCATTTGGCAAAACTTGTTTGCATGAATGCCCGTGATGTGTACATCTCACCTTGCTTTTAACAAGGATTTACAAAGGTTATAATAATGTCTAGCCAGTGGCTAAACATAGTCTTGAAAGGGACTAGAGTCACCAAGCAACTTGACTGACATCCTGTAGGCCTATCTATGGTTATAGTTCCCTTGGATAGGCCCAAAGGGAAGAAAAATTTGGAAGAGGAGGGAAAGGCAACATTATTGAGGTGAAGCAGCATGCCAAGTCCTTTTCATATAATATCTCATTTATTCACAATCTCATTAATTGATAATTGATTATTCTTCAACATATAATGCCAACATTAGATCTTAGCCAGGCTCAGCATTCAAGAAAGTAAGAAAGAAGTTATCACATTCCTCTGGCCTTGTAACCTTGGCCAGTTGCCCGTAAGAACCAGGATGTGAGTGATCCAAGACCTGCCAGGCTGTTCACCAAAGACTGGAAATCTGCAGTTGGGAAGCAGAGACTGAGTAGGACAGTGAAGGAAGGAGAGTTTTATCAATTTTTCTAAGTCAAACTCATCACAATGCACAGTAACCCCAGGCAAGTCTGGAGTCACAAATCCAGCTAGAGCCTTGGACATGAAGAACAGAAAGGAGATGAGAGGGGAGGGATAGGGATGTGTGAGGCAAAAGGTTCCTTCTTATTCTCTTTTCTTCTGCTTACTAAGTCCATCTCCATTGATTTTTTTAATATCCTTGAATAAAATACAAAAGGGGGAGAAGATTGTGAAATGTAGGATAGGGACATATTAGAATCAGAATCATAGAATTTTATAGCTGGAAGGAAAGACCAAGATCCCCTAGGCAATTTTTCACAGTATGTTCTGTGGAGTTCCTGTTCTAGGGTACCTCGGGGCTTAAGTGGCCGGGGAGGAGACCAGTGAGGGTCTTGGCTGGTACAGGGGAGAGGGAATAGGAGAGGCTAATTTTACTTTCCTTTCTATATTAGGATTCTATACAAGATTTCCTTTAGAGAAAAAAAAAGAATTATATTTAAAAAAAAATTGTTGGGGAGGGAGTCAACCAACAAATAAACTCTTTGGTGTTGGACTCGAGATAAGGTGACTTGCCCAAGCAAGCATCCACAGGTTGGTGGCAGTACCTCCAGCCCCCTGACTCTCATCACTACACCAGGCTACCTCTCATTATGCAGCCTAATTCCCTAGAAGATGGTTTAATTAAAACTGTGGCCACTTTGATTTCCATCTTCAGATTCTAATTATTTTATGTTAAATATCTTGGTAGTTAATAGAAACAAATTAAATGTATAAATACTACATTAAGTTTAAGTAATATTTTAAACCGTGTTTGAATCCTCTATCCCTCTGTCCTCCTGGACTTTAATCTATTACTTCCTCTGCTGATAAAACTGCCTGCCATTTCTGAAAGTAAATGCCAAATAACTTCTTTCTTCAAGGTCAAGGTATTATTTTTTTATGAGGAAAATTGTTCTCTTAAACCAACCACATATAATTACCAAGTATTTTTTATCCTGCAAGAAATTACATAGAAGTGTTAAAGCAGCAATAGAGCTCTAATTTCTTCCCAACCAACTCTGGTTCTACCAGAAACCTCCAGACAAAAGCCTAAAACTCCAGGAGCCCAACACTGCATTTACCACCTCAGGTTTTATGCTCTTAGTCACAGACCTAAAAGATTAAGATCTGGAGCAAGGAGATGCACAAGGTCCCAGTATCCCTCCTGGCCTAGCCAGATCTCCTTCTATAGATAATAAATAATAATGATAATAATTATAAGTATATATATTCTTTATGTCCAGCATTGTTAAGGTGATTTACATGTATTATCTCACTGAACCCTCACAAGGACACTATGCAGTGGACACTTCTTCAACAAGAAGAAATAAAAGCACAAAGAAAAAAAATACTTTGCCCGCAGTCAGAAAGGATTCAACCCAGGAACCCCTACTCCAGAGCCCAGAAAGTGGGACCCCTTGAGAGGCCATGCAGTTGTAGTTTAGTTGAGGGACTCAGAAATCAGACCTAAGAAAGCAAAAGTAGTCACTGTAATAAGGTCTGCATTAGAGACAGCCCCAAAATGGAAGGACATGGACCTTTCCTTTGGGGAAGGTTTGACCTTCCCAAAAGGAATCAGGAAGGAGAGATGAGGGTAGCCTAATTCCCATCAGAAGAGGTGGGGACAGGGTCAGTGCCATAGATCAAGATGCTCCAATCTGTCGATCCACATTCTAATCTAAGAACAGATTCCAGAACCAAAGAAGCCAAAGGAGTCCAAGTGTAGGGAGGAAGGAACAATTGAGACTATCTGGGGGGTGGAGCTGGAACTGGGGGAAGCTTGGGAAGGAGGAGAGACCCAGGCACTGAGGAATTGAAAGAAGCAGAGAGGGCAGTGGAGGTGGACAGTGGAGCCAGCCAAGAATAAGCCCAACTGGGCCAGGGAGAGGCAGATCATGAGACGTGAGGAATGGGAGCCAGGTGAGCCTGGGGTGGGTGGCAGCACCTTTATTTATACTCCTGCCCCCCAAAGAGCACAGAACACCTCATTCACAATTCCTCCACTTTGACAGTCTTCTTAAAGGCAATGGCTACGTCTAGAGTATCTCGAGTCCTTCATGTATACTACATTTTTTCAAGATCCAAGCAGGGCAAAAAGTAAACTATATGGAGTATTTAAAATGAGTACAATCCTGGCTGGACATAGAGTTGTCCATCTAATAGTGTTTTACACATGCTAGCGACAAACCCTTGATATCATTATGAACTGAAGAGGATTGAGCTGAATTGATTGGTGACTCACTTGCTGGAAGTTTCAGGCACAAGGTAGAGATATTGATGAGTGAGCAGATTTTTCTCTACTTCTAAAATCACCCCCGGCTTAGACAATGACAGTGACACTCTCTGAGAAAGCAGGCTTTCAAGCTGAGGGGACATCTTCCCTTAGGGTTCTCTCATTCACTAAACCATTCTCAGGAAAAAGCAGGAAGAGCCTGGATGGTAAGGAGAGATGAACAGACGCTGGAGGAGAGCCGTCTCCCTGCTCATCACATGGGGAGAATTACTGAGGGAAGGGTTGCCTAATAGAGAAACTTGTGGGGAATGAGGGAACCCCCAAAACGAAAACCACCATTCTACTGTTCTGCTTAATGCTAGTTCTACCCATATGCATCTGTTTTCATTTGAAACAAATGAAAACCTCCCTTTTCTCTTGTTGACATCAAAGCCAGTGACCGGGCCTTGACTTGTTGTCATAGCTGCTATCATTAATAATACTTATGACCATGATCACAGTACCATCTACTCGAGGTGCTGTGGAGAGAGAAGCATGGGCAGCCGACAATAGGAACCAGATCCTGTGGGATGCAAGGAATATTCGCACTATCCCAGCCTTACACCAGATTTCAGGCAGAGCCCCAGTAAGGCGATACTGGAACTCGGCCACTTTGGGAGGATTGAAACAGCCAGCTAGGGTAGGACTAGTGGTTACTGCTTCAAGGCTTGCTTCACTTCTATTTTCATTTTTTCCAGTGTGAATGCAATGTCAGACCCATCTATCTCCTTCCCTCTTTGCTTTTTTTTATCACTCTGCCTGAATCTGAGTGACAAACAATGGTCTCACCTGTTTCAAAAATACATAGATTTGTAAGGATGTAACTGACCCAAACACACCATACAAATTAGCCCACATCCTGGAGGACCTCCAAAAACAAAACAAAAATCAGAAGGAGGACTTAAATGAAAAATAATCAATGCTGCCTCTCCTTTCTTTATAGGAACAGGGGATGGGGTGGGGAGGATTTCTGATAGCAGAGAGCTGCCTTATGCATGTTGGCTCTGCTTGAAACACCCAGAAGAATGGAATTGGGTTATACTTAGCTCAGAGTGGAGCAAAATGACAACAGCATTGAAAATGTTTAAACTTATAAAAATAGACATCAGGCTTTACTTATTCCCTCCCCGCACCAGGTTTGGCACATACTTGGCACTCAAATATTGGTGGAATGAATAAAGATTATATGCAAAATTGTACTAGAATGCAATGTTTTCTGTATTTTCCCTGCCCTTGGCTGACTGTGTCCTCTTCTCTTTCCTACCCACCCTAGAGCTTTAAGCTCCCATGGCAGTGAGCTGCCTGTTACTCCACAAAGCCGCCAGGCATCTGCTCACTCAGTACCTTTCTCCATTGTCCATCTGAAAACTCCACGCATCTTTGCAAACTTTGCTCTGGTACCATGGAGGCTAGGAAGGCTGATGGGGAGTTTATTTCTCTCTTTCTGCCTGGTCTGTGTCTTCTCCATGCTTCCATTACACTTAGCACAGTGTCTTGCCAAGTATCTGTCCACATTTCAGCTGTCTTCACTGACCACACTGAGTTCCATCTGGCAAGGGTTGAGATTTCAGTGATTAGCACAGTGATGGGAATGTAATCTGTTCTTGAAGGAAGTTTGATGAATGAATAAGTAATCTTCAATGGATTTAAATCAAAGTGGGTGGTAGGGTGATGCTTTCCATGATGCAAACTATGTCCAAACTCCACTAATCAGTTGCACAAATATTCACACTTGATAATAAAGAAAGCAAAGAGAAAACAACCACAAATCCATTCTCACCCTTAAAAAAAAAAAAAACTGGAGACACAAGAACTACTCATGATGAAATATTAGCAGTGATTCAGTTTCATACATGCAGGAAGGGGAAAGCATGCTGATTTGAGATTTAGCAGCTTAAGGTACACCCATTTCTCAGGGCACTATACCTTCCACTGTTTTTCACTGCAGGACAGGTTCCTATTGAATTCTGGGAGGCTATTTGACATAAAAATTATTTCACTGAACCGTGACTCCATATAATAGCCTTGAAATCATCACTACATCTTCAACAAAAACAACATTTATCTACTTTGCACTCAAGGCTCTTGTTATTAGAATCTACACAATAGAGTCTATCCAGAATTTGGTGCTGTCCTTAAAAATGAATATGCATTGTCTTTAGAGACACTGAAAATAAATTCCACTTTTTCTTGTACTTCCAGTAGCTCAAAATTATACCGAGTGTTCAGTTATATTAATATCTTATCCTTAATTATTAACTTTAATAACAATTTCCTTTTTCCATGTATTTTCTGACCATTTTCTAATATTTATTTTAGCTACCCTATATAAACATGTGTATGCATGTGTGTTTGTATTGTAGCTATCTTAAATCCATTTAGCATATAGGCAGATTATAAATCATATATTAGATAAAAAGAAACATAGAAGAGTAATTGTTAACTGGGAACAAAGTTCCAACTCAGGGGATCTTATAAGACTGAGGACCCACACAAATTTAATCTATTGGTCTGAACCATATGAAATTGCCAACATTCTATAATTTTGACCTACAAAAATGACAATGTTTTTTAGACTAATTCCTTCTTCTCAGGTTAATTTCAAAAATTTGGGGATTTCCAGTACTTCCCGGTTTTGCGGACTATGACCTACTTTTTACGCTGCCACAGTGGTTTTCAAGCTCAGCTAAATATTGGAATCATTTCTGGAGCTTTTAAATATCTTGACCCTGGACCTTCCCCTAAACCAATTAAACCAATTATATATAGATATAGATATAGATATAGATAGATATAGATAGATAGATAAGTATAGATAGATAAGATATAGATATATATAGAGATAGATATATATAGATATATATAGATATACAGATATACATTTAAGATTGGACACAGGTATCAATATTTTTTAAAGCTGTCCATGAGATTCTACTATACTGCTGTAACTGAGAACCACTGTTCTATAGAAACTACTCTTTATGTTTCAAACACACTGCCATCTAAAGATCCGGGAATACATCCTGCTCAGCTTTGCCAAGATCATCCAGTTATGAAGAGGACCCCAGAGACACCCTTATAAACCCAGCTGTCCTTATAGAACAAAAGATTGACCAACAAACTGATTCTCTCATTTAGACTTCCAAGCCTGTTGTCACAAGGTTACCTCGTGGGGATAAGCTAAGGGATAAACTAAGAATAGGGATAAACTATAGGGATAAACTAAGAATACCATGCCCTACCTCTCCACCCCCTTTGGCATGATCAGATCACAAATTTTCCCTTTACTAATTGGCCAAACACAAAAATAGTCTATTACAAGACAAAATCTCTAAGAATTGTCTCCACCTCTGGTTAGGAAACACTGTATGCTGATGAAGGCTCTTCTTCCACACAACACTCATTTTTCCAAAGCAGAAAGGAAACTGTTCTCATCCCAGTTTCCCCAACTCTGCTTTCATGGTGATGGCTCAGCCTACAAAACTATCTGTAAACAGGTATCTCTTCGGATTCTAAATGTTCAGCAATGGTTTGCCTTAGCCTTCAGAGACCTCGACATTATCACCTTGGCTCAGCACCCTTAAAAGCCAGTGATGTAAGCCAGATGCTGAGAGCTCCAGGCTGAGTCTGACGTCATCCCCTTGTCAGGGATTCTGCCATCGCCCGCCAGTGACCGCTGCTGTGTGTGCCAAAGTTAAAGGTGGGCACTTAGCACATTTATTACATACGGGGCTTATTAGATAACTGGGCTCTGTTGTGATAAATTGGCTGTGTGCTTCATTTGGACTCTCAATGCTCTGCAGGTTTTTCTAATTTAGTTTTGCCATGGCTCAGCCAAGATGGGATTCAGAGGAAGAAGAAGGGAAGGGAGGAAAAAAAAGAAAAAAGCTTGTGTTGTATATCAAATCCTTGCTTCGCCTCTCACTGGCTCTGAAATGAAGGGTCTTTTAAGCTGCCTACTTCAACAGCATCCACAGAGCTGCCTTCCTCAGGGAGGTTTGTTTTTCTTAAAGTGCCCCGGCTCTTTCATGATGACTCCACCATTCATTATGAATACTTGCTGCTTTGGTCCAAAGCTGTCACATTTTTTTTTTCTTTTTTCCCTTCCTTTTAAGTTTGGATTTAAATGTGCACACATGACACTCACACGTACCTCCTCAGTACCACCAGTAAACCGCAGGCTGGTGGGAGGGAGGGAGGTGGAAAAAGGAGGTGGGAGAGGGCTATTGGCTGCATCCTGTATGAATTGCTCTGTACCTGCAGCCTTTGAGGGGCTTCAGATCTCTCTTCCTCCAAGCGAACACTGGGGCATTGAAGGCTGCTTTGAAACGTGGCAGGCTTTGAGTGCATATGTGCATGCTGGTGCAATGAAACACAAAAATCTATTTCCCTATCAGAGTGACTGACATTTCTTTCCTCCTTAATGCAGGCCTTGATCTTTTCCCGACTGAGTTTTCTGATTCTCTCCAGCTTGCCTTATCAGTAGGTGAACACTCATCAGAGGACACAGAAATCACCTGGTCCTCGATGCCAGGTCTGGCATAGCCTATTAGGGCCACTGACCACATCTCAAGAGCAACACCTTGGGTGCAGATGCCAGCTCAGTGGCCCTGAATGAAGAAATCCCAAGATACCAACTGCCTCTAAAGTGTACCCCCTTGCTTCTTCTACCTTTCTGTAATGTCACAGAGGTAATGTACTGCAGAGATAGCTCTTCGAGACCCCCACTAACCCTATTCCATATCATCTCCCTGATTTGACTCCAACTGCTCTTTTAATCAAGATGAGATTTCATAGAGTAGTAGCATAGTTGAACAGAGAAGCTCTTGACTTCTGAGTCAGACAAAGCTGGATATCCCCAGCTGTACTCCTTATTTGTATTTGTGGGAGTTATTTAACCTTTCCATCCCTCAATGTCCCCATCACTAAAGTAGGTAGAATGACTGTGCCCCCCTCACAGGATTGTAGAGTCATACACGTAAAGCTCGTGGAATGGGACCTGGCTCATAAGAGCTCAATAATTGTGCACCATTATGATTATGATGACTTCTTAGTCATTTTTAAAATAGCAAAGCCCATGCCAGCCCTTCTTGCATCCCTCATCTCCTTTTCTTTGAGAAGACATTCCAGGTCCTACTTCAACAAGGGAAGGGCTGAGACAGCAGCAGCCCAGTGGTATCAGCCAAGGAAGAGAAAGAAGAGGAGGAGGAGAAGGACTGGGCAGAACAGGAGAAGCTGAGCACCACTGCCACTGCCTCTAGCATGACAGGGACCCAAGAACTCAGGATATGTGGCTCCTATTATTCAAGTCTCTCCATTCTGAGCTGGACACTTTTTCTACATTCGAACATTCCTGAAATTAAGATGTATTTTCAGTTATTATGTATGTTTAATACCAAAGCATTTTTTTCTCATAAGGAAAATAATCTTTGGATACTACCTCCTAGAATTGGTGACATCTTTAGAATCCAGACAATTTCAGAAGGCAGGATGGCTTGTCAGCCCTACTCTGTGCACCAACTACAAGTCTGGTGTAGAATAGCCAAGAAGGCAGCTGGCCATTGTCATCTAGGCCTTAGTATTTAAGTATTATTCTGTTAGGAAATGAAGGGAAAGGGTCCAGGCCTGCTGGTGTTCCTGACCTCCCTAGGAACCTAATGACATTATGAGAATTTCTCATTTGGATCTGACCCTGGCCATGATTCAAAATCACAATGTGATAATGACTACACCAATATCTAACCTACTTTCAGAGAGTGAACCCCACATGTAAAGGCCCATGCTGTGAGTCTCAGAGCCCTGAAGAGTAAGTATGCTTCTTATGTATTCTTTCCTCAGTATTTAGTAGTTGGTTGCCTCAAACATTGACATTTACTGAGTGCCCACCACATGTCAAGTACTGTTAAGTGTTTGGGATACAAAGGTGAAAATGCCCTCAAGTAATTTATAATCTGAATAAGGAGGCAGATAAGAAAATTGTGCTTCTTAATTGTATCATAAAGCCAGGTGTTACATTCTCTTTAAACTTCACAAGTCTTCAGGTTGGGATTTCTTATTCACAATTTACAGATGAGGAACTGATAATTGAAGTGGTTAATAGACTTGCTCAAGGCCAAATAAAACCTTTAAGGGATAAATTTAATATTTAAACCTTATTTAATACTGTAACCTGCCCCCCACCTCAGCACCCCTGATCCTCTTACCCTGCTCTGCTTTTTGTTTTTTGCTTGTCTGCTTGTTTTCTCCATGTTTCTTATCACTCTCTAGTGTGTTTTATTGTTTGTGCATTATTTAGTGGGTTTCTTAAATTTTCTGTTTCAGTCTACTGGAATATAAATGCCATGATGATTCTGTTTTGTTCATTGACTGCACATAATAAGTGTTTAATAAATAGTTGTTGAATAAATGAGTTATTAGATGGTTCTGAAGGCTTAAATCTTTCTTTTGATCCTATTGTAATGTGAGTCAGTTCATAATAAAGAGTATTCATAAGCTTAAATAAAATGCTATGGGAACTCAGAGAAAGAGTTAAAAATATTGACTAAACCTGGGTGCAGAAATCTGGAAAAGTGTGAAAGCAGCGTTTATCAAAGAATGGCCCACCGATGAGCTGTTTCAGAATTATACCAGGGCACACTAAAAATGCAGGTTCCTGGATTCTACCACAGATGTACTGCATTACATTTTCTGAGCCTAGGAATGTGTATTTTAATGCACTTCCCAGGTGGTTGGTATGTACCTCCAAAATTTGAGAATCAGTGAAGGGTTAGAGATGAAGACAAAACTTGGAAAAGAGGTGGAGGAAGGGCAACAGCAGTAGTAAATGCTTTTATAGAAGAATTGAGGACCAGGTGAGTTCAGTCACTTGTCCCAAATCACAAAGCCAGTTAAGTCAGAATTTGGGATCAAAGCTCTTTCTAGTACATTACTGACTTCGGGGATCATCTTTTACTTCTTTACATCCCTACATTGTAATACTTTATCAATAGTCACTCAAGAAATATGTATTGATACCTTATACCCTGGAAGTAGCTTGAGTAATTGCTCTAACCTTCACAACTCTTGACAGTGGGGACTCCTCATTTATATGAATCTCTCCCAGTCAATCCCTCACATCCCAGACTTTAAAACCCAGGGCCTTGAGTAGGCCAAAAGCAGACAGACTGCAACTACTCTGCTCGTGTCAGCATCTCTCCCCTGTCCAGCATGGAGGGAGTTAGTGATGGGTCGGGGAAAACCTCAGAGTGGGAAGGAGGTAGGGAAAAAGTGGTTGAGAGAGAAGCATTCCAGTCTGGCTGGACCACTCTGTACTTTTAAAGTGTGTCACAGTTCTCAACCATCTCAAGGTTGACAACACACACACCTACTCTAACAAAGGGTTTCCATGGAACAGCCTCCTCAAGGTTGGCCTGGCCTTCTGCCACATCCCTGCACATCATCTCCAATTCCAGGGAACCCATCAGCCCTTTGCCAACCAAAGGCTTCATTCAAACAACAGGAAAAACAGGAAGACTGTCATTAAGTTTTATTTTTACCACAAGTTTCCAGGGGATAAAAATGAGAAAAAGAAAAACACACTCTGAAAACATCCCGTGTCCCATCACATCCCATTTTTACAGTATAGTTGTAGGCTGTGTGATCCGCAGCCAGAAATAAAACAGGACTAGAAGAGTCAGCCATCTGTCTGGAAGTGCACACAGTCCCAGATGGCGCTTCCTTTCTGGCTTTCTGGTAACAATCTCCTCTGTCTAACGAAATGAGGCAGAAATTGCCCAGTGAGTTAGTGAGGGTGATGAGCTCCCCGCCCTCCCAGCACTGGCATTAGGATTTGAAATCCCCCAGCAATGCTCAATTTATCTGTACATATTATCTTGCCCTTGCTATTGTCATGCAGCAGACTTGTTCCGCCATGTTTTCAAAATGTGTGTGTGTGTGTGTGTGTGTGTGTGAATTTTTCAAGGGCAGGAACTGTTTCCTCCTCTTCTCATGCACCCAGTCCTAGGCCACCCAAAAGGCAATATGCATTTTGTACCCTGCACTTAGTGGTGATTAGTGATAAGCACTTGTTGACCGACTAACTGTCTTACTAAGAGTCCAAGTACCTTGCTGGAGGAGGGGACAGGATTCCTCATAAGCCCTGGTTACCACAATGTGCCTTTGCTCCCTATCAGCTGCCCAGAGTCAGTTCTTTGAAGTCAATCCTACATTTACCCAAGTACATACAATTTTAAAGTTAGGAACTAGAAGTAGAAGAGAGGGCAAGAGATGGCTAATCAATATGATGTTATTTAAAGACCCCTGGATGGGCCTTCAGAAGACTGTCTTAACTCTACCACTCACTAGTAGTGAGACCACTGGCAAGTGAGATATTTCATCTTGAGGTACCTGAGATTTCTCATTTTACAGAATAAATTCTGAGCTTTTTAGACATGAGAACTTTAGAATGTATCTAATTCATCACTGTCTTTACTCCATTGTCTAACACTGTGGTTCTCAAACAGGAGCTGCATCAGAGTCACCTGGAGGGCTTGTTAAAACATAGATTGCTGGGCCCACCCCAGAGTTTCTGATTCAGTGGGTCTGGTGTAAGGTCCAAGACCTTGTTCTAACAAATTTTCAAATAATTCTAATGCTTCAGGTCCAGGAGCCACACTCTGAGAACCTTGGGCTAGCATATGCCATACTCACAGCAAGAATTCAGGAAATGTTTGTTTATGTGAATGAATGCATAAGTGAATCTGCAAAATAACTTGAGAAATATGTAATTTTTGACATGAATCTAGGAACTGCAAACAATATGACCACCTCCTTTGAATTTTGTAGTCATTGATTTGTGACTATTTATAGGTTTCAACATGACGCATCAATATACAAACAAGAAACTAGTACTCTTTTAGGCCAGAAGCCTCTCCAGTTTACAAAATTTCAGCAAGCTGAGAAGACAACGAAAAAGTTTGGGAAGATAACCCTAATAGTGTTTGGAGTGCAGTAACAGTTTGCTTGGTAGAAAGGATATTTTAACCCCAGGAAGACAGAAAGATAAGTAAAGAAAATTAAAGAAAGTCAAATACATATTATTAATATATTTCTTTTATGAATATATATATATATGTGCCTTTTTCTTAAAGATTAAAAACAGTCATGTATAACAGGAAAACAAGAAACTTCAGTTTCATCTTTTGGTCTATAACAATTGTTTAGCAATCACGGGGGCCAACTGCACCTACCCTTAACTTGCTAAATAAATGAATTGGTTTTACTTCTAACTATAGGCTAATGTTGTTAAGCCAATGAGGAACTTACTAATCAAGCGTTGCTTGATTAAAGGAATCTATAATTAGGTAAACTAAAATTTGGGATGGAGTTTCATCTGAAATGAAAAACTTCCTGTGAACTTTCCAGAATCTAAAATAAGAACATAAGACTAGAAGGAAAAGACTAGTGTGCTCACATTTTTCAACCCTACCACCTAAACTACTTTCCTATGAACTACTCACTAGAAGCCCATTCTGCACCCCTTTGCAAAAACTGATTTAAAAGAGAGGGAGCCAAATTCACAATTATAATAGAGATTTTTAACACTCCTCTCTCAATAATTGATAAAATATGTAGACCCAAAACTCCATTGCTTATGTCGAAATTCTGTGACATCAAATAACATTTAGTAAAGGGCCCACATCTTTGTCCATTGGCTCCAGACATGTCCCCATACACCCTGGGAATCTCCTATTTTTATGGAACCCCAAGCCTTGTTGTAATCATGACTATAACTTCCAGGAGATGGGATGGACCCTCAGACGTGAACCACTTCTCCTACGGTGAGGATTTAGGTAAGTTAATCTGGAGCTGGACGAGAGGCAGTTCAGTTTGAAGCTTTGCTTTTCTAATAGCAACTGACATTAAACACCACAGCAGGGGACCCTCAAGGCTCTGCCTCAAGATCACAGATGCCCTTCCCCTAACGGAGAAGGTTCTGGTTAGAGAAAACAATAATTGAACAGAATATCTTCATGGGTATGAAAATTATAGTCAATTATTTCCCTCCTCCTACTTCAGTGGAGAGGAACCTAGACCTACTCGTCCTGTGATTAATTGTGGGATGGCAGGTGCGTGTGTATGTGATGAACAGGGAGATTGGGATTGACATATATACACTAATATGTATAAAATGGATAACAAGTAAGAACCTGCTGAATAAAAAAATAAATAAAATAAAATTTTTAAAAAAGGGGGCTTCCATTAACCATTTCCATACTTTCATCCTGGTGAGTATAGGGATCATTTCTCCTTTTCTCCACTCTTTTTTTCTACCCACCCCTTCCATAGATTGCCAGTTTTTTCATTCTTATAAAATCTTATCATTTACTAAAGAAAAGCCAGTTATTTTTGTGATACATTCACAAACCAGTCCTACTAAGATAACCTCATCTAGCCACTCTCTTCTACCTACCAAACCATTCAGCGTGCAAAGCAAAACTACCCTCAGCCCTCGGTGCACTTGCATTTGCCAGTCCTCTCCACTTAACAAGCCTCTCTTTATTCTCTAGACCTTTGTCATTTTACTTCCTCCATGAAGTGTCTGGGACGGTCTCTTTCTGGCTCCCATGTCCTCCTGGACATGCCCCCTCTGTTGCTATAATTACCCTGTATTACAGTCCTGTACGCATAGATCAGTACCCTGAAGGCAGAAACAGTGCCTTACAGTGGAGATTAGGCGTGTCTTCAAGATTGTTGAATAACCACACTAACAAGAGCAGAACAAAACCCTTAATTTACCTGTGTAGGGTCTTAGCTGGGCTGCCATGTCCACCGAGCTATACCCAAAACTCCCTGTGGCCCACAGGTCACTATATACTCTGGGGCAGCCACATGAAGGGAGAGAGGGTGACTCATTGCAGAAGCAGAATGTAAGCTCTTAGGATCTTGGAATCCTAACCATGGATGACTTTATCTTTGTCACTCGATGACTCCTCCGGCGTCACTCAAACAGTAAAATCTATCCCATTTACATGAGGTGTAAATGTGTTTTCACACTTCTGCCTGGTGAAGTACTTTCTGTAATGCTGATGGTTAATTACCTGACAATGAATCCACTCTCCTGAGAGGAGGAGGAGGAACAGTGCTTCCAGTGATGGAAGGACAGAGGAGACCATTTGGATCACACTCCGTCACAGAGCAATCTGAACAGACATGTGCTATTCCTTGGGAAATGTTTTCTCCAGAGCTACCCAGTCCTGTCCCCACCCCCTCCCATACCTTCACTTCTTACTCATTTTCTCCCTCTGTTTCCACTGTCAAATCACAAAGAACACGAAGTAACCTTCTGGGTTTTTAGGCAATCTCATTGTACTTGGTAATGTATGATTT
Organism: Hyperoodon ampullatus; assembly: GCF_949752795.1. Classification (NCBI taxonomy): domain Eukaryota; kingdom Metazoa; phylum Chordata; class Mammalia; order Artiodactyla; family Ziphiidae; genus Hyperoodon; species Hyperoodon ampullatus. The sequence continues at coordinate 121,096,976 of NC_136915.1, read as the reverse complement.
ATAAACATAAATAAAATAAATAGGATTCTGAAGGAATAAATTCTAAGTGGAATATCAATAAATCTCCTCCCTCCAATGATGTCTCCATGGTTTTCTCCTTCTTCCCTTCTCCCCACCTCCTTTCCCAGACTGGGAGAGTGGTCCATTCTTTCCATCAGAAGAAATTACGGGGAGAGAAAGGCAAGTAGGGAGAAGGGGGAGAGGTTGTATGAGAAATGTAGCACAAGGCTGCATTGAAATGTAAATTTCTTCAAATTATTAAACACCAGAGAGCAGCTCTTACCAGCCCTTTGTTCCTCAGCGTCAGAATGTGTAATCTAGAAGAATAAATATCCAGCCAGATATCAGCCACACAAAGAAACCTGGACCATACATATTCAGAGCCCCAAGTCCCAGGGTTACCCCTCTTCCTTATCAGGAAGGTTCTGGTCACAGCCACCAATCACTGGTCTAAACACCTCTAAACTGGGGTCAGGATTACAGTCATTTTCTTCCTGCCCCACCTCCCACCCCTCACTCCTATCAGCTGTCGGGAAGCCTAGACCTCCTTGTAAAGGCTTTAAACACAGGACCATCTCGTTTGTTCTTTCTTTCAGGCTAGCACTGAAGATGCATTGGCTGGGGCTTTCTTTTTCAGTGGAGGATACTTTCTCAACGTTTTTGCCCAGAGTTGCACTCCTCACAGCTTGAGATAAATGACTCAGTAGTCTAATTTACATTTTTAATTCCCTCTTAGCTTCAGGAACCCACAGATCTTCCAAGTAGGAGAGCAGACTATTATCAGTCCTCTCTTCACCCTTCTTCCCATTTCAAACAAGACATTCAGCTCTAAACCCAGAAGGGTGGTCATGGCACAGTTTACAGACATGCACAGTCAGTGAGAACACAAATGCTGCCTCTGTAGCTTAGACCCCTCGACCTAGTCTCTGTCTCTCTCTCTCTCAGGCATCTGCTTCTTTTGGATTGTGGTCAGACTCTGGGCATTTATTCTTTGCCCTCCTTCCACTGCTCATCCTCCCCATCATATGCCTACACATACTAGGCACTCAGAAAATTGCCTGGCAGATTTTGTAAACCCGTATGATAGATTAAGAGAGCTGCATGTGTGTGTGTGTGTGTGTGTGTGTGTGTGTGTGTGTGTGTGGCAGAGGCAACCAGCAAGGGTAACAGCCATTGGGAAGGAATTCCATCTGTTTCCATGTTCAGTGAATACTGCCTTTTCTTAAGTCTTGACCTTTCTTTCAAAATGGGTTTTGCCAGAGTAATGGCTATTGTGAAAGCATAGTCATTTGATCTTTACCTGTCAACCAGAAGTCTGTGCTTTCCTAAGAAATAACACATTTCTTTGTTATCACCTAGTACTTGGTCATGTGTGTCACTTTTGTTTCAACACTGATCGTAGTCTGACTTAATTCTTGTAGGGTTTCTGGTTCTCCTCCTATATTATAACCTCTTTAAGAACATGGCTCATACAGGAGTCATTTTGTTATGCAAAAGTCCTAAGTGTGGTCTTCAAACAGGGAAGAACTCAATAAATGCCTGCTGATTGGAGTTCAAATGAATCACCCCCTCATTCATCTTATCACCAGGTACCCTTTATCAAAAATTCTTATTCTTTCCCAGGGACCCAGGGAACTTCAGGCTCTGGGATGGGTTTCTGCTTCAACCAGAGGCCTTGCTGTATTGGCACTCAGAATGTTCTATTGCCCAAGTCTCCCTTCTGTTCCTGACTATCCTTTCATCTACCTTCCTTCCTTCTCCCTTGGGATTTATGTCTCTTAGAACTCTGCCAAATGTAAACCCCACTGTGAAATTAGATATATTGCATAGTTCAGCCTTATCTTTCCTGCTTGCTTTTCTACCAGCTACTTTGCTACATGAATGGTCCTGAGCATGACCTGCCATTGGTACAGGTGCCAAGAGTCCTGGCTGGGCAAGACTCTCTTCAGTTTCAGCCTGTGATATAGATTTATAATAAGAAATATGTATTTGGTTTTCATCCTCATTTCTGGCACAGAGCTCCTAAAACGCTTGCAGTCTCCTAAATGTTGAGAGCTAAAGGTGTCTTTTGTTATGTTAATGAGGTGACTTTTGGACTGCACCTAAGGATGCAGCCTGGTCACCAGTGGAACAAAACTTGTGATTAGAGGTTTAGAACTTTCAGACCCAGTCCATCCACTCCACCCACACCCCGACATCTGAGGAGGGGAGAGGGGTTGGAGATTAAGTTCTATCACCAATGGCCAATGATTTCATCCACTGTGCCTACATAATGAAGCCACTATAAAAACCCTTTGTAATAAATTGGTAATTTAGTGAGTAAACAAGTTTCCTGAGTTCTGTGAGTCACTCTAGCAAATTAATCGAACCCAAGGAAGGAGTCATGGTAACCTCTGATTTATAGCCAGTCCATCAGAAGTGCAGGTAAAAACATGGGCTCGCAGTTGGCATCCTGAGTTGGAGGGGGACGTTGGAACCTCCAGTTTGGATGCAGACATGCTTTACATGGAATCCTATGTGGATGGGGACAGCTGGGAAGGCAGGTGTATGGCTATCAAGGATAAATGGGGTGACAGTGACAATGGGAAAGGAAAGAAAAAGAAATAAAACCAGGAATAAACTTTTCAGAAAAGAAAAAAGAGAAAAAAATCAAAAAGAAAGGACAGCAACAGGAAAAAATAAAAAGAGTTTAGAAGAACCTAAAGCTCTAACACCAGAGAACAATTAAGATAAACCGGGGCTAGGCTAAACAAATGACAGGAAGAGTCAGACCTCAAATTAGCCAAAGAAACATTTGGTGTTAATAAATAAAGCTTATAGAATCCATGCTCTGAGTCCATTTTCAAGAGATGACTTCAATTGTTTTGAAAAGTTACTAAAAGATAAAATTACACAATATGAAAAGCCACTATATCATGCAGGTTTTGGGAATCCTTAGATACAGGGGTGTGTTTTTCTTTGGAAATTGATGACTTGAAAAAGATGACCAATTCATTAACCGTGCCTTGCAATGACAAACAGAAGCAAGAGGAGGAGAAAGAAGCAAAATGTGGTTCCTGGAGCAGGATTCAAGCCAGGCTGGCAGGTACCATGATGATGTGATGGAGGATGCATACCGGGCTCCGAAGCCCTCACATGATGTTTTCATCTTCTCCTGGTGTCTTGTGTTTTGTGCAATCCCTTCAATGTGTAACACAACTTCCTTTCCTTTCAGTTCTGCCAAATGCTTCAATCGGAAGGGCAGTATGGTACAGTACCATTTGTGCTGGCTATTTAACCCTTTGACAAGTAGGGGCCAGTGTGAGAATGAGGAAGTTGGATCTTGCTGCCAAGGAGTTAAAATCTGGAAGCTCGGTTGCTTCTAAATCCCAGTTTAAAAATAAATCCTAATGTAGTTGTCATTGTCGCTATCTGATTCCATAGCAGTAGAATCATTAAATTGGAAACAAAGGTTGCAATACGACCAAAGATTGTGTAGTATTTACTACCACCATTCTGCCTTAACCATGCCTCCTTGAACTTCTTCATAACTTGTGAAGAAAAGCAGTTTTCAGAAAGGTCATGTGGTGTGCACCTAGTATTAAAATTGAGCTTGAGGATGTAAAAAATCACATTGTGAAGAAGACAGCTTATTTCAGAGTGAAGATGCTGCTGCTGAAAAAAACACAAGTTTGATACTTAAAAATAAAATAACAAAAATCCTCCGACTTCGAAGCTAAAGAAGGTGAAGCATTACTGCATTACCAGTTGTGGAATCTCTTGACTGTCACTAAGTCTTGACTGTCTCATTTTTATTTATCAGAATATTTCTACTGATGGAGCACTTCAGCTGGAGGAGAGAAACTCTGTATCTCTTTTTTTGCCTGATTGAAGTGTCTGAAAAACAACATCTCCTTTGTTCTGCTAGGCTGTGATGGGATTACTTTACTCATTTTGGGCATTTCCTTTCCCATATAAAATGAGCTCAGTGAACTGTACCCATTAACTAGAGTCTGGTGAATTATGTTAACAATTATGACATCTGCAATGCTTTATAAAGTAACTATCTTAATGAAATCACTATTGTGAAGACTTACAAAGAATACTTTGAAACAAAAAGTTGAAAATATATATGTCTGATTTTTTTTCTAAAAACTAGATACGTGGTAATGAAACCAAAGGGATTTGTGGTTTTGAATATCACATGAGCCGTCTACCACTCGTGAAGTTATTTAAGTGTAGGTAGCCAAATAAAGTCGATTCCCTCATGCCAATCTTCACATAGTGTCACATAACAACAACAACAATGATAATAATAATAATAAAAGGACCTTGAAAAGCAATGGTTTTAAGATTCTTAAAGAAGCCCCAAAGGGACAATTCCACTATGTGCTTCTGGACCAGCATCCTGAAGATTCTCTTCACTCATTTTTCTCTTCTTTGCATCCAGCAGGGCTGTTATCTAGGGCAACTTATTCTGCTACTGCTACTCACTCTCTAATTTTTCTCTTATATTTCCCCCCCAAATTTCATTGCACTATTTCAGCCCTCGCATACTAATTCTATTTTCTTCCCTCTTTCTCTTCTCTGATTTAGTGTTTTATGAGGTAAAGAATTTTAACCTCCAGGCTTTTAAGGATTCTTCCTTTGACCCACTGTCCTGATCAGCACAATAGATCTTAGACTGTAAATATAAGTTAATATGGACTCTGTTATAAAAGGCTGTGAATACAAAAGCAGCCCACACGTTATCCACATCACCAGCTGGATACTGATTTTTCATTTGAGTTCTTCAGTACGTAGTTTATTTTCTACTCTAAGCACTCAGTTCCTCCTCTTCCTCTGTCTCCTGACAATTCTCAAGGGTCTTGGTTGGTTTTGTGTTTTTGTTTCATATCCTTCCTTTACAGACTTGAGGCAGCCTAGTAAATGATAAATTGTGCCTTTGCATCAGCTCTTAGTTGTCCAAATAGCTGACCTGGAAGTATCAAATGCACTCTGTATCCTTGTCATAGCAATTTCATTCATTAGTAGACAACTTAAGAGGAAAACTGGAGCACAAGCGAGGATAAAGAATTGTATGTGTTCCCAATAAAAAGAACAAAATTGATGCACAATTGCCCTGAGGCTTATGGATATTTTCCCTGTGGGCTCCAACATCCTCTCCAAATTGGCCTCCAATCCTCATTCCATAGAGTGGTGAGATGCAGACGGTTCCCTTCTGCTCACAACCATGGAATGTTAGTGGCGGAGCAAAAGAAGAGTGGAGTGAGGTATCTTTGCCCAGAAGTTTGGGGTCTTTTATTAATTCTCACTCCAGGGCAGGGGGATTGGGAGGCAGATGAAGGGAAGGAAGGATGATTTGGAAAGGAGGGGATGTGGGTGTGAGAAGATCATTACTGTAGGGACAGCCACCCAGTCTCCCAGGAGCAAAGAAGAGGAGGACACAGCCCAGGTCCCATAGGACAGCCCATTGCCTGAGACAAGGTCTGCTGTCTTCTCCAGGTGGTGGCCTAACCACATGCTTTGCTGGGGTGGTACTGGGAATCATGAAATGGGACCTAAGGTCTCTGCTGGGAAAACCTAACCTAGCTCTAGCTAGAAAGAGCTGATGCAATCACCTTCTCAGTTTATAGGTCTTGTTTTTCTTCCCACCACGTTATAGATAGACTTGTGTCTCCCTGTGCTCTATGCGGTTCCCCTCACCCCACACAGAGCTGCCTTTCCTCACCTCCACCCACATCCATTTAGCAACAACTTAAGCATCTGGGACCTGCACAGACACTGGTAGTAGAAGGGTCAGACTGGTTCATTCATACAGAATTTTGAAAGACCTCTGAGATGAAAAATGGAAATAGAAGCCAAGAGAAATTACATGGCATATGATCTCTGAACTTTTAAGTCCAAGAACTCCAAATTCAAAACACATTTCCCCCACTTATGAGTCCCCAATTTAACTATTCTGAAATGTGCTTTCTCATGTATAAAATAAAGAAAATAATGTGCTCCAAGCAAGACTTATTAGCTCCCCTCATTCCTTTTCCCCTCGTACCTCTGGTAGCAAGTTATACCCTCAGAGATAGTGATATTAGCAGAAGAAAATTTTGTTCTTGGCTTTTGGTTTTGGTTTTACAACTACTCCATGCTGAGGACTTGCAAGTCCCAAGCTCAATCCTACAGAGGACAGAAGAATCTAAAGGTTTAAACTCTCTATTTTCACCCTTCTGGATGATGTGAGACATGATGGCACCATAGTTCTGACCACAAGGCGCTCAGCCAGAATGAGGCTGCCACCTGGTAGGGATGGGAAAGGAGGGCGATCAAAATCTGAAGAGGATTTTGGGGTAGGGAAAAAGAGGGAAGGAAAATCGAGAGAAAGCAATGAATGGTTTTTTTGTTGTTTTTTTGTTTTTCTTGGCTGCGTTGGGTCTTCATTGCTGCATGTGGGCTTTCTCTAGTTGTGGCGAGCGGGGGTTACTCTTCGTTGCAGTGCACGGGCCTCTCATTACAGTGGCTTCTCTTGCTTCGGAGCACAGGCTCTAGGCTCGCGGGCTTCAGTAGTAGCGGCACGTGGGCTCAGTAGTTATGGTTCATGGGCTCTACCGTGCAGGATCAGTAGTTGTGGCCCATGGGCTTAGTTGCTCCACAGCATGTGGGATCTTCCTGGTCCAGGGATCAAACCCCTGTCCTTTGCATTGGCAGGAGGATTCTTAACCACTGAGTTACCACGGAAGTCCCGGCAATGAATGCTGTAATGCAAATGGAGGGGCTTCTAATATCTGTCACATATTTTTCCAAAAGGAAAAATTGTCAATATGTATTTATGGGTATATTATATACATATGCTTATACATATATATATACATATATATATACATATACATATATATATATATATATATATATATATAGTACAAGAGAGAGGGCACTCAGCGAAACATAGTTACTAAATGAATGGCTACGGTTATTCCATCATTATTACTGCAATGACAGTTAATATGTACAAGTGCCAAGTGTTCTTGGAGATGGCCTAGTCCATATTGCCACATTGGTTTTATCACTGACTTTCCCCCCACCCTCCCTGACTTCCCTCCCTCATAGTTAATCTGCACTAGAGAATGTATGATCTACATCTCATATATTCTGAACCTGAAATAAGACAGGAAGCTTTATACCTCTGCCTCTGGGACTTTTCTTATGTAAAATGATTTTTCTTGGGATGGCCTACCTGAGGCACCAATATTATATATTTCACTCCAGACAGATAGTTAACTCTTATTAATGCTCTGCCTACCTTTCAGTTTGAGGTTTCCATGATTGAAACACAGTCAAACCCACAGTGAGTCCTCAGGCCATCAAACTGTCAACAACGCCTCCACAAGAGCTGGGAACATAGAAAATATTGTGCCAATGCTGGTATGTATAGAGGAGGGCCCGCCTTTATTAGTAACATCTGGTGCAGTTTGTTAGAACACTCTGGCCATGTGACCATGTGCATACTGCTGTGATAAATGAAGCATGGATGTGGGCACACACGGGGGCTCACCTTTCCCCACAGAAACCATTCCAGCCTTCCATCTAGTAGCTTTCCTCATAAGTTTGTCTTTTTTCTCTAATTTCAACAACATGTCTTTCTAGGTTAGAGCTGCCTATTTCCCTGCAAAACCTACATTTTGGCAAAACCCCAAGGCCTTGAAAGGTAAGGGATTTCAGGATTCTGCTTTGCTTCTATGAGCATTGCTCTCCATCTCACCCTCATTTTCTTGTCTCACACACCCAAATGCCCACAGACCTTGGACCTGCCCCTTTCCACTACTTCCTCACGGGGATTAGCTGACAGCAAGAAAGATACAGACAGCAGGGTCTGTATTGTCTCCGCCCATAACACTGCTAAACAGAGTGCCAAGCAAGATACCCCACAAGCCCTCAAAATTTAAAATAAATAACGTACAAATGAGTAACATTCGCTCTAATGTCTGAGTGTGTCAATCATCTTCTCTTAAGAAAACAAATTGCTCCCCACTAGTTCCCAAGTCCCATACACTGGCTAAATTGTATCATTTGGAGATTGAAGATGGGCCCCCAGTATTGGGCACAATATTGAGAGAAGAGCAGACAAGGAAAAAGTGAGATACCAAGCCTTGAAAAAAAAATTCTTTATATTACTTTGTATTCCTTTATATTCTTTATATATACTCTATAGTACTTTATATTACTTTAGAAACTGCTGATTCTTTTTTGTAATTGCCCTTAATTCCTCTCTCACAACACATTGTCAACTTTTCAAGATCACCCTCCCTTCACTAGCATGACTACTCACATCCCTAGAGAAAAACACGTGTCTTGAAGATTGCAGCCATTGGTTAATATTATTACTTTGCTTACAGAACAACAACAAATATTTATTGAGCACCATCTTTGTGGCAGACACTGATTCTAGGAAAGGATTCAGCAGTGAAAAAAAAGCAGACAACAACTTCACTCTTATGAGATTTAGTCTCTAGTGATGAGCAAACAGACAGGAAATATTGACTATATAAAATACGTAGTATGGAACTTCCCTGGTGGCGCAGTGGTTAAGAATCTGCCTGCCACATAGAGAATGGACTTGAGGACATGGGGAAGGGGAACGGGAAGCTGGGACGAAGTGAGAGAGTGGCATGGACATATATACACTACCAGATGTAAAATAGATAGCTAGTGGGAAACAACCGCATAGCACAGGGAGATCAGCTCGGTGCTTTGTGACCACCTAGACGGGTGGGATAGGGAGGGTGGGAGGGAGATGCAAGAGGGAGGAGATATGGGGATATATGTATATGTATAGCTGATTCACTTGGTTATAAAGCAGAAACTAACACACCATTGTAAAGCAATTATACTCCAATAAAGATGTTAAACAAACAAACAAACAAAAAAAGAATCTGCCTGCCAATGCAGGGGACACGGATTCAAGCCCTCATCCAGGAAGACCCCACATGCCACGGAGCAACTAAGCTCATATGCCACAACTACTGATCCTGCATGCTGCAACTCCTGAAGCCCACATGCCTAGAGCCCATGATCCGCAACAAGAGAAGCCACCGCAATGGGAAGCCTACATACTGCAACAAAGAGTAACCCTCGTTCGCTGCAACCAGAGAAAGTCCATGTGCAGCAACAAAGGCCCAACACAGCCAAAAATAAATAAATAAATATACTTTAAAAAAAGAGAGACAAAGACGTTTAAAAATATGTGTGTGTGTGTCTGTGTGTGCGTGTGTGTAGCGTGTCAGATGGTGATATATGTTAGTGGAGAGAAAGGAAAAGGGAAAGAGGAGTAAGAAATGCTTTTAAATAGGTTGGTTAGAAATAGTGTCCTTGATAAGACGACTTTTGAAAAGAGACTTGACAGAAGTGAAAGTGTGAACCACACGGAAACCCAGTGGAGGAACATTCCATGCAGAGGGAACAGCAAGGACAAAAGCCCTGAGGCAGGTTTGTGCTGGCCCTCTGGAGGAACCATAAAAAGGCCAGTGTGGCTGACCATTTGGTAGGCTATTATAAGAACTTTAACTTTTATTCTGAGATGGAAAGTCATTGCCAGAGGAGTTATATGATCTTATTTGTGCTTTTAAAAGGATTCTCAGACTTCCCTGGTGGCGCAGTGGTTGAGAGTCCGCCTGCCGATGCAGGGGACACGGGTTCGTGCCCCAGTCCGGGAGGATCCCACATGCCGCGGAGCAGCTGGGCCCGTGAGCCATGGCCGCTGAGGCTGCGCATACGGAGCCTGTGCTCTGCAACGGGAGAGGCCACAACAGTGAGAAGCCCGCGTACCGCAAAAAAAAAAAAAAAAAAAAAAAAAATTGTAACCTGATAACAGTCAAGTGTTAAAGTTATAGAGTTATTACCGTGTTATTATCTAAGAACTAGAATCGTGACGCACAATTTTCACTATCAGTTAAGGGTTAATATACTGCTTAATTTTGTACATTCATCTCATAGCTTAATTTTGCTATATAAAAAATAAAAATTAAACTATGAAAATAAAAATAAAAGAATTCTCCTGGTGGCTTGCTTGAGACTAGAGTATGGGGGTTGGGGAGAAGAGTGAAGGCAGTGAGGTGACGCCATAGCTGATGGCCATCTTAAACCAGAAACGTAGAGATAAAGGTGATGAGCAATGGTGGAAATCAGGGTGTAGGTTGAAGGTAGAGCTGGTAGGATTGGATGATTAATTGGTTATGGAATATGAAAGGAAGAGATTCAATGATGACACTAAGGTTTTTATCTGAGAAAATGTAAGAATAAAATTACCATTTACTAAGATGAGGAGAATCACTTGTGGGGAGGGGAGAAACAAGTGTGAAGGGACGATCAGGTCAGGATTGAGAATTGAGGCATGTTAAGTTTAGGATGCCCTGTGGATGTCCAAGATTAAATGCTGAATAGGCAGCTAGACCCAAAGAAGAGGTCCATATTAGAGGTATCTATTTGGTAGCCCATAGTATATAGACTGTATTTAAAGTCATGAGGCTGGAGGACTTCATGTAGGAAGTGAATAGAGATAGAAAAGAGAAGAGGTTTGAACATCATGTCACAGTTACTCTAGAGTTGCAGGACCATGAGGAAGAACCAGCAAAAGGGCAGGACAAGGAACTGCTGGTGAATTAGGAAGTAAACTAGGAGAGTGCAGCACTCTGGAAGCCAGGTGAGAGGAAAGGAATCATGGATATTAAATGCTGCTGATAGGAAAGATAGACCAGGACCAGGAATGAACCACTGGGCTTCACATCAGGGAGGTCATGGGTGACCTTAGCAAGAACACTTTGGTAAAGAAGTGAAGGCAAAAGGCTGACTAGAGAAGATAGAAAAGGAACATAGGATATTGATGATAGGGAGTAGGGACAAGAATTCCACGAAGTTTTATTGTAATGGGCAATGGAGATATAAGAGAGTGACTGGAGAAGGATGTAAGGTCAAGAGGACTTTTGCTTTTTCTTTTTTAAAAATACGGTGAAAATTACAGCATGTTTATATGTGAATGGGAATCATCTGATAAAGAGGGATAATTTTGATGATGCAGGAGAGAAAAGAGAGAATTGCTGGAGCGATTTTCTTAATTAACAAGGAGGGTTAGAATGCAATTCACAAGTGGAGACTTTAGCCTTAGAAAGGAGCATGGCAGCCACAAAAGGAAACGAAATTGAGTTATTTGTAGTGAGGTGGATGGACCTAGATTCTGTCATACAGAGTGAAGTAAGTCAGATAGAGAAAAACAAATACCGTATGCTAACACATATATATGGAATCTAAAAAAAAAAAAAAAAAAAAAAAAAAATGGTCGTGAAGAACCTAGGGGCAGGACAGGAATAAAGACACAGACCTACTAGAGAATAGACTTGAGGATATGGGGAGGGGGAAGGGTAAGCTGTGACAAGTGAGAGAGTGGCATGGACATATATACACTACCAAACCAAACGTAAAATAGATAGCTAGTGGGAAGCAGCCGCATAGCACAGGGAGATCAGCTCGGTGCTTTGTGACCACCTAGAGGGGTGGGATAGGGAGGGTGGGAGGGAGACGCAAGAGGGAAGAGATATGGGAACATATGTATATGTATAACTGATTCACTTTGTTATAAAGCAGAAACTAACACACCATTGTAAAACAATTATACTCCAATAAAGATGTTAAAAAAAATAAAAAGGAGCATGGCAAGTTCATCTCTTACACTGAGCATTGAGCAGCTGAAGGTAATACTCAGGTTCCATTCTGGCTGGTGCTCAGCTAAGCATTCTATCTAAATTTACTGATCAGCTCAGGAGGAAGACGTCTGTGGTCAACCTGATCTTGTATCTCTACCCTTTCACTAATTTATTTCTTCAACAGGGTTTAATTGAGCAGTTCCAGTGTGTGAGGTACAAAAATGAGGATAGAAAGATGAACAAAGTATTTTCTATTTGGGGAAATATGTTTATTGCCCCAAAGAAAATTACAATCTACCAGGAGACGTACGGTATGTGCCTAACACGCTGAAAACCTAGACAGTATATGATAAACTTTGTAACAGAGACACAAGCCAAAAGCAAGAGTTTAGTGAGAAGAAAAGAGGTAGGGCCAAGTCTGGATTCTTGGAAAAGGTGACATATAAAAGGATTTTTCTTAACAAAGAATGAGGTAATGGTGTCCCAGACAGATGTGATAGCATAAGTATCAGCATTTAAATGAGAAAACTTAGGAAATATAATCTGATTGTCCTCTGTGGAACATATATTGCTCTCCATTGCCTGCATCATTTTTTATTTTGTTTTTGTTTTTTTCACCGTTATAAGGATCAAGAGAGACAGACTTTCTAGGGAAAGATCTGAGACTAAATCTAGCTCTTCCTGATATGAGGTATTAATTATTCAATGTCCTTCTTCAAATTCAAGTCTAGTTAATAAAAAAAATTTCAAGAGATGTGATCTCTGTTCTTTCTATAGATGGAAATGCATTTAAGTATTGCCGAAGACACAGCACAAATCCAAGATAGAGGTTGGCTTAAGGCCAGAGAATATTTCTGCCTTATCTACACACACACACACACACACACACACACATACAGACAGACAGAGAGAGAATATGTAATGGCTGGGTGAAACCACTTTGTTTAGTTATTATTTCCTGATGTTATAGTGAAGATTAGAGGGAAAAGGAGACTCCATTTACTATGATATGTCTAAGAGAGGGATGAGAAGGTTTCTGAGAGTATATGCACTCAGCAAACTCTGACAGCCTCTTACGTGATGGTCACCATGCTGGGCTCTAGACAATGTAGAGGCCGTGGATAGGAAAACTGGGCACTAAAGTATTCCCTGATCTCTCTGCCACACTCCACAAATATGTACTGATGGAACAGACTCAGAGTTGGGCAAAGATGTGTGTCTACCGCCCTGACCCAAAATTAATCAGCTTCTGGATTTTAATGGCCATATCAGGGATTTATAATTTTCAGATCATGTCCACATGTGTTACTTCATTTGACCCCATATGCATTCAGTCTGGCTCAGCCCCATTACCTGCTTCACTTCACACACGTGCATCGTGATCAAGTACTTGCTGGGGTGGGGGGGAGGGAGGACACATACTCTAGGGATATGTTAGTGAGAGAACCCTCCGCAAACAAGCGAGAAACTTTACAAACATTTTCAGATGAACACTTCTAAATGACTTCTTCATGAAAAATAATACAACTGTGCGGTAATGACCCAATGAATGTGTCTCCATCCTCTGAATTACAATGAAGAGAACTTTGTTGGTTGGTTTTACATCAGGAAAGGTCATCCCCAGCCCCTCCTAAGGCCATCTACAGATGCCCTCTGCCTCCAAGGAACACCCAATCCTTCTACCCAGAAACTTCTATCCATCCAGCTCTCCAGTCCTGGGTCTCTCCCTTCCCAAGGTTCACTGACATTAATTTCCACTCCTGAGACATGCATTTATCCCTCGTATGGTATGTGCAGCATGAAACGTGAAACTGTCCAGCCCTTGGGACAGAATGAAGAAAGAATAGGGAAGCCCAAGCCAGCCTGGCGCTCAGCCTTGCTCAGAACTCTTGAAGTGTCTGTGCATCACACAGACATAATAGCTGAGACCCTGTGTGTGTGTGTGTGTGTGTGTGTGTGTGTGTGTGTGTGTGTGTGTCTGCATTTCAGGCAGAGGCAAACAGAAGCAATATTTATCCAGCCACCTTCTCAACATAAAGGGGGCAGCCAGGTGCCCTTCATGTCCACAGAGCAGAGGTCCACCCCTGAGTGAGGGAGGTCACAGTTGAAATGGGTTTGAGGGCCAAATTATCGCCCCTCCCAGGCATTGGTTTGCAGTGCAGAACCAATTTGAAATTGTAGCATGATCAGCAGTCTCGCCGGCGGAGAGACCAGGACCAGCGTAAAGCGAGGTAATAAATCAAGGCTCAGTTGCCCTGAGTGGGGAGCCCTGGCTGAACCGGCCCAGGCAGCTGTGAGGCAGGATTGAGATGCATTGGCAGAGCTGTGACGGTGACCCCCAGGCTGAAATAATTGGGGTTGGGGGAGGTGCATTGCGGGTCAGACGGAGGGGCACTGGAAGAATATATGGGGGGAAGAAAGCTTTCAAAAGACCTGCCTAGACAATGACAGGCTTTGGTCAGAGTAATTATCTGCCATGTTCATACGTGCTAAATTCACTTTTAAAGGAGAAACGGGCGCTTACACAAATACACAGGCACAAAAGGGAAGAAAACCCTTCTTGAAGAAAACGGAGTACGTAGAGCAAAAAACAATAGACCCCAGAGGGAAAGGTGATGGAAACTTGAGCAACTTCATTTCAAGGCAAACAGTGCCCTCTAGAGGCGTGAGTGCTAGATGCAAGGGAAGTGGAACAAAGAAGTTCAGGGGAACGAAGTGCTGGAGATGACCCTCTGCTCTGGCTGTTCTTGAGATGGGGTCTAGATTCAGGGATGGGGGAGGGAAGTCCCAAGTATTTCCTCCTTCTCAACGAGTGTCCATGACCCTATCACTCTCATACTTTTTTCTCAGATGACTGACATAACTCCAGTCACTGAAAGGAGACATCTTGACAAACAGTTACAGAGGGCCTGTTGTTAGAGTGAATGTTCACTTTCAGTGTGTGGCAATAGAAATGGGGATTTTTCATAGAGAACCTCAAAAAGAGGAAAATTCAGTACAATGTGGGGTGGGTGGGAAGGGACACAGGGACACAAACTATATATATGGAATTAGATATAGCTTAGGGAATTAGATCCTTCCTCTTTCAGTAAAGCTCCATCCAGAAGTCATTGCTTTCAAAAGTCAAAGAGTCCCCCATGGGTCCCTTCATGAGCCCTTGAGCCACTCTAAATCCTGCTTGTATGAGTCCTATTCACATTCACAGTCCCCCTCTCCCCGGGATCCGTCCTCCACAGCATCTCCCTCATCTCTCCCTTCTCCTCTTCAGCCACTTCCCACGGATCCCCTCGCCAGGCTGAGGAGCAGTGAAGTGCAGTGAGAAGGCCAAACGTTTCCAAGCTAAACAGATGTGGGTTCACATTCAAAACTGTGGACTTCAGGCCATACGCATGGTACTCTGAGCCTCCTCTGCATCTTCATCGTAAGACCTGGCTGAGAACGAAATAATGCCACTTGCAGAGACGTGGATGGACCTAGAGACTGTCATACAGAGTGAAGTAAGTCAGAAAAAGAAAAGCAAATATCATATAATATCGCTTATATGTGGAATCTAGAAAAATGGTACAGATGAACTTATTTGCAAAGCCGAAATAGAGTCACAGATGTAGAGAACAAACATATGGTTGCCAAAGGGGGAAGGGGGCGTGGGATGAACTGGGAGATTGGGATTGACATATATACACTACTATGTATAAAATAGATAACTAATGAGATCCTACTATATAGCACAAAGAACTCTACTCAGTGCTCTGTGGTGACCTAAATCAGAAGGGTATTTTAAAAAAGAGTGGATCTGTGTATATGTATAACTGATTCACTTTGCTGTACAGCAGAAACTAACACAACATTGTAAATCAACTATACTCCAATAAAATAAATAAATAAATAAAATTTTAAAAAATAAAGTTAAAACAAAGACGTGGAAGGAGTGACATAAGGAGGGTAAGGTGTCTAGTGTGGGGGACAGAGATGGTGTCCAACAAAAATTAACTACCTTCTCCTTCCCTTCCCCATCACCACTGAGTAACACCAGATGCCCTATCTCTGTTCTCTCCCTCTTTCTATTTTCTTCCGCTCCAGTCCACACTGCACCCGAAATACTACCAGACAACATTCCTGAACATTTTCCTGTGTATTTTCTGTACCACTTCTCTTAAGAACAAGCACAACAACAAAATAAGTGTGTGTGTGTGTGTATCTATATATGAATGTGTGAATGCATGAGAATGACAAGGAACTTTTCCCTTTTTCTTTTGTACCTTCTGTGTTTAAATTTTTTCCACTGAGCATGTGTACATTTTTTTTATTTTAAAATATTTTTCAAATAACTTAACAAACATTCATGGAGTACCTACTGCATACCAAGCACTGATCCAGATGCTGGGAATTCCCAAAGGTGGTCCTAGATCCCTGCAGTATTAACAGTCTCCTGGAAGAGAAACCAGCAGAATGCTGAGGTGGAGATGTGCTGAGTGCTGGGAAATCAAGAGATGCAAAGTACAGGGGGCTCAGAGGAGCAAGATGCTGTCTGTCAGGGAAAATCAACAAGGGCCGGACAAGAGGAGACACAATGCAGCCCTGACGGGAAGGATCAGTGGGCGTCTACCAAGTGCAGGAGATGGGCTTCCCTGGTGGCGCAGTGGTTGAGAATCTGCCTGCCGATGCAGGGGACACGGATTCGTGCCCCGGTCCGGAAGGATCCCACATGCCGCGGAGCAGCTGGGCTCGTGAGTCATGGCCGCTGAGCCTGCGCATCCGGAGCCTGTGCTCCACAACAGGAGAGGCCACAACAGGGAGAGGCCTGCGTACCACAAAAAAAAAAACCAAAAAAACAACAAAAAAAAACAAGTGCAGGAGAAAGATTTGGGCATTCTTAGTGGAAGAAGAAGCACATGCAAACACAAAGAAGCGTTCGAGTGTTTGCATTGTTTGGGGAGTGGTAGGTAATTTTGTGTGGACAGAGAACAGCATACAGGTCACAGAGGTAGATGATAAGGCTACAAAGAAAGCCTGGGGTCTTGCTGAAGATCCTCATGTGATGAGATTGGAAATTCACTCTTTATACAACAGGGAACCACGGACAATGTCAAGTATGGGCATGATACAACTGTATACTTCCTGGCATTGTTTTTTTAATTATTTCATTATGTCTATAATAATTTTGCAGTGTCTATGACACAGATCTTGGTCCCCCACCCCCTTATGGAGTTCAAGGTTCTCCAAAGGAACAGCAGAGGCAGCTGGAAACTTGTTCCCAGACAGAGTGGTGTCAATGACATAAATACATTATTCACAGTTCTTATTAGAATGTGGAAACAATGTCTATCTCAGGTACAGAGTTCTGATCACAGCCCCAGCCCAGGAATGTAGTAGCTCATTTCTCAGAATTACTGTCAGGTGATCAACAGAATAGACTTTTCCTCTCCCAGCCTCCGCCTGGGAGGCCTTCCACGAGGCAGAGCCCACCACCCACTGCGGCTGCTTTTGTGGATGTGCTGGAGAGATGGCTGGTTGGCCCAGAGAGCATCCACATGGCTCCTGGTGATAACACCTCAAGCAGGAGAAAAGAAAAACGGTTTTCTGTTGATGGCACTGCGTACAGCCGGCTGAGCTGTTTGGCACGGTCTCTGCAGCTGTGTATTCATGATGCTATATTTAAGCCAAAGAAAAAACCCTCAGCCTCTGAACGATAGAATTAATACAGGCTGGAATCTGGTTGACCATTTAAGTGGTTGTTTGCTCCTCCCTGACAAATACTCCTCTGTGAGGGAGGGAAATGAGCTCCAGGCATGAGACCCCCCCAAAAGTTTAAACCCCAACTGTGCAGAAAAACAGGGACAGATTCTGCCCCATGTGGTGCCACTTGGCTGAGTTTCCCAACTGCTCAAATGATTTCTATGGCAAATCTTCTCAATGGAAGGAAGGGAAACATAAGTGCCAGCTCACAATCTAGGTAGAGAGCAGGTGATGGGACGAGCATGCGTGGGGTGAGGAGGCCGGAAGAGTGGAACTCTTCCATGGAAGGTAGATTTAAATGAAAGGTGGAACTCTCCATGCTGATGCGGTCAGAGAAATACACCTGCCCAGCCCAGGATGCCACCTGCTCCTCCAAATGCCCATGTTTCCAGCAGCTTCACTCAGAGCCAACCAGGTCTGTGTACTTTTTTCCCTCCTTCCTTGGGTCCCAATGTTTATCCATGGATGACATACTTAGGGTTGAAGGCTTAAGACCATCCAGGAAAGGGGGAGAAGATTGATTATGTTTTCTTCCTTGTTTCGTTTTTAAAGGCATGTTGAGGAGAACACTGGAGGTTGAACCCGAGTTTGATAGTTTGGTTTAAGTCAGGCTGACTACCTATATCTATTACACACTTTTAAAAATCAGGGTGAGGACTTCCCTGGTGGTCCAGTGGTCAAGACTCCATACTCCCAATGCAGGGGGCAGGGGTTCGATCCCTGGTCCCCTGGTCGGGGAACTAAGATCCCACATGCTGCACGGCATAGCCAAAAAAAATAATCAGGGCGAGAGTGGGTAGAATTAACATGGTCCTAGGCCAGGGAACTCAGAAATGTCTCATTTCTCTTTAAAATCAGAGACACCCACACCCTTGGAGTCCTGAGGGAAAGTGCACAATGAACCAGTAAGTTTGGCTCCCAAATTCAATGCTGTGGATGTTGGGAGGTTGAGTAGCACTTCTTCCCAATTCCGACTACCATGAATAGCTTCAGATGGAAGCAGGCTGTGAGGTCTCATTTTTATTTTAGTCCTCCTAATTCCTAAGTCCTGGTGTCTGATTTCTCCACCCTGCAGACCCCTGGAAAGAAGAAGAATGGAACAAGCAAGAGGGCCAGACAAGCAGGCCTCCTCTGTGTGAATGTGGAAAAATGAGAAAGAGAGAACAAGAGAGACAAAGGAGGAAAAGGAATTTTTAAAACACAGTGAACTCCACAAATATGGACCAATCAGGGGTCCAGCACAGTGGAACCCCACTTCCATTCTGCTATGCAAATATATTACTGCTTTATTTTGTGTTAAGCCTTCCAGAAAACTTTAGATTGTTAGAACCAAAGATCACTTAGTGGACCAACCATTTTTACAAAAACAAAGACAATCAAAAAAAAAAAAAAGTGAGACCTGCCCAAGGTCACACAGCTAGCAGTAGAATGGCAGTGAAGATCTGGGTGTTCTCCCCACACCTAGCACTTCTCTCAATACCCTCCTGCCACAGATGACATCATTTGGTAGTACTTTTTGTAAAGTTTTCCCCCAATAATGAGGCATTAACTTCATATTTCAGAGAGAAAACATCTTAACTATCCATGAGTGTTAAACAGTTTTACACATCTCTAAAACTGTGGGGTCACTCTGAATAGATTCTGGAATAAATGATCAAATTTTGGTTAAGTGAATTCTCTCTGGACTAAATATACCACTTATCTGCTGGGACTCAAACTGGGACAGGTATTAATTAGTGAATTATGCAGTTTTTTCATGGATGTGCTCCCAGGCTCCCCAAACACTTTTCTACAAACAAAAATTCATGTTGCTGTTATTGTATTTTCAGTTTGAAGTTCAAAAAAATTAGGCCACTGATTCCAAATAGACCTTATGGGGGTCTGATCTCTCAGCAGGCATGTGGGTTAGCAATATTTGGCAGAAAGGTTGGAGGGGGCAGAGACCTGGTAGGAAACATTGGTCCCCAAAGTCTACACTTCTAAAAGGTTTCACTTAATTGCCAAACAAACAAATCCTCATCTTGTTCCAATTGAGGAGCTAAGTGGATAAAGTTTGCATGTAAGGAAATAGAAGGGCTCCAGCAGGAGCACTTTCCTTTGCCCTGAATCCAGACTGCACTTTGTAAGTCTACACCATTTCTAGTACAAATCAGAGCCTGTGGACATCAAGCTATAGCAGAAGTATTCAGTACAACAAGGAACTGATCTCTTTCAAACTCAGAGGTTTTGACATGATTGGGTGGATATGTTAGACAAGTAAGATGTTGAGTAGGCTGCAGAGATTTGCAATGCTCTTCTGAAAAACTTTCCTGGATTTGCAGTCTTTAAATGGGCAAAAGGCAGAACGATAGCGGGCTTTGCGGTGACTTTTTTTTTTTTTTTTTTTTCGCGGTACGCGGGCCTCTCACTGTTGTGGCCTCTCCCGTTGCGGAGCACAGGCTCCAGACGCGCAGGCTCAGCGGCCACGGCTCACGGGCCCAGCTGCTCCGCGGCATGTGGGATCTTCCTAGACCGGGGCACGAACCCGTCCGTGTCCCCTGCATCGGCAGGCGGATTCTCAACCATTGCGCCACCAGGGAAGCCCTGCAGTGACTTTTTAGTTGACCTATTTAGTTCCTTTAGCAAGGATGTCCCTAGGGGAGGATGGACCCTAGAACAACCACCAGCAGGGGCAAGGGCAGTGGAAAAAAATCACTCTAACACCTTTCACTCTTCTCAACTTTATCTCAAAAACTCAGGTAACTCCAGGAAAAGATGATCTCAAGATAACAAAAAAAAAGGAAAAAAAAAAAAAAAACACTCTGCTCTTGGAGACTAGAAAATTAAGATTATAAAATCATACCAACTTGGTCCCAGTGACTGATATAATGGTTCATGTATTCATTCAGAAAATATTTATGAACACCTACTATGTGTTAGGTAATCACTGGGAATATATTGGTGACCATCCCTACTGACATTTACTGCCTAGTGGGTGGAACAAACAATATAGAATAAATTGGACTTGGCTATGATAACCAAAAAACATGAAACTTTCAGCAGCTCTAAATGAATATTTCAAATTCAGTACCCATAAGCAGCTCTCCTCCATTTTGTAGCTACACTGTCTGGGACATGCGGCCTTCAAATCATTGAAGAAGCATGAGAGAATTGAAGAATTCAAGGGATGCTTCTAAGGGCCAAGCCTAGAAGTGCCTGACATCTGCTTGCATCCCATGGGACAAAACCCAGGCACTGGCCGCCTTATAGCTTCTAGAGAAGCTAGGAAATGTAGGGGTGCACATGGATATTTGTTGAGCACTAACAGTCTCTGGCACATATAATTACAGATTCAGAGACAACTCAGGTGGTAGAACCACCACCTGCTCCAAGCATAAACTTACAAAGTAATTGGCTTCAGAACTCTTACCATCCTAGCAGCAGTGAGAGGGGAAGGTGACTTTGATTAACCCACTTCCCAGTCCACCCACTCTTCTGAGTGTAGACACAATTACTGGGCACTTTGTCTGACTCATCTACACTTTCTTCCAGGCCACCCCCAGTAGGTCCATTTGTTCATGGCTTTTCCCTCATTGTTTAGATTCTCCTCTCTGACCCTTTGCAGTATGTCTCCAGTACCTACTGGACCTGCAGATTCCTTGCAAATATCTGACCATGGCATGCATTCACAGAGCCTGAATTAGACGCTCTTTTGAGAAGTGAGAAGAGGTGATTCACTTTTCCCTCATGAACCTCAACAGACTCATTCCTGTCTGTTGTCACACTGTAACCCTAACCTAGAACGACCCCTCCTCATCATCATCTATCTAAAGTCCTTCTTCTATGGCCCTGCTAAAATCCTACCACCAGCATAAAGTTTCCAAATCTGCTATCTGCTAACTTACATCATCATTTATTTTTCAATTTCAGCCCTCTCTTCCTCAGAAAGACTTGAATAAAGAAGACAGGCCAGGATTTATCTCCTAGTTCCCACAGTGACTTCATGTGAATGTGTGTGAAGAAAAAGTGCTCCTGAGTCTCCCTGGGGACACTAAGCCTTTTCCTTTATGTGGCTCTTGAGGATGAGTTTTGTCCATCACTTTGCCTTGAGACAGGTGGCCCCAAAATAGCCCAGGAGAAGACTGGGGCAAAGACACAGACAATAAGCTGAAGGAAAAATATGAAAAGACTGGTGCCTCTGGGCTTGAAGTCTATTAGAAATGGGTGAAAATTCTGACTTTAATATTCTGAAGTTGAGTAATCGGAGGTAAATTACCTCCTTTTACTGAGCCTTAGCTTGCTCAATTTAAAAAATACAATAATGGGCTTCCTTGGTGGCACAGTGGTTGAGAGTCCACCTGCCGATGCAGGGGACACAGGTTCATGCCCGGGTCCGGGAAGATCCCACATGCCGTGGAGCAGCTGGGCCCATGAGCCATGGCTGCTGAGCCTGTGTGTCCGGAGCCTGTGCTCCGCGACGGGAGAGGCCACAACAGTGAGAGGCCTGCGTACCGCAAAAAAAAAAAAAAAAAAAAAAAAATACAATAATAACATTGGCCTTTCTGTGGTGTAGTAAGAATTAAAGGCCATATATGTGAAGTTCTCAACACTTTCCTAAATGAACACATACAAATGGTGGTATTGCCCTGCACGTTTCTCTCACATTCCCTATTTACTCTTTACAATGGTTTCCACTTGCTTCTTTTTGTGTATCTCTCTAACTCTCCCTATGGTGAATATCAATTTTATATACTTTTTTTTTAATTCCCTAAGGAAATGCCTCTGACTGGGTTAGTTATATATAATATAGAATTATATATAATATAAAGCAGTCCGATTGTAGAAAGTTTTCTTGCCAGGATGCAGCAAATGTCCCTAACCCATCAACAATTATTTTTGGCTTAGACCCTGTCCTATCATCTGTGACCCTCAGGTCAGAGTGACATGGCCCAAAACTCAGTAGCCCATGTGTAAGGAATTGCCTACACCTCATTTTTACAAAATGATTATGTGACTAACAGGTACAGAGTTGTTGGTGCTCAATAAATATTTAAAGAAAAAATGAATGTGGTGGTCTTTCATTGAGTCCATCATCATTGTTGAAATACCTGAGGAATAAACAACAAGCAGAGCAGTGCTTCTCAAACTTTAATGGGCATAAATCACCTGTGAATCTTATTAAAAATGCAGATTCTAATCCATCAGGTCTAGGGCAGGGCCTGCATTTCTAATAAGCTCCTAGGAGATGCCATTGCTGCCGGTTCATGGCCCGCTCTTTGGGTAGCAAGATAGCAGAGAACCAAATCATGACTCTCCCTACATCCCTTCTTAACGCTCTCCTTCTGTGATAGCAGCCCCACATAGGTGGTATATTAATGCTATGGACAACTTCTCTTGTAGAAGAGAGGATAGACTACCAAACAAAATTCTGCTTATAGCTCAAGCAGCAAAAATGCAAAAAGGGGCTTCCCTGGTGGCGCAGTGGTTGAGAGTCCTCCTGCCGATGCAGGGGACACGGGTTCGTGCCCCGGTCCAGGAAGATCCCACATGCCGCAGAGTGGCTAGGCCCATGAGCCATGGCCACTGGGCCTGAGCATCTGGAGCCTGTGCTCCGCAACGGGAGAGGCCACAGCAGTGAGAGGCCCGCGTACCGCAAAAAAAAAAAATGCAAAAAGGTGTGTCAGGACATTGGGTCACCTGCCTCACCTCAGTACTCACTGTGCAACTCTGAGCATCTCTCAATGACTATAAGTTCTTCAAAGACAAGTACCACATCTTAGTGATGACTTGCATAGTGCTTGGTACATTGTACATTTTCAACTAATAATTTTTTGAATAGAAATGGATTTCTCTTTGGTATTCCCTACAACATCTAGTGCACACAGCAGGCACCCAATAAAAGCTTGTTGAATTAATTAATAAAGATGCAAAGAAATAGTGATTGTGGTCCTGTGTAGAGGAAAATATTGTTTCTCATCAAAATCATCTCAGCAAGATCATCTCTTAGGGCTGGATGGGTAGTAAGGGAAATAACACTGATGTTAGACCAAATCCTTGGAATTGAGTAGGCCTCAGCTGACAATCCAAATTGGTTTGGGTACCATCTGGTGCCATGATTGAAGCATTTTTCACGCTCACTAATAAAGAACTCAGGCTGGCTTTAGAGAGGACTGGGTCAAACCAGTTGACTTCTGTGGGTGGAGCCCTAAAGCAACCTGCAGTGGTTGCAGAGGGAGCTGCTGACTTGGATTGCTTCTTACTTCTCCCATTGCCAGGAGCATGCCCTATAAAAAAACAAATGCCAACTGCAGGGGAAGAGGCCCAAGGTCCTACGTTTTCTGAGGAGCCCACCAGGGAGTACCTGAGTGTGAGGCTGGAGTGTGAAAGACTCCTTTCTCTGCAGTTGTCTCATAAAAGAAGCCCTATGGCTTGAGTCCACCCACTCTGTGCAATCTCTGACAGCAAAGCAGCTCTGAGACCTGCAGACAGGCGGGGGACAAACGGAGGAGAAACACTGCCAATACTGTGAACAAAAGCTCGCATTGCTGAAGTTACATGGGATGTAGCCTAGGAGTTTTGCTTTCATGAGAAAAAAAAAGAGCATTTAGAGTCTGGGATGGAGAGGACAGAACAGAATTCTTATTCTTCATAAGGAAAATCAGGGAAAACTGGAGGGTGGCACCAGAAGTGTATTGACAGAGTCAACAAATTTCATATAAAAAGATGGTCAGTATGTACATTCTCCATTCTTCAAATTATCTTCATGTACTCTTCTTTAAAACTAGACCCACAAAGAGATTCTCAAAGGACTATGGGAGCTTGTTTTAGTCCCCTCTAGTTTCTTTTTGCTTTATTTCCTCTCTTTTCTTCTCTTCAGCTGTCTGTCCAGAATGGGCTAAGGCATTGATAAGGAACAGACTTGAAAATCATTCTCAAAATTTACATCCATATATTTTGAGAGGTGGCCTTAACTAGCAAAAACTAGCAAAGAAACTAACATTTTTGATCACTTACCAAGTGCTAGGAACCACTCATAGCACTTTACCTGTGTTAACTCAATTATTCATTCAATTGACTCCTCAGGTGGGCACCATAATAATTATTGACATTTTAAAGATGAGGAAGCTGTAAAACATGAAGGTCAAGTAACTGTCACAAGGTCATTCAGAAGCCAGGGTTCAAAGCCAGTCAGTCTTGCTCCAGAGCCTACCTTAAACACTGCACCAGGCACCTCTGCAAAGGAACATCACCATTGGGGTGTCACCATGGTGACTCCCCCCCATGCAGCCCTCTCTAACAACTGGGTAGAATGCCTGCCTTCCTCTGGCTTCGGCTCTGTCTCTGGATACCAACTCTTAATCATTAACTTGTTTCATGCATTGAAGTCAGTTCTCAGGCAAATTTCACTGAGGCTCCAGGGACACCCCACCTGACATCCCTGGCCTGGTGTCCAAGTTCCTGTCTCTTTCAACTGCCCCTCTTTTCCTCTCATTCAGCCCACTCTGCCCTATTCCCTTCCTGATAATCCTTATCACCTATTTTCTACACTGTGTTTAGACACTTTCTCATCTTCGTTTCACTGCCTTAAATCTGTCTTATTATTCTCTAATTTTAGGTCAGTGTCTCCAATAAACACAAAAGCAAAGACTGTGCACGTACTTCCTCTATATTTCTCTCACAGCATAGCAGAGCTTTGAGTGAATAAATGAATGAACTAAAAAAAACTACCTTTTTCTTTTCTTTCACCTTATTCTTCTGATCCCAGCAAGTCAAAAGACATAGGTTAAATTTTAGGTAGCTAAGAAGTGCTGGGATAGGTAGTGGCATATGCTTTACAAAAACATCAGAAACCTGATATTATCACCCAAGTGATTGGGGCTAGGATCGATTCCACTCCTTGTTTTCTGCTGAGACACTTCCCCATTACCTCTTAGTCTGAGAGCACTGACCTCAAGGGCCCAGTCAGGGTGGATGGGCCACTCTAGTTTTTCAGAAGTGAAAATGTCATATTTGGTAGGGAGGGAAGGGAGGAAGGAAAAGAAGAACACTTGAAACAAATCTTCTGGATGAATATACCTAATTTGATACTCAGGAAAATCAAAGAAAGTGGAAACCAAGAAGCATATATTAAATTAAGTTCCTTAAAGCCCACTGGTTGTCTTTCTCTAGATTTCTGCCACAGTAGCTGGAAATTAGAGGACGTCTCAGTGTGCCTTCCAGCTCCAGTATTCTGTTTTAATTTCAAAACTAGGAAGATGTGCCCATCATTTTCCCTCCATCTCCCAACCAGCTCCTACTTGATGCATATTCAGCCTTTCTTTGTGCTATCCAGCATCCCCCCAGCAAAGGGTGGTACAAAGAACAGGAGTTCTGAAGTCAGTCTTTGATCCAAAGCTCATTTCCATAATTTATTAACTGTGGGATCTTGGGCACATTATTTAATTTTTCTCAGTTGCCATGACAATGAAATGAAGCATCACAGATAAGTACTTAGTACAGCTCATAACTTCTGTAATTTTGAGTAGTACTGACCATGTTCTCCACCTGTCTTTTTACTCCTCTGATTTTCTTCTTTCCTTAGGTTTCTTTCCCCTTTTTTAAACCTCCTGTTTGTAAGTCTTTGCAATTTCCTCTTAACTACTTACAACTATTTTTTACAACTATTTTTTTCTAGATTCCAGCTCCAAGTTGAAAAAGAAGGGAAACAGAAAAGTTATAAGTCTTCAACTTGGAAATTATAAATGGAAAACCACTGCAAATCAGCCATGGACTGAGCGGGAATAAAAAGTTATTGAGATTCTATAAGTCTGGAGTCACCATCTGAGAGTAAAACTTGTAAAGAAATAAATAAGTGTTCCCTTCATTCAGAAGATACTTTTGCCTCGGGGATCATAGCAGCCCTGAGCAATTTTCATGGATGGCCTGAAAGCAGTATCAGCCCTGAATCAGTGTCCTGTGTTGGAAAGGAGGTGAGAAAAACCTCCTACAGAACTGTGAGTCAGGAGTGAGGAGTTTGAGTCTCTAATTGGATGTGTGACTCTCCTCAAATCAGTTAGGCTCTCTGAGCCTTTGTTACCTTGGCCAACATTCAGGCTCATGCAAAACCCCTATGAAGGTACATAGCTAATTTTATAGTATCTGGTCTCCCGAATCTTATAACCATGACCATTCTTCAGGAAGGCCTCCTGAGAACTTATGTGTTGTCATAAAACCACAGTTTTACTTTTGCTGCATTCTAGTAACAAGAAAAAGAATAACAAGAAGACAAGATGGTGTTAGGTAAACAAGCTAATATGAGCTATCCTTCAGGTTATGACCTGGATTCAGGAACCACTCAGTTCGACTTCCTACATCTCTATGTTTGCAGCCTGAGGAATGAGCAATGCACACTTAACATGTAAGGTAGAGGAAGATTTGTGCTCAGAGGAGAGTAGATTATAAGGGAGTTTCCAAAGCTCAATCATAGCTGGACACAGAGCAGAACCAGCAGGAAAAGCTTTATGGAGAAGGTAATTTTTGAGTTAGACCTTAAGGGATGACCAGGATTTGTCAGGTGAAAAGGGAAAGTAAAGCAATTCAGTTATGAGTACCACAAAAGCCAAGCACAGGTGGGAAAGTATAGTATATTTATATATACTATACTATATATATATATTCTATTCTATACTATATATATATATATATATATATATATGGAACCATTCAACTTGAAGGGAGCATAAAGATTATTAAAGGAAATAATGAATTTAAGAATGGAAAAGACCAGAGGAAGTGGCTAGGGGAATTCTGCATTTCAAATTTTGGTATTTTAACAGTGGGAAGACAGAGAGCTGCTGATATGCTGAAGACAAGCTAGAGTCTGCCTTCAAATGGGAACTGGTGTTCAGAGTATATATTCATTCACCACTATCCTCACACAACGTTAAGCATGCTACCTTTCCCACTAAGATCTCTCACTTTTTCCCTCCATTTTATCATTGGATTGGTGAATCATTGACATCAAAGTTGAAAGAGAACTCAGAGATTATCTAGTTGATGCTCCTGTTTTACTGATCAGAAAACTGAAGCTTAGAGAGCTCTACAGGACGGATCAGCCAGCGGAGGTCACATATCTCAACTAGCACTCCAGGGCTTCCTATGATGAAATGAATTCTTCATTTTCTCTTTTTTTCACTCCAGGGCTAGTTTTCTCATTAGCATTGTTAATGTACTTTGGAAACATGCCTGCTTTGCAACAGAGTAATGGCTTTGCTAAGCAGCAGCTTCCTTTAAACCCCTTTCCTCTTAAAGAGCAAAAAGACTACTTGGCTCTCCTCCAAAGATTCTTGGAATATTTAACCCAGTGGACTCCCCAGAAGATAATGTTAAGTCAGCACAATATGCATGCTAGAGTAGGTAAGAGAGAAGGAGTGACCGACACACAAAACACTGATAATTGGGTGGAACTGTCCTCTGTACAAGTCTTTGAAAATAGACCAGGTGATGTCAATCTACAGTTCCTTGCTGTGGGTTAGATGTTAACTGACTCAAGGTCAGGAAAATGGAAATAAATAGCATTAGTATTTTCAAGTCCAAAAGTATTTTTGTTTGATATACAACTGTATTGTAATTAATCCAAATCTTAAAAAATTAAAATTTATAGACTCTCAAAATGATTAAACTCATATAAAACCGTGTTTCATAGTAATTATATAGCATGTTGTAGGAAATGTATGTATTAATTTTCAATTGCTATGTAACAAATTTGTAACCACAAACTTTGTGGCTTAAAACAACACACATTTATTATCTTACAGTTTCCATGGGTTGGACCTGAGCATGGCATAATCTCTGCTCAGTGTTTCAAGGCCAAAATCAAGGTGTAGGCAGGGCTACATTCTCATCTGGAGCTCAGGATCCTATTTCAAGCTCATTTGGTTTGTTAGCAGAATTCAGTTACTTACAGTTGTAGGACTAAGGTCTCCACTTTCTTTTTGGCTCTTCAATGGGGATCTCACTCAGCTCTTAGAGACTGCCCTCAGGTCCATGCCATGTGGCCCCCTCAATAATCAGTTCACAGCATGGTTTTTGCTTTTTTCCAGGCCCACAGGAAAGCTGCTTCCTGTCTGTTTTAAGGGCTCACTTGACTAGGTTAGACCCACCAAAGGTAATCTTCCATTTGATTAACTCAAAGTCAATTGATTAAGGACTTCTAGTTATATCTATACAATTCTTTTGTGATATAATGTAACATAATTATGGGAGTGATATCCCATCATATTACAGGTCCCACTCACACTTATGGGAAGGAATTACACAGAGCATGTACACCAGGGGCAGGAATTAGGAGGGCCACCTTAGAATTCTGTCTCCAAAAAGTGCAGGAATCCTTACTTCCCTTCCAGTCTGTGAGTCTCTTCAGGACAGGGACCAGAATTTAAACTGTTGGTTGAACTGATGAAAGAAATACTTAATTGAAATTAGTTTCCCCAAGGTTATAAAATGTCTTCAGTTTACATCTGGTTATGTTGAGAGACATAATTTTAATTGTCATCAATTAAAATTAAGCATAAAAATAATTAAGCATGGGGCTTCCCTGGTGACGCAGTGGTTGGGGGTCGGCCTGCCGATGCGGGGGGCACGTATTGGTGCCCCGGTCTGGGAGGATCCCGTGTGCCGCGGAGCGGCTGGGCCCGTGGGCCGTGGCCGCTGAGCCTGCGTGTCCGGGGCCTGTGCTCCACAATGGGAGAGGCCACAAGAGTGAGAGGCCCGCATACTGCAAAAAAAAAAAAAAAAATTAAGCATAGATTTCCATGGATAAATGGCAGTTTGTAACAAAGATTTGCCAATATGACTGGCACATTTTGGGAGTAAAATTTCATAAAAATCAGTATAATAATTAATTCCTTCTTTGAGCTAGCCATGTCATGAACAAATATTCACTGGAACCCAACCTTGTATGCACTGAGCAGCATGCTAGGCTATTTGGGGGACAAAACAAAAGAAGACCCAACATCCATTTTTTTTTTTTTCTCAAGGAGCTTACAACATAGTAGGGAAGACAGCTCTAAAACACATGAAGTAATATTAAACAACACAAGACAGTTTATATTACATCTAAATTGAGTGGGACAAAATACCCTGCAAAAACATAAAAGCAGCTTATCTAGATTGGCTGATGTAGGAAGAGGAGTTTCTAACTTACATCAGTTCTTAAAAGGTAAAGCAGGAGAGATGAAATTTGATATGTTAGACAAGAGAGCTGTTGAAGGGTTTGAACTATGACATAAAGCAATGAAAATTGTACACAAGGAAAACAGGTATGAAAAGGGTTTGTTTGATGAATTGAAGAAGAGGCTGTAGTTGTGGAGCTCACCCAGAAAACTAATGTAGTAATCTAGATGCGAGGTGATAGGAGCCTGGACCATGAGATAGTATTAGGAGTATATGGATAATGTAATAAGAGACAATTTAAATGAGAAGATGGTAGAATTTGGTCTTTGACCTGACACGGGAAATGAAACAAAGTTGAAATCTACAGTTTTAAATTTAGATGGCTATGGCAGAGACTGATAGCTTCACATCAAACTCCATTTGCTTTTTTCTTCCTGGGAAAATTGCTAGACTACATTTCCCAGTTTCCCTGGCAGTTAGGTGTGGCCATGACACACGGAGCTCTAGCAATTGAGAGATCAGAGATTATGAAATGCTTTAAGGTCAAGTTTGGCCTCATCCATAAAACCCCTTGCAGGCAATCTTCCATTCTCTTCCTCCCTTTTACTTGGCTGCAATGGAGACAAGCCTCAGGGCTCCAGAATGACAGCTTGGAGAAGGGTTACCCTGCATACTTGTTCCCTACCCTATACTGTTTTGTAAAGAGAAAACTTCAATTGAGTTTGAATCATTATGCATTTTTTGTCTATTATTTTAGAAATCAGACAATCTAACCATTGTCTTAGGAATGGTGGCACCACTAACAGAAGTAGTGAGTTGGGAAGGGGATGTTCATTTGGGGGGTTAGAAAATACTAAAACAGAGCAGAAAGTCTATTAGGCAGCTAGCAGGACCAAAGCTTAAGAGAAAGGACTCAATAGGAACTAGAGATTTGTTATTTGCAAAGCAAAATTTGTTGACACCATAGAATAAAAGAATTCTCAGGTGAAGAGAGTATAAGGAAGTAAGAATAAGAATTGAGGGCTGAGTCTTAAATAGATGTTCATAGTTACGGAGTGGAAGAAGGAAGAAGGGCCTGTGAAGAACTGAGAAAGGTTTAGATATAGCCTTCCTTATCTGTGGCAATGAAACCCACAGATACAGACTGCCAGCAGTATTTATTATACTACCACTTTTTATAAAAAGGACTTCAGCATCCATGGAATTTGGTATCCCCAGGGGGGCTCCTGGAACCTATTCCCTACGGATACCAAGGGATGACTGTATATGAAAATAACAAAGACCGCTCAAGCTTAAAATCGAATTTTGGCCTTAGTTTGTTCCTGATGCACCGTCCACTGACCAACAGCAGAGCAAGCCCAGAAAACAGCACCATTCTAAACCTAGGGACATGTTGCAGTGTAAATCAGCCACCACGGGATCATTGCCTCGTTCATATCTATTGAATGCCCATTAACACTCAACTGAAGTTGTTGAAAATAATGAACTGGCCAGAAAACAGGTAGCATTAGGGAAGAAGAAGAAGCCCGAGGTCTGATTTATGAAAACATTATTATATCTGCCTTTGCTTGACTTAAAACTGGTTTATGTACATTTGGATCTTTCATTTGTTTTACTTTGTTAACAACATATTTTAACTTTTAACAGAAAAATATAATTAATTAGCTGTTGTCTATGTTAACCCCAAAAATGTTTCAACTGATATTTTTTCATGAAATTATTCAAATTATCTGGATTTTCTTGACGTTATGTAGGCACGAGCCCACAAACCAGAAGAAATATTTAAAGCCTAAATTTAACCTCGAGGTTTGTTCTATAGCAATCATTCTATGAAAGGAATAGTAAATTTTGACTTGTTCAGAGTGTAAAAGTAAATCCCTGAAAATGGGTGTGGTTTGGTTCTGAATTCCGGGAATAAATACAAGTTATTTTTGTTGTTGTTAATATAATAATTACATTTGAGGATAGTACTTAAAAGAAAAAGAAGTTTTTTTTTTCTTTAAATCATATGTCAGTTGCACAGAAATTTCAAAACAGGGATCATTTTGAATGCAGGGTAAAGAATATTATCATTTCTATGCTTAGCTAGTGGTAAGATATTTTGTTAATAACTCTTACAAGTGGCTAAAGGAGAAAACCCCAGACAGTAGGGAAAATGTGCCCATTAGTCAGCTAGCCCACAAGGAGTTTGAACACAGCCTTGCAGACATTCAACAAATACACATTGCCTACCCAATCCCCCTGCCCACTCCCCATTGAAACAATGTGTTCGAGGCATGACAATCAGCACCATATTTAACCTAGCTGTGGCAGGGATAGGGGTGGGGGATAAAACTGCAAAAAGATGTAATTTACTTAAAGCCACATCTACATGATACCAAAGCAACAAATCAATGCAATCAATCCAATCAAAAGAATCAATCAAGTTAGAGAAAACAAATAAGTCAGATTTATTATTTAACAATGCCGACAAATCTAGTGAATTATCTGAGATATGGACTCTCCTTTGATGTTTTTTTTTTGCACTGTGTAAAGACAGAGATCCTGGATATATACGATGACTTCACTTATTCTCTTTATCATGCAAAACACTACTTTCCCTCCTCCTTTTTTTATCCAGTATAACTTTTCCTAACTTTCAGGTAGACAAAATAACAGTAATGGAAATGACTTGATGATCTCTTTAATTTCTTAGGCTCTTTCAACCTCTGTAGACCCCACTTTAATGCAAATCAAACTTGGGTAGGTTGTACATTACCTACTGAAAAATAGTTTCAATTAGAAATTTAATTACACTGTCCTGAGGAAATGGAAATGACAGTTTCTTTGAATTTTATACATTATGGAAACCTCCAAAGTGCTATAAGTCTGCTAATTGATTTCTGTACCTGTAATGTTTGATTAGGTGTATCTTATTGTCTTCTTGGTTTTAATTAACCCTGGGCTTGTCAAAATGCTTCCAACTACAAAGGATATATGATGAAGTGTGATAAACTGTATTAACAGAGGCTGACTTTTGTCAGTAATTGCTCTCATGCACAAGAGTTATTAGAAATTAACACACAGAAAAAAAGAAATTGTACTTTTGGTAACAACTTTTATTGGCAGCCATAAATCTGTGGATTACCCCCATGTGCCGATGATAAGCAAATGTGAATGATCATAGGGTCCTATAGAAGATCAATCACTCACTAGATGTCATATAAATATTAAGAGTGACAAAATACAAAGACTTATGAAGTCTGAGTGATAAGAGCTAAAATTATATCAACATCCTTAACTGTTCAAATTAAGAAACTGGATCCAGAGGGTGGACATAAGTGTTAAGTCCAAGCTATTACCGCTGCAGCAGACCCAAAGCAGATACTCAATAGGTATCTGTGCAGTTGATGTCACAATAAATTAATCAATGATTTTCCCAGGGCAGTCAGCATAGTTTTTCATTCCAAAACTGTTTTAACCATAACTTCCTATCAAGGTGGTCAATACAGATCTTTCTGTTGAAAATGGAAAGAAAATTATATTCCACTAGCTACTGTTTTAGAAACATTAAAGAGGAGTAAGAATTGATTTGTTTGTCTAAATGTTATGGTTAACTTCTGTATTTTTTACAATTTGCCATGGTAGTCCAGTGGTTTTCTTGCTTTTAATCTCTAAGGAACTAGCAAAGGCACTCCTTCAGAAAAATATCTTATTAAAACCCTATTCTATGCTGATATCATGTTAGAGCCCTGAGCACCTGGATGTGTGACATAATTTAATGTAATCAGATAACTGCCCAGTCTGATTAGACAATTACTCATGCCATCTGGATCTTGGAAACAAGCTCTGGATTGAAAATCATTGTAGTAGGGATCCTGGTGTTGATGATAATGTGGAGGTGAATGATCATAGGAGAAGAACTGTCCGATTAGTCTGTCTTTAGGGAGCTTAGTCTTCCTGTAGAATGAACCCACAAGGGAAAGAACAGAGTGAACATGAACAAGTGGTGTTGGGACCATCTGGTCTCCCCAGCTCCTGAAAAACTGCAGAAGTATCTGGCATCTAAATTTAAAGAGCACTAGCCTTTGGAGCTGAGAGACAGAGAGGTGACTTGCTGGCCATTTGTACTCCTGGTCCTGGTTCATAGGGATAGACATCACTATTTTAACTTCATGACCAACACTGACCCCATGGAGAGTGCATAGTGGCTGAACCTAGCCCCAAGATCTAAAAAAGCAATGATATAAAAGGAAAAGGGATAAAAACAAATATTCAAAGAGAAGAATGACAAGCCAAGCACCCACACAAACTCCTTCCTAGTGAAGAAGTACTCTTGGAAGTGAGAGATGGCAATTTGAACATAATTTGAAAATAATGGTAATAATAATATTATGAACACTTAAGGAAAGTAAATTAAAGCACAGACACTTCCTAGAACTTGAAATGTAAGTATTGAATTTTAAAAGTTAGTAGATGCAACCCAAGAATTCTATATCCAGCCAAGATAGCAATCATCTATCTATCAGAATAAGAGAAAGATATATAAGAATTTAGAAAATATACCATTTACATACCCTCCCTGAGAGAAACATAAATGAAAGGGACTTTAAACAATGAATGAATCCCAAGAAAGAAGTTAAGTCAGGGGAAGACAAAAAGGAGAGGAAAAAGAAGTGAGGGATGAAACTTGCAATGTGTATAATTGAATCTAAAAGAATAATGACAGAGTGATGATAATGAGCAGCATCACTGTGAAACTAAATTTCTTAGAATAAAAGGCACATGCTGAAAGGGAAAACCTAAATATAGCTTGAACTTAAAGGTATAACACTACTTCAGTAATACCTGCGGGTTATAGACTAGGGGGATGGGTTGAATGAATTATAAAGATATTCCCTTGTTGGGAAAGAGAGGAAGAAAATAGTCTGAAGGTCTAACTTTATTGGGGTGGGAGAATCAGTGGATGATTCCTGTATGGAAGGAGGAAATAGTTGGCATTTTATTTTCAAAGAATAGTAAAGAGATACACTCAACAACTAATTGTAGGCATTTATTAATATTTGATGAAGTAATAAATTGCAGGTGTTGAGAAAGAGAAAAACACCATGAGTTGAATAGAAAATTATTTTAGAACTTCCAAACAAGAGGATAAGTGAATAAATAGTAACTTGATTCAACTAACATAAAAAATAAAATGCTAGGGCTTCCCTGGTGGCACAGTGGTTGAGAGTCCACCTGCCGATGCAGGGGACACGGGCTCGGGCCCCGGTCTGGGAGGATCCCACATGCCGCGGAGCGGCTGGACCCGTGAGCCGTGGCCGCTGGGCCTGCACGTCCAGAGCCTGTGCTCCGCAATGGGATAGGCCACAGCAGTGAGAGGCCCACGTACCCCAAAATAAATAAATAAATAATAAAATAAAATAAAATGCTAAATTATGCTAAATAAAGTAGAATGGAAAGATTAAAACCAAATATATTCCTTGTTTTTGTTAAATGTGACTATGCTGAAGTCCCTTGTTAAAATACAGAGACTGAGGTTTTCTTGGTTAAAAAAATGAAGGTCAAAGGAAAAATACAACAACAAAAAAACAAAGCTCAGTTGTAACAACTTTGTTACCCCAAGTGTGTAGAACCAGCAGCATCAACATCGCCTGGACTAAAAATGCAAAATCCCAGGTCCCACCCCAGACCCACTGAACAAAAGCTGTAGTTTAAAAAGAATCTCCATATAATTCACATGCACATTAAAGTTTGAGAAATATTATGTTACAAGACACATGTTTAAAACAATTTTATAAAAGGACATTGAAAATAGAGTTAGGCAAAGAGGTACCAGACAAATGCAAACAAAGAAAACAAGTTAGTATCAAGATTAATATCAGATGGGGTACTGTTTAAAGTTAATTAACAAATCAAAGAGGGAAGCTGTATGTTGATTTTTTAAAAGCCCAGTTTATTATTTTTATTTGAACCTGGGCTCACAAAAGTGGATTATTCATAATTCCTAGTTCATGATATATTCTCATCATCATTGGTCCATTCATAGCTTACTCTTATCTAGTTAGTTGAATGTTTTGTTCATTATTTTTAATTATGTTACAAACACCTGAGAAACCCTACCTAAAATAACTGGTAAGAAAGCAACCGGAACCTACATCTAACCATATCATCCCTTCCCTAACCTACCCTCCTGTCTTCCCAAGCCTGATATAAATATCACTCTATGTAACTACCATAAAACAAACTTTAACAATTCTCAGAGAACAGTTTTTATAATCGATTTCAATACAAATAGAAATAAAGATGGCATAAAAATTTTAACTCATTAGAAATTAATAAAAGTAGTTCTATTGATACAAAGCCATTGATCCAAAAGGAAGTAAAAATTGAAATTACAATCTCTAGAAAGAAAGAGTGTCATATTGTAACTTCTGAGAAATAGCTAAATTTCTACTCAAAGGAAAATTTCAGTAAATGTTACTTAAATATTTATTTAAAATGCATTAAAAATAAAATGTTTATTTTAAAACATATAATAGTCACAAAGGAGCTTAGTACACAATTTAAGAACTTTATAAAGAAACAACTGGGTTCAAAAGAAAGTAGTAGAAGAGAATTAGTAAAGATAAATGCCACAATTAAACCCCAAAATGTTAAAGAATATTAATAACTCTAAAAGCTGTTTGAAAGAAC
Organism: Hyperoodon ampullatus; assembly: GCF_949752795.1. Taxonomy (NCBI): domain Eukaryota; kingdom Metazoa; phylum Chordata; class Mammalia; order Artiodactyla; family Ziphiidae; genus Hyperoodon; species Hyperoodon ampullatus. Next base: position 121,060,767 of record NC_136915.1, on the reverse strand, counting down.
AATTTTTTAAAAAACTCCACACAATCTTGTTTAAGGGGAAAAGAAAGAATGAGTAAAAATATAAAACTTAAAAAAAAGAAGAAATGAGGAAGAAATTTTGAAAATTGGAATAGAATATAACATGCACCTCTGTGGAGCCATGTTTGAAAACCTAGAGAAAATGTATAATTTACTAATAAAATGTAAATGAATAAAAGTGACCTGTGAAGAAATAGAAAATTTGAAAAGGCCCAGATACAACAGAAAAATTTGGAAAATAATTAAAATTCTATCATTTATATTTGGTATTGTTTAAACTGTTTTAAACCTTAAAAAAATTGGAGAAGTTCTATAATTTATATTATGGAGAAAGTATAACTTTAATACTAAAATCTGAAAAAAATTACAGAAATCAAGACCTCAATATATTATGGTAACTTTTTGAATTTAATGAAGAAATAACCCCATGAGTATCCAGTCAGGGGAAAAAAAGGCAAACACCTATAACCACAACAAAAAAAGTAAAGAAAAGCCAACAAACACAGGATCTCTCCTTCTAACAGTAAATGCCAGAAGACTAGAAGACAAGAGATCAGCAACTGCTGTGTACAAAGGAGATAGCTATAACTCAAGGACTCCATATTCAGTGAAGTTGTAATGCCTGTGTTAAGAAAAAGATACTCTCAAATATATGAGGACTAAGAAAAGATATCATTTATGTACCGATCCTGAAAATGTGTAAGTCATTTTCTATTTTTTAAATTAATTTTTATTGGAGTATAGTTGATTTACAATGTTGTATTAGTTTCTGCTGTACAGCAAAGTGAATAAGTTATACATATACATATATATGTGCTATTAATTGAGGAATAAATCAACATAAAATGAAAAAAGACAAGAAAGCTGCGAGCATATACTGATCTAAATGGTTATTAAAAATATGTTTTCAAAAAGAAAGGAGAAGATAAATTTTTCTCATACAATTAAAAAAAATTTGGCAACAAGAAGAAAAGCTTTTTATGGCAATTTTATTTTCTTAGATAGTGAGGTTGTCAATTTCAACTACTGTGAGGATATAACACTAAAGAACCAAAGGTTTAGTCTTTGCACTCCTTTTCTTTTTGATCTATTCTCATTTCTTTGGTGATCTTATCCAGTCCAGTAGTTTTAAAAAATATCAATGTTTTGCTGACTGCCAAATTTATATCTCTAGCCCTGATCTCTCCCCTGACTTTAGACACATATATGCCATTACCTAATCTACATCTCCACTTGGATTTCTAGTAGGCATCTCAAACTTAGCAAGATCAAACCAAACTCAGGTCTCCTCATTCACAATCTACATTCTCAATAAGTGACAACACCATTTGAACTGTTGCTTAAGCCAAAAACCCCACAAGTGATGGCTGACTCTTGTATTTCTCTGTCACCCCAAACCTAATCCATTAGCAAATCCTGGTGTCTCTATATTGAATATATCTAGAATTCTGCCATTTCCCACTATGTGTGCCATTACCTAGTTATGTCTTGCATCTATATTTTTACAAAAGACTTCTAACAATCTTCCTTCCTCCTATGATATTCTCCACACAAGAACCAGTGACCTTTCTAAAATAAATCACATCATATCCCTGCTCTGCTCAATACCTTCACATCTCCCTAAGAGCTAAATTCAAGGCTCTCAGCAGAACCTTCAAGGTCCTGCACAACATCACGCCCCTCCTCCCACCTTCTCTGACCTCATCACCCACCATTTTCCCTGGCAGTCCTCTTGCTATCACTATACTCAATTCTTTGTCAAACGAGTTCTCACCCCAGAGACTTAGCCCTTGCTGTTTGCTCTCAGGAATTCTCTTCCCCAGATAGCAGCACTGCTTACTCATCTTGGGTCTTCATTCAAATGTCACCTTATGGAAGATGTCTTCTCTGCCCACCTTTATAAATCAAAGTACCATACCCTATCCTCTTATCCTGCTCCATTCTTTCTCTTCACACACTCATTACCACTTGACATATTGTTTACTTTTAGACATTTATTGGCTGGCTGGCCCCACCAAAAGGTAAATGACATGGGCACAGAGACTTTGCTGAATCCTCAGTGTTTCTAATCCCTATTCCAGGAAGATCTCACATGCCACGGAGCAACTAAGCCCGTGCACCACAACTACTGAGCCTGCACTCTAGAGTTCACGAGCCACAACTACTGATGTCTGCGTGCCTAGAGCCCATGCTCTGTAACAAGAGAAGCCACCACAATGAGAAGCCCACACACCGCAACAAAGAGTAGCCCCTGCTTGCCACAACTTGAGAAAGCCCACGCGCAGCAACGAAGACCCAATGCAGCCAAAAATAAATAAATAAAAAATAAGTTAAAAAAATACTAATATTAATTGTAAGTATTTAAGAAGCATTTCCTCAGTTTATTTGATCATGAAAACTACTTTTTGTAAAGTTTCTCAATAGGACTATTTATTCTACAGTACATATTTTGGGAAATGTTACACCAGAAAGAAAAAAAAATTATCAGGAAAATCATTTAAGTAGAAAAATTAAAAGAAAGCATATAGAAACAAAATAAGTGAGAATATATAGTTCAGTTGGGCCCATAAATATATATGGATTAAATTCTATTGTTATAAAGACAAACGTACACATTGTTCCAAAGCCAAAATCTAAGTTTGTGCTGTCTATAAAGATTAATCTAATATAGCTACCCTAGGATTCAGGCTTTCACTCTTAATTATTTACCCAAAAGGAAATAAAACATACGTCCACACAAACACTGGTACACAGAAGTTCATAGCAACTTTATCTATCATAGAAAAAACTGTAAATAATCGAAATGTCCACTAGCAGGTGAATCAATAAGCAAACTGTGGTATATCCGTACAATAGAATATCACATAGCATTAAATAAGAATGAACTATTGACATATACAGAAACTTAGATAAATCTCAAAAATCATTATGCAGCTTGAAAGGAGCCGAACACAATACAGTGTATACTGTATGAGCCCATTTATAGAAAATTCTAAAAGATGCAAAATAACCTATAGTGACAGAATAGAGATCACTGGTTGCCTGGGACCAGGAGGATGAGATGGATTGCAGAGGCACAAGAAAACTTAGAGAAGGATGAAAATGTCATGTATGATGACTGTGGTTGTGGTTTCACAAGTATACACACCTGACAAAACTCATGTAATTGTGTGCTTTGAGTGGGAACAGTTTATTTTTTGTAAATTTTACCTCATTAAAATTATTAAAATCTGAAACAGGAAGGATGTCTATTTTGGTTTCCACTATGAACCTCGAACTTCATACAGTGCCCAACACATGGTAGATGCTCGATAAATAAGGAAATAACTTGATTAACACAAATAATGCACTGTTTTAGTGGATATGTAGAAATTTGCATCTAACTGAAGGAGAATACACATTTGTGCACACAAAGAAAGTAGACTCCAAAACTCTCTTAAGGATGATGCAATAAAACTAGAAAATAACAAAAAGACAATGACAAAGCTGTAACAACTTGAAAATATATATATAAACACATTTCAAAGATGAAATAAAAGACAAAAAAAGGAGGGGAACAAAAATATACAAATTCAGAAAACAAAGTTGTTACAAATACAGTTAAATATAAAAGAGGTATTTAAAAATATAAAGTATAATAATTAATTTGAAAACTCTATATGACATAGACATATTTCTAAGAAAATAAATTACCCGAAACTTATTTCAGGTGAGATAGAAATTTGAATAGACCAGTAATAAGAGAGGATATTGTATACAATATCAAAGATTAGAAAATGTGGAAGCAAATACAAAATAGAAATTATAGACCAATAACGTTTATGAATTTAGATACAAAAAATTCCAAATAAAACATTAGCACTGAGTCTTGCAATGCATTAAAAAATTATTCATGACCAAGTTGAACTTATTCTGAGAAGTTTCAGTAAGAGCAAAAAGCAGCAATAAATGATATTACTTGTGTATTTTTATTAAATGCTTTAAAAAAATCTTAGTGTTCAGTGGTTTTTCACTTTAAATATGTTTATTTAACAGAAGAAAACATTGAACAATGACTGTTAAAAATGTTTTTAATAAAAATAAACATCAATTCATTAAAAATATCATAAGCAAAATAGTGATAGAATGAAAATTTTTAAAAACAAAAAAGAAATAGAAATCAATAACAAACATAAAATTACATAGTGAAACTGTGGATATATTTCCTTAAAGCCGAAAATGAGAGAAATGCCTACTGTCTTCACCAGTTAAACAGTATTTTGGAGTTAATACCTAATGAAATAAATGAAATAAAAAGACATGTATATATTCCAAGAGATTCACCCAAAATAAAAACAACTATTAGAACTAAGAGAATTTAGAAAGTGGCTGGGTATACGATTAACATTAAACAGCTGTCCTTGATATTAACAAATCAGGTGGTGGGACTTCCCCAATGGCCCAGTGCTTAAGACTCGCCTTCTAATGCAGGAGGTGTGGGTTCAATCCCTGGTCGTGGAGCTAAGATCCCACATGCCTCACGGCCAAAAACCAAAACATAAAGCGGAAGCAATATTGTAACAAATTCAATAAAGACTTTAAAAATTGTCCACATCAAAAAAATCTTTAAAAATCAGATGGAAAGTATAATTGAAAAGGATATCACATCAGCAGAAAAAGGATAAAGTATCCAGAAATAAATATGTAAGGCAATGTGCAGGATTAATGAAGAACACAGCACAAAATTTGTATTTTTTTTAATTCTGACTTTTAATGCTTTGTTCTTTTGACATTTACTTTTATGCAAGGTACAAGACAGGAATTTGGCTTTTGTGTCCTCAAAATAGATAAGTAGCATCTGGTATCTACACCAGCCATTGCGCATCATTTTGAAACATCACACTGATCATCTAATAAATTCATATATATTTCAATATCTTTTCTATGCTATTTATTTATACTATGCCACTGAGCTGATCTAGTTGCATATTTCTGAGCTGATATTATATTCATTTTTAAGAGAAAAAGGTATTTGCTAAAGGATTTCAATCTACTGGTTAATAACCCCGCTGTAAAACATAGGGAAAAAAATGATTGGAGTATCATTAAATAGACTTCAGAATTTTGGAGCCAGGTGGTCTTTTCCATTTGAGAAATCCTATGTGCATGCCCTCCCCACCTTGTTTTTGAAACTCTTATTAAATATAATGAGAAGTTGATCTTAACAGAAAGTTCCCACCTTCTACGTTCCCTGACCTAGTTTGGAGTCCAGCAAGTTGTTGCTCAGCTTTTAAAAAACTGGTGACTCTCTCCAGGGGGTTTTAAAATACTAGTGCCAGGTGCTGCACATTTCTACAAAGGCACAGCTCAGCATTTCCAGGCTATTCAAACCCCTCCCTAGGCTGAAGCTAGCAGTTCTGTCAGTCTATCCCCAAGGTTGCTAAATGTCCCACCAGGAAAGAAAAGAGTGTTGCTTATTTAATTTTGATTTGCTTTAGAAAGCATATACACACAAATTTTAGTAAGCACCTATGAGAACTCATTTGTTAACCTAGTAACTATTTCACTGTATAAATATATATGGCATCATCCTTCCTGTTTCCAAGGAGATTTCACTGTACCCACAGACAATATGCGTGCAGATTGGAAAGACTCTCTTTTATGAATCTGATCAGAAATTTTTCTATTTTGACCAAGGATTTCAAAGAACTTTCACAGAAATAACAGGTATAATCTGGCATTCAGAAAAGTTACAAAGTCCAAAATTGGGCCAATTTAGGGTGAATTTAAAATTTAAAAGCAGGGGAATCATGCACAGTTTTTAAGTTGGTACTGTAAAACAAATCATCAGTTCAGTGTATCATTATGTTAGCTTAATATCTTCTTAAACATAGTTTTGTATCTTATTTTCAAAGTGACCGATATATGAAAAAGACCATAAAAGTTGTGCACAGATCTTGTATTCAGTAGCTATGTTTTGTTTTTTCCAGAACTATTTTTCAAGGAATAGTTGGATTGACCACTAACGATTTTTAAGGAGAAGGGGTAAAGTTACCACCAATGTACTTTTGACCAAATTCCAGTCATATGGAGGAGGATTGAGGAGTATTATGAATGATTTTCTACCTCAGGTGATTCGGGATCATAGACATTTGGGGAATGCTAAAACCCAATGTTATTTGCTTTCAGTCATGATTATAGACTGTGGATCTGGCATAATTTGCTACCTGATTCTGGGAAAGATAAATTGACTAAGTAAAATGATCTAATGTAATTAGCCTGCTAATTTTATAATATCTGGTTGGGGAAGAGGGAATTCTAATATATTTAATACCCTATTAGACAAAGACTCTGGCCATCAAGTATCAGTGCCAATGTGAGAGCAAACCATTTAGTTTAACAAATATTTATGGAATGTATATTATGTCCAGGGACCATGTTAGGTGCAGCAGCTTTAAAGATATGATTCCAACCACAAGAAGTTTACAGTATAGTGGGAAAGACAGATGAACTTGTAAAGAGATAATCTCTATGTAATATCATAACTGACAATTTAGGACCAAAAAAAATTAATTCTTGCAAAATTGTGATGAACAAAGTGAAGTAGCAGTGTCTAAAGGTAAAAGCCAGATTCTGGAACCTGGATCTTCTATGTATAATCTTGGGCAAGATACTAAATTTCTCCAGCCTCACTTTTCCCACCTGTAAAAAAGGAAAATATTAGAATTTACCTTGAAAAGATTTTTGTGAGAATTTAGATGAGATACTTTATATGAGGTGTTTGCTTCTTCATAGTCATGAAATAAATAGTAGCTATTGGTAATATATGCTATTAATATATGGAGCATACAAATCAGTACAAAACTACAAAAAAAAAGAAAAATGAACAATGTGCATGAAGAGACCACTCACAAAAGAATAAATACAAATAGCTAATTTAAAAAAAGGAACATCAATCCAACTTCGCTTATAAAAAATTTTTTTAAATATAATTTAATGCATTTCTTGGCCATCAAATTTACAGTTTATTTAAAAGTAATATTTAACTGTGGCAAGATCATGGTAAGATGAGCTGTCTCTGGCAGCACCAGTGACTGTGTAGATAGTTGTAATCTTTCTGGAAAAAAATTACTCAAGGTGTATCAAGGGCTTTCAAAATTTTCATGTGGCTTTTAGCCCAGTAATTCTACTTCTACCTTAAAGATATCCATTAAACTGCTCTCTATTATTAAAAAAAACAGAACAATATAGATACAGAATAATAGAAAAATGTAAGGTTTTATATGTTGCATTCAAAAAATAGACTATCATACAGTGATAAATATAATGCTTGGCAAGATTTTTTTAATGGTATGGTTTTAATTCAAATGTTCAGGGAGAGCGAGATACAAATTTGTTGCAATTGCTATACTCTCCACTATGTAAATGTATATATGTATACATATGTATGTATGTATGTATCAGTAAACTACTGTTGCATGTATAAGTCCCTGTCCATATATATGTATTAGTAAGCTATTGCTGCATAACAAACTACTCCCCAAACTTAGTGGCTAAAAATAACCATTTATTTAGTTCATAATTCTGCAGTCGCTTTAGGCTGGGCTCACCTAGGCGATTTTCATCTAGGTTTATCTCAGCTAGGCTTGTTTGGGCACTTTGATTAGCTGGTCAGTTGGGAACTAGCTGATGTAGGATGGCCTCAGCTGGAATGACTCATCTACTCTCCAAATGTTCTTTTAGCCTTCATCAGGCTAGCCTGGGGTTGTTCTCACGGTGAATTAGGGTTCCGAGAGAGAGTGGAAGTGTACAAGGCTCAGAACTGGCACACCGTCACTTCTGTCATATTCTATTTTCCAAATAAAGTCAGGAGAGCAGCCCAAACAGAACTGAAGGAAAATAGACCTCACCCCTTGACAGAAGGACCCTCAAAGTCACATTGCAAATGACAAGAATGTACGCGGTGGGGGGAGAATTGGGGAAATGTTTGTAATTAACGCATCACAGTGTACGTGGAGAGGAGTCTAAAAGGTAATACATCCAAATATTAATGCTGTTATTTCTGAATGGCAGAATTACCGGTGATTCTTAGTTTTTTATACTTTTCCATTTTCCATTTTCTACAAGCAAACTTTACTTTTAGAAGCAGATAAAAATAAATATTTTAAAATGTGAATCTAGTGTACATGCATCTAGTGATACAGACACATCAAAGTGATTGTGGAGTCACAGAGGAAGAGCACTTGGTACAGTCTGAGGGGGAAGATAGAGCCGGCTTCAGGAGGTGGTGGCCTCTGAGCTGGAGGTTGACAGAAGTATAAAGGCCATTTGGCTAAACAAAGGAAAGTGAGGACATTCTAGGCAGGAGAATGGGTCAAGGGGAGAAGCCCTGTGCAGTTTGGGGGAAGAGTACTGAAATGAGGAGGGGCATCAGTCTGGGAAGGTGGTATCAGGAGGGGTCTTATATTTAACTGATTGAAAGTGAGCTATGAAAATTTGAACCCAGTCTTTATAAACTCCAAGCTGGATAATTTTAAGAGGGGACTCTTTTTTAAGTCTTTAAAAATATTAAATGATGGTTATATGAACACATGTGCTAAAGAGGGTAGTTTGCCTTCAGCTGAGATCAAAACTCCCAGAGAACGAGGGAGCAAAAATAAAAGGATGACCATCTATGTTTTTAGCACTGACCACCCCCCATCCACCCACCCCCGCTTCCCCTTTTGAAGCACAGAGAATCTGGGCAACTGCCTTGTTATGGAAGAGTTTTAGAGCAGGATTAATCAGCACCTTCTGATTAAATTTTGGGTTATAAAACTGCAATATAGCTGTCACAGTTCTAGAGACTATAGTCTATGTTATGTGTTTTCCAATGAAGTGTTTAATTATAATGAATACCTATATATTTAAATTCCTGGGACCAATCAATCATCTGGTTGTTTACGATTTATCAAAGGGCCCTTCTTTTTCCCAGTGTAATGTAACTGAGGTCCCTAAACTAAGAGAATGAGTCACCCTATACTCTTGAAAATTGAGTTCACAGCTTCATCAGTACCTGGTTTTTATCAAAGGAGATAAATGCTACAAAACACACCAAACTGCTTTGCCAACAGAGATACGAACAATGAAAAACCACGTGTGGAAATCCAGTCACCAGCTTCACAAATGCCACCTCCCTCAGTAGATTCTTAACTCTTCTCCCTTCCTAAGAAGTCCACGTAATGTAACATTTATGCTTCATGTGACAGCAATAGGCACTTAGTAAGAGCTCAAAGAACCTTCATTCACTTCCTTCTCTAACTTTCTGTGGTTTCATGTGATTATGGGTAGAAAGAACTGAGAGGTACAGTATTTTCCTTTTAACGATGAATGAATTTTAATTAGGATTCCTAGATTTAGCAAATAAAAGCAAGAAGATGCCCAGTTAAATTTGAACTTCAGATAAACAATAAATATAAATATGGAACATACTTACATTAAAAAATTACTCCTTATTTACCTGAAATTCAAATTTAACTTGGCACCCTATATTTTATCTGTCAACCCTAATTTTACGGTTTTGCTGGGATGGCAAAGGCTCTTCTTTAGAGAAACTACAGGACTACTAATAGGCATAGGAGAACACGAAGGTGAGAAGTTGTGTCTGAATTATGCAGTTAGGGCAGAATTCTTGTTCTCGAGCCCCAGCTGCATTTTCTTTCATCAGTACACCTTAGAATGCTTTGGTTGGGCAAGTCATTTGATGGATTTCATTATCTACCAAATGATTCCACTGAATTTTATGTAGCTTACTCAGAGAGAAATAAGCTTGTTTAAGCAAAACTACAAATTACCTAATTTTCTCACTTGAGAGCCAGCATTTTGACTGGTAGAGTCACAGTAGCAGCTACCTGGTCTAAATGTACAATGGTATTGGAGTTTTTAAAAAATATGAAGATGTTATTAAAAAAAGTATGAACTGAAAATGAAAATATTCACTTTAAGGAATATGACCAATTTAGGAAGAACTCTGTACATCAACCAGAGCAATCATAAAATAGGATTGGAATACTCCTCTTCAATTTGTTCCTCATTAAGGAATTAGAAAAAAATTATTTAGCTTGGTGTGGCCAAGAGAAGAAAAATAGCTCTGTTCTAGTGACAGCCAGATTCCTCGTCTTCTGACTAGTTCTAATTTTGGAGATTCTGCCATATATTACACTCTGTTCTTGTCCTACTAGTCTTTCTGGAATGATGCCTTCAAACAATAAGGCTCTTATTACTATGTGAAGATTTTTCTTAGTGTCTGTCTGCAATTGGTCATTGTTTGTTCTCAGCTTTAAGTTCTGAGCATTTTCCAAGAGTACTGCTAAGGATGTTTGCTCCTTCCAATACACTCTGACAAGTGTATGCTGATTACTTACCACCCTAGGAATAGCTTCTCTATCTGTCTGCTTGGTGCTGTAGCTTTCTAATCTGAGTTGCCTGTGCAATCAGCATTCTGCCCACTGGATTGTCTGCATGCTGGGATGACAGGAGAATATTTATCCACCCTCCTGGGAAGAAGCAGTGCTTTCTCTTTGGGATCTGATCTGAAAACACGGAGTAGGAACAGATTTCATTCATGCATTCTTCCACACCCGTTATTACTGAGAGCCTATTATGTGCCAGGTACTATACTAGGCTCTAGGAATATGACTCTGAACAACATAAATATGCCCCTTATAGTCTCGTGTGGAAGGCAGTTAATTCTTCAATTATTTCAATAGTGTTGAATGTCTTCAATAGGAAAAGTATAGTATGTGTGAGGATGCCACAGGGGTTCTTACCTAGGTTTGGAAAGTCTTCCTAGAGGAAATAATGGTTTTACTTTATTTTTTCTTCCACTTTTATTGAGATATAATTGACATACAGCACTGTATAAGCTTAAGGTGTACAGTATAGTGATTTGACTTACATACACCATGAAATGATTACAACATGTTTAGTGAACATCCATCATCTCATATAGATACAAAAATAAACAGAAAAAAATTTTCCTTGTGATGAGAACTCTTAGGATTTACTCTTTGAATAACTTTCATATATAACATACAGCAGTGTTAACTATGTTTATTATATTGTACATTACATCCCTAGTATTTATTTATATAACTGGAAGTTTGTACCTTTTGACTGCCTTTATCTAATTCCCCCTCCACCCAGCCCCCGCCTCTGGTAACCACAAATCTGATCTCTTCTGCTATGAGTTGTTTGTTTGTTTGTTTGTTTGTTTTTGACATATAATTGACCTACAACACTGTTAGTTCCTGTTACATGACATAGTGATTCAGTATTTCTGTACATTTCAAAATGATCACCACAATAAGTCTACTTATGATATGTCACCATACAAAGATATTACTTAGTGATTAACTATATTCCCCACATGGTACATTTCATACCCATGACTCATTTATTTTGCAGCTAGAAGTTTGTACCTCTTAATCTCCCCCTTTCCACCCACCCCCTGCAACTTCCTGTTTGTATCTATAACTCTGTTTCTGTTTTGTTATGTTTGTTCATTTGTTTTGTCTTTTAGATTCCACATATAAGTGATGTCATACAATATTTGTCTTTCTCTTCCTGACTTATTTCACTTACCATAATGCCCTCTAGGTCCATCCATGTTGTTGCAAATGGCAAGATTTCATTCTTTTTATGGCTGAGTGATATTCCATTGTATATACATACCACACCTTCTCTTAACTTACTTCCATATCTTGTATATTGTAAATAATGCAGCTAGCAAGCTTAAAAGAAAAATGGGTGTTAGGCATGGGGTAGGGGGGCGAAATAGCATGTATAAAGGCCCCTAACGAGAGAGACAGAGTATGATGTGTCGTGGAAATGACCAGAACATAAAGCCGGCTTCAGAGTATCTACAAATATTTACAAAGTGTCTACTATGTGCCGGCACTGTTCTAGAATCTAGAGGTGCAGCTTTGAGTATGACAGGCATTGAAGAGGAGCTTAAATCCTAGTAGAAGACAAACAACAAACAGGGAAACATTAATAAGATAACCTCATGTACTGATAAGTTCATCCAAGGGAAAAAAATACAATAATGAGACAGAGTTTGAGTGGGTTAGGGGCAGGGCTGCTTTAGCCAGGGTGGTCAAGGAATATATCTTTGAGATAACATTTGTGTTGAGATCTGCACATTGAGAGAAAGCAACCATTTAAAGCTTGGGGAAGGCAAGAAGATCATGAGACTGAGACGAAGAAGATCACCAAGGGCTCTGAAAGCCATGTTTGGGAGCTTAGGCTTTATCCCAAAGGCAATGGGAAAACATCAGAGCGTTTTAAGGAGATGAGTAATTTTTTAAAAAACAATGATTATTTTGGCTTTGCTGTAGGATGTGAAATGGAGAAGAGCAAGACAGGATGTGGCAGATGGGCCCAAGGGATGGGAAAAAAATATCAGGTTGGAAAAGAGAGTTGGTTGGTTTGCTGATTTGTTTGTTGTAGGGCATGAGGGAGAGAAAGGAATGAGGGAAGGCATTTTTCTTCCTTGTCTTGTGCAACTGGGTGGATGGTGGTACTGCTTGCTAAGAAGGGGAGATGAAAATGATGAGTTATATTTCAGGTGTGTTGGATTGAGGTCCCTAGGACATCCAAGTGCCCAGCAGGAAGTTGCACACATGGGCCTGGGGCTCAGAAGAAAGGTCTGGGTTGGACATGTGGACTTGGGAGTTATCAGAAGAGCAGACAAAGCCTAGGGAAAGTGCAGGTCATGAAATGAGGGCCTCAGACGCCGCCCTGAGGAGTGCCAGGCTGTGGCCACACAGGAGCATGGCGGGTTTTCATGTCCAATGTTATGTACTCTAGACAACCTCTAAACATATCTCCTGGTGGATGTTAAAAGGCGTGTCATGGAGCAGGATGACTTTCATTCTGCAAAACTTATTAAATACCCAGCATGAGAAAGGTCCTGTGCTAGGCATGGTATAATGCATTCAACATACCTCTTGATGAGAACTGTGTATAGGAAGACAAGGATGTGAATAGGATGCCACGGAGGCCAAGGATGTGGAACCACCCCATTCCCTATTGGTTAATAACGACAGTAAACAGTAATCGAGTGTCTCTATGCCAGGCACTGTGCCAGATGTTGGAGATTAAACAGTGAATAAGTGCAAGAGCTCATAGATGGTGGTGAAGTTATTCATACAGGGAAATAATAATAAGCTACTGTGAGACATGAAGAGGTAAGTAAAGAGTTGTGGGACACGGAAGAGAGAAGTGGTAGTAATGGTCTGGAACACCATGGAGAGGAGGTGGTCCTAGGTTGTGGCCCAAATGCCTAACCCTAGGACAGGTTATATCAAGTAATTTTACTAACCCTTATCAGTACTTGCAAAGATAAAGCCCTTAAAACTCCTAACAGTTCAAAAAACACTTGTGTACTGGCGGGTATTTTGAACCTATTCTCAAACACTACAGTAATGAGAGCCATATACGGTACTGATGCAAAATAATTTGGTTAAATATCAGCTCACCATTACCTGGTGCAGGACAGCTGACTGAATGGGGTCTAAGTTTTAATGTAGGAAAGCCAGAGACTGCTACGAGAAACTGCTGATAATTTACTCCTTGTACCTGGGCTAAACGTGTGATAAAGCTGCTCTGACCCTAAGGTCCCCAGTCAGTAATCTAGTTAACGGCATGTGACACTCTGAATGTTTTGAGGATGAATGTCATGATGTCTCAGAAGCAGACCAAGCACTCAGGGGGTGGCCCAAGATATCCTAAGTATTCTTGTTACACCTGGTGACACTAATATGTCTTTTAGATGTATCTTCAGGACAGGCATTACATTTGAAGTACATGGGACTAGGCTTTGCATCTTGGCATGTCCCTTGATATACCCAATTAATTAGCAACATTATCTGAACCACCCATGAATGAACTTACTGAATAGAAAGTAAAACCAAAATCACATTATTGGTGGAGCAAGTCAGAATTCTCATCTGATTGATGTGGATTAAGACAAACAATATATAGAAGGAGGACTAAAATTGAAATTAATTAACAGAGATTATCCAGAATCAGGTGATAAGTTTGAAACTACTGGAGGGTAAACAGCTGTTTCTAATGCTAACACTGTAATATTATTTCATATCCATGCTGGCTGATGCCATCATTTCAACACTAAATATGCCTCCAGATGAATTTTCCAGTATAGACTTTCCAAATAAATCAGGACATTTGTTGATTAACCTCAACATTACATTTTAGTTATTAGTTGCACCAATAGCCTGATCAAGTCAATGGTCTTAGTCAAAAAGACAAGGAGATATTGCCGGCTGTGAGCACATTGAAAGGGTTGATGAGGGACCAGCCAATCTTCATGGTGTCAGGCAATGAGCCAAGAGAAGAAATGTGAGACTGAAAGTTGTGGCAACTTTTTAGGTAAAAAGTCTACAAAGCATTTGGGACCTAAGTTCTGAACCTGCTCTAGCAGTACCTACCTAGAAGATGTCCATAAACAGAGATTGCCCAGCAGAGACAGGAATCTTCTGCAACTTTTAAAGCAGAGGGAGTTCAGATCCATCTGTACCATCCTATGGAGTGACTAATAATGACCACCCATGTTCCACACCTAACTTAAAAGAAAACATTAGCAATACAATTGAAACGCTTTCTGTAACCCTCCAAGATGACAAGCTCTCCTACTGTTCTCAGGTAAATATTACTATGAAATTAAAGTTTGAAGCAGGAAAGAGGGTCACCTGTCTCTGTGGGGGTAGGATGTGGTATGAAAACTTGACAGCAGCCATAGTGCAGGGGCATAGTTTTCCCTGAGCCCAGGCCCTCTGAAGGCTGGTGGGATCCCCTCCCACCTCTGTGTAAATCCCTGTTGCTAAGTAATGCCAATGAATTTCAAAAATCTGGAGCAAGCAACTGTAGTTTAGTACATTTTAAAAAATTCAAATTCATTACCATAAAAATGAGCCTCTTCTCTGTCACAGCTTGCAATTCTCTCTGACATTCAATTGACTGATCAGCAGACCTGGGCTTTATAGTAGGAGACTTTTTGCAATCCTCTTTGATCTGATTTCCCCTTATTTAATAGACAATTATAGGCTCTTTAAATCCCAAAGGTTCAGAGACAGCAAATAATTACCAGTAGCAATTTTAGAATAAAGCCAATCTAAATGAGTTCAGTTAAATTATGCAATACTAAGCAGTGGCGTTTTTTATTTTAAACAAGGACAGCAAACCAAAACCCCAAACAATCGTTATACTGCCTCAAATTCCTCCTGACAGCTGCCTGTTAAACTTCTGACCTGTTTGTAAAAATCTGCACACCATCTACCAAAGGGATACACACATGATTGCAAACTTCTGTTATAAGGACATTAAATAAATTATTTCTTTAAGATCATATGGCAGATCTATAATTAATTAAACCCACCATGATATTACGGCAAAATAATTTAGCTTTTCTAAAAAGGTAAATGTAATTTGCCGATGTGGTATTTGGAAGAATGCTTTGCCCAAAATCAATTCCTTTAGTTTCTAGAGAATAGAAACTAGAGGCAATCTCATTTTAATTATATCTCTTTATTGCTAACAAAGGAATGATTTATGCAATTAAATTAACTGGCTAGAAAATTATTCTCAGCTGGGCTGTCCTAATTCTTTGCTTTCTGAATTGCAGGCTCTTACACTTTCCTATGTAGATTAATTTTTCTGATATGCAAACAATGCCTCTTGTGTTCGTCTTTTCCATTTTTTTTTTTAATTCAAAAGTCCCCTTTTCTTCTTGCCGTGACATGAGTAATATTTGTTGAACTGCTGGGCTTTGACTAGTTTTTTTTTTAATGTTAAAAAGATGAAAAAGATCTTTTCTTTCCAATCTCATTATTCAAGAACAGAGCAAGGTTTGAGGATTTCTTATCTGTGGTGCTAGAACAGCAGCAAAGACATGGAAAAATTGCAAAAATGTCAAAGGCTGCAAAATTTGAAAGTGGTTTCAGCAGCCCCAGGAGTTGTAAATTAGCAAATGCTTTTAGGACTTTCTCCATTGCTTCCCTCTGTCACTTTGCCTGCCCCACACCCATCCTACACCTTTTCTGTCTGCCACAATTATTTCTTACAAAGCACAACAAGGTAAATAACCAACTGTAACATCACCAGTCACAAGTCAACATTTATGGAGTGACCTCAGTGACGAGAACACTGAATGAGGTGCCAGGAGAGGAGGACAGGGGGAAGGTGGATTACAAAGGAATCCAAAGACATTCCCTCTGTCCTTGAGTAGTTGATGATCCAGGAGGCAATTTTTGGTAAACATTCTTATGAAATAAGATCCATTTCTGTATTGATGGATTAAAGATAGAATGATGACATTATTTGGGGGCTGATGGCATTATTTGGGACCTACATTAATTTAGATTATTATTTTTTTTTTTTTTTTTTTTTTTTTGCGGTACGCGGGCCTCCCACCGCTGCGGCCCCTCCCATTGCGGAGCACAGGTTCCGGACGCGCAGGCTCAGTGGCCATGGCTCACGGGCCCAGCCGCTCCGCGGTATGTGGGATCCTCCCGGACCGGGGCACGAACCCGTGTCCCCTGCATCGGCAGGCGGACTCTCAACCACTGCGCCACCAGGGAAGCCCTAGATTATTTTAAACTATTCTATATAATTTTTTATTCATTCTTTTAAGGTAGGATGAGGTAAGAAGTTGCAACATACATAGTCTGGCAATGTAAAGAAAGTGACAGAAAAGAGATGAGGTGTACTTTTTCTTTTGAAGCCATAAATATGTGATGTAAGCATGCTTCCCAGTGCATCCACCTTTATCTACTAGACCGGGCTCACAACCTTCCTCTGTGAAGGGCCAAATAGTAAATATTTTTGGAACTGTGGGTCATATGGTGTCTGTCACAACTACTGCACTCTGCCATCTTGGCATGATCGCAGCCATAGACAATATGTAAGCAATGAGCTTGGCTGTGTTCTAATAAACCTTTCTTTACAAAAGCAGGGAGCAGGCTGGTTTGGCCCATGGGCTCTGGTTTACCAAACCCAGCACTACCCCTACCAGCTACTTTTCACCTTGTCTGAGGAAAAAGAGACTTATTCATTTCAAAAATCAAAACTCAAAATCAAAAAGCATTGATTGTGTCCCAGTAAGTACAAGGCATGGTGCAAGGTCTTCAATCATAAATGATAAATAGTTGGCTTTAAAGGATCTCACAGTCTAGTGGAGTAAACTTTTAATGGATTTAATAGATGTAGTGGATTAAAAAATTACAATTCAGTGGAACAAGCACAACAGTGAAAGTTTTTAAAAAGTGCTGTGGGGAGAAGAACATGAAAGACCAGCCACAAATGGAAGACATTTGCAAAGCATACAACAGACAAAATGTAGTATCCAGAATGTAAGAATATGTATCCTTGAAAGCAATAAGGAAAAAACTAAGTAACCCAATAGAAAAATGACAAAATACATGAACAGGTAGTTCACCAAAGTGGAAACTTGAATGGTCAATAAATATATGAAAGGACGTTTATCCTCACTAGTAAACAGGAAAATGGAAAATGAATGCTAAAATGAAATGCCATTTCACATTCATCACATTGGCAAACATTAAGAAGTCTGATTATACCAAGTGGTGATGAAGATATGAAATCTCTGGCACACACAAATGCTGCTAGTACTCAAGAAAAATGGCAAACCACTTTGGAGACCCTGGAATTCTACTCTTTGGTATATACCCCAGAGAAATTTCACCATGAGTGCATAAAGAAATATGTAAACAAATTTTCTTAGTGCTTAGCATATTTACAATAGCCAAAAAAAAAAAAAAAAGGAGGAAGTAATCAAACTCCTGTCCCTCAACAGGAGTACGTGATATAACCATGCAATGAAATACTATACAGAAGTGGAAAATGAAACAAAAATAGCTACATATATAAATACGAACATAGCTCAAAAATAGAATGCTTATTCATTCAAAGAATATTTGCAGGCTTCCTATGTGTCAGGCACTGTTCTAGATGCTATGGATATGGACAGCACTGAACAAAAAAGTCATCACTCTCAAGTTGGTCCCATTAAATGAAGAGTGAGTTACAGGAGAATATATAGTATGCCATTCAACAATATGCCTACATATTGTTAGGGATGCTTCATCTAGGCAGTAAAAGTATAAAGAAATTCATGGAAATAATAAATATCAATTTCAGGATAATAGTTACCTGAGAGCAGTGACTGGGGCTTGTCATCATGGCGGGCTATGGAAAGGGCTTCGATTGTATTGCTAATATCTTCATTTTTAAGTTGGGGGATGGTCCATGGATGTTCATTATTATTCACAATGTAGTAGCCTTGTATGTTTCTGAAACATAATATCTTTCTTAAAGGAAAACAAAAACGTCTTTATGCTCAGTCGTTATGTAAAGATTTTGAGTATTAAATGTTACAACCAAATTTTAAAAAAACAAACTAAAGAGTCTGCCTGACATTCTGAATATCCAGAATAGATTCCACTTGCTGATGACAAAGTAAGCACATTAGCGATTTTTCATTACATTGAGAATAGTGCTGGTGACTGTGATTTGGTGAAGTATGAATTAAAACATAGCCTTCATTCATGTTGTGTCAGGGTTTCTGGGCTAGGGCCCCGTGTCAGATGATTATAATTTCTTAGTAGAAATTCACTTTTAACCAGGGGAAAAAAAAAAAGATGGTGACCTTAGGGAAAATAGAAAATTAAAACTAGTTTTATCCAGAAGAGTTAAGGAAAACTTCTCGGTGGATACTTACAAATGTGACTATGATTCCTAGTCTTCTTCCACTATAGCAGTGCCACCTAACCTCACATGACGATGACCTGTTCTAAAGACTTTGAGGGGATACGTCTCTTGGGGTTGATGAAAGCAGGACTACATTGGAGGAACTAGTTTACTCTGAAATCGCCTTTGGGAGGAGTCACTCTTTGGGGCATGCTATGTAGCTATCAAATCATTGGGACTAGTGTAGGGCAGGCTGGTCTGAAGTCCTCAAGGAAAAAGTGCAGACAACCAAGACATATATGGGACATGGTAATCCCAGACTGCCAAAATAGAAACAAGGGTGGGAAAAGATCCATATTTGTATCTTATAAAGGCATCAAACTGGGCATCCCAAATCCATATTTGTGTTTCTTATATAGGCACCCCAGCTAAAGAGCCAAACAGAGCTTCCCAAAGTTTTCAGATCTAAATTTCTGGAATTTCACCTGGTTTGTAGAGTTCAGGCTATGGGTTCCTAAATTCTAGAAATATGGCTAATATGAGTTTGCTTTTATTAAAAGTTCAAAGAGGGGCTTCCCTGGTGGCGCAGTGGTTGAGAGTCCACCTGCCGATGCAGGAGACACGGGTTCGTGCCCCGGTCCGGGAAGATCCCACATGCCGCGGAGCGGCTGGGCCCGTGAGCCATGGCCGCTGAGCCTGCGCGTCCAGAGCCTGTGCTCCGCAATGGGAGAGGCCACAACAGTGAGAGGCCCACGTACGGCAAAAAAAAAAAAAAGTTCAAAGAGGATCAGATCCTATTTGGAAGCAAATTTTTTAAATAACTAAATAAATCTTTAATATTTCTAAGTGCAAATATAGAGAATGTACAGTCACAGAGGGCCTTAGAACATCAACTATTTCCTTGATACATTGTTACATAGTTAAAAGTCACAACTGGGGGAACTCAAGCCCAAACCCTATGGTTTGCTTTGTTTTTCCTTTTCATATACCTACAAAAGGGGAGGGCTAAGTGTGACTTTGGGGCTAAGTGTGTAGAAAGGAGAAGGGCTTTTTCCCTGGCTTCTGCAGATGGCTGGGGAGTGAGGGAAGGAAGCATACCTCTGGGTAGATGCCCTGCAGAGGCATACCTCTGGGTGGGTAAGGCATGCGGAGCTCTGGCTTTTGTTCCCCACCTGCGTTTCTGATCAGCTGGAAAAATAATCTTCGCTTACAGAAAGTTTGGTAGTTTCCTTCACCCTGAACATAAAAGGTAAGCAAAAACAGAAAAAAAAAAAGTCAGCCTTCTCTGTACTGGTAGAGGATGGGAGAGATTTCTCCAGAAGTGTCTGGGACCTGGTAACCTAATTTGTTAGACAGCAATAGATAATTAATAAAGGATTTGGGCAAAAAATGACTAATAACATTTGAGTGGAGAGAAAGTCCTTAAGAGTTGACAATGTTCACAGACACTTCTTGAGAGCAGGAATTATATTTTTCACTTGACTTCTTCCAGTGTACATACTCATATGGCATCTGGTATAAAGTGGACTCTTAGTAAATGACCATTGAGATATTGATTGAAGATGAGGCCTAAATTCTGTGAAAGTAAAGGGAGCCCAACCATGGATACGAGTAAGGGAGCAAATAGGGCTTCATGTAATATATATGTCTAGGGAGACCAACCATCTGGGTTCTCTCAGAAGCCGGTTTCCTGGAATATGGGGTATTCAGAGCTAAAACTGGGACAGTGAGAGAACTAAAGGAACCCTTCTAAGAAAAATGGAAAATTAATAGGAGAACTTAACAAGGGGCAGCCTTAGCACCTTTGAATACAGTGGGGTTTCTTCATTTGTTTCTTAACCAAATATTATTTTGCTTCCATTGTATGCTAAATTCTGTAGATTAAAAGATAAATTACAGTCTCTGGCTTGAAAGAGCACTGATATAAAGTTTCCTTGATTACACGAGGACAAATTTGCCTCTGAGATAAAATGCAATTGATTTCTGAGAACTTTTAAGAAGATATTAATATTTTTATAACATTTTCTTCTTCAAGTCTAGTCTAAAAGATGGTTTTAAGCACCTCAGTGTTTTCTGAATCCTTTCTGAGGTATGCCTGGTGACATACCCGAGAGCAATAAATAAACATTACTAGTGGGTAGGTCATAATCATGAGTATCTTGTGTTTTTTTCTGATTAGATTATATTTCTTTCAAATTGTAAAATCTCACCTAGCATCTGCTGCAGCCATTTTTGTCACATCTATTTCTTGGATTTCACTCGTAATAATAGCCATTTACAAAGAGTGCTAAGTAGCTCACAATTATTTTCTGATTTAATTCTTACAAGAACTTTGTGAAATAAAGACTACTATAATCCCTAATTTACAGATGAGGAACTCAAGGCTCAATGCCATTCTGTAACATGACCCAGTTTACACAGCTGGTAAGTTGCAAACATGGAATTTGAAAGTCTCTCCAAAACGCACATTCTTCACCACTGCACTAAATACCTCATCCTAATAATTGCTAACACAATATAAAGTGCTGGGCTATGCACTGGGTGCTGTGTCAAGGATTTTACATATACCATCTCTTTTGAAGGGCAAAGAACTTGGTGATATGAATGTGGAATCAATGAGGAGAGACAGGAGGGCTATTGACTTCGGTATTCAAAGTGTGATCTGTGGTTCAGCAGCATCGGTATCACTCAGGAGCTTTTCAGAAATGCAGGATCTCAGGTCCCACCCAAACCAGCTGAATGAGAATCTGTATTTTAATAAGATCTCTAGGTGACTTGTAAGCACATCAATGTGCTCCTACTGCTGTGGAAGACCTATGAAAAAAACCTATGCCCAGCTGTGGGTGGATTTCTTTACTGCAGTGGTTCTCTAAGTGGGATCCCTGAACCAGGAGTGTCAGCTTCACCTGGGCACTTGATTGAAATGAACATTCTAGAATCCCACCCCAGACCTTTTGAATGAGAAACTGGGGCAGCAATCTGTCTTAGCCCTCCATGTGATTCTGATAAAATCTGAGCTTTGAGAACCCTCCTCCAAACGCCATACGGTCCTCACACTTATGCTCAACCTGGAAAGAGGAGTCAGCAGTGACACCCTGTGGAGCCAAGGGAAGCTTGCACGTTTTCTGTGAGTGTACCTGCTATTTTCCCCTGGTAAGATAAAACCATCATGATCTGCGTTTTTTGCACTGAAAATACAAAGCTGATTTCTTTCCCTGTAAACTATTTGCTTTAGGATCCTGCATTCATTTTGGTCAAGCAGACTAGAGTTTTTAATTCAGCAAACATTTATTCATTCATCACCAAGTAGGTGTAAAGGACTGCCAATAGAGGTTGTGCAGAAAATAGAAAACATATCAGATTGGCCCCTGGAGCAATCTACTACCAGTTATATTTATAAAAGCACCAGCTACCATGTGAGTATTTGCTGTGTAGCAGGCGGTGTGCTGTTTTATAAAACTCACTCAATCCTTATGAGCTATAGATGTATTTATTATCCTCATTTTATAAGAAAAGAAATGTAAATACTGACTCTGAAGTGTATGCTTTTAATCAAACAGCAGAGCTTCTTTTTTTTTTTTTTTTTTGGTACGCGGGCCTCTCACTGTTGTGGCCTCTCCCGTTGCGGAGCACAGGCTCCGGACGTGCAGGCCCAGCGGCCATGGCTCACAGGCCCAGCCGCTCCGCGGCATGTGGGATCTTCCCGGACTGGGGCACGAACCCGTGTCCCCTACATTGGCAGGTGGACTTTCAACCACTGCGCCACCAGGGAACCAAGCCCACAGCAGAGCTTCTTAAAGTGATCTCCAAAGATCATTGTTACAAGAACTTAGTGCACTTGTTTCAAGTGTAGATTCCCAGAGACCCACCAAATCAAGACATGTTTAACAAGTACCCCAGGCAAATATTACACACACTAGTTTGGGAACTATTATACCACACCACACTGCCTCCATCAAAGTACTGGCCTTCAAAGTATTATGGATCTTACCCTGAAATGGGTTAGCATCAAAGATTTGTAAAGCAGTGACAAAGAGATGATTAAATTTGTATTTTAGGGAGATCTATGTAGTGGCAGTATGAATGGATTAGAGGAGGCTGGTGGTAGTAGAGACTGACTTTATCATCTTATCAGAAAAAAAGCATGTCACACTGAGACATCAATGCCAGGTGGTGGTCTAGGGTTCATTCCCTAAGTAACTTGCTCATTGTTTTATGAGTATCTCAAATTCTTGTCTCAGGAAAGTTCAGTTTTAAGAGTTGCATGGAATCTGAGCTAGAAATCCTGAACAAGTACTAGGAAGATAACTTAGACAAGATAATCTAAAAAAGATAATAAAATAGGGTCAGGATTGGAGCTTTGGCCTAAGGATCATCCTTTTAGCAAACTTTTAAAATAATTTTAAGATACTGTTTAGAATCTATTTCAATTCTATAGATTTCAATAATTCAATAGATTGTCTAAGTTCCTTTTGACAATTTTTTGAGTTACTATCACTTTAAAATTTTTCAGCTTTGATGCTTCAAATATTAAAATCGAGTTATTCTAGCATTGGTGATACAAGTTGTGTTATGCCCCCTGGTGGCAATATGGATAGGAAGATGAGAAACATATTTCAATCAAAGGAGAGCCAACTTAATTGAAATAGGTGGCAGGCCCTGAACCTGAAATGGAATTTCATATAAAACTTTTCTGGTCTTACTAAAAATAGGAAACATCCTGTTAAACTAAAATCAGATGTATTAACTTCAGCCTTATGAAGGTGCATATTTCAATTTCCCTTGCTTTGTCATAAAATGGATTAGCTCCTTGAAATATGTCAGTTGAAGTTGAAATTAAATATTTGCTCTACATATAGCTATTAAGTAGCTGGACTCATAAAAGATAACTAAAGTCTATATAGACACAGAATTTCCTTCAAGATCAGGCCTCAGCGTATGTCGCATATACACGATGCCACTGCCTTCTTTCAGAGCATTCATTTCCCTATATTAATAAACTTTTAAAGGTTACATAGCCCAAACAGTCATTTCCAAGAAGGTGTTAGAAAAAAGTTCTAAATTTTGTCATTTGTTCTCCAATCAAAACAGCCAAATATAGGTTTTAATGTGGATTGTACTGAGGGCTTCTTAATTAAGGCTTTTATCTGTTTGGGGGCAAAAAAAGATGAGAGTGAAGATACTGAACTACTAGAACGTCTGTTGACGTTTGATGTGAAAAAAATGCATGAAAGATAAGTATTTCTTCTTGGATTAAGATAACTTGGCCTCAATGGCTATATTATTTGGTCATAGGAGAGAAAAATGGCTATTCCTTAAGTAAACAAAGTGGCTAACCAGGTGCCTGGCACTACATTATACTATTAGAACTAAAAAAAGAGACACAGTCACTGGCCTCAAGAAACATGAAGCCTAGCACAGTGGAGGATGTGTAAAAATTATAGTATAATGATACAAGTTATAGTGAAAATAATAACAGAAGAAAAGGAAAACTTGACATTTAAAGAGGTATTATAGCTGTAGTTCAGGTGGAGACTTGAAAAATGCACATTTTCCAGTTGGACATACAAAAGAAAAATTGTGAGAATAAATGTGAAAACACACAGAAGTGTGAGGTGCTAAGGAAGCTAAAACAGTTCAGTATTACTTGAGGATAAAGTTCAAATGAGAACTGGCAAGAGAAAAGACATGAGAGTCTAGAGTATGAAGGGTCTTGAAACTCATGCAAATTTCTCCTGTAAGTGACAGGTCCCAAGACTGCCTCGGTTCATGAAGCCCTTAGTGTATCAGAAATTCTTTTACTGTGCCCCTTGGCCAAAAAAATCAAAAAACAAGAAACTTAACAGTTCCATTATCAAGCAGTTTCAAGTATCAAGTTGAACCTAAGTTCAAACAACTTAATAGGTATTTATACCCTAGCAATGTGCATTTAAGAAAGAAAAACACACAAACTGAAAGAATATTTTTATTCTACTCTTAGATAGCCAATTATTAATTGAATGTGCATGCCTATCCGGCACTGTACAAATTCTCAAACCCTGAAATCAGATTGGATATTGCCAGCCTCATTTCTTATTCCACAATGATTTTCATGTGATATGTGATTTGTATCACAGCAAATGCCAAAAACCCAGCTTCATAAAGATATATCATTGAAAGGAATGTAGTGTGATTTAATATTGAAACTGTGAACTGCCTTGAGCTAGTAGTTTGCATTGGTGTCCAACAGACAGCAACTAGACAGCAACTATCACTGTTTTCTTTGCAAATTTAAATATTGCATGGTTTCTCTGAGTTCACTACGGCACCCGAGCAGCACAATTTGAAAATCTAAAAAACTTTGTAAAACTTACTGACATAATCTAATTTGCATGTTTAGAATAACCTAATATCTTTGTAGAGGTGGGTTAGAGACTGAAAGCCTGGTAAAAAAGATTACTGCAAGTACACCAGCTGAGAAATGATGATGATGTAAACTGCAACATGGGCAAAGATGTGAGAGAAGGAGACTTGGGTACATCAGTGGAGCTCTTGCTAACTAAATGGATATAAAGGAGTGAGGGGTAGTGGCATAAGAAGGAAAGTGGGTGAGTTCCTTTTCCATAACATGTTTTTAAGTATTTTGATAATCATACTTGAATCTAATCGCTTGCACTCCTGTGTTTTATTTCATGCATGAAAAACATTACCCTGAGAAGGTCCATTAGGCTTCACCAGAATGCCAAAAGGTTAAAACCATTTACAGTCATTCCTCAGTATCTGCTGGAGACTGGTCCCAGGACCTACCTCAGATTTTGTCAACTTATGCTCTGGTCCTCTGTATCTGTGGTTCTGCATCCACAGATTCAACCAACTGTGGATCATGTAGTTCTATTGAAACAAATTCACGTAAAAGTGGACCCTTGCAGTTCAAAGCAGGGTTGTCAAGGGTAAACTGTACTGGCTATTGGATACCCAAGTCTGAAATTCCAGAAAAATATGACAAGTGTAACTAAATGTATATAATGCAGTAAAAGTTGCATGGATGTTTAATTCATGATTGAAGTGGTGGGTGTTGACAAAAGTTTTCAAGGAGCGGTACAGAGGTTGAGAAGAGAAGGAGGGTCAAGGGCAGAAGTCTAGAGAACATAAACCCTTCAGAGAAGAACAGAGAATGAGGCCCTCATGGAAAAACATTTAAAAGGAACAGACAGAGAATTAAGAGAACCGAGAGAGCAGTGTTACTGAGGCAAAGGGAAAAAGTATTGGACAGGTAGAATGTAAGGACGATAAAGATTAAAACACGTCCAGGGAATTTTGATAACTATTAATGTGATCTGAGAAAGTTCAGTGAATTAGTATGGAGAGAAGTAACAATGCCGTGATGGGCAGGGAATGAAGTAGAAGCACATGTATAGATAAGGTTTTCTAGAAATTTGGTTGTGGAAAAAGAAAAGAGCAAGAGCTGAAGGTGGAGACGGGTCCAGGGGAGTTAAAATTTTTAAAATATAAAATGAGAGACATGGTCATGTTTACACCCGTTACCTAGCCTCATAAACAGACCTTTCTATGGATTAAAATTCTATTTTAAAAAAGCAAGAAAGGGATAGAGCAATAGCTCAATTTTATGTCCCAGCTCTTCCTCCCTGGACACCTAGCTCTTTCCACTCCTCCTATTCCAGGGCTTTTCCTGTCACTGAAAGCCTACTCTCTACTTACCATAGTATTTTAGTATTTCTGACAAAGAGAAAAGTACCTGGAACTCCAAATACCAATACTTAACATATACATATGTCTACCAGACATATACATGTCTACCATGGCACTGTTCTAAGCAGTTTGCACATTTTAACTTATTTTCCCCATAAAAATGCCATGGCATCAGTGAAGAAGTAGACTACCACACTCATACTTTCTCTTTTAAATAATTACATTAGAAAGTGTGGTAGAGTAGAAACATTCCAGACCTCAGTCTCATACAGAGCACGGTTCAAATTTTGGCTCAGGACTTTCATAGTTACTTCATCTATAAAGTAGTTACAAAAATGTCTACCTAGAGTTGCTTGAGTGAAGATCAAATGAGATCCCACAATGCTTAGTGCAAAGTCAGGGTTCAATAATACTATACCTCTGTATGTCGACAAACAAAGCAGCAACAGCCATGATAATAACAGAAAAATTATATATTTCAAATGCAATTATTTCTGTTTTACTCCAACCACCACTTACAACAAGGAGCAGAGTAGAGACATGAATGGCTGCACAAGCCATTTTAATTTTAAGTTCATAAAAGTCTACATTAAATGCATTATCTTACAAAATAATAACCTATGAGAGTATATAAAAAATAACTGAGCCAACATTATTTGGTACTTTTGATACTTCCATTAACTTCAATTTAACTATTCCCTTTCTGAATATAAAATTAAAAATTGGCAAGCTATTTACAAAAAGACGTGTAATTTTGTTAATCAGGTTGACATTTTGAACATCTTTTTCTTCAGTTCAGCTGTTTTCTCATCTATTTTAGTATGACAGTCCTCTGTTGCCTTTTCAATGCCTTCATGGTATTTCTCCAAAGCAGCTTTCAAGCTGAGAAATATTTCCTAAGTAGAAAATGAAATATAATAAGAATTATTCCATGCAATGACCTAAACTAAAAATGAGTTACAAGAATTCCAAGTCTCGTTCATATTTATTAATAATATTTTAAAGTCTAAAGTACCTTATGCACATGTACACACTCGTATGCCTACTCTTATTAAGCTGTGCCGATGCATCAGAAACTCAGCTACTTAGAAAGAACAAAGCAGAGACATTAACAATGGCTTGAATTCCAAGACATTAGGAACATATTTTTAATCATCAAAGAAAAATTTTTTTTTGTTTTTTGTTTGTTTGTTTGTTTTTGCAGTACTCGGGCCTCTCACTGTTGTGGCCTCTCCCGTTGCGGAGCACAGGCTCCGGACGCGCAGGCTCAGCGGCCCTGGCGCACGGGCCCAGCCCAGCCGCTCCGCGGCATGTGGGATCTTCCCGGACTGGGGCACGAAACAGTGTCCCCTGAATCGGCAGGCGGACTCTCAACCACTGCGCCATCAGGGAAGCCCAAAGAAAAATTTTTACTTTGGAGCTTTTCACGTTTACTTGGCAAATACCTAGATTACTGTACTCTGCACTTGACCCTGATCATTATTTAAATGATATGTAAACAGATTTAATAAGTAATCTACAGGACTGAGAAATATAGGAATACCTTTTAGAATTGTTTTAACAAACTGATCAGGCAGTCCTACTATAAGCAATCGTGAGTTTTCATACAAACCTATATGGATGTGTTAAGAATTAAGAAAAAATTACAAAACAATTTCTATAGACTGAATAAAATAATAAATGAACCACTTTGCATACATTTTATTCTATCTCATACTCATCAAGTGTAATTTTGATCCGTTTATTATTGATTTTTCTTAAACAAAACAATTCTCAAACCTTGATACAAGAAAAAATAGTATTCTGAAAGATTATAAAAGGTGTTTCACCACTGAAATAAAACAGCAGGCCTTTTCCAATGGAAGGAAAAAGCAATAAATGGGTATAATGGGTATAAATGTTCTCAATTTTAAGTGCTGCTCCCATTAAACTTTTCTTAAACCCATAGTTTGGCCACTATTTATCTTAGTTTAAATTCTAGTGTAGATACTGTCAGATTTTGAGCAAATTATATAGATTATAATTTAATATAGTATGGATTCAAAATGTTCCAAAAAAGAACAACACTATTTCCAGAGACTGCCACCTATGTAAGTTTGAGAACTACTGCTCTAGATTAAGCGAATATAAATAGATGCTTAAGGCTAAACATTTTCCCCAAATCTAAACATAGATCATTATTAAATCCTAATACAAAAATAGAAGAGGGTATTTAGATTCCCAAGATCTAAATCAGGCATCAAATTACTACAACTATGATGGAATATTAATCATTAGGAAAATAAATCAAAAGTTTTTGATACCTTTATTTCTTAAATCTTGTAGGAAAAATAAGGTGAATTAGTTGCTATCTTATGTAAACACCGTTTTAAAAAAATCAGCACATTTCAGCAGCTACAGATCAATTTAATTTCCTGGCTCTATAGAGATATGTATTTATTCATTCCAAAAAGAAAGCTGAATAAATTTGGTAGAAAGACATTACTCATTAGAAACTATTAAAATGAAGTGTGGTTAAATAAAGATATACAATCTGCAAATATCTGAACCAACCATTTCAACACGCTCAGAGGAACAATTTTCTCCTGAGAACACCTATATTCTCAAGGAGGAACAAAATCCTACAGGTAGAGCCACAATAAATGAATGAAACATTAAAGCCCAATTCCACTGGCACATCCATAGAAGCAAACAAACATTTGAAGTTCTAAGCCAACCCTCACAGGATATTAATAGCAATAGATCACAGCCCTCACAAAAGCTACATATTTCAATTTCCAATTAAATTCTGTATCCAAGTGGAACTTTATCATATTCATTCACATAATAAGTAAGTCTTACTGTGATAGCTTGGCTGAAGTTAAAATATTTTTAAACTCAAACTCTAGTTCTACAGTGCCTAACATGACAACCACTAGGGACACGTGATTATTTAAATTTACATTTAAACAGCTACATGTTCCTCAGTTGCACTAGCCACACTTCAAGTGCTCAGTAGCTACATGTACCTAATGGCTACCGTACTGAGCAGTACAGAACATTCCTAGCAGTAAGTTCTTTGGACAGCATTGGTCTAGGTAATTATCTCACTTTTCAAATCAGAGAAATTCAAGATGACATAATATCCATGGACTTTTATGGCCAGTGTAGCCATTTACCCACCAAGTATGTATTAATTCATCAACCAATATATTACTGAGTACCTTCTACAAGTAGCACTGTAAATAGTACAACAGTACAATGGAACATGCAGTTATGCTCTCTACCCTAAAAAAACATACAATCCAGACCAGACTGGATACTGAGCACTTAAAATATAGCTGGTATAAACAAGGAACTAAATTTTAAATTTTATTTCATTTTAATTAATTTAAAAGTAAATGTAAATAGCGACATGTTGCTAGTAGCTATCCCATTGGACAGCACAGATCAGAATAGACTAAAAATGCTATAGTATTTGAGAAGGAGAGAAATCAAAGATATCTGAAAGGAGCCAGAGAAAGTTATATTGAGAATACACTTTCCATTAAACCTTAAACAAAGAAAATGATTAGCTTAGATACAAAACTTTAAAAATCCTAGAAGGTAGGGATCATGCCTTCCTTGTTCATACTTACTCCCTGAATCAAATATAAAGGCTGGCACCTAGTAGGTGCATAGACCATTTGTTGAATGACTGACTAAATGCATGAATAACTACAGGAAAACAGGGAGTTCCTGTTTTAAATGAGAAAGTGTAGTAATAAGAGTGATATTTTAGCAGGTTAAATTTGGTAATACTTAGGATTCAGGGCAGATTTGATGCAGGAGAATCTTAAGTCAAGGAAGAAATTTAGCCAGTTTTTGCTGGAAATCTTGAGTATTAGAAAATTATGTGATAGAAGTATGATTAGAAAGGGGTTGTTATGAACAGTATCAATGACATTATCTTGGTGATTGGATATCAGGATTATCTAAAAAAAATGCAAAATTGCAATTCTTTGTGATATTTTGAAAATGATGATGCCGCTGAAGAATATGAAGAAACTAAGTGAAAGAGAAAGGAAAAGGGAAGGGGAAAGAGAGAGAGACAGAGCGGGAAGGAGAAAGTGAGGAAGAGGAAAGACACTAAAGATGTTGAATGTAATTTAATAATTGTTTATTTTTGTTGTGATAAGCTAATCCATTGAAAATATCCATGAGGCAGCTAAAATAAGGAGTAGAGTTGAGGTAGACAGAACAGGAAACAGATTTTTGAAAGCTATCTAAATAAAGATGATGATTGAAACTAGAAGAGATGAAATATCTATGGAAAAGAATATTTAGCGGAAAAAAGGATATGATGATCATTAGGGTCCAACAGAATTACACAAAGAACAGTTTGGCAATCTTAACAGATCCTTCTTTCCTTTTCATGAAAGATGATTATGAAGTAAGCTAAAGAGGGTTCTTTGACAAAATATATCTTGATTTCACCAGGGGACTTAGAGACTCTCCCAAGCTATTTTGGAACAAATGGATATCACAGTGTTGTCTGGGTAAAGGTATGGTTAGAACAACTTAGCAAGTTGAACAACTGTATCCAAAGTTTTGATCAATAGTTCTATGCCATTCTGAAGGAAGAAATACAACCCAGCAAAGGGCCCAGTTCTACTCAACATTTATCTCCCCTGGAGCAAAAGGCATGCTGGTCAAATTTGTAGGTGATGCTAAGCCACAAGAAATAGTTAATGTGAATGATACATAGATTTAAACTGACCTCGAAATTTTGGAAATCTAGGTGGAAATAAATAACATGAAACCTAAAATAAATAACAGTAAAATCCAGAATTAAAATTTCAAAAAAATAGTTGCATTGAAGTGTGGTGAAAAAATTTTAAGTTGGCAGAACCTCATATGAAAAAGACAGAGGTCCTTTAATTGATCACAAGCACAATATGAGCCAAGGGCAAGATGCTGCTGCTAAAAATCCAACCCAGTATTATGCTTCATTAACAGCAGCCTTGTGCTCTGGGGCTGGTCACACCATTACTTGGAAGACTATGTTTAGTACTGGGTTCTACATTTTAAACAGAATAAAAAAAGCAGGAAACAGAGTAGAGAGGACAGTAAACAGAATAATGAATCTGAAAATTAAACTATATAAAGAATGGCTGGAAAACTAGGGCTAATAAACCTGGATGAGAAGGCTGAAAGAACCCATGATCTTTACCCTCAAATGTCTTAAGTACAGTTTTATTCAGTAGAAGAGGATACAGATTTGTTCCAGAGAGGTGCTCTTGGTTCACTAGAGTACAGAAATGAAAATTTTTAAACTCAAAATAAGAAGTAACATTTTAATAACTATAGCTGTCCTAGTAGAACAGCTTGGGTAGTGATGAGCTTTATAATATTGAAAACAATGAAGCAGAACACATCAGTGGTTCTCAAGAGCCATGCGAAAAACTTTAGGCTCATGGGCCCCAGTGCTGGTAATTCTAATTCAATATATTTTGGTGGGGGGTTGCTCATCTTTAAATTCATCGTTGACTTCTACTACATGGTTAATTTTAAGAAACAGCATGCTAGATGGCTTTCCAATTTTACAAATATTTATGGAAAGCATACTACATATAAGGCAGCATTCTAGGCATGGTTTGACATGACATACTAAGGTAAAAAATAAGACTGCTGTTGTTGAGAAACTTAAAATGTTATTGGCAAGACATAGATGCACAAAACTAAAAGGAATTTAAGGCAGGCACGGGCACCTTTTATGACCTATAGACAAAAGGTACTTACATTAGCAACTGGTTTATTAATTGTATCTGACCATGTGATAACAAATAAATATCTGCTCATTTGATTTAGTTAAGAAGTAGGATTAAATATCTCCTAAGGTCTTTCTAACCCCCATTCTAGAGATAAACAGAGGGCCAAAGGCTTGGTAGATATCCAGTTAAAGGGCAGAAAAAAAAAATAGTAGTTGGAATGTAGAAAGAAAAGGAAGAATAGAAAAAATCAGGACAGTGTACTGGACAGACCATGGGAGGGGAAACCCAGCCATTTTCTTTTTCTTTCTTCCATTCCTTTCTTTCTTTCCTTCCTTTCAAAGTAGCCTTGAGACAATCCTCACTATGTATATATACACTTACATGTGTACGAGCTAACAATCTAATATTTCAGAGGATAAAAAAGTTCCTGAGAACAAGAGGGGATTGCCTACTGTGGTTCTTTTAGTATTAAGAATCCTTGCAAATTAAATGTGAATGGTGAAAGGTAATGATAGCATGTTTAAATATCTTTCAGGTTTCAGAGGTTTAGGATAAAATATTAATGTAGGCAAGATGAAGAATGAGAAAAAAGAGGCCAAGGGATTTTACATGATAAAGGGCTGTTTTTAGTGACTTCTGGTAGAGCAGTTTGGGACAATCTTGAGGACACTGGACAAACTTTAAAGGTTAAGGATAGAATGAGATGTGATAAAGGTAGCAGGAATAGACTACTTTTTTGGGTCTTTGGCAGTCAACAAAAAAAAGAGAAATAAACATAATAAACATATTATGTTTGGCACTATACTGACATTTTGGAAGATAAAAATGTAGAAGACAAGATGCCTGTCCACATTAAACTTGAGACTGTTTATGAAACAATAAAATAAATACACTTGAAACAAGCAGAGTAACTTTAGGTAATTATGATAAAGTTATCATTAAAAAAAGAACTCAAAATACCGGTAACAACTCAAATACATTTAATACTGATGATAAGAAATACTTCTGAGATCCTTTTATCAGGAAAAAATGCAAAAATTTTTTAGAAGACTACTTTAAATCACCATCTAAATTTATGTATCAAAAAAATTCAGAACCTTTATGGAGCACCTACTCGTATTGCAAAGCACGATTCTAGGTGCTAACAGGGAAAAAAGGCAAGGAAAAAAAAGGTATGAGGAGACATACATGCAAACTATCCCAGGGTAATGGAAAAGGTGCTATAAATGGAAATAAAAGCAACAGACCTGAGGGGTCAATTTCTACTCTGGAGAACTGACAAAATCTTCAAAATGAGGATGACATAATTTA
Organism: Hyperoodon ampullatus; assembly: GCF_949752795.1. Lineage (NCBI taxonomy): Eukaryota > Metazoa > Chordata > Mammalia > Artiodactyla > Ziphiidae > Hyperoodon > Hyperoodon ampullatus. The sequence goes on along the minus strand of NC_136915.1, from coordinate 121,027,270 downwards.
CATTTTAAACTTGTGACATTATCTGAAATTAATTTCTTATGAACATAGACTCACCTGAGACTTCAGTTTCTCCCTTTCAGCAGCATCTTTTAGTTGTTGAATTCCAAATTTAATTTTTTGGATTTCTTGATTAATTGTGGTTACTCGCTCATAGACAGCACCTCTTTTTTCTTGAACTTTATTGCAATCTCTGAAGAAAAATAGAGACAGCTAAATTATAATCCCTCTTAAGCATCTAAACAGTCAAGCATTTAACTCTAATTGTGATTCCAAAGAGACTGTATTTGACTGACACACCTAAAACTCTTCTCAAGATACAAAAGCAAACATAAGAATCGCAGGGTGGCGCTATATTCAGGTCATGGCATAAAGTAAGCTCTTCCACACAAAGCTGTTATTTAACATGGAGATCTTAAGTCACATCTCCCCAGTTGTGCTCACTCATGTACTGGTGTTAGGAGTGCGAATCAACACAACTTTCCTGCAAGGCATGTGGCAACAAATTAAAACCCTCAGGTTCTGCCCTTTTGCTTCATCTGCATGAGGAGAGCAAAGGAAATCTTCAGACCATCCTAATACACCTTTCAGAGGCTGAAATAGTGTCATCTCATAGACATATCTGGGGCATTTATTCTAAAAACACATTTTTGGAACTGATGGGAAGAAGACTCTACCAATAAAACACCCAAACATATTGGCCAACAACAACGATGACGACGGACATGACAAAATGCTTAGCAAAGTACTACTTCATATATGAATAAAAAAATAAGACTTTTTCTCAAAATATGCTATGTTACAGACCAGCTGGACAATAAAATGAACCAGTTGATGCACTCTACTACAACTCTAGACCACTGTCTCTAAAGTGCACTGAAATAAGCAGTAGCACCAGAACCCTTTTGAAGAATTGTGCAAAGGATTTGGAATTGTGATATCAGGAAAAGAAAAAAAAAAAACTAGTACCTAAAACATCTCTAAATCTAGATATAGCAACATTATGAGATTCATAATTAACTCATCTGTTTTAGTCACCTAACAGTGGAATACCTTTTTGAAATTATAGGAGATTTGGAATCTTAGGGGAAAAGTAAATTAGGTTTTTCTAATTACTTTCTAATACATTAAATTTAAAATAAGTTCATACTCAATCACGGTGCGTTTGTACTGCTTGACATCCTCATGCTTCTTATTTATTCTGAACTGTGTTGTGGCAAGTTTTTCCTTCTTCACAATCATCAGTCTTTTAAAGGAATTTTCTTCAGTCTTCAATTTCTTCAGTTCTGACTCATCACTCTCAATTTTGTCCTCCAAGTTCAGGCTCTGTATTTTATGAGATGTATTTAAAGTCAATACAACCAATTAGGATATACAAATAAAATGAAGGACTAATTTCTAGGATGAGCTGGAATAAAATACAATTTTAAAATGTGATAAAACTGTTTAAACACTGAAAGCCCAGCACAAGAATGCAGACTGAACAAAACAGACAACAGGAAGGCACTAGGGATACTGAGAAAGAACCTGACACCTAGAGAGGTGTTATTTATCATGTCATTTTATCAGCAAGGATTGGAATAGAGGAACACAGTAATAAGATCAGCCAACAAGCCAAGTTGAGGGGGTGAGGGTGGGTCTGAACTAAGGTAGCAGGAATAAAGAGGAAAGAGTAGACCCTAGAAACAAAAGCAGTGGATCTCAATCCTTTTTTGTGCTGACTCTTGATGGGAGATAAGGGAAGTGTGTAACTGGGAAAGAATATCTCAGGCTACTCACCTTTCAACCCCTTTTTCCCTCAAGAAAGAAATCTTTCATTAAATGCTATGTCAGTGATCCTGGGGACAGTCTGGATTAGGACAATGAAGTGAAAAGGATTTTCAAGTTTCTAGCCTAAGAAACTTAAAAACGTTGGCCTTAGCTGTCCATCTTCACTCAGGGCAGGGTCTGTGTCATAAACTTTAAATCTCTTTATAGATCCTAGCTACAGTGTTAGGCAGTAAGTTGGGACTTTATTGATTAGAAGATCATTTCCAACTGTCAGAACAAGTTTAAAATTCCATTACTTTTTTCCAAAATATACATGGTAATATGCTATGTTAATTAATTTATTATTCATTTCACCTGAAGGTTAAAATGGGTCTACTATTGCTATGTTTAAAAAGAACAGTGTTTTATCCTTGAGCACACATTGCCACATCTATTATAATGTAGAATGACCCAGCTTTTCTGTAGGAAAATAGCAACAGAAGGTAAAAGCAAATTCAAGGGACTACAGTGAACTATTACATAATAAAGACATAAAAACTGCATACAATACAAACCTCCTTTAAGATAGTGGTTAATTTTTCCCTATTATCTGCAAGGTCCTGTATTTTCTTTTGATATAGCTGCACCTCCAGCTGACATGAAGGCAGGCAGTCAACAGAGTCTCGATAGATTTCATACTTTTCCATCACTTCTTGCTTTGAAAGAAAAAAAACATAGAAACCAGGTTGGCACTCTCCTTTATGAAACTGAAGTAACGTCAATTTGTTTGCTCTTAAATAATTTCTGTACTTGATACTGAAAGCTAAAGAGCAGAGAACAATTAAGTTTCTAGGTCAGTAACAAAGCACTATTACTGACATGTGTCTAAGCACATATAATTATGCTTCCTAATTGCCAAATATCCTTGAACAAAGAAAAACTACCATAATTTTACTAAATCACTCATTGAAGTGCCTTCCAAAGGTTATTCATAATGATTTTAAAAGAGTTCATTTCTGCTAATACTCAAACTACTCCTGATTATTCCTGGGCAATTATATTACCAATTATAATCGTCCTATTCATTTGTATAATAACTATTACTACAGCTAATTCTTTCAAAAAGATTAATTCTTCTTCTAAAATTAGGAAATGAGTATATGTTTACCACAAGCACTGCAACAATACAAAGGCTTCTTTCCTTTCCCCACTAGTCTATCTCTCCTCCCACTTTATAAACCAGTTGGATTTTGTCTTCAGTGAAATGCTTAATCATATTCCAGCTCATTTTTCCATTAAGTTGTCTTTTTCCTACTAATTTGTACTCTTTTGTGTCTTTGCGTATCATGGATATAATCCCTTTACCTGTCATATGCACTATATATATGTTCCACACGTCTACTTTTCTCTATAGCTTTTGAGTTTCCAATCTTAATTTAAAAACTCTATCCCAGTCCAAGATAATACAAGTGTTCTCCTAAAATTTCTAAACTTGTTAAATTTTCAATCCAATTAAAAATTATTTTTGTAAATGGTGCAAGGTATAGACCCAACTTGCTTTTCATCTAGCTGAACTGCCAATTGAATCAAAATTGCTTATTAAATAAATCGATCTCATAAATACTCAGATCTATTTCTGAGCTCTCATTTCTGTTCTAGTAATCTTTGTCTACTCCCATGTGATAATTCTCAATTATCAGGAATGACTTGAATAACAAATTCAGAGATAAACCAGAAATGTTCTTTTTAATTAACAGTTTAAAAACCTTTCCTCATAAAGGATGCTAAATTGTGTGCCCACTTCTACTTTTGTCCCACATATCTCAATCCATCTCCCAGAGTAACCCATAATCTTTTTAAACTTAAACCATGTTCCAACACTCCCCTTTTAAACTAGCCAGTGGTTTGCCCTTGCTCTTAAGGTAAAATCCAGCACCCTGAATAATCTGCCCGTTGCCCATTTTTCCATCATCATCTCATGCCATTCTCCTTCTTATACATCATGCTTTCTTCCTTGAATATAACTTACTCTCTACTACTACCTCATAGAATTTGCATATGCTGTTCCCTCTGCCTTGAATGCTCTTCCAATATCAATTTATTAATATAACCTCTGTTCATCCTTCAGATGTCAACATAAATTTCCATTCCTTCCCACCTTCACCTGTTGATTTCCACAATACTAAACTAGGTTACTCTCATTATGTTATTTTGAAGCACCCTATCCTATTTTTTATTTGTTTGTTTCTCTTTTTGGTGCTTTTTAAAAAATAGACTTTAATTTTTAGAGCAGTTTTAGGTACATAGCAAAATTAAGCAGAAGGTACAGAGAGTTCCCATATACTACACCCTATACTTTTTCATAATACATATTATAATTTATAATTATATAACTGATTTTAAAATTGTTTAACACCTTTCTCACTTAAGATAAAGTAACTAAGTCTCATGAGGACAGGTCATTTCTGTTTTGATCACCCAGGGCAAAAGCCTCAAAAATTTGTTGCATAATTAAACAAATGTCTTGAAATTATACTTCTTTTCCTACATCCATTTTAGAGAAGAGCTAAAAATTAAAGACAAGGGCAAAAAGCCTAAGAAGAAGAGATGTATAGATAATCTGGAAATTAGAAAATTAACAAACAAACAAGAGTTGCTAAAAAGAAAAAGAGAAAAGCATTAAAATAAAAAGGAAACTCACTCTGGAATTCTTAAGCTTCTGGACTGTATCTTTCATTTTTTCTTTATAATTCTTAAGCTTCTCTGGAGAATCTACAATTTTTGTTTTCAAACTCTCTTGAACTTCTTTCAAAGAAACCACTGACAATTTTAGTTCATTCTGTTGAGAAAACATTTTTATATGTTAGATATAATAATAAAACTGGTGATTAGCCACTACAGTAATGGAAAAGAACAAAGAAATGGGTCTGTGTTTGTTGTAGTGGGGGTTAAGTTAAATTTTGACCACATCACTCCCCTGCTTGATTGCTCACATCTGTCTTCAGGCCAAAGATCAGGCTCCCTAACACACCATTCAAGATCTTTCATTATGTAACTCTTACTCTCCTTTCCAGTGTCATCTTTCACCAGCTTCCTACTACACTCTACAGTCTGGTAATATAGTCGGTCTTATGTCTGGACAATTATAAGTGATCTCTCTCTCATAGTATGGTCCTCCTGAGTACCATCATCCCATTCCTGTACTGCAAGTGAGTTTCTATTAATCCTTGAAAATCCTGTTCCTACTTCCTCTGTATACCTTCTATAAACAGTTATTGTACATGTGATACTATAACTATGTATTTAATATGTGTTTCTGAATTAAATGAGCAAACTGGGATTGTGAACAGTTATCTTTGCTTTCCCAGAACCCAGTGAAAGTAATAGCACTGAGAAGGTACTCACTACACAGTTACTAAACTAAAACAAATTTCTTTCTCCTGAATTTCAAACCATTTGGGGAATTAAGATGAAGGGTATCTGAGAATTCTCTTGTATAACACAAATCCATCCCTATGAAAACAGAACAACAAAACAGCAACAAATGACTATATACACCTATATCTGTGCATGTAATGGCACAGAAAAAGGACTGGAAAAGTGTAACCTCTAGGTACAGTTGGTAGAGAGAAGAGAGCCTTTCATTTCTCTCTCTCTCTCCCTCTCTCTCTCTATATATATACACACATGTGTGTTATCTGAGTATTTTACAATAGGAATGTATTACTATACAGCTTGTATAATTTGCCTCAATTATTTCTAACTAAAAAATTTTTTAAAGTTCTTATCTTTTCATCAACTAACTCAGAGGCCAAAACTGAATGCTTGAAACAATATTATTTACTTTATTCTTAGAATTTAGCACACCACCACATTATCTACTCTTTTAACGCCCTACAAAATTAGAGATCATTTTCCTTACATTAGCATTGACTTTCATCAATTTTCTTCCCTTTACAAAAAGCCCAAATTTGCTATTTTAACTACAAAGTGATTTTGTTTTAATACAGATTTAAATGGGACAGAGAGAAATGAATAATAAAATTGAACCATAGTCAATACTACTCTGATGAAAACATCTGCCAATAGAAGTGACAGAAAAATAAGGAATATATTATACCAAAGTAAATTTCAGATAGCTATAGAGTATAAACATTAAAATAATAGGGGGACTTCTCTGGTGGCACAGTGGTTAAGAATCTGCCTACCAACGCAGGGGACATGGGTTCGAGCCCTGGTCTGGGAAGATCCCACATGCCGCGGAGCAACTGGGCCCGTGCGCCACAACTACAGAGCCTGCGCTCTAGAGCCTGCAAGCCACAACTACTGAAGCCTGCACGCCTAGAGCCCATGCTCCAGAACAAGAGAAGCCACAGCAATGAGAAGCCTGCGCACCACAATGAAGAGTAGCCTCCCGCTCGTTGCAACTAGAGAAAAGCCCACATGCAGCAACAAAGACCCAACGCGGCCAAAAATAAATAAATTTATTTAAAAAAACAAAGAAAAAATAATAGGGAAATAATAAAAGTACAAGAGAAAATATGGGATTAAAAAATGAGGAATAAGATAGGCCTTTCTATGTACAGAGTTAAACCCAAATGTAGAACACTGTATCTATCAATTTCACTACATAAGTACATAAACCTGCCAATAGGAGAAAATGATGAATTTGAAAGACAAATAGAGTTAATACCCCTAATTCATGGACTTTAAAAAAAAATGAAATAAACAAGGAACATAAACAGGTAGTTCACAAAGCAACAAATAACAACAAATCACTGAATGGTGGTCTAAGTCACTAAAAAAAAAAAAAAAAATCAAAATTAAAATGAGGTGTTTTTTTTCCCCTATAAGAATGACAAAGATAAAAAGAAAATAAAAGTAAAAACATCCACTTTTGACAACAATGTAGGGAAAAGAATACTCTCATATTCTACTGGTAGAAGTGCAAATTGATATCTTTTTAGAAGTCAGTTTGGCAATGTGGGCCAAATTTAAGTGTGATTCCCTTTAACCCAGAAATCCTACATTTAGGAATCTACTGTATGATAAAAAGCAGCCTGGTGCACAAATATACAGGTACATGTGTAGGTGTGTAACACACATGTGCTATTGTTCAATAGCAAAAAAATTAGAAGCAATGCGAATGTCTATCAATAGGACACTAAAACAATCTACATTAAGGTATATATATAGAATGCACAACTATATGCAGTTATTAAAATAATGAGGCTATATATTGACGTGATAACTATTTACACTATATTGTAAAATGAAAAAAAAGCAGGTTTGAGATGTGTAGAGTGTAATATCATTTATGTAGAATTACATATATATGTGTATATTTGCACAGAGAAATGTAATCTATGACATGTATCTGATTGAGTGGTGAGCTTTCAGGTGATTTTCACTTCTGTCATACATTTTTGTGTTTCCATATTTTTTAAAACAATAGTCATCTATTATATTTAAATTGGAAAAAGTTAAATTAGTTTCACTTTAAGGGAAAAAGAGAGAAACATTTAACAATAATAACGCACAGTTAAAACACTCCTCCAAACAAAAGATTCAAACCTTAAATGCTAGTTAAATGAAAAGATGCTTACCAAACGCTTGGTTTTCTCTGAAATATCTGACTTCTTTTGTGAATTTCCCTCTTGCAGCACTATCTAGGGAAAGAAGCAAACAACTGCTTTATAATGATTCAAAACAGATTTAAATTTAGTCAATGCTTTTTAATAAAATAAAAGTAAGAAAGGAGAGGAATTAAATGATTAGACAAGATAATCTCAAACTTTCTGTTCATTATGACCCTAAAGCCAAAAGAAACACCTAACAGTTCCTTTATTAAGTAGTTAAATCCAAATATCTGAATAAGTATTTATGTCCTGATAACTTAGTAGCCCTTTGAAAAAGTAATACATACAAATTGAAAGAAAAATATTATTTTTATTTTATTCTTAAACAGCCACAACTATTTCCAAATTGGATGTGTGTACTGCAAAAATTGGGCACTGCACAAATTCACACATCTTATAATCATTGGACACAGACAATTCTTATTTCTTGTTGCACGATGATTTTCACATAGCACTTGCTTTTTATCATGGCAAAAGCCAAAAACCCATGTTCACAAAGATACGAAAGGAAGGTAACGTGAGTTCATGTTGAAACTGTGAACTACCTTGAGCTAGAAAAGTTCAAGCAGTGTATGACTGATGCTGAATGTTGTTTCCCTTTAAAATTTAAAATATCCTGAAGCACCCTTGAGGGTTTGCTGCAGTATCCAGGGCGCCTCAGCACACAGTTTGGAAACATCAGATTTAGACACAGAAAAATCTTAAAAAATTCTAATCAAGATAGCATATACCTTTGACAACATCAATAAATAATCATGGTTTGACCTGGACAACAGAAGTATGTATCTGTTATAAGGTGCACAAATGGACACAGCGATATACCCCATTTCTTTAGTAACTGAAAGCAATGTGATCTTAGCTCCTCCACATCTACAAAAAAACTTTAAAAAAGTTTAAGGTGTCCAACAACAGATACCGTTTTTTGACGAAACTCTTGATTCAGCGATTGCTGCAGCTCCTGAATATCATCTGAAAGCTGCTTGAACTCTGCTTGCTCTTCAACTGGAACAGAACTGCACACAGCAAAATAAATTAAAATAACATATATCAAGTTCTTAACCTTGAAAGGCCAAAAACAGTCTCTGCCCTCCAATAACTTAAATGAAAAAAACTATCTGCTTTCATGTTTATGAGTTCTCATTCTTCCAAATGACAGTAATTTAAAATCCATGACCTGGCTGGCCTCTACTACAAAGAGAAAATAAAAATCAGATGAGCTCCTTCAACTTCCTGCCACCAAATCTCTGTGTGGACTCATCTGCATACATACCTACCCTTTCTAACTCCACTCCTAATTTTAGTGCTGATTCCTCCACCTCTGCTCTGGCTCTCATTTCACATCTCTCTCCTGTATCACCCATTTCTTTTGCTCTACTAATCCTTCCTAATAGCACTTACACGTTTCAGTCTCTTCCATATGAATGTTCTCAACTTTAGTTTTTAAAACATGGTGTAGAATTGTTACTTTAATTTTCATTTCCTTGACTGCTATTGGGTTTAACAATCTTTACATATTTTTAATTAGCTATCTGTACTTAATCCTCTGTAAATTCCCTGTTTATAGCCTTTGCCCATTTTTCCATTATCTTTTTTCCTATCAGTTTGTAGGAGTTCTTTGTATATTAAGAATATTACATGGCCTTTGTTATTAGAGATAGTAAGGCTTTGCTGCATATGTTGCAAATATTATCTTCCAGTTTGTCATTTCTCTTTTGACTTGGTTTATGGTGAATTTACCATGTTAAATTTTAATATCTGCCTCCTACTCCCAGTCTTTTCAGCTTGCTGCTGTCTCTAAAGGCAATTTATGCCAGGGCAGGCTAAAAAAGAGCTCTCACCTGAAACAGAAAAATCCAAAGACATCAACATATTAGAAGGGATAAAAAAATCCTTTTGTTCAAAATCAATATATATAAAGCCAAGAAATCATAACCCTTGAATGATTCCTTCTCCTATCTGACCTTTGAGTCAAAAAACAAAACAAAACAAAACAAAACAAAACAGCAAACCTCTGTGGAAGGAATAAAAATTTTAACAGAATTAACTGATCTGAAGGAAAAAAGAGAATCCTGTCAGTTGCTGCTCACCTATGTAAGATAAATACCACTAGATATAATTTAGAAGAGTAAGTTAATGGCTTTAAACATGTCTGGCTGATGCACTAACAACAAAAAAGAAGTAAAAGAGTAAATTATGCACTAAAAGTTAGAAAGAAGAAAAGCTAGTTTTTCTTTTTCAAAAAAGGTAAACTTAAAACACTCTGCTATTTAATAAGGAAGATAAAAGAGATGAAGTAGACTGTAGACTGTAAAATACTACTTATATTCATTTTGCATTTTGAAATTGCATTTATTTTATTTGTAAATCTCCTACTTACTCAAGTCTCTCCAATTTCATTATTGCCTCCTGGTGTGCAGTATTTAACTGCTGCATTTTGTCCACAGAAGATTTCTATTAAAGCAATTTTAACAATTTCATATTAGTGTTTTTCAACATAATCAGAGACATGTTTAAAAAAATATCTACCGGTACTGGCTACAAAATGCTTCCTCACTCTACAACTTTCACCATGAGAAATAAGAAATTTAAGAAAGAATTAGGCATTTACGACAAGTGACTTAGGAATTCCTTTACTTATTCAACACACAAATGTTGAGTTCTTACTACAGTCAGGCCCTGTGCTAGGTACCAGGAATAATTCCCAAGAAGACTAACTTATAGTTCCTCGACTTAAGTAGTTCAGTCTCCTTGACGAGTCAGAAAAACGAATATAAAACTACAAAACAACTTGTCATAGAACTGATTATAATGACATCCTATCCAACTTGGGCAATGGCTGGGAAGGCGTATCGCAGAGGGTTCATAGAAATGACAGATGTCTGAGCCATGTCTTAAAAATATGTAGTGAAATTAGCCAAACTAAATTGTGTGTTTGTATGTGTTGGCACATACATCTGTACACTTTGGAGAGTATGTGATGTTTAGGTGGTATAAGCTGAACATAATTTGTACAAGGAAATATTTATCAATGTAGCTCAGTCACTAAAGGCCTAATTCTCTGGTGTTACTCCGGTGCTTTTCTAAAAGTATGGTACCCTCAAACTGCGGACAGATGGGAACAAATCACACAGATGACCCATAATCTTTCCAAATTCCCTAAATTATTAATGAAATGAGTTTCTATCTGTTAAAGTGACTTACTTGAACTGAATCTTATAATGCAATGCTGAGTAAGCATGATAAATAGAACAAAACACCTAATTAGGCCATTATTTAGAAAGCAAATATATACGTCAAATACCTCAATTATTTAAAGAACACTACATTATCTATTAAACTTCAAAGAAAAGGAATGGGTTATCATTATTCTCTTCCCTTACATTTCCTAATAAAGGAAAAAGAGTCTCAGCTACAAAATTAAAACAAAAACCCCAGCTTCTCCCTAATGATACCAAATATAGAAGAAAATCTCATTCTGAGATCAGCTTACTAAAATCTGCAATTTCATATGAATATAATATTGATATGTAAATTTAATTCTAATGGCCATAAAACAATTAGGTATCTGTGACAACCATTTCAAAACAGATTAGTGGTGCACAAATGATGTTATTGATCTGGTATGTGACCCAAAAAATACACTTAAATCTTACATATTGCCAAAGAAACTCCATGTATGTCCGACGGCATGCTTCTCTGAAGTGAATAAAGTTGATAATGCCACTTAAAAACCGACTTGTCCGTTTTGCCTCTAAAATACAAAGAAAGACTCCTTAAATAAATCTTTGAAACAATATAAAAGTGAAATTTTATCCTTTTTCCACCATATATTCCATTCATAGTTACAGAACAAAAAAGTGTGTATGCTAATTAACCAAAGTGAAGAACTTCTGCTCTAACTTGATGATCAGAATTATCTTAACCAAAAAAAAGCACTTTGACCATGAAAGAACAAGAGACCAACCAGATTTACTATCTCATCTTAAACAACCAGAAAACCAGAAAAAAAATATAAAACAACAAATTTTAGACACTGAACAAGCAATATAGGACAGCAATCCACAAGAGAAGTAAATGAGGTGAATCCTATTAATGAATGCACTAGCTCACCACTTAAGGGAATTTTCAGGCTGTACCCCAGGGAGGTAGAATATAAACAGAACTCATGGGTTTTGCTGAGTCATGAAGATAGAGTTTAGAGTTTGGAGAGACCAAAGCAACTATAATTTTTAGAGTCTGAAGAGGCCAAGGCAACTAGAATTTATAAAAACTCTATCTTCTTGATTCAGCCTTTGAATTCATTCAGCCTATGAATATATTCTATAAATATATTCCATTTGTTCAGGAAGGTAGAGAAAAGCATTAGCATTATAAGGAGAGAAAGGGAAAACCTGAATCAAATTTTACAATTGAAAAATAAAATACCTGAAATGAAAAATGCACTAGATAGGATTAAGAGCAGATTAGACATACAGATGAAAGGATTAGTGAAACTGAAGACATAGCAATAAAAGCTATCTAAAATGAAGGCCAGAGAGGAAAAAAAAGAATAGAGAACTTATGAACTGAGGGACAATATCAAGCAGCATAACAAATGTGTAATTGGAGTCCTACAAAAAGGAATGGCAGAAAAAACTTTTATAAAATAGCTAAATATTCTCCAAATTTGATAGAAACTATAAACATATCCAAGGAAGTGAGCAAATCTAAGTGGGGGTAAAAAAATAAAATAAAATAAAATCCCCAAAGGCACATTATAATCAAATTGCTGAAAACATGTGATAAAGAGTCTTATTAAAAACAGCCAGACAGGGACTTCCCTGGTGGCGCAGTGGTTAAGAATCCACCTGCCAATGCCGGGAACACGGGTTCGAGCCCTAGTCCGTGAAGATCCCACATGCCGTGGAGCAACTAAGCCTGTGCGCCACAACTACTGAGCCTGCGCTCTAGAGCCTGCGAGCCACAACTACTGAGCCTGCGTGCTGCAACTACTGAAGCCCGCGCACCTAGAGCCTGTGCTCCACAAGAGAAGCCACCACAATGAGAATCCCACGCACCACAACGAAGAGTAGTCCCCGCTCGCCACAACTTGAGAAAGCCCATGCACAGCAACGAAGACCCAACACAGCCAAAAATTAAATAAATAAATAAATTTATTAAAGAAAAAAAAAAACAGCCAGAAATGAGGAGAACCAAGAGAGAATAACTCCAGGTTGAGTAAGCAAGTGGTTTAGATTATTAACTTTCATATAGAAACAGGTGATGATGCCTTGGACTCACATGACACAGGGAAATGGAACTGAGATACCTACTAGATGTGGGACTCTAGAAAGGCTACATCGTTAGAGAAAAGGTAGATTAAGGAAAGAAAAACTTATCATAACAGTGCAGGGAAATGACAAAGTTACTAGTGGCTCAGCCTTGTCTCTAGTAAGGAAATAGTCTCCTCTGAGAATTCTAAACCTTGGGCCCATTGCCATATGGGTTTTTGGTTTAAATTAAAGTATATATTTGATCCAAGAACTATCAAAATTAGGAATTAAGATAAAAAGTGGTCTTTAGCCAATGATAATCCTGGAATAACTTCCAAAAGCAAAAGATATCTCAGGAGGGATATGGCCTCAACCCCAGAAGCCAAAGAAGCACAGGACTATCTTGCTGAAGATGAGCTTAAATTTATAATCCAAAAGGCATGTGTGCGTGTACACATGTGCATGCGCGCGTGTACACATGCGCATGCGCGCACACACACAAAACCATCTATAATCAGTCTGTGGGACACAGCTAAAGCAGGGCTAAAGGGAAATTTATTAGCACTAAACACCTATTTAGGAAAGAAGAAAGATCTCAAACTGATGGCCTCAGCTTCTAACCTTTAAAAAACTAGGAGAAAAAAAAAAAAAAGAAGAGCAAACCCAAAGCAAGCATGAAAAAAGAAGGAATAGCAATAGCACAAAAACCAATAAAACAGAAAACAGAAATAAAATACATAAAAATCAGTGAGACAAAAATCTAGTTATTTTAAAAGCTCAACAAAATTGATAAACGTCTAGCCAGACTGATCAGGGAAAAATAAAAGAGTGAAAAAACAGATTACTAATGTCAGAATGAGAGATGGGACATCACTACTAACCCCAAAGACTATTAAAATGATATGGGAAAATTAGGAGCAACTTTATGTTAATAAATTTGCCCATTTAAATGAAATGGATAAACTTGCTGAAAAAGGTAGCCTACAAAAGCTTATTCAGTAGCTTTGGGAATAAACAAACAGGGTAGCCCTTTATTTATTTAAAAAAAAAATTGAATTATTAATTAATTTAAAACCTTCTCACAGAGAAAACTCCAGTCCCAGATGGATTTACTGGTGAATTCTACCAAACATTTAAGGAAGAAATAACACAAATTTTACAAAATTATTCGTGGAAATGAAAGAGGGAATCTTTGTAAACTCATCCTAAGAGGCCAGCGATACCCTGATATCCAAAGTCTGTCACTGCAGTAAAATTACAAAAAAATTACAGACCAGTAGCCCTTATGAACATCATCACAAAAACACAACAAAATATTAGCAAATCAAATCCAGCAATATATTAAAAAACATAATGTATATAATCAAATGGGGTTCGTCCTGAATACAAAGCTGGTTTAACATTCAAAAATCAAACAATGTAATCCACTAGACTGAAAAAGAGAAACCACTTGATTTTCTCACTAGATGCAGAAAAGCAATTTAAAACAAGTCAACACCCATTCACGAAACAAACTAGGAATAGAAGTTGCTTACCCTGATAAAGGCAAACTAAGAAAATCCTAAAACTAACATTATACTTACTGGTGAAAGCCTAAATGCTTTCCCCTCAAGATCAGGAAAAGACAATGATGCCTGCTCTCACCACTTTAATTCAACATTACACTAGAAGTCCTAGCCACTGCAAAAGGAAAGAAAAATAAGTAAAATACATCTAGACTGGAAAAGAAGTAAAACTGTCTTTGTTCTCAAACAATATGATTGTCCATGTAGAAAACCCTAAGGAATCTATTTTAAAGAATCTACTAGAAATAAGGTCAATATATAAAAATTGTTTCTCTACACTAGCAATGACCAATCAATCAGAAATTTAAACTAAAAGAAGTTTACAATATCCCTTAAAATTGAAGTACTTAGGGATAAATTTATCAAAATGTATATGGCCTGTACTCTGAAAATTATAAAACATTGTTGTGAAAAATTAAAAGACAACCTAAATAAATGGAGGGATATACACATGGATTAGAAGACCCAATATTATCAAGTTGTCAATTATCCCCCAAATGAACTATACATTCAAAGTAATCTCAGTCAAATGAACTATACATTCAAAGTAATCTCAGTCAAAATTCCAGTAGGCTATGGGGAGTGGAGGGGGGTTGAAAGTTACAGGCTGATTCTAAAATTTATATGGAAATACAAAAGACCAGAATAACTAAAACAATTTTGAAAAAGTGAACAAAGTTGCAGGACTTCCACTGCCTGATTTCAAGACTTACTATAGAGCTAAAGTAATCAAGGTAGTATGGTTGGTGTAAAGACAGACATATAGATCAATGGAGCAAAGAGTGAAGCCAGAAATATACTCATATATATATATGATCATTGACTTTTTAAAACAGAATTCTTAGAGGACTTTAGTTCACAGAAAAATTGAGCAGAAAGTAGTTTCCATATACGCTATGTCCCTGTACACGCACAGCCTACTCCACTATCAACATCCCCCACCTGAGTGGTATATCTGTTACAAAAGATGATCCTACACTGACACATCATTATCAGCCAAAGACCGTAGTTCACATTAGGGTTCACTCTTAGAGTTGCACATTCTATGGGTTTTGACAAATGTATAATTACACGTATCCATCATTACAGTATCATACACAATAGTTTCACTGCCCTAAAAATCCTCTGTGCCCTGGCTATCCATTCTTCCCTCCCCACAGTCCCTGGCAAACAACGATCTTTTTACTATCTTCATAAGTTTTGCCTTTTCCAGATTGTCATAATTGGAATGGTACTGTAAATAGCCTTTGCAAATTGATTTATTACACTTAGTAATATGCATTTAAGATTCCTGCATGTCTTTTCATTGCTTGATAGCTCATTTCTTTATAGCACTGAATATATTCCCCTGTCTTGATGTACTAGTTCATCCATTCACCTACTGAAGGACATCTTGGATGCTTCTAAATTTTGGCAATTATGAATAAAGCTGCAACAAATATCTGTTTGCAGGTTTTTGTGTGGACATGAGCTTTCAACACGTTTGGGTAAACACCAAGGAGCATGACTGCTGGATCATACAGTAAGAATACATTTAGTCTTGTAAGAAACTGAAAAGTGTCTTCCAAGGTCACTATACCATTTTGCATTCCCACAAGCAGTGAATGAGAGTTCCTGTTGCTCCATATCCTCATGAGCATTTGGTACTGTCAGTGTTTTAGATTTTTGCCATCCTAATAGATGTACAGTGGTTAATCAATTACTTTTGACCAAAGTGCCGGGTAATTCAATGGGGAATGGATAATCTTTTCAATGAGTGGTGCTAGAATAATTTCATAACCATATGCATAAAGGAAAAAAAATGAACCTTGACCTTTGCCTCAGATTATATACAAAAATTCAGGCATTAAACGATAATAGCTGAAACTACAATATGCTTACAGCAAAATATAGGATAAAATTTAGCCAAATAAATCCTTGAGGCCAAGATTTCTTGGTAGAACACAAAAAATAGTTTTATGAATGACAAAAGAAAAATAATGATCAATTAGAATATTCAAAATTGAAATATATTTTGCTTTGAAAAGACACAGTTATGAAATTAAAAAGGCAAGCAACAGACCAAGAGAAGATATTTTTATAACACATACCTGATAAACTACTTGTTTCCAAAATATCTGAAGAAGCCTTCTAACTCAATTTAATTTTTAAAAAGTAGGTAAATGATTCAAATAGACACTTCACCAAAGACATATGGATAGTAAATAAGCATATGAAAATATGCTCATTATTATCTAGTCATCAGGGAGATGTGAATTAAAACCATGAGATACAACTAGACAGCCTCTAGCATGTCAAATTAAAAACCTACAATATCAAGTCCAGGGAGGATATGTAGCAATTGAAACTATCACATATTGCTAGTGGTAATGCACTAGCTTCATGAAACAGCCACTTTGAAGAACCGTTTGGCAGTTTCTTAAAAAGTTAAGCATGTACTTACGACGTGAACCAGAATTTCTACTTCTAGTGTTTACCCAGAGAAATGAAAACATGTGCATACAAAGATTTGTACACTAATGTTCACAGCAACTTTATTCACAATGGCCAAAAACTGGAAACAATTCAAATGTCTATCAACTGGACAATGGATAAACAAATTGTGGTATATACTTATGATACACTACTATTCCAAAATAAAAGAAACAAAGTATTAGTAAATGCAATAACATGGACAAATCTCAAAAGCATTATGCTAAGTTAAAGAAGCCAGACACAAAAGACTAAAGACTATATGCTTTCATTTACATGAAGTTCTGAAAAGTCAAAAAATTATAGTGATAAAAAGCAGATCAATGATTGCAGGTAAAAGGGGGTGACCAAAGGAAACTGACTTCAAAGGGATGTCAGGGAACTTTGGGGGGTCATGATTGTGGCACTGGTTATATAACTGTATATATTTGTTAAGATTTATTCAATTATGCATTTAAAATTGGTGAACTTTTATGTAAATTATATGTCAATAAACAACAAAAAAAGGAGGAGATCCAAAAGAGGATAAAAAACAAATTTTTAAATAGCACACCAAATATCTTCCAACATAAGATAACCTGATATATAAATACAAAAGGGTCAAATGAATAAACGGACACAAAGTTAGGAGAATTTTACATTTTAATATAATATCATGACTATTATCAGTGCTAAAAGGTACTTTCTTCATGGTAAAAAGTAATTACTACATTTGATAAAACTGGTATAATTAACACACTGTGCAACATCATAGCTTGCATATTATTTGTATTCATATTCTCAAATTTACAGGACATTTTTCAAATGTAAGGAGTTAAGAAAAACTAATCAGAAAAACAGCTTTTCTGTGGCTTTACAAAGAAAAAATTTCCAATAATAGGATATGAAAAAAATTCATCCTTGAGAATCAGTTATACTTTCTAAATCCAAGTTTCTTGAAGTCTTTTCTCTTTTTTTTTCACATTTATTGATGGAAAGGTAAAATGTTAGATTGAAGCCAAACGTTAAAAATTGTTTTAAATTCTCACTTACTTGGATATAGAATATCAGCAATCTCGAAGTCATTCACCCGACAGATGGGCAGAAATGAGTCCCTTGAAGATAAAGTGGAGCAAGCATATTGAAAAGTGTACTGTGAATTACATACTAAGCCAAAGGGCATAATCATCTTATTTTCAAAAAGATTTCTGGATATATTTCTCAATGTCAAAGGACCAAGTCAGAAGTCTACTACAATATATAATCCTACAGCACTGAAATCTACTTTTTTTGTATATTACACAAATATTCATGTAATACCAAGGTATCATTATAGATTCTAATAACCCACACTCTTTGAGGTACTAGGACTCTCTAAGAATGCAAAACACTCCAACAATTTTGGACTCACAATATCTTAATACATCCATTGAATGAACTAAAGGTGCCACAGGTGGAGGCAGTTACCTGTGTTTGCTGAAAGTGTACAATTTTGGAAATTTATGGGGTGGAGTGGAAAGAAAAATGGCAGAAATTCCCTCCCAAAGAAAATCATGTCTTTAAGAAAGCTGAATGTAATGTAAATACGAATGTGGACTAAGAAAATAATGACTCTTTACTCACAAATGAATAAACAGATTGCTGACTGGTAAGAAGCCTTCCATTATATGTGGATACATGACTTCAGAGTTCACTGGCAGCTAAATGTAATAAATCAGAAAATCTAAGTTACACATTGATTAGACAAAATGACAAAAATCTTCAACCTCAAGAAATCTTAATCATAGATTACAATCAAAATATATTAACTTATTATCATTAATTTAAAACAAACAAGCAAACAATACAGATCCTGGCACAAAACTAGAGTTGCCATTAATATTAATAATGCTAGGTTCACAGTCAGTGCTCAATAAAGACTTTTTAAATGAATTAAAAAATAAAGGGGTTATACTCCAATAAAGATGTTAAAAAAAATAAATAAAGGGGTAATGGTTAGCATTTACTAAATATCAGGTACTATGCTAAGCATTTTCAATATATTCTTTCTTAATTTTTATAACCACAGTAGGACAGAGTACTATCCCTATTTTATAGACAAAGAAACTAAGCTTTAGCAAGGTTTCATAGCAAATAAGTGACAAACCCTTTGATTTTTAAATAATATATAATATTGGTGAGACTCTACAGATATTACATTTTTGTACATCTTCAGATGATGCCCTGATGATTTAACAACAACAGCAAAAAAAGATTAAGAAAAATAATCTTCCTACTAGAAATACCTAATATGCTAAAAGCTCAATTGCCTTATTTCAATTATTTTCAATCTTAGTGCGTATCTCCTACTCTAATTTGAGAGTCCTTCCTGAGAAGAGAACAGTATCTGTAAAGACTTTGTTGTTGCTTACTACAGTCTCTGAAGACAAACTGTAAATCTGTCAATAACTGCATAGCATCAACAACTTGTGTCATTTAGGTCTTTAGTAATAGTTTTCATCTTACTAAAGCTATCAGTATAGGCCATTATTATGCCTAAGATTCCCGTGTAAGTGACAGTAATTTTAAATAAGCCTTGATTTTGTTAAAAATAAAGTCAAGAACTTCCCATCCTGAAAACCAGCACTCAATGTGAGCACGAGAAATGCAGCAAAAAACATAATTTTGCCTCATCTTAAACCCACCATGTAAAAATGCTCCAGTCGAATTCCATATACTATCTGCAAAGCTCTCATGTAGATCATATGCAAGACTTCAGGCTACAATAGAAAAATAACTTTTAATACTCTGTTGCACCACTATCACCATTACTGTCCAATATTATAGTAAATGGATACAAAGAAGAAAAGAGTGAAAACATTACTCCATTCCCCTTGAAATATTTCTTAATTTTTCCAAATTTTAAAACACCTTATACACTTATCAGTTTGCTCACATGTGATAAGTGTCAATAAGATCAGTTGTTTAAGCTTATATACAAAATGTTAGCAAGTATATTCAAATCCAGTCCAGGCAATCTATCCACATTAGGGAATGGAAGATGGGTTAGTCTTTCAAAACAGGTTGTCAGACATATGACAAAAATAATGAGGGTGTATTTTTTTAAAAAGAACATGGGTAACCTTGTTTGATGCCTCAGATGTTAAGGTTAAGATGCCTTAGCTGTTAAAGTGACTACTATGATCCAGGAGGTATAAATTTAATAGGATAGTATGGGATTTTTAACTTTTATCTTCTAAATCAGTGGTTCCCAAATGCTGGCTTATAGAACCTGTTCTCATCCATATATAAGTTCATTTATTCTGAGATTATTTGTTCTATTTTAAAGAATTAAAGAGGCATCAATATCAAAAAGTTTAAGTTCTACATCATTAAACCAGGTTTTATTATGTTATCACTTCAAGATGAACACAGGAAACTGGAAGGAGACTTTGGGATTTTCTGTGACACATGAATAGTTCTTTTTTGCATTTAGTAACTAAAGATATAAAGAACAGTGTCTGTCAAAACAAGTCAATTCCCCCTTGGGGCATAATGCAAGAAAATTAATCTGTAAGCTTCCAAAGAAGACTGTTTCTAAGCACTTTTTCTGATTGGAAACGACTTGGAGTTAAGTTCCTTCAAGCTTTACCAATAAATGATACCCTCAGACCACTACTCCGATAATAAAAAGTTTAATATACTTTAATATGCCTATGGTTTAGAAGCTTTTTATTCAGGGTGGGGGGAGAAAACAACCATATTAAAGATTTGAATTCCTAATGGGAATGTAGAAGTTGCCCTACATATAAACTTAATGTTATTTTAAAATTACACTAGGAGAGAGAGTTTCTCTGGATTAAAATGACTAGCCTATATCAAATAGTAATATACATGCCTTTCTCCACATTCTACAGACCTAGCAGTTTAATTTCTTTTCAAATAGCATTAACCACATGCAAACACAACCACACTTTACCTTGGGATTTGGAGAAAGATCATTCTTGGAGAGGTTTTTACCATCAGCTCCTGTTAAGATTTTGTTTCGAATATGAACCACAATTTCAGCTACATTATATCTGGGGAAAGACAAAGTTTCCATCTTGGGAGTCTCCTGTTAATCTGAAGGAATTGAAAACAAAGATCAGAAACATGGCACAACTAGCAGTTTTCATTATCTAGAAGCTGATAAATATAAGGACAAAATTAACAACCCAAGGTTGAACTATATTCATAGTAGTGTTAACTACCATCAAATCATCAAACATCCTAGTAAGATAACATTAAAGACAAATATATATATATATATATATATATATCTCCTAAAATAACTTTTATTCTAAAGCAACACAGTCATTTTCTAGTTTTCCTAATGCTGTTTTCTTTCATATGGGAAAGAAGACAGGTTGAACAGACAGATGAGAAACTTCTTTAAATCTGGGGGGCACAGAGTTTAATAAGATCTATCCTAAGAATTAATCCTCAAAGCAAGATATATAGGCTACACTATCAGCAGAATCTATACACAAACCACAGCAAAACAGCATAAATAATAAAACTGTACTCTGATTTAACATTCTATTCAATGTACACACAGTGAGATGATTAATAAGGTTTGAGATGTAAGTAGGAAGAGAGAGAGAAAAAAAAACAGCTGTAATTGGCAGGAATTCCAATCACTAGAGTGAGAACTTGAAAAATAAAATAAAATAAAACAAAAAACCACTTCCCCTAATGTCCTCAGATAGTAAAATATTCCCACCTGTGTTCTCCTAGAGCAGTAGTTCTCACAACTTTGGATACACTTTTGGTTGTCAGGACCAAAGTGAGGATGCTACTGGAATCTGGTGGGTAGCAGGTCCAGCATGTTGCTAAACATCCTGCAATGCATAAGGGGGCCAATCAACAACGAAGAATTACTCAGTTCAAAATGTCAATAATGCTGAGGTTAAGAAATCCTACCCTACAGCTAGCACTGAACTCTGTTATAATACTTGCCACAGTGTATTGTGATAATGTTTATAGAATTCTAGCACTGCATTGTGAGCCAACAGTAAGCTAAGACACTTTCATTTTCTCCATATCTCTAGCTATGCCTAACAGAATAGCAATAGTAACAGTAGTAGTAGAAGCAGCACCAACAGAAGCCACTTTCTCCACCACTCAGTTAACAATACTTGGTTCATTACTTATGGATCTCCTACTCTCTAGGGAAGCAGTGTGATCCCAGAGATCCAAAGTGAATACACTCACTTTTGCAAACAAACTGAAATGACCCACAGTTCTGGAAATCTATTTCTTTAGGCTCCTAATGTTTCTCCTAATGTTAGGGTTAAAGGCAGCTTTGTCAACTTTAACCACTGACAAATGCAGGAAGCCATTCTAAAAGATGAGTAACAAATAACTTCTCAGTTCTGCTTAGACACTTGCAAACATCACAGAATTCACTGTCTCAAGGAGACTTTCTGTCTACCTTAGTATGTCTCTAATAATCAGATAACTCTCTCTCATACTGTGTAGAAATATGTTTGTTGTAACTCTTACCTTCTAGTCCTACTTCTAGTCACTGCAACTACATAGAATATATTAATCCTTTGTTTTTATGACTCCACTTTCAAAAACGTGAAGAAAGCTATCATATCTCTGCTTAGCCCTGTCTTGTCTAAGGTAAGTATAATTTAAGAATAGCCACTCCTTTTATGACTTTGTTTTAGAAAGTCTACCATTCTACTCACTTTCCTCTAAAACTGTTTTGTCAATGTCTTCTTAAAGTGTAATGCTCAAATTGAACACAATACTCCAGATATGGTCTGCTTAGGGCAGAATATCAACACAGTTGATGATGGTCACTGCTGATCTTGTGGTACTACAACACTTACTGACAAATATATATATGTGTGTGTGATTGACTGAAACTCCCAGAACTTCTTCAACGTAGCCCGCTTCTCCATGACTTCTTACATGACCTCGTAGCCAACAAGCCAGGACTTCTCCATGTTCTTTTTACATAATTGATTATTTGAACCTTAAGCAAGGATTTGCATTTCCTATTATTGAATTTCCTATTATTCCTATTTCCTATTATTGAATTTTGTAATTTGCATTTCCTATCATTGAATTTCCTATTATTCCTATTTCCTATTATTGAATTTCATAATTCCAAGCTTTCCTTCTACAGCCAGAATCTTTTTGGATCCAGATTCTGACACCTCATATATTATATGTCCTTTTCAACATAAATATGCATTCTGTATTTTCACCTAAGTCATAGATTTAAAAATCATCAATTGCCCAAAGACTGCAGAAAAAGTCAACTTTCCAAAACAAACTATATCTGGATCAGAGATGATCACAATAGAGAAAGAGGTGTAAAATATCTTCATTAATTATTATCGCACATCCCTCTCTTCTAAAGTCTTGCACACTGTGCTATCAGATGAATCTGTATAGAACACCAAATGCATCATGTAACATCTTTACAAAAATACTTTAATTACTCATCCTACCCACCACATCAAATAACCTAATGAATTTTCTGTTACAAGTTAGTCTTCTTCAAGACGTTTCCCAAACTTCCAATGTTTCCTTTTGGAGCCACCTCCCATATCCAATTTCTATCTTTCTTTGATAGTACAACTTCAGTTCCAATTCATTCACGTGTGTGTGTAGAGAGGGAGGGAGAGCCGGACAGAGGAGAGGGAGAGAAAAGGACAGAGGGGAGAGAGGGGGAGAGAGGCCTTCCAATACACTTTGAGCTCTGGTGGGATAAAGTATATAAATGACCTAGTATATGTAAAGTGACCCTCAGATCGCCTACCAAGTAGCAGGCATTTACTACTAATTACCCCTCCGTTCCTCATTTATTTGCAATACCACGATCCTGTGCACAGTAGGTATTGAAAGAATACCGATTAAATTTCAGACACTTCATTTTTCAAAAATAAACTAGATCGTGGAAATAAAAATCCCAGGAAGCAGAGGCTAAACAAAAACGAAGAGAAAAGACTCAAAGACTCCCAACATCAAAAAATTAAGTAAACAGTTTCCTGAACTCATTCAGGGAAAATGATTGTGCCACGCATGCAAAGCGCCATGCATACACCGCTCTCTTCCTCTGACTTTTGGATTAAGTATGATATTTTTGCCTTTTGATTTTTGGGTTTGACTTTGGTTAAGTGATGTTTGAGCAACGGAGACTTGTCTACAAAGACAGTGAACCAGCATCTGCAACCCCATAACCTTCTAAATAACTGGGTTAAAAATATACAAATACAAGATTTAACTAACCAGCTGCACCTCAAGTTTCTTTTCCCGTAGTCTATGCTGTACCAGCAAACACCCATTTGTTTCGTAGGAACTGGGCTCAGGTTGTTTGGGGGACTAAAATCCAATAAACACGACTATGAGCTTTCCCCCACCTCCCAGGGGCTGGCTTCTCCAGCCTCCTCCCCAGCTCTGCGCGTAACGAAAACACTGCCAGGCTCCGCGTCCCGGCTCCGGCCGGCTGCTCCGGAGCCAGAGGGCACACTCAGTCTCGCGTCCTCTGTCCGCGAGTGTCTGCTTGCGCTCACCTACCGCACCAGCCGCCCACAGGAAGGCTGCGAGTCCACGGAGCAGCTACAGGCGAACTCAAAAATCTGCAAACACCGACCGTTGTCACTTTTCAAACCTGCCGCCTCCTACTGGAACTCCCGCCCCGTTTCGCCCCGCCCACTTCCTGCGCTCCGCCACGCCGGGTGCCGGTTGGGCTCAATAGACACGAGACGGCTGGTGCTGGAGTTGCGAGAGAGGACGCGGGTCTCCTAGCGGAACTATTTTTCGCGGAGTTAGCGTCTAGTCGGATCTAAATCCCGCAGGAAATGGGAGCGCCGCGGTTTGGGGAGGAGGCCGGGCCTGATACGAAGTTACGTGAGACCTTTGAACAGTTTTGGCGTCCGAGGTGAAGAGCGAAAGTGAATAGAGGGTTTCTGGAGACGAGCTAAACTCAAGGTGACAAGGGAAGGAGGACGTGGGGCAGTGGGGCAGGGTAAGTCATAGAGTAATAACACCGATATTTTTTGAGCGTTGATTGAGACGCCAGGTTCCGTGTTGGATGCTTATAGGCATTATCTCATTTAGGCTTCATTAAAAAGGGAAAGGGGGCTAATAGATACTATCATCAAATGAGGGATTAAATCAGGGAGATTGTGCAACTGGCCCAAAGCTGTGCGCAGTAGTTCACAAGTAGCATAACCAGGATTTGGACACAGATCATCTGATTCTGCGTTGGTGAGCCCAACTTCAAGAGGTGGGAGCAGTCTTAACAGTTCATCTGGTCAAATACTTTCACATTTACAGGCAAGAAACCTGGGGCTCAGAAGTGATTTGTTTCCACTTGTATAGTAAGTGGCACTATCTAGTGTAGAACCCGTGTCCTTTATTCTCCCTCCCTTCATTCATCCCTCTACAGGAGCAAGGCACTCCCGGTGCTAACAACATTGAACTCTTCCCCAAATTTGCATGTCCCCGAGTGAGTTGGATTCTTCAGATGATGCGTGGCACTTCATACATGATCACAAGTCTGGGTCTTGCAGCAGAAGATACGACTGGCCTAATTGTCAGTGGGGGGAAACCATTTAGTTTTATTATGGCTTGGAGCTCTAAAAGCCGTAATAGGACTTGCTTCTGACTGCAGCGTACAGTATTACCTAGTGAGGGTGGTGTATTGGATGGGAAGTCTGCACTGAATCAAGTGAAAAATAATACTGGAAAGACTATTGAAAGTACACAAATTATGGTGCTTTGTTTTAGGGGGATGGTGGAGGCTATACCTATTGATATAGAAATTTATACCGATTTGAAATAAAAATACATTTCATATTCATTAGTTTAGGGCTCCCTTTTCTATGTCCATTTACTGAGGTAATCCTCAAAAGTCAGAATCTAGTAAAACTCAAAAGTGAGTTAGAAAATAGATTTTTTTAAAAATACTTGGAGTGAGGAGAGGAGAGAAAAAAGACCTTTCTCATTGGCACTTATACCAAATCAAACTGATTACTTGTGCATGCACATACTCCACTAGGCGGTATCTTCTTAGAGGCAGGGTAAAGGACCATAGCTAGCATAATGGCTGAGAGCTCAGCTCTTGAGTCAGAAAGAGCTGGGTTTAAATCCCTCATCACGGGGCTTCCCTGGTAGCGCAGTGGTTAAGAATCCGCCTGCCAACCCAGGGGACACTGGTTCGAGCCCTGGTCCAGGAAGATCCCACATGCCGCAGAGCAACTAAGCCCGTGCGCCACAACTACTGAGCCTGCGCTCTAGGGCCCGCGAGCCACAACTACTGAAGCCCGCGCACCTAGAGCCTGTGCTCCCCAACAAGAGAAGCCACCACAATGAGAAGCCCGCGCACCGCAACAAAGAGTAGCCCCTGTTCACTGCCACTACAGAAAGCCTGCTCGCAGCAACGAAGACCCAATGCAGCCAAAAAAAAAAAAAAAAAAAAAAAATCCCTCATCACACTGCTTACTATCTGTATGGACTCAGGCAAATTGTTCAACCTAACTAAACTGGTTTCTGCATTTTTAAAGTAGCGATAATATCTTATTTATAGGATGTCATGAAGATTAAGTGGATTCATTCATGTAAAGTGTCTGGCAGAATTGTAAGCACTTGATAAGTATTACCTGTTATTTTGACTATTATTATTTATACATTGTCCTAGTAAAATGTCTTGCAAATGGTAAGTGCTTGACAAATGCCTGAACCATTGTTAAGCGTCCAGACAAGGAAAGCGTGACCTATATGTAAACCAAGAATAGAATGGACCCTATGGAGAGAGAAAAATGAGGTGAAGGAAGAGCAGAATGACTGTATTTACAATAAAATAATTGTTTCTTTGGTGAATAATTTTACCATAGATATGGCAAATTGATAGTTATATTAGAAGTAAAATTAAGAAAAAACGAATGGGTATTTATTCAGATTGTCTCGATTATAAGGGTAGATTTGATTTTTTAAAATTCAGTTTTCTGTTACTGGTCATTGTGAATTAGAGGGCAGAAATCCAGAAATCCCAACCTAAACTTTCTAGAGTTTTGTCATTATCCATAAAGACATTAACTACAGCAGAAAATTAGATTCCAGTACTCTTTATGGCTGTATTTTAGATTCCAGTACTCTATGGCTGTAGCATCTTTTTTCCCCTGGACCTATATACCCTCACATGCTCTATATCTGCTCTTATATTTCATTTTCCCTGTCAGCTCTCCTGCCATTACCTCCCTTCCCAGCCTAGACTGCATGGTTTATCAACATCCAAACTCCCTGCATCCCTTGCCTCTGACCCCAGCGCCTGTCAAAGTCCTAACCCTGAATCTGTTCCATAAATCCCCAGCTGGGCACCCTGGAGAAAATCACACAGTGATGTACAACAGGTTCTTGGTCTGCGGCTTCAGCTCGCCCCCAATTCTTGACACTCCTTTATCATTTGTCAGTTCCCTGTCTTATAACTTGCAGTGATTTCTCATAACTACCTCCATCCTCAGCTTCAACTTCTCTTTTTATTCGAAGGTGACTAGAGTAGTGTAAAAGATATTTTTCAAGCACTTAACAC
This sequence comes from Hyperoodon ampullatus, assembly GCF_949752795.1. NCBI lineage: Eukaryota > Metazoa > Chordata > Mammalia > Artiodactyla > Ziphiidae > Hyperoodon > Hyperoodon ampullatus. The sequence goes on along the minus strand of NC_136915.1, from coordinate 121,000,047 downwards.
ACATTCACATGCATCTGCGACCTTTATGCCAGTTTCTTTTCTAATTTTAACTCCATGTTCCTTTTCTAGATTGTACTTTAGATCCTGGATGACAGACCTGTCAGGACTGAGCAGACCTTTGACTGACAAGATGGGATGCTCAGTGAGACCATGGCAGCCTGCAACTAGGACTTTATCTTTAATTCAGGTGGCGGTCCTGTGGTAGCTAGTGCTTTTGGTTAAAATTTTTTAAATCTCTTTTTTAAGTGACAAGAATTCCAGATTGTTGTTTCTGCTTTGTTTTAAGTGGATCAGTGAGGATGAACAGTTGATTCACTTGGTCTAGTGTGGTAGGAATAGATGAAATACTCAGACTGGGTCCTACACCCTCCTTGCCATCAAGCACCCACTTATTTGAATATAGAGATTTCCCAGGGGCCACAGACATTTCCAGCAACCTTGTTCCCAGTTCATTGAGAAAATTCAAGCCATCATGCAACATATTCCTTAACTTCCTGCGCCCCATTTCCCTAACCACCACATTTATCTGTCTCTCTCTTATTGATCTCAGAAGATGAATAGTGCCTACTCCTCCTGTGCTATTGATCAGTGCCTCTTTCTAGACCTCTCCGCTACATTTGACACCATTAATCAGACCCTCCTTGAAACCTAAGTCCCTTTGCTTCTCTCCTGTGTCTTCTGCCTATCTCGTGCTTCTTAGGGGGCTCTTTCTCTGCCTGCTGTTTATACAGTATAAGTTTCAACCTTGATTTTTCTTTTTTTTTTGCATAAATCTTCTCCTTCAGAGTACCATCCATTCTCATTGTTTTAATCTATTTGCTCAAGGATCCAAAAACTACTGCTATCCCTGACTTCCTCCTTGAGATTCAGATTTTTATTTCCTTGCCTACTAGATAGATGCATTTGGGAGGGCTCATGAGCCATTCAAATTCTAATTTATCCCTTTCTTTTTTTCAACTGCCCAATCTATCTCACTGTTGCCCCCAGCCTTACAACCCTCTCCTGCACCCCCCACTTTGTCTTCTAAGTAGCTGCTGTAATGATCAGTCTTAAATGTAAATCTGACTATTTCACTGGTCTGGTTAAACTTCTACAACCCCTCCCACCATCACCTCCAAGACAAAGTCCAACTCCATAGCCTGCACCCTGGGACCTCCATGATCTTGCCACTGTTTATGTTTCCACTGTCATCTCCCATCACACCCACTTCCCATTCATGAGACTGTTTTATACTTTGAGACCTTTTCTTATTCTTGTTGACTCCATCTGGACTGTCTTGATTTTCTTTGCCTGATCCCTACTTTCTTTACTTACTTTTCAGATGTCTTCTAAGAAGCCTTTCCCTAATCCACAGTCTGAACTAAGCTGACTTTCTAGGTATAGATTTATTCGTTCAAAAAATATTTATTGAGCCTCTTATGCCAGACACTAAGCTAGGTACTGGAAGTATAATAATGAACAAGCAAATGTGATAATAATCAATCTAATAATTGACCTAATAGAGCTTATATTCTCATAGGGAAGGGAGACAAGTAATTAAAAAAAAAAAAGTGGTTTAGTCTGAGTGGCTCCATGCAGGAGAATAGCTAGGAATTGGCCAGGTTAAAGGGTGGAGGGCAAGAAAGAGGTAACAACTGTGAAGGCCCAGACATAAGAAGAGAGCACAGCCTAGGAACAAAGATTCTAGACACAGGGCTGGGGAGGTAAAGAGGCACCAGATCATGAAGAGTATTACTAGTCATGTTAAGGCGTTTGGACTTCTTAAAAATAATAGGAAGTTTGAAGGGCTTCAACAAGATTAGGTTTGTATTTAGGTGAGGACTGGCTGCTGTGAGAAAATAGAATTGAAGAGTGGCAAGACTGAAGGAAGGAAAACCAGTTACGACCTCATTGTAGTAATCCAGGGGAAAGAAGATGGCAGCCTATACTAGGGTATGGCCAGCATGGATGGAAATAGATCCCACTGGAATTCAGGAAGTAGAAGTGGCAGGACTTGATGACTGAATTGGGAGGGCAGAGGTGAGAGAAATCAAGGATAAAATTCCATAAACAAGTTTTAGTGAGGACCCTATTTGCTATCATATGTTCATGGCCTAGACGTCATTAGACATTGTAGATGCTTGATAAATATCTGCTGAGTGAGAGTTTTCTGGCTTGAGCCCCTAGATAAATGGGATGCCATTCTCTGATTTAGGAAATGTAGAAGTGAACTCATTTTGGGAGGTGACTGGTGATTGAGTTTTGGACATGTCTAGCTCAAGATGCCTGTGGAAGATACACCTGAAAATGATAGATACAATGCGATTGGGAGAGATCTCACGTGTATTCTTTGTTTACTGAAAAAAATAAAAGTTTATACTTTATTGAAATGATCAGTTTTGTGTCTGTCTCCACTATTGCACAGGGCTGATGCTGAATGACTTGATTCCCTAGCACCTAACACCTGTGTCTAGCACAAACTGGGTACGCAGTCAATGTTTGTTGTTGAATTGAACTACTCCTTTTTAAACATGGTCCATCAAACAGGAGAAATTAGTCATAGTAGTAGCCTCTGAGGAGGGAGACTGGGGCTCAGAGTGAAAAGATTTTCTTTTTATTGAATATACTTTGGTTCTTTATACTTTTCCCCTATGTGCTTATATTTCCTATGAAAAATAAAAAGATGAGAAAGAAGTGTTGTATTTGTATGAACTTTAAACTGAAAACAGTACTCCAACTATGATCTGATTGGTGTAGAGTAGAATAGTAATGATATCTGAGGTCATACTAGCATTTTTTGACCACATACATTGTCAATTGGTTTAAAAATTTGATGACTATCATTGACTCCGTTGTTCAATACACTTACACAAATAATTAATATTTATTCATGTCTTAAAAATAATGACTAACCATGAATAGCAGGCTAAAGTGAAATTATGAACACATATTTTATATTAAGGGCATCAAAAAATCTTTGAAATGATGTATCGTGAGGGATAGGTAAAACCTACTAAAGCAAATGAGTGTCATAGTTTTACATCTGCCTAACAATTCATGTGAGAGGAAACAGTGTGCCTCTTTGACCTGGCAGCTAACATTTATTGTTTGCAAACATTACAAGTAGTATCTAATATGCAAAACCCTTATTTACAAGTGTTGGAATATCCTTTACACGTCTTAACCGTAGTTAATTATGAATGAATAGGTAAAAATGCTTTTATATATTTGTGAATTGACATTGTATAATTTTATTTAAAAGGTTGGGGTTATAGGTATACTGAAGATGCACTAATATTTAAAATGGTAAATTCTAGTAACATTTTTATTTGCACAGCATATTCACTGGGTGGCGCTATTGTATTAATGTTAACCTTACACAATTTGGAAGTTCTGTTTCATTTTCTTTTACATAAGTAAATAGAATTAGAGTGATAAACATTGAACACAATGTTCTAGGTGGAAAAAATTAGATTCTGAATGTATTGGCTTTAAGATACATGTTTAGAGTTCAGGCTTAAGAAGACAAGCAGCATTGAATTCAAAGTAGCTGTCTGCTTTTTATTACCTTTTAATCATTCCAGACCTGTTAATCTACTTCATTCCTCAGCTGTGTTCATCTTTGTTAGTAGATTTGGAAACTGAGCTATACATTTGAGGTACTGTAAACAGTATCTTTGTTTTGGATTCAGATGAAATTTTCAGTTTGAAACCATAAAATATATGTCTTTTGTTAATTTGCGTTGAACTCTAAAGTAGATATAAGGAAGCAAAAATTTGGTATGTTATACTCTAACCTCCTAGTATCCTATCCCCAGCTTTCACATCAACCTATATTATTTTAACACAGTATGGAGAGCCTTAGGAATTAATAGCCCAAAAACTTAGATATTGATAATAATATTTGTCCAATGTGACTTTTGTTTGTTTTTTTGTTTTGTTTTGTGGTATGCGGGCCTCTCACTGTTGTGGCCTCTCCCGTTGTGGAGCACAGGCTCCGGACGCACAGGCTCAGTGCCCATGGCTCACGGGCCTAGCCACTCCGCGGCATGTGGAATCTTCCCGGACCGGGGCACGAACCCGTGTCCTCTGCATCGGCAGGCAGAGTCTCAACCACTGCGCCACCAGGGAAGCCCATATCCAATGTGACTTTTTTAAATGCAATTTTTATTCTCTGGGTATTTCCAATTTTTGTATCATAATATTCTGTGGTGTTTCCAGTTATTTCAACAGAGTTTAAAAGATTTGCTTGGGGGAAAATGTTAATATTAATGAACGCTTATGTTAAAATTAATAATTTATAACAAATTTTGGAAAAGGAAGTTAAAAAAAAAAGAACCAATAATGACAGTATCACAAATCAGAAAACCTTGGAGATAACTAGCTTTTTTTTGTCAGAGTGTTAGTGTCATGTTGTCATTCCTATAGGTTCTTTTTTACTAGTTATTTCTATTATCTAGAGTACATCTTCTAGTATGGACTTTATTTAATGAACCCTTAGAAGGAAATAACTTCTGAGTTCTCAACATCTTTTCATAGCCCCTAATCCTGTTTTCTCTCAAAAAGGAGACTGTATCTGAGTGTTTTATCAAAACATTTCTACATTAAGTACCAAGTAAGAGTATCTAATTTCATTGTTAGTATTTGAAAAAATTACCCTTCAGTTTTCACTGACTATTTATTAAGCAGGCAACCTGATAAACAGGTTGACCATATAAATTCAAAATTGATACTTGAATATTGCTCCTAAGATAACCCATTACAACAATTTCCATTTATATACCTTTTGCATACAGTACTTAAATAATAATTCACATTCATAGAAGATATTCTAGGTGCTAGGTCCTCTCCATGTATTATTTCATTAATTCTCACAACTGCATGAAGTAGTTTCCATTCCCATTTTTCAGATGAAAAACCAAAACTTAACTCACTTAAGAAAACTTAATTTGCTTATAGTCATATATCTAGAAAAACAGAGCCAAAATTTGAACCCACGCAATCTGATGGGGGAAAGCTCTGTCTTTATCTGCTGTACTGTGCTACATAATCTTGAACCCTATAACTGGTAGGGACAGTGTTAATTTTTGTGAGCAGTAGACCCCTTATTTTTATGTTCCTCAGGTTGTATCCCTGGGTCCTTCTAGGAAAGATTGTGTCCCTAGATACCTTCTACCCTTTACCACTCCCCTACAATACTCACAAAATACCTATGAAACCTTGAGCAGTTCTTTGGGGAGGGATTTAGTTGATTGGATTTTTTGATCTACTTTTCCCTTGTGTTCTAGGGATTATGTCCCCTTGTAGGCTTTTGGGTAGACTGGCGGCCTGCCTCACAAGGGCACTCCAGGCCTTCAGAGATGTCCTATGTAGGTATTCTCATTCCTAACCCTCTTTTCCCACAATTTGGCAGCTTCCAGGGTCTCTCCCAGCCCTTATTTCCCTGGGACCTATGATCATTCCAAAGAAAAAGAATAAAGTTTCTGCCTTTGTCTTAACAGGAAATTTCACAGCTATATCCATTTGTTGTCATTTGCTTCTGGTTCTGCTCATTGATGCGGGCTCCACCAAAAGTTTTTTCATGGAGTTAATATTAACTAAAACAACACATATAATGCATTTTCTCCACCCCAAGGATTAATTTCCTTAGGAAAACCACTATTTGCTCTACATGAGAAATTCATAATCACAGTATTAACATAATTTTGACTTATTTCTTAGGAATAAACCAGACTATATTATGCTAGGAGATCATTCCCAACTTGAGTGACAATGAATTATCTCAAAATCACTTTATTTCTCCTCTAACCACAGTGGGGGTGTGGTTGTTTGCAGGGAAGGGTGAGGACATTTTATTTCACTGTGTTATGTTTTCATTTTAGGCTTGGAGACAGAAAGCAGAGTGGCAAACCACATAGGGTGGTAGCTTAGGGAATAGAAATTTAAGATTCTAACCCCTAGGTTAATCAGAATTGACAAGATTGCAAAGATTTTGTCTAAATTGTAAAGATAATGACCATGATACCGTCCACAGGAATTCATTGAATATTTGTATGTGTCAGACACTATACTTTCAGAACCAAAAATTAGGACAGATTGCCTACAAGTATAAAATAACGTTTTAACTTTGTATTCTTCTCTAGGTGAGTGAAAAGGAAAAACTCTTGTTTCTACTCTCAACACTGTTTCACTTGTGGTCACCAAATGTGTGTGGGGTTTCCCATACGGCCAATTCTCTGATACCACCATCAGTTCTGACACTATCTGTTGATAGCCAGAGTTAGTGTCAGAGCCCACAAGTTAAGGGCTCAGTCCCACAAGACTGCCACCACTTCAGAAGCCAATTGCAAGTCCCAGGTTGTCACCTGTACTTCTGACTGATGGACTAAAAATTGGAGTTCCCACGGCCCCCTCCTCAGGTTCAATAATTTGCTAGAATGGCTCACAGAACTCAGGAAAATACTTGTGTCTACCGGTTAGTTATATAATAAAGGATAAAGAGGAACAACCAGATGTGATATACATAGGGTGAGGTGTGGAAGGGTCCTGAGCACAGGAGCTTGTGTATCCATGGAGGTGGGGTGCCCCATACTCCTGGCACATTGATGTGTTCACAACCCCATACTTTAGGGATTTTTATGGAGGTTACATCCCATAGACATGATTGATTATTAACTCAGTCTCCAACCCCTCTCCCCTCTCCCCTCTCCTCTCTCCAGAGAATGGGGGTCAGAGCTGAAATTTCCAAGCTTCTAATCATGGCTTGGTCGTTCTGGTGATCAGCCCTCATCCAGAAGTTATCCAGGAGCTCACCAAAAGTTGCCTCAGAGCAAAAGATGCTCCTATTACCCAAGGTACTTAGGAGCTCTGTGTTAGGAACTAGGGTCAAAGACAAATTATTAGAACAGAGGATGCTCCTAGCACCTTTATCAGTTTTTTAGTAGGTTTCTTAGTAGCTCTAGCCAGGAGCCAGTGACTAAGACCAAATATATATTTCCTATTATATCACAATGAGTGATATATCACAGTGAGAAACTGCAATGCCCTTTTATCTGCTCAAATTTAGACTCCTTATTCTGGTACTAGTCTATTTCTCACATCATCCAATCCACTTTTCTTATCCAACTTAATCTTCCACTACATTTTTTTTTTATTGTTGTTCAAGTATAGTTGATTTACAATGTTGTGTTAATTTCTTCTGTACAGGAAAGTGACTCAGTTATATATATATATATATATATATATATATATATATATATATATATACACACACACACACACACACACACACACACACACACACACACACACACACACACTTTCTTTTTTATATTATTGTCCACTATGGTTTATCCCAAGACTTCAAATATAGTTACCTATGCTGTACAGTAGGACCTTGTTGTCCATCCATTCTATATGTAATAGTTTGCATCTACTAACCCCAAACTGCCAGTCCATCTCTCCTCCATCCCACCTTCCCCTTCGCAACCACAAGTCTGTTCTCTTTGTCTGTGAGTCTGTTTCTGTCTTCTACTACATTTTAAAACATACCCTCTGGGCACTCCAGGATTGTAATGACTAGCAGCAGGAATAGGGGAGTATGGAGGCATCGGCTTCTTCTTCTAGATGCTAGGGAATGCAGCTGGACCTGAATCCAAAGCAGGCTATCCATATCAACGGGTCCCAGAGGACAATGCCCAGCTGGAGGACTGAGCGGAGCGCAGACGACTGGCCACCCTGTGCCTTTGGATTTGAGAATTTAACCCATTTACATGTAAGATGTGTGGCTGAGAGGGTCTTGGTGCTCCAGCCGGGTGTCAGGCCTGAGCTTCTGAGGTGGAAGAGCCGAGTTCAGGACGTTGGACAACCAGAGATCTCAGAGCCCCATGTAATATCCATCAGCAAGAGCTCTCCCAGAGATCTCCATCTCAATGCTAAGACCCAGCTCCACTCAATGACCAACAAGCTCCAGTGCTGGACACCCCTTGCCAAACAACTAGCAAGACAGGAATACAAACCTACTCATTAGCAGAGACCTAAAATCATAATAAGTTCACAGACACTCCCAAACACACCACTGGACGCGGTCCTACCCACCAGAAAGACAAGATCCAGCCTCAGCCACCAGAACACAGGCACCAGTCCCCTCCACCAGGAAGCCTACACAACCCAATGCACCAACCTGAACCACTGGGGGCAGACACCAAAAACAATGGGAAGGGGCTTCCCTGGTGGTGCAGTGGTTGAGAGTCCACCTGCCGATGCAGGGGGCGCAGGTTCGTGCCCCAGTCCAGGGGGATCCCACATGCCATGGAGCGGCTGGGCCCGTGAGCCACGGCCACTGAGCCTGCGTGTCCGGAGCCTGTGCTCCGCAACGGGAGAGGCCACAACAGTGAGAGGCCCGCGTACCGCAAAAAAAAAAAAAAAAAAAAACAGTGGGAACTACGAACCTACAGCAGACAGACAAACACACAGCAGATGATGGAGCAAAGTAAAAACCCACCAGACCAAACAAATGAAGAGGAAATAGGCAGTCTACCTGAAAAAGAATTCAAAGTAATGAGAGTAAAGATGATCCAAAATCTTGGAAATACAATGGAGAAAATACAAGAAACGTTTAACAAGGGCCTAGAAGAATTAACGAGCAAACAAATGATGAACAACACAATAAATGAAATTAAAAATTCTCTAGAAGGAATCAATAGCAGAATAACTGATGCAGAAGAACAGATAAGTGACCTGTAAGATAAAACAATGGAAATAACTACCACAGAGCAGAATAAAGAAAAAAGAATAAAAAGAATTGAGGACAGTCTCAGAGACTTCTGGGACAAAATTAAATGCACCAACATTCGAATTATAGGGGTCCCAGAAGAAGAAAGAGACTGGGAAAATATTTGAAGAGATTATAGTTGAAAACTTCCCTAATATGGGAAAAGAAATAAGTCCAGGAAGTGCAGAGAGTCCCATACAGGATAAATCCAAGGAAAAATACGCCAAGACACATATTAATCAAACTATCAAAAATTAAATACAATGAAAATATATTAAGAGCAGTAAGGGAAAATAACAAATAACACACAAGGGAATCCCTATAAGGTTAACAGCTGATCTTTCAGCACAAACTCTGCAAGCCAGAAGGGAGTGGCAGGACATATCTAAAGTGATGAAATGGAAAGACCTACAACAAAGATTACTCTACCCAGCAAGGATCTCATTCAGATTTGATGGAGAAATTAAAACCTTTACAGACAAGCAAAAGCTAAGAGAATTCAGCACCACAAAACCAGATTTATAACAATTGCTAAAGGAACTTCTCTAGGCAGGAAATACAAGAGAAGGAAAAGACCTACAATAACAAACCAAAACAATTAAGAAAATGGTAATAGGAACATACATATCAATAATTACCTTAAATATAAATGGATTAAATGCTCCAACCAAAAGACATAGACTGGTTGAATGGACAAAAAAATAAGACCTGTATATATGCTGTATACAAGAGACCCACTTCAGACCTAGGGACACATACAGACTGAAAGTGAGGGGATGGAAAAAGATATTCCATTCAAATGGAAATCAAAAGAAAGCTGGAGTAGCAATTCTCGTATCAGACAAAATAGACTTAAAATAAAGACTATTACAGGAGACAGAGAAGGACACTACATAATGATCAAGGGATCAATCCAAGAAGAAGATATAACAATTGTAAATATTTATGCATCCAACATAGGAGCAACGCAATACATAAGGCAATGCTAATAGCCATAAAAGTGGAAATTGACAGTAACACAAACTTAGTAGGGGACTTTAACACCCCACTTTCACCAATGGACAGATCATCCAAAATGAAAATAAATAAGGAAACACAAGCTTTAAATGATACATTAAACAAGATGGACTTAATTGATATTTATAGGACATTCCATCCAAAAACAACAGAATACACTTTCTTCTCAAGTGCTCATGGAACATTCTTCAGGATAGATCATATCTTGGGCCACAAATCAAGCCTTGGTAAATTTAAGAAAATTGAAATTGTATCAGGTATCTTTCCCAATCAAAACACTATGAGACTAGATATCAATTACAGGAAAAAATCTGTAAAAAAATACAAACACATAGATGCTAAACAATACGGTACTTAATAACCAAGAGATCACTGAAGAAATCAAAGAGGAAATCAAAAAATACCTAGAAACAAATGGCAATGAAAACATGATGACCTAAAACCTATGGGATGCAGCAACAGCAGTTCTAAGAGGGAAGTTTATAGCAATACAGTCCTACCTCAAGAAATAAGAAACATCTCAAATAAACAACCTAACCTTACACCTAAAGCAGTTAGAGAAAGAAGAACAAAAAATCCCTAAAGTCAGCAGAGGAAAGAAATCATAAAAATCAGACTAGAAATAAATGAAGGAAACAATAGCAAAGATCAATAAAACTGAAAGCTGGTTCTTTGAGAAGATAAACAAAATTGATAAACCATTAGCCAGACTCATCAAGAAAAAAAACGGAGAAGACTCAAATCAACAGAATTAGAAACAAAAAAAAAGTAACAACTGACACTGCAGAAATACAAAGGACTGTGAGAGATTACTGCAAGCAACTATATGCTGATAAAATGGACAACCTGGAAGAAATGGACAAATTCTTATAAAAGCACAACCTTCCGAGACTGAACCAGGAAGAAATAGAAAATATAAACAGACCAATCACAAGCACTGAAATTGAGACTGCGATTAAAAATCTTCAAAAGCCAACACCCATTTATGATAAAAATCCTCCAGAAAGTAGGCATAGAGGGAACTTATGTCAACCTAATAAAGGCCATATATGACAAACCCACAGTCAACATTGTTCTCAGTGATGAAAAACTGAAACCATTTCCACTAACATCAGGAATAAGACAATGTTGCCCACTCTCACCACTATTATTCAACGTAGTTTTGGAAGTTTTAGCCACAGCAATCAGAAAAGAAAAAGAAAGAAAAGTAATCCAAATTGGAAAAGAAGTAAAACTGCCACTGTTTGCAAATGGCATGATACTATACATAGAGAATCCTAAAGATGCCACCAGAAAACTACTAGAGCTATTCAATGAATTTGGTAAAGTTGCAGGATACAAAATTAATGCACAGAAATCTCTTGCATTCCTATACACTAATGATGAAAAATCTGAAAGAGAAATTAAGGAAACACTCCCATTTACCATTGCAACAAAAAGAATAAAATACCTAGGAATAAACCTACCTAGGGAGACAAAAGACCTGTATGCAGAAAACTATAAGACACTGATGAAATAAAGATGATACCAACAGATGGAGAGATATATCATGTTCTTGGATTGGAAAAATAAATATTGTGAAAATGACTATACTACCCAAAGCAATCTACAGATTCAATGCAATCCCTATCAAATTACCAGTGGCATTTTTTACGGAACTAGAACAAAAAATCTTAAAATTTGTATGGAGACACAAAAGACTCTGAATACACAAAGCAGTCTTGAGGTAAAAAAACAGAGCTGGAGGAATCAGACTCCCTGACTTCAGACTATACTACAAAGCTACAGTAATCAAGGCAATATGGTACTGGCACAAAAACAGAAACATAGATCAATGGAACAAGATAGAAAGCCCAGAGGTAAACCCATGCACCTATGGTTAACTAATCTATGACAAAGGAGGCAAGGATATACAATGGAGAAAAGACAGTCTCTTCAATAAGTGGTGCTGGGAAAACTGGACTGCTACATGTAAAAGAATGAACTTAGAACAGTCCCTAACACCATACACAAAAATAAACTCAAAATGGATTAGAGACCTAAATGTAAAACTAAACACTATAAAACTCTTAGAGGAAAATATAGGAAGAACACTCTTTGACATAAATCACAGCAAGATCTTTTTTGATCCACCTCCTAGAGTAATGGAAATAAAAACAAAAATAAACAAATGGGACTTAAATGCTTTTGCACATCAAAGGAAACCTCAAACAAGATGAAAAGACAACCCTCGGAGAAAATATTTGCAAACGAAGCAACTGACAAAGGATTAATCTCCAAAATATACAAGCAGCGCGTGGAGCTCGATACCAAAAAAACAAACAACCCCATACAAAAATGGGCAGAAGACCTAAATAGACATTTCTCCAAAGAAGATATACAGATTGCCAGCAAACACTTGAAAGGATGCTCAACATCACTAATCATTAGAGAAATGCAAATCAAAACCACAATGTGGTATCACCTCATACTGGTCAGAATGGCCATCATAAAAAAATCTACAAAGAATAAATGCTGGAGAGGGTGTGGAGAAAAGGGAGCCGTCTTGCACTGTTGGTGGGAATGTAAATTGATACAGCCACTATGGAGAAGTATAGAGGTTCCTTAAAAACCTAAAAGTAGAACCACCATACTATCTAGCAATCCCACTACTGGGCATATACCCTGAGAAAACCATAATTCATAAAGAGTCATGTACCACAATGTTCATTGCAGAACTATTTACAATAGCTAGGACATGGAAGCAACCTAAGTGTCCATCCACAGATGAATGGATAAAGAAGATGTGGCACATATATACAAAGGAATATTACTCAGCCATAAAAAGAAATGAAATTGAATTATTTGTAGTGAGGTGGATGGACCTAAAGTCTGTCATACAGAGTGAAGTAAGTCAGAAAGAGAAAAACAAATACTGTATGCAAACACATATATGTGGAATCTGAAAAAAAAAAAGGTTCTGAAAAACCTACAGGCAGGACAGGAATAAAGATGCAGACGTAGAGAATGGACTTGAGGACACAGGGAGGGGGAATGGTAAGCTGGGATGAAGTGGGAGAGTGGCATTGACGTTTATACACTACCAAATGTAAAGTAAATAGCTAGTGGGAAGCAGCTGCAGAGCACAGGGAGATCACCTCCATACTTTGTGACCACCTAGAGGGGTTGGAGGGAGACGCAAGAGGGAGGGGATATGGGGATATATGTATACATCTAGCTGATTCACTTTGTTATATAGCAGAAACTAACACAACATTGTAAAGCAATTATACTCCAATAAAGATGTTAAAAAAAAAAAAAGCCAATGTAATGTTTAAACCTTGACTGGGCCCTGAACTAAATAAATAACCAGCTCTATATGCCATAAAACAAAAAACAAAAAACAAAAAAAATAACCATCTGTTCTAACAAGGTTTGTCTCCTTGCAACAATACCGCTCACATCACTGTCAACTCTCAGTAGCTTACTTCCACCAGGTGCATTTTGTTCCTTTTACATTTAGGATTCTCCTCCCCCTCTTTCCAACCTAACCAAATTCAATTCAACTATCATTTATTTCACCAATCCTTCACTTCCTGCTCCAGTCCACACAGATCTTTCTTTTATTTGTTCTCCCAGTATGTACCACATAATTACTAAAAAAAAAAAAAAAAAAAAAAACCTGTTATATAGCTTTTACATTATTCCATACAGGTAAATTTGATTATCTAAATTGCAAATACTCTTAAAGTCAGGGACTGAAGCTTCTTCTTTATACACCATATAACAGTGAACCCTGCAGTTGGTCTATAAATATGGTGTGACCCATGGACCTATTTTGCTCCCTGATGAAGTTTTATCAATTTAAATGAGAAAAATAAGGACAGTGTAGTGAGTTTTTTATAAAGCTAAATTTCCTTTGTTTAAAAACCAGTTTAGTATTATGTCTTTTCTACATTTTTTAAGTTGAATTACCATTTTTCCAAGATGATTATAATTATAGATGGCCGCTTTCTAAATGTTCCTATTTGTCAAATACAGAATTGTCAATCTTGTGTCAGTATCTAGCTTTTGCTTGTACTGTTTCAAATAATCCAAAAGTCAGAGCATCACTGGTGTCACATAAGAACTTAATGACTTAGTTACTTTAATTCATGTTGCATGGGTCATTAATTCAAGAAGTTTCAGTTGAGTACCAACTCAATTTAAGATGCTTTAAATATTAAATATGTTGAAAACATGCTGGTAAACATTGAAATGGAGAGGGTTTCTTTTTATTCAATTGTAGAGTAGCCCATGTTCTCTGGTAAAGTGACTGATCTGAACTAAAGATTAAGAATCACTGTCACAGAAAAAAATTTTTAATGTGGCTCACTGCTGACTTCTGTCAAAATCATCTGTGGTGCTGAACTGTTTAAAACTCAGATTATTGGACCCTATCCCCAGACCAACTGACTCAGGATCTCTGGGTTTAAGAGCTTTAAACTAGCACTTTAAAATAGTTCCCCAAGTGATTCTGATGCAGGTAGTGCATTAGAGTTGAGAACAGCTGCTAACCTAGCAGGTTGATATAGATCAAGGTTTGGAACCCAGTTCTGCCTGTTACTAGTCATTGTTTTCTGGAGAAAGTTTCTAAACATCTTTACGTCTCATCTGAGTGTTCTAGACAATATAGTTAATAAGGCTGCTGTGATGAGGGTTAAATGAGATAGTGAATATAAAATAGTAACACAATAAGGATGGTCAATAAATACTAGTTACTTCCTTTCTTTCCTTTGAAATCCCCTTACACTTCAGTGAGTAGAATAGAGAGTTTCTGATCATTTATTTGACATTGCTCTTGACTGCAAATCTCATTATTGAACCAGTTGTGTGTTACTAAAGCTCTTTTTTTTTCCTTATTACTGTTGAAGCCAAGGTCATCCTACTTGTCATTAAGTTGCAGGAGTGTAGTACTTTCTTAATCCCCAGGTTCCTGCTGCTCCTTTTCTTACCAGCAAGGGACCAAATGGACTATAAAATATCTGGGTATTGGTTTCTGTCTGGGAAAAACTGTTTCTCCTTAACTCACACTCACAATGCTTCTGACACCAGATGTGGGGAGGTGGGGGTGTGGTTTCCACACATCAAGCAATTATTCAACACCAGCTGGGTGTCCTACAATTCAACTCAGTTCTGACACTGTCTACCTGGAGTTAGTATCAGATCCCACAAATTCAGAAATCAGTCCTACAAGACTGCCCCCAATTCAGATGTCAATCACAAATTCTAGGTTGTTACCTGTACTGCTGACCAATCATCTGTAAATCAGGGTTCCCATGACCCCTCCTTGGGTTTGATAATTTGCTAGAATGGCTCACAGAACTCAAGGAAATACTTGTGTTTACCAGTTTCTTATAAAGGACATAATAAAGGGTACAGATGAACAGTCAGATGAAGAGATACATAAGGTGAGGACCAGAAGTGTCCTGAGCATAGAAGATTCTGTCCCTGTGGAGTTGAGGCACCCTACCCTGCCAGTATGTAGATGTGTTCACCAACCCTGAAGCTCTCTGAACTCCATACTATTGGGATTTTTATGGAGGCTTCATTATGTAGGTGTGATTAAGTATTAACTCAATCTCTAGCCCCTCTTCCCTTACCAGAGAATGGGGGTTGGAATTAAAAGTTCCAAGCTTCAAATCATGGCTTGGTCTTTCTGAAGACCAGCCCTCATCCTGAAACTATCCAGAAGCCAACCAAGAGTTGCCTCATTAGAACAAAGACACTCCTATCACCCAGGAAATTCCAAGGGATTTAGGGGCTCTGTGTCAGGGAACAGTGTCAAAGACCAATTACTAGAACAAAAGATGCTCCTACTGCTCTCATCACTTAGGAAACCCTTAAATTACAAGGGTGTTAAGAGCTCTGTTCCAGGAAGCAAGGGCAAAGACCAATATATTGCTTCTATTATTTCAGTTTCCTACTCAATAAAATAGGAAATTTTTCTAGATAATTTGATAGGTCCTTCCTGCTTAAAAAATTTTTTTTTCTCATTTTCATGTCATAAATAAAAATTGAGAAGACTTCATTAAGTTCTCCAACAATTTATCACTTTTCCAATGTAGAATCCTAGATTTATATTGGAGAAAACTATTTTTATTTCAGGAAAAATAATAAGTAAAGGATATACTAGAGTTAATTTTTACTGAATGATGACATCTCTTTGACTCTGAAAGGGGATGAGGTAAGGAGAGATAGAAGGGGCTAGAGAGATAAGGGTGGGAAAACTACACTTTGAGTAGCCTGGTCATATCAAAATCCCAGTAGCTCTTTCCTCTGTTTTAGTCTTACCCCTTATAGGAGTTGCTTGCAAATGTGGGACGAGTTCTTTTATATATGAATTCAGAAATTAAGAGATTAGAAAAAAGACATTATGTGTTCGTTTGCAGGGCTACTGTAACAATTACCTCAAACTTGGTGTCTTTGGCAACCAGAAATTCATTGTGTCATAGTTCTGGAGACTAGAAGTACAAGATTTGTAACTGAACAAGGCTGGTACTGAACCTAAGTTCAGTTGCTCACCATTTGAAAGGCCAATGTTTGAAAAGTGGAAAGGAAAATTTGCTTTATTCAGGAGGCTAGCAACCTGGGAAGATGGTGGACTAAGGTCCTAAGACCATCTTCAAGCTGGAGACAAAGGTTTTGAAGGCAGTGTGAGGGAGGGAGCTGCAGGTACATGATCAGCTTGTGCACAATTCTCAGATTGGTTGGTGAAGAAATCCAGGTGAAGTTTCGAGCATCACCAGTCTTCTGGTTTCAACCAATCTGGGGTGTACATGCTTGCGGTCAGCAGTTTTCATCTGGTGGAGGTCTGCTCCCTCTAAAAACAACTTAAGAATGTGTGTCAGGCCTTTTTCTATATCTTTCAGGGAACTGGGAGTTCAGTGACTCTGCTATGTGGCTGGTTTATAGTCTAAATTGTTACTAGTTTCCAACCCAACAACTATTCCTTATTTTTACATCTTCACATTTCCTAATCATTAACTCTTGAGATAGGCTTTTGAGACTCTGGGAAGACCAAAGCAAAGCCTTTTACTTCAAAGAACAGGGACATAGGGGCTTGTGGTTTCAATCCCCCCTTTTATTTGATACTCCTCAATCTTGAGGGGAAGAGGATTGGGACCAGAAAGGCAATACAATTTCAGATAGAGAGGTTAATCATAAACTCGGCAGAGGAACTCAGTTTTGGGGGGACTCGGTTTCAGATTAAGGTGTCAACAGAGTTGGTTCCTTCTGTGGGCTCTGAGGAAAACTCTGTTCCATGCCTCTCCCCTAGCTTCTGGTGGTTTGATAGCAATTTTTGGTGTTCCTTGGTTTGCAGATGTACCACCCAATCTCTGCCTTCATCTTCACATGACATTCTCCCTATTTGTGTATCTGTGTCCAAATTTCTCATAAGTACACCAGTCATATTGGATTAAGCGTTACCCTAATGACCTCATTTTAACTTGATTACTTCTATAGAGACCCTGTTTCCAAATAAGGTCACATTCTGAGATTTGGGGGCTTAAAATTTCAACATAGCTCTTTGGAAGGACATAATTCAATCCATAAAAACATGATTCACAACACCGTGAAACAAAAGCCTTCCTGAACAGGATTTATAAATAGCCTGAGGGTTCAAACCAGGACAAATGTGCCAGCTCCCCTCAGAGCAGAATGCAATCCCTTTTTATACCTCCTTTTTAAATTGAATACTAATTACTTATTTTTTATATTTACTAATGCCCTTTGAGTGCAACATGCTCAGTACATGTGGTTCATTTTATTTTTCTTAGAAACAGAACTCTTAAAAAGCACTGTCTGAATATCTTCAAAGGGAACAAACAAAGATAATTGAATTGGTGACACTTTGAGTCATCATAGAGAAAAGTAGGTTTCATTCAACAGATCGTAGGGGGCTATCCTAATTTACTGAGGACTGACAGGGTCTATGAATTCTAAAACTGTGCACTTAGTGAATACACAAAGATAAAGTTGAAAGGAACATAACAGAGTGAGCATGTATCAGTTTAGAAACAACTTTAAAAATAAGCCCAAACTCCAGACTGCTGATAACATGGTAGTTTGCTAATAGTGAAAATGTTTGTTTTAATATGTGTAGTCAGCTTTCAATGACCATGTTACATCCATATTATTCTGAAGGTAGTTATATATCAGCATCAGGGCGGCATCCTGTACCACAGTTTTGTAGCATCACTCACAGCTGATCAGCTGCAGACCAGTGACCCTACTTAAGAAAATCTGGCTAAGGGGATAAAGTAAGGGAGGCATGGTACAAGAGAATCACAAGTAGAGGTAGATATGCCAACAAAAGGGAGAGCTTGTTCTCTTGTTCCGTGTTCATCTGTAGAACCTACAGGCCTGCTTGAGAGTTCCCACTGGAACACAGTGGAGTGTGGTGAGAGAATTCTTAGGAAAGCTTGACAAGGAATTCAGAGGAAGATCATGTCTGTAAACATGGAAGAAAGTGCCTATTACTTATTTAGATATTCTGAAAACAGAAAGCATATTAGTGTAGCCTGTACCGGTAGGGCTTAAAGGCACCAAAGTAAAGAATACTTCGTAAGAGAACCCATGGTTTATGAGACTGCATGGGAAAGGATATTGTGGTTGGGTGGGGGACAAGATCTCTAAAGCAGCTCAGACAGCCACAGGACCAAGGGAGGGATCCCCCATCCAGAAAAAATATTTCAGCAGGGTTGGAGGGAGACTAGCATTAGGACAACTGAACACCTCTTCAAGAAGTAAGCACTACATGCTTACAGAGACCATCATATCAATTGAAGCCACCAACACAGTATAGAGCCATTCCAAGCCTGGGAGATTCTAGAAGTGTCTTACACCTTGGTCTATTATATGGATGGTGTTGTAAGATGACCTCTGATTCTCCTGTCCCTCTCGCCTGCCCCCAACTTCAGAAAAAATAGACCCAAGAGGGGAGGGGAGCAGTGGAAGAGATGACATGCTTCACTTGCTCCCCTCTCGTTTTAAACTGACAAGACTGTGTTTAGTAATTAAAAGTGATCAAAAAGCTATGGAATCTGTCTCAAGATACTATTAAAGAAATGAGAGATTTAAGATAGCCTAGTTGGAGGTAATAATTAGAAGAAACAAAACAGTTTAAGGTTTATAATATTTACATTGTAAACATTTTTGAATCAGTCATAGTCCTAGTCCCAGAAGGATCTTCAGGGCTGACATGCTAGGCATATTTGAAGACTGCTGTTAGACCACAGGGCTTTTTTAAAAAAGCCTTCCTTTTTGGTTATTCTCAGTGGTTGATACTCTAATCATCAAAGAGTCACTATTTGATTGTTGTATATCTAGGAATTCCTGTTTGAATATACTTAACAAAAAATATTTATTTAACAAATATATATTGGCGGCCTATTATTAGGCAGAAACCATATTCGGTGTTGGCATTATAAATACAAATAAAGTATTGCCCCATCCTTTACGTCATTGTGTGTGTGTTTATAAACAGCTAATTATACCTCAACCATAGAACTACTAGACCTACTAGAGAGTGGAGAGAAGTGTAGAGTAACTCTCAGAAGAAAGCAGTTGACCTCCTCGGGAAATCAATAGAAGCTTCACAGAAAGCAAGACATGAAGCTGGTTCTTGGAGTAGGTGCATACTAGACTATGAAATCCATGTCAACCTTTAATACCTTGCTCAGATTAGTTTATAGGGTTGTTTTTCCACCTGGCAGTTCGATGAGAGCAGGGCCGGAAAGTTCTGATGGGAGGAAGGAGTGCCAGAGAGAGAAGGCCCTACAAGGAGGGAAGCCTGGAAAGCAGGGCTCCCTGAACCTCCCCAGGGGAGTAGCAGGGATACCAGGAAGAGAAGCTCTGCCAGAAGTGGGGGGAACCAAGGCTGTAGCCTAGATCAATTTACTTGGGTCTGTCCTTGTTCTATTGTTCTATTTCAGGGTTCTTTTTACAATTATATTTCATATAGCAGAATCAATCAGTGACCAGATAGGACAGTCACTGACTCTTAAGGCTTTCCAATTTGAAAAAGTGTGTGCAGATGTATAGACACATAGAACAATAAAACAAGAGCTGACCTAGGTGCAAATGCTCACCTCAGAATGAGGAAGTGAACACATACAGAAGTAGAGTTGAAGTTCTCTTCATCCTTATAGCCCTGAAGCTTTGATGATCTACTTTATGTTTTTAAAAGTTCCAGTTTCAAGGAGGTGTATGCTAAAGCATCGGCTAATTGTGTGATTTGGAGCAAGTCTCAGAGAGATCCCTTTTTTTTTTTGTTTTGTTGTTTGTTTAGTTTTGTGGTACACGGGCCTCTCACTGTTGTGGCCTCTCCCGTTGCGGAGCACAGGCTCCGGACGCGCAGGCCCAGTGGCCATGGCTCATGGGCCTAGCCGCTCCATGGCATGTGGGATCTTCCCGGACCGGGGCACAAACCCGTGTCCCCTGCATCGGCAGGTGGACTCTCAACCACTGCGCCACCAGGGAAGCCCGAGTGATCCCATTTTTTAAAATAATTCTAATACTAGAAGGTTGGACTAAATTACCACTATGATCCTTTCCAAGGCTATCTGTAATTTACGAGTATTTGAGGCTAGTTCAATCAGTGCTAATGATATCATAGTCAGATTTGGAGTGCTAAGGTGAAATCCATTCATTTAAAAACTATTTGGTGAGAGCATCTATTAGTAAGGTTGCCAGATAAATTACAGGATACCTAGTTAAATTTGAATTTCAAATAAGGAACAATGACATTTTATAAGTATGCTCCAAGTAATATTTAAATATTCAAATATTAGGCTTAAAATTAATCTTTAACTGAAACAAATTTAACTAGTTATCTTTAATTTTTTTTTAAATCTGGCATTCTTCTTATTAAAACCTAGGCTCCAGGGAAGATGAAACAGTGAATCAGGTATAGATCCTGCCCTTGAGTCAAAAGAGACTCAAATGGAAAAACCATATTACAAAGCGAAAAGTGGTAAGTTTATCAGAAACGTACAGTGAGAAGGCTATAAAAGTTGGCAAGAGGGAGAGATTACTTCCAGGTTTGAGAAGCAAGGGAAGCCTCTGAGCTGGGCTGAGAAAGATGGCAGGATGAAGGCACATGAATGTGGTAGGAGAGAGAGAGAAGGCATTCCTGGTAGAGTTCATTGCTTCAGTAAAGTCTTGGAGGGACAGCACAGAGTGAGAGAGGTCCGCTAGTCACTCAGTTTGACTGCAGCCTGATTAATGAAGGGAAATAATAGCAGAGAAGATCTGAAAGGTGAGTTTGGGCCAAAGAGAACCTAGACAGAGATATGAGGAATGGAGGCTAGAAGTCTGAATAGGCCAAGGAATTTGACTTGGTGCTTAAAGGTTTGTGATCCAGGGTGACACTGCACACCAAAGAGACAA
Source organism: Hyperoodon ampullatus (assembly GCF_949752795.1). NCBI lineage: Eukaryota > Metazoa > Chordata > Mammalia > Artiodactyla > Ziphiidae > Hyperoodon > Hyperoodon ampullatus. Next base: position 120,978,866 of record NC_136915.1, on the reverse strand, counting down.
GGAGAGTATGGCAAATCATCCCAAACCAATTATCTCCAAGAAAACATAGCCCATTAGTGTCATCTTTGTCCACAAAAGAAAAAACATATCATAAAATATCACTAAGTGGAGAAGAAATGTGGTAAAGTGGGAAAACCACAAGCTTTGTTGTGAAAACATTCTGAGTTCAAATCTTCATTTCCCCTCTGACCTTAAGCTAGTTCCTGTCTCTGAAGTGTGGTTTCCTTATCTGTAAAACAAGACTAACAATGCTCTTGTTATGCTTAGATGTTGTGAGTAGGTACCAACATGTACCTGGAACACAGTAGGAGCTCACCAGATACTAATTACTGCATTATTATTTTGCTTACTAAATATTTATTCCTCTCTAGCTTCCAGAGTTTATTTTCTTGTAACAGGTGAAGATGCTATCAGTAAATAGAAAACTTCCTTTCAAAATATTTATTTTTTTCTCTTTATAAGGAATTAAATATTTTAAAATAAAGAACAACATACCCATCTGAACTGAAAAAAACAGGAAGAACCAAGTAGCAAATATTTGGAATATCGGGGCTAAATATTTGCTTTAAATTGGTTCCTTGATGTAAAAAAAAAAAAAAAAAAAAAAAGCCTAGGTTTCCTTCCTAACTTAAATATTGTGTGGGTAGAATGGGTATCCTGGGAAGAGCTTGAGTGTCTCTGGGTAATTATTAAGTGAAAGCAGACATTTCTACTTATTTATCTATGGCCTAACCAAACATTGTGAAAGTTATACCTCAGCTGGTGAACCAGGGAGTCTCAGGGATGCTCTGTGCTTGTTGGAATAACAGTGTGTGTCGCCTATGAGAGCCAGAGGTAAGGGGAGACTTGAGGAATAATAGGACAGTTTATCCCTTGTAAAGATTCATTCTAGATTATTCTTCTGGTTTCTGTTTTTTTTCCCCTAGAATTCTCAGTTGTTTATGTAAAATGGGCTACAAAGACTGATGATAAATTTGTTCTCTGAGAATAGCACCTAGAGGAATGGTTACCCAAAGTGCCCTGTCATGGTCTGAAATAGCCACCATTGCTGAATTGTGTGTTTACAGATAATGCCTCCCGATTTGGACATTTTTCTTCCAAAAATGAATTCTCATCAGTAGCTACCTTTATTCATATCTTTTCTCCTCGACCTCATTCCGGTCCCCATTGCTCAGTATCCAAAATAGATGTGCAGCTGAAGAAAAACTACCGGTTCCCTTGTCTCTCCCCATCAGGCCTACAGTTTGCTCTCAAGCTTATTCCTATGCACAGCACAACGTGAGCTGTGGTCTTAGGTTCATTCTCACACTTTGTATTCGGGGTCAATACACTCAGTAAGTGCACAGCTGTGACACAGTAGGATTCCTACAGACTTTAAACACACAGAGGTGGTTATCAGTCCCAGAAGACCAGCCCCTGGGTGATTTGCTTGGGTGACATCTTTGGCAGTGTCTCTGCCTTGTTTCTAATAACGTTCTGGGTTCGTGTTTGTGAGACTCAAATTTATTTCCAATTACGTGAAGGTGACCTTCCCCTTCTCCAAGCTGAATCTCCTGTGAGACTCATGAATCCTGTTGAGGTCTATCACGGCTGTGCTTAGTTAACTGCTAGAGCACCTTCAGTCTTAAAATAGCCGACATAAAAATAAGACTGTGTGGGCCTCCCTGGTGGCGCAGTGGTTGAGAGTCCGCCTGCTGATGCAGGGGATACGGGTTCGTGCCCCGGTCTGGGAGGATCCCATATGCCGCGGAGCGGCTGGGCCCGTGAGCCATGGCCGCTGAGCCTGCGCATCCAGAGCCTGTGCTCCGCAACGGGAGAGGCCACAACAGTGAGAGGCCCGCGTACCGCCAAAAAAAAAAAAAACAAAAAAAAAAAAAAAAAAAAAAATAAGACTGTGACACGAAGGAAGAACAGGATGGTCAGGCACATCACACCACATTTTTATCAAATTATTTGGATTAGGACTTGAAAACCTGTTTAGTGCTTGATATTCTGAATTTAAAGTTAGATAGAGAAACTGAAGAAAGCTTAATCACAGAGCATAGAATTAGGACCAAGCATATTCAATGTCTGGGAACACTGAGATCAGGCTGCTTTAGAACTTAGCTCTCATTTGTCTCCCTGTACGAGAACACTCTCTTATGTGGGTGAGGCTGACTGCAAGACCATTGGCCTCCATCCCATCTATTCTCCAAGTCTTAATCTCCCTGGGGCTCACTAAAGTCAGTCACTCACTTTGGTAGTGAGATAGCTGAGTGAAAACCTCCTTTCTACTTGTCTTTCTGCCTCTCTAGGAAAGGGACAATTTTACTGCTTACCTTGGGAAACATGAAAGTTAAACATGGTAAATATAAATGGTTGAAACCAGCATTAGATGCTATAAAGTTGAAAGTGGGACTTGATACTCTGGAGTAATGTGTTGTTCTTTTTTTAAAAAACAAAACATGTATGAGTCATTTTAGAAAGGTTAATTTCTGCCACCTCTCCAAATATAGGCATAACCAAGATACTGCAGTTTTGGTTCCAGACCACCAGGATAAAGTGAGTATTGCAATAAAATGAGTCACACGAATTTTTTAGTTTCTCAGTGCATATAAAAGTTATGTTTACACTATACTGTAGTCTATTAAGTGTGCAATAGCATTATGTCTAAAAAAATGTACATGCCTTTACTAAAAAATACTTTATTGCTAAAAAATGCTAACCATCATTTGACAATGTAGGGTTGCCACAAACCTTCATTTTGTATAAAACACAGTATCTGTGAAGCACAATAAAAGAAGCACAATAAAATGAGGTGAGCCTTTATTCCCAAAACAATGACAGAGTCAAATTGTAATTTAAAACAATGGAAACACCATTGGTAGAAGACTCTTTTCCTGTCTTTCAGTTAGGAAAGAATAACCCTACTAGATCAAACTCTAGAGCAATGATGTTTACTCAGAAGCTGTAACACTGGCCTCTAGGAAACAGAATCCAAATCATCATTTCTCAAAAATTTTCACGTCTCAGTGACCTGTAGATAGTTTCCTTCCATGAGAAAACATCCCAGTGTTTATTTTAGATTCTCTATCAACAAAGAACAGTACCTTGTACATATAATATGCTTCTAGCTTTTCAAGGCATTTTACATGTGGTCCTTAATTGTTTATTATAATAATAAACCTCTGCTGGTTTTATTATTTCAGAAGCCCTCCAAGTTTGGGAAAGACATGCAAAAAGAAGGGAGAAATGTTGGTTGCTATTCTCCACTTAGTTTCTCTACAGCCATTTCCTCCCAATATTTAAAAGCTACAAAGGAAGGAAGACTGACATTTGAAACACTGAGGTATTGCTCAAAGAGAACTCACTTCTCTGATAGAAGAGGATAATTTGTTCTTCCAATGCTGTACAGCTACACTGTCCACTTAGATCGTATGGTTTCAAGAGTTTATACTGTATAGCTCCTTTTGCATCCCTCCAGTGCCTACCCCAAGAAAAAGGAGAACATGCCATTAACTTAATAATTCTTGTGAAACACAGTGTTTGGATTTCAGAGTAGGGACAAGGGAAACACGCAACTGGCCGTCCTCTCAATTGTGTGCTTCTATCACAAAAATTTGAGAATTCTTTTAAAGGGAAGTATGGATTGTGTTTCCTGCCAGCAGCCACAGGTAAGTAATGATCTACTTAAACTACATAATAGCAGTCATTAGAGTAATTTGGAATTTAACTAATTGTTATATACATATATGCTTGTATGTGTCCTGCCACTCCAAATGAAATGATATACATGTGTAAAAGATATTTCATATCTCTATGTCCTGTTTCCCCTTCATTCCTTGCATTGGGCCTTGTGTATTTTTAGTGCTCAACAAATATTTGTCAAATCAATCAGAAATGAAATGAAAGAAAAACTTCAATCTACAAACCTATCCATAGTAAACAGTAGTGGCAGTATTTTTTTTTCAAGAAAACAAATCAACAGTTTCCAAGCAAAACCAACTTTGCTGATGTTCCTAAATGACTTGGCAATCAACAATTACCAGCTCAAAAAATAAAATAAGGTAAAACAAAACATTAACTCTGTTGTTACAAGTGTCTTCAGAATAATTTGTTCATCATAAAATTCAGTTATGATTGAATATATTTCAATCATATGATTGAATACACTTTTGGGAATATATTTCATTTTGCTCCTTGTTCTGATTACACTTGTAGTAGGATGGAATTCTCTTTCTCCCTTATTCATTTTTCTCTGCCCTGCCCATTTCTGTGAAAAAGGAGATATGATTTAAAAACAAAACAAAAAACAAAACAAACAGGGCTTCCCTGGTGGCGCAGTGGTTGGGGGTCCGCCTGCCGATGCGGGGGACGCGGGTTCGTGCCCCGGTCGGGGAGGATCCCACATGCCGCGGAGCGGCTGGGCCCGTGAGCCATGGCCGCTGAGCCTGTGCGTCCAGAGCCTGTGCTCCGCAATGGGAGAGGCCACAGCAGTGAGAGGCCTGCGTACCACAAAAAACAAAACAAAACAAAACAAAACAAAAAAACACAAAGGTGGAGACTTGGCTAGCATAACAAGTGAGAGTCAATATATAAAGAGAAAGAAATTTTGTCTTGTAAATACCATGCTCTGAAGAATTTAAGGTTCAAAAATCCTCCTCTGAAGATGCACAGTATCAATCTGATGTCATCCATCAAGGATGAAGCTAGGATATTTGCTTAAAACTTTGATGTCTTGATGGTGCACCTTCAAAATGGATTCTAGTACGTGAGATTGGAGTGGGGATAGGCAGACTAGGAAGAGAAAAAATGGGAGGAAACAGAAGGATAGAGCAATTTGCATATCCTGATCTGGGAAGCAGTACAGTATGGTGGTTAATGTCAGATTCTCTGGAATTAGATGCCTAAGTTTAAATCTGTCACCTTATTAAATTAGGAAGATAATAGCCTTGAATTCAAAGAGTTATTTTAAGAATTAAATGAATTATCCATGTAAATTCCTTAGAATAGTGGGTGATAAGTAGTTATTTTATAAATGTTAGCCAACATTATCTGAGTCTGTCTCTATTGACTTGGTGGTGTTTTGATGAGGAAAGAATGCAAGTATTTTGACCCCTCTTCTGGGCTACATATGTATGTTGGATAAGCTAACAAAAATTTCGCTTATGGTCCTCAGTGACAATCCCGATTTTGTTTGGTTTCCAAATTCCCTACATAGCACAGCGATGAGTTTAGTTTTCCCATTAACAGGAGACTATCACTATTTTTGCTGATTCTATAATTCTCTTCGAGGAAATAGCTCAAGCTCCTGCTTTTTTTCATATCTACATAATTTATTTCTTAAACTAAATTCACTAATGGAACAGGTTTTCTATTTTTAGTTTTCAGTCATATTTTTTACATAAAATCTTGTGTTTCCTTTTCTATCAAAGTGCCATTACAGCAAATACTCACAACACACTATTACATTTTTTAAAGGCAGAACATAACACTATAGGTACAGGTTAACCCCAATTATTTATTGTAGTTTCCTCCAGAGTAAGATCATAGGGAACTTTTGTGTATTTCTTTATACTCTTGAATATTTTCTAAATTACCTAAATATGTTTAGATTACTTTGACAAATAATTAAAACATTATTTTAAATGTTTGTGTCCCCTCCAAAATGAAACTTATCCAGACTAAATTATACATGCAGAAATGAAACTAAAAAAAAGTGCCTGATTTCCTTTGGAATGTATTCTTCAGATTCCTAATGCCAGTGATTTTACTGTCAATCTAGGATTAAATGGTAAAAATAGATGACATCAATATGTTTCAAATGTTGTTTTATCAGAGTAACCTGGCTGATAGAACCTGAACACGTGCTATTTTCTCTTTCTTTAACACCATTTAGTTTGCATCACAAAGACTCTGTTTATCAGTCCCACAAGTAAAATGGTTATTCTACATTGGATCTGTTCACAATTCCAGATTTTTCAGAATAATGAGAAAGGAGAAGATAGAAATGAATTCAATCCTAAATGTTATATAACATCAAAATCATTTCCATTTGAGTTTGGAAAGTAATTGTGTTGGCACATCTGTGTCTTTTATCCTTGGAATTCACAATACATTAAAGAAAATAACAAAGCTACACTAGAGATTGAGGTAGTAGATGGTTCTTTGATTCAACAGGACCCTATCTTTTTTTAATGGCCTGGTTTTTCTGTCTCAGAATGGATGCCTTGAAGCTATCTGCAGCACTAAGGATTTATCTGATATCAAAAGAAATCTTTCTATTCAGTTGGTTAAGTCAATAAAATCCATGAGGTGGGAGAACAACAAACAGTTTGAACTCCTCCACTATTTTAAATTATTAAATTCCCGAGGCTGCCACTTATGAGCATAATTTTGTCCTTTTTCTCCCTAGTCTTAAACCCAAAGAATTCTATTCAAGTGATATTTCTTATAACAGCCATTTTTAAGACTGTATTTAATTGTGAGTAGAAGATTTCAAATTGGGCTGATCTCAGAATATCAAATGTACCCTTTCTTTAGTGAAAATATGAAAGAGGAATCAAGAGAAGTACCTTTTAGATATTTGAAAGCCTATCATTTTCTCTTCTAACTATGGAAACCCTAAAGTCTGAAATTTTTGAAAGATTTATTATTATTTTCTGTGTGAGCTGCAGGTGTCTTCTGGACATGATACTTGAATATGATGTATTGCCATGAAAGAGAATATAATACTAATATGTTATTTATTACAAGAGAATATATAAACCTCTGCTGGCAACAAATAAAGGCATAATTAGATTATTAAAAAGACATCTCTATAAATACATTGGGATGACTTAGTAAACAATGAAGAAATTTTATGCAGTAGTCCTGACAAGAGTTTTACAGGAGACAAGGAGACACTGGTCATATGTTGTTTGTAAGATTAGATGTGAAATAGGCTACTATTGCACTGAACCAGAAGGTAATAGAATTATATAATCAGAATTTTAGATCAGGAAGGGATCTAAAAGATCAGTTAAACCCACCATAGCATTTCAAAGTATAAAAAATAAAGTTCAGAAAGATGGACTTTTACAAGGTCACAATTAATATCACAATTAAGTTTAATGCAACATAATTATATTAACCACTTACAAAGATTTTTAAAAATAAGACAAATACTTTCTTTGATCTGATTACCCACTATCTGACAGGAGATCCATGCATTCCATGCATTCCCTAGATTTAAAAATTGAGTATGGTATCATAAGTACTATGATAGAGGTGTACAAAGTGCCTGACATGGAGTTTATAGAGAAGATGACACGAGTTAGCCAAGCCAAGAACGACAAGAAGGGCATTCTGGGGAAAAGTAACTGCAGGAGCAAAGGCATAGGGATATTTTGTATACAGGAAACAATGAGCAGAAGAGTGTGGAAGCAGAAGGTAGCAAGAGCTTTGCTAAGATTGTTGCACAAGGTCTTGGAGGGCAACATTGGCCGAACTTGAACTTTATTCTTTAGAACAGTAATATGGGGCATTCAAAGGGTTTTAAGCCTGAGAATATTTTGAATGTGAATTTATTTGATCTGGTTGCAGTATGGAAGAAAAATGACCAATTAGGAAGTGATTAGAGCAACCCAGGCAAGTAGTGCTGAGGCCATGATCTAGAACAGTAATAAAACTGGAATATGCCAACATAGGAATGCCAAAGAGAGGCAGTTCAAGAAATATGAGGAGGTAAAATTGTCAAGGGTAAGGAGTCTATGATTGCTTTCAGGTTTCCAATTTGAGTGACTGCATAGATGATGGTGTCTAAGTATTGGAACAGGAAAAGTTTGTGTTTGGAATAAAAAATGAATTCAGTTTTGAACACAGAGTGTGAGGTGCTTGTGGGACATCCCAGTTGATATATCCAAAAGAATATGTCAGCCTCCAGTTAAGGATAGTCAGATTAGGGGGATATATGCGAGAATCATCAACCTATAGATCTTAGTTAAAATGATGAGAGTGGATGAGATAACTAGAGACTGCATAAATAATGAAGACTATTGGACCCTGATTAAAAAATCTGTAAAACATAAACACAACTATCAAGAAATGACCAGAGAAGAAAAAGGGAGAATCAATAGAATAGATTATAGATGCTAAAGGAGAGAATTGAATCTCATGAAGTAAGTGGTTAACAATATCAAATGTTGCAGTGAAGGCTAGAAAGATAAGGCTTGAAAAGCATCACTGGATTTGGCTATTGGGTCATGTTTGGTAATCTTTGCCAAAACTATGGTGTTGGAAATCAGATTACACAGTGGAACAACAAATAATTGAAGTAGCTCCCAGTCCAGAGCTCTTCTCACTATACAATATTGTTATAAAACTTTAAACTCTCTCTCTCATTTCTATTCTCTCCCAAGGACTCAAAATCCATTTACAGATGATTATTATTGCTATGCATTTTTGCCTAAATATAGAACTGTTGAATATAACTTCAGAGCTAATAGGTTCAGTGAGTTCTTTCTTGGACCTAAATTTACAGGTTCTACTGTGTCTATTAGTTGAAAAGAAAATAAAATGCATTAGCGTCAGGAGGAAAGGGCTTATAGAAACTCTGCTTTTAAATTTATCTAATTTATAAAGGAATATTTTAATCTATTTTCTGTCTTTATGGCTTACAAGATGCTCAATTATCAGGATGTTCAGAAAGGGTTAATAATAGATTTGGGGACTTCAAGTTAAAATTACACTCTGAAGGTCTGCCTTCAGAAGATGCAGTGAATATAACAAACAATCAAAAATTTAGAATAAAACTCCATCTTTAATAAACTGAAAGAAGGACATGAGGAAGACTTAAAATATGAAGGCAGTCCACTCAATTTTATAGCATTTGAACAAATTAATGAGAAAGCTATGGTGGAAAGTAATGAGGTTTTTGCATTGGAGGATATATTGGAGGAATCCTATTAAAGAGGTACTTGATGTCTTGTCTATTCAGAAGGCATGTGGAAGGAATTTGGTGGTTGGATCTTTGGCCCCCTAATAACTTCTCAGAAACTTCACACTTGTAGCCACCAGCTATAACATGTAATCCAATGGCATGGACCAGTGTTTAACCATTATTTTAGACAACTGCCAGGGTATAAATGAACTTAAGTAGTACAGGGCATGGTCCTGACAGCTCATCAGTGATTCTTTAATTGAACTGATGACACCCAGTATTGTGGGTAGTATGAAAGTAGTATAACTGGCAGTGGGGTTGGGGAGACAGGGGGAGGTTGGGGAATGTCTCTATAAAGACAAGGTTCCAGATAAAGACTACAAGGAGAATAAAGCTGAAAGAGGAGCCATTCTTATATTTCCTTTGACCTAGCCTTCTACACAGAAAAACTACCTAGAGGTGAAGTGGAGTAAAGGTGAGAAGGGAAAGAGCAACCACTTTGCAGCTGTGGACCAAAACCTGTAAACCTCTCCTCAGGGAACCTGTGACATAAACAATTTCACTGTGAACCATATTAATTTTCTATTTATCTCAGAGGAAAAAATGAAGATTGACACCAGCAAACACACAATCCATCAGCAGAGACTGAATGCTTTTTTGGAGTGAGGTGTTTGAGCACAATATCTGACTAAATCTTTGGCTAAACACTGAACTATGCAGGTACAGGTGTGACCACTAGGAATCCCAACTCAAATATAAAAAGAAAAGGATAAAAACAAAGACATCAGTGAACAGCATTCCAGAGAATCAGGCTCCACAAAATTTTCCAGGCAAGTTACTGAGCAAGCAAAACAATGGCAAACATCAGAGGGGAAAATCAGAATTCAGAGATACTACCTACAATATATTATTTAAAAAGCCTAATATTCAACAACAACAAAATTGAAAGAGCTGCAAAGAAACAGGAAAGTGTGGCCACACTTAGGGAAAAATAGCAGTCAATATAAACTGTCTCTGAGTGTCCCCATATGTTGGATTTAGCAGACAAAGTCGTTAGAGCAACTATTATATAGTTCAAAGAACTAAAGGAAACGATGTTTAAAGAATTAAAAGAAAGTATGATAGAAATGATTCAATGAATAGAGAATTTCAACAAAGTGATAGAAATTCTAGAAAAGAACCAAGTGAAAATCCTGTAGTCAAAATGTTACTAAGATATTTCATACTGATAAAAAGTTTTTATTTTTGGGCTTCCGTAGTGGCGCAGTGGTTGAGAGTCCACCTGCCGATGCAGGGGACATGGGTTCGTGCCCCAGTCTGGGGGGATCCCACATGCCATGGAGCAGCTGGGCCCATGAGCCATGGCCACTGGGCCTGCACGTCCGGAGCCTGTGCTCCACAATGGGAGAGGCCACAGCAGTGAGAGGCCCACATACCGCAAAAAAAAAAAAAAAAAAAAAAAAAAAGTTTTTATTTTCAATGAGTGAAAACAAAAACCTAAAACATCGAAATCTGTAGGATGCAGCTCAAACAATGCTTAAAGAGAATGTATAGCTTTTGACAAATATATCAGAAAATAAGCAAAGTATCACATTAAAAAACTAAGCTTCCCCCTTTAAAAAATTAGAAAGGTGGAATCTAACCCAAAGGAAATAATGACAGTCAGAGCAAAAATCAATAAATAGAAGAAAAAAAGAAAGAAAAGAAAATTAATGAAATAGAAAGGTTTTTTGACAAAACAAACAAAAAAATGGCAACTTCTTAGCTAGATGGTACGAAAAAATAAGAGCACAATTTACCAAAATCAAGTGAAAGAGGAGATATTACTTCTGACCCTAAAGAAATTTAAAGCATTATAAGGGACTATTATGAACAACTTCATGCCAACAAATTAAACAACTTAGATGACATGGACAATTTCTAGAAAAGCATAAATTAGAAAATCTTAATAGATCTCTACCATGTAAAGAAGTTGAATTAGTACTTAAAATTTTTCCCACAAAGTAAAACTCAGAGCCAGATGACTTCTATCTGGTGAATTCTGTTGAGCTCTATCAAATGTTTAAATAGGAAATGATATCAATCTATTATAAATTATTTCAGAAAACAGGGTAAGAGGGAACATTTTCCAGCCTGCCTGTGAGACAGTATTACTGCGATACTGAAGCCAGACAAAGATATCATGAGAAAATAAAACTACAGACCAAATATCTCATGAACAAAGACACAAAATTCCCTAATTAAATGTTAGCAAACCAAATTTGCAACATATAAAATGCACTATACACCATGACCAAGTGGAATTTATCCCAGAAATCAAAGGTTTGTTTAACATTAGAAAAAAATCAATTAATGTATTATAACACATTAGTAGAATAAAAGACCCAAAATGCAAGACCACTTCAATAAATACAGAAAAAGTATTTGACAGTATCCAATACCTACTGATGATAAAACCTCTCAACAAGTAAGAATAGATGGGAAATTCCTCAACCTGTTTAAGGGCATCTCCAAAGTACCCACACCTAAAATTATACTTCATGGTTTAATTATTATTATACCCTACATCACACCCTATGTAAAAATTAACTCACAATAGATCATAGACCTAAATATAAAATCTGAAACTATAAAATTCTAACGGAAAACATAGGAGAACTTATTTGTGACCTTGGGTTAGCCAAAAATGTCTTACATAATATACATAATATAATAATTACATAATATAATAAAGGCACAAGTTTTAAAAGAAAAAATTGATAAATTCGATTTCATTAAATCAAAACTTCTGTGCTTCAAAAAAGACACTATCAAGAAAACAAAAAGGAAAGCCTCAGACTGGGAGAAAAAATTGCAAATTATGTATCTGGTAAAGGACTTTTTTTCCAGGATATACACTCTTATAATTCAACAGTAAGAAGAAATAATCCAATTAAAAATGGGCAAGGGCTTCCCTGGTGGCGCAGTGGCTGGAAGTCTGCCTGCTGATGCAGGGGACACGGGTTTGTGCCCCAGTCCGGGAAGATCCCACATGCCGTGGAGCGGCTAGGCCCATGAGCCATGGCCACTGATCCTGCGTGTCCGGAGCCTGTGCTCCATGATGGGAGAAGCCACAACAGTGAGAGGCCTGCGTACCGCAAAAAAAAAAAAAAAAAAAAAAAAAAAAAGGGCAAAATACAGGAATATGCATTTTACCAAGGAAGACATATGAAAGAAAATGTATTCAACATCATTGTTTGTTAGGAAAATAAAATTAAACAACAATAAGATGCTACTACACATCCAAAAGAATGTCTATTGTCAAAAAGACAATATGAAGCATTGGTTAGGAAATGGAGCAAATGGATTCATCATACATTGCTGGTGAGAAAGTAAAGTGCTATATAGTTAATTTAGAGACCAATATGCTACTTAGTTTCTTTAAAAACTTAAATTTACCATATGACCTAGCAATTCCATTGGTAGGAATCTATCCAAGAGAAATAAAAGCATATGCCCACAAAAGAAGTCATTTGCAAATGTTCACAGAAGCATAAGTCATAATAGCTTAAAACTGGAAACAAGCCAAATGTCCATCAACTGGTGAATGATTAAAGTCTGGTACGTCTATACAATGAAATACTACTCAGCTGTAAAAAGAAAAAGATAATGATGCATGCCACATCATAGATTAACCTTAAAATGTGATATGTAAAAGAAGCCACATACAAAAGACTACAATGATTCCATTTATATGAAATAGTCATAAAAGGAAATTTACAGAGACAGAAAGGAGTGGTTGCTTGGGGCTAGTGAGAACGATAGTGAAAAAGTAGATTGCAAGTGACCTTGCAGGAAAATTTGGGCGTGATAAAAAAGGTCTAAGACTGGTGAGTGGTGATGGTTGAAAGTCTCTATAAATGTACTAAAAATCATCTAATTGTATACTTACAGTTTCATAGCATTTAAATTATACTTCAATATAGCTATTCCAAAAAAAGTTTTAAAAACCCATGAGGAATGACAAAGACCAAGGTCTCTGAGCAAGTCTGGCTGTGTATATTTAGACAAAGACTGGGTTGCAAAAGATTATTTTTTCCTTCTTGTCTGACTTGATTAACTCTGCTTTCAATATTAAAAGTTTATGAGAAATTTAATTGCTTAATTCCCTAGAGGACTTCTGACTTTTCTGTTGTCTTCAGAGGAGAAACATCCAAATAACAGAGGCACAAATTTCATTAATGATGAAAACTGTAGAATTTTTTTTTTTAATTTAAGACAGAGTGGGGCTTCCTTGGTGGCGCAGTGGTTGAGAGTCTGCCTGCCGATGCAGGGGACACGGGTTCGTGCCCCGGTCCAGGAAGATCCCACATGCCACGGAGTGGCTGGGCCCGTGAGCCATGGCTGCTGAGCCTGCGCGTCTGGAGCCTGTGCTCCGCAACGGGAGAGGCCACAACAGTGAGAGGCCCGCGTACCACAAAAAAAAAAAAAAAAAAAAAAAGACAGAGTGTCAGTAGTTCTGTTTATTTGCCCAGTAATCTCTCTTCTCAACAGGTAAATTCACTTTCTGAAACCCCCACAGACTAAATTAACTATAAGGCTATGTCTTAGCCATTTCGGGCTGCTATAAAAAATAACCACCAGGTGGCTTAAGCAAAAGAAAGATTTATTTCCTACTGTTCTGGAGGCTGGGAAGTCCAAGATCAAGGTGCAGGCTGATTCAGTTCCTGCTCAGAGCCCTCTTACCGGTTTGTAGGTGGCCACCTTCTTGCTATATCCTCACATGGCAGAGGGATCATTGCTCTGGTCTGATCATTGCTGTCTAGAACTAATCCTATTATTGAGGGTTCTTCTATGACCTAACTACTTCCCAAAGGTTCCATCTCCAAATACCATCACACTGGGGATTAGGGCTTCAAGATATGAATTTTGGGGGCACACAAAATTATAGCAGCCTATAATGTCCTTGTGAACTCTTTAGGCAAGGAAAAAGAATTGTGTCAAGAGTTCAAAGATCTCTGAGTGGTTAGGGAGAGTAACCCTAAGCACATACATGATAACTTTATGCATTCACAAGATTGTAAGTAGTTATATATTGATAAATAGTTACTCTGTAGACTTTAATAATATAGATCTCCTATTTTATTGCTATATTTAAGATTATGTCCCCTTTTCCAATTAGAATTGACAGAGTCAAATATGTCAAAAATAAATGGCTCATTCACTGAATTCATTAAGGGGAAAAGAAAAATCATTCTAGGGAAGTAAAGCAGTCAAGTCAGTTTTATATGCATGCAGATTGGAGCTTAAATAATATTTTTTATGTTCCAAATACAGTTATCCCTCAATATCCAATGGGAATTTTTTCCAGGACCACCTGTGGATACCAAAATCCACATGCTCAAGTGGATTGAGTATGCATGCTCAAGTCTCTTGTTAAAAAATGGCATAGGATTTGCATATAAACCATGCAGATCCTCCTATATACTTTAAATCATCTCTAGATTACTTATAATACCTTAAACAATGTGAATTCAACATACGAATGAACATGTAAATATTTGTAAATGTAACATAAATGCTATGTAAATAGTTGCCCACACAAGGCAAATTCAAATTTTGCTTTTTGGAAATTTCTGAAAAAAATTTTCAAGTATTTTTGATCTGTGGTTCAAATCCATGAATGTAGAATCCATGGGTGTAGAATCCACAGACACAGAGGCCTGACTATGATAGTTCAGAAATAACATGAAACAGAAGCCAATGGTAGACCAGAAGTCAGGAAACTGTGAGGCTATTTTCCATTTTGTTACTAATAACTGTGATTCTGGCATTTAAAATCTTCAATTCTATTTTTTTTCTCATATATTAAAGGGAATTAATAATAACATAATAGTTGTATGGTGCTACTGTGATGATAAAATGAAAATCTTAATGTATAACCTAACTTAACCAACACATCTCCAGGTCCTATAGCCCTAGGGTGCATACAAATGAAGTAATATTAATATTAATAACCTAAATTTACCTGCCTTAAAATCCCAAAATGATTCAGGATCATAAGGCTCCAACCCCAGTCGAGGAATCTTGATCTCATGAATGCTCAGGAATACATTTTGTCATCTTTTTTCTGTCGTCACCTCATTCTTATTATCTGTCACTTGTGTGGGACCCCTCATTACTGCCTTGTCTACTAATTTTCTGTACTTTCAACATCACAAACCCTTCATGTGCTTGAAAGCTCTGTTCCCTTTAGTTTTCATGGTGTTCCTAGAAACATGCCAACTCCTTCAGAGCAATGCATAGTTCTTTTTTCCCATCTCTGCATCACATTGTTACCTGAGCCCTAAAGCAGTACTTCATGGGCCTCAAATTCCAGTGTTCCTCATAAAGACAGCCTTTTTAGTGCTTTCCTTGTCCTTTTATCTCTAATGGGTGTCAGATCTTCTCCTGGGCCTGGTTAGAAATACACAGCATCTTTTAATTTTCTCAGGAATGGAGCACAAAAACTTCAAGACTCTTTTACCCCATGCGTATCAACACATGCAGGAGGATACTTGGATATCTTCATTCCCATATGTATACAAAACAACCAAACATTTCTAGGGTAAGTTTAGGTGTGACCCTGTCATATGGTAAACAATGTTTATATGAAATACGTGAAGTTACTGTTTGGACATAGAACCTTCTTGAATTATCCCAATCAGAATGAATTTCTCCTTCCTCTGTAATCCTGTAGTACCTTTTCTCTCACATCCCTCTGACCCTGATATGTTGAAAAGATGTTAAGGTATTATCCAGACTGAAAGCAACTGGAGGCAAGGATTGGACCCCTTGATCTTCTAATTTACCACTATGCTTAGCACAGAACCTTGCATAGATACAAACACAAATGAGCAAACTTGATGCCCTACTCCAGCACCAGCCCAATTTCATAATAACACTTTTTCACATGTAAGCACAAGTATGCACACACATAAATATTTCCTAGATTTCTTTAGATATTCCCAGAAACTGTAGTAATGCAGTACACTTGTATAGAACTTTTAAAAATATTTTATTTTCCAAGAGCAATGTATCTTTATGTCCTCTTTTGCTCCTCTCCTCTGGAGATATATCTCTGGTGTCTTCATCCCCTTTAGAACTGCAGAAGGTGCTCCAGGGGGCTAGTACAAAGCACAGTCTGGAAGTCTGGAGACTCCGGTCCTAGTCACAGATCTTTTACTATTAATGTAAGTGACTTTCTTCTAAATATGTACCTGGTGGACTTCCCTGGTGGCACAGTGGTTAAGAATCCGCCTGCCACTGCAGGGGACACAGGTTCGAGCCCTGGTCCGGGAAGATCCCACATGCCGCAGAGCAACTAAGCCCATGCGTCACAACTGCTGAGCCCAAGTGCCACAACTACTGAAGCCTGCATGCCTAGAGCCCATGCTCCACAACAAGAGAAGCCACTGCAATGAGATACCCACACACCACAACGAAGAGTAGCCCCCGCTCGCCGCAGCTAGAGAAAGCCCGCGCACAGCAACGAAGACCCAGTGCAGCCAAAAATAAATAAATTAAAAATAAATAAATAAAATAAAAATGTACCTAGGATTTGTTTTATCAGGTATGGATAAGACAGCAAACACGGAAATGATTGTCATGAGGAAGAAGTTTACAGTCACAGTCCCAGCACCATGGAGTCATTTAGGGCAGAGGGAATATTGACTTGGTGTGTGAGAGTTTTATAAAGGAGATAGTTGGGATTGGGGGCTCTGGATTGGTTGATTTGTGTATCAAAATCATACACACCGGGGAGTCATTTGCTATCTCTAAGAATTAGCCAAGCCTAGGAGGGGCAGTGTCTCCAGTATCAAGGCCTCATTTGCAAGAGCGTCAAGGATATAGAAAATTATAAAATATAGTCAATACAGATCTTATTTGAGCTGCTTCAACATTCAGGACCTCAGTTTCCTTGTCTGTAAAATGAAGGTATTGAAAGAAGTGGCCTCTAATGTATTTCTAATATTCTCTGATTACGAGGAAAAATCCCTTGGCTCTGGGTTATGTGCTTCAAGCTTTGCCTTATGCCAGTGAGTAACAGCTATAGTTAAAACTGTGGCTCTATTTCACTAGAAGGTATTGTTTATGCTTGAATAACTATATTTTTGGAGATAACCCTAACAACTCTAACACCAAAATATTTAGTGTCTCATTTACACATTTTTTTCCTCAATAGGAACTGAGCAGGTAAAGATTTTGAGTTATCTAGTAAAACCACAGAAACCTTAGGAAGTGGGGGAAAGTGTCAGACAAATCTCATTCAAATTTTATTAGAGGATGATTTGGATCAGATACAGTATATTATTTATATATAAATCACTAGGAATGAAATAAATCTTTTAGTTGGACAAAATTAATATTCAACTCCTTGATTCATTTGCCAAATATGGTCACATGTATATCTGTGAAACTTATAGAGTCCAGGCACCACTCAGGTAATTTTAGAAGTATTATTTTCAGATTATTATCTATAACATATAAATTAAAATTTTAGAAGTTCAGAAAATGTAATTTTCATTTCATGGTTTTTGTTTATGATCTATGCTCTTAAATCTTTATTCTCCCTCCCTAACCTTTACACAACTCACATAACTCCCCAATAATGCTAACCTGGCTGCATACATTATAAATTTGGAATAGATTTAGAATAGAAGTGCCATGTGTGTTTGTGCAGATTGTGGGCTATACAACTCTAAGGGCGATGATTCATAATCGGACTTAATCCTGGCTCTCCAGATGCTTTCAATTTAGATAAAATGTACATCTTGCAACATGTAAGTGTGAGAAACTGTGAGGGGAAACGCACTTCAGAGTCTCATAAGATAGATAAATAACCTCTGGTTTGGTTGACCAGAGAAGCTCTACATGCTAACAATAATCACCATGTGTCTTAGTCTGCTCAAGCTGACATACCAAAATACCAAAATACCACCATACAGGAGGCTTAAACAACAGATTTTTATTTTTTCACAATTCTGGGAGCTGGGAAGTCCAAGGTCAAGGTGCTGGCCAATTCAGTTTTCGGTGAGAGCTCTCTTCCTGCCTTATAGGTGACCACCTTCTCTCTGTATCCTCAGAGAAAGATAGAGAAAGAGAAAGCTTCCTAGTGACACTTCTTACGAGGGCACTAATCTCATCATGAGGGTTTTACCTCCTGACCTCATCTAACCTAATTACCTTCCAAAGGCTCCACCTCCAAATACTATCACATCAGGAATTAGGGCTTCAACATATGAATTGTTTTGGAACACAAACACTTATTCCACAACACCATGTGAATAGCACTCCTAGAATCATAAAGTGCATAATTTTCACAACTATTGCCCCTTTCTCTCTCTGGAGCATCTTTCAACTTTGTTTTTTACTATATCATTTTATTCCACTCATCTTCCAAGCCC
Organism: Hyperoodon ampullatus; assembly: GCF_949752795.1. NCBI lineage: Eukaryota > Metazoa > Chordata > Mammalia > Artiodactyla > Ziphiidae > Hyperoodon > Hyperoodon ampullatus. The sequence continues at coordinate 120,960,542 of NC_136915.1, read as the reverse complement.
ACTTAGGGTTCCAACTACTCCACTTATTTCTTTAAAAATACTTGAGAACTAAGTATTTTCCAGGCACTGTAGTAGGTATTGGAAATACATCAACAAATGAGATATGTCTCTGCTTTCTCTTGCCTTGCAATCTATTAGATGAGATAAATGCTAAATATAATAAAGTATCTAAGACACAGAGATATAAGTCTAGACAAAGAAAATTAGTTGTACAAAAGAGAAAATGACTCATTCTACCAGAAGGAGCTGAGAGAGCCTGTGAGGCATCAAGAGTAAAGTAAGAATTCACAGAGAGAAGTAATTTTTAGCTAAATCTTCAAGTATAAAGTATTTGATTGAAAGATTTGAGTGGTGTGGACATTAAACTTTGAGGCAAGGTATGGAGATAGGTCACTGAAAGCCCTTTATCACCTTCTAAAGGGTTTGAACTTTAGCCTATAAAATGTAGGGAACCATGGAAGAAAAACACTATGTTTTGGAAACATCATTCTGATGGTTATTTGAGGGATACAAGTCAAGTTAGGTGACAGTTGTAAGAATGAAAACAGCGATGATGAGATGATGATGGCAGTGAAGTGCATGTGGGAATGAATACAAGAAATATAAAATAAGGAATATCCATATAATTTAATGGGTGAGCAAATGTGAGAAGATCAACAAAAGGGAGGAGACTAGAGTGACTCCAGTTTCTGGCTCCCAGTTAAATGACTGGGTCTTGCCTTGAGTTGTAAAAGGAAGGATAGATATAGGGTGCAGATAGAGAAGGATGCAAGGTTTAAGGAGAAGATGTTTTAAAAATTATGGTTAAAGGACCTTGATCATGTTTATATCCTATTTGAAAGGAGTTAGAAAAAGAAAGGATAGTAAATACATGATAGAAGAGGATAATGAAGGTATAAGCTCACTTATAGTAATAGGCAATCAGATGTAGAAAATGTGAAGAAAATATTACTGAACTGGAGAAGAGAAACTGCTTCCCTTGATATAGAAGCAGAAACAGCAAGGGCGAATATACACTTAAATAAGTTGTAGGTTTGTAGGGTCAGAGGTACGGTGGTAAGGGATTTAGCTTCTGATAACCTCATTTTTTCCCTATAAAAATCTGCTGAAGTTGCGGGAGAGATGGAGTAAGGATCTGTGGAGTGTAAAAGCATGGACTAGCTAGCTCCTGTGAGGGATGGAAGAGAGACTGAGCAGAGACAGATAAAAGGTTTGTCACAGAGTACAGGGGGTACCACTGAGATGGAGTCCACACATTTCTAGTGGTAACAATACACATACGTATGTAATAGCCTTTTGTAATGCTCAGCAGTTCAAGTGTATGAGTGGTGAGGGTACATGTCTGGGTTTATCCATGGCTATGAATTGACAGGGAGGATATAGAGGTTTGAGTCTGTGGACATTGAAGTGCTAGTGAGAGTAATTTAAGAGACTTACTAGAGCTTTAGATTGAGTAGGAAAAGAAGGGAAAGCATAAGGAAAATGATGAATTGAGAACAAAAAGGAAAAATGTAAGCAAAAAAGTCTCAAGGAGGTTGAAGAATAGGTTGACATAAAGGAGTAAAATGGCTATAAGTATAGGATATAATAGTCAGATCTCGGAATACTGCAATTTACCATTCCAGAGATGAGGGCATTCCAAGGTCCAAGTTCAGTCATTTGCTTGGGTTATTGAAGTGGAAGAATTTTGGGGTCAAGGAGCTTAAGACCATGTTGTTGGTTGAGCATCCACAAGCATGATGCAATCATAGGTGATCTTGGCAGGAGTTGAGGCGAAAATGAAGATTGTGAGTCATACCAGAATGCTTAATGACAAGAGATGTGGGATGTAATATGGGGTAAATAATGAACAGATGATCTTTTATTCAACTCAGAGTTTACACCATGTTACTCAGGTATTATTCTACTTAATCTTTACAACCTATGACACAGACATGACAATTAGTCTCATTTTACAGATAAAGAGAGATTTAAGTTGGAACCCCCCAAGCAAAAACCACTCAGCCAGTAAGTGATAAAATTAGAATTCAAGTCCACATTTTTTGACTACACATTCTTTTTTCTTTCCAGGATAAGATACTGTCTTAACAAACATAAAATCTTACCCCTTCTGGCACACATTTCACAGAGGTACTCTAAAGATATAAGGCCTTAATCCAAACCAAAAATACAAAAATATGTAATTTAAAGCCCATTGGTTTAAGTAAAAGGTGGTTTCCTAGAAGCCTCTGGTTGAAGAGAAGAGTGTTTCTGCCAGTTTGTACCAAGGAAAAAGGCTTATGTATACACAGGAGTCATAACTCTTCCTCAGATGCCTGAAGTAGAGTGGAACTGACCCTCTGCCACACCACAAATGCTACTTGATATTGAACTCAGCTTGATTACACCTTTAAATTGTCAGATGAAGAGGTCACAAACTAAGGGATGGAGCATCCAATAGGCTACTTAAAGTATTTCTGCTTAAAAACAACAACATAAAAAAAGTGGATTAAAAAAAAGTGGATGGCTCAGATCTTATTGTTTATCTCTCTCTAATGACTCTCAATTTCCTCTCAAAGATAAAAGTACTGATAATTATTTAAACAAAATGTTTTTAAAACACCAAGCTTTCTGGGAGGAAGAATCACACTCCATACTTTTGGACAACATTATGACCATTTATCCCTGCTGTTTGACTCACCATAACTATGAAGGCAGAAAATTAAAAATGAAAAAAAGAATTAATTTATCTTTACCACTTTCCTTTGATTTTTGCATCCAGAGTTTATCTGTGAAGGAATGAGATTTGGGAGAGTCCTTGGTACTCCTTCCCTACCCAATAGTAGTGCCTGGAATATAGGAGACACTCAAGAAATGGTAACTAAGTTACATTTAACCTAGTAACTAAGTCAGGGGACTGTCCATCTGGAGAAAAAACATTTCAACAGTGGAAGGTACAAATACCCAAAAAACACTTCTATAGAGGTTAGAAAGGTAAAAGAGCTGAATTCAAGAATCTGAGGAAGTAATCTCTTCCTTGACTATAGGTTAGAGTGAATATTTGGAGGATTTAAGAAAGGGCCCCCCACTTAGGGAAATGCCTAATGGTTAGATTGCCATGAATTTGGATGGATTGAGCCTATAGATGGCAAGATAAAAGCAAATTAAATTTATAGAAACAGTAAGATCCACAAATTTAAGCAAGCTATTTTCAGATGACACTTTGTGAAAAGAGCTTGAGTTGTAAAATTCAGGTAATGAAGTCCCTGAGGTTCTTTACCGCATAAGGTGTGGGTGTGAGTGGGGAGTGGGGTACAAGCTGAGCTGATTGGTGAGCTGCACAGGATACCACCTAGACCACATTGTGAAATCAAGTTCTTCCTCCCAGCAAGGAATTCACCCCTACTAAAAGAGACACAGGAATCTCCATCCAATGGAGATGTCTAAGGTGAGAAAGAACTTTGATGTTGGTAGCAGTGATGGAAAAAGGCTCAGTGATCTGTGTGACTCGGAGAGAGGGCTTCTTCTAGGTACAGTGGGAGCAATAGGGGACTCTCTAATCAATGGGGAAGGGGACTACCTCACACACAGTAGAGGATGTAGAAAATGATGGTGATAGCGACATAAAGCAATATGTTTGCCATCCGAGGACCATGCCATCCCAATCCAGCCCCATGGTGTCTACAGCACAGAGACAGCTGCCTGACAACAAAGAAAGAATCCTAGAAAACTGGCCCTACATAGAACCATTTAAACAGATGGCATCTTAGACTTTCTAGCAACATGCCATCCAAGAGCAAGAATGGACACCAATGGGCATGCCAACCCTCAAGAAATCACGTCCTATTACTAAAATAACTACTAAAATACTGACACTAATGGATGTTCTGAGTAAATGCCTTATGAGGAGAAGGTAATGTACTTGAGTAAAATCTAATTAACCGCAGAGTGCTCACCTCTTGTCCCAGAATGTGAACTGGCTTCTCAATTCCAGTGTTAATCACGTTGGCCAGTTTGGCTATTGATTTGTGATCTATAGATTGTTAGCTCCATTATATAGACTAGGTTATTTTATTTTGAGTGGGTTGCTTTGATTATGATATTATTGCCCTGGAGAGCCCAATTTAGGACAGACCCAGGTCCTAACCTTTTGGGGAGGGAGTAGAGATAAAACGACAGGATGAAAAATACCTGTTTTTCACAGGAATGCAGAGGTTTACTAGGAGAATAACATAGTAAAATAATGTTTTTGAAATATTAACTTTTTCCCCCCTGATATTTCCCCATTTCCCTTCTTTCTATACAAGATATTAGTTATCTGTGTTCATCATTCCAGGAAAGGGCACAAAGCTTGTGAGTCTCTTGATCCTGGCTTTGTTTTCCTAAAACCTTACAGGAAGGTGTTAGAGGAAAGACAAAAATGTTTGGAAAACATATGGATTGAGAAAAATGAGGTGTTCTCTCTTCCTACTCTAGAAAAATACTCTTCTAGGCTTGGGAAAGGAAGGAGCAATGCAAGGGAGTTTATGAGAACAGAGTTCTGTGGGCCTGAGAGAGAGAATGGCCCTATACCTTTCTTCTCTGGCATAATCCCAGGAGGTGGTATGAGGGCTGTGGCACTCTCAAGAGCAGAGAATGGACCCAGTTCTGTAGACAGAGCCCAGGAAAGGTGACAAAACCTCAGAGAGGGTATGGATGCAGAGAGGTCCAAAGGCAGACTTTAAGAGATAACTGAAAAACAGGACAAGGATTTCTGTGCCTTTATGCATAAGAAAAGAAGGGACAGAGAGAACTCCAGTCCTAGAGGAGCCACAAAGAAAGGACCAAAGGTCATCACATTGATGACTGGTGTGCTTAGATAAATGAGGTCCAGACAGCATCCTCACCCCTGGGGCTTGGCCTGCACAAGCTCTCATCAAGTCTTAGACAGAAATTGGGGAAAGGAGAGGAAACACATAAAGTTTCTGCCACACTAGCAGAATAGAGGCTTGAAATCCAGTTTAGGCTGAGTTATTAAACAGAAATGTTAAATTTACTTCACATCTGAATTTGAGGCCTCAAATTTATAATAGGTAAACTGCCACTTATTTCAGTTGGCAACTTCGTGCATTTATGTCTTGGGTCCCCTACCAGGCGCACATATTGAGACCAAAATGTGTCTTACACGTCCTTACATTTCCTTCAGTATTTAATAGTCACTCAATCATTTAACATATTTGTAAAGCACCGATGGGTTTCCAGGACTGCTTAGTTCCTGAGGGTATGTCTTTGAACAAAACTGGGGATGTTCCTGGTTTCATGGAGTTCACAGTCTAGTGCAAGAGATGGACAACATTATGTTGGCCCTCAGAAGAATGTACAATCCACCCCATTCAAGGACTCAAGATCACAGAAATTCTTCTGGTCTGGGCTCAGAACCAGACTGCTTCATCTCTGTCCTTGGATGTTCTGCTTCTGGTGATATGGAAATCAGTGAAGCACACAAACATTATGGAAGAACATTGGTACAGCTGGAGACAGGGAAGGGCATGTGATATCTGACTCCTAAAAGCCAGTGGGAGTTATTATTATTATGTGAATCCTGGCAGTTGCAGAAGTTCCAATTATTATTTGCTGTTGGGAAGATTATATTTAATAAATTATTAAATATTATAATAAATATAATAATTTATTATATTTAATAAATTATTAAACATTTAAAACATTAAAAATGGCAACTATGTGGTCTGTTAAACTGTGAAAGTGTACCACATATTATGTAAAGGAATTAATCCACATATTAAATTCCACATATTAAGATTAAGGAATATTTTTAAAGCAGAATATAAAACAGTCTGCACAGCCTGAAAAAAAGCAATGAACAATATTCAAATGAACAACTATATGACATTTTAGGTGGTGATTAGGGATGTGAAAATTATAAATCAGCACAAGAGAGGTATCTAGAGTATTCACCAGTTTTGAATACATGATACTTGCCCAGTGAAGCTGTTAAACTGACTTGACTGGAACTCATGATTTTTGAAGCACTGACAATCATTTCAATAAGCTAAGAACATTTTCTCAAGAAAGCCAAAATAGGCAAATGAGAGAAACAAATATTTATGTAGGATTCTTAAATAAAACAAACCAGCTGAATAAATTATTAATAAAATAAAGGGAAATAAAAGTAAAAATCACACAAGGAACAAATATATTTTTATTAATTTAAATCCAAACATGCCTGATTCCTAAACTTGTGAAGTGTTACCATATCATGGACAAAAAACATAGGCTTTGGATCTGAATTCCTGTTTCAGTTATATTACCTCGGCAAGTTACTTAACTTTTTTTTTTCAGTCTTATAACATAAAAGGATATTAGTAATTCCAAACTCACTGATTTGCTGTTGGGAAGATTATAAATTATAATTTCAAAATACTGTAAGCACCCAATAAATGATAATTATAAAAAAAAAAATAGCTCCCTTCCATGTAACCCCTCACAGATATGTGTGGATGACACACAGAAGTGGGAACAGAAAGAATGTATACTGGTAATACGTCACTTGTTTAAGAGCAGAGCGGAACACGGGGATATTTTGAAGCAACCAGAGGATGCCTTCAGTGTTCTTTTTTGGAATTTGCCCTTGACCTCCATTCCCCAGCATTTATCTAGGTGACCTGCCTTCCTGGTAGAGGGTATAGTCAGTCTGTTACCTGAGTACCCAGTGCTCAGGGCTCCTGCCCCTCATGCATTCCTCCCAAGCAAACCCCTGTCACCCTACTGGACACTCTAGATTTGCTGACGCCATGTTCTCTCTCCCTTTCCAGCCTATAATTCTATGAGTGATGCAGAACTTCTGCAACTGCCAGGATTCACATAATAATAACTCCCACTGGCTTTTGGGAGTCAGATATCACAGGCCGTTCCCTGTCTCCAGCTGTACCAATGATCTTCCATCATACTTGTGGTTCCCTCCATTATAATTATTTGCTGCACTGCATTGCAATCATCTGTTTATAGATCTCTCTCTCCTCAGGGGCTGTAAGCACTTTAAGGCTGAAACTGTCTTAGTTTATCTTTAACCACAGCGCTGGATGTAAACTGGGAGTTCAGATATGTAATCCAGCAAATGAAGAAATAAACCATCATCATTATTTAATATGCACAGAACACTTTGGCTCCGTGCCTAGCATGATGCTGGTGATTTTACATGTAGTAAAATATACATTTTAGTATTCTCCTTCTGAAGATAAGGTTGTGAGTTTGGTTTAAATAACTCAAAGTGTGTGCATCTAAAAGAGAAATGTATCAGGCCAAACCAGAGGGAAGGCCAGTGGAGAGCGAAACTTTTAGCAGATGAGGGCTTTTAGCTTTCCCAAATCTCATGTAAATATAGCTGCATTTTTCTGCCTCTGTGTAATATGGGCTTTGGCTTTAAGATTCTGAATGTCACTGTAGAAAGACAAAGATACAGAAGGGGAAAGGGCTTTACCATTATTAAGCCATCTCTATTTACTCCAGATTTATATCCATCTCCCACCCACCCACAACTAACTTCTGTAAAGGGCATTAATTTGTCAAGTTATTTTTTTGAAACCATCTGACGATTCTTTCTGAAGCTGAAAATTTCCCAGATGAGTATCCTGAGAACTAGTTGGGTTTCTTCTCTAATAACATTCAAAACCAGCAATTAATTCTTCTGTGAACAGATTCAAACCACAAAGGTTGTAAACGACATTGGAAGAAGCCAAACTGGCTGCGAGCATAAATATTTTCCTCAACATGGATTGCAAATTGCTTGCATCTTAGCTCTGCAGAAAGGGCCAAGGCTGGTGGGAATGCAGTAACTGGGGACTAGTAATCCCCATCCATGTGTCTCCCTAGGGAGGACTGTCCTTTAAGGTGCCATAGGGATCAGTTAATGAGGCCAGCCTGTGGTCTTGGGTCATGTCTGAAAGAGGAAACAACAAAATCTTCATGGGAAAATTACGTGAAAATAAAAATAGCCAGAATATGCAAGTATTATCTAGCACCCTAGGGAGGTTATAAGTATAGCCTGAAAAAGAGAAAAGGGGCATGGGGTGGGGGAGAGAGGGGTAATGGAAAAAAAACTGGATTAAGAGTTTAGTCCCAACTGTGTTAGACTTTGAGTGTGTGTGTTGCTATCTTTTTCTGGACCTCAGTTTCCTCCTGGAAATGTCACTTTCTGTGAGATACTTTCTAGTGCTAACATTCTATAGTGCTGCTCTCAAGAACAGAAAGAGGGTAATATTTTTGCCATTTGGTGGCAGGCTGGTAGTTTGAAGATCCCCCATCCTCCCACCTCACATTCACTAGTTGAATACCTAAGAGAGAACAAAACTCATGCTGTTAGATCCCCAAAGGGAATTCTAGATTTAAATAATCCTAAGAATCCTTTCCCAATCTTACCCTCCCAAACCACAAATCCCCTTCCTGTGGGTTTCCCACTCACCCAGGCAGAATTCTTCCTTTTTGCTTTCAATAGCCCCCAGTCGGTATTGCCAAAAAACACATCACATTATTTCATAAATATTTCTTTGGTTGTCTAATCTAGACTACAATGGACTAGAATGACAGCTCCTTGATGAAAACGACTGTGTCTTAATACTTCAGTGTTCTCAGGATTCATGGTAGTACTTGGTGCATAGTAGGACTTCAAAAAATAAGTGCTAAATGGAAGAATGAATGAATGATTGTGTTGAAAAGAAATGTGAGTGCACGAAAAAGGGAAAGGTGGCTGACAACATTACCTTCCAAATCCTTTCAGATCTGAGATTGTTAAACTTTTATTGACCTAATTAATAGTTTTCTAAATATCAGCATGATTTTGTGATGATCTTCTTCCACATCAACCCTCACTGTCTGTTTTCTTAGACTTCTATGTACTTGTTTCTTGCACTTAACATTTCTGCCTTTCTCTCCTCCCGCACCAGGATATCAGCATTGTTAGATTGACAGTTACTTTCATCCTTCTTTCCCCTCCATATATGGACAGTATTCTTTGTTCCCCTGTCTTGGGATGACAGGTTGGGAAAAAAGCATCTTTTGAAACTGATTACCAAATTGTTTAGGTGATGATATACTTTTTTTGTGTGAAGTTTCTTTTAAGCAAAGATGCTGTTGCAATTAATTATAAACCAATCTTAATGACACTCTTTTATTGGATGGATGTGTATCTGCCTACTGGCTAATTAGTCATCATCCTAACCTTTTCACCAACTTCCTCTTCCTCTTCTCCCATTCTTGTACCCTCTGTATCCTCAAGCTCCATTTAACTTTAGAAAAGATGGTTTCATTCTGTCCTAATTTATTCCTGATCACTGATTTTCAATGTTGATTTAGATTAGAAATAAAACACCAAAGAACCAGAGTGTAGATTTCAGAGTATCTTGACATGGGAAACCTGTAGAAGTGTAGGCTTGCATCAACACTTTGATCCTAGAAGAAGCAGAGTGAAAACATTATGTCTTTATTAGAAAAGTGGTGCAGAAATTTGGCTCACCCTGGAGGGGTCTAAGGGCTTATTTTAACACACCCAATCCTCAAATTATCCCCCTTTAAGTGCTTCCAAGTAGAATCATGAAATAACTTCATCAAAGACGAGATTCATATTTGCAATCAGCTGGTGTATTGGTGTAATTTAGAATTATAGAATATTAAATTTGCTGTAGCTAGCCCTTTCAGTTTTACAGATGAGGAAACTGAGGCCCAGAATGAAGTGGCTTATTTAATGTTACACAGACAATTAGTGACAAATCTAGGATTAGAATCTATATCTAGTGCTTCTCTTTTAGCAATCTGAAGTCTTTTCCCTGCCAGCTTCCACGGAGACTAAAATTTTCACCTTCCAAATCACTTCCTACTTGCTTTGAGTTTGCCTCTAGAAAGCGCCTGACAGAATACAATATGCAACTGGGGATATGGTGCATTCTCATAGCACTCACTGCCATAAATTTGGTTTGCAGATTAGCTCTTGGCCCCTACCCAGAGAGAATTGGGTGCATCAGATAGGTGCACTTGGATGTCAGAGGTAGAAGTAAGGAAATGGCTGAAACAGCATTTCTAAATCTGTGTTTTGCAGATGCTTATTATCTTAAGATGCTAATTATGGGCAAAAAAAGGTAATCATGGTAAAATCAATTGAGAAATACTGGAATAAACACAGTTAAGTGAAATTTTTAACTTTTACTCTGCAAAATACTCTGTAAAGAGAATGAATAAAACAAGCTACAGACAGAAAATATTTGCAAACTGCATATTTGACAAAAGATTTATCAAGTATATATAAAGAACTCCCAAAAAAATTACAACTGGAAAAATGGGCAAAAGACATGAAAAAGATATTTCATCAAGAAGAGTATACAGATGGCAAGTAAATGTATGAAAAGATGTTCAACATCATTAAACATTAAGGAAAAGAAAACCCCACAAGATACCACTATACACCCACTAGAATGACTATAATCTAACAGACAAACAATAATAGGTGTTGACAAGGGTGTGGAGAAACTAGATCTCTCCTACGTTGCTGATGGGAATATAAAATGGTACGGCTACTCTGGAAAATAATTTGGCAGCATCCTAGAAAGCTAAATATATACTTAACAAACAATTCAGCAATCACATTCCTGGGGGTTTATTGCAGAGAAATGAAATGTCCACACAAAAATGTGTATGAGTGTTCATAGAACATTATTTGTAAGCTTTATTTGTAATAGCCAAAAATTATAAACAATTCAAGTATCTTTCAATGGATAAATGTTTAAATAAACTGTGGTACATACATAATGAGAAAATGAAAGGATAATTGATATATGTAGCAACTTGAAAGTATTTCAAGGGAATTATGCTGAACAAAAAAAGCTAATCACAAAAGGTTACATGCTGTATGATACCATTTAAGTAACATTCTGAAAATTACCAAATTATAGAGATAGTGAACATACTAGTGGTTGCTGGAGGCTAAGGAGGGAGATGGGTATAACTATAAAGGAGTTAGCTGGAAATCTAGGCTGGAGTTATACATTTGGGAGTCATCAACATACAGATGGCACACAAAGCCAGGAGATTAAGTGAGATCACTTTGGAGAAAGTTAAGATAGAAAAGATGAAAAGTCCAAGGACCAAGTCCTAGGTCTCGAGATAGTTAAGAATACATGAGAAAAGGAGAGATCAGCAAAAGAAACTAAGATGTGACCAGAGAGTGTTAGAATGGTGGGATTATGGGGTGACATTTTCTTTCTTTTTCATATTTTTCTCAATGTAGTTTTATTACTTCAAAAATGAAAAAAGTACAACTAAAACTTTTTGTTATGTTTGTAAACTCCTTAAAGAAAAAAAAAATCTACTGCTTGCTCAGTGATCCTTATATATACTCTGGCTCCACTGAGAAACCAACATCTTCACAAAGAACTTGTTAACTCAAGGAATATATTGGCTAAGATGTTTTATAGGCATGACAGAGGATTGAGTTCCTCTGGGTATGTGTTATGTTGTCTTACATAAATGTAACTTGAGGAAAAAAGAAAAAAATCTGAATGCATTACTGGACAACTTTTAGCACTGAATTTTTTCTCCTCTTGATTCTAAGCTTCATAAGGTGAGGGATAGTACCTATCAAGTTTTTTGCACAGTGCCTTCCACTTAGCAAGTTTCCATAACATCTGAGACATTTAGGTCTGTTAAAAACCCAGAAACACCCCCAACCTTTTATTTATGAAAAACTCCCTTGCTAATGACTAAGCCCTGGACAGAACTGGTCTATAATTTTACATGTCCAAATTTTTTCCCTTTTATGGATGGAATTTTATAGATCATAAATTCAAATGCTCAGAGAACCTTAGAAGTTATTTATTCTTACCCTCTCTACCAATCTGCTTAAGTTGAATTACTGACTCAACAGAGCTTAGCTGAGATTGGCACTTTTCTAACACTAATAATATTTTCTATGTTTTCAGTTTCTTTCTGCCAAGAGCTTAAAAGTAATGAGGTGAGCAGGGAAAGGCATTTCTTCTCCAAAGTCCAAATCTTGAAAGTTCACCCTGGCATCAGCAACAGTAAGGTTTTCTCCAGTCCCACCATACCTGACTTTAGCAGCTTTTCTTTAGCAGGGTTTTAGGAAACCTAGGTTCTATTCGTAGCTATTCAACTAGCTCACTGTGTGACTTTGGACAAGCCATTTAATCTTGAAGCTATAATGACTCACCCTAACCACCTCTTAAATTTTCTGTGGGAATACTTGAGACAATATTCATGATTGGTTCAAGACACATAGATGGTTAAAGGTCATTGATCTAAAAATAGATATTCTTTACATATATGTCTTTGTCTTTCTTTTTTTCTTTGCACTCAGTTTATGATAATTTCATAGCTGTAGTGATTGTTTCCAAAATATTAAACTCACAACTGTGTCTCTAGTCATGTTGTCTACTAGTGTCTCAGTTCTAGATGATCAGCAGTTAGCTCTGCAACACCATAGCCTAACCCATGTTTGCAGAAAGAATTAGGACTCAACTGGAGAACCCAATGGATGTCTTTGGGGCCTTGTGTCCTGGGTCAGCCGAGATCTATAAGGTGTTGTTAAATTGAAGGAATGAGCTAAGTACTTCCAGTCTCAAACCCATATTCCCCTAGGAACAATGGTAGTATTGTACCTACTGATTGGAATACCATGTACTGAGCTAGGGGTAGCTGAGAGAAGGTAGTGGAAGGTAAATATAATGAGGAAACTAATAACTAGTACTTACTAGTGATTTATGATATTAACTCATTTAACCTTCACAAAAACCTTGCACAGCAATTACCATCATTCCCCATTTAATAGGAATCTGAGGAAAGAGTGGATGAGTTTCTCAAGGAAATATTGAAGGTTTGGTAGAAAGTTGGAGGCATTATTTAATCTTCTAAAAAGAAGACCTTCCTTCGTGCTGTGAAAAACATAAATTAGATGAATCTTGATAAACATACTAAGTGGCTTATTGGCCATACTGCAGAAGAGAAATGAAGACCTAAACTAAAAGCTTCCAGAAGGAGGAACTGGTTCTTCCTTTCTTACATTTCCATAGAAAAGACACTTTTACTCTACTCCCCATAAAGTAGATTATTGGAGTGGACACTCCCTGTCTCTTTCAACCCATTTTTGTTCCAACTCAAGGAGCAGGTGCAGATGATTTGAAATTCGAGAACCTCATGCTCAGTGGCATAACTTCACTTGCAGTATGTTTACTAAATTGAATTGCAATGTAAGTACTTTTCTCATTCTGCTTCTCTCGTGTACTTTCTGCCCCTTGTATTATAAGAGGGGGCAACTCTTCCTTCCATCATGAAGCAGATAAACAGGGCAGATGTTCTTCCATTTGTTGAAAGTGGACCATTTTCCAGTTTCTTCCTTGCCATTTGAATGAGTACATCAAACCCTACCATTCCCACTGATGTCAATGTCTACATTTAGGGCGAAGTGTTAAGATGGTGCTAGCTTGGCCCAAGATCCTAGCCACAGTTTCAAATCCAACTTATCAAGAAGTTCTGAATTTTGTGTTTACTGAACAGCCATCAATAAAGCTGATTCTTTCCACGTTTTATCTCTCTATACCTGCTATAATCCTAGAGGAAGCATTATTAGCACTTGGGATTCCAAGAGGAGCATCAGTGGGGATAGAAATAAAAGATTTGTGTTCATCAAGCAGTGTTTTTCTAGGAAAATGCTTCCCTAATATTTTGAGGAAACCCTGCTTCCCTGCTTGACTAGTGCCCAGAACAAAGAAATCAGTTTGTCTCTGAGCCTTAGGTTCCTTATCTATCAAATAAGGATTAGGGATAGCTCATTTTAAACATGGGTAATGCTATTGTCCATCACCCCTTAGGTTCATAGTAGGACATTATAGAGCCTGGTGAGTTTTTTTTATTATTTTATCTTGAATGGCAATCAAAACTTCATCTGGGTCTTTAGGACACCTTGATCGAGTGTCAGAAATCATTAAACTAAAAGAGTAAAGATAAACAACAGGAGTCTTTGATCCCTGGGGCTGGTAATCAGTTCATTAAAAAATTAAAGGGTGAGGTCCAGCAACGCTCTCTAACCATATTAAAGCCAAGGAAGATCTGACTCTCTACATGTATGGGGGGCCTGTTGGTCTCACGCAGATCTAATAAAGAAGGTGGTTTTATCTCTGCTCTTACTAACACTGTCACTCTCTGTCCTGAGGGAGATAATATGGGTAGGAAGAAAATGAGATCTGGAAAGCTGAGCACCAGGACTGTCTTGCCCACATATCTGTGAGTGCCCTAGGGATAAACCTATCGTATTCAATGTGTCTTTTCATTCTGTTTCCTTGTTTTCATAAAATTATAGAATTTCACAGATTCAAGTCCTTCCTTTTCGATGGAGGAAACAGAGGCATTACCCAGAGAAATGATCTACTCCACATCACAGAGCAACTTAGTGATGGAGTAGGAACAACTGAGAAAGCATATGAATTGACTGAAAGAATAAACTGTTGATCCTCTACCATGGGCCAGCTTTGTGCTAGGCTCTAAGAGTAGGATTAAAAGATGAGTAAATATTAGTTGCTGCCTGCCCCCCAGAAGCAATAATGTATTGGTAGTGCTATGAAAGAACTTTGTGTAATATATAATGGGATCAGTCAGGAAGGAGTGGCCATTTTTCCAGGAAAGGAAATATGTACATACTTCAATCCAATTGCAATATGCAATATAATTTCAAAAACTAAAGAAGTATACAGATGATTTGAAATGTATGGTACAGTTAAATGTAATTTAATTGAACATGTTTGCCTGATAGTCAATCCTAATAGTTACTGATTACATACTAAATTGATCTGAAATAGAAATTCACCCATGTCACAGACAATATGGTTGGAAAGACATGGCTTAAGAATGGTACCATACTGCAAGGCTGCAAAGAGCCCTGAAACCCCACCAATTCACTTGACTAGAACAAAACTCGCATTTTCCCATCAAAGTTTTTCTTTAAATTATCCAGATAGCTATTTAATGTCTCTTGGGAAGACTTTCCATTGTTTGGAAAGTTTATCATTGCAATAAATCCCAGAGGAATTGGCAGCTAATACTAGACTCATTGCAGAGTAAATTGTTCATAGAGACAAGTGGGTTTGGTGACAATAAGTCACCATGAGAAGAGCTGTTCTTCTTGTAGATTAGAGCTGTCATTAAGTACTTAGGTATTCTTTCTCACAGGTGGCTGTCCTGCTTTTAATTGCAGGCCAAATAGAGGACATTATCTGAATGAGTTATCTGGAGAATATAATTACTACACCTCAACCGTACAGAACACAGAAGTTTTTTAAGCTATCATTTGTTGAACACAGGCAATGGGTGTGCCATTCCAAGTGCTTTACATATACTGTCATAGTGAGTCTTTACAGCACCTCTTTGAAATTGACATTTTTGTAATCATTCTTACAGATGAGGAATCAGAGTTTCCAAGAGGTAAAATACTGTACTTAAATTTACATAGGTTGTCAGTGGTTAAAGCTAGGATTTGCTTTTGCCTTCTCAATACTGATGCAATAAATATTATGCCAGGAATTTCAGGAGATGCAAAAATATAAAAGTTGTGGTTACTGATTTCTAGGATATTACAATGTTTGAGAAATCAGACATTTATGAAAGCAAAATGACATCAGTGCTAACTTGTTAGAAGCAGAAAGTCTTACAGTAGTATTTTAAAAGAAAAAGAGACAACTGTGAAGCCTCTTTGGAAGAGATGAGAGCTTTGTGAAACTTCAAAAGAACTATTCCTACAAGTTTTCATGGGGGAAGAAGAGAATTCTGGGCAAGTGTTCTTGAACAAGTATATAGGGTATGCTTGGAAGTCAATAGGTAGATGAGTGAGTAGAGTTCAGGGTACAAGAGGGACTATCAGAGAGAATAAGGCTTGAAAGGTAGAGGTGGGTGAAAAGAGCAAGACCACAGATTATTTCCAAAGAAAAATATTGGAAGAGATTTAAAGCTATAAAATTGCTGATGTATTTCAGGAATACATCTTTTTCACTGTTGCTATTTGGAGGAAATCTATTTAGCAGAGTACATTCAATAATGTCATCATTTAAGGTTTTATTTCTCAGATCATCTCTCTCCAGTACTCTTTCACCCCCGTCTACCTAGATAATAGGGGAGTCAGGGAGAAGGAAATGAATCTAAGGTCTGTGTGCCTTTATGCGGTGTGAAAAGAGGGAGAATAGTTAGCAGGTGGAACTCTAGATGTCTATTATGGAACCAAGCCTTTCCCAATGACAATGAAGCCTGGGACAATGATTCTTTAGTGTCCATGTCATTGAACTTGTTATAGATGAACTATTATAATGAAAGTCTTCTCTTAATTAAACCCTCTGGATGATTCTGTTATATGGAGTCCTGTGATTCTTCAGCCTTCAGTCTTGCTCTCATGGATTACTCTTTTTGTGAATATATTCTGTTGCTTGCTTTTTGGCACCAAGAATGCAGTGAGTCAAAAGCAGAGATGAGGAAAAACTGCGCCCATTTTAGTTTCTGAGTTCCTTAATTTGCTTTATTTTTTACTTCTTATAAATGTTACCATTTCTACTAAAGTTTTTTTTATTCTGTTATTTTAAAAGGTTAAAAATCACTTGTAATCCTTATAGCTTGCTTTCTCCATGAGTCATAGAAGCTGTTGTACGATAAGCTTCAAGCAGTTGGGGAAAAATATGTTTGATAAACTTTTCTATGTTAAATGATTTGAAGATCATTCCTGAGCAAGAGTAGCATAATGAATTAAAAGGACATAGTGAAGCTGCAAGTGAGTTAGAAAGTATTTACTCATTGAAGTAATTTCTGGGAATTAAACTTGAAACAAACTTTGGAGGATTCTGTGTTCTGTGTATGGATATTACTTTGTTAAAACTGTAAAACCATTGCCATGGAGCACATGGGCTTTATCTTCCTGACTGTAGACCTCAAGTTTCTTCTGGTAAATACTATAACAAGTGATTAAGAATCTGCCTGCCAATGCAAGGGACATGGGTTCGATCCCTGGGCCGGGAAGATCCCACATGCTGCAGAGCAACAAAGCCCGTGTGCCACAGCTAGTGAGCCTGTGTGCCACAACTACTGAAGCCTTTGTGTCTAGAGCCCATGCTCTGAAACAAGAGAAGCCACCGTAATGAGAAGCCCGCTCACTGCAATGAAGAGTAGCCCACACTCACCACAACTGGAGAAAGCCCACCAAAAATTAATTAATTAATTATTTTTTTTAAATGGGCCGAAGAACTGAACAGACATTAACAAACAAACAAAAAAAAGAATGGGCGAGTGTATTTGGTAGGTTTGAGGAACAAGCAGGGCAAAGTGCCTGGGGCACTGTAAGTTAGGAATAGAGTGGTAGGATATGAGACGGGGGAAGCAGCCAGGAGAAGGATCGTGTTGGACCCAGGCACTGATTCTTTTTTATTTTTTTTTAATTTTTAGGGGGCTTCCCTGATGGCGCAGTGGTTGAGAGTCCACCTGCCGATGCAGGGGACATGAGTTCATGCCCCAGTCTGGGAAGATCTCACATGCCGCGGAGTGGCTGGGCCAGTGAGCCATGGCCACTGAGCCTGCATGTCCAGAGCCTGTGCTCTGCAATGGTAGAGGCCACAACAGTGAGAGGCCCGTGTACCAAAAGAAAAGAAAATTTTTTTTTATTTATGGCAGCGGTGGGACTTTGCTGCTGAGAGCAGGCTTTCTCTAGTTGTGGTGAGCAAGGGCTACTCTTTTTTGCAGTGCATGGGCTTCTCATTGTGGTGGCTTCTCTTGTTACAGAGCATGGGCTCTAGGTACGTGGGCTTCAGTAGTTGTGGCACATGGGCTCAATAGTTGTGGCTCGCAGGCTCTAGAGCACAGGCTCAGTAGTTGTGGTGCATGGGCTTTGTTGCTCCACAGCATGTGGGATCTTCCCGGACCAGGGCTTGAACCCATGTCCCCTACATTGGCAGGCACATTCTTAACCACTGCACCACCAGGGAAGCCCCTGATTCTTTTTTAAATAAAATTAATATACAGTGAAATGCACAGATCTTAGGTAGAGAATTAGATACATTTTGATAATTATATTTACCCTTGTAACCCCATCTCAAACACGGTATAGAATGTTTCTATCACCCCTGAAAGTTCTTTCATATCCACTTCCAGTCAGTCTCCACCCTGCCTCCTGAAGCATACAGTCTAATTTTTTTCTATCATGGATTAGTTTCACCCATCCTATAACTTCATATGAATGAAATCACAGAGTATACATTCTTTTGGTAAGTTTTTGTTTGCTCAATATGTTTTTTGAAATTTATTCAGGTTCTTGCATGTATGATTAGCCTAATTTTTACTTCTAGTTAATTAGTATTCCAATGTATGAACATACCAAAATTATTTATCTATTTTCATTAGTATTTATTTGAATTATTTCATCTGGCCGTTACTGCATACAAGTCATTGTGTTGACATATCTTTTCATTTCCCTTGGGTAACTATTTTAAACTGAAATTGCTAGGTCATAGGGTAAGTGTATTTTTGACTTTAAATGAAACAAAACTGTTAAATGGCTTTCTAAAAGAGTTATATCCTTCTTTCTTCCCCTCAGCAACATTAGAGTTCTTGTTCTTCCATATCCTCTCCAACATTTGGTATTGTCAGCCTTTTTTCATTTTAGCCATTCTAGTGGGTGCATAGAACTATCTCATTGGAGTTTTAACGTGCATTTCTCTGACATCTAACGATGTTGAATACTTTGTGCGTATTGACCATTTTTATATCTTTCCTTGTAGAGAGTCTATCCAAGTGTTTTACCAATTACATTATTAGTTTGTAGGAATTATTTGTATATTCTGCATACATGGGACTTTCAACTTCATTGCTTTCTGACTGTGAAGGGAAGGCATCAGAAGGTTTTGAGCATGGAATAATGCAAAACCAGTCATAGAGATATACAGATTTTACACTGTACAACTTCAGAGGCTGCCATTCACATTTGTAGACATCATAGATATGTATATCCATTACAATTCTCCATGAGATATCAGCAAATGTCTTCAGGAAGAGACAGCTTTTTAAAACTCACTCAAAAACACTATTTGTGTTAGAGGTGGACCACTGTCATGAACTTTCACAAGGATCATTCTGTATTTTGTGTGAAAAATAGATAGTAGCAAAGCAAGGATAAGAAGTTGTTTCTCGAGCAGAAGTTTGAAAGTATCAATTTTTTTAAGTTGCATAAGGTATGAGAAAAGAGAAACAATCTAGAGCAGTAATAGTTTCCAAACAATTCAGAGGAAATATGGACCAAGGATACATAAGGTTAGAAAATGAAACTTTTTCATGTTTCGAGTCTCTATAATTAGTGTAAATTTCTCAAAGTAAGAAATCACCCCAGGATATAGATAAAATCAAGGGCAAGAGTGTAAAACCCTTTTAAAAAATTCTTTGAAAGATAACCCGTGTCCCCTGCATCGGCAGGCAGACTCTCAACCACTGCACCACCAGGGAAGCCCATCTTTGAAAGATTTAAGGTGATATTTGCTATACTCTCTCAGCTAAACAAAAGAGCATCTAAGAACCTCAAAGGCACTGTCCTGACATGCTGATCCAATTAGAGGGAAGTCTGTCTGAAAATGGATTGTGTAAACGGATTTTATCTTGTGGAATGAACTAGAACCTGATACATAGACATCCCAAAAAGTTTTTAAGGAAGGGCTATGAGATTATACCAAGAAGGGTCAAAGACCCTTGGAAAATGAAAGAGATCTCTGGGACCGTAACTTTCTTCAGGCTGAAAGCAAGCTGAAAAGGTTAGTCAGCTACAAGCGTAGCCATTTTCTACGAAAAAAGAAAGATATCTAGAGCATAGTACTGACACCCAGAGAGAAAAACCAAGAGCTGAGAAGAGCTATGGGTTAGGTGACTCCTCTCAGGGATTAGTACTGGGCCCTAATCAAGAAACATTCTTTACACCTGTAGAAGGTAGAATTAACACATATATGGTTAGAGGTGAGAATTGCTACAGACCAGCAGTTCCATGAGTTTCCTGTCCTTTGCCTTTTTAATGGAGTACCTATAGCCAATATCCTATCCCTCTTTCAACATTATATCTTGTATGAGTGGGAGGAGATAATGTTATTTTTAGTTCACAGGTCTCTACATTAAGAGTATGGAGGAAATACATGACAAACTACATCCAAAGTATTTCATCAATATCTGGACAAGATTTACCTGATGAGATCATGGACTTTAAGCTTGATGCCCTGATTGGATGAAATTTTGGGGTCTGAAAGAGGTGTGAGTATGCTTTGCATGTGGAAGGGATATGGATTATTCTGGCCTTAATTGACTGTGGTAGGTTATTTGCAAACCTAGCTGCAACAACCCCTTAAATTCTGCATGTCCTTTTACTCTTTCCATTCAGAAGCAGAGTCTCTTCCCCTGCTCCTGATCTGGAATGGCCCTGTGACTTGCTTTGATCAATGAAATGTGCAGGGGCTTCCCTGGTGGCGCAGTGGTTGAGAGTCCACCTGCCGATGCAGAGGACACGGGTTCGTGCCCCAGTCCGGGAAGATCCCACATGCCACGGAGCGGCTAGGCCCGTGAGCCATGGCCACTGAGCCTGCGCCTCCGGAGCCTGTGCTCCGCAATGGGAGAGGCCACAACAGTGAGAGGCCCGCATACCGCAAAAAATAATAATAAATTTTAAAAAAGTAAAATGTGCAAAAGTGATGGTGTGTAACTACTGAGGCCTGGCAGAGTTCCAGAATGTGATGCCATGAAGCTTCCACTTTTAATCTTTTGGAACACTCTTCTGAGACTTCTCAGGATGAAAGAAAACATGAAGGAAAAGGCTGAACCATCAGCCAGCCCCAACCAACATACTTGGGGTGAAGCCATCTTGGGATTCCTAGCACAAACCTATGAGTGAGCCCAGACAAAAATCAGACAATTCACAGAAATCTAAGAAAAAATAAATTGCCATAGTTTTAAGCCTGTAATTGTATGTGTGCTTTATTACACAGCAATAGACAACTAAGCAGAAATTGATTTTATCAAAATTTTTCTCCCAAAGAAAACCCCTGGCTTAGATGTCTTCACAAGTGAATTATAAAATATTTATTAAATAAATAAAGCCATTCTACACAAACCCTTCCTAAAATAAAGGAGGAAGGGACATTTCATATCTAGTTTTTTGATGTCAGCAAAACTTATGTAACAAAGTATATTTATTACAAGTTTTAGGTCAATATCCCTTTTGAACGTACCTGCTAATATCCCTAAGAAAATATTGGAAAATTGAATCAAGAAATTTATAAAATGAAAAATACATTAGTTCCAAGTGAGTTTTATCTCAGGAATGCAAGTTTGGTCTAATGATAATCAACCAATAATTTGCCATCTTAGTAGAAAAAAAGGGGGAAAATATGGTCATCTCAATCGATGCATAAAAATTTGAAAATTTATGCCTATTTATGATTAAGAAACACTGAGAAAAATAGTAATAGAAAGGAACTTCCTCTGATAAAGAACATCTATTAAAATCCTACAATGAACAGACAGAATACTTTGTCCCTAAGATCCAAAACAAAACAAGAATATTTGCTCTTATCCCTTCTATTCAACATTGTACTTGAGGTCCTAGCAAATAGTAGGTCAAGAAACATAAATAAAAGGTTTGGGGTGGGAAATGAATAAATATTGATTGATTTAAATACATTTTTTAAAAATAACATGATTATTCACATAGAAATTTCCAAAGAATCCTGCCACCACTCGGAATTTTTAAAGCAAAGAAATAGACTGCTCATGTATCATCAGTAGATGGCAAAGCTATTTGGTGAAAGTTTAAAGAGGAGCAGGATACTTACAGAATTTCAAAACATCTCCCCACATATCTCTTATCAATTACAAAGCTAAGCAATGGTTAAATTTACTATGGAGAAACCTCACAGACATCATTTTAATCAAGTGATCAAAGCTAATATCACCAATAATGGGACACATAATGGGAGAAGGTTAATGTCACCAACCATGTGCCTCTTGATATGAGGTACCATAAAGGACAAAACATCACTCGTGTAGTATTTTTGTCCAAGATGCATAACCTGAATCTAACCATGAAGAAATATTTTTAAAAATTGAGTAACATTCTAAAAACTGACCCTTACTCTCCAGAAATGTCAAGGTCATAATGAGCTAAAAGATTAAAGAGTCATGACAATGAAAAAAAAATAGAGCTCTTGAATTGGCTCCTGAATTAGGGAAAAAGTGATATAGAGAACATAAAATTTGAATATAGGCAGTATAATAAATCATGTTACTATATTGATGCTAAATTTTCTGAATTTGATCAATGTACAGTGGTTTTATAGGAGAATGCCCTTGTTATTAGGAAATGCATATTGAATTCTTAGGACATAAAGGGTTATTATATTTGTAATGTACTCTCAGATGATTCAGAAAAAAGTAGATGTCTCTATGTGTGTGTACAGATGGAGGATATGAAGAAGTGCTTTATTGTTCCATAACTCTTACATAACTTTCAAATAATTTCAAAATAAAAGTGTTTCTAAAAAGTGGTAGAAACTATCATAAACAGGATAACACATGCTTAGCCTACTGCATTAAAATCCTGTTTTTAAAAATCCTATGAAAATAAAAAAGAAAGAAAGAAAGCAAAAGAAAGGAAGGAAGGAAGGAAGGAAGGAAGGGAGGAAGAAATGATATCAGAAAGTCAGTTCCAAGTCATGGGTCACCAGGTTGCAACCTCTTGAACTCTACAATCTCAAGTTCAGACTTCTTTTCTAAACCATCCTCAGTCTCAACCTAATTTACCTTTACAGACATGTCTTCACTGCTTCCCACTCTTTTTTTTTTCTTTTTAACATCTTTATTGGAGCATAATTGCTTTACAATGGTGTGTTAGTTTCTGCTGTATGACAAAGTGAATCAGCTATACATATACATACATCCCCATATCTCCTCCCTCTTGCTTTCCACTCTTAATCTTTGGTGCTAGTTAATCTGATCTGCCCAGTACTCCCAGAGACATTTTTCTTCTTTCCATCTGGGCTTATGCTGTCCTTCACATCAGAAACATTATTATTATTTTCTCTATCTATGCATTTCCTCCTGTTTCTTCAAGTTCCTTCTTAAATTCTACCTCTTCTCTGAAATCTTTTCTAATGACTTCAGTCCATAATCATCTCTTCCTCCTCAGAACTCTTGGAGTATCAATTGTGTGCAATATGTTATTGTATTGACTGGTTAGTTGATCAACTGGAAGTCACAGTGTACCAGGAGACTGAAGAGGCAAGATTCAGTGCCTGGGCATGTCTTCTGTTTAATGACTTTCACTCTTACACGTTGCTTCACTTTGTTTTAGTGGACTCCCTTGTTGCCCACTGACCCCAAATCTCTCAAGAAGTATATGCCTATCTATACTAATACACATGGCAAACTTCCAACCACAGCCAATATTGTACCCAGACTTACTGAGTACAAAACTAGGTTTCCCATAACCAGTTTTTACTGATCTTTAAGAGTCTGGAGAAAACAATACCAGAACTATATCAGACATATTTCCTTCAAAAGGCACAGGAAGATATCACTGAGTATGAACAATGAATGAAGAGATACCAAAGCTGTGTGCCTACTTTAAACTTTAGACAAATTGACAGTCTCCATCCCATAGTTTTCCCATAAAACAGCCTATCAAAGAATTATAGTGGTGCATCTTAAATCAAACTAAGTGACACTTAGTTCACTGTCCCCCCATCCCCACCCCATTTTACAGGAAAACAAAACAAAGTGAAGTATAACAAGACAAAACAAATGGAAGTCTAGTAAGAGTAAATTAACTACTCAAGGTACACTATTAACAGGAAAGATGGGTCTAGAATCTAGGTCTCATAACTTATTTTTAAAATTTTCTCTGCATTTCAACTTCTCTGATTTTTGCCCTTAAATATGAAAAATACATCTTTTAGTTTATACCAACTACTATAGTTGTGGAAATACTCTACTTCTGCTCATGTATCAATAGCAAGGGAAGGTGGAAGTTCTGATATTCTCCATATATTTTAAGTCACCAATTTTAACACCGAAGAGATTTCCCATTCAGCCTTTGTCTCATTTTACCATTTGTTTATTCCCAGTGCATAAGATAACAGAGCCTTAATAAGCATAAATGGTCTTCGGGACTCAAGGGTGAGGGAGTGGATAAAAGGAAACAGTACCAAATAAGTTCAGTTTATTCTTCATCATACAAAACGCATTCCTTCAGACTTACTGTAGCCTTGTGCATACCACTGGACTAAAAATAGACCCAATGTTTATTCCTGGAACATTGTTTGCTTTACTATTGTTAAGTACTCCAGGCAAAGTGTTTTTTCCCAAGAGATTACATTTGGGGATCACAAAATCTGAGGTTTTCCTTCCCTCATTCCCAGAAGACATCCTTCCCTCCCGGTTCCTCATAATATGAACACAGGCTTTGTCTTTTATTAGTACACAAACTTCAGCAAGCACCCTCATGGCCGTGCTTCTATCTTCTTTCCTGGAAAATGAGAAAAATAATCATAACTGCTCTAGTTATTGTGACTCTAGTTACATAAATATATGTAAAGGTATTTTAAAAATTTTAAGACACTGTACAAGTGCACAGGATTATATGGTTGTCAGGGCCCCCTAAGAGGTAAATTTCTTCAGTACCACCTGTTATGATTTAATATTTAAAAAGAGAGAGATGGAAGAGGCTTGCTTCCAACCAGCCAATAATTGTTAGTTTATTATATAGCATTTGCTCATCTAATTATTAATTTGGTAAATATTTGTTAATGCCATACTATGAGCCAAGTATCTGGAAGATACTGGGAATTCAGTGATGAAAAAAAAAAAGAGAGAGAGAGGTGGAAATCCCTGACCTTATGGAACTCAGATCTTTGTGGGAGAAGTCAGGCAATAAAGCAGGAAGAAAATAAGAACAGAAGGTCTGTGTGTGTGTTAAAATTTTAATTAGAATCACAGAGAAAGTCCCACTTAGAAAATATATCTGAGTAAAATTTCAAAGGAGGATGTGGAGGAAAACCATGCAGATATCTGGGGAGAGTTTTCCAGGAGAGGGCATTGCGAGGTCACTTGCTCTGAGGTTCACACATGCCTGCCTCTGTGGACAGTGTGTAGCAAGGAGGGTAGTGTGGCTAGGACAGGAGAGTGAGGAGAGAAGAGTGGAAAGCGAGGTAAGAAAGGTAGCAGTCACTGAGCCAGGGAATGGAGGGGAGATCTGCAAGTCTCGTGAGACCTTAAAGGCTATTATAACCCCAGCATTGCCTTTTCTTCAGCATGATAGGAGGTCATCAGGATGTTTTTAACAGGGAAGTAACCATACTCTGACCCAGCTTTTAACAAGCATGATCGCTCTGTGGCTGTGTTAAGAACATATTGAAAGGGACACTTAAAAGTGTGTAGAAATGACAAACATCTAGGAGGCTAAGTTACTAATTCATATGCGAGATGTTGGTGTCTTGGACCAGGCTGTTAGCAGTGGAAAGAGTGACAGTGGTGTATTCTGGTTATCAATTAGGACTATCACTCCTGCTGTCTTGTCACTCACATCACTTAAATAAATGATCAGTGTTTATAATGATGATTTTTCAAAAAAACTGAAGTGGATGAGAAAAGCAAAACAACTTTTGGCCTTGAAGGGCCATTACGGAGCAAGCAAGAAGATTATTTAGTTTTCTCTCTTAGGAGAATTAAGCACAGATAACAATAAAACCCTATTTTCAGCTGGATATGACAGCAATCATCTTCAAAGACTCACGTCACATAAAACTCAGCACCATTTGTAATCATTTTTCTATTGTTGATTAGAAGAGAGTAATCCTGCAATTTAGCTGTTCTTTGTACACATGATTGGTGTTTGTTTCATGGGCAAAATCAAGTCACAGAACATTCCGTGGCCAACACATTGAGCATGTTTAGTAGAATGGGGGGACATCTCAGAAATCACGATACATTTGTGGAACAGGCTTGCTCTTCAGAGGCCTTGGTCCGAGTCCTAAGTGCCCCTCTGTGGAGCTCGGAGACACAAACACCAATTGAGCAGTGTTCCCTCCTCAGATGTGTGGGTTACAGTTATAACCTACTCCTCTAAGCTGTTCAGTGTAATCTTTCCATCCTTACCCCTTTGTCTTCCTAGAGTTGGTAGCTGCTTCCTGCAGTTTCTACCTCAGTGATAATTTTGTTTGCTTTTTTTTGTCTCTAAATATACCTTGTGAACAGTTTTAAACTTAACAGTTTTTCATATTACATTCTTTAAAAATTACATGTGATTCTTACCTCCTAACTGAACCCTAATTGACTCAGAAACTGAAACTGATTGTCCCCAGAAACAGTCGCTCAAAGATAGAATTTTGAGATTGGTTTGGTTATGTCTTTGTGCTTGAACTCAGTGCTGAGCTTCTGACCATGGTAAATGGAATGCTAGTAATTTATGGAATGCAATGATATCACACTTAAATTATTGCCTGTGATTGATTGGATTGATGCACCTACTGAGGCAAGTGCTTCAGAATACCAAATGTCTGCAACACATCTGAAAAGTCCCATGTAAAGCTACAGGTTCACAGGGAGTTGGGGTATGGACATCTTTGAGGGTACATTATTCAGAGTACCACAAGAGCACAGCATTAATTCTATGGTTTTCCATAGAATTGACCATGTGAAAATATCAGATAGACTAAGTTTGAAAGGCATCTTATAGAATGAAAGAGCTGAACTCTTTAAGATTATCAAAGACATGAGAAGAGGAAAAGACGAACTGTTGCAGATTAAAGGAAATCAATAAGACAAGATTAAATTTGACACACACAAAGGATTCTGTAACAAAAAGAAAAAAGACATTGTTTAGATAGTTAGTAAAATTTGAATAGGGTGTGTGGATTGGTTAATGGTGTTATGTTAAAATTGATTTCCTGATTAGGAGGGTGATAAATTCGGTAAGTGTCCTTATTTTGGTTGGTCTCATACTGAAGTATTTACATTGATGGGAAATCATTGCAGAGTAAAGTTGTGTGTGTGTGTGTGTGTGTGTGTAGAGGGAGAGAATGGAGGGCAAATGTGAAAAAATAACAATTAGGGAATCTGAATTAAGAAATATGGGAATTCTTTTATTATTATTGTAACTTTGTAGGCTTGAAACTGTTTTGAAATAAAACTATTTTAAGGTTAAAAAAATTATCAATAACAGTAATAAAAAATGCAATATTCCCATAGATCCTATGAACATCAAAAGGATGAAAAGAGGATACTGTGAAGAACCTTATACAAATACATGTGAAAATTTTGATAAAATAAGTTCCACAAAAAGGCAATTTATTAAAACAGACAAATAAAGAAGTAGAATCTGAAGACTGATATCTACTAAAACATTAAATCTGTTATTTAAAATCCTGCTATAGGGACTTCTCTGGTGGTTCAGTGGTAAAGAATCTGCCTTCCAATACAGGGCACGTGAGTTCGATCCCTGGTTCTAAGATCCATGCCGTGGGGCAACTAAACCCACGTGCTGTAATTATTGAGAGCCCATGTGCTGCAAACTACAGAGTCCATGTGATCTGGAACCTGCGCACCACAACTACAGAGCCCATGTGCCCTGGAGCCCACGCAACACAACTAGAGAGAGAAACCCCACATGCCACAATAGAGAAAAGCCCAAGTGCTGCAATGAAAGATCCCGTGTGCTGCAACAAAGACCCGACACATCCAAAAAAGTAAAGAAAAAATTAAAAATAAATAAATAAAATAAAATAAGATCCTGCTATAAAGAAAATCACAAAATATCTGAAAATATTTGCAAATCATACATCTGATAAGGGGCTAATATCCAAATATATAAAGAACTCATACAACTCAATAACAAAAATACAAACAGTCCAATTTTTTTTTTTTTTTTTGGCTCCGGACGTGCAGGCTCAGAGGCCATGGTTCACAGGCCCAGCCACTCCATGGCATGTGGGATCTTCCCAGACCAAGCCACGAACCCATGTCCCCTGCATCAGCAGGTGGACTCTCAACCACTGCACCACCATGGAAACCCCAAACAGTCCAGTTTTTTTAAAAATGGGCAGAATATCTGAATAGACATTTTTCCAAGGAAGACATACAATTGGCCAACAGGTATATGAAAATGCACTCAACATCATTAATCATCTAGGAAATGGAAATCAAAATCACAATGAGATGTCACCTCACACCTGTTAGAATGGCTATCTTCAAAAAGACAAGATATAACAAGTGTTGGCCAGGACATGACGAAAAGGGAACCCTTGTGCCTTGTTGGTGGAAATGTAAATTGGTATAGCCACTATGGGAAACAGGATAGATATTCCTCAAAAAAATTAAAAATAAAACTAACATATGATCCAGCAATTCCGTCCTCTGTATTTATCTGAAGAAAACAAAAATACTAATTAGAAAAGATATATGCACCCCTATGTTCATTTCAGCATTATTTACAATAGCCAAGATATGGAAGCAACCTAAGTGGCTTAGGTTAGATGAATGGATAAAGAAAATGTGGTATATATATCATATATATATATATATATATATATATATATATATGATATATATGATGGAACATTATTCAGTCATAAAAGAAGGAAATCCTGCCATTTTGGACAACATGGATGGACCCTGAGGGTATTATGCTAAGTGAAATAAGTCAGATAAAGAAAGAAAAATACTGTATACTCTCACTTATATGTGGAATCTAAAAACAGTGAACTCATAAAACAAAGAACAGATTGATGGTTGCCACAGGTGGGGATGGGTGAATGTGGTCAAAGGGGACAAACTTCCAATTATATGATAAATAACTTCTGGGGAATGTAAAGTGCAACATGGTGATTGTAGTGAATAATACTGTACTGTATATTTGAAAGTTGCTAAGAGAGTAGATCTTAAAAGTTCTCATCACAAGGAAAAAAGATTGTAACTATGTGAGGTGATGGATGTTTACTAAACTTATTGTGGTGATCATTTATATATATATAATATATATATATATATATTCATTATACTGTACTTCTGAAACTAATAAAATGTTAACATGTCAATTATAGCTCAATAAAACTGGAGGGGGAGAGGAAAACCCCAAACCTGGATGACTTAATGGGTTAATTCTTTCTGATGTTTAAGGAAGAAATAACACCAATGTTGCACAGCATTTTTCTGAGAATAAGAAAAGAAGGAACATTTTACAACTCATTTTTAGAATCCAACATAACCTTATTGAAAAGGACATTCCAAAACTGGAAAATTGTAGACGAAATTCTCTCATGAACATAGATGCAAAAGCCTTTTGAAAAATTAGCGTATCAAATCCAGCAATATACAGAAATAGATATACATCATAACCAAGTAGCATTAACCCAATTTTTCAAGGGTAGTTTAATTGACAAAATTAATTGACAAAAACAAAAAGGGACAGAGAAACATATGATCATTTCAATAGATACAGAAAAAACATTTAAAATTTTAAGGATTCCTACAAATCAATAAGAAGACACACAACCCAGTAGCATAATTGAACAATTTACAAAACAATATTTAAATAGTCAACATACATATAAAGGTGCCTGACTTCATTTGTCATCAGAGAAATGCATGATGTTAAAAACCTTGATATACTACCACAGCATGACCAACAGAATAATTTAAATGATAAAGATAAACAGTATCTACTGCTGGTGAGAATACAGAATTGAAACTCATAAACTGGTGGTGGGAGTGGATATAGACATTCTGGAAAACTGATGGTATCTACTAGAAACTAAATATATACTCTATGTTCCAGCAATCCTACTCCCAGGTATATATATCCAACAGAAATTAGTCCATATATTCACCAGAAGTCATGTTCATAGAAGCAGTATTCATAACAGCTAAAAACTGGAAACAACCCAAATGCTCATCAACACTGAATGAAAAAATAAATTATGGTATAATCTCACAATTACAGTCATGGTTCTCAAGCTTTTTGGTCTAAGAACCTCTTTAAATTCTTAAAAATTACTGCAAAACCCAAGGAGTTTTTGTTTATGTGGGTTATATCTATCAATATTTACATTATTGGAAATTAAGACTGAGAAATTTTAAAAGATGGGAATACGTAAGTACCTTTACATGTCATGTAGCCTCTAGGAAACTCCACAGTACACTCCTGAGAGAATGTGAGTGAAAAGGCAAATGATATTTTAGTTTTACTAAGAAAGTGATTGAGACTTTGTGGATGAAACTGAGCAGGACCCTGTGGGGCTCCTGAGGAAGGAAGACTTTCTGTTCAGCCTCCATGACCTTCCCTGAGGTCCAAAGGGCAGGTTCAAATAGTTGCTAATCAGCGAAGGGAGGGGATGCAGAGACAAGAGAGGAGCAGTCAAGAAACAATAGTGCAATCTTGGGGCAGGGTCCTGTTCCATCTCAAGGGATACACATAACAATATCTTTGAGCTCTTTATGGAACTAAATCTCACACATAGAAGACGTAGCGGGACTTCCGGGGAAGATGGCGGAAAGGTAAGACGCGGAGATCACCTTCTTCCCTACAGATACACCAGAAATACATCTACATGTGGAACAACTCCTACAGAACACCTACTGAACGCTGGCAGAAGACCTCAGACCTCCCAAAAGGCAAGAAACTCCCCACGTACCTGGGTAAGGCAAAGCGGAGAGATTTCCGCACAGAGGATCGGTGCCAACCAGCACTCACCAGCCCGAGAGCCTTGTCTGCTCGCCCGCTGGGGTGGGCGGCACTGGGAGCTGAGGCTTGGGCTTCAGTCGGAGCGCAGGGAGAGGACTGGGGCTGGCGGCGTGAAAACAGCCTGAAGGGGTTAATGCACCAAAGCTAGCCTGGAGGGAGTCTGGGAAAAAGTCTGTACCTGCCGAAGAAGCAAGAGACTTTTTCTTCCCTCTTTGTTTCCTGGTGCATAAGGAGAGGGGATTAAGAGCGCTGTTTAAAGGAGCTCCAGAGACGGACGTGAGCCGCGACTGAAAGCGCGGACGCCAGAGATGGGCGTGGGATGCTGGGGCTGCTGCCACCACCACGAGGCCTGTGTGTGAGCGCAAGTCACTGTCCACGCCCCCCTTCTGGGGAGCCTGTGCAGCCCGTCACTGCCGGGGGCCCGGGATCCAGGGGCGGCTTCCCTGGGAGAACGCACGGCGCGCCTCGGGCTGGTGCAACGTCACGTCGGCCTCTGCCACTGCAGGCTCACCCCGCACTCTGTGCCACCCCGCCCCCCCGGCATGAGTGAGCCAGAGTCCCCGAAGCGGCTGCTCCTTTAACCCTGTCCTGTCTGAGCAAAGAACAGACTCCCTCCGGCAACCTACACGGAGAGACAGGGCCAAATCCAAAGCTGAGACCCGGGAGTTGTGAGAACAAAGAAGAGAAAGGGAAATCTCTCCCAGCAGCCTCGAGAAGCAGCCGATTAAAGCTCCACAATCAACTTGATGTACCCTGCATCTGTGGAATACATGAATAGACAATGAATCATCCAAAATTGAGGAGCCAGGAGTCAGTGCTGTGCCTCTGAGGTGGGAGAGCCAACTTCAGGACACTGGTCCACAAGAGACCTTCCAGCTCCACATAATATCAAATGGCAAAAATCTTCCAGAGATCTCCATCTCAACACCAGCACCCAGCTTCACTCAACGACCAGCAAGCTACAGTGCTGGACGCCCTATGCCAAACAACTAGCAAGACAGGAACACAAGGCCACCCATTAGCAGAGAGGTGGCCTAAAATCATAATATGGTAACAGAAATCCCAAAACACACCACTGGAGGTGGACCTGCCCACCAGGAAGACAAGATCCAGCCCCACTCACCAGAACACAGGCATCAGTCCCCTCCACAAGGAAGCCTGCAAAACCCACTGAACAAACCTTACCCACTGGAGGAGACATCAAAAACAACAGGAACTATGAACCTGCAGTGTGCAAAAAGGAGACCCCAAATGGAGTTAGTTAAGCAAAATGAGAAGACAGAAAAATACACAGCAGATGGAGGAGCAAAGAAAAAACCTCCCAAACCAAACAAATGAAGAGGAAATAGGCAGTCTACCTGAAAAAGAATTCAGAGTAATGATAGTAAAGATGATCCATAATCTTGGAAATAGAATAGAGAAAACACAAGAAACATTTAACAAGGAACTAGAAGAACTAAAGAGCAAACAAACAAAGATGAACAACAAAATAATTGAAATTAAAAATTCTCGCTTCTTTTTTCTTGGAACGGTAGAGGCCGTGTAGCGTCGCCTTTACTCTGAGGAGAAAACTGTCGGTAGAGGGGTGCAAAAATGCAGAGCAATAAAACTTTTAACTTGGAGAAACAAAACCACACTCCAAGGAAACATCATCAGCATCACCATCAGCAGCACCACCAGCAGCAACAGCAGCAGCCACCACCTCCACCAATACCTGCAAATGGGCAGCAAGCCAGCAGCCAAAATGAAGGCTTGACTATTGACCTGAAGAATTTTAGGAAACCAGGAGAGAAGACCTTCACCCAGCGTAGCTGGCTCTTTGTGGGCAATCTTCCTCCTGACATCACTGAGGAGGAAATGAGGAAACTATTTGAGAAATATGGGAAGGCAGGTGAAGTCTTCATTCATAAGGACAAGGGCTTTGGCTTTACCCGCTTGGAAACAAGAACCCTAGCAGAGATTGCCAAAGTGAAACTGGACAACATGCCGCTCCGTGGAAAGCAGCTGCGTGTGCGCTTTGCCTGCCATAGTGCATCCCTTACAGTCTGAAACCTTCCTCAGTATGTGTCCAATGAACTGCTGGAGGAAGCCTTTTCTGTGATCGGCCAGGTGGAGAGGGCTGTAGTCATTGTGGATGATCGAGGAAGGCCCTCAGGAAAAGGCATTGTTGAATTCTCAGGGAAGCCAGCTGCTCGGAAAGCTCTGGACAGATGCAGTGAAGGCTCCTTCCTGCTAACCACATTTCCTCGACCTGTGACTGTGTAGCCCATGGACCAGTTAGATGATGAAGAGGGACTCCCAGAGAAGCTGGTTATAAAGAACCAGCAGTTTCACAAGGAGCGAGAGCAGCCACCCAGATTTGCACAGCCTGGCTCCTTTGAGTATGAGTATGCCATGCACTGGAAGGCACTTATTGAGATGGAGAAGCAGCAACAGGACCAAGTGGACCGAAACATTAAGGAAGCTCGTGAGAAGCTGGAGATGGAGATGGAGGCTGCTCTCCATGAGCACCAGGTCATGCTAATGAGGCAGGATTTGATGAGGCGTCAAGAAGAACTTAGGAGGATGGAAGAGCTGCACAACCAAGAAGTGCAAAAACGAAAGCAGCTGGAGCTCAGGCAGGAAGAGGAGCGCAGGCGCCGTGAGGAAGAGATGCGGCGGCAACAAGAAGAAATGATGCGACGACAGCAGGAAGGATTCAAGGGAGCATTCCCTGATGCTAGAGAGCAGGAGATACGGATGGGCCAGATGGCTATGGGAGGTGCTATGGGCATAAACAACAGAGGTGCTATGCCCCCTGCTCCTGTGCCAGCTGGTACCCCAGCTCCTCCAGGACCGGCCACTATGATGCCAGATAGAACCTTGGGATTGACCCCACCAACAACTGAACGCTTTGGCCAAGCTGCTACAATGGAAGGAATTGGGGCAATTGGTGGAACCCCTCCTGCATTCAACAGTGCAGCTCCTGGAGCTGAATTTGCTCCAAACAAATGTCGCCGATACTAATAAAATTGCAGTGTCTAGTTTCCCAAAACCCTTAAAAGAAGGACCCTTTTTGGACTAGCCGAATTCTACCCTGGAAAAGTGTTAGGGATTCCTCCCAATAGTTAGGTCTTCCCTGCCTGTAGTACTCTAGGGAGTATGCTGGAGGCAGAGGGTAAGGGAGGGGCGATATTTAACAAATCAGTTCTGTGTGGTATATCCTTTAACTAACCAGTTCTGTGTGGTGCATTCCTAAAGTTTCATGTGATTGTTGAGAGCCTGAGGGGTGGGGAGCCATGATAAAATGGACCATTAATCTTAATCATTCCACTCTTTGTCCACCCTGTTCTATTTGCTTTCTTGTCCTTACACCCCCATCCCAGAGACACTGCCACATATACCACAAAAACCAAACATCCCCCAATGACCTTGGCCCCATTGCTCCATTCGCTCCCAGGTAGGAATTCAGGCAGATGTCCACAGAGGTCACAGACAACATACATACGGTTCTGTTATATCCCATATATTACCCCTTTGTGTCCTAAGGAAGACATTTTCTCTTAGAGATTTTCATTTAGTATATCTTTAAAAAAACTCTTGTGTTAAACTTGCCTCCATCTTTTTCTTGGGTAAGGACAACTCAGAAATGGCCCTTTTGTGTCTATGATATTGTTGTTCACAGCTTTTCTTGATAGGCCTAGTACAGTCTTGAGAATAGGGTTGCTGTATGCTGAAGGTCAGACAGTAGCTCTTAGCTTTGCCTATCATAGGTAGTTATACTGTGCATTTTTTATTGGTGTACCATGATTGATTTGTCCCTGATACCTTTGGAGTTTTTCTGAGAAATGAAGTAATGCAATGTCAACTTATTAAAATACATTTTAAGACTTTAAAAAAAAAATTCTCTAGAAGGAATCAATAGCAGAACAACTGAGGCAGAAGAAGGGATAAGTGACCTGGAAGATAAAATAGTGGAAATAACTACTGCTGAGCAGAATAAAGAAAAAATAATGAAAAGAATTGAGGACAGTCTCAGAGACCTCTGGGATAACATTGAATGCATGAACATTCAACTTAGAGGGGTCCCAGAAGAAGAAGAGAAAAAGAAAGGGACTGAGAAAATATTTGAAGAGATTAGGGTTGAAAACTTCCTTAACATGGGAAAAGAAATAGTCAATCAAGTCCAGGAAGCAGAGAGTCCCATAGAGGATAAATCCAAGGAGAAACTCACCAAGACACATATTAATCAAACTTTCAAAAATTAAATACAATGAAAAAATATTAAGAGCAGCAAGGGAAAAGCAACAAATAACATACAAGGAAATCCCCGTAAGTTTAAAGCTGATTTTTCAGCAGAAACTCTGCAAACCACAAGGGAGTAGCAGGACATATTTAAAGTGATGAAAGGGGAAAACTTATAACCAAGATTATTCTACACAGCAAGGATCTCATTCGGATTTGATGGAGAAATTAAAATCTTTACAGACAAGCAAAAGCTAAGAGAATTCAGCACCACCAAACCAGTATTACAACAAATGCTTAAGGAACTTCTCTAGACAGTAAACACAAGAGAAGGAAAAGACCCACAATAACAAGCCCAAAACAATTAAGAAAATGTTATTAGGAACATACATATTGATAATTTCCTTAAATGTAAATGGATTAAATGCTCCAACCAAAAAACACAGACGGGCTGAATGGATACAAAAACAAGACCCATATATATGCTGTCTACAAGAGACCAACTTCAGACCTAGGGACACATACTGACTGAAAGTGAAGGGATAGAAAAAGATATTCCATGCAAATATAAATAAAGGATAGCTGGAGTAGCAATTCTCAAATCAGACAGAATAGACTTTAAAATAAAGACAATTATAAGAGACAAAGAAGGACACTACATAATGATCAAGGGATCAATCCAAGAAGAAGATATAACAATTGTAAATATTTATGCACCCAACAAAGGAGCACCTCAATACATAAGGAAAATGCTAACAACCATAAAAGGGGAAATTGACAGTACCACAATAATCGTAGGGGAGGTTAACACCCCACTTTCACCAATGGACAGATCATCCCAAATGAAAATAAATAAGGAAACACAAGCTTTAAATAACACATTAAACAAGATGGATTTAATTGATATTTATAGGACATTCCATCCAAAACTAACAAATACACTTTCTTCTCAAGTGCTCATGGAACATTCTCCAGGATAGATCATATCTTGGGTCACAAATCAAGCCTTGGTAAATTTAAGAAAATTGAAATCATATCAAGTATCATTTCTGACCACAATGTTATGAGACTAGATATCAATTACAGGAAAAAAACTGTAAAAAATTACAAACCCATGGAGGCTCAACAATACACTACTAAATAATCAAGGGATCACTTTGAAGAAATCAAAGAGGAAATGAAAAAAAACCTAGAATCAAATGACAATGAAAACACGACAACCCAAAACCTATGGGATGCAGCAAAAGCAGTTCTAATAGGGAAGTTTATAGCAATAAAATCCTACCTTAAGAAACAAGAAACATCTCAAATAAACAACCTAACCTTATACCTAAAAGAAGTAGAGAAAGGAGGACAAAAAACCCCCCCCCAAAGTTAGCACAAGGAAAGAAATCGTAAAAATCAGATCAGAAAGAAATGAAAAAGAAATGAAGAAAACAATAGCAAGGATCAATAAAACTAGAAGCTGGTTCTTTGAGACCTAACCTTACACCTAAAAGAAGTAGAGAAAGAAGGACAAAAAAAAAACCCCAAAGTTAGCACAAGGAAAGAAATCGTAAAAATCAGATCAGAAATAAATGAAAAAGAAATGAAGAAAACAATAGCAAGGATCAATAAAACTAGAAGCTGGTTCTTTGAGAAGATAAACAAAATTGACAAATCATTAGCCAGACTCATCAAGAAAAAAAGGGAGAAGACTCAGATCAACAGATTTAGAAATGAAAAAGGAGAAGTAACAACTGACACTGCAGAAATACAAATGATTTTGACAGATTACTACAAGCAACTATATGCCAGTAAAGAGACAACCTGGAAGAAATTGACAAATTCTTAGAAAAGCACAACCTTCCAAAACTGAACCAGGAACAAATAGAATATATAAACAGACCAACCACAAGCAGTGAACTTGAAACTGTGATTTAACATCTTCCAACAAACAAAAACCCAGGACCAGATGGCTTCACAGGAGAAGTCTATCAAACATTTAGAGAAGATCTAACACCTATCCTTCTCAAACTCTTCTAAAATATAGCAGAAGGAGGAACACTCCCAAACTCATTCTACAAGGCCACCATCATCCTGATACCTAAACCTGAGAAAGACGTTACAAAAAAAGAAAACTACAGACCAATATCACTGATGAACATAGTTGCAAAAATCCTCAACAAATTACTGGCAAACAGAATCCAACAGCCCATTAAAAGGATCATACACTATGATCAAGTGGGGTTTATTCCAGGAATGCAAGGATTCTTCAATATACGCAAAGCAATCAATGTGATAAAGCATATTAACAAATTGAAGGAGAAAAACCATATGATCATCTCAATAGATGCAGAAAAAGTTTTCAACAAAATTCAACACCTTTTATGATAAAAACCCTCCAGAAAGTAGGCATAGAGGGAACTTACCTCAACATAATAAAGGCCATATATGACAAGCCCACAGCCAACATTATTCTCAATGGTGAAAAATTGAAACCATTTGCACTAAGATCAGGGACAAGACAAGGTTGTCCACTCTCACCATTACTATTCAACATAGTATTGGAACTTTTAGCCATAGCAATCAGAGAAGAAAATGAAATAAAAGGAATCCAAATCGGAAAAGAAGAAGTAAAGCTGTCACTGTTTGCAGGTGTCATGATACTACACATAGAGAATCCTAACGATGCTACCAGAAAACTACTAGAGCTAATCAATGATTTTAGCAAAGTAGCAGGAGACAAAATTAATGCACAAAAATCTCTTTCATTCCTATACACTAATGATGAAAAATCTGAAAGAGAAATTAAGGAAACACTGCCATTTACCATTGGAACAAAAAGAATAAAATACCTAGGAATAAACTTACCTAAGGAGACAAAACACACTGATGAAAGAAATTAAAGATGATACAAAGAGATGGAGAGATATTCCATGTTCTTGGATTACAAGAATGAACATTGTGAAAATGACTATATTACCCAAAGCAATCTACAGAATCAATGCAATCTCTATCAAACTACCAATAGCATTTTTCACAGAACTAGAACAAAAAATTGCACAATTCGTATGGTAATACAAAAGACCCAGAATAGTCAAAGCAATCTTGAGAAAGAGAAACGGAGCTGGAGAAATCAGGCTCCCTGACTTCAGACTATACTACAAAGCTATAGTAATGAAGACAGTATGGTACTGGCACAAAAACAGAAATACTGATCAAGGGAACAGGATAGAAAGCCCAGAGATTAACCCATGCACATATGGTCACCTTATCTTTGATAAAGGAGGCAAGAGTGTACAATTTAGAAAAGACAGCCTCTTCAATAAGTGGCACTGGGAAAACTGGACAGCTACATGTAAAAGAGTGAAATTAGGACACTTTCTAACACCATACACAAAAATAAACTCAAAATGGATTAAAGACATAAATGTAAGGCCAGACACTATGAAACACTTAGAGGAAAACATAGGCAGAACACTCTATGACTTAAATCACAGCAAGATCTTTTTTGACTCACCTCCTAGATTAATGGATATAAAAACAAAAATAAACAAATAAGACCTAATGAAACTTAAAAGATTTTGCACATCAATGGAAACCCTAAACAAGACGAAAAGACAACACTTAGAATGGGAGAAAATATTTGCAAATGAAGCAACTGATGAAGGATTAATGTCCAAAATATACAAGCAGCTCATGCAGCTCAATATCAAAAAAACAAACAATCCAATCCAGAAATGGGCAGAAAACCTAAATAAACATTTCTCCAAAGAAGATATACAGATGTCCAACAAACACATGAAAGGATGCTCAATGTCACTAATTATAAGAGAAATGAAAATCAAAACCACAATGAGGTATCACCTCACACAGGTCAGAATGGCCATCATCAAAAAATCTACAAACAATAAATGCTGGAGAGGGTGTGGAGGAAAGGGAACACTCTTGCACTGTTAGTGGGAATGTAAATTGATACAACCACTATGGAGAAGTATGGAGGCTCCTTAAAAACCTAAAAATAGAACTACCATATGACCCAGCAATCCCACTACTGGTCTTATACCCTGTGAAAACCATAATTCAAAAAGAGTCATGTACTACAATGTTCATTGCAGATCTATTTACAATAGCTAGGACATGGAAGCAACTTAAGTGTCAGCAACAGATGAATGGATAAGGAAGATATGGCACATATATACAATGGAATATTACTCTGACATAAAAAGAAATGAAATTGAGTATTTGTAGTGAGGTGAATGGACATAGAGTCTGTCATACAGAGTGAGTTAAGTCAGAAAGAGAAAAACAAATACCCTATGCTAACACATATATATGGAGTCAAAAAAAAATGCTTCTGAAGAACCTAGAGGCAGTACAGGAATAAAGATGCAGACGTGGAGAATGGACTTGAGGACAAGGGGAGGGGGAAGGGTAAGCTGGGACGAAGTGAGAGAGTGGCA
The DNA here is from genome assembly GCF_949752795.1 of Hyperoodon ampullatus. NCBI lineage: Eukaryota > Metazoa > Chordata > Mammalia > Artiodactyla > Ziphiidae > Hyperoodon > Hyperoodon ampullatus. Next base: position 120,921,113 of record NC_136915.1, on the reverse strand, counting down.
TGGACTTATATATGCTACTAAATGTAAAATAGATAGCTAGTGGGAAGCCGCCACATAGCATAGGGAGATCAGCTCTGTGCTTTGTGACGACCTAGAGGGGTGGGATAGGGAAGGTGTGAGAGAGACGCAGGAGGGAGGGGATATGGGGATATATGTATACATATAGGTGATTCACTTTGTTATACAGCAGTAACTAACACACCATTGTAAAGCAATTATACTCCAATAAAGATGTTAAATAAATAAATAAAGTAATAAAGTAATCACACTCCTAGAAGCAAAGTAGAATGGTGGTGGTTAGGAGATGGTGGTGTGGTGAGAGGTAAATTGAGGGGTATTAGTCAAAGGATACAAAGTTTTATTTATAAGATGAATAAGTCCTACAGAGCTACTATAGGTCACAGTGCCTATATATGTTTAACAATACTATACTGTATACTTAAAAATTAGCTAAGGGCTTCCCTGGTAGCACAGTTGTTGAGAGTCCGCCCACCAATGCAGGGGACACGGGTTCATGTCCTGGTCCGGGATGATCCCACATGCCGCGGAGCAGCTAGGTCAGTGAGCCATGGCTGCTGAGCCTGCGCGTCCAGAGCCTGTGCTCTGCAACAGGAGAGGCCACAACAGTGAGAGGCCTACGTACCGAAAAAAAAAAAAAAAATAGCTACGAGGATAGTTCTTATGAAGTGCTCTTATCACAAAATAGTAAAAGTGATCATGGTAATAATAATAGATAAAGAGGATGGGAAGAAATTTTTGGAGGTAATGGACATATTTATGGCATAGATTGTGGCAATGATTACATAGGGGTATAGTTATCTCCAAACTTATCAAGTTGTATACATTAACTATGTACAGTCCTTTTTAATAACAATCATACTTCAATAAAGTGATTTTTTTTTTATTTTCAGAAAAAAAATAAGAAACAGGAGATGAAAGGCTCTAAGAACCACATAAGGGGATTCCCTGGTGGTGCAGTGGGAAAGAATCCATCTGCCAACACAGGGGACATGGGTTCGAGCCCTGGTCTGGGAAGATCCCACATGCTGCACAGCAACTAAGCCCGGCACCACAACTATTTAGCCCACTTGCCACAACTACTGAAGCCTGAATGCCTAGAGCCCATGCACCACAACGAAGAGCAGCCCCTGCTCACCACAACTAGAGAAAGCCTGCGCACAGCAGCAAAGACCCAACATAGCCAAAAATAAATAAATAAATAAATAAATATATTTATTAAAAAAAAAAGAACCATATAGGATAAAGGTAAACATAAGGACAAAAGTACAATCCCTCCTAAGTACCAAAATTAAAGAAAAATTGTAGATTAAAGAATACAGATTTTGAACAGATTGTGTACAGAGCAAAAAATAGGACATATTACAAAATACACTTAATTATACAATATTCTGATAGAGTTGAGACCAAATATGTAAGTCATATCAAAAATGTGAATAGGCATTAATCATCACTTAAAAGAAAAGTTCCCATTAGGCTTATAAAGTAAGACCCAATGTTGTCTATGAGGATCACACCTAAAACAAAGTTATTTAGGTTAATAATAAAGAGATGGACAAGGAGATAATGGACATATGAAAACAAAAAGAAAGTAAGAGAAGTAATTCTGACATAAGACAAAGAATTCAAGTCAAAAAATATTAAACATGACAAAGATATATACTTTTTAGGCTAAAAAAACCATAACTCTTACTGGAAATTTTAAAAATATAAATATTTTTGCACCATATAACACAGGAACCACCTTTCTGATAGACAGAAACACATGAGTAATCAGAGACTAACACATTACTCTTAGTACAAGAGAAAGGGCAAAAAATAAATATGGAGGTAAAAGTCCAAAACCACAAAAACAAAAGGTAGTTCTTATGAATATATATCAGACTCTACATCCTGATGACAGAGAATATTCCTTCTTCTCAAATGCCTATAGAATAGTCACCAAAAAATAAGCAGATGGTAATTTACAAAGAAAATTAATAAGTTCTATTAAATAGAAACAAATATTGCAACACTGTGATCACAATGAAATAAAATTAGAAGTGACTAACAAAAAGGAGGCAGGCCTTCCACCTGGAAATTTAAAAACCTTCTATTAAAACACTTCTGAATGAAAAGGGGAAATACAAATTGAAATTACAGAATGTCTAAAAAGTAATAATTTGAAAACACTACCTTATTCTAATTACTGAGATACATTTAAAGTGATCAGAGAAAAAATCACAGCACCAAATATTTTTAATGGTTAAAATGAAAAAAGTGAAAATAATTAATTAAATACTCAGCTCAGAAAACTACAAAAAGGATCAATAAAAGAAATTAAATGCTCAAAAGGAAATAATAAAAATAAAAGCAGAAGAATGGGGTGGTGAGAGAAAAAATAGTAAACCCAATTTGTAAACAAATTCCTGCTTTAGAAACAAATGAACAAGAAAGACAAATAACTAGTAAACTTAATCAAGAAAAAGGGAGAAATCACAAATAAATAATTAAGAATTGACAGGAGGAAAGAACTAATGAAAGAGAAGAAATTTTTTTAAATGAGACTTTTATAGACCTCTGTACAAATAAACTTAAAAACCTAGATGAAATGGACAATTTTCAATGGAAACACTGATTATTAAAATGAACCCCATTCAAGTTAGAAATCTTAAACAGTCCAATTTCCATAGAAAAAAAGTGGCATATGTTATTAAGCACGATGTCCAGATTATTTCACAGGGGAATTCAACTAAATCTTCAAAAACCAGACAGTCTCAATGCTCTATAAATTGTCTAGCACATTGAAAATGAAGGAAAACTTTCCAATTCCTTATATGAAGTATGTTTAATATTAATATCTAAATGTAATAAAGACAGAACAAAAGAGAAAATTATAGACATGTATCACTCAAAAATATAAATATAAAAAAACTAGATAAAATACTAACAGAATCAACATAAGAAAATAATACACTATATCAAAGTGGAATTTATTCTAGTATGCTATGTTGGTTCAATAATAGTAAACCCAGTAACATCATTTGTCATATTAATAAATCTAAGTGGCAAAATTCATATGATTACCTCGATAGATGCTGAAAATGTCTTTGGCAAAATTTTAACACTCTTGATAAAAATTGATAGAAAACTGACATCTCCTTAACAAGTACATATATGCATTTATATATTCTTTATATATTTATATTATCTAAATATAAATATATATACATATTTACTAAAGACATATCCTCCAAAAGTAAATTACAGATCTAATTAACTACAAATCAAGGGTTCACTCCATAAGGAAACAATAGGAAATTTCCACTAAAATCAGAAATAAGGCAAAAGGATGCCATTCTCAATATTGTACTGGAAGTATTACATAATGTAATCAAGAGAAATCATTTCGAGGCATAAGAGTTGTTAAAGAAAAAGGAAAATGGATCTCTTTTGCAGAAGACATGGTAGTAGGCTTCAAATACCCTAAAGAATCAATGATAAAGCTAACTCAAACAATAAAAATTCAGTAAGTTATCATAATATACAATTAACAAGGAATTGATTAGAGGGCACAATGTTACAGAGAAAGTCCACTTATAATAGAAACAAAGAAGATTAAATACTTAGGAACAAACTTAAGAAACGTATAAAACTAACACAAGGAAAATTTTAAAACACTTCTAGCAGACACAAAAGTTGAGTCAATCAAGTGAAAAGACAACCTTCTCTTTGATTAGTATGACTCAACATTATAAAGATGTCAGTTCTGCCTATATTAACTTCTAAAATTAACACAATCCTCATAAGAATTCCAGCAAGCTTTTTTATGGAGTTAGCTAACTTGATAATAAAGTTCAACTTGGAAAAATAAACATACATGAATATCAGAACATTAAATATTGTATAATTAAAACAATATAGTATGGGTATATGAGTAGATAAATATATGGGGAAAACAAAATAGCTCAGAAATAGACCCAACTATGTATGAAAATTTAGTATATAAAAAAGATATCTCAAAACACTGGGACCAAAATAGAGATAATAAATGGTGCCAGACAGTTGGTTTGCCATTTGGAAAAAGATAAAAATAGATCTATACCTCATATTCAAGAATATAATTCATATGGATTAAAGATCTAAAAGTACAAAATGAAACCCTGAACACTAGAAGAAAACATGGGTGGATTTCTCTTTAACCTAAGTGTAGGGAAAGGCTTCCTAACTAGCACTCAAAATTCAAAGACAATAAAGAAAAAAATTGGTAAATTTGATACATTAAAAATAAAGTCATGACAAAAATCCCAAAACTGAAATCAAAAGAAAACTGGCAAGCTGAGAGAAAACTTGTAGCACAAATCCCAGACAAAGGGCTGATATCCCTAATCCCCATAATGAACTTAAAAAAATTGAAGACAAAAAGATCAAAATCAAACAGAAAAACTGAGGAAAAGACACACTGGCCTTTGCTTTTCAAAAGCATTAAAGTCATGAAAAGCAAAGAAAACTGAGATACCATCACAGACTGGAGGAGATGGGCCATGTGGGGTCCTGGCTTAGTTCCTAGATAAGGAAAAAGGCATTAGTGGGACAACTGGCAAAATTCAAATAGTCTGTAGATTAGCTAATAGAATTTTAACTATGTTAAAACCCTGGTTTTGAACATTGTACTTGGGTTATGTAAGTTTTAACATTAAGGAAAGTTGGGTGAAGGGTTTATAGGAATGCCACAGTTTTGCAATTTTTTCATAAAACTGAGAGTATTTCAAAATTTAAATTATTATTTATATATTCTCATCTTAATTCAGTGTTTTGTAAATATATTCTCCCATTTTGTAGCTTATCATTTTACCTTGTCTATGGTACATTTTGATTTTGTCAAGTTTACCTAGGTTTTTCTTTACCATGTGAGGGTTTTAGTATTATGCAAAAGAGCTTTTCACTACAACAAACTCACAAAGATATTCTCCTATATTTTTGCTTAATAATTTGATATTTGCTGTTCACAAGAAGTTTACTGTCCCTTGTTAGACTTTACAAAGAACTAATTTGTATTAGTGGTGACCATCTCTTTTGTTTCCTATTTTATTACTTTGTGTGTTTTATCCGTATTGTTTCCGATTTTCAATTTTTTAATGTTTATTCTATAGTGTGTATTTTTAAAATTAGTTTATAGTTTAAACACTTGGCTAATTTATATTCAGTTTTCCTTTCATTTGAAGCCATAAATTACCTTCTAAATACCTGTATTATCTTCATTATACAAGTGTTGATATGTTATTTAGTCTAAATATTTATAATTTTCTTTTTTTTTTTCCAGTCACACCACCCAGCTCATGAGATTTTAGTTCCCCCACCAGGGATAGAACCCGGGCCCTCTGCAGTGAGAGCATGCAGTCCTAACCACTGGACTGCCAGGGAATTCTCTATAATTTTCATTATAGTATTCTTTTAATCCATGATTACTAAGAAATGTGGGTTTTAGTTTCTGTATTTTACCTTCTAAATGTATAATTTTTAAATAAAAATTTTCTATTGTGGACTTGTAATTTAATTGTATTGCAGTCAAGATAAATTCCTTATCTGCTTGGAAAAATGTATATTTTCTTTTTGTTGGTTATAGGCAAGGTTCTATACATCTCTTTATTGTAATTATTCATTGTATTCAAATCTTTGCTATGCTTATTTATTATTTCTGTTTATCAGTTCCTCATGGAGATATTTTAATACTTTTCAATATGGCAAGGATTTTTCAGTTTCTTCTAGTAACTGAGACAGTATTTACTTTGCATATTATGAAACTATATTTTTAGATGCCTACAAAGTCATGATCATTATATCTTTTAATTGAATGGCTTTAAAAATATCTGTATGTAATATCTGTCACTGTCTCTTTCAATAAATTTTGCTCCAAAATCTACATTATCTGATATTAACATTTCTATCTGACCTTTGTTTTGGTTAGTAATTGCTTATGTCCATCATTTCTGGGTCTTTCTTTTAAGTTAAAAAACATATCTCTGTGTTTCAAATTCAATAGTTTATGTCCCTTAATAATTGGTAAGTATAGTTTTTTTTTCCATTTATTGTGATCAATAATATATTTAGATGTATTTTTACAATCCTATTTTGTGTTAACATTTCCCCCCTTTTTTAATCTTCTCTTTGAGACAGTGAGTTTTTTTTTTCATTTTTTCTTTCTATTATGCTTTACTTGCTTAACAGTTATAGACTCTATTATTTTAATGGCCACCAACAGATTTTTAATATGCATATTAAATGAATTTTAACAGTCTAAACATTACTTAGTATTTCTTTCTTCTCCCGAAAAAAAATTTAAAAACTTAGCTTCCATAAAATACCTTTCCCTCATGTTATTATTTTCCTGCTAAAAGAAAATAAAAAAAGAACACAAAACAGTAAGCTATTGTTTCTTTCAAAATATTTTATAGTTACTATATACTATAAGTTTATTCTCATGTCATACTGATTTTTTTTTCTACTGTGGCTTTTCATCTCCCGCTTTTTCTTTCTCATTCATTTGTCTTATTTTCGTAGTTCTTTCAGCAAGGATCTGTGGGAGTATACTTTAAGAATCCTTGTATTTCTAGAAAAAAATGTTATGCTGGTTGTAGAAGTTTAGTTCACAATCTTTTGCACTGAGCACTTTGAAGATATTTACTGTTTTCTGGCACCTATTTCGTGCTGATGCAAGCTCTCCTGTTAATGTGCTTGCTCAGTTGTGAGCAATCTCTCTAGGAGCCTTTAGGATTTTCCTCCATTTTTCAGTACAAAGGGCATACCGTGTCTTTGTTTTTAATTCTGCTTGATATCAAGGACTTTTCAAAATGAGATTCCATGTCTTTCTTCAATTTTAGAAATTCTCAGCCATTCTCTGCATATTGCTTCTTTTTTCAATAGTCTCTATTAAAGTCTTGAAGCTTCCAGTAAACAATGCTGAGCATCACATTCTATCATCCCTTTTCCTTAAAAAAAAAAAAGTATTTATTTAGTTTTGGCTGCATTGGGTCTTTGTTGCTGTGTGCAGGCTTTCTCTAGTTGTGGCGGCCGGGGGCTACTCTTCACTGCGGTGTGGTGGCTTCTCTTGTGGAGCATGGGCTCTAGGCTCACGGGCTTCAGTAGTTGCAAAACATGGGCTCAGTAGTTGTGGCTCATGGGATCTAAAGCGCAGGCTCAGTAGTTGTGGCGCACGGGCTTAGTTGCTCCGCAGCATGTGGGATCTTCCCGGACAGGGCTCGAACCTGTGTCCCCTGCATTGACAGGTGGATTCTTAACCACTGTGCCACCAGGGAAGTCCCTATCATTCCTTTTTTAACTTCATTTTTATACTCTCCATCACTTTAAATTTCTGAGTAGCATTCTGAAGTACTTTATCAATGTTATCTGAATTCAGCTATGACAATTCTACTATTTACTCTTAAAATGAGGTGTTTCTTTCCTTAAAATTATAATGGTAATAAATTTAATTTCTAAGATTTCTATTTGACCCATTTGAATAACTTTGTTCTAGTTTTATGGATATAATGTCCTGTTTTATTTCCTTGCAATTTTAAAAACCACTTATTGTAAAGTATTTCAATGGCCTTTCAGGGGAGCAGTATAACATAATGGATAAGCACAGACTGGAGAGAGAAAGAGCCTCAGTTCAAACTATAGCTCTACCCCTTACTAACTGTGTCACTGGACTAATCACTTAAAATTGGGGCAGCTTGATGTTTTCTATAAAGTGAAACTTAAAGAAGACCGTGCCTATTAAGTACTTATAATAGTGCTGTAGAGTAAGCACTCAGTAAAGACTCACTATTAAAATTGTCTCTTGTGTTTTTAATTGGTTTTCCATGACATTGAATCTCCTTATGGTTTTTAATTCCTGTCTGGGATTTTATCTTTTGTAAAATTACCTCCTGTGGGAGTTTTCTCCCAAGAGTTTCCTGGGGTTTAGATACCGCATTATGGTCAGGTTTCTACATTGTCTACCAGGCTGTGCTGGATGGACTGGTTTTGAACCAGGTCTTGTCTTATTATATTGGTAAACCTGCAGGATGGGCTGGGGACAAGAACAGTTTCAATCTGGATCATGCGTATGGAAGACCCACACTGAAACGGTAGTGTCCCTGAATGAGTCAGGAGGAAGCAGGAGTGAAAGCCGTATACTTTGCTTGTTTCAGGTTTTAGTCCAGCTAGTTGACTGAAAGAATAACTTGAAGTTCACAATTTCTGAGAAGTTGTGGGTTCAGAATTTTAAGAAATTTGCTAGTGAATGGGAGTTGAAGACATTGAAGCAATTAGTAAAAACTATTCTTTCAAGACGTTTGGGGGTGATTGGAAGGAGAAAAATGATACGGTAACTTGAGCAGCAATAAGTAAGTAAGAATTACTTTTAAAAGCATGAATGAGATGTGAGCATGTCTACAAGGTGACTAGTGGGCAGGCTGAGGTTTGGAAAGAATGTAGATCCATCTGAGACTAAGTAGAAAGAAAATAAAAGGATGATATTTCTAAGGATATTTATGGCCAATGGAACAGAAGATACGGAGGCTTCTTTGATAGTCCCAATCTATCCATTTAGCATGAAATGAAAGCATAGAATCTTTGGAAATATTCTCACTCACTCTTTCCTTAGGTTCATGTTTTGTTAAATTATTATATATTTTGGTAAATGGAATTGTCTTTTAAGGATGGCTTCAGTGTATCTAAACACTAGATGATTCCTGTGGAAATTCTAGGGGGCTCTCACTACATAAGTTAAATTAGAAGTAGAAGGGAGTCGGGTCCAGACTACATGCTTTTTCGCATTTAGAAGACATTAAAAACAAGGAATCCTACTTTGTTAATAAAGGGAACAGACAGTCAGCATAGTTCTGTGAGAGCTGATTTTCTGGTATAATTACCCTTAGGTAGTATTTATCTTCAAGGTCAGTAGTGGCTGTTAAAAAGGTTGTCCCTTTCCCTAGAGAACTGCATCCTCCCCTGACAAATAATTTCTGCTGGAAGAACATTCTGTAAGTCCATGTTCTCATTACAAATATCATCCAACTTAGCACTGGAGGACATTTAAAAAACAAAACCTTTTTTGATCTTTCTGAACCATGTCTTGGACTTAATTCTTAACTCTCTTTCCACGAAATAAGCAGCGTCTTTTAGATGGAGGATTAATCTTTCAATCCTTGATCTCCATCTTCCACACAAGTGTTTTTTTGTTTTTGTTTTTTGTTTTTGGTTCACACATCTGAATGAGGGATTTAGATAGATGACCTCTAAGTTCCCTTCCATTTCTAACATGCTAGAGCTCTTTAAATCTGGGTGATTACAACAATTTGTGTCTTATATCCATACTATAGTCTAAGTTTCTTGAGGCTAAATAGGGAACACACTTTGTCTTTGGGTCCCCCAAAACACATAGGGTGGAGTGCTTGTATCAGTAAATCTGTTACTGAAAATATAAATGAGTTAATTAAATAAATGACAATACCTCTAAATGTCACAGCATTGCCCAGAGATATCATCTTCATGAGAATTAGAAAGAAGAGGCCATTCTGGGTGGACGAAACACCTAACTGCATGGCTTAATTGGTGGACCATAGGCTGAGACTCACCCCCAGCCTCCTTTCTTGGTCAGAATATAATCTCTATGGCTGTACTGGGTGGCCCTGCTACTGCCTTACATCATTCTACCTCTCATGAAGCCAGAGGAGCTGGCTTCTTCATAGCTCCCTCGTAGGTCTGCGTATAACCTTAGGGGACAGCTGTCCTGAGAACCATCATGCTACTAACCTAAGAATCTAATCCGCAGCCACAAAGAAATACACACCCTCCTCAGAGTTACTATTAGGGATCAACATCATGATGCCGCCTATCTCTCCTTACCTCAGGCACCTCCAGAAGTAAAGCCTTGCCGTGCATCACTATTAACCTCATACTATTCTGACCCAATCCCTTTTTCTCTTACAGCCCTATCACTGGACCCTTTGTATCTCTGTCTTTATAAATTGGCTTATTTTCCTTAGCTTAAGCCTCTTTTCTTACCATTAACTGAAATTGAACTTGTCCTCAAATAAGAGGATTTTTATTTTTGCTATTGTTGTTTTGTTTTGTTTCCTCATATCGTGTTTCATTTCCTGTTCCTGACTGCAGGATCAGGAGGTATCTTCATTTTCTTCCTTTCTATACATTGTCCCTTCAAGATTCATATGCCTCCATACTCTCACAAAATCAACGTATCCTCTAAGACTCACATCCCCTGCATATAGCATATGGCCGATACTAGTAATTGCCTATACACTACACATTCTCTTTTTTTTTTCCAAAACAGAAAACTGATTTTGTATGGAACAGCAATACGCTGAGATTTTTTTTAATTAAGATTTCCTTTGCAGCTAAGATTAGCCAAGTCACATGGTTTTATCTAATGTAGTAGAAAGAGAAATCACTGGATAGGATTTGCAGAAACTCACTTGAAAAAGTAGACTCAACTGGATCTCTACTTTTGTCCCTCGCCTTTCCCTTCTTGCTGACTGTAGTGACAACTTCATGCTGTATGTAGCATTAAGTTGGCATTTCATCCTGGTAAGCATGGGGGAGCAAGCATGAGGGCAAAAGCCACAAGCTAAAGATGGTTTAAAGGAAAGAGAAAAAACAAAAGCCTGTTGGTATCAGCCTAGAGAGCCTACATCCAGACTTCTTGTTATGAAACAGAAATAGAACTCCTCATTTATTTGACCCATGTTTGAAGCTAAATAAGCATCTAACTTCTCTGGCTACTCCTACTCTCTGAGGACTCTGACAGCGGGATCACAATTTTTCTCTAGCACTCCATTCCTTGATTTTTTTTTTTTTTTTTTGGACATGGACCATTTTTTAGAAGTCTTTATTGAATTTGGTACAATATTGTTTCTGTTTTGTGTTTTGGTTTTTTGGCCATGAGGCATGTGGGATCTTAGCTTCCCAACCAGGGATCGAACTACACCCCCTGTACTGGAAAGTAAAGTCTTAACCACTGGACCACCAGAGAAGTCCCCTGCTCCTTGATTCTTGCCATCATTCATTGTGGTATCAGTATCCAAGTTGGGGGAGGGGGTGTCCAATCAACATTTACACCTAAAGATTTTCTTTTAAACTCATTTTTGATTAGCATTGTCTCACTCCACCAAGGACTCACACAGGATTTTGTCATAACCCGAAACTGCACCACCTCCAAAATCTAAAATCCAAAACTTCTTGTAGAGCATTTCTTGTTCTACAAGATTAGTTGATCAAGTAATCCCATTAAAATAATCTTTTGACCTTGTCGGACCACCAGGCTATTGAACTTTCTACTGTATCACTAGCCTTAAAATCCCTCCTCTATTTACTTCCCTACTTTCCCAGGTAAGACTCCATGAAACTGAAGTGTGATCCCTCAAACACTCTCAACACTATTCACTCCTGCTCCCTCCAATTTATTCACAAGGCAAAAACCTACGTCTAGTTTCACTAAGCAACTGAATATTCTAGAAGAGAATTCACAAGTTTTCACACAGGGGAGATAAGTTTCATGTTAATTTTTTGATCAACAATGTCAAATGCATACTCAAATCTCCCCCAAAATTCCAGTAGGTTGTTGTAAGAAGTTTAAGTTCCCATTTGTTGAAATAACTGAAGAACTGTCTCACATCTTCTCCTCAGGGTCTTGGATCTTATTTCATTGGGGGAAAAATAAAAGAACTTCAAACCTCCAAAAACTAACTCCTTCATATTTCCATCAGCAAATACTTCCTCCTCACTGGCAGCTCCCAAGGGCCTTCCTCCTTCAAATAATCCCCCTCTGTCCTCCTCACAGACAGTCTCTTCCTCCCTTCTGGCTCACTTTCCATTATCATACAACCATGCTCTACCTCTCTCATCTTCACAAACCTACCCTTGATCTCAACCCCTGCCCAAATCTACCCCTATCTCTCTCCTCTCCTTTTCGGTCAAAGTTCTTTAAAGAATTTTCTTCACATCTAATCTCCATACCTTCACCCCCTATTTTTTATTTGCATGTGTATTTCTTTAAATATTTTTTCTTGCCATTTGTTTTTTGAAAATGGGCTTAATTTTTTTTTTTTTTTTAGTGTAGCAGATAATATAGCAGACACTCATATACTCATGACCTAGGATCAAAAATTGCTAACATTTTTGCCTTTTTTTTTTCAGATTCTTCCATGTTTTGTTGTTTTAAATGAATAAATCATCACAGGTGAAGTTGAAATCCCCTTTGCTCTCTTCCCTACACACATTCTTTTTATTACCTAGAAAATTATTACGATACATTTAGTTTACATCCAAATCATTTTTTATACTTTACTACATATAAATATAACTTTTAATTTTTATTTTATATACTTTACTATATAAAAAGAAATACCTTTCTATATTTATATATATCCATAAATAATCTAAATCTAGTTTTGTGTATTTATTTTAAAACATACATAAAATGGAATGATTCTGAAACTTTCTTTTTTTCCTCAAGTTTAGGCTTTGAGGTCTCTCATGGTGATTCATATTTATCTATATCATTCACTGTAAATCTTGTATTCCATCTTGTGTGTTCAAAATCATTTATTTGAGAGGCTGCATAGTATGGTGATTAAGAGCAGGGGCTCTGGAACTAGGCTGCTTTGGTCTAATCCAAGCACCTATCACATACTAACTGTGTGACTTTAGGCAAGTTATTTTAACTCTCTGACATCAGTCACTTCATCTATAAAATGTAGTCAGTACATGTAGCTGCATTTTTGGATCAAATGAGTTTTAAATGAGTAACCTACATGAAGCACCTAGTTCTTTCATGGCCTATAATAAGCATGCAATACTGATGTGACAGTAGGAAAACAGATGGCACACTCAAATTCGGATAATTTGACAAAGGCTTACTTATACAAGGACTAATTACAAAAGTGTAGGCAGAGAGTAGGGATGCCACAAGGAACAGGTCAGTAACCCACGGCAGCAGGAGAGAGAGCGAGCTGTTAGTTCTCCTAGGCCAGAACAAAAAAAAATACATCATTAAGAAACAAATAAATCATTACAAATGAATTGAAATCTGGCTCTGCTCCCTTTCTCAGTCTTCTTCCTTTCCCTTTTCCAAGGGAACCACTTATAGGCATCTGGTTTGTATCCAAACTATATTTTTAAACTTTCATATACACACAGATGCAGATACCTGAACCTCTTCAAAGAAAGAGGTTACCAGAACCTAGGGTAGAGTTGTGTAATAGAGGTCTTCTTCTAAGAGGAGCAGGGTCATTTCAGTGAAGGACACAGCTTGGGATGCCTTCAAAGGGAGGAAATCAGGGGACTATATACCCTGATCTCTTTCTTTTCTTTTCCATCAATCTCTTTCCAGGGTTCTCTGTTGGCCAAACTCAACCAGAAGCCAGAGGGCAAGGGAATCTCTTTTTTTTTTTTTTTTTTTTTTACTTTTTATTACAAAATATTTGGATATATACAAAAGTAAACAAAATAGTATAATGAGTCCTCATGTATCAGTCAACCAGCCCCAATACCCATTAAACCAGGGGCAATTATGCACCCGCAACATCCTTAAGTATTTCTATATGTACAAGGGAGTCTCTTCTTAAGGGCCAATCTCCCAGGGCAGATTGCTTTTGGAAAGTGAGTAGAGTAAGCAAATGGCTTTTTCTGTATTTGTCCTTTCTTCCTTTCCTCCTGTTTGTAATGCCAACCTGATACTGGAAGTAGAGTAGCCATCCTGCAACCTTGAAGCAACCAACATGAGAACAATAGTCACAAGCTAAAAATTGTTTAGTGGAAGGGAAAAGCATCTGTGTCACTGTTGGCATCACATGGCCATTGTATCGGCCCGGAGAGCCTACTTCCAAACTTCCTGTTACTTAAGAAAAACAAAACCCTTAATTTATTTAAGTTACTGTTTGAAATTAAGTGGAATAACTACCCTTACCCTTACCCATCTGGTATCTCCTTCTTAATCTGAAAGCCTTTCAACTCCTGCCTCACAATTTCCTCAATAACTCTGTAACTGGTTCGTTTCATCATTCATTATGGCCTCAATATTCATGTGACATTCCCAGTCAACATCCAGTGCTTTTTGAGAAGGGTGGAAAGTGGATCTGGAGGGGAGAATGTAAGATATCAAGCACTGTCCACTCATCTTAAGTCTTAAGTCCACCCCTCAAGTCTGCATTCACTCTCATCCTTTATCTAGGAGAAATGTTTGTGAGCTGAACACAGGGTACAAAGTCCTATCAGCTACCATACCATCATGGGGAGAGGTCGATTTATCCATATTCTGACCTAAAGCATAAAATGTTATTTGACATTTATATGTTTCATGTAAGGAAGTAAAGAGAAAAGGGGGAGAAGCAAAATAATTGTTTAACATAAAACATAGGTTCTACAATCTTTAATTCTGTAGCTGATCAAAGATCTAAGTTTGCATCATAGCCACCTTCAACTACACATTCTATCTTGCACAAAGGAGTAATAGAGGATATCTTATTGATGCCCTGCATTCCAATTATTGTCATTTCTGCCCCCTTTGTAACAACTCATTTTCCCCCTGATCATTAGGACCAATCACTAAGTCCAGTAAAGTGACTCCCGCTCTGCCAATTGGTTTAGCATCATAAAAAACCCCAAATGACCAGCAGGCAGCCTCAGCTTCCAATTTCTTGGAGACATGGAAGTATTTCCTAGTAGAAGCAATCTACTCTTTGGCACCAGGATTTCCAAACCTGACAAACCTAAGGTCAAAGTACAGAAAACCAAAATTATAAGCTGAGATGTTAGCTACAGCAGCAGGTGGGGTCATTTCTGCCTTCAATTCTTGGCTCCTGAACTCATGCATTCTATTTGTGGTGAAGCTGGCTTACAAATGGGCTGCTGGTTTGAAGCATGCATTGTATCTATTAGCACAGAACCCCAATATTCAGGTAATCAACCTCCAACTGATGTTGTAACTATGCCCTCACCATGCCATTTAGCTGTTTTATCAAGCCAGCTACTTCTGGGTCCTGTGACCTACAGTAAAAACCAGTGAATTGCCTGAGTATGAGCCATTATCACATACCTCCTTTGTCATACAACGTAATCTCTGATGGAGGGGCAGCACTCTATGGCACGTTAAGGTGATAAATAAGGCATTTTGTAAGACTTTAAATGATAATGCTGGCAGAAATGCTGCAGGCAGTAAGGGTAAGCCCATACCCAGAATATGGGTCTATCTCTGTGAGGCAAAGTGCTGCCTTCCCTCCCTTCTACAGTTACGGTAATGACCATATCAGGGCATCAACATTGGCCTCTGCCTTTGACAAGTTGAATATTTTCACTCTGTGTTTGGAGAAGATAGTATACTTCAAAGTGCACACTCAAAAATGCCATCTTTACCTCCTATATTCATTTCAACTGTAAACATTTTGTAGGCAAATTAAAAACAAAACAAAACAACAACAACAAAAAACTGATGGATTATACCAGTTGCATCATCTGACTGAAGAAAGCATAAAT
Source organism: Hyperoodon ampullatus (assembly GCF_949752795.1). Lineage (NCBI taxonomy): Eukaryota > Metazoa > Chordata > Mammalia > Artiodactyla > Ziphiidae > Hyperoodon > Hyperoodon ampullatus. The sequence goes on along the minus strand of NC_136915.1, from coordinate 120,905,582 downwards.
AATCTTTGAAAAGGTCTTAAGGTCCCTTCTTTCTACATGGAGGTCCATCTTTTTCCTCTTCTTTCCTTTCACTTATCCATCAATGGAGGAGCAGATATAAATCTGATTGGCTAGATTCCAAACCATGGATTAGTATGGGTACTAGTGGTCATGAGATCTCATATGTGGTCCCTGCCTCCATGTGGTAAGCTGACTTAAGAAAGACATGATTTTGCAGTGAATGACAGCCTTCAACCCTTGTCTCTCATTCTGACCTCAGGCTTGTAGGCAGGGTTTACTGAATTAGGGTCTCTCGTGGGACTGAGGATTTTTTCCCTTCACTATCCTTCATTTTGTTCTCTTATCTTCTTTCTGGTCTCTTATCTCTTCTCTCTCCTTTTCTCCTCTTCTCTTCATATTCTTTCTCATATCTCCTTCTCTTGATGGGATGCAGGACATGCTACTTCAAAATATGGCCCCTTGGCATATTGGCTATTTTAAGCTGAAGGAGTTTGAGAAACTTGCAGAAGTAGGATAGTCTCTTTGACCTTCCCTCTGCCCTTCTCTCCTGAAGCTGGTCATAAGACCCTCATATGAGAAGTGCCCTCCCTGTAGCAGGAACAATGGAGCATCCTTATCTCCAACATGGAGGGACACCAAGAAGAACTCAAAACAAGAGACCTTGCAAAGTTTCCCCCCGTTTACTACACTTAGCTCATACTCTTTGCCCTATCATATTTCTCCATGACTTTCTACTTTTCATCGAATCTAGCATAAAAACACTCAGTTTGGGCTTCCCTGGTGGCGCTGTGGTTGACAGTCTGCCTGCCAATTCAGGGGACACGGGTTCGTGCCCCGGGCCGGGAGGATCCCACATGCCGCGGAGCAGCTGGGCCGGTGAGCCATGGCCACTGATCCTGTGCGTCCGGAGCCTGTGCTCCGCAACAGGAGAGGCCACAACAGTGAGAGGCCCGCGTACCGCAAAAAAAAAGAAAAAAAAAAAAACCCACTCAGTTTGTTTCTTCAGATCTTCATTTCCTTATGAAAGAGCCCATGTTACATAAAACTTGTATTAAATAAATTTATAGGTTTTTCTCTTTTTAATCTGTTTTTGTCAGTTTAATTTTCAGATCCAACCTAGGACTCTGAGTGTCAAGGAAAACTTCTTCCTCTCCTACATTCTTCACTCTCACCCCTCCCCTTCATCTCTCCATCTCTATCTGACCTCAAGATAGGTGGTGTTACCCTCATACATCAAGTCCACAAGACACCTTGCTAGCTGCTTCTCTTCCTGTTCTTTCCTCTCTGCTATATATCTGTGTGGATAAGAGTTTTAAAAATCCAACTCTATCTTCTTAACTTATTCTCTGTATGGCCAGCCAAAAAATGGTAAAATTCAATATTTAAAATGTTCTTAACCAGGTCTTTAACAAAGTTTTCATTGAGGAACCAAGAGCTTGCAAAGTTATTAGCAAAATAATACTTCTGGTTTCCTTTTTGCTAATGATTTTGAAAAGCCTGGCCAAGGTAGGAGTATTTGCCAGAGTATTTTTTTTGGCAATCCTGGGTCTTCTGTCCATAATAGTCCTAAATCCCCATTCTAACCCCACACAATTTTCAACATGAATAAATACCACTCTCTAATTACTTTGGGAATGATTTATTTTTCTTGCTAAATAATTCATGAATTAATGAACAAACAGGAAGATTTCTGATGATGATATTATACAAAAATGAGGTAGGGTCACCCATTTCATCACTGATGGATGTCAGGCACATTCTTCACTATCACTACCTGGAGTAAAACAGAAGGGAAAATATTTCTCTAACAAAAACCAATGGATTTGACCTTGATTCCACCTCCAGTTATTCAGCAATATCACTGCCTCCTACGCAATCCACTGTGCTCAGAAGATACAACTATTTTGAGGAAACAAGTTGGTTTTACTATAACATAGGAGTATTTCAAAGTCTAAAGTAAATGTGGGTGGAATAAATCATAAATATAATTTTACCTGGTTTAGTTCTCATAAGTCAGTTGGAAACACTGTGCTCTCATCATATGTCCTTGAAATCATGCCAGGTGGATCCCTGTCCAGAGATCTCCATGCAGCTAATCAATTCTTCCAATGGCCACACATAATTCAGGTAAGAAATGACAGATAATTCAAGCTGTATAGGAAGCTTCATTCTCAGAAAGGCAGGAAGCTTAGATCTAATTCAGGGCAGTTCCTGAAATAACTGTGTTCTTCATAGTAGGCTGGATATCACAGTTGGCTAAGGAGTGCAGGCTCCAAAATTGTAAGATTAGGATACTTATAGTTCCCACTTCACAGGGTTCTTGTGAGGCTAAAATACAATAATGCATATTAAATATAACATAATGCCTGACACAGAATAATGACTCATTAAATGTTAGTCATTGTTATTCACTTTGTACAAAAACAGAAGTAATTACAGTAGGCTCTAATCAAACCCAAATATCACAAAACACTTTGTTTTAATATTTTAGAGGCATCTACACACATTTATATATACACTAAAATTTGGAAATATCCGAAGTGTTGGACACTTACAAGCATTTGGCTCTTTATTTACCTCTGTCTCATTTAACAAACAAATTTAAGAAAATGAAAGAATCATTAAGACAGGAATGCCAAGCTGTTTACCTTTTCTGCTTGACTGTTCATCTTTTTTTTTTCCCACTTACTTTTTCCACTCCCAAATCTCTTACTCCAGATTTCTGCTAAGTGAGCTTCATTCTCTAGATTTTCTGAAAATTTCAAGAAGATTTATTTATATTTCTTACACATTTGGGAGAAAAAAACAGTCACAAACAATTTATGATCCAGTAAATGCCAGGATTGTCATGGAGATGAAAGGAAATCAGCATTTATGACAGGAGTGTATAACAATAAAGATGATATTGGCTCCTTTTCTCTTTCTGAAAAGACCAAGAATACAAAGGTCAGGTGATCTTTTCTTTTTCTCAGATTCAGTAAAGATTTAATGAGTCCTTACTACATGCCTATCCCTTCCCCAAATTGCTTAAAGTTTTCCAAGTGGTAAAAATGTTGAAAAAAATTTACGTGACAACAAACTTTACTTAGCACTTCATGAAGCAGGCAGTCTATGTTCTCAAGAGTCCAGAGAACTGTGAGGCATGAGAGAAAACAGCAAGTTTTTAGAGTAAATGAACAAGTAAGAGAAAGATGAAAAACAAGCAGGAAACAAGGAAAACATTTGAGTTGCTGGGAAATTAGGGACTTATCATCTGGATGGCATGATTTCTGGGCAGGTGGAATACTTAAAAAATCATGGAACTTTAAATATTAGGTTTTGGTTTGGGGATGTAATCTCCCAGTTTACTGAGGAAAGGCCACTGTTAGGTTAATTAAAGATTTCTACCTAAGGTAGAAAACACTTGCAAAACAAACAGAAGGTGGAGTTTGTCTGCTTTCCACCAGTGTTTCCCAAGTGTGTTCAGTGGAGCACTGGTTCTGTAGGATGTCAGTGGGCTTCTTGTCAAATAGCTTTAGGAACAAAGTTTAAAACTAAATTGACCAATTCTTTTCACCAAGACATCTTAGAGCTTTAGTTGTGTTAGAGTAGGAGTCAGGGATGGGTACACAAGTTCACATGGGGATAGATGGGTTAGCTAGATCAGATGCCAGAGCTAGAGACAATGTCTTCAGATGAAAACATTGCTCAGTGCTTGCATACCATTTCTTGCAACTGCTTTGACCACTGCATCCATTACCAACTACATGGACATTACTTGCTTGACCAACAGGTGTTTGAGTTCCACATCAAAGACAAACTCCTTGCAGAATAAAAACAGTACAGACAGAAAATGGAGCTCATCACATCTGGCTTTTTATTATTATTTTTTAGTTGCAAAAAGCTATGCAAACAAAAAATGCTTAAAACTCAACAAGAAGACAAACGACCCAATTTAAAAATGGGCAAAAGATATGAGCAGTCACCTCACCAAAGAGGATATACAGATGGGAAATAAGCATAGGAAAAGATAATCCACATGATACAAAACAGTGAGATATCACTGCATACCTATTAAAATGGCCAAAATTCAAAACACTGACAATAACAACGCTGGTGAAGGTGCAGAGCGACAAGAACTCTATTTCATTGTTGGTGGAGATGCAAAAAGGTAAAACCACTTTGGAAGACAATTTGGTAGTTTCTTATAGAACTAGACCTACTCTTACCATATGATATAGCCATCATGCTCCTAAATATTTATCCAATTAAGTAGAAAATATCCCTCCACATAAAAGCCTGCATATTTATATTTATACAACTTTATTCATAATTGCCAAAACTTGGAGGAACGAAGATGTCCTTCAGTAGGTGAATGGATAAATACATAAACTGTGGTAAACATCCAGGCAGTGAAATATTTTTCAGAGCTAAAAAGAAATGAGCTATCAAACCACAAAAAGGACATGAAGAAATCTTAAATGCATAATACTAAATAAAAGAAGCCAATCTGAAAAGACTACATAATGTATGATTCCAACTATAGGACATACAGGAAAATGCAGAACTATTGAGACAGTAAAAGGATTGGTGGTTGCCAGAGGTTTGGGGAGAGAGGGATCAATAGGCAGCACACACAAGATTTTTAGGGCAGTGAAACTATTTGGTATATATATATCAGTCATACATTTGTCAAGACATATAGAATGTACAACACAAAAAGTAAACCTAATGTATACTATGGACTTTGGTTGATAATGTTTCAGTATTGGTACATTGATTGTAACAAATGTATCACACTGGAGAAATGTGGAAACTCTGCTTTTTGCTCCAAACCTAAAACGTCTCTATAAACTAAAGTCTATTAATTTTAAATATATATATATACAGCTTTTAAAAAATGGTATTTTAAAAAAATCAAATGTCATGTTTTCTGTCATAAAGAAGTCTACGTGATAACAAAATATTTCACATATTGTGTGAACATTATCATAGACCACTTCATCCATTAAACATTCACCTGGGATAGGTATACCAGGTAAGATTATTAGATAAAAATATGTTGATTAAAAAAAAACCCCACAGGGCTTCCCTGGTGGCGCAGTGGTTGAGAGTCCGCCTGCCAATGCAGGGGACGCGGGTTCGTGCCCTGGTCTGGGGAGATCTCACATGCCGCAGAGCGGCTGGGCCAGTGAACCATGGCCGCTGAGCCTTCACGTCCGGAGCCTGTGCTCTGCAACGGGAGAGGCCACAACAGTGAGAGGCCCACGTACCGCAAAAAAAAAAACAAAAAAAACCACAACAAAACAAAACACACACACAAAAAACCACTCATCTGTGTAAGGTACCCTGCTAGGTAAAACTTTAATTAAAACAAATATAATCCCTACACTTTGGGAATCAAGTTCACTCAGATAATACTACCTTAAAAAGAAAATTTAGTGATACTTTGTTTTAAATTTAAAGAATAAATTGAACAACTGGATCCTATTCTATTGACACCACCATTAACCTTCATAAATTATCAAGTGTACAAGGTGAATCCTAAAGAACATTGATTAAACCAAGCTTGTATTTGTCATTTGTTAATTTAAACTATGTCTAGTTATTCATATTTATATTGACTTTTAGATATTCTTTAATATGATGACTCAACATTTTGTCATGGATTTCAGTTATATTTCTACCTTTGTCATTTGATTTTCAACTTGTTTATGGTATCTTTTTTTTTTCTCCAAATAATTACATGAATGACAGTTTTCAGTATTTTGATTAAAGTTTCTGTCTTGATGTAATGCTCTATTTTCTTTTGGTTTCTTATATGGTTTAGTCTTATAGATTTATATCTTTAGTTCATCTGGAATTAATTTTTTGGATGGTATTTTTTAAATGTTTTGCCAGTTATCTTTACTACACAGCTTTTTTGTAAAAAATCTGTATGCACCATTTTTTGTAACATTGACAAGTTGCTGCCTCTTTTACATGATAAGACTCAACTATTCAATCCATTTTCCCTGTGAAACAGAACAAAACCACTCATGACTTTACACTTATGCCTTTTTTGGATGAAGAAACACAGTTGCTACAGGATGTCCCCTGGAAGATATCATCACTTGGCACTTATTTCACTGCAGAGAGAAGAAATATAGGGCCTAGATCAGAGTGCAATCAATATCTTTCTACATGTTCTCTCCTATAAATTATAATATTAAACAAAATCATTATTTAAGACTAATATTCGTACATACATTATATATATATATATATATATATATATATATATATATATATATATATATATATATATATGCTGATTAGCATTGTGAATCTATAAAATGAGAATACTCTATGAAATGTTTCCTGAGCATTCCTGTTCACTGGGACTTTCTTTTTTCTTTTTCTATGTTTGCTTTACTAGACATCTCCTTCCTGGGATTAATATCACCCCATACAATTCACTTTGGGAAATAATGCTGGGAGAGGTGCAGAGAACCTGGAACCTTGATGACATCATGGAGCCACTGATGGAAATAAGTCTGAACCTGAATTCTACCATTGTTTGAGACTTCTCATGTGTGATTGATTAATTCTTATTGCTTAAAACTGCTTGAATCAGGGCTTATGTTATTTGTAATGCAAACCAATGGGTACAAAAATTGGTACTCAGAGTATGGTGCTGTGAATAACAAATCCTAAAATGAGAATCGAGTGTAAGAGGTTGGACATGGGGCAATGAGGAACACACTATTTATAATGTTGGTTTGTGTTGACCATTTGTTGTAGATCTGTACAAGATTAAGAAAAGCTGACTCTAAAAGTGTCCAATCTAAAGAGTGAGGTGGGAAATGTGACTTAGCTATAGTCTGTAGACCAGGTGGACTGAGAGTCTGGTAATTTGGAGCTATGCAAAACTGGTTAGAAAAACTGAATCTGACCCATGAGTTCTTAATCTGATCTCCATATATCTCAGGTGCTTTGAGGCTCTGTTAACAAAATTCAGAGCATATATGTATTTGGATGGAGAAAAGAAATTACATCTTTCTTTTCACTAACCTCTAACTGAAATTTAGCATTTCCTTTAATTATAAATGTAGACCAAACAAAAAAACCAACTCACAGGTGGGTCTGTGTGATTCCATTTGCTATCCATAGAATTCACAGATACTTTCATATCATATTCTAGTTATTACAGATGTCTCAAAATATTATTTAGTTAACTACTTTGAAATTTCAGTAGACTCACTGCTAGATATTGAATTAATTTTGAATATCCTAAATATTAAATTTCATGAATTAGTAAACAAATATTTATCAGAAATATGTTTTTAATATTTTCATGTCTATATTTCAATCTCATTTTTCTTGTAACCCTATGCATTTTATTTTATGGACTTAAGCACATTATTCCATGTCTGTAAGTGTCACCGAAGTTCCAAAGGAGTTAGTGGCATAAGAAAGGTTAAGAACAATTACCCACAGTAAAATTAGTGAGAGAGGAGATGGGAAAATAGGAAATTTAGGAACTGGATTGTAGTAAAAGACAAACATTGCCTCAATGTTTATTAGGGCTACTCCCTAATAAATGTTCTCCACCCTACAAAAGGGACAAAGGTATTTATTGTGAAGATGCATCTGGGAAAGAGCTGGGGAACACTACCAAACGTAAGGTAAGGTAGATAGATAGTGGGAAGCAGCCGCATAGCACAGGGAGATCAGCTCGGTGCTTTGTGACCGCCTGGAGGGGTGGGATAGGGAGGGTGGGAGGGAGACGCAAGAGGGCGGGGATATGGAAACATATGTATATGTATAACTGATTCATTTTGTTATAAAGCAGAAATTAACACACCATTGTTAAGCAATTATACTTCAATAAAGATGTAAAAAAAAAAAAGAAGAAGAAGAAGATGTAGCATTCTTCATTCCTGAGAAGACCACCTGAGGCCAGATTAAAGTAACCAGATAAACTCATCAAGACATTATCTGAGGCCAGATTAAAGGAATGCAGGCCCAGCGTCTCCCTCCCACCCTCCCTATCCCACCCCTCCAGGCGGTCACAAAGCACCGAGCTGATCTCCCTGTGCTATGCGGCTGCTTCCCACTATCTATCTACCTTACGTTTGGTAGTGTTCCCCAGCTCTTTCCCAGATGCATCTTCACAAGGGTATTGAGTAGAGTTCCCTGTGCTATACAGTAGGTCCTTATTAGTTATCTATTTTATATGTAATAGTGTATATATGTCAATCCCAGTCTTCCAATTTATCCCTCCCCTCCCCTTTCTCCCCCGGTAGTCATAACTTTGTTTTCTACATCTGTGACTCTATTTCTGTTTTGTAAGCAAGTTCATTTGTATGTGATGGTTAATTTTATGTGTCAAGTTGATTGGACCACCAGGCACCCAGATATTTGGTCAAGCATTATTCTGAGTGTGTCTTTGAGGGTGTTTCTGGATGAGATTAACATTTGAATCAGAATACTAAGTAAACCTGATTGCCCGCCCTAACATGGGTGAGCCTCATCCAATCCGTTGAAGGTCTGAGTACAATATAAAGGCAGAGGAAGGGACAATTCATTCTTTCTTCCTGATTGCCTTTGCTGGGACATGGATCTTCTCCTGTCTTCAGATTGGAACTTATACCATCGGTTCTGCTTCTCAGGCCTTTGGACTAGGACCGGAGACCATTGGCTCTCCTGAGTCTTCAACTTGCTGACTGCATATCTTGGGACTTCTCAGCCTCCATAATCATGTGAGCCAGTTCCTTATAATAAATCTCTGTCAATTTCTCTGTAGAACCCTAATACAATGAGCAAGCTCTTTTATATGCCCTCTGGTTATCTCATCCTTATGATGTTTTTAAAACAAATATATGCTGGATTAATATTTATTTCTATTGAAGTTTGCTTTTTTTTTTTTCTTTTCATTTTGGGTTCTAGTCCATCCTAGTCCATCATTTACTATGACTGATATAATTTTGATTTTTGAATAGTCCACCCATCACATGAACTCTTCCGGGATAGTCAGAAACCTGCTTTGATCCCCAGCCCTGGGAAAGGCATCACTCTCCAATGTTTTACATTAATTTGGTTTTTTTTCCATATTATTCTCTCCTCAAGGCCCCTTGGGTATCAAACAGTAATTTAGGCTCTGGCTCCAAGGAGTCTCCTCTGCTTGTTTTACACATATTCCCGATATGAGACTCAATAGTCAACAACAGCGTTTATATCTCTATGAACACTGAGTGTTCCATCACTCAGCTTAATTGATTTTCTGGTTTTAAGTAGCCAGTAACAGCAGAACTTGGATAGTTGCATTTAGTTCAAGCAATCTTTATAAATGTCTATGTGCCTGATGTTGTATGAAGTGCTTGGTGTACAGAGGTGAATATAACAGGGTTCCTTACTTTAAAAAATGTATGGTATAGAGCTATACCTTTCAAGCCTTTTTGATTATGATTTATAGTTAGAAATACAGTTTATCTAATGACCCTGTTCACAAATATATATGGATAATTAAAGCAAAAATTTCAGAAAACAAAGTCTAACTTTCTTCATGCAATGTAATTGGATATTTGCCTATTATCTTCTATTTATTTAATTTAAAGCACGAGGCCATAATACACTATATTGACTTTACAGTTCCTGATCAACAGTTAAAACAGTTTAAAACAAATACTTTCAAATAACAGGGAACATTATGAACATCATATTTAATTCCAAATTTAGAGCTTTTCTTACAGATTATGTGATGCTCTTTATTTTTAGCTGGGATTCATGCCTACCCCTTAGGCATTTGCATTTACATATTAATTTATCAGCTCTTTGGGTCCTGACAGGATGAAACACAAATAAAATAAATTTCAGTGAAAATAATCCTTGAATGGTGGGAAGCAGGAAAATATTGAAGGGGAAGGCATGACAAACCTAGCCAAGGATGAGTGAGTTGATGGGGGTGGTGCTCCAAAGAATTACCTAACCTAGTCATCAAATAAAGATCAATCAGAATACCACTTATAGAATTAGGGGAACTTGGGGGGTAAAATCTAGTAGATAGAATCATGTAAGGTACTTTGTCTCTTTCATCACTCAGCTCAGGGGTTATTGCCTCCAAAAAAAATCTTCCCTTGTGGTGCGTGAAAACACAGTATCCTGGACCTGCCTCTATTGCTCACTTATATTGTACTGACATGATGATTGGGGATCTTGAGAGCAGAGAGTACCTTCTTCTTTGAATTCCTAGCATCCACCTGAGTGCCTGGCACATCATAGGGACTCATGTCCACGTCCCCTGAACTTCTCTAACACTGTTTCCTCCACTGTGAAACAAAGTTGGGCTATATGATCTGCAAAAGCCCTTACAATGCTAACAGTCTATGACTTTGACATATCTGAAGTAGCCCAAGGCACTCTGCTTCATAACACAGCCCACATCTTTGCTGTGGTTGTTTCAAAATTATGAGTTAAAACATGAATGATTTGTGCACAGTTTAGGGACTACCCTTGCCCTGGCAGAGTAAGTGTTCTGATAAGAGCAGTTGAAAGCTTAATGCAGCAGCGCCTGCAGCAGAGAAAAAATTCCAGCCTCCACCTCCCACACAATTGCTGCTGTTCTCCAGCCTGCAATTTCCTTTAAGGCTCTGGATTGGTCCACAGAGTGACAGAGGGCTGGGAAAGAGCCTCTATATATTCCTCAGAGAAAAAGGCAGTCCCAGATGGTTTTGAAGTTTTCAAAGACTTGCTCTGCTGATAAGGACTTGTACTCAAAGCTGAGGACCTAAGCCACTTGCCAAAATGTGTAAAGGACTTGCAGCCTTGCCCCACTCATGCCTGGAAAGGTGAGTTATTTTGACTTAAGAGGTGGAGATAAGGAGAATCTTAGGAGATAAGGGGAGGATAACCAGAGGCAATAGAGGGTCACTGTAGTTTGTGGCAAAACAGGTGGTTGATTGTAGACTGGGAATTGCCTCCTCTCTGTTAATGGCAAGGTTTGGAAAGATCTGAGTTAGCAGACTGATGCAATATGAGATATATCATACACCATTTATATCCAGAACATCATTTCCTCTGAGGAGATGCCTATTTTATAAGCACTTGTTCAGACTCAGAAGTGTATGGTTAAGAGCATGGATTCCAACATCAAACTGCCTGGGTTTGAATCCTGGCTCCATTACTTACTATTTGTGTGGTGTTGGTCAATTTATTTAAACTCTGTATCTCAGTTTCCTTAGTGGTAAAAATGGATCTACTAAGTATCTTCTTCACTAGCTGGTTATGAGGATTGAATTACTGTATGTGAAACTCTCAGAACACTGTCTGGCACATATGAGAAATGTGTAAATGTTAACCTTTATTAATGTACATGGAATAGGAAAGGAAGATTGAGATTTGCATTGAGGCAGAGAGGACTTCTCATTGTTCTTTGTATCTGGATACCTTCAGATAGAAGGAGCTGGATTGCTGGACAGAAGACAGCCCTTGGGACATAGAGATTATTTATTAGCTAGCATTGTTTTTTAGATACAGAGTAGCACCTTTGAGGCTCTGTGGTTGTCTTTAGATTGGACAATGTTCTGGAGGGAATCCTAAGTATCTAGACTAAGTAAACAGGAGGAGAACAAATATCTGACTTGTTAGAAAATTTAACCCAACAATCCTACCTGATGCAGAGAATTAGGGATATTTCTCCTCTTATTTCTTAAGAATAAATTTGATTAAATTTTGTTTGATCCTACATTATTTAAAGGAAATAAAGGTGATCCTTGTACAGCCTAACTTCATCCCTAAAGGCACTGTCAATGTTTGCCTAAGAAGGTTGTGTTGTTCAATGGATCTGTACTTCTGTCTCTTACAAGTTCAGGTTTTCTTTTTGATGACTTCGACCCTAGAAATAATCTCAAAATGATTTTTAAAGAGCTAACATCTTAGCAAAGGAATTTGTCTCCAACAATACTGTCTAGTGACCGGAAATAAAGACCTCTCTCACTTTGTGCTGTCAAAAGCACAGATTATTTTTAAAAGATATATATATATTTAAAAAGTAAAGTAGGACTTAAATAATTAGACTAGGACTAGATTGCAACTAGGTGGGCAATATTGGCCATTTGATCATCCTCAGTGGGGAAGACAGGTTTCAGTGCTGGATACTGTTTATCAGCCTGTCTCTCCCCCTAGAGAAAGCCTGAGAAACAGGAGGAATACAGGGGTGAAAGGCAATTCCTTGAACATGACGATGCATAATCTTTTCCATTTCCATTTTTGCAACTCTGAGAATTGCAGATTTGACTTTTACAACAATTTTAACACATGTCTTTAGCCCACTTATTGTTTGAAATCATGTACTTTCATGTAATGGGTAAATCTTACCTTGTTAATTGGTGAACTATTGCCTCAGAATGATTGTAACATCGGTCTGCCAGTCATTTTGTGATCCTATGACCCACTGCTTGGCATTTAGTGAAAAAGCAATAAATGTTTGTTGAAAGTTTGGCATTGTTACTAATATTGCCCAATTTGTTTTTGTAAATATGCATAATGTTTACTGAGGCACATGGATTGCACATTTCTTTCATTGATTCCTGTAACTGTTTCATATCTGATTCACTACCAACATTGTTATTCACTTTACAAATCTTTTAATTCACAGTAAATTCTTCTGCTCCAGGATATAACTAATGTTCACATAGTATACTATAGACTGACCAAGGAGCAAGCTTTTTTGCATAGATTGCCTGAAACTTTTAAGGCATATGGTAGAATCCTGTGACTATTGTGTCCTATTACATTTTTTTTCATGATCTGTTACCATTGCAAATATAGTCATATTTCCAATGTCTGTAATGAGTGATTTGGAGAAGTGGAATTGTAGAGCTAGGGAGCTGTTAGCACACTCTCATGGAAAGAACGTAAAACTGTCTACTCTAAGGGAAAAATGATACTTGAATAAATCCTTCCAAACCTGCCTTCCTTGGCTCTATTCATAGTGGAAAGAATATTGGTTATGTAGTAAGGAACAGACTTAGTTTTTTCATTAACTAACTTGTGCCCATGAGAAAGTGATTTCACTGTCCTGGGATTTTATTTTCTTATTTAGTAAGTGAATGTTTGATTAGCTGTTCTCTAACATCCTTTCTAATCATAACATAGTTTAAATAAAGTGAAATACACCTGGTTTCAATGACTAGCGAGAGATGCAAGTAAAGGAAAATTTTTCCTAATTTATTTATCTCTAAAATTTGGGAGCCAATTAATGAAAATCGTCAAGAATTCAACCCTGTGTTGAAATCATGGCTGTGGAAGAAGCAATCTACTCAGTGAGAATCTGACTTCCAAGAAAGCAACATTTACTTCATGTAAGAGGAGCTTTGGAAAATAGTCCTTTCTCAATGTTTACAGAAGCATTAAGCCAGAGTCAACTTTGACGTATTTGTAGAAACTATTGTTTTACTATTTATTTATATTTTTAAGACTATTGCTCATTAAAACTCAAAGTTGACCTCACATTTTTTATATATTTAAAGAGACCAATAATCCAAATACTTGGGCAATAAATGGTCACCACTCCACAATTTTTACCTTCTAGCCTATTGAAACCTGTGCTGTATGGGTGGGAATCTTAGAGTCAATGGAAAAGGAAAGAGTTGAGTCAATTGAAAGTCTTATTTTTACCAGTGATTTTCCGCTATGAATTTTAGGCTTCTTTTTAGAAATTCATTTTATTTTAAGTGTCTTGAATTTCTCTGAACAAGTTTAATTTTTAAAGTAAATATTGCTCTTTGGAAAAAGATGGAAGTCTTCTGAAATAAAAAGTGTTGTCATTGTGATTCCCCCAAAGTTGTCACCATTATATAAAGCAACCAGTGTGATTATTATTGTTTTTGTCCATCGGGGTTGACCACTCCTGATACCAAATTTACAGTCTCTACTAAACTAAAAAAGGGGAGTAAAGGAGTAATGAAGACAGCTACCGACAAAGAATTTTCCCTGGGCTGTTAATAAAGTGTCACAAACTCTTCTATAGATATCTGACCTACATCTGGTTTCTGTTTAAGATTATAAAGCCTGCTAGTTGTGGAATGTGTTTAATCCATAGTTCACACAGGGGCTTCTGGCCACCTCAAGTGTATGGCAATGCTGGGAATTTCAGGAGCTATAGAAAGTAAATGGGGAAAGTGATGTTTTGTTTTGTTGTTTATTATCATTTTACTAAACATTCAATTTTTCCCCATCTTCTTCAATTTATGTGTGTCTAAGTATGGACAACTTAGAGTAGAAAAGTACCTAATCAACTAATCTTGTAAGGCTGTCAAGCCACACAGAAGCAACAAACAGAGTGGGTCAAGGCTCCTGAGTTCACAGGATCAAGTAAATACCCTTTTTCCAAAGGCATGAGCACATCCTTCGACCAATTATAGAGAAAAGATAAGCACCTAGTGAATTAAAGACTGTAGCAATGAACTTGAATAAATGATAAATGAATCAGAATGGACACAGGATCATCAAAGAAGCCTAAAGAGATTGTAGGGTTTGGGATCATGCTTTCTGGGAACAAGTATGAATTTGAAGCTTGATATTGCTGATAGAGAGTCTTGTGACATAGTTGCAAATATTTCAGTGAAACCCTGCAACCTTAAGGAAGTGAATAAGCTATTTAATAAAATAGCAAGGGGATGTTCCTAAGAAAAACTTTGTTTCAATTCTTACTGATGAAACAATTTCTATCGTTTCTCTGGATTGCCTTTCCAACCTCCATACTTGCCTTAGGCATAAGGGTGAAAGACCTCTCAGGGAAATTTCAGTCCAGGTAAGGAGATAAATAAGAAAGTAGCCCTCTGTGTTGAGATCCACTATAAAGGAATAAATACACCAAATGCTAAGAAGCACAAAAGTGGGGGGAATGGGTGGGGAGCTCATAGAGCTTTGGGTAGCTATGGAAAACTGTAAGAAGTCACAGGGGATGATGCTTAAGGTTTATGAACTAAGCCTGAAGGACTGAGGAGTTGGTCAGGTCTAGAGAGGAAGAGGAAAGAGAAGGAAGTCATCCCAGGCCAAGGGGCACGTCTGCATGTGCAAAGGCTGGGAGGTGAGAGGGGATTGATGTTATGACATATTTGTGCAGTCTGTATTGTCTCTCTCATGCAAGCAAGGAGGGAACTCTGGATTTCCAGCTACAGTTAGCCTCCCATGCACCTCGTCCTGCATACTGTTTCCTTGGAATTTGTGCAGTGCCCATCCACTCGTCCAGTGCCCATCCACTCCAACTGTGAGGATTGAAAAGATCTGTTCATGAAAAAGATTTTCCACCCTTTTGCCTAAAGACTTCAATTACTAAAAAGACAATCTGTACTTGGCACGTAGTAGGCACTTAAATATTTTGTCAAAAGAATGCACAAATAAATTTATAGCAAGTGGAGACAGACCTGCTTCCAGGTTGTCCTGGTGCTTTCTCTGCTTCCAAAGGGATTGAGAAGGACAAGAGCAGTGACTTTTATGCTACAATAGGATAAAGAGTGTATGTTGTAAAATAAAGAGGGCTTCCTGTTTGGGGGGAAGGGTGGAGGAGATTGGGAGAGGAAGAAAGCTTTTCTATAATTTCATCAGGAAAACCCTGTTAAATAGGTGAGTCTTTTTTTGCTTCTAATGCCAGATGAACCTCATGAAATTATATCACTTTAGCTATTTCTCATGCAGTACTGTCCCAGCTTCTTTAATGAATTACATTCTGTATTCTGTTGCCTCTTCCTATTTTTTCTTTCATTTACTCTGAGCTATGTTGAAACACCAGATATCAATTCAAAATGCTTTTAGATCCCAGAATCTTAAGTTTGGAAGGCTAACCTGAAAGGTTATCTAATTTGTTTCTCCTTCTTTAACAAGGACTACACACTATTATGGGATAGATGCTACCTAGGAAGAGAGAGTTTATATTTCTGGGGTTGTGTGTTAATGGCTTTTGTCTGTCCTGCTGGCCAGAAAGCAAAGGAACTAAACTTTAATTAGTTCAGTCAGGATCAATCATTAGTAACAGGAACCAGAATATGGCTGGAGGCCAGAAGATAACAGGTTCCTATCTCTTTCTTCCTTTAAAGTTCATTCAAATGGAGTCTCAGATAACATTAAACCTGCACTGTATTTTAAAGGCTGAGTCACCCAGAGGATAAAGACAGTGAAAGCCTGATTGTTTTTCACTGAGAAAGTAACTCCTAAGGTTACACATTTTAGGGATATTAAAGAAAAACCAGAGTAAGGAAGGATGTAAGTTCACAGTCTATCCCCTGCCTTAACATCAGCAATGTGGTGGAGTGAAAAAAACATGGAGGTGGTAACTCCACCTCTATTACTTCCTTAGTTGTATAAACTCCAGAAACTAAACCTCTCTGGCTTTCATTCCTTATCCATAAATGAGGATATTTATCTTGTTGGGGAGAGATGCTATAAAAAATAAATGAAATAATGTATATAAGGTAACTAGTTTTTAGTAGGCAGACCCTTATTTAATAGTTAACTTCCTTCCATCCTTCTTTCCTTCTTTATAGGTAGTCAGAAAAACATCATTTAAATTTCAGTTATGTGCCACAGCTTTTTTTCCCCCAGAGTATCAAATGATTTAATTACAAAACTTAAGCCACTTATTAATTATTCACCTTCTAAAAAACAGAAACATGAGAATAAAATAAACACACCCAAGACTCACTAGCCCTTGTAGGATAGGAAGAAGCCTTGGACAGAGAGCCTGCAAATGTTTTTCCTTACATCTAAGTCTACATTTTCTCATGCATTCTAAGGTCCCATGTTTTGACACCTTTCAGGGGAAGGGAAATGGAAGCTACAAAGAGTCATGCACAACAGGGTCACAAAGATCTTAAAGCTATTTGCTGCTAATGACTTGTACAACTCTGAGAAAGAGTATCAAATAAGCATTGTCCAGTACTTACTCCTGGTGAACCTTTACTGTCATTCTTTGAAATTGCATCTCTGGGACTGGTTATGTTCCTTCATTGTAGCTTTTGCTTATCCCCACACACAAACCCTAAAATTCACACAGTTTCTAAGTTCAAGTACAAAGGTTTGTTTCAGGACAACCCCAAGTTAATGTAGTGTTTCTTAATATATCATCCCCTTGGACAGGCTGGCCAGATGGCAGCACAATATGGGGGCCCACATGGTCAACTTTCCTACTGGCTCACTTGCTCCCTATTTTATCTGGGCACTGCCTCACAGTCAACGTTGCATCTTGAAGTCAGTGATGACCTTGGCCTGTCTTCATTCTGAAGTTGTACTCTTATGTAACTGAATCCAATTCTTCACCATTAATTCAATGGAGCTTCCAAAACTTGTCAGGTCTATTCTTAGGGAGCATCCTGGGATGGAGCTGGAGGGTCCTGGCTTTCAGGCTCTGCAGGGGGTGCTGGCACAGCTTCTTTTTTCTGGGCCGCCAGGAACTCATGAATTGCTTGTTCTGTCTGTGGCCTGAAGATGTGGTTTAGCTTGGGATCCACCATCTGGTAAATAATTCTGTCCACTTCAGCTTCCAACATCCCTGGCTATACCACACTCTGTCTCAGACCATCTCGCAATTGGTTTTTGTTCATGGTAGGATTCCATTCCTGCTTCTCCAGATGTGTTGACACAAAATTATCCACATTCTGCCTCAGGTTTTGGTAAGCTGGCTTGGTGCCCACGTCGTCCAGGCAGTCCCGGCAAAATCTGTCAATCAGGCCCTGGCTCTTGAGCTGCTCCAGGATGAGCGCTAAGAGCTGCGGGTCTCCAGGAAGCAGTGAGGCCGGGTGGATGGGGCCGCCGCCCACCATGCCGGTGCCTCCACCTCCCCCGCTGTCTGCCATGGCTGCGCCACGGGCCCACGAGGGAGACTGAATACGGCTTTCTCTCAAGGACATAGGGGCCTGGGTCGTGTGGAGGTGGCGGAAGGGCCAGAGAAGGAGGCGGCGGCAGCAGCTGCGGTGGCGGCAGGTTCTGAGGCAGCAGAGGTGGTGGGAGAGGCGGTAGAAACCCTGGGCCATGGCTTTTGATAAACCTTATTTCTTTTCCTCCTTCCTCATCATAGCCTCATTTTAAAAAATAATAATGATGAGTTTGTATAATAATACAGTATTTTTACGATTTTGCCCATAATTCTTTCATCAAGTATCCCGTTTAAAAGCTCTTTACAAAACATTAAAAGACATTAAAAACCACGATTATACTGAAAGATTAATAATTCTTTAATATCCTTAAATATTCAGTAAGCATCCAAATATCCTCAATGATCTTTTTGCAGTTGGATTCTTTGACCCCTCAGGGTCCAAATGAGGGTCACACATTTTTTTTTTTTTTGGACTACTGTTAAATTTTATTATTAGACTGATAAGCACTAGTCACTAATCTAGTGTTCTTTCTACAATTAATTGGGCTCTAGTTATGGAAATGCACTTATTGCAAAGGCACTTTAAGGTCCCAGAGAGACTGAGAGACCAGTGCCTTCTATCTGGTGGGGGCACTTTAGCCATCTTAATTTGGAGCTGCTTGGTAGAGTGTGGTGAGGCATCCACAGTTCATAAACAAGATGACCTGAGGGGTTTGTCTCCAGTGCCCTTTCACCCACCTTTCACATCCCTTAAGTGACTGCAGAACCACTGGCTCCTCCACATCAACTCATGTTTACTAAGATCCTACTGTGTGCAGCACACACCATGCCTGGAGCTGGAAGCCACTGGAGCACAGATCCTTTTTCTGCTTTTTTACTTCACAGCAGTGAGGAAACTAAGCTGTCTTCCCTGAGGCACTGTTGAACTGATTCACATGTAATCACCCTACTCTTTTAAAACTGAAGGAGTAACCCCAAGTCACCACCCAGGCACCAACACCACATAAACCGCAGGGTCACACACTGAGATTGGTCCAGAGCCTCTTATATCTTTCCTAATCAATGGGCTTCCGGTCTTTTATTTCTTTTTTCCTCTCAATTTATTTGTAGAACACAGAATTTTTAGATTTAAGTATAAAAGGCTATGTAACATGTGGAAAAGGTGTTGGGTGGGGAATCCAGGGTCCTGAGCTATAAACTTGGCTTCTACTAAATAGCAGAGAGTGAGTCATTAGTCAGTGCCCTCCCCAGGCCTCATTACTGTATTTGTAAAAGGTGAGAAATCAATTATATTATCCTCTTCACTCCTTCTAGCTCCACTACTTTATTGTTCTTGGTTTGGACACCGTGTACTCTGAAGAAAGATTGTATTTTTATTTGAATTTTCCAGCTCTTCCCAAGTCCTATAGGAAGGCCCAGAAACTAACTTCTGGATGTAGCTTGAAAGCAGTGATTAAAAGTGTGAAATATTCTTCCAGTCACTTAGGACCTCAATGGACTAAATTCAGTACGCTATATGTCGTAAAAATACTTGTATCAAATTCAGAATAAACTCCCAGTTTGTGAAAAACATATATTTATAAGTAGTGGAAGGTGACTCTGTTTTTATTTTGGCAAATTCCATGAAAGGAACAGATGGTTTCAGTTTCTTGTAAAATTCGAGTGTGAATTAGGTTCAAAGATCATGGATTATAACAGTCTAAGATTCTTGTACAGTTGACTCTTGAATAACTCGGGGCTTTAGGGTATCAACCCTTCTTGGAATGGAAAATCCACTGGCTCCTTCGTATCCATGGTTCTGCATCTGCTGAATGGTGTAGTACTGTAGCATTTACTATTGAAAAAATCCACATAAAAGTGGACCTGTGCCGGTCAAACCCCTGTTGTTCAAGGGTCACTGTATTTTGTTTATAGTTAATTTAGTTCTCTCTTATCTCAAGAATATAACTTCCTTGAGGGCAGGGAAGAAAAGTGAAATAAGGACACAGACACGCCTCACCTTGGGTGTGCAGTGCCCGCCTTGACTGCTTTCACACTAGGTCACGTGTTTCTTCAGTCAGTGGAAACTGTGGTCCACTCATGCCCTTCTGATGCTGCCCAGAAAGAGACTCATCTATCAACTTAACAGTGAAAGAGTTTCCATCCTTGAGGCTGGAATAAGAAGGGTGAATTGGGGTTTCTAGGCTTTTACAAAATTAACCAATTTTCATCTACCAGTTGAGTAGATACTGGAGTATAGACAATTCTTCAAGTGGCATGAAGACTGCCTCTGACTACATGAATCCATGTCAGACACATATATGCACAGTGACTGCAACTTCCGACTAGAATGAGGACATATAGCTTGCCTCTAGACCAGGCATTAGAAATTGGGTCTTTCCTAGAAAATCTGTAGATGTGGCCAGCCTAATCATAGGATATATGCACCACCAACACAACTAATGCACATGCGACTTCGAGCTTACTCACCCTGACCATCGTTCTCCTGGAAAGTCCAGACAAGGTATTTCCTTGCAAAGCATTCTATTCAGTTGCCATGCTGAGATAAAATACCTTGCACTGACATTTTTTCTCCTTCAAAAAGGAAATATTTCAGGGTTGAAAAGATTCAGCTAAGCAGTCTTTGAACACTTTGGACAGTAGATACTTGATAATCAGCTGGCTTCATAAATAGCAAATAAGGCTAAGACCATTATTCTATATTCTACATGCTTTCCTTTCTCTTTTCCAACTGCTTCCCCAGACACTTCTCAAAACAATTCCTAACCCATCTGGACAAAATATCACTCAGATCCCTAAATTTTACATTCTAGAAAGTTGTGGGAACTATCATATTAGAGTCTGAGGAAGATACGAAACATGAAGTAAAATACTTGAAAAAAATGTGAAGTGCTCTTCTGTGTAAGTGCTCATTATTGGTACTGAAGTGTGTGGAGCTGTTTTTGTCAAGCTACTAATTTTTGACATTTTTTTGTGCAAACCATCTGTTTCTTCATGAGGCACTTGTCTGTGGGGATTCAGAAATTTTAGGAAGAATCAAGATGTCTCATTAACAAAGTAGTTTGTTGTAATATGGTAACATTTTAAGTAAGAGTTTACAAGAGATACCTGGGTCAACAGGAACATGGGACTGAATGACCTGTGCACTTTAGGATAAGGTCAACAGTGCAGATCACACTGAAGACTTTCTCAGGAGACCCCACTATCTAAGGTCTGGTGCTTTCTGGATAACAAGCCTTCAGAGTATTGGACTTTGTTTCTGAATCCCCCAAGTCCAAAACATTATGTCACTTGAACACACACACATGCATGCATGTGCACATGTGCACACACACACACCTGATATTTTTTATGACTTAGAAAAAAGATAGACTGTTTGTTGAAATCAGAGATTCACACAGACAGCTTGAAAGTGTCTGAGCTGGCTAGGAGGAAGCAATTTTTTTTTCATATAGATGAATGTAGATCAATGGGGATTTTTTTCCAACCTTCACAGGTTGGATTTTACACTTTTCCTTTAGCAGGCAACAGTGAAGAAAAAACTTTCTGTAAGTTGAGATTTTCTCAAAATTGTAATTTGATAGTTCAAAAAGCCTTTAAAAATTTTTTAATTGCCCTCTAACATTTATCTTTCAGATCCTCTAAGAATAACTTAACCTTTATCTCCCTTCCTGGTTCAGACAGGGCCTTGATGTTTGCAATTATGCTGAAATGTGAGTGCAGATGGCTGGACTGCAGCTGAGGGAAAGGAATATGTAACTCTCATTAGCTACTTATTTTAATATTTTATTAAAATGGATACCAGTTTAAGAGCATGAAAAAGACAAGATTAGCAAAGGCAACTGACAATTGTGACAGTGTAGAATTGAGTACCTAGCACAATTCTGATCACATGCATACACACAATAAAGGCCTGGTGACTCAATATCATAGATTCTGCCCCTTGAGATGGGATATGATTTTATTTTTCCCCTTCTCTAAGGTGACCAGCTTAGAATCACAGAATGAGAACAAGATCAGTGTCACAGACAAATTCCTTCTCTTATAGATGAGAAAACATGTCCAAACTGTTTGGTGACTTGTCCAAGACCACATAGCTGTTTAGAGTTGGAGATAATTCAAGGTCTCTGGATTTCCATATCACCTTCATTTTATTTTATCTGATGAACCTTAATTTATGAATTTTGTCTGTCTTCACTTTTAAGATATTTATTCTTCCATAGACACCATCTTTCAAAAGGTTTTGATTAGGAAACAAACAGTAGTCTTTAAGAAAAAAAAATGATTTTGAACAAAATTTCTATTTACCAGATGCTTATAACTGCCAATTACAACATCTGAACACATGAAAGAGGTGTTGCATAGTAATTAAGAGCTCAGGAGCTGAAGTGAGATTGGGTGTGACTCCTACCACTGTCATTTACTGGATGATTTTTGGGCAAATCACCTAATTTCTCTGTGACTCAGTTTTCCCATCTGCAAGATGGGAAAAACATTTGTACCTCCCTCAGGGTTGTTATAAACACTAAATAGGGTTATGCATTATATGGGTTGAGTAAACCATTTAGTTAGCTGGGGAACATGTACTTTTTCTAAGTGTGTGATGTTTCTTAGTTATTTTCATGTTGGGATACACTTGCAGCCATGTCTCAGAATGGGGCCAGAGCAGGGAACTGGAGAACATCCCAAACTACCTTCATCTCCCTACAGAGCTAAACAGGACATATGGAAGTGGGACTCAAATGGAAGGGCCCATTGCATGGAACATTAGAAAGCAAATGAGACAAATGATGACAGGAAGCAAGACAGAAGGGGGATCACAGATAACCCCTCTGAGCCTGGGTGTTGATAGAATAAATGGACTATTGACAGAATTTGGTAGCCTAGAGGGGATATTCTTTTTAGGAGTAGGTAATGAGTTTTTTCCTCTGAACTCAGGTCTTCTCCTTTAGGAATTCTTAGGTAATGTCAAGTCAGAACACATTATCCTGACTTTCCTGATAGTTTTATAGTTACTAAATTAATTTTATTTCAAAAAAAACCCACCTGTAACTGCCAAATGCAAGACTCTAGGGAATAACTCCTAGCTAACTATGCCATGAAACTGAAGCCTATAGAATGCTGTGTCTCGTTTGAGCTCCTGGGGCTAGGAGAGAAAGAGAAAGATTAGAAAAGAATAGCTGGTCTAGGGAGGAAATTCAGAGAGCTAAATGTTGACATATAGACCATTCAGTAAAGGTGAAAAGATTAGCTGTTAACTGAAAATAGAAAAGTAGAATGGGGATGAGAAAACAGTCTGACTGCCTTAAGTCTATTTTCTGTAGTGAATCAAGTCTGAAAAACAGAAGCTAAGAGAGAATATATTTGGTTCCTACTGCTGCTGTAACAACTGCCAGAAGCTTAGTAGCTTAAAACAATGCAAATTTATTCTCATATAGTTCTGGCAAGTAGAAGTCTAAAATGGGTCCTAGGGCTACATTCTTTTTGGCAGGTCTAGGGAAGAAGTCATTTTCTTGCTTTTTCTAACATCTGGAAGACAGCTACACTCCTTGGCTCATGGTTCCATCCTTGATCTTCAAAGCTGGCAGTGTAGCATCTTCCAATATCTCTCACTCTGCATCCATTGACATATTGCTTTCAGACTCTGACCCTTTTGCCTTCCCCTTACAAGGACCCTTATGATTACATTGGGCCCATCCAGATAATCCAGAATAATCTCTCTACCTAAAGATCCTTAACTTTATCACATCTGCAAAATTCCTTTTGCCACATAAGGCAACATATCCACATGTCCCAGGGATTAGGATGTGGACATCTTGGGGAGCTATTATTTAGCCTACCACCAAGGGAGACATGAGAATGCAACTTCTGTCATGTGACTCACTCCCCCTCTCCTTCTATGCCTGTTTCTATGCTCTGCAGACCATTCTTCTGTCATCTTAATTGAAAATTTCTCAGGTGCAGGCTACATCTCAAAGGGTTAACTTGATACTTTCCCTATACAAGGCATTGTTCTTTCCTTCTTTTTTCTTTGGGGAGTCCCTAGCATGCTCTCTGGGCCTGCTTCCCCAAATTCTCAGGTCTATTTTCTCTTGTTGCATTTTATAGCTAATGGTCTCCTATCAGCTGTGATTTGCATCTGTAATACATAAAATTACATTTGCATTTGTCTAAGATTGCTATGTGTTCAATCTAGAAGAGAGAGCTCAGTTCAAAGACAGCTGCTTTGCATCTTTCTTGCAGCACAGCAGCTAGGTGACCATCTGCTTCGTTCTTGGACCCTGTCCCCACCCAGAACCCAGACTTCTAACTTAGTAACTCCTATCCCAATAACCACACAATTGGAAGAATCCTTGTTCACCAAGCCTTGATGTGTGAGTGTCACAGGTCAGAATTCATTGCTCATTGGGAGAAAAATGAGGGAATGCTATAAGAATGCTGGAGAGAAGTTTCCAGCATTGCATGGAATGCAATGACATATGCATTGACTTGTGACATATGCATAGACCTTGAAAGCGTCTTTGGAATTTTTAGAAAACATATTAGGAAGATGGGGACTTCCATATTAAACTTTTGGAAGGATCCCTGGGGAGCTGGGAGAAAGACAGGAAGAGAGCAGCTGCTTTGGGATCCAACCAATACCCTCTCCTCCCTGCTCACACAGGATTCCAACCAAATCATACATCCCCAAATCTCAACCCTTCTGAGAAGATTTCTCTTTTCTCCTTCATGGAGAAACTAACAATCCATCCCTTGAACTCTCACAGAATTTTTTCATCGTCCCTGTATTTCTTATCACTTCTTAACCAACTTCCCTCAAATTCAACTTCGGTTAGGTATTTGACATTATCTAATTTAGTTCTTAGTCTAACCCTGAAAGGTAGATGTTTTCAACAGTACTATTTTACCAATAAATAAGCACAGATAAGTTAAACATCTGGCCCAAGGTCAGACAATACACTCCACATGCCTGAGTTCTAGGGTGCCAATTTCAAACCTGGGACTCATTCTATCTGTCATAGCTGCATCCAAATAAAACTATGTATGTAGTTGGCCCATAGTCCCTGGGGGTTCTGAAGATTCAACCAACCAGGGATCAAAGGCATGCGAAAAAAATCAGTAAAGCTCCAAAAAGCAAAACTTGGATCTGTTAAGTGCTGGCAACTATTTTGATAGCATTTACATTGTATTTACAACTATTTACATGGCATGCACATTGTATTAGGTAGTATATGTAATCTAGAGATGATTTAAAGTACATAGGAGGATGTGTGTAGGTTATATGCAGGTACTACACCATTTTATATGAAAATAAAATGTTTGAGCATTTGCAGATTTTTATATCTGTGGGGAGTAGGGGTCTTAGCACCAATCTTCTGAGTATACTGAGTGACAACTGTACATATATCTTCTTTATAAAATGGGAACTACTTGAGGTCTGGAACAATCTCTTATTAATTTTGTAAAGCACTCCCCATACTATCTGGTACAGTGCCTGACAAACAGTGGTTGCTCTATTAGAGTCTGATAAGTGAATGGATAAGTGAATTTATGAAGCAATAAATAGATAATTCTTGAAAGTAGAAATCTTGAGAATAATAAGGTATTGTTACATTATGTTAGGGGAAGGAGAGAAGAAATGGTTTGAAATATAATTCTGTACTTCAGACAAGTAACAGTCCTCTTATTCCTCATCATGATGTCATTATTTTGCTCAACACATAATAATTTGGCAAAGATAAATGTTGACCAAGTGTTCTGATTATTCAAGACAATGAACTTGTATCTATTATATAAATTCATTGCCAGAGGACACATTAAGTTTTGGGAACTGCAGTTTTATTAAGTGATGTAATATATGTTCACGTTGATTAAGGTTTAGGTAAATTTTACTTTACTCCTCTTTCTTTCCCTCTTTTCTGATACCCTTTATTACCACTTTTATTTCCTGCTTTTATAAGATATAAAACAACTAGAGTCCATGTACAACTAGAAACTTCATTCTAGAAAGTCCTTCTTTATCATTTAAAACAGAATGAGGGGCTTCCTTGGTGGCGCAGTGGTTGAGAGTCCGCCTGCCGTTGCAGGGGACGCGGCGTCGTGCCCCGGTCCGGGAAGATCCCACATGCCGCGGAGCGGCTGGGCCCGTGAGCCATGGCCGCTGAGCCTGCGTGTCCGGAGCCTGTGCTCTGCAACGGGAGAGGCCACAGCGGTGAGAGACCCGCGTACTGCAAAAAAAAAAAAAAAAAGAATAAAAGAAAAACAGAATGAGATGGAGATGTTCAAAGGCTATGGGTCACACCAGTGTTCAGAGAGGCTCTCATGGGAATGCCTTCTGACCCCTCCACCTTTGGAGCTCAAAATAAACCGCAAATTTCTGTCTTCCTCAACTTGAAGACCAGTTTCCCACTGTTCATTATCTGTCTTCCAAACTGAATTACAGAAAGTCCAGAAATCCTGCCAACAATAATTTGAATAAGACAGAGAATTTAAGGTCAAAGGGAAAAAACGACTTCTACCCTGTCTGCCTTGTTCCTCCACTGTCTCTTTCCTTCCCCCTAATAACCTACTCCGAGTGGTGACTATGTCAGGGACAGGCCATAAAAGCATGGGAATTGTCTCAATTTCCACGGGAATCCTTGAGTAGGGAGTAGCCAGTGCTTGGGAAAAACAATACTTTTTTTTTTTTTCATTTTAAAATAGCAGCACAAGGCTGGTGATATTATAATGTAACTCTGAGCTGTGCTAGGCAGCAGCAGAGGTCTCCAAATTTGCTTTCTTTGTCTCTCTGTAGGAGTGCTGTCCAGAAATGTATATCCTCTATGCTTTCAGAATTAGTTGCATTATTTCAAGGTGGAGACTTTCTGAAAGGAGCTTATCTCGCACGTCAGTCAAAAAGGTCTTTGTTTAGTTCTATTCTATTCTATTTATTCAATAAACATTACCCAACGCCCTTGTGCAAGATGCTGTGATAGGATAGTAGGACAAATACAGTAGAACAGTAATAATAATAGGTAACTTTTAAGGAATATTTACTATGTGCTAATTGCTCTTCTAAACACCTTAATGCCTTAACGTATTTAGCTCCATAATATATATGTGAGGTAGGAACTATATTGTCACTATTTTACATAGACAATTGAAAGCTTAGAATTTAAGTAACTTGCCCAAAGTCACTCCACTAGTAAGTAAGAGTTGGAATGTAAACGAAAGCAGTATAGAACTGTACTTTTATCCTCTATACCATCCTAGGAGTTAAAGCAACATTAAAGTTATTTTCTAGATTCTCTGGGAGATCAAAGAAGTAAAATATGGTACCCACCCTCAATGGGCTTGTTATCTCACTGAGAGTACATACACATGGAACTCTTAGACATGCATTCACGAGAAAGTAGAGTAATTGGGTGAAAACGTGCTGTCCATAACTTTAGCAGAAGGGAAGCATTCTATCCCTTGCTCTGCAACTTACTAGAAATCTAAGAATAACATCATATGAGATCTTTGAAAAATATTTTAATTTACACAAACCTCAATTTTTCTACTTTTAAAATAAGGGTAGGGCAAATTAAAAGCTCTGTAAGGTCCATTAAATATGCCTCTGTTTTGTGATCTTATGTTAGAGGAGAGAGAAAGCACTCTAGGCTTTTGCAGTTACAGAGGTTTCAGGAAAAAAAGTGAGATTGTTCTGGTTCTAGAGCATTAGAAGAGTTTTAACTGTCATATGGGTGGCAGTCAGGAGGCAGGTTAAGGGGGAAGCCAACGGGACTAGGTATACAAGTAGTTATGGAGAGCCAAAGGAAATAAGCTTAGAAGTGGAGGACTTTGGAAGCAAGAAAGTGATGTTTGAAACTGAATCAGTTGATCAGCAGTTCTCAGACGTGTGGTCCTGGGACCAGAGATACACATTCTCCGGTCCCGCTTCCGACCTCTTGAATGAGAAACTCTGGGATGGGGCTGAGAAATCTGTGATTTAACCAGACCTCCTGGTGATTGGGGTATATATTCAAGTTTGAGAAACTTCATGGTAAATAATAGAAAGCCATTACAAGCAAGTAGGAAAGTGTTTGTACTCTGGTAATGAGTGCAGGATGTATTCAAGTAGGAAGAAGGAAATGGTAAGGTGGGATGTCCCAGTAACTCAGGCCTGGAGAAAGGTGCTAAATTTAGATATGGAGAGGAAAAGGCACATTTAAAAGAATTTTCTAGGAAGAAAGAACAACATTTGTGATAGATTAGCTACTGGGAATGAAGAAGACAAACAGTTTAATGTGAATCAGAGAGTTTATAAATTATGGGAAGGAGAATATTGTAATTACAGATAAACATGGGATGTTGGGAAGGGGGACAGAATAGAAAAGGAATCTATGGTACCATTCACAAGTCATTTCACAGCTCAGGTCCTCACTTTCTCATTTATATTCTCAAGATGTTGAGTGTGATGATCTGGAAGTCTTAGTTTATAATAGCTAGAGAAGATAGAGCTTTTCTCACTAAAGTTGTTTCCTTCCTCCTTTCTTTCCTTCCTTTCTCTCTCCTTCCCGCCTTCCTTCCATCTTTCCTTCCTCTCTCTCTTTTCTTATTTTTCACTGAAGACAAGAGAACTCAAATAACTTTCTTAAGATCACCGAGCAAATTAGTGACTGAGCTGAAAATAGGGTTTAGTTAAGGGCAAATGTTACCATGTTTACTGTTTCTTTCCTAAATTTCCTTCCTACTGTTACATAATATGTTATGTGTATTTTTTGTGTGTAAATGTTCCTTCATTGGCACAGGATTTTCTGTAAGATAATAATAATAATAGTAAATAATACACCCTGTCATTTATGGAGTGCATTGTCAATGTGCTAGGCATTATTGTAAGTGCTTCACATCTAATAACTAATTTCATCATCATAAGAAGCTTTTGAGGTAGGTACCATTATCATCTCCAATTTACAGATGAGAAAACTGAGGCTTAGAAATTTGCCAAAAGTCACACATGTAGTAAGATAAATCTGGTTAGTTTGGCTTCAACATTCATGCCCTTAACCACTGTGCTATACTGTCTATTGCCTTTTAGGAAAAATTGCTTAGTTTTGGCATTAGCTACATTCTCTGGGGAATACCTCAATGTTTCACTTCACTTTCTCTCTGGGAACAGCCTCTTTGACCCATATCCTACTTGCTTTGCAAACTCTTCCAGTTATATAACCTGAGGCAGGAGTTTTGCCACAATTAGGAGTGGAGATTTTCTCTGCCAAGGTCGGGGAGAGATTGAACACAATCCAACATGCTGCTTGTGACTATAATAATGGACTCAAGATCTGGAAAGTATCTTATGAAATCATCTGGGCAGATCCAGATGTCATATGACTTAGCTGTTATTCAAAACAGCTGGTTTTGTCTTTTCTTGACGAATTTTCTTCAACAATGGAAAGTTGGCCACATTTAGTTCACTATTTCCATGGTTTTATCACCATACGGTTAGTAAGTTCTCCTGAACCCTCCTGGTTTTTTTTTGTGGGGCTTTTTCACTCTTAGACGTGGCTGGCTTTTGAACAATTTTTAAATGGATATATCATTATTTATATCTTTCTTGTTTGAAGCATCACAGTGCCTTAAAGTCATTCCAGGAACTCTTGCTTGGGTCTGGGTATCAGCTTGGGTGAAGCTGGGAGCTCTGGGGCTAAGGGCAAAGTCTCATTATGGGCAGCATATAACTATCCCCCTCTGTGATCCTCCCACCTCCCTGGAGTCCCACAAAGGTGTGTGTGACAGGGGAGAGTGGGATGTCGATTAGTTAGAGAACCCTAAACCACAGTCTTCTGACCTTGTTGCAGGGATTCCCTATTTTCCCTCTCTGTTTTTTCTGCCTCTTCCTTTGCCACTCATCAAAAGCAATCCTTCTCTTTCGGACGAAGCCAGCATATCTCCGCAGTGAGTTTAGGGTCTTGGAAAACAAAGGCCAGAAATGGGATACCATCTTAAATCAATACCTGCTTTCGGCCTCACAACACAACTCCCTCAGAGGTAAGAAAGCACAAATGCCTAGCTACCTTTTTGAAAGTCAGAAGAAAAACTATAAGTAGAGGAAAACATGAATTAACACCTCAATACCTTAATATTTTATATGTTATTATTATTACTTTTAAGAGTTGCTACAGGCCACCTGTTTTCTGCCTGTGTGCCATGAGGAGTGAACTCTTACCCACAGCTGGTGTGCTTGCACCTAGACTCAGGGATCCTGTGATTAAAATGAAGGTCCAGTGACCTCACATGGTCTTCGACACTTGGAAATATCAGGGATGTGAGGAGACAGAGTGTGTTTCGATGGAGGAAGAGGATACATCATCAGATAGGGCCAGGCTCTATTAACCTGCCTACAACCAGCCTGCATTTGACTGACAGGGAGCAAACAAAGATGCCGCAAAGATAGCGTTTTCCCCACTGCTTCTAAGTGAGTCAGGCCCTTGCTTTCTTTTCTTGTCATTGCTTTGCAGCCCAGTACCTTCCTGGCTTTTAACATGTAGATTTCCTACTATCCTCCCCCGTAGAGAGTCACCAGAAATTGCTTCTGCCTTTTCGCCAGGAAAGTACTGTTTAAGGCATATAATTCACTCATCCAATGGAGAGAAAATGAGCTTAATGCAATCAAATATTAATACACCAGAAGTTAAGGGAAACTGTTACAAACTGTAACACTAAGTGGTATAAGATAGGTATTAAATAAGTAGAAATGATGATGATGGTGACCATGTATGACATGCTATTTATGTGCCAGGCACTGGGCTAACTTTTACATGCATCATCTCATGCACTCCACCCGGAAACTTTTTACAGCAGGTACTAAAGTTATCTTCATTTTATAAATGACGGAACTGAGGCCAAGAGACATTATATAGCTTGCATAAGGTCCCATAGATTGTAAATGGCTATTGAAAACTAGCCTAAATCAATTTATTCATATCCAACTCTTAGGTTCTTTTTGGTAGATAACTGTAGCTATTAATGGTTAGTGGTGGGTGATGGTTACTTATTTCTCCACAACTTCACTACCAGCTAATGAAAGCAAGACCACCATATCCATAATGAAACCCAATTGTGCCGTACTTACTTAGGCAGATAGTTACTAACAAGTTGGCGCAAAATATTTATACAACTGGTTCTGTAATCTCAATAAAGGCATAATTCTTTGTGCTCCGACTATAACGTGTAGGAAAATTTCACTCTGACAATAATGTTCTGAGGTTGGATTCTAATACCTTTGTAGTTGGTATCAGGCAACAAGAAATCTCTGTATCAAGGCCTAGATATACTACTACTTAGGGATCAAGCCACAGGTGCCATCTCTAAGAGTGAAGAACTATTTATATTCTTACAACCATTCTATGGAGTGGGTGTGAGTTTGCACAATAGTGTCTCTAGCACAAATGACTTGAATATCATTATTATGACTGGAGAGAGACCATTCCCTATTGAACAAACCTACATGTAAAAACTCACTTCTAACATGCTCTGCTAATTGACAAAGCAACAGGTATTGTTCTCTATAAAGACAGCTGAGGCACTTAACAGCAGCCACCTCTGGAGTGGGGCCTTTTTCACAAGCCTACTGACTGCCACTGTGATTAGAGCAAGTAGCTGAAGCTAACGCTTACCCAGTGTCACACTGTAGCAATTACAAGAAGCTGAAATTTTTCATTTCATTGTTTGGATTCCTCATTTTGTGTTTGTCTTGCCCAACTGAAATATAAACTCCATGAAAGGATCTTGTCTTTTTGTTTCACTGGGGATTTAAAAACCTGTAAGTCTACGGCACATGGCAAGCATTTAATAAGGATACTTTTAATTTGTTGAAAAAATAAGTGAGCAAAAGGAGAAGCTATTGAGGCCAGTCTTTTCAATCTCAACTGTGATCCTATGAAACCAAGTCAGTAAGCTTGTAGACGGAATCCCTAGTCTTTTACAGCAGGTTGCCTGTGAGGGTCCCTGGTGACGAATTAACCTGGGGTAGTTGGGGTAAAATCTTGAACATAATGAAAATAGCTATCATTAAGAGAACTTACTGAAAGAAGAGGTTAGAAAATACTGTGTTGGAAGGTTATAATAGACAAAAGTGACTTCTATGCACACATTTGACACAACTGACATTGTCAATTCCATTTTTTTTTAATTAATTAATTTTTATTTTTGGCTGTGTTGGATCTTCATTGCTGCATGTGGCTTTCTCTAGTTGCAGCGAGCGGGGGCTATTCTTCGTTGTGGTGTGCGGGCTTCTCATTACGGTGGCTTCTCTTGTTGTGGAGCATGGGCTCTAGGCACGCGCTCTTCAGTAGTTGTGGCACGTGGGCTCAGTAGTTGTGGCTCGTGGGCTCTAGAGCGCAGGCTCAGTAGTTGTGGCACACGGGCTTAGTCACTCCCTGACATGTGTGATCTTCCTGGCCCAGGGATCGAACCTGTGTCCCCTGCATTGGCAAGTGGATTCTTAACCACTGCACCACCAGGGAAGTCCCCATCAATTCCATTTTTTTCAGCCATCTTACAGTTTGACATGGCTTGTTATTTAATTCATGATTAATATAAGTGAAAACCTAAAACTCTACCAGGGAATGATTCAATTGTGTTTGGAATCAGAGCTGTTATTTCTGGAGTTATATCCTAATGCATGAATAATAATAATACTGTATATTCTTTAGCATTTTCTTCATCTTTCTATCATTTGGACCACTGAGGAGTATTTCATATTAACTAACCTAGAGTCATTTTCCATAATGTATCATATATTAATATGTGTCAGATAAAAAAATACAGACAAAAAAAAATACAGACTTTAACATGGTATCACATTGCATTAGTAAACTACTTTTTCATTCTCTGCTAAAACATAAGCAATGGGTGGACTTTCTTTAGTTCAAATAGAAGTAGGTTAATTCAGGAAAATGGTAGATGCCAAACTCATACATTCTCTCTCCACCAAAAATGACCCTGGAGGGGCTTCCCCCTGCACTTGAGAGTCAATCTT
The DNA here is from genome assembly GCF_949752795.1 of Hyperoodon ampullatus. Classification (NCBI taxonomy): domain Eukaryota; kingdom Metazoa; phylum Chordata; class Mammalia; order Artiodactyla; family Ziphiidae; genus Hyperoodon; species Hyperoodon ampullatus. The sequence goes on along the minus strand of NC_136915.1, from coordinate 120,872,748 downwards.
GATTTTTCTTTTTTTTTTTTTTTTTTTTGCGGTATGTGGGCCTCTCACTGTTGTGGCCTCTCCCGTTGTGGAGCACAGGCTCTGTACGTGCAGGCTCAGCGGTCATGGCTCACGGGCCCAGCTGCTCCGCGGCATGTGGGATCTTCCCGGACCAGGGCACAAACCCATGTCCCCTGCGTCGGCAGGCGGACTCTCAACCACTGGCCACCAAGGAAGCCCAGTCAATCTTGATTTTAAGGAACCATCTATGGAGGATCCTGGGGAGTTGAGAATTTCAGTTCTAGAATTGACCTGATTTTCCACAGATGTTTCCTTATATTCTACTAAGGGTTTTCAAGATCACCCCTGTGTCTCATGAGCCATCTATCAGTAACAAACTCCATCGATCTCAAGTTTTCAATGAGCAGTCAACAAGAAGGCTTTTCCACTCTTGAACCAAATGAATCTCTCTAGATGGGCCCAGCACAGTGGACATAAGTTCTCTGGGCTCCCTTCTCTCCACCAGCATCTGCTGGGGTTCTCTCTACGTGACTCAGATCTTGGCTGAAAGAACTTAGAAAGCTCATTTCTTCCTCTGCTTTTCAGATCCTGCTGTAGTACTCTCCAGCTGTGGAATCTTGCTGCTAACAGTGTTTTAGAAACTTTTATTTATCTTTAATCGGTATTTATCACATTTTTGGAGCCAAGAAAAGGCATGTCCTTTTTGCTCCTGTAGAAACAAGGTTTGTGGTATTTCTTCAGAAGGCAGCAGCCTGGAACAAATCTGCTCTTTTTCACTGATGCTCACAATTTCCCATGTCCAGCAGGGGGCAACACAGATTTAAGTTGGATTGGATTTAAATTGGATTGCCCTTGATAGGGGACAGGTTGGAACACCTCTTTCAGAAATGTGTCCTAAATCCCCTGTCCTATACTTCCCAATTTTTCTCCATCCTGTCTTCCTTCCTGGCTGTTCCCGACATATGTCCAATCTCAGAACTAGTCTGTGCCTCAAGAATACTTTTGTTTAAGTAAATCCTGATAAATTTTGGTCTCATGATGGATTCTGATCAGACTGAGTGATTATAATTACCCTCCCTGCCTCTTCTCATCAGAGTGTGTCCTATCTGGTGTGAGGGACTGAAGAGCATACTCTGTTTCAGCCCCCATTTGTCTATTTCCAACTTCTCTAACAGACAGAAATCAAGTTCAGTTAGAGTCCTTGCAGTCATTTAATGACACTACCTCTCTGCAGTTAACCAAATCAGAGACATCTTAGTTCTCGATGGCTTATTTTGTGTTACACCCCAATATTTCACCCACCCACCCCAAAATGCAGTTTTACTATAACCTAGCAATTCAATTCATTCATTCGTTTGCTGATTCATCAATTTATATAGTAAATATTTATTGCATGTCTGGTAAGTGCCAGACCCTGGGCTAAGTGCTGAGACTGGAGCTGTGAACAAAACAGATATTGACCCTGCTCTTGGGGACCTGACATTCTAATGGGAGAGACAGACAGTACTCAAATAAATACACAGAGACATAATGCAAATTGATAAGGACCATGAAGGAAAAATACAGAGGCCTCTGAGAATATAGTAGGGGCAGCTGTTAAAGCATGTGTCTCCTATTACACTATCTTCATGTTATCACATTTGAGCTCCTTGAGGCTAGGGTCTGTGTTCTTTTATTAATATATCCCCTCCACTTTTATCAATGAGTAGAAAATATCTAGCATATAGTTTACATGTATATGTCCTACATTCCCTTGTTCCACGTGTCTCTGAAGCAAGGAACATCTTTGTAATCCTTGAAATACCTAGCACAAGACTTTATATATAGCTGGTTACTGATAAGTTTTACTTGAATATAATTGTATTTTTAAAAATTCTGCTATGTTTTTGTTTTAGTGATTGCTTGTACTGTTTTCCACACTTATTCACCCTAAGGTAATAACTTTCACTCAATCCACCAATTAGTCAGAAGGACAGAGGTGGTCCAGGGCCTTTTGAAAGCATACCCACACAGGGCACAGATTTAAAATTGCACAACCCTACAATTATTCAAACTCTTTTCAGTTTGAAATCACTAATGTGAGCCATCTAGCGAAAGGATTATCTTCCTCCGAACCCTTAATTAAAATTTCACCCAGGAATTTCCAATGATTTTATTTCAAAACAAGTTTGTCGTTGTAAAACCAAAGGATAACAAGGTTGGGGGTGAGATGAGAAGAGATACGAATCATTTCTTGTTAACAAGCATTATTGTAATGTAGCCAGGAAAACTGCCTGGTGGGCGGTCAAACAGAGCCAAGGACTGAGTTGAAATCATAAACACATTAAAAAGTTTTCTTCTCTGGATGGGGTTGTTTTTGACATTAAATGAATGTCAGATACATTCAAGCTTTTTTTTTTTTTTGCGGTATGTGGGCCTCTCACTGTTGTGGCCTCTCCCTTTGCGGAGCACAAGCTCCGGACGCGCAGGCTCAGAGGCCGTGGCTCACGGGCCCAGCCTCTCCGTGGCATGTAGGATCTTCCCGGACCGGGGCACGAACCCGTGTCCCCTGCAACGGCAGGCAGACTCTCAACCACTGCGCCACCAGGGAAGCCCTCTCAAGCTTATTTTTAAAGGAGAAAATAAATTGGAAACTTTGAGCTTTTGTTTTGCTTGATTTTCCATTTGTTGTTGTTGTTTTGTTTTGTTTTCATTCCCATATTTGGATATGTCCCTATGGTGGGGAGGAAGGGGAGAGGGGGGAATGAAATATTATTCCAGGAACTCTTAAGGAGAAAAACAAACGTAGTAACACAGTTTATTCCTATAGAAAGAGTAAAACGTTTCAAGTAGTTTCAATCTCAGCACTGGTCAAGTCTTCAGCTTTTAAACATTCACTGTTTTATAAGAGAGACAATAATGTTATTCACTCCCTGTATGCTGTCAAACTCCTAATTCAACCAAATGGTCTTCCCGACTTATGTGCGTTAACATTTTAACGTCCTATGTTTGAACCTATACTAAACCACAGAGAGAAGTATTTTCTGAAGCACTGCATTTCCTTTCTCCCTTACATCCCCAGGGCAAGTACGAGGAAAAGAGTAATCTGATGTTCTGGCATGTTTCTCTACTTTGAGGAAGTGAAATCTGATTTTCTATGGGCAGTGTTATAAATGGCAGTTGATTTCTAGATTATCCCACAAAAAGACAATTTAAATAGTGATACAGATAAAATTATACGAGGATTCTGGTTCATTCTGGTTTGAAAAGTCTTTTGTGGGATGTCTTGGAGAATTTAACCACCATTTATAGACAGTGTTTTCATGGGAAAATGCATCCTGAAAGAATTAGCAAAAGAAATTTGAAACAGATTTGTAAGACAGGATGCCACTTCTTCATGGAGAGACAGACAGTCTTTGAAGGCAACTTTCAATAGTTTTACCTTTTTTTGGTTTTCATACCAAATTTGCTGAAAGCTGAATACTATACAGAGGTCCTCCATCATCCACCCTTCCATCAGGAAGGGGAGGCAGAGTGAGCAGGTTTCATGTAACCTGGCATTCTGCTCTCTCCAGTCACAGTTTACACTCAGGCAATGCAGAACCACTTTTGCATCCCTTCAAATGACATGCACATTAACCTCTTCCTACCCGGAAGTCCCAGCCTTTTCTTGTCTACCTAGCTAACTGCTATTCTACCCCTGCCTCTTCTGAGAAGCCCCAGTGACTCACCCTTGTGGACATTGGGGTCCTCCCCCAGTGCTCTGCTCTTCACCTTTGTGGACACTGGATGCCCAGAGAGATGCTGCTTTCTGGGCATCTTCTTTAATACCTGCTTGTGATTGCTCTGCTATTGAGACTTCAATAGGCTATAAGTACCCTGCAGGCAGAGACAAAACCCTGTGAGTGTTTGTCTGTTTGCTGTGTACTGATGACACAGTAACATGATCAAGGAGTAAAGTAATATGAATAAATGAAACTTTAAAATGCTCAACCCCTTCATTCTAATAACCTCTTCATGTCCAACTTACTCTTTCACTAGGCAATCAAACACAAATATCTCTCCGCCTTTTACAAAAACAAATGGCTCAAATGGAGCAAAAGAGAAAAAGAAAAATGAAACAGAAGTTGAGATGGGGAAAAAAATGCAAAACAAAAATCTAAAGAACCAACCAAAATACCAAGCACAGGAGAAATATTCATTAGACATTCATTAGATAATCTTGAGCTAAATATTGGTGAGTGAACTATTGGGTCAAGTGAAACTCAAACAGTTGCTTCACGACTTCCCCTTATGGGCAGGAACTGAGGGGGATGTGGAGCAAGCAGAAGAGGTATTATGGATGGAGTTCTTCAAGTTCTGGGTGGCATAGCGTGTCTCAATGGAAAAGATGAACCTGCTGCTTCTGGCTGTAGTACTATACACTGGCCAGCAGAGGGTAGCCACATGTATTTCATGCATTTTCCCCCCCAAATACTGTTTTCTTCATCCTTCAGATTATAAAGTTGGCAGTTCTTCTTTCCAGAGGTAGAATATGGGAGGCAGTGGGTGTATTAATTCTTAGTAACATGTGGGAAATTTCTGAATGTTTTAATTTGGTAGTCAAAGCTTGGGAACATGGCTTGAGTTTGGCTGGAAAAAAATGATTATGCAGTTAGAACTAACTTGGAAGAAGCAGTATTATATACCAACTGCTGCTTTAAGTGATTCACCTGCATTAACATATTTAATCATCATAAAAATTGTATAAGTATGTACTATTTTATCAGTCCCACTTTCTAGGTGAAAAAACTTAACATTACATAGTTTAAGCAAATTGCAGAGCCTGGAATCAAAATACACTTATTCTTATTCTCATGTTTTATATAAGCTCCCTCAGCAGAACATTCTGTTTCAGCTGTAATGTGCTCAGTGGAGCTTGATCTGCTGTAATGTGGTACCTGAGTTGTCTTAAGCTGGAGAGCAGGCCCTAGGAAGAGAACAGAGGCAGGAAGAAACGAAAAGGAAAAGACATTGTGGAGGTTACTAATTCTAAATCAGAGTTTCAAAATAACATTTACTATACTAAAGGAACCTATGATATGATTGAATATTTATGTTTTTTTAAGTTATACAGTATATGTCCTTAACATTTTCTCCCTAATATCCATAACTGCTAATGTCACACATTTTATTTATTTAAATTGTCTCATCACTGTCTCCATGTGAATGGATGAGGAAAGTGTGTTTATAGTAACAAAGCTCTATCTGGCAACAGCATGATATTCTAATCCCAACACAGCTCTGTGAGGCTTCGCTTATGTTCAGCATTGACTGGGAAATAAATGTCGGCAGATTTGTGAGGAACAAAAATCAAGATATTTTTAGTTCACTTTGGCAAATATTTTTGAATATTGACTATGCTGCCAAGCTTTGTGCTATGCACAGGGTTGAAAAGGTATTTAAGACTCAATTTCCACCTGCAAAAAGTTCTTATATCCAGTTTGGAAAACAGACACATAAATCAGTAACCATAATGCAATATGATAAGCCCTATCTTAAAAGCATGTATGAAGTGCCAAGGGGACAGTGAAAGGACAGCTTTTTGGGTCTCTCAGTATACAGTGGCTTGTCTTATGGATTAATGCTTAAGATTTGCTTGGTGTTTTTGAATTCAGACTTGTGATAAAATGATGGGTAACTTAGGAGATTAGTTTTGAACTGGGCATGAAAACAATTGCATTCGAGGGTGGAGAAGTGCCCAGAATTCGGACCATGTCTGTTCACCAAAATGTTGAAGATAGAAAGGAGTAATATGATTCTGTCGGTCTGTTGGTAATTAATACTCATCTATTGAAGGCTTACTACGTGTAAGAGACTACAATAGCCATTGTGGAACAATGGGCAAGGGGTTGGAAAAAAATCAAATCCATATAAAAGAAGAACAGTTTACAGAGAAGTAATCATCAAGCAGAATAATTTAATTTTATAGGTGCAAATGGCTGAAAAAAACATCTAGCTTAACTCTGTCATCTTACAGATGAGGGAACGGAGGTCTGGCAATAAAACATGATTATTTTTTCAAACGTTATACATCTAATTAATGGCAGAGCTGGGACCAGAGCCTTCAGAAGACTGGTAGGCAATACAGTGAGTTCCACCTATGAACTTAAAGTCAGACAGCTTGGGGTCAAGTCCATTTCCATCACATACTGGCTGGGTTACCTTAAGGAAGTTAGTTGAATTCTCTGTCATTCGTTTCTTCACCTGTAAAATAGGACTTCTATAGTATCTGCCATATATAACATGAAAGAATACATATAAAACAATAATTAAGATTAAAATGAGATAATGCCTATTAGCCAGGGACATGTTAAGAGCTTGATAAATGTTACTAGAACTCACGTGTCCCAATTTCTACATTAATATTCTTTCTGCCACAACAGTAAAATGGGGTTTTGCTCATTTTTGTTTCTTTGACACAATGAAATCCCTTTTTTAGATCTTTATGCTCATATGCTGTCCATTTCCCCTCATACATCTCTTCTTTCAGGGCCAAGGAGATTAAGATCAAGTTGGGAATTCTCCTCCAGAAGCCGGAGTCTGCAGCTGACCTTGTCATTCCATACACTGAGAAGGCAGAGAAACCAGCCAAGACCCAGAAGTGAGTCATGATTATGGATTCCACTCTTTTCCTCCAGAGGATGATGATTCTTCAAGTGTATAGCACCATCCCTCCTCTGTAGAACTCCCCCCTTCAGTGACTCATTGAAGATCATAAGAGTACTCAGAGACTTGGTTTGTGAATAGGATTATTTTTCATTCTCTCGTGTATGGATCATAATATTGCTTACTGGCAGGCTGCTTAAAAAAATGAAGATAAGGCCACATCTTGGGACATCATTGGAGAAACAGGCCGTATCTTATAAAATGGCACCAGCCACCTCATCACACAGAAGTGTGGTTAAAAATATCTGTTCAGTTGCTGTCTTTGGGTCAGGTGAGCATTCCTGATCCAATTAATTATGATCCCTGAATGCTCACCTGCTCAGGAAATATCCTGAGGGCTACTTCCTCAGCAGGGAGATACAAGTGGTGACATTTCCCTCAAGAAGAGGCTAAGTTCAAGGCAGACTATTAAGCCTAAAGGTTTCTTCTCCAAGATATTGTCCCTTCAAGGTCTAAAAGAGGAGCAGAGGACTGTTCCCTGGTGGAGGAATGAATACTTGACCAGATACTCCTATTTAATGTACATCAAGCAATTTTTCCCCAGTCCATAAATTAATAGTCCTGACAGGACTTCTGCAGTCCCTAACCACCCACCAACATATTTCTATCAATTTAGGCATGGAGGGAAGCTATAATTCTGAATATTCACGATGTTATGACAGTGAACATAGCCCACAATTTCATTGGCATTACTCTAACTTAATAACACTACTCACAGCATTCACGGTGTTTACCGTTGTTCCACTAGCTACACAGCCAGACATTGACTAGACAGATACACTCCATCTTCCCTTTAAAACAGAGACACCACTAAAATCAAGAAAGGAAAGTGGGAAGAAGAAAAGCCAAATGTATTCAAACCCCTTCACTCTACTACCTAAAAGTTTTGAAGAGATCACAGAAGTGTGGTAAAAATATAGGAATCCCTTTTAACCTCCATTTCTTTTAAAATTTAATATTTGTATAAATTGGCCAATCTTTTCTCCAGATGACCTTTGAATTAATATAGCTGGATTGGTTGGGGGATAGAGCGACAGGTTATTCCTTTTAAATTTTTTCATCAATCTAAGTGAATGTTTCCACTCTCCTTTTATTACTTCAAAGTGATCCCAAACCGGAAATGAGGCATAATTGAGTTTTCTGCGTTTAGAAAAGGGAAGTTAATTCAATGTGGAATGGCAGGCACCAGGCACTGAGAGAGAATAAGAACCATATTTCATAATAGCAAAAGATCAAAAAGTCTATTTTGAAATAAGCATTGTGGTGGTTATTGATCTGTTGGAATTAACTTTTAAAAAATAAATACAGTGCTACATTTCCTGCTTTGATTCTCTGCTTTAATATCCCACACAGACACTTGAACTATTTGGCTTAACAAGGATTTGGAGAGAAGCAGTTTTGGAAGATAACTTGGGGCTGACACTTATTGGATTATTTTCTTCTCTTGTCTTCCAGCCCCCTTTTTCTTCCAGAAGTTTGAATTGTTTTGGAAAAATCTTTCTTATCCCTAGAGAATATTTGTGCATCTCTACTGCATTTTTAACAGTGACCATCACAAAGCTTTCCTATCCTCTTCCAAACTCCTAAACCCCATTTCACTCATATTTGGCAAATTTCCATGCCTTTTAGCAAGCAGGAGAAGACTGTGTTCTGCAGGAACTCAGTTGATCTCGCTTCTCCTCACTTTAAAGTTTCTCTGTATTTTTTTACCCACATTCTTCTCAAGGAGAAGGAAATAAATCTCAGAGGAGAAAATAGACCTTCTCCGGATGGAAGGTATTTTTAACTCCTCTCATCTTTTTAAAAAAAGCAATCTCTTTTAAAAAAATCACTTTCTCTTTTTAAAATATATTTTTATTCTTCTCATTAGGAAAAAAATGGAACCATTTTAAAAAATAGAAAAAAGTTGCCTATATACCTACCACCCAAGGCCAGGCCTCTGTTACCATTTTAGTATTCTTAACTGCTCTTTTTCCCTCTGGACCCTCTTCCACTAGAACAAACAAGTACCATATTCCACTCTGAAAAACACCCTCCCAGCCCCTCACCCCTTCTACTCATATCTCTTCCTCTTGCTTACATTGGAAAACTCTAGAAATGGAAAGTCACTGCTTTCAATTTCTTCTTTAACTCCGTTTGTCGGGTCTAAACCTTACTACCTAACTGAAACCATCATCACCAAGGGCTAACTCCTGACTCATGGACAGATTTTGACTCTGCTCACCAGTTGGCCACTTTAAAACTCTCCACCTTAACTTCTAATTTTGAATTATCCTGCTGCCTTCTCTCTCTCTAAGGGCTCCCAATTTTGCCCACCCTCTATATGTGAGCATCCCCTAAGGCTCTGCTATAGGTCCTCATAATGAAAAATAAAGATGTTACAAGATCATGTAAATTTAGTTTACAGTAACTATTATCATGGCTCATAATATAATCAATTGCAAAATACTCAAGAGCTGGTGTAGATATTTTTATAGTTTATTTTATATTCTAGATGTTCATTTACTCTCTGTTGATGTCACTAATTTTAACTACCTTTGGTTGTTGCTGTTGTTTTGCCACTTTATAACTCTAGAATGACCTCCACACATAAACAGTCCCTACCCTGTGCACGGGGGAGAACCATTACAAACTGTTGTCCTACATACACTCTGGCCTGGTAAACTGCAGAGTGAGCCTTACTGTGTGGATTAAAGATGGATGCACAATGTTTGGCCCATGGATAGACATCAAAAAGTGGCAGGTGTATTTATCTGCATCCCCATCCATGGTGCCCAAGTCACTGTTGGCCCTGGGGGGTAGGGCTCAATAAATGTCCATGAACTTGAGACTGGACATGAGCAGACACATTGCAGGAAGGAAGGGAGAACTGAACAGGCACTTAAGTGCCAATAAATAACTTGGATTTCACTTTCCTTGTCAAGGGCAAGAGCACGTGAAAACATTACCAGGAGTGTTTAAATATGTGCCAGGGACTGTGTAGATATTTTTAAAAAGGAAGAAAACAAAAAAGAAAACCACCGGTGCTTAGAGAGGTCTCCCAAGGTTAGAGCTAGTAAATGCCAGAATTGCTTATAGCTGTAGTCATGGTTCATGGGGCTAAAAATTCTGTACTCTAAGGGTTGGGTTATTTGTGGCTTTCATCAACCAGACTAACTCTGAGCAAACTGAACCATTATTAATTTACACATTAATCTGACATGCATATTGCTGGGTAGATTAATGCTGCAGGGAACGCACTGTCGGACAGGGTAGAATGGGAAAAGTTCTCCATGGCTGACAAGCTATACCTCCAGGCAGTGAGTGCATCATTGCCTTGTAGGAGATTCAAGATGTAAATGTGGTAAGAGTACAGTAAAGAGGGAGAGGACACTTCCAGCTGAGATCATCTCTTCCTGGACCAAGTGGCATTTACACTGGCCATTATAAAACAGTTAATCATCTCTATAAATGTTTATTTTGCCTTTCATTGGAACTGGGTTCCTCTTTCCCTCCACACCCACACACAGAAACCCCATGCCCACTCTCTGTGGTCAGCTACGACCTTGCAAACCAGGACACTTATTGGTCATTTAAATCTGCATCTATCTCATTTCAAATAATTCAGACTTAATGGCAGATTCTGAGAATCAGGACAGGATGAACCTGTGGCACTTCCTAGGCTGGGAATCAGAATACTGGGCTTCGAGGTGTGGAGGATGTGTTCTGCTTGATTGTGTCCTTGAAACAATTTGGACTAATAGTACCCCCAAGCGGGTTCTGCACATATCCTTTTCAGGAATTTAATCTTGGCTGTGAGACACTGCTGGTTGTGACTATTAGTCTGGTTCTAACAAGACCATTTGGGACAGCTTGGATCTGGTAACATGCTTAAGTTCGGTGCACCTGCTCTTACCATTTCTTCTTCCTGTGCCCCTCCATACTAGCCAGAGGAAATGGAGAGCAGGAAGGTGATTTCATTTTACAAGGGGTATTTACAAAATCAGAAGGCGATTCAGCCTTCCCCTTGCTCTGTTTCTTTTGTTCAATTATGTAATGTCTTGTTGTTTCTGTCAACAATAAAGACTTGGCGGGTGTCATATGTACAACATTGAACACACTGTAGTGAAGAAATTAAGATTTGTAAGACTGTGCTAAAAATGTTGGTACAAAATAATATATACATAGGAAAAATTCTCAGCGTGAAGTAATATAGAAGAGCCAAAAGGAGTTATCGACCTCTAGAAAATAGCTCCTTTTCTTGTTAGAAATAAAATGAGGCAGCAAAATATATGGGCATGCTTGTCATTCCTTCCTCATGTCATTTCTCCTCCCTGTGTTCCTTTACACTAAGCAGAAGAAAACGGGAGGAGAGAAGGTAGTTGACTCATTAAAAATAAATTTCCAGGGAATTAGTGTTGAGTTTTTGATCTATGATACATATGTTTCTAGCCAGGAAAATGAAACCACTTAAGATTATTCCACCAGGTTTGTTACTCTCAGTACTGGCATGTTTTAACCTTCAAATAGTAAAAGCGTAAAACTTTGTGGAAAGTCATATAAATAAGACTCAAAATCTGCACATGCTCTACAGTGAGGAATAGAGAATGGAAGGAATTAGTCACAGCATTTTAGCCAAAAAATCTACTGCCATCCTGCACTCCTTACATAGATAAAGTGAGGCTGACTCTGAGCCTCGAGAGCAAAACGAAAAGGAGAATCAGCAACTGTCTTATCAATCTCACTGATAACCTAAAGAATTAAAGCCCTAAGATATTAACTTTTAAAAGCCAGAAGCAGGAATTTTCCTGGGTTGTCTGAACAGTTGATCAACAAGTTAAGAGCTAAGGAAATTCCAATTTAGAAAAAACACCTTCATTGGCCTTAATGTTCTAATAAATGACTTGTTAGTCTGCTTTGATTTGACAACGAAGAACTCATATTGTAACACAAGAGTGAGAGCGGGGGCTGAGGGGGCAGCCCTGGGAGAGCACTGTCAGCCATTTTTCCCAGACAATACCAGCCCGCCTTGACACAATTCTGCTGTGAAAGAAAAATTGGTAGTTAAAACGAAAGAGCTGCAGGATTTCTGCATATATAAACGTTAAAATAAAAACAGCCTAAGGGGGAATTATGTGTTGACTATTACCTTCAGCATCCTGAGCATTTGTGTACAACATTCCTTTTCATGGTGTCTAACCACTTCTCTTCTCAGAAAGCATAAATCTTAAAAAAAAAAAAATTATCCTGTTCTAATTAGGCAGGAAAATGCACCCAGAGTTTTTAAAATGTAGACATCCTGTGATCACATTCCCAACACGAGGCAGCTTCACACCTTGCATCTTCCATCAACCCCAAAAAGGTGGCGAAGGGCTGTGGATGTGGAATCTGATGCCCTTTGCGGATTAAGTTGGTGTTTAAAGTGCAGCACTAGTGAAGCAGGGAACATGAGTTCAAGCCCTATAATTGGACAACTGGATTTTATTCAGTTACTTTTGGAAAAAAAGACCACAATTGGAGGCACTGTTGTGGGATACACAAGAATATCAAGACGTGGCTTCATGACAAATAGACTCTGTTTCTGAAAAGGGAGAGGCCTAACCCAATTGTTCAACAAGAGATGAAAATATGCAAGATAGATGTAGGCAAGCAAACCCAGCTCATCATACCCACTTGTTCAGAATAAAACAGCTCTAACTCCCTTGTTCTGAGAATGGGTCATCAATTGTAACATTTCAAAGAAAAGCAAATCCAAGTCATTGTTGGTGTATGTGATTAACTCCCTTCTTATGACTGTCTCCTTTTTCTTTCTTAATCCTTGATTTAGACCCTCATTGGACAAGGCCCTGCAGTGGCGTGATTCCCTGGACAAGCTCTTGCAGAGCAACTGTAAGTCTGAAGTATCTGTATAAAGGTCAGGGGAAGGACAGAGGCAAAAAAAAAGCTTTAGGCTGCCCATGTCCTTCTTCCCCAATTTTGACGTTTCTTCAATTTTGGAAGAATGCCAGGGGATTGTAGTTATCTAGTTCATGGCAGAAGAATGTGAAAATAAGCTGTCCTGAGGACTCCTGAGTGCAGGTTGCATTCCCATCTGTCCTGCTTATTTGTGTGAGCAGAGCTAGTGGCTTGATCTGTGTAGTTCTTAAAATTTTCATCAGTAAAATAGAGATACTGCCTCTTCCAGCTTGGCCTCATAATGGCTTGCTGTGGATTCGGTGTAGCAGGGTACATATCACTGTACTATGAGGAATGGATTGGGTGTATGTCCCAGTTGAGATTGCTATTAATTGTTTTTGTAACCTGCCATGGGTTGTTAACCTCCCCTAACCACAGTTTCCTCTTCTGGCAGCAGGCCTTTTATATCTCCATTCAAGACATGAAAAAAGTGCCAGCAAGAACTCCTCTCCAAGCTAATACCAATATACCTGAGCACCATTTGCCTCTCCCCAATACAAAATCCTTACTGATTCCCAGGCCTAAAGTATCAAGTTCAAATTTCCAATGTTTAGGATTCTCCATAATAATGATGATATGGCTGGTCTGCAGTCAAATTGAACTGTTCTCCCTTCCATATAGGATTTCTACATGTATTCCCTTTGGCTGGAATACTTTGTATTCATATCTCTATCTGTTGAAATTCTCCTCTCCTATAAAAGTGAATCTAAATACTAAATGCCTAGTCTTCCTTGACCGTCCGGAATGATTTATCCTCCCTCTGAGGTTCCAGTGCAATTTGTCTGCACATTTTTATGCCGCTGTTACTTGCTACATTGTACTCTGATCATAGCCGTCTCCCTCCTATGACAGATTATAAACTCATTGACAGCCAGGATTTAGTCTTTTTCTTCTGGATAATTTCACAACAGGAAGTGCACAGTAATAGGAAAACAAATATTTGTTGAATCGCTCGCTCTAAAAATAGGATTCAATGTAAGATATCTAACCCATATTTTTCCATTTTCACCACAAGATGGAATATGAAACTTTGTTAAATGCTTTGTAAAAATAAGGATTTAAAAAATATTTCCCACAGGACCATCAAGATTAATAGACACAGGGTAAATAGCAAAGAATGTATGTTGAATTGTATACAAACTTTTTTTATTTCTTGTTTTTAGTGAGGTAATCTTCTGCTTACCTGTGACAGAATCAATATCTTATATTTGGAGGCAGAACACCAAAGCCTCTGATTTGGAACTTTCTCAATATTATCCACTTTTTATTTTCTTTTTATTTCTTGTGTTAAACAGAGTACCCAGTCCTGATACATATAAAGTGTTCCATGAATGCTTATTGAATAACTGGGTTAATGAATGACTTCATTATCCTTCTAGGACACAGAAATTCCATGAAGACAACTAGGAGAAAAATATTTATGTTTATCAATTGACTTATTTATTGTGTTACACAGTGGTTTTAGGGCCAGTAGCAACCTGACATATTATATATTATGAATTCTACGTACCCTGGGTACAGGTATTTATTGCTACTGTCAACAAACCTGAGAATTAGCAGAACCATTTCCATGTTTTTAAAACCATTAAAGAGAAGGATATATATTTATGTGGCCATATAAAATCCTTTTCAGTCATACTAATCCTTAGGGCCACATGTTCATATATTTCAGGCTTTCAGGAGACAGAGAACTATTGGAATAAGTTAAGCCAGATGCAGTTGGTGTTAACACCTTAGCATTTGTTGAGGGACTGAAGTTTTTCAGCTTGCAAATAGTTGATTTTCATGATGTGAGCTTGAGGCCTGAGAGTCTCACAATAATATTTTCTGCTTCTTAGAGGGGAAATATGTATATGCATGTGTGTGTAAATATATATAAAATTCACAATGTTTTATTTAATTAGATATATTTTAAAATTATATATACTATATATGTTATATATATAGTATATGTCTGTGTATATATATGTGTGTTCTTAAGTTCCACATCATTATCCTCTTAAGTAATTAACACTTTTAAGACTTGGGCTATTTCCCCAAGCAATAAATGGAAAAGCATTTGATAACTGTTCTAGTCAAAATTCATTCCTTGAGAAGATATCTATCCATTCAAACTAGCATGAATGAAAAAGGGTTTCTGGTATGGATACAGAGATCTCACAGAAACAAAAGAGTGCCATGCTCTATGGGAGGTGATGCCATGAGCGAATAAGACAGTTTCTCCCTCCCTCTGCCTCTGTTTCTCTGTTCTGTGTCTCTGTCCCTTCCGCTCTTTCCATTTTTCCCTCTATCTCTGCTTCTATGACTCTCCCTCTTGCTGTGTCTGTCTCTTGCCACTTTGTCTCTGCTGCTCTCTGTCCAGCTATTTCTAGAAGAGGACTAGTGGAATGACAGGCATGCCCAAGTAATTCTACCCCAACACCATCAACCTAAAGAAACAATTTTTGACCTATTTCCCCAAACACCAGCTTTCGTGCATCGTGAATAAATTTTAAGCCAAACTTTGGCAACTCAGTTCTTATGAGATATCCTTATTTGAATCTGCAAAAACTAACGGTCTATAGCCAGAACTATGATAGTTCTGACATTAGCTGTGATTGATGCAGAATAGGTAATGAAGAAAGATACATTTGAAAAATGTGTATTTAAAACTTCACAATCCCTTCTTGCATGTTTGATTTGATAAATTAAATCATTTAACCTCAAGGAATGGCATATTTGCTGATTTATGAGGAACATTTGGCATTCTCTTGTGCTAATGTAAAATATTGATTCAGTTCCCCAAGCATTTCTTAAATCCACATTTTTCTTAAATTTTCTTGAGTGGAAATGAAATCAATTGGTACCAAACCTCTAAAAAAAAGACGGTTAAGCTGCTACTCAATCTTTTCTCTTCCACAAGATTCCTCTTTCTTTCCTCAGTTTTTAAAAATCTTTTTTTTAATTGAAATATAGTTGATTTACAATACTGCATTGTGTACAGAATAATTCATTTTTTACAGATTATATTCTGTTATAGGTTATTACAAGATAATAACCTATTAAACCTATTAAAACCTAATAGGCATTACCTAATAACCTATTAAAAATAATTTTTAATAGCCCAGTGTATTTGACTCTGTTCTGAAAGAACATCAATTTCTTACATTTTTGTCTTCAGTTTTATATATGGCACCATCTGTTTTCTTTCTGAAGGTCCATGGGGCACATAACTGGTGTATCGCTTTTTAAACACAAAAACAGATTGCACGTGGGAGTTTAAATAAGACAGTGACATTAAACTCTTCCACATGACTGTCTTTAAAAGCAGACGAAGAATGAAACACAACCCAGTAGTAGCAAAGTTTTTATGTGAATCTTTTTGCCCCAGGAGTTCCAAAATGTCAGAACATTTCCTTGAGACACTCTTGAGATTTGGACTCTTGCATGGGGAATGGAATAGCCTGGCTCCTGGCTCCTCTTTTTGTTTTCGTCTTTGCATTCTCTTTCTGCTTCTCTTCCTTTGTTTCCAATTTTCTCCCTTCTCTTTTCTGGATTATATTTATCATCATATTACTCACTGGTAGCCACAATTCCCTTTAAAGCAACAATTATAATAATAAAAGCAATAGCTTATATTTATTATTCACCATGTGCCAGGCACTGTCCTATGCGCTTTGCATTTATTAGCTTATCTAACGATTTCAATAATTTTAGGACTTACGTACAAAAACAATTCGTATTTTTTCAGAAAAGGGAACTGAGACATAGAGAGCTTATGTAACTTGCCCATGAAATAAAATACTACAGCAATAGCAAAATCAGTCATTTTATTTTTCCTTAATGTTTGTATTCTTCAGTTTTGAGACTTGGGAGGAAACTTTTGTCTCAATGGGTCTTATTTTATTCAGTTTGAACCTCTATTAAATGTTAGGCCCACAGATTTAGACTAGGAGGTGGGATGCTTTCAAAAGAAGGGCAAAGATAAATGAAACTCAAACCTTGAACTCAAATCATCAATAGCCTCCTGGGAAAGATAGCCATAGAAGCAAATAATCCCAACAAAAA
This sequence comes from Hyperoodon ampullatus, assembly GCF_949752795.1. Lineage (NCBI taxonomy): Eukaryota > Metazoa > Chordata > Mammalia > Artiodactyla > Ziphiidae > Hyperoodon > Hyperoodon ampullatus. Next base: position 120,856,080 of record NC_136915.1, on the reverse strand, counting down.
ATGAGAAAGTGATCTCTCCTCTTATGATGATAAAATCCTCAACAGCAAGTTGGAGGTACTGGGTAAAGACTACCTTGTATATGAGGCAACATTTGAGTTGAGTTTTGAATGGTGATAAAGATTACTTTTAAATTGGGCATGAGTAATAATGATGAAAGTCAGCATTTATTGAGCTATCATTATGTTCAACATCATGTAAGAGCTTTCCATGAATTATTTAACCCTTATAACAACCCTGTCAGGTAGTTTGCACTAGTACCCCACTTGCCAGATGTGACAACTGAGGCTTGGAGAGGTTAGATTACTTGCCCAAGTTACTGTAGTAGTGTGGTGTGTAAGGATCAACCTCCAGGCAATCTTAACTCTAGAGTCCATGCTTTGAAAATAAACTATGTAATGGTATTTATCAACTATTAGTAACGTTTCACTATTTTTCCTCTAGGAGAAGAGATTTGTGCTAATCTACTTTTCACTATTTTTTTCCTTTATGCCAGTTGGACTCGGATTTGTCTTATAGTCTTTTTATTTTTAAAATGGTTTTATAGGTGGTTTCATTTTGTTCTTTGGCAGGGTTGTTATTTTATTTTACAGGGATGTCAAAAGTGACATCACTCATTAGGGCCAGCTCTGGAATTATAATGTGGGTCTCACAACCCAGAGTGTTGCCACCAGACCAGAAGATCAGGTGGGTTTCATCTACTTCTTAGGAAAAGGATGCCCGAAGATGTGTGTGGAATGGTATTTTGAGGCTCTGTGTAGGCTCAGCAAGGAATAATGTAGGGATTTTTTAGGGCTGTGTACTGAGATCTCTACTGGGGTGTGGAGTGGGCAGGGGAATAGTGTCAGGCAAAGAAGACATGTGTGTTCCTTGCAGAATAGAGACTTTGGCCTAGAATAGATTTGACTTTGACCCAAGAGGACTTCCTCAGGGGTAATGGGAATTCCTCAGGGTCTCTGAGGAATGGACCAGTAGAAAACCAGAGGTTAAGGAGGAGAAATCATCTGGGGAGTGGCATTAGAGGGTCCTAGGAATGGACCCTCTAGAGAATCCTCAAAATCCAGATGAGAGAAAAAATAGCTTTAAACGTCTCCCAGACCAATAAATAAATAATAAATCCACTTTATGAGTCTTGATTGAGAGTGCGTACATTGACAAAAAGCCTTGAGATAACATCATGGGATTCAAGAGAATGATGAAACCAGTACCCAGGAAATGGACTCAATACACTGGAAAGTTATTTTCCAAGTGCATTTTCTGTATAGGACGACTTGGTAAATGTATGGTAAATGTTAACATTGCTGTGGAATCCTGGAATGTATCCTCAGGTCATAAATAACAATGTTTCTGAGGACTAGAATTTTATCTCTACCTTTTTCAAAGATGTGGAGAGGGCGATTCAGAGTGCCTGAATCACCATGTTGTGGGGACATGGGGCTAATGAGAATAAATTGGCCCAGACTTATTCTGTGAAGTTATTGCTTTGTCTACAATCTTAGACCTGATTGTGTGGGTGCTCATAAGACTTCATTCCTATTGTCATTTCCCAGTAGCTAGAAAGTGCCTGGGAATTTTCTCATTTCAACAAAGACTACCTGACACCTTTTGTTTAAGAAACAATGAAAACTTTAAGAATGACAGAGAGAGAATTCGTGGGGTATTTCTTCTTTCAGCATGTACCATTGACTCCCGTGCCACTAAATGATAACAAATAGTGCCGGAAATATGGTGGGAAATACGGGCAGAGAGAGAGGGAAAATACATCTGATGTTATCCAGGTAAACATTATCAAGTGGTCTCAAAGTAATTCTTCTAGCTGGGTTTCTAGAGAAAATTGTTTATCATACCTACCATCACTTCCCAATGTATTTTTAGGTGTTGTTCAATAAAAAATGTTTTTAGGTTAAGTACAGGGAGAGGGGATTAAAATGCAAAGTGTCTTGTTTGGATTCAGAATCACTGGTGACCCTAATCCAATTAATTATAGCTTAGCCATTCTGTTTCTTTAGAACTGAATACAGTTTCAGGGAACTGTGAGGGGTATGAAGACAATAAAAATGCACAGAAGGAAAATTGAAAAAAGACAACCATATATTTCAGGCTTAATCATCGCATTTTGTGCATATTATATGAAATCAATGTATTAAACAATGACTAGTGAATGAAAATTTAGAGTCCATAAAAAGGAGTAGGGAGAAATACTCAAGGAGAAGGGAAATAGATAGAAATTAGGTCAAAGGAAATGAATTGTACAAAAGTACATGAATATGTCTGCAAGTAAAACTAATGAATTGCAGAAGTGTGTCCTGATGCGGAACAAGTTAGAAAGGTGGACCCTGATATACTGGTTATAGTCAGTCCAACCTTCTGCCCTGAGAGGCAAATGACATGCCAGGCATGCCTGTAATTGTGATACAGTCTGTGGAAAACTAGAATTTTCTCTCCTTCCTTTAGAAATCTACTTTCCCTGCATAGTAAATAGACATGGATTCTCTCTCAGTACATATGCATTTGTTAGAATTTGGGTTTAAAAAAAAGCATATATATATATATATATATATATATATATATATATATATATATATATATACAGAGAGAGAGAGAGAGAGACGACTTTAAAAGGAAGAAAATATTGAAGATATAGAGTGATTTTTCCTTTGTTCCTCACCAGTGCCTTCCTAAATCCTGACCTTGCCTTCTACTTATCTACCACTTTGGAGGTTAGAGCTGGAGGGGTAGGAAAGAAAAAGAAAACAAAAGGATTAGGCCCAAGAATCTCTAATATGTATATATATAGATGATAGATAGATGATAGATAGATAGATAGATATTCATATATAGATGTATATATATATTTAAATTATAAGCTGAAATATATTCTACATGAGCAACAGTGCACTGAAAACAGAATCACAGTAGTTATAATTATACTGAATTTAATAGGTTTATAGACTGATGTATAATTGATAGGCATGGTAACTACTCTGTAAGTGGTGACTTCATTGGGCCCCTTCCCACTCCTCCTTCAGGTCTCAAATGGAATGTCACTTTCTCATGGAGGCTTTCCCTAAACCTAAAATGAGGTTAGGACTCCTTTTGTTAATCTTACTATCTTTCGTATGGTTTTCTTTTGTTGTGTACATTTATTTGTGTGTGTTTCTTCATTTTCTTTTCTACCTCCCCCAGGATCTATAAACTTCATTAGGGCTGAAACTATGTCTATTTTACTTACCATAATTCCAAGAACATGATATTTGCTCAAAAATCATCTGTAGAAAAAAAAAAAGACTGTAAGTAGTTCATACACGAGAATCAACATTAATGTTACTTATACTATCAAATCTAGTTTTAAATGTATTTTTTTATTTTTGGTAATTGATAAGTATCCAGAATGGCATTAGTGTTCACAGTGTCCCTGGATGTTGTTTACAGGTAAACCTTTATCACCTAAATATAGACTGTCTGGATTTGAATCCCAGCTCTGCCACTTACCAGCTGGTTAACTAAGGGCAAGTTACTTGATCTCTCTGACTTCATTTGTAAAATAGATTTGTAATGAGGAGCAAATGAGTTAACTTTTGTAAGGTTATGGCATAAATGAAGGAATATATAGTAAATAAACCTAGGCTACAATGTGAGATATAGTGTTAGGTAGATAGATAGATAGATAGATGATAGATAGATAGGGTGAATACATTTCCTCGAATAACCATTTTCCTTGCTAGACGGACTTGCCAGTTTCAAAAGTTTCCTGAAGTCTGAATTTAGTGAGGAAAACCTCGAGTTCTGGATCGCCTGTGAGGATTACAAGAAGATCAAGTCCCCTGTCAAGATGGCTGAGAAAGCAAAGAAAATTTATGAAGAATTCATCCAAGCAGAGGCTCCTAAAGAGGTTGGTCCTGATGGGAAGGTGGGTGAGTGTGGTCAGTGGGGGTCAGCTCAACAACTTCCCAGGAAGGATTTCCAACTGCAGTACACTTTGCAGCTACAGGCTATTCCTATTTGAGAGTGGGCCACCTTTCGTAAGTGCCTACTGAGTGGAAAGGCAGAGCAATACAGTCGAGCAGGTATGAACTTGAACTCTGTTTAGACCACTTTCTAAGCAATCATGGGTCTCTTTTCAGTAGTATGTTATCGCAAGTCAGAATGATACTAGTTGTATGATCTTAGATAAATTATTGAGTCTGTCTGAACTTAGTTTCTTTCTTTGGGAAAATGAGGGTAATGAAGACTATTTTTGCAGGATTGTTGTGAGGATGAAATTAAAGAGTGGACGTGAAAATATATATCTCAGCATTTGAACTAATGAATGCTTACTGAATGTTTCTACCACTTAATTTCTTCTCTCTTCCTCTTCCCCGTCTCCTCCCTTCCCTTTCTTTTTTTATGAAAACTCTCTCTTTTCCCTTCTATTCTCCCCCATCCCGTTGTTTCCCCCAGGCCTTTTCCATTTACACTCTAGTCGGGGAAATAGGGTTTCTACTTACAAAAATCAAATGATTACAAGATAATAGTGCTAGAGATGTCAGAAGACAATGTACCATTAACTGACTGCTAAAGACAAGATGTGTGTTGATTTCAAAGAGGATTTGGGTTAGTTTATCTGCCCTTTGTTGTTTATGAAACTGAATTGAAAAAGCTTTCTGTGGAATTCAGGATGGCCTCAGCAAGACCTGTTCATCATGTTTTGGTCAGGTCACTAATTTCACATTGCACCCCATAAACTAATCTGGACATCAAACATTTCATCAAGATTTGGGGCCAATCACAGGGGTGATCTGAGCAAACCCTCTAGGTAGGCAGTAATTAACTTAAGATTATTTGAGAGGGGAAAACCCCAATATCCTTTTTCTCTCACAGGTGCTCTAGACTCTTGAGGTCCCACCATTTGATATTTATTCCTTTGGTAATGTATTATTCATCACTGATCCTTTCTGAAAGATAAATATGTTTGAATGGATGGACAAATTATATACCTAATACCAATAGATGAGCTCCCGCCATGACACAGGAGGTGGAGGTCAGGAGCATGAGAGTATAGAGCACCATGGGTCAAGGTGGAGAAATTGAGAGTCCTAAGATGGAACTGGGCTTAGTCTTGCTGTGGAATCTTATCCAGATCTCCTATTCTACTCCTCAGGCTCCCACTCTATACATATATGTTACCTTCCCCTACTTCTGATGCCTTTTGTGCTGGGACATTATTCTTCTATCCACGTGGAATCTCTATTTCTGATGTTACCAAGGAGATTAGTATTAAATTTGACACCCATTTCCTGACTTCAACTGATCTCCCATTTCCAGCCTGTCTTCTTACCAACATCATTCCTCTTTACAGAAGTCTAGGATTTGTTGCAATATCTGCACATCGTGGAGACCCATCTAGACTATTGCTGTGAGCTCCAGGAAAACATTGTTCTCGAGGTTCCTTGCTAGAACATTGGTGGTTATCATGAAAATATGAGACATTAAAAATGAAGTTTCAAAATAAACAAAACCCTGGCTGAGTTACTAGAACACACAAATGGTGGCCCTCATTATGAGGACCAGTGAGCTCAAATTAAAATAGCCTTGGCCTCCAGCCTCTGAGCTGGGCATCAGAGAGAATGTGAATCTCGCTCCTGACACATAATAAACATTCAGTGAATATTTGTGAGATGAATGGGTGCAGATGTCCCAACCCAGACCTTTCTCAATGTGTAACTTTGGGCAAGTTTCTCACTAAAGCTCTCTAATTCTCAGTTCCCTTAACTGTAATCATCTGACATATATGTATGTGTACCTAGAGGATGTTTAATAAATTGTAGCTGTTATTTTTAAAATTCTCCAACTCTTGTATTTTGACCCCCAAATTTACTATTTCATTTTGATGATCAGCAGATTGGCCTATAAAACAAATTTACCCAGGGAAATAGTAATCTAAATTTTCTTTCTCTGAATATTCACCTCAGTTCTTTTTTTTTTTTTTTTTTTTTTTGCGGTACGCGGGCCTCTCACTGTCGTGGCCTCTCCCGTTGCGGAGCACAGGCTCTGGACGCGCAGGCTCAGCAGCCATGACTCACGGGCCCAGCCACTCCGCGGCATGTGGGATCCTCCCGGACCGGGGCACGAAACCGCATCCCCTGCATCGGCAGGTGGACTCTCAATCACTGTGCCACCAGGGAAGCCCTCACGTCAGTTCTTTAAGATAAGGAACTGAAGGAGAGATACAGTTGTAAAAAAAATTGGAACTAAGATTAAAAAAAGAGAAGTGACCCTGCGTAGTTCAATAAGTAGAAAACTCATATATTGCAAATTGTCAACTGTCCATATTTTAAATTAATGAAAAATATTTTCTTTGCTTTCTAGTAAACAGATGAGTATATATCAAAATGATTCATTAGAGGAGCCCATGCACATAAAAATAATAAGATAAATAGCTGTTTTTGCTGGTGCATACAATGTGTTAGAAAGTTTTAAATACATCACTTCTTTAAAAAATAGGATTAGGAGATAATTTTATAATTTTTAGAAATGCAACTATTTGAGTAAGACTGCCCACCTAGCTCAGTATATATTTAAAAGAAGGAAGAAACATCGCTTTCATGTGGCAGGAAGAATAACAGACTGAGAATAGAGAAATATACATGATAGCCTCACCTCTGTCCCTCACTAGCTGTTTGTGGGCCTGTAACGACCTCTCTGGGTCTCGGAGTCTTCACCCGTGAAGGCAGGAGTCAGACTACCTCACCTCTGAGGCTGTTTCCAGTGCTGCCTGTGTAGTCTTCTGCCATTCCTGCATAAAGCACACAGGCCCCTCTCACCTGTGGGAAACATGTCATAGCCTCAACTCACTTCATCCTGGACCTTCAGTCACAGTCACTCCTGTGTGTTCTGGCCTGGTACTCCCCAATCATGTCTTTGTCCCTGACTCTGACCTAAAGCTGCTTCATAATTCTCTGAGCCCAAATAGCTTTTCTCACTAACAAGAACTTCTAGCAGCCCAGGAGAGACCTAAAACATTTTCTCATGTTCCAATTCAGAATTATTGGTTGATTTGTTTCTTTCTCTTTTACATGCAAACACCTTAAGAGTCATTAAACATACGTGATGTACAGTGATTTCTCTCAAATCATACTCAGACAAGCCCAGGCAGGCTGTACACTGTACAACTCCAGGGGACCATTTACACGGACCCTAACAGGAATGGTATCCCTGGGAGTAGCTCGATGTAGTAGCCCTGCATTCAGGACAAATACGCCATAATGCCTTCCAACACTGCAGTCTACTGGGTAAAAGCAACATTGCTGGGCTTTTGAGTCTTCTCTCTACCACTTATGATCTTGGGCAAGTCACTTAACATTTCTGTTCCTCAGGTGTAAAATGTAGGTGTCAGTATTGCCACCTAGAGTTGTAAGATTCAATGAGTTCATAGCACAGTGCCTGTAAAAGTTAAGTTCTCCGCACTCAGTAAGTATTAGCTGCTATTGTTATCATTGTTGTACTAGAACCATTGTTTCCCACTTAGTTTCAGGAAAAGACCAAATTTCTTTATTCTTCAAGAACCATGCAAAAGGTCTTGGATCCCTGGTCAGAAGTTCTTTCTCTCTCTTCATTCTCCCCACTAGGTGTGAAACCAAACGCTGTGGTAGGAGGATTGTGGGATTAGGCATCAGGATACTTGAATTCAAATTCAGAGTCTCTGCATTCAAATACATTTATTAGTTCTGTGATCTTGAAGAAGTCTCTATCTGTCAATCTATCTATCTATCTATCTATCTATATCATCTATCTTTCTCCTACAAAAGGAAAGACTCATTCTTAGGGTTATTGTGAGGATTATGTGAGATCTGCATGTGTTGGCTGCTTATTTCTAACAGTGGGTGTCTAACACTGGTTGATCTTAATCTGAGTCATGCATTTGTTGAAGCATTTGTTGAAGTTGCCTTACCCCACTGCATATAAAATAGAAATGATATTTCTCACTTTCTATGACTCTTCCCCTCATGTGTTATACTGGTGAGAAATTCCACTTCTCTCCCAACCCCTCCTCAAATCTCACAACCTGGTTGACTCAGTGACCCTGTTTCCTGTCTCACAGGTGAATATTGATCATTTCACGAAGGACATCACAGTGAAGAACCTGGCAGAACCTTCTCCAAGCAGCTTTGATGTGGCCCAGAAAAGAATCCATGCCCTGATGGAAAAGGATTCACTGCCTCGCTTTGTGCGCTCTGGGTTTTATCAAGAGTTCATCAAGTAGGAATGTAGTTGGTCTGTGAGAATCATCCCGACAGTTATTTCCTCCACAATAACCCTGCACTTTCCAGCAACCCACATATTTTCCTATAGCAGCTTGCTCAAAGACTCTCAAATGGAAAACCCCAGGGACTGTTGCTTCCTCCTTTGCCCACATTGTTTTGGATGTTTATCTATTGCCCAAATGCCTTCCTTTTCCAATTTCCTCTTCCTTCCCCCATTCTTAATTAAGCTCTACTGTTGTATGTTGTTGTGAAACTCAATCAGAACGACAGAAAAAATATCTATCAAAAGAAATATAAGACTATGATATCATTGAATGTAGGTCCATTTGGTTTAGATAATGGATCTCCACCTAAATTGGTATGAAAAAGAATGTGGATGTGGAAAGACCAGTTTTAACTGGGACTAATTGATCTCATTTTTAAAAAAATTCTGATCCATGAGGGGGTCACCCCTCTCATTATTTCTGAACTTGGTTAGTAAAAGTTGCTAAGAATTTTATGAGGCAGAGCCACTATTGGATTTTTTAAGCAAATACATTGTTAAAAAATATTGACCTTCTTCTGAGAGCATCTTTGTGTTAGCTAGAGATTATAAACAAGAGATATAGATACATAAATATGCTGTGTTTATATAAAATCGATCTGAACACCATCCATATAGCTTCTTTCCCTATATTTCCCTCTTACTTTCCCGTGCATAAAGTTACCAAATTCTGTATTAAATCAATGACCTGAGATTGACAAGGGACTACTTTATACATGTATCTATGCCTCTAGTATATAGGCACAAAGTTTCAATTTTCAAATTATTTAAAATTCGTGTGAGTATAAAATTCCAAAATTTCTGATTCCAATCATATAAAACAGGTGTTACTCATTGCAGTGGTCTCCCACCTCAATATCACGAGGGCTGTACACTAAGATGGGAAAATCTTGCCAAGCCTAAAATGGTTAGTTGTCCTATGATGCCATCAGTTTGTTTAGTAAATGATGATTATCTTTAAAACACCAAATTATCTTTGGAAAACTTAATTTGACTAAGTACAGAGACGTTCTAAGTGAGACAAAATTTTAAAGTACCCTGCATTTTGCAAAATAATCTGATCTTTTAGCAACCCCTCACTTCCCTCCCTATTTTGCTCCCTGCATTAATGAATTGTATTTATAGTCAAAATGCACATTTATACCCCTAACATGCCTTACACACATGGTATTTTTAGTAGGTTTAAACTTTTAATTCTGTATTTCATTATTATAAGTCTTGCTAGAATTTTTTTTCTTATCTTTAGTAGATTTGATTAAACAATGATTTACATAATCTAGTAATAAAGAGAGTCAAACCATGTATGAGTATAACCAAGGTGAGGACACTGGGTTAACTAAACAAGTAATTTTTAAAGGATTAATAAAAATCTGAAATGTTTAAGTAGAAGACTACATTGTTTAGTCTTGTATTTACTCCCTTTGTTTCTTTTTTTCTTTCACACACTCCTAGTTTCACATGTTTGTAGCCCATTTATTCACTTAATTCCTAAGAATATTGAAAGTGAAGCAACTATATGACTGTATTCTTTGAGTAAACACTGACTGTATTTGTTGGGTTTTCCTTTTTTTTTTTTTTTTTTTTTTTTTTTTTTTGTATTTCAAAGGCTAATGTGCCCTTCCTGAATACTTGCCATTTCAAACTCTGAAAATGGGTCGGAGTGACTGGGTCTACTGCCAACTCTTGCTAGTCTGGTATGATTTCATTCATATTTGTCAGTATTGCTCACTTCAAAGAAACTCCGTCATCAAGCAGATGACAGCTAGGCCAGACCAACATTGTGAGCATGAAAAAGAAGTTCTCACCATGTCTATTCATGTAGGAGTGACAAGCAACTCACAACAAGAATTCCCAGCACAACCATCCTCAGCAACTGTCTATGCTGCTCCAAATCAGTATAAAATCACCAATCCTTTACTTACTAATGCAGCTAGAAATTTTAAGAACTGAAGAATCTAGGTGAGTTTTTTTTTTTCTTGAATGCCAAAACATTTTTAAGAAAAATTTTGATGTCATTAATATTTCAAATATTTTATTCATATTATTTGAAAAACAAAATGCTTGAAAATACCCAGAGAATTAACTAGAGATTACAGAGTTCACCAAGATGGTTAATGTGACAAAGACTCGGACTGACTGTATTCACAAATTGACTGCACATCCTATGTAAGTGGGTAGACTTGTCAGTGGAGGATAAGAAGGACCTTCACCTTTTCATAAGCTGAACCCAGGAGGCAGAGGGGAGGAAAAGCACCAGGAGGGCAATGCTGTAAAGGCTACAAGAAGCATGAATGCCTTGCAGTCAACCGGTGACATGTAATATATATGTAAATATGATTTTAAATTTAAAGCAGTACACACACACACACACTTCTAAATAATAAAATTAAAAAGAATACAAATATCGCAGCCCAAAATGAAAAAGCAAATGTATAAAAATTGCCCTAGAAAATTCTTTGAAATCTTTGGTGTTTTAAAACTTAGAAAATAAACTGAGCTACTAGAAGTTGCCATAGTAACACAAACTAAATAAACATTCTTTTAAATTTTGGGAAATTAGTAAAACTGGGATGATCTTTCCAGGAAAAAAAATGTGTAACATCTGCTTATCACTGCCTTTGCCTCCTCCACTTCCTCCCCACTCTCCCTTGAGTAAATTGCCTGGGAAAGTATGAAACTCAATGCAGGAGTGAGCCCTGTGGTGCTGGCATTTTCCTCCCTTGTGAAACTGTAACAGTCATAAGTGAATCTGGGATGTAGAGAGGTGGTCAATGGGAATAGGAGTATATGCTTCTCATCTTTGAGAGAAACCTAAGATTAGGTAGGTAGGTCAGGTAACCACCATAACCTGTTTTTCTGCCTGGGTTTGATATAGTTTGTGGTTGGTGTCTGATTAGGATCTAAACTTGACCAGAAGAAAGAGACAGACTATCAACTCTCAGAGTAAATTAGGAGGCTGTGTTCCATGTTCATCTGCTAAAGCAATGCTTGTTCATGTGAACAACTCCTTACACACACACACGCACACATGCACACACATACACATTTTCTTTCTCTCAGATAGACACCTTCTGAAATGCAGAACTGAGGTGTTTCAGTAACTTTGCTTTCAAATCAATAGAATCAAATTTATGAAAACATTTTGTGCCCCACTCCCCATACCACCTATGTACTCTAATTCTCTATGGTATAAATTATGCTTTAAGCAGATTTCAGGTTTTAGTGCATAAAGAGAAGAAATTGTTAAAGAAATTGTTTTTACTTTTATCCTCTACAAAGCCATGGATTATGCTTGGTTGATGTGCTCTCTGTATACACTCCCTTTCAACAGGGTGGACTTGTTATTATTTCCCAAAGAATAATAGATATCCAGAAGTTTCAATAAAAACTTAACCATTAGTAAATCAATTGGTAAACTAATAAACATTCCCTGCCAGGGCTTTGTCAAGCTATCCGTCCCATCACAAATTTGATAATTTGAGAATCATTTCAAAGGCTATCAGATTTCAGAGGAATCATTTTTGTCCCTGAAATCATTCCCTCTAGCAGGCCATTTTCCTTGTTTCCTGGTAATTTAGCAAGTTTGAGAGAAATAGGGTCATGAGAAAAGAAAGGGGAGAAAGGAAAGATGGGAAGTGGTAAAGAAGTAAGTGCCCAGACCTACAAAGTGAGTCCATTCACTAGGAGCCATTTAAGAGCAGCTCCACTTGATTGAAAATCAAATAGTTTCTGCTGTCACCACCAAGATTTGCAGGAAGGCTCTTCTTGACTAACAATGCAGATTGATGTGAAAATCTATTTTAATATCCTAGGGATTCTTGATTAGATAAAAGAAGAAACATGGAGGATTTTCTTTCCCCAGTGGGCTTGCATGTGCCAGAGAGCAGAGCATGGAGAACCCAGTTTCTAACATCCAAATGTCCAAACCCAAGGGCCAGGCAACTCTGTAGGTTCTGGACATGATGTCTTGATACATCTCAGTGTATGGGTTTTCCAGGCTCTCCGTTCTATCAGAGTGTGTTCAGTTCTTGCCTTGGATAAGGCTCTTTAGCAATTTAGCAACTACTTATTGTGCTAAACATATTTTCATTCAAATAGGTTATATGGCTGACCAGAGCAATAGATATCCAAAGAAAGGCTCTCCCCAGCATACTGGAACTGAAAAGATCAAGACTTCCCACAGAGACATTTGTAGCTTTGAATGGAAACTCATGGCAGAGAGTAAAGGGAAAAAGACAGGCAACCCGAACTTTGGAATATTATCCTCACCTCACAGTTGAATAATAATCATTTCTAGTAGAGAAGTTACAAAACCAACATTTATATCCAGTTTGATAAGCCTCTTGTTTTTTCACCTGAGACAATTTTCCTTTCTGTCTCACACCTATATCTCCATTTCTTTTCTCCCCCTGTGTGAGGATACATTTTAAATAGTTGAGTCTAACCACTGTTATCTAATAATGAATACAATTAAAAGCATTTAATTCACTATCTAGGAAAATGTATAAACTAAGGCATAGACAAAACAATGGAAAATGCTGAAAAATTTTCCAATGGAGAGAAGTAATCTGGATAATTTTTGTCAAAAGTTCTTTTCATGTCATATGTTATTAGAATTTGGGGGGACTAAATTTTTTAAGAATGCTGCAACTTGCAACTCATCTTCAGGAGACCAGCCCAGAGAAAAGTGTAGAAATGAGAGGTTTGGAAATCCATTTTTCAGCATTTATCCCATAAGTTTTTCATTTAGAAAAAATGTGTTTATCTTCTAATTTTGTAACCAATACGTTGTATACTATGTAACTCATACTTCTTGATAAAGCACCAAATATGTATCTGTAATCACAATCACATATATTATATTAAATATATATCTATATAATAACATCATATGAGTCCTTCTTGACTCCTGAACATTCTTGATATGAAACTCTATCTTAAGGTAGGCTTGTTGTTCAATTTGCTCCTTATACCAGGTGAGCCCTTGATCAATTGGGAGGATCCCTCTCCTAATAAACATCAACTGTAATACAGCCTGACAAGCTAAACTCAGAAAGGGAGATACAAAGTGCCCAATATTCATACACTCTGTTCACTACTTTCCCTTGGATTCAGATGGCAACAACTTATTGATGCAGGTATTCACTATTAGCATTGACTGAGCACATTATATCATTTAGATCCTGCAATATTCAGTGATTATCGTTATTCCTTTCTCTTCCTGCACTGGTGAAAGATCTGAAATCCATGTGCCACTGCAAGCAACTCAATTCTGTGACCTTAGATTTGGTTCTCAGATAGTTTAGGTAATGGACTCAGATTATACAACTAGTGGGGTTGGGATTGGATGAAAGGGGAAGTTTGTATACAGAAAGAGGCATAAATAGAATCAGTTTACAGAGAGAAACAATGATGAGAACCCATGTGAAGGGAGAATGGGAGAGAGGAATTGAGAGATTAGAGAATGTCGGCTTGGCCTGTGACAGTTTCTAAGTTCTCATTCACAGTTCCCATGAAGCCTAGGTATATTTAATGTAGATGCAATCACCATGGATCATTTCAGTACCATCTATTCTATTCTCCTCTTTATTTGAATTATCTTAGATGATTTTCTGACAGTTTCCTCCAAGAAGCATTATTAGATCAAAGATCACTAACACTTTTGTCTCCCCCAGAGAGAAGTGATGCCTCGAGGTCATTATGTGAATCAGTGGCAGAATAAAGCTTACAGGTCAGATTGCCTCTCAGACTGCTGTTGATCCACTCCACCAAAGGAACCACACGCGATCCCTCAAACATTAAGATTACTGGTTCTAATTTGAGTAAAACAGGCCAAATCCACCCCTGCCCTAGTGGGAGTCCATTCTATCATCTGTTAGTGATGTAAGCCATGTTCTCCAAGCTCTCCAATCTACAAAGTGTCTTTTGCTAATTTTACATTTTCTAAATCAGCTGTATCTTGAAAATTATTTTGTTCACAAACCACTTTCCAAATACCTTAACTCTTCAGATGGCTTCCCAGTGCCTCAGTGCATTCTACATTTAAATCAGTTTCATCTAGCAAATTCCTGGTCCAAATTCCATGCTTTTCCACTTTTTAGTCTATTTCTACCTTCTCAATGTTTAAGCTCATTAAAAACAGTTTGAAATGTGGATGGAAATTGTACCAGAAAGCCAAGCTTATGAGGAGGCAGTCTTCACTCAATCCTTGGGAGCCAGGCCTCATGGCCAGGCCGCCGGGTCTCTTAGTTAATGTCACATTTCCAAAGTACTCCCACCTTGGGGGAATGCAGAGTGTGTGACAGACAGGCAGGGGTGGGTATGCTCTCCCACAGGTGACTTTGAAAGTCTTAGTTATGTTTTGAATAAGTGGTGCCTTGTCTGCCGCTAGAAGGACCTGTCTGTGACCTGTGAGAAATAGATGCTTTGTCTCAGATCGTGCCAGTAAAAGCCCAAAGCCTCTTGGCTTCTGAGTAGAATCCTTATGGAACATCACAGATATTTAAATAGGACCTGGAGCCCAGGGTCATTAATGAATAAGGATGAATGGAGATGGATATTCCTGTATTTCTTTTAACTGAATATTTATTTTGACTACTTTTTAATTTATCAGTGAAAGCCATAATATGTCTACTTGAGTTTCACTAACATTTCTACTGACAACAAGAACAGGGGTTGTTACAGAATCAGGTCTGTTCGCCTAGCACTTAGCAAGCCAAATGCTGACATGCCAAGGTTTGTGGCAGAGAAACAGTTTATTCTCAAAGCAGCCAAGCGATGAAATGGGAGAACATGTCTCAGATCTACCTCCCTGAAAGTGAGGGGGTTGGGATATTTATGGGATAAGTAGGGTGGTCTTAGACATGGGGAAAGTCGGCTGGATGTAGAGAAAAGGTGAGGTAATCGGTGTTCTGCACAGGTTCATCTTGTTTACATGTGTCTGCATGTTCAAGATGGAGGCACTTAGCATGATTTGAGGCTGGAGTTTTCTAGACCGCTGATGTCAAAATGCCATTCCTTAGACAACTGTGCAGGCCCAGTTTTAGGATCGGTGGCCCCAACCAGCCTTAACTGGCTCACACTGGACAAGAGCTGACTCCTAGTTCCTGAAGTTATGGGAAGCTGGGAAGGTATACAATTAAAGGTGTGGGTGGAGAAAGAAGGAAAAATTAACCTAAAGTGAGCTTAATCAGGAAAGGTAGTTTACAAGCAGAAGGGTGTTAACAAGCTGTTCCCCTATCTGTTGTTCTGCAAGACGAGCTCAAGAATTCCTGTTATCCGCCGGCTTCTGTTATGTCTATGGGGCACGGTTTCCAGGTGATAAGAAAAATCCAGATTCAGAAAATGTCAGAGCTGGAATAGACATCACAAATTCTCTCATATGCCTAGGATGAAAGTCCAGTCCTCCTCTCTCTGCAAAGGTTCTCTTCAGCTGAGATACCAGCATCTAGGGGGTATGGGGGTTGAAAACACCTGAGGCCGTGGGAGCAAAGGAGGCACCCACTTTCCTGGCCAGTCAGAGCAGCCGAACTGCCCTGATCAGTCCAGCAACACAGTCACACACAAAAACCCACTCTGCCATCCTTAGAAATTATTCTTCCCTGTCTTCATTTTTAAAGATAAGGAAATTGGGACCCATTGAGCTGACATGATTTGTCCAAAGTTATATGTCTGGATAACAGCATGCTTCTTACCAATGATCTGATTCCCATTCTGTGGTATTTTTTCTTTGGAACAATATTCGAGTTATGCCTTATTCACATATCTATAATAATAGGTGTTCTGAAAGTTGATATCAAAGAATTGTAAGATACTAGACAAATGGTAGGGTAGGGATGGCCAAGAAAAACTGTGCTTCTCAAAAACGTACTCCTGTCCACTATCCCTCTAATAATTTTCCCAATTAGATATCCTTCATGTTTAACAAACTACACCTTTAAAAGTAAAATATCCTGTTAGAAAGTTATTAGCTATTCATACTTTAATGTGACTAAATCAAGGAGGATGATACACATTGCTTAATTCTTAAGACTTTCCTGAAGACAGCCAGAGGGAAAGGGTGTTTTGATTGAGGGGACGATAGCATTGATTGAGGGAAATAGTGGTCTGTCTATTGTAACCTTATTTTTTGAAAACTGATCATCCATATATGTTATATATGGCCTCATTCTCTGACAGCACTGAATAATAAATAAAGATTTATGGACATAGAGCAGTCTTTTATCCTATATATTATTCTAGCAACTATTAGGTATTGTTTTACTCTTTACTGGGATTTGAAGAACTTGAAAATTTCTCATGCTAAAATTCCTTAACTACCAATTGCAAACTACCATTTTCAACTTTCAACTTTTGTTAAGCATTGTCTATCATTGTTCTTTCTTAAATGTAAATTCACCTAGGAGGAGTAACACAAAATCTTCAACAGCTTAGAGTGTTTATCTGATCATGTTACTTCTCTCATGACTTATCTGATCATGCTATTCCTCTCTTTAAAACCTTTCGATGAGTTTCCATGGTCTTGATAGGTTCCAGTCCCAGGGTACAGAGGGAGTCTTGTAGAGTTTTAAAGGCACGTATGCACTGTTCACTACCCATTGATTGAAAGCACCTCCATATCCATGTACTATTTTAAATATTCAAGTTTTAAAAGCAAATACAAATTCACTTAAAAACATTCCTGAATTTTTATTAGCTTATCATTTCAAATATTTTATATTAATATGCAGTGATATTACATCTACTCTCATATGGATGACCTCAAAATTACTCTTACTCTTAAAATTTTGTTTTAACTCTAAAATTCGGTTTGCCACTGTCCTAGAGAATAGCACCCTGAATCCTTACATGCAAAATTCTCTAAACCAGCCAGTCTTAGGTGACATCTTGCAGAACTCCAATGTGCCATGCTTCCTCATGCTGTAGGCCTTGCATGAGGCAGTTCTTTTCACTACATTCCCTCTTTATCACCTAGTTAACACTTACACATTTTAAAAAATTAGGGCAGAGGTATCATCTTCCCTAGGGGACTTCCTTTACACCCATCAGACTCCACCTAACTAACATGGGTGACATTCCTCTCCTCTGGTATGTTTTCACTAAAGACATGTCCCTGCCCATTGGGTAGGATAATTATGTGGAACAGTTAAGGAATTCACTTCTTTGACAAGTGTTAGAAAAGCAAAGGTCTGATATTTTAACTTCTGAAGAAGTCTGGACATGAAAAATTCCAGATACCCCTTTCTTCCCAAGTCCCTAGGACGGGCCATGAAAGGAAATTATTGTGGCTTTTAACTATGCCCTCAGGAAAAAATATCCTTCCCACAACCCACCACTTTTGTTGTCCAATGTGATAAATACCATTCCTGAGAGGAGGGGAGTCTGGCACCAATCAGGAGGCTTGAGGGACCTTAGTCATCTCAGACTCCTCCAGGCAGGTAACCACTTACTCACCTCCTTCAAAGTAACTGTGCATTGAATTTCCTTGGCTCTTTGGTTTTGCTCATTTTCTGTATAAGTAGGTCAGACATCTCTCAGGTTCTTTATCCCTGCACAATTCCAGACAACTTGCTAACAATTAAAAAAATAGAGAAAAGATATAATGATTGATTTTTTCCGGTGGGTAGCTATTGTGACTTTTCATTCTAATGGCATTTCTGTTTCACTTTAGGAGGTAAACAGGAATAGGGGGCTAATCTTACCCCTTTAAAAGTACACTTTATTCCTCTAAATAGTTTAGTGGTGTTTGGGGATTGCATGTTTCTTATCTTGACAAAATTTCCCAGCCGAGTCCTTCTAGAATGAATAAGAATAGGTAGAAGAAGCAAAAGGGTGTATATTTTTAGGTTGTGTAACACTTCCATTTTATTTATCGTCCACCTCTCGAGTGTCTGCATCATGAAGATAAAGGCATTTGAAATCCAAATGAAAATATTTACTCAGATCTTAGTTCCTCAAGACAGCCAACAGATTTGCAAGAGGTTTTAAAGACACAGGTGGCATATTTTGGTAAAAACTAAATCAATGTCTTTTTGAACTGTAAGTGCAGACTCCAGAAAATCATGTGTAGATAATATTAGTCTTTAGAGATGAAAAAATGGCTTTTATAGTTACAACCATCATTTCTCTCCTGTTGGTCCAATATACGTGGTTTAGAATCACAAAATCTGAGTAGTAGGCTAGATCTTCCTTTATACCATCTTGGGCAGCAGAAGTAACTCCCTGAGACTCCTGTCTGAAAAAATGGGGCTACCTAGATTTTCTGTAACACAAAGAGGTGATGAGGAGTAAATAAAATAATATGTATGAAGAGATTTTGTAACCTGAAAAATAAGGCTTTTTTCTCCCAGCCTCATTCAGGTCAGTTTGCTCCCTGTTATATCTTGCTAATGTCAATCATCAGAGGCATGAGCAGAGAAAGTAAGCACTTCTTTAGGTATCACCGCAAGAAAGAGCAATAATATGTGCTAATCTCCATTGCATTTCTCCCTTCTTCCAGCCAGTTCCTAACTGTGAGCTGAATAAAGGCTGGAGCCATATCTTTTTTTTTTTTTTTTTTTTGTGGTACGCGGGCCTCTCACTGTTGTGGCCTCTCCCTTTGTGGAGCACAGGCTCCGGACGCGCAGGCTCAGCGGCCATGGCTCACGGGCCCAGCCGCTCCGCGGCATGTGGGATCTTCCCGGACCGGGGCACGAACCCGTGTCCCCTGCATCGGCAGGCGGACTCTCAACAACCACTGTGCCACCAGGGAAGCCCTGGAGAGATATATTTTTCCTTAGTATCTGTGTCCCGAGAGTCTGGAATATAAATTAACCAGTTGATACAGAATCATGAACAGTTCATTGGTCTATGAGATATCTACATGAGATATTTTGGCCTCTTTAGTATGGTAGTCTACTCAATGACATAATAATAACAGCTGTTTGTACAGCTTTTCTCAACCTTATTTCACTTGACTGTCTTCATAACTCTGTGAAGTAGTTATAGTAGGTAGGATTAAAATGGTCACATTACATAACGACTTGGCAAGGTCACATAGTTAGCATCATCATAGCTGAATCTAGAGAGGGGATCTTCTGGTTCTAGTCTTGGAGCTCATTTTCTTTTATGCCAGACTCTACAGTGTGCTGTTAACAAACTCTACATTAAAGCATATTTTCGAGGTTGGTAATAGAGTGAAAATCTTGAATAATGTCTGTGTGTTCTTTTTCTCGTTGTGGAGCACAGGCTCCACACACGCAGGCCCAGCTGCCATGGCTTACAGGCCCAACCGCTCCGCGGCATGTGGGATCTTCCTGGACCGGGGCACGAACCCGTGTCCCCTGCATCGGCAGGCCGACCCTCAACCACTGAGCCACCAGGGAAGCCCTGTGTGTTCTTTATTGAAGATCCATGGATGAAAGTATATGCATATAAAAAATATAATTTTTCTTTTTAAATCCTTCTCTTTGGAGGTTAACACTAATAAAGTCACAGTTTATCTAAGTGAGTAAGAAAAAGAGAAGGATACAGGAGTGCACACATGAATATTTTCCTGTAGTCTGTGGTCAGGCTTATTTATAAAGCCTCTGCCTGGTTCCTTTGTTTAAAAAGGTATTTGGTTTCAGATATCAGCCAGCTGGGCCATCTGCCACATTTCCCCAAATCTGGAACTCTGGACTGATATCTGATGTTATAATTTTATGACCACTTGTGAAAGCCTGATATTGGCTCATGGTTACATTGCTTTAGTATTTAGTGACTCCTCACCTCTGGATGTTTTCTTTAACTTTTCAAATCATTTCTACATATGAGATTACATATGAGATTATATTAGCTTCCCACTTCTAGTTTCTCTTCCCTCAGTGTCTCTGGTGTTACAAAATTCTGTTTTGGAATAAGATTATATCATCCATTCTTGGGATTAATTTCTTCCTATCTTTTTCTGAACTTGCTCTTTTTTTCTCATCTTTGACTCCTTTCTACTACTTCTTTTTAATTTCTACAATGCAGCTTTCCAACCTAAATGTCCATTGACAGATGAATGGATAAAGATGATGTGGTATATATATCAATATATATGATATATACACAATGTATATATACACTGTGGAATATTACTCAGCCATAAAAAAGTGAAGTAATGCCTTTTGCAGCAACAAGGATGGACTTAGAGGTTATCATACTAAGTGAAGTAAGCCAGACAGACAAAGACAAATATCATATAATATCGCTTATTTGTGGAACTTAAAAAAAACAAAAGTACAAATGAACTTATTTACAAAACAGAAATAGATCCGCAGACATAGAAAACAAACTTATGGTTACCAAAGAGGAAAGGGGTGGGGGAGGGATAAATTAGGAGGTTGGGATTAACACATACATGCTACTATATATAAAATAGATAACCAACAGTACCTACTGTATAGCACAGGGAGCTCTACTCAGTTTTTTGCAATAACCTGTAATGGAAAAGAATATAACTAAATCACATTGCTGTGCACCTAAACTTAACACAACATTGTAAATCAACTATATTTCAATAAAAATATTTTTAAAATACAATATAATACAGCTTCCTTCTTACTCCAAATTTAATTTTCTTATATTCTTGGTGGATACACACATGATTTTATGATACCAGAACTTTTACTCCATTTTATTCTATGAGGAACTAACACTCAAAGGGAGTCAGTGATGAGCTCGTGGCCACACAGCTAGAAAGGTGACATGTTGGAATACATGGTATCTATCAATACTGAGCTTGGTGTTTTCCTTTTCCTTTCCTCTTTAGTTTTCTTTTCCCTCCTTTTAACTACAAACCAGGTTGTTTTATCCTGAAGAAAGCCTGGATTCTCTGTTTGACTTCTTCAGAGGCATCTAATTCTAAGTGCAGAGTGCATCTTCCATTTCTTCTTCCTACCATGTCCACTTTTTGTGGATGCCCCACACTTCTGTAGAATCCCACTGAATTCTATTCACCTCCAGTTCTTTTTATCAACCACAGACCATCACCTATGGGTCCCTCAGTAGTTCACGTATTCTTTATGTGTGAGGAAGTAACAGGCTATGCTAATAGCAACCAGAGATAACAGAGATTTTCCAAGACAGTTGTCATTTCAAATACCTTATTCTGTTTTTCCCAAAAGTATACTTGTCAGACTAATTATTCTGGTTTTGGGGTTAGAAAATATATTTAGTCCAGATAAGCTGCAATTCAGCCCAGACAGACCAGGTTTGTATAACCTTAGTAATGTTAATAAATCAGCAGCTGTCGAAACATTCATT
Source organism: Hyperoodon ampullatus (assembly GCF_949752795.1). Classification (NCBI taxonomy): domain Eukaryota; kingdom Metazoa; phylum Chordata; class Mammalia; order Artiodactyla; family Ziphiidae; genus Hyperoodon; species Hyperoodon ampullatus. The sequence goes on along the minus strand of NC_136915.1, from coordinate 120,834,530 downwards.
CCTAAACTTCGAAGGACAAACCGTTAAAATTTCTAGATCCTGAGGGATCCCTGAAAAAAGTAACATACTGTCTAAGAAACATTCTCTTTGAAAATGGTGATCTAGTAGCAAAAACACAAAAATCCTGGTAAAATGCTTATGGACATTCCTGTTTATGAAGCCTTTGGCAGCACTCTCAGCAGAGTCAGTGGCTCCCTGCTTCTCTGCACATTAACATTGTTCTGAACTCGATTACAGCACTCACTACAGTTGTTTAATATACACTTATTTATTGAATTTTATGTGTCAGGTAATATGCTAGTTAGGAATACAAACTGCCAGATCACATGGCCACTTGAAGGCCCATGGCCAAACATTCGGTCTCTACCAGGTCCTAGAAGCAAGCTTGCAGCTAAATCGAAAGGAAAAGTAGTTCTCTGCAGAACATAGCATGGAATTCCTCCAAGAGCTTACATGTGTGTGCTGTGACTCTTTTTCAGGGCTTCTATGGTTAGATCATAAAAGGCCCAAGTGATGGAGCCATTTGTACTGCAGCCTGAGCCCACTGCAGAGCCAGCCCCTCCCTGGACCCCACTCAAAACTCAGGAAATGGGTCTGAGTTGTACACTCAGAAAAAAAAATGTGAATTAAACCCAGCCCCTGCCCTCCAAAGGGCCTGGGATCTAGTTGGGGGGATATATGCATACACAGAGTGCCCAAAGGAGGTGACAAGTGACATGATATAGCTCATGAATGTAGAATCCTAGAGGAAGGAGACTCTACCTTTGTATGGTAGAGCACAGTGGGTGAATTTGAATTTGTATGGTAGAGCACAGTGGGTGAATATTCACAGCACACTGTCGGCATCTTTTATCTTCTACCTGAATGAGGTAATCAAACAGGTGCTACACTGCAGACAACCACATCCATCCTCTTCACTCCTAGTGGTATGTCTTCTCTTTACCTGCATGAACTTTCTCCATCTTTACCCAACTGAGCCATTTTTAAAAGACTCAGCTTGAGGGCCAATTATTAATGGAGATATTATGACCACACCCCTTACAAAGTAAGATGAACTCCTTTTGCTTAGCACTTCCTTTCAAAAATATTAATAATAATAAAATAATTATTTGCTAGACAGCTTTCTGTCCATTATCATAGTAACCTCAAGAAATAAACATGAGATCGTTGTTAGCATTCATATATACATATATATATATATATATATATATATATATATATATATATATATATATCACATCTTTATCCATTCATCTGTTGATGGACACTAAAAAATACAACCAACTAGTGAATATAACAAAAAAGAAGCAGACTCACAGATATAGAGAAGAAACTAGTTGTTACCAGTGGGAAGAGGGGAAGGAGAAGGGGCAATATAGGATTAGAGAATTAAGAGATACAAGCTATTAGGCATAAAATAAGCTACAAGGCTATATTGTACACCATGGGGAATATAGCAAATATTTTATAATAACTATAAAAAGAGTATTCCCTTTAAAAATTGTGAATCACTGTATTGTACACCTGTAATATAATATTATACATCAACTCTACTTCAATTAAAAATATTCCTTTTGGGCTTTTTAGGTCTTGACACTAGGTCACCACTAAAAGAAGGTTTAAAAATTTTTTTTTTTACCACTTGTAATGGGCTTTTAAAAGGTAATAATTAATTACAGTTTCTTTAAGTGAAAGAGACCAAATTCTTCAAGCAGGGGTGGAAGTGCTGTTTCTACTAGCAAGAAGGCTCAGGGAAATTTTGATGCTCAGCATCTGTGGCTTCATCAGGATCTGCTCATATTCCAATCCCAATTCTCAGAATCCCATTCCTTCCCAACAAATGCCTTAGCTTTAACAACAAAGACTTGTGAAGTTGAAAGTTCAATTTGCATTGTAATTCAAGCAGCTGCAGTGTTAGATTAGGTTTGATTTTCAGAATTCTGGGTCCTGTGACTATAGGAGGTAAAGGTCTCTTTCAGGGAAGTCATAATTTTTAGATCTTGCATATGAATATTTAGCTAGGAATTCAAAATCCTGAGCTCATCATTTTCTTCTCCCAGGTTCTCTTGCACAGTAGTTAAAAGCAAAAATCTAACCCCATAATAATCCTTACTTTCACTAAAATGTTCTAAGATGTGCATCAGCAATGTATGAGAGAATCCATTACTCCAGATTCTCAGCAATAATTAGTATTATTATTTTTAAATTTTAGCCATTCTAATGGATGTATTGTGATTTTACGTATTTAGCTGATGACTAATAATGATGAGCACATTTTTCATGTAATTATTAGCCATTTGCATATATTCCTTGGCACCATGTCTGTCCATCTTTTGCTTGTTTTTATTGAGTTGTTTGCTTTTTATTATTGAAATGTAGGAGTTCTTTATATATTCTATACATAAGTCATTTGTCAGTTATATTTATTTCAAATATTTTCTCCTGGGGTATAGCTTGCGCTTTTATTTCATTGACAATATATTTTTCTGAGAAGAAAATTTTAATTGATAATATTGTCCAAACTTTCTATACCTTTACAGACATTTTTTCTACTTATTCTAATCACTGAGTGATGAGTATTAAACTATATTTGTCTACCTTTTGGTCTGTTGCTGTTTGCTTCATGATTTGAATCTTTATTATTAGGTGTACACATATTTAGGATTGTTATGTCTTCTTGAAAACTTGACCTTTTTATCATTATGAAATGTCCCTCTTTATAGCTACTAATATTCTTTGTCTTGAAATATGCTTTGTATCATATCCACTCCAGCTTTCTTATGATTAGGGTTTGCATTTTGTTTTCTATTTCCTCCTGTCACTTTTATATTTGCTCACATATTTATCATTTTTGGTGTTCTTTATTCCTTTATTTAGAAGTTATCCAAGGAACTCCTTTTACATTTCTTGTAGTAAGTATTTGCTAATAATGTCTGTCAGCTTTTGTTTTAAAATGTCTTTTATTAAACTTTCTATGTGTATGTGTGTGTGTGTGTGTGTGTGTGTGTGTGTGTGTAAGAGAACAAAGATAAGGTTGACTGTTGTTTTCTTATAAGAAATTAAGTAACCAAAAGTAAATGCAAAAAAAAATTTCAACCTAGAGTTCTCTTTCAAGAGAAAATACCTATCAAAAATAAAGGTTATAATAGCCACCGGTCAAAATGGCTATTAAACCTTTATTTATTTATTTATTTATTTATTTATTTATTTATTTATTTGCAGTACACGGGCCTCTGACTGTTGTGGCCTCTCCTGTTGTGGAGCACAGGCTCCAGACATACAGGCTCAGCGGCCATGGCTCACGGGCCCAGCCGCTCCGCGGCATGTGGGATCTTCCCGCACCGGGGCACGAACCTGCGTCCCCCGCATCGGCAGGTTGACTCTCAACCACTGCGCCACCAGGGAAGACCTAAACCTTTATTTTTGATAAGTATTTTCTCTTGAAAGAGAACTGTAGGTTGTAATTATTTTTTGCATTGACTTTTGGTTACTTAACTTCTTTTTTTTTTTTTTTTTTTTTTTTTTTTTTTTTTGAATTTTAATGGTAGTTTTAATTATTGTCATTGTGAAAAATCATGAGCTGTATAACAATTAATTAGCAAGTTGGAAATAGTTATTTCTATTGCTGGCCTGATGTGGTGAAATTGGAATGCTCTAACAATGCGGGTTTCAAAATAAATTGTTAGAGTTTTTCTAAAACAACATAGCCATAAGTCTTCAAAACTCTGTAATATTACATATACTTGAATACAATAATTTATTTTTGGTAGTTTATGCTATGGAAACGAACTTAATGAATTAAATTATTGTACAAAGATGTTTATTACTACATTATTTATAATAACAAAACATGAAAACTCTGAATATCCATATAATAGAAGAATGATTGAATAATCTTTGTTCATCAACTCAATGAGATGTGATGCAGCCATTACAAATCATGATTAGGAAGTTTTGTTACAGTTTGAATTGCTGTTAATAATAGTGATTACAATTAGCTCAACATAGCACTCTATGAAAAAGACTGAATACAAAAGCTTCAAACATTACATTCTTTCCTTTTAACCTCCACAATTTTGTCCATGCTCGCTCCTTAACTTGGAATAAATGGATCAGTGTACAGATACAACTACGTAAACATCATATGCGAATACACAGATTCTGGCAAGGCACTGAAATTTAAAAGCCACATGGTGAGATTTAGGATTTCCTTTTTTTAATTTTTAAATTCCTACCATTGTTTGTATAATAAATAATTGATCTTTTAATGACTAGCAGTGCTATGCTTCTTTTAATTCAGTAGGGATTTAAGAGACCTGAATGATCACCCTTGAACAGGCAGCATGGCAGTACCTACACTGGCAGAAAAATTTGAGAATTTAGGTACTTATCCAGGTAATTCAACATCCTGACCGACCCCCATCTCTACACCCCACCCCCCAAATTATCACTTTTTAAAAAATCATACAGAAAATTAAAACAGGTTTTTTTCCTTTAGATAAAACTGTCTCAACTCTCAACTCACTTTGCTGGTTACAGTCCGTTACAGCAATGCTTCTCAAAGTTTAATTGCATATGAATCGCCTGGGGATGTTATTAAAAGGCAGACTTTGATTTGGTAGATTTAGGGTGGGGCCTGAGATTCTTCATTTCTTTTTTTTTTTTTTTTTTTTTTTTTTTTTTTTTTATTTTTATTTTTTGCTTTATCACAAATTTAATCAGTTATATGTATACATATGTTCCCATATCCCCTCCCTTTTGCGTCTCCCTCCCACCCTCCCTATCCCACCCCTCCAGGCGGTCACAAAGCACCGAGCTGATCTCCCTGTGCTATGCGGCTGCTTCCCACTAGCTATCTACCTTACATTTGGTAGTGTATATATGTCCATGCCGCTCTTTCACTTTGTCACAGCTTACCCTTCCCCCTCCCCATATCCTCAAGTCCATTCTCTAGTAGGTCTGTGTCTTTATTCCTGTCTTACCCCTATGTTCTTCATGACCTTTTTTTTTCTTAAATTCCATATATATGTGTCAGCATACAGTATTTGTCTTTCTCTTTCTGACTTACTTCACTCTGTATGACAGACTCTAGGTCCATCCACCTCATTACAAATAGTTCAATTTCATTTCTTTTTATGGCTGAGTAATATTCCATTGTATGTATGTGCCACATCTTCTTTACCCATTCATCCGATGATGGACACTTAGGTTGTTTCCATCTCCGGGCTATTGTAAATAGGGCTGCTATGAACATTTTGGTACATGTCTCTTTTTGAATTATGGTTTTCTCAGGGTATATGCCCAGTAGTGGGATTGCAGGGTCATATGGTAGTTCTATTTGTAGTTTTTTAAGGAACCTCCATACCGTTCTCCATAGTGGCTGTACCAATTCACATTCCCACCAGCAGTGCAAGAGTGTTCCCTTTTTTCCACACCCTCTCCAGCATTTATTGTTTCTAGATTTTTTGATGATGGCCATTCTGACTGGTGTGAGATGATATCTCATTGTAGTTTTGATTTGCATTTCTCTAATTAGTAAAGATGTTGAGCATCCTTTCATGTGTTTGTTGGCAGTCTGTATATCTTCTGTGGAGAAATGTCTATTTAGGTCTTCTGCCCATTTTTGGATTGGGTTGTTTGTTTTTTTGTTATTGAGCTGCATGAGCTGCTTATAAATTTTGGAGATTAATCCTTTGTCAGTTGCTTCATTTGCAAATATTTTCTCCCATTCTGAGGGTTGTCTTTTGGTCTTGTTTATGGTTTCCTTTGCTGTGCAAAAGCTTTTAAGTTTCATTAGGTCCCATGTGTTTATTTTTGTCTTTATTTCCATTTCTCTAGGAGGTGGGTCAAAAAGGATCTTGCTGTGATTTATGTCATAGAGTGTTCTGCCTATGTTGTCCTCTAAGAGTTTGATAGTGTCTGGCCTTACATTTAGGTCTTTAATCCATTTTGAGCTTATTTTTGTGTATGGTGTTAGGGAGTGATCGAATCTCATACTTTTACATGTCCCTCTCCAGTTTTCCCAACACCACTTATTGAAGAGACTGTCCTTTCTCCACTGTACATTCCTGCCTCCTTTATCAAAGATAAGGTGACCATATGTCCGTGGGTTTATCTCTGGGCTTTCTATCCTGTTCCATTGATCTATCTTTCTGTTTCTGTGCCAGTACCATACTGTCTTGATTACTGCAGCTTTGTAGTATAGTCTGAAGTCAGGGAGCCTGATTCCTCCAGCTCCATTTTTCGTTCTCAAGATTGCTTTGGCTATTCGGGGTCTTTTGTGTTTCCATACAAATTGTGAAATTTTTTGCTCTAGTTCTGTGAAAAATGCCAGTGGTATTTTGATAGGGATTGCATTGAATCTGTAGATTGCTTTGGGTAGTAGAGTCATTTTCACAATGTTGATTCTTCCAATCCAAGAACATGGTACATCTCTCCATCTATTTGTATCATCTTTAATTTCTTTCATCAGTGTCTTATAATTTTCTGCATACAGGTCTTTTGTCTCCTTAGGTAGGTTTATTCCTAGATAGTTTATTCTTTTTGTTGCAATGGTAAATGGGAGTGTTTCCTTGATTTCACTTTCAGATTTTTCATCATTAGTATATAGGAATGCCAGAGATTTCTGTGCATTAATTTTGTATCCTGCAACTTTACCAAATTCATTGATTAGCTCTAGTAGTTTTCTGGTAGCATCTTTAGGATTCTCTATGTATAGTATCATGTCATCTGCAAACAGTGACAGCTTTACTTCTTCTTTTCCAATTTGGATTCCTTTTATTTGCTTTTCTTCTCTGATTGCTGTGGCTAAAACTTCCAAAACTATGTTGAATAAGAGTGGTGAGAGTGGGCAACCTTGTCTTGTTCCTGATCTTAGTGGAAATGGTTTCAGTTTTTCACCATTGAGGACGATGCTGGCTGTGGGTTTGTCATATATGGCCTTTATTATGTTGAGGAAAGTTCCCTCTATGCCTACTTTCTGCAGGGTTTTTATCATGAATGGGTGTTGAATTTTGTCGAAAGCTTTCTCTGCATCTATTGAGATGATCATATGGTTTTTCTCCTTCAATTTGTTAATATGGTGTATCACGTTGATTGATTTGCGTATATTGAAGAATCCTTGCATTCCTGGGATAAACCCCACTTGATCATGGTGTATGATCCTTTTAATGTGCTGTTGGATTCTGTTTGCTAGTATTTTGTTGAGGATTTTTGCATCTATGTTCATCAGTGATATTGGCCTGTAGTTTTCTTTCTTTGTGACATCCTTGTCTGGTTTTGGTATCAAGGTGATGGTGGCCTCGTAGAATGAGTTTGGGAGTGTTCCTCCCTCTGCTATATTTTGGAAGAGTTTGAGAAGGATAGGCGTTAGCTCTTCTCTAAATGCTTGATAGAATTCGCCTGTGAAGCCATCTGGTCCTGGGCTTTTGTTTGTTGGAAGATTTTTTATCACAGTTTCAATTTCAGTGCTTGTGATTGGTCTGTTCATATGTTCTATTTCTTCCTGATTCAGTCTTGGCAGGTTGTGCATTTCTAAGAATTTGTCCATTTCTTCCAGGTTGTCCATTTTATTGGCATAGAGTTGCTTATAGTAATCCCTCACGATCTTTTGTATTTCTGCAGTGTCAGTTGTTACTTCTCCTTTTTCATTTCTAATTCTATTGATTTGAGTCTTCTCCCTTTTTTTCTTGATGAGTCTGGCTAATGGTTTATCAATTTTGTTTATCTTCTCAAAGAACCAGCTTTTAGTTTTATTGATCTTTGCTATTGTTTCCTTCATTTCTTTTTCATTTATTTCTGATCTGATTTTTATGATTTCTTTCCTTCTGCTAACTTTGGGATGTTTTTGTTCTTCTTTCTCTAATTGCTTTAGGTGCAAGGTTAGGTTGTTTAGTCGAGATATTTCCTGTTTCTTAAGGTGGGATTGTATTGCTATAAACTTCCCTCTTAGAACTGCTTTTGCTGCATCCCATAGGTTTTGGGTCGTCGTGTCTCCATTGTCATTTGTTTCTAGGTATTTTTTTATTTCCTCTTTGATTTCTTCAGTGATCACTTCGTTATTAAGTAATGTATTGTTTAGCCTCCATGTGTTTGTATTTTTTATAGCTCTTTTCCTGTAATTGATATCTAGTCTCATAGCATTGTGGTCGGAAAAGATACTTGATACAATTTCAATTTTCTTAAATTTACCAAGGCTTGATTTGTGACCCAAGATATGATCTATCCTGGAGAATGTTCCATGAGCACTTGAGAAAAATGTGTATTCTGTTGTTTTTGGATGGAATGTCCTATAAATATCAATTAAGTCCATCTTGTTTAATGTATCATTTAAAGCTTGTGTTTCCTTATTTATTTTCATTTTGGATGATCTGTCCATTGGTGAAAGTGGGGTGTTAAAGTCCCCTACTATGATTGTGTTACTGTCGATTTCTCCTTTTATGGCTGTTAGTGTTTGCCTTATGTATTGAGGTGCTCCTATGTTGGGTGCATAAATATTTACAATTGTTATATCTTCTTCTTGGATCGATCCCTTGATCATTATGTAGTGTCCTTCTTTGTCTCTTCTAGTAGTCTTTATTTTAAAGTCTATTTTGTCTGATATGAGAATTGCTACTCCAGCTTTCTTTTGGTTTCCATTTGCATGGAATATCTTTTTCCATCCCCTTACTTTCAGTCTGTATGTGTCTCTAGGTCTGAAGTGGGTCTCTTGTAGACAGCATATATATGGGTCTTGTTTTTGTATCCATTCAGCCAATCTGTGTCTTTTGGTGGGAGCGTTTAGTCCATTTACATTTAAGGTAATTATCGATATGTATGTTCCTATTCCCATTTTCTTAATTGTTTTGGGTTCGTTATTGTAGGTCTTTTCCTTCTGTTGTGTTTCTTGCCTAGAGAAGTTCCTTTAGCATTTGTTGTAAAGCTGGTTTGGTGGTGCTGAACTCTCTCAGCTTTTGCTTGTCTGTAAAGGTTTTAATTTCTCCATCAAATCTGAATGAGATCCTTGCTGGGTAGAGTAATCTTGGTTGCAGGTTTCTCTCCTTCATCACTTTAATTATGTCCTGCCACTCCCTTCTGGCTTGTAGAGTTTCTGCTGAGAGATCAGCTGTTATCCTGATGGGGATTCCCTTGTGTGTTATTTGTTGTTTTTGCCTTGCTGCTTTTAATATGATTTCTTTGTGTTTAATTTTTGACAGTTTGATTAATATGTGTCTTGGCGTATTTCTCCTTGGATTTATTCTGTATGGGACTCTCTGTGCTTCTTGGACTTGATTAACTATTTCCTTTCCCATATTAGGGAAGTTTTCAACTATAATCTCTTCAAATATTTTCTCAGTCCCTTTCTTTTTCTCTTCTTCTTCTGGAACCCCTATAATTCGAATGTTGGTGCGTTTAATGTTGTCCCAGAGGTCTCTGATATTGTCCTCTGTTCTTTTCATTCTTTTCTCTTTATTTTGCTCTGCATTAGTTATTTCCACTATTTTATCTTCCACCTCACTTATCCGTTCTTCTGCCTCAGTTATTCTGCTATTGATCCCATCTAGAGTATTTTTCATTTCATTTATTGTGTTTTTAATCGATGCTTGATTCATCTTTAGTTCTACTAGGTCCTTGTTAACTGTTTCTTGCATTTTGTCTATTCTATTTCCAAGATTTTGGATCATCTTTACTATCATTATTCTGAATTCTTTTTCAGATAGACTGCCTATTACCTCTTCATTTGTTAGGTCTGGTGGGTTTTTATCTTGCTCCTTCTCCTGCTGTGTGTTTTTCTGTCTTCTCATTTTGCTTATGTTACTGTGTTTGGGGTCTCCTTTTTGCCGGCTGCAGGTTCGTAGTTCCTGTTGTTTTTGGTGTCTGTCCCCAGTGGCTAAGGTTGGTTTAGTGGGTTGTGTAGGTTTCCTGGTCGAGGGGACTAGTGCCTGTTTTCTGGTGGATGAGGCTGGATCTTGTCTTTCTGGTGGGCAGGTCCACGTCTGGTGGTGTGTTTTGGGGTGTCTGCAGACTTTTTATGATTTTAGGCCACCTCTCTGCTAATGGGTGGCGTTGTGTTCCTGTCTTGCTAGTTGTTTGGCATAGGGTGTCCAGCACTGTAGCTTGCTGGTCGTTGAGTGAAGCTGGGTGCTGGTGTTGAGATGGAGATCTCTGGAAGATTTTCGCCGTTTGATATTATGTGGAGCTGGGAGGTCTCTTGTGGACCAGTGTCCTGAAGTTGGCTCTCCCACCTCAGAGGCACAGTACTGACTCCTGGCTCCTCAATTTGGGATGATTTGTTGTCTATTCATGTATTCCACAGATGCAGGGTACATCAAGTTGATTGTGGAGCTTTAATCCGCTGCTTCTGAGGCTGCTGGGAGAGGTTTCCCTTTCTCTTCTTTGTTCTCACAGCTCCCGGGTCTCAGCTTTGGATTTGGCCCCGCCTCTGCGTGTAGGTCGCCGGAGGGCGTCTGTTCTTCGCTCAGACAGGAAAGGGTTAAAGGAGCAGCCTCTTCGGGAACTCTGGCTCACTCAGGCCGGGCGGGAGGGAGGGGCACGGAGTGCGGGGCGAGCCTGCAGCGGCAGAGGTCGGCGTGACGTTGCACCAGCCCGAGGCGCGCCGTGCGTTCTCCCAGGGAAGCCGCCCCTGGATCCCGGGACCCCGGCAGTGGCGGGCTGCTCAGGCTCCCGGAAGGGCGGTGTGGACAGTGACCTGCGCTCGCACACGGGCTTCTTGGCGGCGGCAGCAGCAGCCCCAGCGTCCCACGCCCGTCACTGGGCTCCGCGCTTTCAGTCGCGACTCGCGCCCGTCTGTGGAGCCCCTTTAAGCAGCGCTCTTAATCCCCTCTCCTCGCGCAGCAGGAAACCAAGAGGGAAGAACAAGTCTCTTGCCTCTTCGGCAGCTCCAGAGTTTTCCCGGACTCCCTCCCGGCTAGCTGTGGCACATTAGCCCCCTTCAGGCTGAGTTCTCGCCGCCAGCCCCAGTCCTCTCCCTGCGCTCTGACCGAAGCCCGAGCCTCAGCTTCCAGCGCCGCCCGCCCCGGCGGGCGAGCAGACAAGCCTCTCGGGCTGGTGAGTGCCGCTCGGCACCGATCCTCTGTGCGGGAATCTCTCCGCTTTGCCCTACCCAGGTATGTGGGGAGTTTCTTGCCTTTTGGGAGGTCTGGGGTCTTCTGCCAGCGTTCAGTATGTGTTCTGTAGGAGTTGTTCCACGTGTAGCTGTATTTCTGGTGTATCCGTGAGGAGGAAGGTGATCTCCGCGTCTTACTCTTCCGCCATCTTACCCGGAAGTCTCTACTTAACTTCTTATAAGAAAACAACAGTCAATCTTATCTTTGTTCTCCTGTACATAAAGTATCTTTTCTTGAATACACACACATATGATACATATTCAAGAGAAAGACATATATTGATACATTATGTTTTTATCATGAAACAAATGAAATTGGAAATAAATTATGAAAACCTTACCAACATAGTCTTACCTGCTTAGAAATTAAGTAACAACAGTGCACAATAACCCTTGGAACAAAATAGACTATGCACATGATTTGCTAAGGTATAGAAAAAAAGAACACAACATACAAAAATCTATCTAATCAAGCAAAACTGTAAATGGACAAATGGTATTGCTTTATCTTTTTTTTCCCCTTTTTATCATTAACTTGTAGCCTAGGTGTTTGCTTATCATTGTGAATACTACATTTTTGAATTCTGAATTATGTTGTCTTCTTTTCAAAAGTGTTGAGATTTTACTGGCAGGCAGCTAATTTGCTGGCAGATTGACGTTCTTTTGTTGAGGCTTGTTTAACACTTTGTTAAGGCCTAAGAAATAGTGTCCCTTTTGAGCTGGATTAGGCACATTCCTAAAGTGTGGCCCTTCTGTGGTCTTGCCTATGTATCTCACAGGTCCTGCTAGGATTTTTTTAAAGTGATCAGAACTCTAGCAACCCCAGCACTGTGTGATCTCCACAATAGCTGTTCAAACCATAGCTCCCCAGTGGCTTTCCTCTATCAGTCTTACACAGTGTCTCCTTGTATAAGACAGGCTTCAAATTTGACTAGAAATCAAGAAAACTCCTTCACAGATTTCTTGAGCTCCTTCTTTGTACAAGTCTCACCTCTTGCGCACCCTGACCTGCATATTCTAGCCTCCATAGACATCTCAAACTCTAGTTTCTCTTTCTTCCAACTAGCAAAGTCACTGCATTCTGTTTTGACTCTACTTTTCTTAACTGCAATTTAGAAAATTTCCTTGTTTTAATTTGGACTTACCACATCTTTTCATTTGCTTATTTGCCCTGAATACTTATTTAACAAACTTGGATTAATCATCACATATAGGAGCTATGCCTCCAAACTGCTGCTATATATATATCTTTTTTTTAAGTGTCCATGGAACATTTAGTAAAATTGAATATATGCTGGGACATAAATCAAGCCTCAAAACGTCAAAATATTAAAATCATATAGTTATAAGGAATTAATTTAGCAGTCAGTAATGATAACTAGGAAATTCCCAGTTGTTGGGAAGCTAAAGAATTCACTTCTAAATAACCCACATGTCAAAAAAGGAGTCAAGTGAAAATTAGAAAGAATTTTTAAATGAATAATTACAAAACTATGACATATAAAATTTGTGGAATGTAGCCAAGTCTGTGCTGACAGAATAATTGACCGCTTAAGATGCTTATATTAGAATGGAAGAATGAAAAAGTTTCTGAAAAGCAAAAAACAAAAAAACAGTGGTCTAAGCAGATATCTTAAAAAGAAAGAAGTAGAAAAGCATAGCAAAACTAATGAAAGTAAGGGCTTCCCTTGTGGCGCAGTGGTTGAGAGTCCGCCTGCTGATGCAGGGGACACAGGTTCGTGCCCCGGTCTGGAAGGATCCCACATGCCACGGAGCAGCTGGGCCCGTGAGCCATGGCTGCTGAGCCTGCGCGTCCAGAGCCTGTGCTCCGCAACGGGAGAGGCCACAGCAGGGAGAGGCCTGCGTACCGCAAAAAAAAAAAAAAAAAAAAAAAAGAAATAATGAAAGTAGATGGAAGTAAGTAAAATGAACTTTAGAACAGGAAATAATAGGAAACAAAGTAAAGTAGAAAGAATCAAAAATGCTAATAGGTTGTTTCTCATGAAGGAGGGGGTCACAGATAAACCTTATTTAGTTTATAACATAACCCCATTACATACTAAGTTAAACTTACAGAAAATTTTTTCAAAACTGGAAATTGATCTGAAAGAACATAATTGGAACAGAAATAAGTCCCAAAGAAAACAATCATAACTCTAAATTTTGTGACTTACTCTTTTGCTTTTCTTTACAAGTTTATCACGTATGCATCCATAAATGAAATATTGTTTAGTTTTATCTGTTACTGAAATTTATATAAATGGAATAATATGTGTTTTGCTTTGCAATTGCTCAAATGTTACTTTAGAGATTATGCTGATGCATGTAGCATTAGTTTATTGATTTTCATTGCTATATATTACACTACATGGAAAGTACTGTAATTTGTTTACCCATTTGAATTTAAACATTTGAGTTTTTTCTCTTATCTATCTGTGCATTTACTTATTTTGCTGCTATGAATAATGCTAGAGTAACACTTGTTTACACATCTTGGTGCACATGCACGGCAACTTGCCGAAGTTTGGACCTGGAAGTGTATAACCAGTGGCTTGGTTATGTGAATGTTAAAATTTAATAAATAATGCAAAATTATTTTCTGAAGTGGTTGTCCTAGTTTATACTCCCATAAGCAATGTATGTGTTCCTTTTCTCCTTGACAATCATTGCTAATGTTTGGTTAATCTTTAGGGTAGGAAATGCTACTTGTGGTTTTAATAATACTTGTGTATTATTGAGTTTGAGGATATTTTAGTATGTATATTAATGCTTTATTAGAAGAAAAAGTTGCCTTTTCTTTTTGTTAATGATTTCCTTTACCGTGTAGAAACATTTTAGTTTGATGTTTTTCTTTACTTTGCTTTTGTTGCTTGTGCATTTGGTATCATATCCAAAAAAATTATTGCCAAGACCATTGCCAAGGAGATTTTCCCCTGTTTTCTTCTAGGAGTTTTATGGTTACAGGTCTTACATTTAAGATTTTAATTCATTTTGAGTTAATTTTTTGTGAGTGTTGTAAAATAATAGAAGTCCAAGTTCATTCTTTTGCTTGTGACTATCCAGTTACTGAGCAGGGCTGTAGACTAAGTTACACGGCCCAGAAGTTCCATGAACTGAGCTCCCAGGCTGCCTGGGGTCAGTGTTTGGGCTCCCTGGTCAAGTGGGTCCAAAAGTTATACTCCATGGTTGTAGTCTTCATAAAAACAATTCATTGAAATCTGTTTGGATTCATTTTATATCTTAGCACACAGTACATTTTTGCAATTTTCTAAGATGGCTTAAAAAGAATATGTATTCTGTAAGTTTTGGTTTTAATATTCTAAGTTTATAAGTGTTGAAAGTGTGCTATTTAAATTCTAAATCTTTACTTATTTGTTGTTTGTTTGATTAATTAATTCCTTAGAGACGGGCCATGCATGACAGAGTAAATTGTATTATACCAACCTTCATTCTGAAAATAATCATAAAATGTGGGAGGAATAAAAATAGTTGTATTATATCATCAAAGAGCACCCAAAACAGTCAGAAATTGAAGGGTAAAATTTGGAGTGAAAGAAAATGTATTGAGGTAAGTCCTATGTCCCCCCAATCCTTGCAGAGAATTTGTTTTTCTACCCCCCATAGAATTTGAGAAGTGCTTCCGCCTCCCCCACCCCCACCGCCTGGCATAGAATTTGCTGATTTCTGGCATGAAGCATAAATCCTGAAAACAGAGTTGTAGGCTAGGGCTTTCAGCCATTATCACTGAGCTGAGGGATAAAAATTCGAGGTAGCAAGGACCTGAGGGGACCAATATCACTGAAGAGGGAAAAAGACTTCAGCAAAACGAGCCTAAAATTTTGAATGTAATTTTTCCCGTGTCAGTGATTGATTCCTATGCTGCACATGCATGGAATGGAGGCTAAGAAGACAAGTTGAATGCATCTGCTAAAGCAGAGATTTTGGCAGTGTTGGGAATTTAAAAATAAAATCTCTCACATTTAGAAAGAATATTTTCTAACTTAAAATTATGATCTAATTGCCCAATCATTTCTTCTCATGCTTTTATGATTTCATTCTTTTTGCTTAAAACTCTGATTCATTTGGATTTTATCCTGGCATAAGCTCCAAGATAGACTTTATTTTTTGCCATATGGCTTGATTGTCCCCCAAGTAATTATTCAATAATCAACTTTCTTCTACAGATTGGAGATGCTGTTTTTACATATACAAAACTGATGTCTTAAAATAAATAAAACCAAAATCATAGTCAGACATTTTGTTCTCAAACTCACCCTGCTTAAGTGTTCCCATTTTAATGAGTGATATCACTACTTACCCCTTTACTTACACCAAAACCTTAGACTCAGCTTTTACATATCTTTTACATATCTTTTCTCTCTTTTCTCTACAAGAGCATTCCCTGTGGCTATACTCCTGATAACAGAGGGAGCAGGCAAAAACATTCATCTCCCAGTTTTTTCATGGAAGGGGCTTAAATGCATACTTTCCCAGCTGCTGCCTGAAAACCTGGCTTCTAATTGGCCTACATCTAGGTGCTGAGTATGATCCTCCCTTCTGTGATACTGACAGGTCACAGCCACCTTCAACCACTGGGAGCCACTAAGAAGGATAATGGCATGGACAATCTCTAAGTTTTGAGAGGCCACCAGGAGCTTGGGCCAGGCTGATTGCCAAGTTTCATCTCCTAAACAAGACCAGTCTGTCAAGTCTGGGAGAGGTGGCTTTTTACTTAATGCTCAGAAACCAGCACCAAGAGTCAAGGAAAATGAAACAGAGGGATGTGTTCCAAACAAAAGAACAAGATAAATCTTAAGAAACTGATCTTAATAACATGGAGATAATTGATTTACCCAATAGAGAGTTCAAAATAATAGTCTTAAAGATACTCACTGAGGTCAGGAGAACAATACATAAACAAAGAGACAGAAAATATTTTTAAAGTAGCAAACAAAAATCACAGAGCTGAAGAATACAATAACTGAAATGAAAAATTCAATTGAAGGGCTTCAACAGCAGACTAGAAGAATGAGAAGAATGGATCAGTGAATTCCACGATAGGGCAGGGGGATTCATTCAGTCAGAGAAACAAAAAGAGAAAGGAATGAAAAAAAAAAAAACAGTGAAGATTGCTTCAAGGAATTATGGGACATCATCAAATGGATCAATATACACATTATAGAGATCCCAGAAGGAGAAAAGAGAGATAAAGGGGCAGAAAGCTTATTAAGTAACATAATGGCTGAAAACTTCCCTAACCTTGGGAAAGAAACAGACATCCAGGTACAGGAATCCAAAAAGTACCAAACAAGATGAATTTAAAGAGACCCACACAGACACACATTATAATTAAACTGTCAAAAGCTCAAGACAAAGAATCTTAAAAGCAGCAAGAAAAAGCAACTTGTTACTTCTAAGGGAACCCCCATAAGACAACTGGCAGATTTTTCAGCAGAAACATTGCAAGTCAGAAGGGTGTGGAAAGATATATTCAAAGTATTGAAAGAAAAAAAAACCAAAAACTGCCAACCAAGAATACTCTACCTGGTAAAGTTGTCCATCCATCCACAAATGAATGGATAAAGAAGATGTGGCACATATATACAATGGAATATTACTCAGCCATAAAAAGAAATGGAATTAAGTTGTTTGTAGTGAGGTGGATGGACCGAGTCTGTCTTACAGAGTGAAGTAAGTCAGAAAGAGAAAAACAAATGCCATATGCTAACACATATATATGGAATCTAAGAAAAAAAAAAGTTCTGAAGAACCTAGTGGCAGGACAGGAATAAAGACACAAACATAGAAAATGTACTTGGGGACACAGGTAGGGGGAAGGGTAAGCTGGGATGAAGTGAGAGAGTGACATGTACATATATACACTACCAAATGTAAAATAGATAGCTAGTGGGAAGCAGCCACATAGCACAGGAAGATCAGCTTGGTGCTTTGTGACCACCTAGAGGAGTGGGATAAGGAGGGTGGGAGCGAGACGCAAGAGGGAGGAGATACGGGGATATATGTATATGTATAGCTGATTCACTTTGTTATAAAGCACAAACTAACACACCTAACACACAATTGTAAAGCAATTATACTCCAATAAAGATGTTAAAAAATAATAATAATAATTGAAGGAGAAATAGAGTTCTCCAGACAAACAAATGTTAAGACTTTTGTCTTCATCACCACTAGTCTGGCCCTACAAGAAAAGTTAAAGGGAGTTCTTCAAGTTGAAATGAAAGGATGTTAATTAGTAATATGAAGACCTATGAAAGGATAAAACTCACTGGCAAAGAAGAAAAAAGTATGCACATTTTAAAAAAAGAAACAGAAAATGATTTGGGGTGTGAGTATTTTTATTGCTAATGTTCTGTGTTGTGGTTTTTAAGGATGAACATATTAGTGTATAATCTGTGTAATTAAAAATTATTAAAGATTAACATTAACAAAAACAAAGAACTAAAATTTAATTACTGGGGAAGTCAGGGAAGAGAGGACAGTAGAGGAGAGAGATTACTGGGTAGTTTAGCAGAGTAGCCAAAGGACTTTTAGTACAGGGATACCTAACATAGAATTTTAAGTTTTATGTATTCTTGAATTGAAAACCCCATCTGCCTCCTCAAGCCTTCAGAAAATCTCAAATACACATTTATGTCCTTTAGACTTATTTATGTTTTTGTTTCACTTTGATTTTGTAGAATTCAGGAACAAGAGATTGTGTTCCCTTCTGGCCGGGGTGTACCGGAGAATGCTACAAAAGCAGTATGTAATTAACTATTGAAAGAATAAACTATGAGACAAAACTGACTATAAACTATAAGCCCCTTAGAATACACAGAAAAGTGGAGGTAAGGGTAACAGAAGATTTGAGCTGCTATTTGGGTTTCATGATATTTTTATTTTTCTTGTCTTTGAGAGGAGAATGCTTCAATCAGGCCAGCATAAATGCCTTATTCTAATAAGCATTGTAAACGTTAGTAGGCGTTCAATTTATAAACGTAAACCTCATGTTAATTCTATTAATGTGAGTTACATTTTTTTTTTTTTTTTTTTTTTTGCCGTACGCGGGCCTCTCACCGCTGTGGCCTCTCCCGTTGCAGAGCACAGGCTCCGGACGCGCAAGCTCAGTGGCCATGGCTCACGGGCCCAGCTGCTCCGTGGCATGTGGGATCTTACCGGACCGGGCCACGAACCCGTGTCCCCTGCATCGGCAGGTGGACTCTCAAACACTGCACCACCAGGGAAGCCCTGAGTTACCTTTTTTTGACTTGAACTCTCTGAGGTCATTGACCAGTCTTCTCAGAATTTATTGTATATAAAACTGAGGTTCATCTCCTGAATCTTATTGAATTCTCCATGGAACCTCTTACTGTTCAGTCATTCTTTCCTAGAGAACCCTCTCATATGCCTTATGGTATTAAACTTCTACACTGCTATCTTTCATTTGCTTCCTTTCTCTTTTGAGTCATTTTCCATGAAAAAAATTGGCGTTATCAAATCTTACCAACTTTTCCTTTGGAGTATATTTAATGATCTCTCCTCAAGTATACACTACATATCTGGCTATGCCCAGGGTTGCCCCCTTTCCTGTGACCTCAGTCAAGTTATTTAGTCTTTCCGAACCTCAGTTTGAATTTCTATAAAGTGGAGAAAATAATAATAACCTCATTAGGACAGCAATAGTTAAACCATATCATACTTGCCAAAGTGCTTAGCACTTCTGTAGGTACATAATAACTGCTTAAAGTCATTCCAGCTCATCTTATCACTTAGGAATTTATCACCACCAACTCTTTCTTAGTTTCTGGATAGCATTTTTCTCTGCAGTGGGATTGCTACCAAGGCAAAATGAGAAATTACTATCCCTGCTGCTCACTGAATGACACCTCTCTGCCAATTTCTCCTCTGTCTTTATGACTCTTGGTTCAAATAACAGGTTAGTTCTCCACAAAAATCTCATAGCCCATTAATTACATTAGTGGGAGTCATAAGTGTCCTAAATGGAAAAATTGTATCCTTCCATTTAACAATTTGTAAAGGATGAGGCTATAGAAAATGGTTGACCAACATTCACACTCGGTTATGTGTATCATCAAGCCAGAAGGGGCTGGAAAAAGTAGAGCTGTTAGTTTTAGAGTGACATCTTATTGATTTCCAGATATTACACAGGGTTTAAGTTACTTAAATTATGTTGAATTTACCATGACAAATGCCACCATATGGAACCTTTTAGATTTTAGTCATATGAAACTTTTTAGAATTTAGTCATTCTTTCTTAGAAAACTCCGTCATGTGTCTAATATTGTTAAACTTCCACATTGTTAGCACTCATTTTTAGAACTTCCCATGTCTTTTGAGTCATTTTCATTTTCAAAAAGTTGGGCTGCCTGACTGTACCTACATTTTCCTTCACTCTTATGCAGTCTTTTTTCTTAAAGACTGTCACCAGGGCTTCCCTGGTGGTACAGTGGTTGAGAGTCTGCCTGCCGATGCAGGGGACACGGGTTCGTGCCCCGGTCCAGGAAGATCCCACATGCCGCAGAGCAGCTGGGCCCGTGAGCCATGGCCGCTGAGCCTGTGCGTCCGGAGCCTGTGCTCCGCAACGGGAGAGGCCACAATAGTGAGAGGCCCACGTACCACAAAAAACAAACAAACAAACAAACAAAAAGACTGTCACCAGAGTTCCCCTCTTGCCAGCTTAAACCGTACCTAATATCTACAGATCAATAAAACGTGTAGCTAAAAATAGTATGTTTAAAATGAGGGATGTATTACTATAAAACTAACAGTTAAAAGTCAATGGAAAATTTTAAAAAGGCAATGAAAATTTTAGGTGCATAGTAATGATCTACAAATGCATAACTGCAGTGTTCTAGAATAGAATTATTCTATATAATTTAGACAAGTAAAATAACCTTTCTGAACCACATTCCTCTTTTCAAAAAATGGCAGGATAATACTATCTGATCTACTAATCTTCCAGAAAGAAGTCTATATAAATGTGAGCTCTGTTATTATTAGCAATGTTCTGGCTCTCTGCAGATCTTTCGTTCATTTTAGTTGATATAAAGCTCAGAACAGACAAAACAAACTTGAAAAAAGAAAACTGTACTTCAGTGGAAATTGTTTCTATTACCTTTGCCAGTATATCAAATGATTAGATAAACCAAGACTCAATTTCTCAATAGGCAAATCAGATCCCTCAAATCAATGTTTTATCTGAATAAGGATAAGTAAAAAAATTCCTGCTTATTATAAAGAAAACATGCAGATATGCTATTCATTTCCATCTTAGGGAATTTAGCATAAGTTCAGGTGGAGTGAATTAAAAATGTTAAGATTTTCCAAAATAAATATTACTTCTTATAAAAATGTGATTCCTATTTAGAATTTTCTGTCTCCAACACTTCATCATCATCAAAATGCCCACTTATGTTTATAGTTTTCTGAGCATTTTGTGTTGTATTAAAGTTTTATATATTCTGCCTCTTTCAAAAATGTTGGAGAAGCATGCAACAAAAATATAATATTTTGTCTTTCTTTCCTTCCTCTTTCCTTCCTTCCTTCCTTCCTTCCATCTGTCAACAAACATATTTGTCAAACACTGGACTAAATGACAGGGAAATACATAAGAATGAGACATAAACTTGTCATGAGGAGCTCACAGCCTCATGTGAGAGACACGAAAGACTATTAAGTGTTTAAATAAAGATACAAAGGAAATGCTATGAGCACAGATAGAAGGATTAATCAACTCTTCCCTGGGGAATCAGAAGAGGTTTCACAGAGGAGCCACTGAAGTTAGATCATAATAAGTTAAAAAATAAAAGGTAAAGGCTTTGTCAGATAAAAAGGCTTTGTTCAGTCCAGACAGAAGGAACAGCATGGGCTACAGAATGGTTTCACAGAGAGGTCCAGCAGGAAAGGGAAGGCAAGGAGACAGCTGGTGCTGCTCCATGTCAGAGATGCAGTTCAGAGAAATTTGCTGATTTTAGCTGAGAGGCTGATTTAAATCACTTTTCTCTCATGCTACAAATATCCGTCAAGGCTCTTCTTCTATGAAGTGTCAGCATGCTTGTTGTAAGCCCAGAGCATGACATCAACTTCTTCTTTTAATTTTTTGCAAGTTGATTTCCTCTACTTTTCTTTCTCTTTAAATTAACTCATATTCATTCAGTTATTAAAGAATGGTCTGTTCTAACAACAAAGGATTGGTAGTCTATGAAGATGAGTAACTTTTTTAATAGCTTCTGAGAGAGAGGAGAAGAATACAGAGAAAGAAAAAAAAATCCTGCCATCAAACCTGGAAGTCCTACTAGGTTGGCCTTATTTCATAGAGATTTAACTAACCTACTTTGTGGAGGAAAGAAAAAGGAACTCTAATGTTCCAGGCCAGGGGATGTATGTTTTATATCTGATATCTGATTCAATACCAGTAAAATAAAAGCCTTTCAATGGCCTGGGAACTGTGATCTGGCCCCCTGCTACCAATCTGGTAGCCAACCATTGCCTCTACTTCATTGCCAACCATTCTTCCCATCATTCATTACACTCCAGTCAGATTGGCCTTCTAGCTCATCCTTAAATGTGCAAAGAATGTTTCTCTCTGCCAGAACACTCTTACTTCAGATAACTTTATTCTCTCTTCCTCACATCCTTCAGGTGTTAGCTCAAAGAAGCCTTCCCTGATCACACTCTATAAAACAAGGTCCACCTGCTCTTCCCCCATCATACGCCAAACACTACTCTGACTTATTTTTCTTCTCTAAGCACTTATTTCCACTTATTATATATTTTTGTTTGCTAAGATTTTAATTGTATCTATCTTTCCACTATAGCCTAAACAACTATAAGAGAAGGCATTAGCCTATTTTTTTCAAATAAAGTGTATAAAACAGTTGATATTTAATAAATGGTTAATAATATATCTTGAATAATGGAAAACCTTTTATATTGACATTATTAGAAATGTTTTACAGATGAGTAGCCTGAATTTCAGACACATAAAATAATTTGTTGGCTATTCCATGACTCATAAGTCATCTGGATTTGAGTATACAATGTCTCCTAAATCCATGATTGTTCCATTATACCAAACTTTATTCCCTAAAAGGATGCTTTCCATGAGAACATATCTTCAGATATAACTAACATTATTATGTGCAGAATGTTTATCAGGGTTCCAAAATGTAGAAACAAAATCCACTATAACTGGTTTAAGTAAAAATGAACTTGCAAATGGTCACAAATAGTTTACAGAATCATTGGCAGAGCTGAAGAGACAAGCTTGAGCTGAGCTTCCAAAAATGACTACCAATCCCACACCAAAGAACTGGCCTGACAAGGAGCAGCTGCTACTTCTCCCACTTTCAAGGAACTGCAGAAGCATGAAATTAGTTGCCATGGCTTCTAGATTCAAGGCAAGACTACCTTTGCTATGAACAGAAAGCTGCTGAATCAGGAAAGTCACACCAGGGGTCCTAGATCCAGAATTTTACCACCACTACCATGATCTTTGCCAGAAACGTGACTGCTCTATATCCTGTCTCTCTATGTAGCTCCATTCTGTATCAAAGACTCATATAAATCCATCTCACTGGTGGAGCCCAAATCACATTCAGAAACTTTACTGCAAAGGGAATTGAGAAATGTAGTTCTTTAGCTTTTCAAGCTATCAAGACTGGAAGGTAAGTTTCAAGGGGATAAGAACTGTTGCTGACAATTATGCATCCTATGTTAGGCACGTGTTAGTGCATAACCTTATTCAACCTTTGCAAAAACACTGTAAGGTAGGTACCATTATGCCCACTGAATTGGTGAAGAAACAAAGGCTCAGAAAGTGATTTGACACTAGTCATAAATGAGTCTCTAATGAGAGACTCTTGTGCCTTCTTTCTGGAGTTTATCAGCATCCTGTTTTCAGTTGCACAAATCAGCAACCATTGTTTTGTTCAGGGTTGAATACTTTAGAGTTAAATGGCAGATAATGATGTTATTCTCTAAATGTAAAACCAGAGAGGGTATAAAAATGTAAACTTATGAAACTCCTCCATAAATGTCTTGCTGACTTTTAACAGTGTTGTAAAGTATGAGAAAGGTAGTTTGGAACGTTCCTCCTGTAAAGGTGGCATCTTGGTGCACTTCTGTAATAGTGGCCTAGTTCTCAGCTCTGCAGATATAAAATTTTCATTTTTATTGATTCTCTTTGGATGACTAGACAGTAAGCAATTTTTTACTTGGGGCATGCCTGTTAACTTTAAAGCAACTTCAAGATATGGACTTAAAAACCATATGAAATAAGAATGGACTTCTAAATAATATTTATGGAGCATGTACTGTGTGGCATACACTGTTGTATATATTTACTTGTGGATTTTTATTATTGCCCCTAAAAATTTAGAAATTAGGATTCCATCATTGAAAAAAATGGGTGATAGAAAGCTTAATGACATCGTACCACAGCAGTTTGAAGTGCTTAAAGTAGCAGTAATTTGTCCTAGCGATGGGGCATATCTAAAAAGTAGTAGTGGGTATGCTTTTGGCATCATGGAGTTGTCTGGAAGCAAATGCATAGAAAACCCATAAACGTTTTTGTTTTGGGGGGTATTGTTTTTTTATTTTATTTTATTTATTTTTTTATACAACAGGTTCTTATTAGTCATCCATTTTATACACAACAGTGTATGCATGTCAATCACAATCTCCCAATTCATCACACCCCCACCCCCACTGCTTGCCCCCCTTTGGAGTCTATACGTTTGTTCTCTACATCTATGTCTCAATTTCTGCCCTGCAAACCGGTTCATCTGTACCATTTTTCTAGATTTCACATATATGTGAAATATATATATATATATATATATATATATATATATATATATATATGATATATGTTTTTCTCTTTCTGACTTACTTCACTCTGTATGACAGTCCCTAGATCCCAACACATTTCTACAAATGACCCAATTTCGTCCCTTTTTATCACTGAGTAATATTCCATTCTATATATGTACCAAATCTTCTTTATCCATTCATCTGTTGATGGGCATTTAGGTTGCTTCCATGACCAGGCTATTATAAATAGTGCTGCAATGAACATTAGGGTGCATGTCTTTTTGAATTATGCTTTTCTCTGGGTATATGTCCAGTAGTGGGATTGCTGGGTCATATGATAATTCTATTTTTAGTTTTTTAAGGAACCTCCATACTGTTCTCCATAGTGGCTGTATTAATTTACATACCCACCAACAGTGCAAGAGGGTTCCCTTTTCTCCACACCCTCTCCAGCATTTGTTGTTTGTAGATTTTCTGATGATGCCCATTCTGACTGGTATGAGGTGATACCTAATTTTAGTATTGATTTGCATTTCTCTAATAATTAGTGATGTTGAGCAGGTTTTCATGTGCTTCTTGGCCATCTGTAGAGAAAAGTTTATTTAGGTTTTCTGCCATTTTGGATTGGGTTGTTTATTTTTTTAATATTGAACTGCATGAGCTGTTTATATATTTTGGAAATTAATCCTTTGTCCATTGATTTGTTTGCAAATATTTTCTCCCATTCTGAGGTTTGTCTTTTCATCTTGTTTATGGTTTCCTTTGCTGTGCAAAAGCTTTGAAGTTTCATTAAGTCCCATTTGTTTATTTTTGTTTTTATTTCCATTACTCTAGGAGGTGGATCAAAAAAGATCTTGCTGTGATTTATGTCAAAGAGTGTTCTTCCTATGTTTTCCTCTAAGAGTTTTATAGTGTCTGGTCTTACATTTAGGTCTCTAATCCATTTTGAGTTTATTTTTGTGTATGGTGTTAGGGAGTGTTTTAATTTCATTCTTTTACATGTAGCTGTCCAGTTTTCCCAGCACCACTTATTGAAGAAACTGCCTTTTCTCCATTGTATACCCTTGCCTCCTTTGTCATAGATCAAGGTGCATGATGTCATTGACCATAGGTGTGTGGTTTTATCTCTGGGCTTTCTATCCTGTTCCATTGATTTATATTTCTGATTTTGTGCCAGTACCATGTTGTCTTGATTACTGTAGCTTTGTAGTATATTCTGAAGTCAGGGAGTCTGATTCCTCCAGCTCCATTTTTTTTCCCTCAAGACTACTTTGGCTATTAGGGGTCTTTTGTGTCTCCATACAGATTTTAAGATTTTTTGTTCTAGTCCCATAAAAAATGCCATTGGTAATTTGATAGGGATTGTATTGAATCTGTAGATTGCTTTGGGTAGTATACTCATTATCACCATATTGATTCTTCCAGTTCAAGAACATGGTATATCCCTCCATCTGTTGGTATCATCTTTAATTTCTTTCATCAGTGTCTTATAGTTTTCTGCATACAGGCCTTTTGTCTCCTTAGGTAGGTTTATTCCTAGGTATTTTATTATTTGTGTTGCAATGGTAAATGGCAGTGTTTCCTTAATTTCTCTTTCAGATTTTTAATCATTAGTGTATAGGAATGCATGAGATTTCTGTGCCTTAATTTTGTATCCTGCTACTCTAACTAATTCATTGATTAGCTCTAGTAGTTTTCTGGTGGCATCTTCAGGATTCTCTGTGTATGGTGTCATGTCCTCTGCAAACAGTGACAGTTTTACCTCTTCTTTCCAATTTGTATTCCTTTTATTTCTTTTTCTTCTCTGATTGCCATGGCTAAGACTTCCAAAACTATGTTGAATAATAGTAGTGAGAGTGGGCAACTTTGTCTTGTTCTTGATCTTAGAGGAAATGCTTTCAATTTTTCACCATTGAGAATGATGTTTGCTGTGGGTTTGTCATATATGGCTTTTATTATGTTGAGTTAGGTTCCCTCTATGCCCACTTTCTGGAGAGTCTTTATCATAAATAGGTGTTGAATTTTGTCCAAAGCTTTCTCTGCACCTATTGAAATGACCATATGATTTTTTTTCTTCTATTTGTTAATATGGTGTATCTCATTGATTGATTTGTGTATATTGAAGAATCCTTGCATCCCTGGGATAAACCCCACTTGATCATGGTGTATGATCCTTTTAATGTGCTGTTGGATTCTGTTTGCTAGTATTTTGTTGAGGATTTTGGCATCTATACCATCAGTGATATTGGTCTATACTTTTCTTTTTTTGTAGTATCTTTGTCTGGTTTTGGTATCAGGATGATGATGGCCTCATAGAATGAGTTTGGGAGTGTTCCTTCCTCAGAAATTTTTTGGAAGACTTTGAGAAGGATGGGTGTTAGCTCTTCTCTAAAGGTTTGATAGAGTTCACCTGTGAAGCCAACTGGTCCTGGACTTTTGTTTGTTGGAAGATTTTTAATCACAGTTTCAATTTCATTACTTGTAATTTGTCTGTTCATATTTTCTATTTCTTCCTGTTCAGTCTTGGAAGGTTATACCTTTCTAAGAATTTGTCCATTTCTTCCAGGTTGTCCATTGTATTGGCATAGAATTGCTTGTAGTATTCTCTTAAGATGCTTTGTATTTCTGTTGTGCATTTCTGTGTAAATTGTCCTTTTTCATTTCTAATTTTATTGATTTGAGTCATCTCCCTCTGTTTCTTGATCAGTCTGGCTAATGGTTTATCAATTTTGTTTATCTTCTGAAAGAACCAGCTTTTAGTTTTATTGATTTTTTCTATTGTTTTCTTTGTTTCAATTTCATTTATTTCTGCTCTGATCTTTATGATTTCTTTCCTTTTGCTAACTTTGGGTTTTGTTTGTTCTTCTTTCTCTAGCTACTTTAGGTGTAAGGTCAGATTGTTTATTTGAAATTTTTCTTGTTTCATGAGGTAGTCTTGTATAGCTATAAACTTCCCTCTTAAAACTGCTTTTGCTGCATCCCATAGGTTTTGGATCATTGTGTTTTCATTGTCATTTGTCTCTAGGTATTTTTTTATTTCCTCTTTGATTTCTTCAGTGATTTCTTGGTTATTTAGTAATGTATTGTTTATCCTCGGTGTGGTTCTGTTTTTTACATTTTTTTTCCCTGTAACTGATTTCTAATCTCATAGCGTTGTGGTCAGAAGAGATGCTTGATATGATTTCAGTTTTCTTAAATTTACTGAGGCTGAATTTGTGTCCCAAGATATGATCTATCCTGGAGAATGCTCCATGCGCACTTGAGAAGAAAGTGTAATCTGTTTTTGGATGGAATGTCCTATAAATATCAATTAAATCAATCTTGTCTATTGTGTCATTTAAAACTTGTGTTTCCTTATTAATTTTCTGTTTGGATGATCTGTCCATTGGTGTAAGTGACGTGTTAAAGTCCCCCACTATTATTGTGTTACTGTCAATTTCCTCTTTTAGAACTGTTAACAGCTGCCTTATGTATTGAGGTGCTCCTATGTCTGGTGCATATATATTTATAATTGTTATATCTTCTTCTTGGATTGATCCCTTGATCATTATGTAGTGTCCTTCCTTGTCTCTTGTAACATTCTTTATTTTAAAGTTTATTTTACCTGATATGAGTATTGCTACTCTAGCTTTCTTTTGATTTCCATTTTCAAGGAATATATTTTTCCATCCCCTCACTTTCTGTCTGTATGTGTCCCTAGGTCTGAAGTGGGTCTCTTGTAGACAGCATATACATGGGTCATGTTTTTGTATCTATTCAGCAAGCCTGTGTCTTTTGGTTGGTGCATTTAATCCATTCACGTTTAAGGTAATTATCGATATGTATGTTCCTATTACCATTTTCTTAATTGTTTGGGATTTGGTTTTGTAGGTCCTTTTGTCTCTTGTGTTTCCCACTGAGAGAAGTTCCTTTATCATTTTTTGTAGAGCTGGTTTGGTGGTGCTGAATTCTCCTAGCTTTTGCTTGTCTGTAAAGCTTTTGATTTCTCCATCAAATCTGAATGAGATCCTTGCCAGGTAGAGTAATCTTGGTTGTAGGTTCTTTCCTTTCATCACTTTAAGTATATCATGCCACTCCCGTCTGACTTGTAGAGTTTCTGCTGAGAAATCAGCTGTTAACCTTATGGGAGTTCCCTTGTATGTTATTTGTCATTTTTCCCTTGCTGCTTTCAATAATTTTTCTTTGTCTTTAATTTTTGTCAATTTGATTACGATATGTCTCAGCGTGTTTCTCCTTGGTTTATCCTGTATGGGACTCTCTGTGCTTCCTGGACTTAGGTGGTTATTTCCTTTCCCATGTTAGGGAATTTTTCGACTATAATGTCTTCAAATATTTTCTCGGGTCCTTTCTCTCTTCTCCTTCTGGGACCTCTATAATGCGAATGTTGTTGTTTTTAATGTTGTCCCAGAGGTCTCTTAGGCTGTCTTCCTATCTTTCATTCTTTTTTCTTTTCTATGTTCTGCCCCAGTGAATTCCACCATTCTGTCTTCCTGGTCACTTAGCCGTTTTTCTGCCTCAGTTATTCTGCTATTGATTCCTTCTGGTGTATTTTTCAGTTCAGTTATTGTATTGTTCCTCTCTGTTTGTTCTTTAATTCTTCTAGATCTTTGTTAAACATTTCTTGCATGCTCTCAATCTTTGCCTCCATCGTTTGTCTGAGGTCCTGGATCATCTTCCCTGTCATTATTCTGAATTCTTCTTCTGGAAGGTTGCCTATCTCCACTTCATTTAGTTGTTTTTCTGGGGTTTATCTTGTTCCTTCATCTGGTACATAGCCCTCTGCCTTTTCATCTTGTCTATCTTTCTGTGAATATGGTTTTTGTTCCACAGGCTGCAGGGTTGTAGTTCTTCTTGCTTCTGCTGTCTTCCCTCTGGTGGATAAGGATATCTAAGAGGCTTGTGCAAGTTTCCTGATGGGAGGCACTGGTAGTGGGTAGAGCTGGCTGTTGCTCTGGTGAGCAGAGCTCAGTAAAACTTTAATCCACTTATCTGCTGATGGGTGGGCCTGGGTTCCCTCCCTGTTGATTGTTTGGCCTGAGGCAAACCAACACTAGAGCCTTCCCAGGCTCTTTGGTGAGGCTAATGGTGGACTGTGGTAGGGCTCACACCAAGTGGTACTTCCCAAAACTTTTGCTGCCACTGTCTTTGTTCTCACGGTGTGAAACAGCCACCTGCAGGAAACCCTCCAACACTAGCAGGTAGGTCTGGTTCAGTCTCCTATGGGGTCACTGTTCCTTCCCCTTGTTCCTGATGTGCACACTACTTTGTGTGTGTCCTCCAAGAGTGGAGTCTCTGTTTCCCCCAGTCCTTTCGAAGTCCTGCAATCAAATCCCGCTAGCCTTCAAAGTCTGATTCTCTAGAAATTCCTCCTCCTGTTGCTGGACCCGCAGGTTGGGAAGCCTGACATGTGGATCAGAAATTTCACTCCAGTGGGTGGACTTCTGTGGTATAAGTGTTCTCCAGTTTGTGGGTCACCCACCCAGCAGTTATGGGATTTGACTTTATTGTGATTGTCCCCCTCCTGCCATCTCATTGTGGCTTCTCCTTTGTCTTTTGATGTGGGATATCCTTTTTGGTGAGTTCCAGTGTGTTCCTGTCGATGACTGTACAGCTGTTAGTTGTGATTCTGGTGTTCTCACAAGAAGGAGTGAGAGCACGTCCTTCTACTCCACTATCAAATCAGAATTTGCATTTTAACAAGATCCCCTGGTGATTGGGGTTATTCATATAAACATGAAAGTTTGAGAAGTCCTGCTTACAACTGCCATCCATAAAACAAGCAGTTCTTTGCTGGTCAGTTGATAACTGTTTATAAGTCACTGTCCAAGTGATGACAGAATCTGGTGGCTCTTAATACAGTTTCAAAATCAGTCCAGATGCCAAATCTGTTGACACCTTGATCTTGGACTTCCCAGTCTTCTGATATTCACTTATTGTTTAACGCAGACTCCTGCGGATGGTTCTCAGCCACAGCCCCCTCTTCACAACCTACAGCCCCAGGCAGCCTCTTTCCCACCCCTTCGTCATAACTAGTCCCTCAGTACCAAACCCATAAAGTTTTAATAGATTTGTACTGGTAAAAGTGCTGCTAACTTAGATGATAACCATGTTGATACTGTTTAATATGTAAAAAGGCTTCCATGTTCCCAACTTGCTACAGGTGAAAAGCGGGCAGAGAAAGCTGCTCAGTGACAAAGAGGGTAATAGATTTACTGATACCTTCTTTAGAAATAGCCAAGGAGCATGATGGAAAAGGGAAAAAACTCTCAGAGGCTGTTCCTAAGAGCTGTGGAAGACAATGACATCGTATCTAATAAATGACCTTTTCTACCCTCAGTGGAGAGGGACGTGGCCATATTTGCTCAGCATGATTTCAGAATTTCTCCTGACCAGTGACTACTATGGCCTTTTATTCTTTCTCTTTCCAAGTAGGAGTATTTATTATAGTTATGTCTGTATCCCATTTTATATTGATGTGTGTGGAGGGCAGATCTTCTTATAAATGTATAGACCTATGGAATAAGATGAACCTTATCTGAACATGAAGTAGATCAAGAGATTCTGAACTTCAAGCTTGAGGCTAGAATTGCATAAGACTTTTAAGTGTCTTATGATGGAGTGAGCATATTTTATGTGTGGAAGGCATATTAAAATATTAATAAAAGGTCTAATGTGATAATTTAGATTGTTTCACAACAAATATTCATTTCCTTCTCTCTTCTACATGGGCAAAGTATAGTTCCCAGAATGGCTTCCTGACATGGCTTTGGCCATGTGACTTTTTGGCCAATGTGATGTTAGTGGATAAAATGTTGGGAAAGACATGAAATATATTTATAAAGTGGGTCTTGGCACTTCTGCCATCTCCATGAGTAGAACATCGTGTGGATTGCCTACTGGCCAAGAAGGATAGGAGGAAAGTATGTGGAGAAGACCTAGACACAACATGCAAGCTAAGGACAAGTCTAACTGTGCCTGGTTTAGACTAGAGGACCCTCAGCACTTCCACAGGCACCCAGGTTAGAATAAGTACAGGCAGACCACGGAGGTATTGTGGGTTTGTTTCCAGACCACTGCAGTAAAGCAAATATTATGATAAAAGAGTCACACAAATTTTTGGTTTCCCAGTGCATTATAAAAGTTACGTTTACACTACCCTATAGTCTACAAAGTGTGCAACAGCATTATGTCTAAAAGATGTAAACACCTTAACTTAAATTATTTTCATTGCTAAAAGGGCTAACCATCATCTCAGCCTTCAGAAAGTAGTAGTAGTATCATTAAAGATCACTGATCGCAAATCACCATAACAAATATATTAATAATTTAAAAGTTTGAAATATTGTGAGAACTACTAAAATGTGACATGAAGTGAGCAAAAGTTGTTGGAAAAATGGCTCTGATAGACTTGCTTGACGCAGGGTTGCTACAAACCTCCAGTTTGTAAAAAAATCCAATATCAGTGAAACGCAGTAAAGAACAATAGAACCAGGTATGCCTGTAATTGTTGTTTTAAGTCATTGAGTTTCAAATATTGAAGTGGTTTGTTATGCAGAAAAAGTTAACTGATGTAGAAATAAATGAGCATTCTAAACATTCTGGAGAACTGCCTCCCTGGTTCAAGAAACGAGGAAACTAAATTGGTAATCAGAGTTTGCTTGAAGTACACATACAAAAATGTAAACAAAGAGAGTCTGAAAGTTTTATATAAGATTTCCACCTGCCAGAACACATTTCTGCCAGTGACAATAATATCACCAGTAGTGGCCGTTGGTTTTAAAGATTAGAAAACACCTTTGACAAACTTAAGGAGACTCAAAGAGAATGTATCAAAAGTGTTATATGGTTTACAGAATTGAAAGAAAAGCTGAATAATCAAGCTTTGAAAAGTTCAGGACCAGGGAAGATTGACAGATCCTAGCAGCAGGAATTCATGGACATTTTCATGTTCAAATTTCAAGTAACAGAGCCTGATTAGCCCTGTTTATTTCATGTGTCCAATTGCATGGAGGGGAGAAGGGGCCATGTTATTATGACTGATAGCCCCATTAGGAACACATGGAATAGAGGAAGGATAATTGATCATTAACAGTCTTCTCACAACTGAATGGCCTTGATAAATTCTTATTCTCTTATTGTCAATATTTTCCATTAGCAAGTTATCCAAGGATCTGAATATTAAGACATAGCATCATGTTCCAACTTGCATCAGAGTTGCATCAAATCAGGAGTTGTCTGATTTTTTTTTTGGGGGGGGGGACAATTTTTTAATCATAGTGAAAGATGACCTAGGACTACATAAATTCATTGTGCTTTGAATGTTTTTAGTGTCTAGTCCAGAAATAACACGGGATTTTATACTTAGACTCCATAGCATCTTTAATTGAGGTCATCCAGTACTGTATCCATTCCTTATAGGCTTATCAATATCACCTTATGTAAGTATATAACCCAATACTTTTCAAGGGTTTCATGCCCAATAAATATTTTAGTTCTCAGGGAATCCCACTGAGTTCCAGCTTGCCTTCTTTGATTCCAGTATAGATGACTATTTTTGAAAAATTCCTTAAAACTGTTTTCCCTGCCCATCTCTAATCTTTTTTTTGTAATTTATTTATTTATGCTTGCATTGGGTGTTTGTTTCTGCATGCGCTCTTTCTCTAGTTGCAGCAAGTGGGGGCTACTCTTCATTGCGGGGTGCAGGCTACTCACTGTGATGGCTTCTCTTGTTGTGGAGCATGGGTTCTAGGCACATGGGCTTCAGTAGTTGTGGCATATGGGCTCAGTAGTTGTGGCTCACAGGCTCTAGAGCACAGGTTTAGTATTTGTAGCACATGGGCTTAGGTGCTCTGTGGCATGTGGGATCTTCTCGGACCAGGGCTCGAACTCGTGTCCCCTGCATTGGCAAGCAGATTCTTAACCACTGCGCAACCAGGGAAACCCCTCTAATCTTTTTCTTAATAAATTGTGACTAGTATCTGGAAAGTATGGATTGTGTTATCTATTATCTTTTCTTCCTGTTTTCTCAGGCTGCAGGTAAGGGTTTCTTTATAGTCTTAGGACAAGGATATAAATACCACCTTTGGCCTCTATAACATTGTCTTCACTTTAATTTGTGGGTATGAATTTCAAAGAACATTCTGTGCCTATTTAAAGAAGTGAAGAAATGTTTCTAACAAGAATGGATGATAATTTCGTCATGACTACATGATCCAGGTAGCAAAGATTTTCATACACATGACTCATTGGAGATTAAACAAGTTCTGCTTATCTTTATTCCATCACTTGCCCCATTCCATTCCAAATTAAAACTGATGAACTATAAACAATCAAATGGATTTATTATAGCTTACAATTTCAGCTTGTAAAGGTAATAAGCTCCACTTCTCTCAATTTTGTTTCTCTGGCTCTCATTTCATTTTGAACACTGATGGATAGGGAGGAAAACTTCATTTTAATGTCTCAAGGTCTTAAAGAGAACCATCTTGAGTAATAGATATACCTAGGTCTTTAAGGTAGCAACACTGGCTTCATCATTGCCATCTGCTGATGGATGGTGAAAAACCATCAGAATGAATTCCGCAGGTTTTTTTGCTGATAAAGACAATGTTCCTGAGTGGGTTTTTCCCCACTTTGAAGTCAGCAGACCTCAGTGAGAAAAAGAACTGATTAAAGGACAATCTGTCACCTAAAATAATCAATGTAACTGCCCAATGTGCCTTAAAATTATTTGGAATAGTCCAGTTCCTGGAATAAGTTAATTCAGGTAAAGACTAACTAAATGCAAGAGAAAATCGTGTACACAAAGGAGCATCTGTTTGATTGGAACTATTGGAACAACTTTTTCTCCAGTGATCTGAGAAAGTGAAATTCAGATGACCAATTCACCTTTTCCAGTAAGCAGGCTATCTGACAACATCTCTTAATGAACATCTTTAATGTTTATTTAACCAATAGGGCAATCAGAATGTTCATTTGATTACCAAACGATTAAGAAGAACATAATGTTTCTGACTCGAACATACCCTCCTTATTTTTCCTCTTTTTTAATATTAGCTTTCTTATTCCCTAATTTGCCTTTTTTCTCTGAAATTCTATTTTCACAAATCTATAAGAGATTAAATCAATTGAGCTTGCTTTCTTTCTTTCTTTCTTCCTTTTTCTTTCTTCTTTCTTTCTTTCCTTTTCTTTCTTTCCTTTTCTTTCTTTCTTTCTCTCACTCCTTCTTTTTCTTTATATCTCTTTTTCTTTCTCTCTCTCTCCCTCTCTTTGGTTATTTTTGTTTTTGTTTTGCATTCAATTTCCCTTTGTTTGGCAATCAACCATGTATTGAACACCTACTCTGATCCTGTGTTAGGTTTTCCAGAGAAGACTATAACTGAGCTCCAAGAGTTTAAAGAGTCTTGCAGTGCAGGGAATATGTCTCAGATGTGTTCTGGTGCTTGCATGAAATACACCTTAATTAACGTCATATTTTTAAATTATCTATTTGTGAATAAATGTCACTATAAATATCACCAAAGCATTTCTGAACACTAGTCTATATGCCTACCACTGTTCTAGAGCTCTGGGATATACAGAAGAAATCTTCATGTGGGATATGCTTTCAAAAGCCTTACTCATTTTTTTGTTTTGTTTTGTTTTGTTTGTTTGTTTTAGAGAAAATGAACAAGAATTTAGGAAAACATCAAAGACTGGCAAGGCAACATAAAATTGACTTTTATTGAAGCTGTGCATGTTGTGCATAAAGAAGTGAATCACTGAGAACATGGAGGTCATTAATATCTTCCTTGAAGAGTGAGACCTCACTTGGCTTAGAAAATACAGATAGGAATTTAGGAATTTGAAAAAGGAAGATGAAAGAGGATGTAACCAGGTTGAGAAGGGGGAACAGGATAACAAGAAAACAATGATTTTTCTTCCAGTTTTTTATCTTTTCTACATCTGGGTCTTTCTGGATTTAAATTTTAGAGTAGTTTTTCAACACTTTCACTATAATAAGTAACATTTACTAATCTTTATTCATATCAAAGACTCATTTATATATTCTTAACATATATTTATAGCTTTACTCATTGATATGCTGAGCATATTCAACTGGTGTTGATGAACTCAAACTCTACAGCCATCTTTATCTTAATCTTTGTGCTAGTTGATAAATTATATGAACATTTAATAAAGAAAAACCTCTACAGTTCCTCCTGCATGAGTGCTCTTTGCTGCAAAAACACTGCTTTATGTCAGTTTCTTTAACTGTTGTTGCATCACACATTCTTAAGACCACGAGCCTGCATAAAAAGCCATGGGTGTATTCTCCTATGGTGGACCGGATATACTAAACAAATATTCCATAGGAACAATAACAAGTGCTGAATAATATAGAAAATAAATCCTACAAAATGCATCAGAAGGTTGGCATAAAAAATGAAATCTTAAAAGCCAATAAACAAAGTGATAGTGTGAATTCAGAGAAATATCACCAAGTATTGAAACTGACTTGTTTTTGGAGAACATTGTTAAACCCTGGTGTTTTCATTTTGACTGTAATATGAATTGCAGAATAAGTAGCCGGTTGTAACACCACCACTTATTAAAATATAGATAGATAGGTGATAGATACATAATATATGCTTTTCCACATTCTTTTCCATTATAGGTTATTACAAGATATTGAGTATAGTTCCCTGTGATATACAGTAGGTCATTATTGTTTATTTTATATACAGTAGTGTATATATGTTAATCCCAAACTCCTAATTTATCTCTCCCCTGCCCCTTCTATTGCCTTTGGTAACCATACATTTGTTTTCTATGTCTGTGAGTCTGTTTCTGTTTTATAAATAAGTTCATTTGTATCATTTTTAAAGATTCTACATATAAGTGATACCATATATTTGTCTTTCTCTGTCTACTTCACTTAATATGATAATCTCTAGGTCCATCCATGTTGCTTAAAATTACATTATTTCATTCTTTTTTATGGCTGAGTAATATTCCATTGTGTGTGTATACCACATCTTCTTTATCCATTCATCAGCCCTGAGTAAGTGAAAATTATTATTACTTTTAAAATATGGACTTAAACATTTACCTTTATTTCCCCATTTGCTTTAATTATTCCCTTTGCTTTGCATTGGTCTTTCTGTTTATACTTAAGGTTATTCATCTGACTCAAATTTTCTGTAAGATTTTATCCTAAGAAATTAATAATGCTGAGAGCCTATTTTGAGCATTTATTTCTAGTGTTGAGGTCACAGAATGCTCAACTTATTTCTCAATTATCAGTGTGCTGAAGAGGCATCAATCAGGGAATAGAATCAGAGGCAGGTGTGGAGGTTGCCCCACCGGCAGGGGTGGGGGGTGGTGTCTATAATTATTCAGTCTATAATTATTCCACAGACTGAGTCCAAATGTCAATGGGGATGTAGAAATTAGGGAGGCAGCTGAGTGAGCTGGTTATGTTGAGCATGCCAGGACAGCACTGGTCTAGATTTAGTTTGGTTTTAGCAGTCTTGACTATCACTCCAAGAACAGGAATATCTTGTATAGGTCATGGGAGAAGGATTTGAAGTAAACAACGGGTAGAGTGTTAGAAGACACAGTCAGAAGCAAGCTGTTAATTTTTTTTTACAAGAAACAGGGGAGACAAACAGAAACAGGGGCATACCAAGAAATGAGTGTGATACAAGATTAGCAGAAGAAACTTTCAAAGAAACAATTTTTGAGGGCAGAGTGGTCAATTAAGCTAGTTTTTTTTGAGTGATCACCAGGTAGAGAGAACTCCAGGATTATGTGAGAGACAGTGTAGCAGACAGCATGGGTTCTGGACCCCAGGGCCTGGGGCCAACTCCTGGCTCCTCTTCTTCTGAGCTGCATGATCTTGGGCGAGGTACCTGCCTTTCCTTGACTTCATTTATCATCTATAAAAGGAAGGTGATAAATTTTAGTGCTTCTTCATGATAAGGTTGTTACATGCATTAAATAAATTAATATACATAGGTATTAGCAGAAAGTAAACAATAAATGTTAGCTATTTTATGCCATGGATATAAACAAGAAAGTTGTGCATATAAAGGAACACACCGATTTTAATTATATATATAATTACATAAAGTATATGTAAGCTTTAATTGTATGTATAAAATAGTATAGGAACACACTGCTTGCACTCTTGTAACTTCTTTTTTTAAATCTTCTTTTTTCTGTAAAGTGGCTCCAACCAACTCTTCCTTACTCTGGTTATTTCACCCCCAGCACCCAGCACAAGCCTGGGAGAAATATCCTTGCATTCTCCACGAGGAAAATGGCAAGAGTACAGTATTCTCTGAGAGTATTAGGTCATGTAAGTACTTAGTACACAGTAAGCACTCAAGAAATAGGAAGAGCTGGATGGATCCAGGAGTATGTAAAACAGAAGTCAATCACTCAGTCAACAAATGATCACCTTCTATGTATTAGGCTCCTTACTGGTGCAGGAGTTATAAAAGCAAACAAGACATGGTTGGCAACCTCGAGGAACAGGCAGTACAGTTTGGAAGACACACTTATAAATCAATGGTTACAGGACAATGTGCTAGTAATAATAAAAACATGAAAGAATATGAAGGGAATATTTGAATCATTCCAGAAACTAAGAGAAGACTTCTCAATGTGGGTAGGTCTTGATCTGAGTTTAAAAATAAAGAGTTGGAGTTTAGCTAGATAAAGGACAGGGATGGAAGACTGACTTGAATGATAACAGAGGCAGTTAGCAACATGCCACATTAGGAACTATGAATAGTTATAGCTGGATCAAAGGAGGAGTTGTAAGGGATGAGACCAGAAAGATAGAAAGAATTCAAAACTATAAAGAATCTTGAGTACTAACCTAGAGTTGGGAGCTTTGCAAATTTTAAGCAGGAGGATGAGAGAGCAAATATGCATTTTAAAGCAGACTGGCAGTTATTTGGAGTGAAGTAGAGGGTATCAGACTAGAGGTAGAGAGACTAAGAGTAAGGCCAAGGTAATAAACCAGGCCACAAGTAACGAGGGCCTGCTATGGCCATGCCAGTAGACATGGAGCAATGGGCTTTGAGAGACCTCACCCAGAGGAATTCTGCAGAACTGGGTAACTACTGGGTGTTTGGAGTGAGTGAGAAAGAATTGCAGAGGGATGATTCTGCAGTTTCTAGTTTAAGGGACTCCAGGTAAGGTAAGATTATCTCCAATAGAGGAATTGGAAGAGAAATTGATCTGGAATTTGCAAACTGCTCTCACAGGTGGCCTTTCTAACACCTCAGAGGTTTGTAATTATTAGCAACAAGGCAAGGATATCAAAAATAACATGTCCTACAAAGAAGAAATGAGAAGAGGAGGAGGAAGGCAGAGCTTACAGGCATGGTGGTGAGAGAAAAAAATGAGCAGGATTTGTTGTTGCTACTGAAAAGATATCTCAGGGTTATACTGTCCTAGGAGAAGACAGCTACAGAAAGGCCAAATGGATTAGTGGAATAATCTGGGAATTTTACAACTAGTACTTTTATAAATCAACAAGACTCTTATTTTACTTTCTTTAGAAGCAATTCCCCCAAAATCAACCCTGGAAGGTCACTCTCAAGAGTTCACAGCTCACTAATACCCACAGTTTAACTCTGCTGATTTGCACAGGCTGTTGCCTTGATCAGACTCATGTGAGGGTTGGTTCCCTTTAACCTAGATTCTGTGGTCATCACTGGCTTCCCTCACAACAAGATCTTTTTGGGGTGGGGTGGGGTGCAGGAGCAATGTGACCAGGACCTCATGTCAAATGCCTGTTTCTGTCTGGGGTCCTGGCTGTGTGTGACTCCAACAGGGGCTGAATGATTGGGATTTCCTGTGCAGTGTCACCCCAAAGCAGAGGTGAGCTGAAACCAAAGGAGAGTCGAGCTGTTCTTGTATCCTCTTTTCTTCTTCCTTCAGGTATTTAAAAAACAAACAAAGACTTGCTCTGGAGAATGGTTCAGGATCTGGCAAATTTAGAGAAAGAAATAAAAGGAAATGGAGAAATGATTCTTAATGAGAAAACTCAGCTAGTATTTATCGCTTGCTTCCCAAACTCACTTTTTACTAGTCCCAGATAGATATTCCACCTGCCCCAACTCAGGCAGGGTATGAGACAACCCAGTAGCAGCACAATGCTGTAGGGTGAGGGTAGAAAACCAAATATGAGGACTGGTGAGTGTCTGGCATTTTGTCCTTCACAATGTGTAGCTTTATTTCCTTTTCTTCTACTATATCTTTCATATTCATTTCTTTCACATTTCTTTCCCATCTTTCCCTTCTCTCCTTCCTTTCCTTTCTCCACTCTTTTAATATTTTTACCTCTTCTCTCCATTTATATTTCTTCCTGGCATTCTTCCCTTGCTTGCTTTGATTCCTCCTTCCTTACCTTCCCTCTTTTCTCTTCTTCTTGAGTAGTCTAATTAAACATGTGGACTTCAAACAGATTCCTGGGTTTGACAGAAGGCTACCACTTCTTTGTTTTGTTTTGTTTTGTTTTGTTTTTGGAATTTTTGAATTTCATTTTATTTATTTTTATATACAGCAAGTTCTTATTAGTTATCCATCTTATACATATTAGTGTATATATGTCAATCCCAATTTCCCAATTCATCCCACCACCACCCCACCCGCCACTTGGCCTGCTTGGTGTCAATATGTTTGTTCTCTACTTCTGTGTCTCAATTTCTGTCCTGCAAACCAGTTTGTCTGTACCATTTTTCTAGGTCCCACATATATGCAATAATATAAAATTTGTTTTTGTCTTTCTGACTTCATTCTGTATGACAGTCTCTAGATTCATCCATGTCTCTACAAATAACCCAATTTCATTCCTTTATATGGCTGAGTAATATTCCATTGTATATATGTATCAAATCTTCTTTATCCATTCATCTGTCACTGGGCATTTAGGTTGCTTCCATGACCTGGCTATTGTAAAAAGTGCTGCAATGAACACTGGGGTGCATGTCTTTTTGAATTATGGTTTTCTCTGGGCATATGCCCAGTAGTGGAATTGCTGGGTCATATGGTAATTCTATTTTTAGTTTTTTAAGGAACCTCCATACTGTTCTCCATAGTGGCTGTATCAATTTACATACCCACCAACAGTGCAAGGGGGTTCCCTTTTCTCCACACCTTCTCCAGCATTTGTTGTTTGTAGGTTTTCTGATGATGCCCATTCTGACTGGTGTGAGGTGATACCTCATTTTAGCTTTGATTTGCATTTCTCTTATAATTAGTGATGTTGAGCAACTTTTCATGTGCTTCTTGGCCATCTGCATGTTTTCTTTAGAGAAATGTCTGTTTAGCTCTTCTGCCCATTTTTGGATTGGGTTGTTTTTTTTTTAACATTGATCTGCATGAGCTGTTTATATATTTTGGAAATTAACCCTTTGTCCATTGATTCATTTGCAAATATTTTCTCCCATTCTGAGGTTTGTCTTTTCGTCTTGTTTATGGTTTCTTTTGCTGTGCAAAAGCTTTGAAGTTTCATTAGGCCCCATTTGTTTATTTTTGTTTTTATTTCCATTACTCTAAGAGGTGGATCAAAAAAGATCTTGTTGTGATTTATGTCAAAGAGTGTTCTTCCTATGTTTTCATCTAAGAGTTTTATAGTGTCTGGTCTTATATTTAGGTCTCTAATCCATTTTGAGTTTATTTTTGTGTATGGTGTTAGGGAGTGTTCTAATTTCATTCTTTTACATGTAGCTGTCCAGTTTTCCCAGCACCACTTATTGAAGAAACTGTCCTTTCTCCATTGTATATCCTTGCCTCTTTTGTCATAGATTAAGGTGCGTCATGTCATTGGCCATAGGTGTGTGGGTTTATCTCTGGGCTTTCTATCCTGTTCCATTGATCTATATTTCTGTTTTTGTGCCAGTACCATATTGTCTTGATTACTGTAGCTTTGTAATATAGTCAGAAGTCAGGGAGTCTGATTCCTCCAGCTCCGTTTTATTCCCTCAATACTGCTTTGGCTATTCAGGGTCTTTTGTGTCTCCATACAAATTTTAAGATTTTTTGTTCTAGTTCTGTGAAAAATGCCATTGATAATTTGATAGGGATTTCATTGAATCTGTAGATTGCTTTTGGTAGTTTAGTCATTTTCACAATATTGATTCTTCCAGTCCAAGAACATGGTATATCTCTCTATCTGTTGCTATCATCTTTAATTTCTTTCATCAGTGTCTTATACTTTTCTGCATAAAGGTGTTTTGTCTCCCTAGGTATGTTTATTCCTAGGTGCTTTATTCTTTTTGTTGCAATGGTAAATGGGAGTGTTTCCTTAAATTCTCTTTCAGATTTTTCATCATTAGTTTATAGGAATGCAAGAGATTTCTGTGCATTAATTTTGTATCCTGCAACTTTACCAAATTCATTGATGAGCTCTAGTAGTTTTCTGGTGGCATTTTTAGGATTCTCTATGTATAGTATCATGCCATCTCCAAATAGTGTGAAGTCTGCCACTTCTTTGGTATATGATCATGGGTAAATTTCTGGACTTTCCTATATCACATTTTCCCCATCCGCAATGGAAAGATACTAAGCACATCTACTTCAGAGTTTTGTTCTAAGGGTTAAATGAGATCATGTGAAACACTCAGCATAGACTTGGCAATTAATAAGCGTTCCATAATGGAAGATGCTACTATTAAATTTTAGGTTTCTTTTGGAAACCCAGTTCTTTCTCCAGGCATTGTTTATCTCCACTGATGTGACTAAGAAGTCCCTGGTCCCAGCTCTCTTATTATCATTTTGCATACAAACTCTAAAACACTGGACTCTTTTTCTAGGTGAAACCTTCCTGAGTCATTTCACTCACATTTTCCTCTTTTCTATATTACAGAAAGGACAAAACCCAGTATTTTCTTTTCTCATGCCATATTTTTTTTTTTTTTTTTTTTGCGGTACGCGGGCCTCTCACTGTTGTGGCCTCTCCCGTTGCGGAGCACAGGCTCCGGATGCGCAGGCTCAGCGGCCATGGCTCACGGGCCCAGCCGCTCCGCGGCATATGGGATCCTCCCGGACCGGGGCACGAACCCGTATCCCCTGCATCGGCAGGCGGACTCTCAACCACTGCGCCACCAGGAAGGCCCCTCATGCTATATTTTTATATAACATCTAGACATCAGAGAAGCAAAGCAATACATATTACAACAACAGGCTTTGATGATGAACAATTTAGTTGGTCATCACGTAGTTTAAAGGCCTCTTTAATGGCCTATATGGGAAATATAAATCTAAAAAAGAGTGGATATAGTGTATGTATAACTGATTCACTTTGCTGTACACCTGAAACTAACACAACATTGTAAATCAACTATACTTCAATAAATTTTTTTTAAAAATTCCAAATATATGAACATACATAAAACTAAAACAATCTAATTTTAAAATATTAGGATAAAACATAGAAAGATATTAGTAAAATACCCTGATGAATTGGTCTTTGTAATCTTGGTAAGAAACTTTATCCATAAAACAAAGATTGACAGATTGTTTTAAAGAAAGTAAAACATTCTCATGTGCAAAACACATAGTAAACAGAGGCAAAAAAAATTTTCAAAAATATGGTAGACAGAAAACTAATAT
The DNA here is from genome assembly GCF_949752795.1 of Hyperoodon ampullatus. Taxonomy (NCBI): domain Eukaryota; kingdom Metazoa; phylum Chordata; class Mammalia; order Artiodactyla; family Ziphiidae; genus Hyperoodon; species Hyperoodon ampullatus. The sequence continues at coordinate 120,791,977 of NC_136915.1, read as the reverse complement.
AATTTTCATGTAAAGTGCTTTAGCATATTAATAAAAAGAAAAACAGACAATTTGGAAAGGATATGAACAGTAGGCAAAATGGAGATATGGCCAGTGAAAATTTATAAATATGCTCAACTTCATGACTGGTCAGGATAGCACAAGTGAAAACATTAATATGTCATCTTTACCCCATCAGATTGGTAAACCTGAAAGGACTTATCTAAAGCTAGTAAGGATATGGGGTAATTGACATTCTTTTATACTGTTCATAAGAATGTGAATTTTTAGCACCTAAAATGTACTTACTCTTTATCTCAGTGATCCTATCCTTCTTCTGGGAATCCATCCCAGAAAATACCAATACATAAGGATAGAGTACAAGGATGTCTACTATTGATAACATATATTGTTAATATAAGTTAATTGTTAAAAATATATTTTTATCAATTACAAGTCAGTAAAAACTTCTTGAATCAAATATGGTATATTCAAAATATGGAATGTAATGAAGCTATGTTAAAAATAATTGGTAGATAGCTATACCCTTGGGAATATGTTCATGACATTTTTTAAGTGAACAATTGAAATTACCAATACTTACATACACATACATATATGATCATGTATTTTATTCTTCCAGTTTTATTGAGATATAAATGACATACAGCACTGTTTTAAGTTTAAGGTGTACAGCATAAGGATTAATTTACATACATCATGAAATGATTACCACAATAAGTTTAGTGAATATCCATCATCTTATATAGATACAAAATTAAAAAAAATTTTTTTCTTGTGATGAGAACTCATGATTTACTCTCACCAACTTTCATATGTAACATACAGCAGTGTTCCTTATATTAATCATGTTGTACATTATGTCTCTGGTACTTATTTATCTTATAAAGGAAAGTTTGTACCTTTTGACCACCTTTGTCACCATACAAAAATGTTACATTATTCTAGACTATATTCCCCACGCTGTACGTTTCATCCCCATGACTGACTCATTACTCATTCATTTTGTAACTGGAAGTTGGTACCTCTTAATTTCCCTCACCTATTTCACTCATTTCCCCACAACCCTCTCCTCTGACAACCACCTGTTTGTTCTCTGCAACTATGGCTCTGTTTCTGTTTTGTTATGTTTGTTCATTTGTTTTGTTTTTTAGATTCTACATATAAGTGAAATTGTATTTTTCTGTCTGATGTATTTCACTTAACGTAGTACCCTCTAGGTCCATCCATGTTGTTGTAAATGCCAAGATTTCATTCTTTTTTATGGCTGAGTAACATTCCATTTTATATGTATATACCACATCTTCTTTATCCATCCATTTATTAATGGGCACTTAGGTTGCTTCCATATTTGGCTAGTGTTAATAATGCTACAATGAACATAGGGGTTCATATATATATTTGAATTAATGGGGTTTTTTTTTCTTTAGAAAAATACCCATAAGTGGAATTACTGGATTGTATGATAGTTCTATTTTTAATTCTTTGAGGAACCTCCATACTGTTTTCCACTTTGGCTGCACCAATTTGCATTCCCACCAACAGTGCACGAGGGTTTCCTTTTCTCCACATCCTCACTAACACTTGTTATCTTTTTGATAATAGCCATTTTGACAGGTGAGAAGTGATATCTCATGGTTTTGATTTGCATCTCCATGATCATGAGTGATGTTGAACATCTTTTCATGGGTCTGTTGGCCATCTGTATGTCTTCTTTGGAAAAATGTCTGTTCAGATCCTCTGCCCATTATTTAACTGGGTTGTTTGTTATTTTTTGATGTTGAGTTGTATGAGCTGCAACAGCACATTCTCTGTGAGAGTCTGACACACCTATAGTGTGTGAGAGACATGATAGTTTTATGCATTTTGAGGTGGAGTTGTAAGAGTTTCTTTTAAATATTTATGAAGAATTTGGATTTCTTTGTGTATTTTTCTCAGGAAATGGTCCACAGTTTTCATCAGATTCTTAAGAGGATCTGTTCCTCAAAATAGTTTAAGACACTCTGTTCCTAACACCTTGTAAACATGACAGAAGTGGGTGTCTCATGACATAATAGACATAGTACCCATGACTGTGAATGTGAATGTTCTATGACATCTTTTCTAGGGAAAAGAATTTGTAAAAGGAAAAAGGATTCTGAGAGGCTTTGGCAGGGATCTGTCTCTCAGCCATCTGTATCTCCCTTCCTCCTCCTCAGTCTCCTACTGTTCCCATCTTCTCTCAGTCAGGCAGGTAATTGGAAGTAGAAGAAGCACTGCTCTGGAAGGTGAACCCTATCCCTTGAAAACTTACTAAGGACCTGCAAGTAACCCACCAAATCTTTTCAGCAAAGTCTCCAAAGACTGTCTTGGTTCTGTGACTAAAGGCAGGCAGAGCAGTGGCAGGAACCAAATAATATACAATATTCTTTTTCTGCTTTCTTTCCCAGAGCTGGCAAGGGAGAGATAAAAATTGGGTCTGAGTCATTTTCTATAATCACTCCACACCCTGCTATTTCTCATAACATGTCTCTGTGGATGATTAATGTGTTTACAAGCAGATAGTTTTTTATGAAGCATTTATTGACCCTTATTATTAAGATGCTTGTGTTTCACTGGAAGCATCTGCTCTGAGACCTTTAAAGCACATGATGATAAAAATAGGCATGCATATGGAAGGAGTATTCTGTCCATGGACCACAAGCAGGTAAGCTCAGCATGCCAAATAGTGATGAAATAAGGGGGAAATACAATGGAAAAACACACTTGAGAAAAGTATTACATAAAATAATTTACTTCTCATTCAGAATGACTTTCCAGACCTATCGGTGAGACAGCAGTCTGTGAGTACAGATACAATCTGCAAGTCATGACAGTTCTCATAGGGCAAGACCAATAGAGTTACCACGTTTGGATCCTGGAGTTAACTAGAGACAAAGTGTGAAACTGCATATAACAGAAAGGGGCGCTGATGAGGAACTCTGGGGACATTGAAAGCAAGACTTCCAGAGAGACAAAAAGTGTACAACTGAGGAAACCTATACATTTAATACAATGAGATTTGTATACACACACTCTGGTTTCTTCATTTTGCAGCCTAGTCTATTGGTTTAAAAGCCACAAAGGTGCCCATGCATGTAATTTATACTGGAAAAATCCTTTCAGTGTTCAGGTATGCATGTGTGTGCACTTCAAAGGCAGTAGTTTTAAAAGAATGAGAAGAAAATGACTTCCTGGCCATTCATTAATAATTCAGGTGATATCCTGCACCTCCATTTATAAAATGATACAGTAATAAAAACATTGTACAAAACATCATAAATAACATAAAGGAGACATTTTCAAGTATTTCATGTGCCTTGAGAAAAGTTCTAAACAGTAGTTCTAAAAATTGGTATCCCTTTTTCCTTTTTTTTTTTTTTCTTTTCTCTCTCATTTCATCTCAGAGCCTAGAAAGAAATGCCTTCAGTCTCTGTTAGTCCTGATGTTTGGGATGGAATGAACCAGATTCTACCTTCAAAAGAAAAATTTATGAGGGGTTTTCAGTTTGTGAAAACATGTTCCCCCCTTATAAAATAGAATCTCTCCCCTGATGCTGGTTTATAAGGAATAGGCAAATAGCTTAGAGCCATTATGGGGAAACAAACAACCACAGTGAACTAAGGAGCTTCATCTGATGGCTAAAGTTCTCAGGGAAAAACAAAATGAGAAGAGCACCTTAATCAAGAAAGGAAAAAAGAGTAGGGGATAAGAATATTAACCTTTAAATCCTGTGTCCTTACTCAGCCAGCATCTTATAGTAGGTAGAGCTGGCGAGGCCCTACCTAAGTTTCTTCATTCTGTTCAAGCACCTCATCTCCAACTCCATACCAATCTGGCTGCCACTATTATGCACCAAGCACCCAAGCAAGGAAGGGGAGGCCAGCAGCTTGGGGACTCCAAAGTGCTATTAGTGATAACCAGCTAAAGACAGTCCTGTGTCAGGCAGGCATAAGATTCTTTATGTTTGCTCCTTAGAATACTGTCCAACTTGGAGGCTGTCGGTGGTTAAACTAAGCATGAAATCCCTGGGATGTTTCTCCAGAAAAACTCATGGAGTTTTACAGAATCAACTTTCCACAGGTTAGCATTCATTTCTTAGCCTGCAGGGCAGCTGGTTTAGTTTGCCCTGTTCAGTTGCAGAGTGAAAGACTGGGGATCAGAACACGCATGTATGTATGTACACACACTGTAGTTATGAGCACCTAGGGTCTTTCCTGCCATTCTTGCAAAAATATATATGTATGTATATATACATACATATATACAGAATGTGTGTATGTACATATATACATGTATATATACACACATACACACACATACACACACACATGCACACACATATGTACATAAAATAGATAAACCTCATCTAAACATCTCGAGTTTGGAGAAGGTGCTGGTTAACAGAACACATGTGCCTGTGGATGTCACATGAAGTGTCCCAACCACCAACCAACCAACCTGAGGTCACACTGTTGGCAGGAGAGAAAATCCAGACCCACAAGGCCATTATTTGGATACTTGCTCACATGGCACCCTAAAAGAAATTTTGGAAAATTGGACTGGAATGAGGTCCTGCCCTGATGAACACCAAAACACCAAAACAAAATATAGTTTTTGTATGGGAGACACCCACACATAGCCAGAAACATGAACACTAGGCTACAATGTGAAGAAAGCACTGATGCTTAATACAGATCAATATTTGGCCTCAGGTTTTCCAGGCATAGAGTCTTGGCATTTCAGCCTCCACCACTGAGCAAGAATTAGGCACACTGGGGCACCAGGGAAGGACAGTCTGTAGAACTCTTGGTTCCTTTCTGTTTCTCTGACCCACAGCTGGAAAGGTTGGCCAAATCAAGATAGAATCGGGACTTGAGGAAGCGGCGGTATGAATCCTTTTCCATCAGGTTGAAAATCTTCTTCTGAGCCTCATCAAAGCAGGTTATCGTAGGCTCCAGCATGTTACGACTTGTCTCCTCCCTGGTGCAAGAGTCCAGGTTTACCTAAGGGGCAGAGTCCAAGGCTTCATTAGACATTTTACCCCATAAGGATGGGAGGCTGCATGCTTTGTACTAAGTGTGCACTCTCTATACACCAGAAGTGAAAAAAAGGACATTCGGCTCCACCCTGGCACATGTGAGAGAACATAAAATGTTCAACTGCTTCAGGGTGGGTAGGGCAATAACTTCAATGATTTCTCACAAACTTGGGATATTCCTCCAAAACAGTTCATGACGGGAGATCATCTGAGTCATCTGGATGAAAGAGCTTTTTACTTAACTTATTTATGTGGGGTTGTCAAGATTGTAATAACCTACTTCACTGTTGTACCTTTAACTCACATCGTCTAAAGATCCATGCCATTGAATGTCTAGAAAATTTCACTAGGATGCAGACAGTTCTTTGCCATGCAGACCTACCTCTTTGGTTGCCTGGACTGAGATGAATTCATTATAGATCTTTTTGGCCTTGGGACTTAGTTTAGAGGGTGATTTGATTTTCTTGTACTCTTCACAGCTGATCCAGAAGTCAAGGTTCTCCTCACTGTATTCAGACTTCAAGAAAGTTTTGAAAGCTGCCAGTCCACCTGTGACAGAAGAGAAAGAACCACAGTTGTCATCACAGTGACTGCGCTGGTGGGCACTGTATTGCAGATAAAGCTGGGGTGCTTGAGGGAACAAGGCATCCGTTCAAACAGTGCCCTATTTCCTCCTTTTGGGAGGTCGCTGGAGGTCAGATGTTTGAAGTCTCTTTCAAGAAAGTGTTATGTTTCTGAAATGCCTATGCTGTCCTCAATTGCCAAAGTGAGTTTGGGAAAGAGAAACTGAGGTTGATTCTGCAAGAAACCTCAGTATTTGGGGGTTTTCCTCTACCCTTTTTCTATGTGATGAAAGAGATGGTTTTCCACATGGATTGTGTATGAGCTTTCTGTAGTATATCACAAAGCTCTAGGATATGGTAAAATTTTAAGCCGACTGATTTTCTTGAGTCTGAAATGCAGAAGAAATCCAAGGTTTTCTGTAATTCCTATGAGATCAGGCATAATATGAGATAACTTTTCTATCTAGTGTGCTTTATCTTCATCCCAGGGAATGGAGGTTGGGGGAGAAGCTGTCATACTTACATTCATGACTAATCAGGTTTTCCAGTGATTCAGCCCATTTTTTGACTTCCTCTTGGCTCACCCTAGAGACATTACAGAGAAAGAATAACCTGAATGCTAGGATACAAAATGGGGGCAAAACATTTAAGATCCTGAATAAAACCCAGAGATTTTATTTTCCATCATTATGCTGAGACCTGTCATTGAATAAGGCCATCTTTCCACTAGATGTATGGAAATTTCAAATGCAAGCATGATCTCCATGGAAATGGAGGCCATCATGATCCAAATCTAGGTTACCTAGGGACATAACTTCCTTTTCTCCTTACAGAACATCTCTGTCATCAGATAGTTAATACGCAGTGGCTCTTTGCCAAGGCCTTTTCTCTTACCTCTGACAAATCACCACTTTGTCCTTCTTGCTGTGGGAAGAATTATGTTCACAGGAATCAGACTTCTGCAGCAGGAAACCGAGCCGATGTTTCATATCTTTTGCACTGCACAAAAGAGGGAAAAAAGAAAGAAAAAAAAAAAAGAATAATGATACTCAGCTCTCTTTAGAAGATACCCTAATGGTACAGTTCAAAGGGCTCATCACTAGTAAAGGGGCAGGGGTAGTTTATTTAGGATATAGGAGTTGAAGCTGGTATGAACTCTCAGGAAAACGATATTCCACTTCTGCTTCTGCCTATGACTTACTGCAAAACCTGGAGCACAGCCTCCTTCATCAGTAACTGGAATTCTGACCCTTCAGTCTACCTGAGGAGCCTCTTCTGTAAACCTGTCTTTTTTTTTTTTTTTTTTTTTTTTTTTTGGTACGCGGGCCTCTCACTGTTGTGGCCTCTCCCTTTGCGGAGCACAGGCTCCGGACGCGCAGGCTCAGCGGCCATGGCTCACGGGCCCAGCCGCTCCGCGGCATGTGGGATCTTCCCGGACCAGGGCACGAACCTGTGTCCCCTGCATTGACAGGCGAACCCTCAACCACTGCGCCACCAAGGAAGCCCAAACCTGTCATTTTGACCAAAGGAACACTTAGGCATCTTCAGCAGAAACACATTCAAAACTTGACTATTCTCTGAGTAAGTTTTAGGTATTGGAGAGCAAGCAGTCAATGGTGAAATATAGCACTTGCTTGTTGTGCGCCACCTTCTGGAGGGTAGTTGCTACTTCCATCTGCCTCACTGCTAGCAGAGCAATGGAGAAGAACCTGAGGAAGTAAAGGTTTGTTCAATTCCAGCCTGGATGTGGTGAGCAAGTCACATTATGGAGGTGTGCAGCTCCAGCAGAGAGGAGTGGAAAATGAGGGGGTAAACCCAAATGTTCAGGCTGAAACCTGAGCTCCTGCAGGTTTGCTTCTAAAGAAAGCAAGCTTTCCTGCTATTGCTACTACTTTCCTTTTTAACATCTACACTATAAGGATATTTACACTATAAAGGACACTTGAGGCTTAAAAACAATAATAAGGAGAAGCAAGCAAGAGTCATCACTGAAGCTCGTGACTGTTTAATTGGAGCAGAGCTTCCAGCTTATGGTCACTGTTTAATAGGTAGCTAGGGTACGGCAGGGCACATGACTTACTCAAAAAGGAGGACCTTTTAATAAGCTTTGAGCTCAACCTCCTCACCTTTTGTTATTTATTCTTTTGCTTGGATCTCTTTTCTTATAAAAGCTGAGACATAGTTTTAAAAGAGAAATGTTGTTTTGAAGGAAATGAAAGACTAAATGAATGACGAGTTGTTCCTGTTTAGAGGGAGGAAAATGAAGCCACAAGGACAAAAGGACATTTTAGGATGGCTACTGATATAATAATGTCTTATCTATGTGCATTTCTCCAGAAAGTTTAAAATCCATTATATTCTTGTGCTGCCCCTAAAGCAGTATCTTCTTTCCCTCACAAGACTGTTCTCCTTCCTCTGTTTCCCCAAGTGGTCACGGGATACAAAATCTTCCTTAAAGATAGCAAGATCTAATCATGAAGCCTGCAGTGATTCTAAGGTGGTAATGTAAGTATATTATGATTGGGTCAAAATAGAAATCATCTCATGTTCCCATATGCCAGGTCCAGCTGAGATCTGACAGTTATTGACCAACACAGAATCTTTTCATGAAGACTTGAAAGTACTCTTAGCAAGTACATTACACTTGTCCTAATAACACAATACAACCATAGAAATGAAAACCAAGATGACTCCACTGACCTCTGAAGTAAGAAACCTGGATTTGATCTGCACTCTGCCACCCACCACCTACATGACCTTGAGCATTTCACGTTCCCTCTGGAGCCTCAGGCACCAATGTGAGAATGAAGGTGCTGGACAAGATGATTCACAGTTCACCAGTGAGGAAAGGGAAGAGCAGTTGACCCTGTTGATATAGAGTTTACCTCCCCAGGTTAGCCTCTAAGCTCCTGGAAGGCAAGGCTCTAGAGCAATTACTCACCTGTTTCCTAAAATATTTACCAGAGCATAACCTTCTCCTGACACTCCTGTATTTTGTATGATTAATTTTATAGATGAGTTAACTGAAGCTTGGATTGATTTGCTCCATTCAGTTCAGGAAATTAATGGTGGAGGTCAGGGCCACTGTTTTCATAAGTACTCTCTGCCAGACCCTCCTGATTCATTTTAAAGTAGCCATGAAAGAATGAAAAAAAAGTCAGATTATTTTTTCATACTCCTGAATGACAGGAGGTAAACTCCTTAGGATTACACAAAAGACTGTGCTTTCTGAGATAATTCTGAATTGAAATTTAAGGTGATTTCACCTGCAAATTTAAGGTTTTCAGAGGAACAAGAGAGGGGGTGGTACATGTACAAATTGACTTTTTACTTTATAAGATTAAGTAATGTAATATGCACTAGTTTTGTATTTTTTCAGCTAATATATGAGCATTCTATGAAATCATTTATTTATATATTTTTTAAAAAGGCAAAGACATATGAGTAGCGCACATCTTTAAGTTTGTTTTTTTTTAATCAAGAGACAGTACATTGACAAAATAATGTCTTTAAGATGAGATCTTCCACAGAGCCCTTAGCTGATTTGTTATGATCAATACTTCTTAACCACCAATCACACATGGCATTTCAAGAACTAGAGGTAGGGGCAGAGAGATAAGGGAGATCTAGTTTTGAAACTCTTATTTTATTGTAGCATTTGCTTATAAGGACACAGAGTGAAAGATACTGCAGCATTACACAGACAGCATAGTGCCTTTCTGGTGATGTAGCCAAACTTCATTCTGAGGTATCCTCCCCAAAACGAGATCTAGTATACAATCAGAAAGCCCAGACCCATGACTCTACGTACCTCAGTGATATTCAAATAAGAGTAACACAGGTAGAGACATTACAGACCACTGTATATAGTCCAAAAACCTCATATCACTTCTTAATTAGAACTAGCTTGGTCAGAGGATCAGAACAGTCCTCAAGACCGAGGTCATAGAAAGCAACATATGAGATGCCAAAATTTGGAGTGAACACTTCCCAAATCACAATTTCTAGCTAGTCTTGAAGGAAAGCTACGAGGCTGATGCTCTCCTCACCACATTGTTTCTAATTCCAAAGAACCAGGTTAGTAAGTAGGATATGCAAATAACTTAAAAAGTCTATCTGAAAGTATAACACTATCTGGTTTAGTGGCTGAAAATAATCTTACCTCCTCAAGCAAGAAGCCGGCAGACCTGCAAGTCCTTTGCACATCTTGTGTAGTGTGGGATTCACGTTAGGAAAGAAATGCAGCAGGAAGAGCTGTGGCTTCTGTTCTGAGCACACTTTTCCTTTTCTCCGGTAAGGATACTGTCAGAATCCTCTGAGCTTCTCCCTCCCAAGCCTGTAGGGGTCTCATTTATAGCCCAGCCAAGACCGCCCAGCCAATCAGATGGCAGCTCTGTAATACCATCTCCTCTCAGCCTCCTTCTGCCTCTCCAGCCTCTGGAAGAGATAAGGAAGAAAGGGCTGACGCAACAATGCAAAGTGAACAGGCAGAAAAATCCTCCTGCAAAGTAGACATACAGAAAATATAAACTTGCTCAGTTCTCTACGGATGTCTGAGGTTTTGAATGTCCAGAAAAGGAAGAAATAAGTTTACAATGCTACAAAACATGGGGTTTATTCATTGTCTGTGAAAACAATGTCAAGGGAACTTGCCTCCTGGAAGGAAAGGGGCTAGCAGGAGTTCATGGGCTTACTTTGGGGCTGACTCTCAATGCACTTCCTCCTTTGGATTAGAAATATTATTTCATACATGGTCTAAAATCTGATCCTCACTGTTTCCAAAAGGGAGTGGGCAGAATCCATCGTTTCCAGGCAGGGATTTGCAGAAGTTGCTTTCTCTGTTGCCACGTTCACACAGGGATGTGCGGGAGGAATAGCTGGAACACAGACAGTTATACACCTGGCAGCACAGAAAACTAGCTGAGGCAAAATAGATTAGCTACATCTGTAATCAGCCTAACTTTGGAATACTTTTCTAGAACTCTTACTAAGAACAGGACTCATCCAAGCATTGACAATCTCTTTGGTACATGCCTGCCTCCAGCAAAATGCTTCAAAACAGCAGCCGGGGGCTTCCCTGGTGGCACAGTGGTTGAGAGTCCGCCTGCCGAAGCAGGGGACACGGGTTCGTGCCCCCATCCGGGAAGATCCCACATGCCGCGGAGCGGCTGGGCCCGTGAGCCATGGCCGCTGAGCCTGCGCGTCCAGAGCCTGTGCTCTGCAACGGGAGAGGCCACAACAGTGAGAGGCCCGCGTACCGCAAAAAAAAAAAAAAAGGAAAAAAAAGCAGCCGAAAGACAAGAGGAGGGAACAAATGAACAAATATAGACACCTGTTCTTATTTATAAGTGGATTTATATCTTACTATGTCTTTGCAATTCTAGGTATCCAAAGTAGTATTTCAAAATATTGAGAAACAGCGAGACAGGGAGAGAAGAAAAATATGTAGTTTGCTTTGCATGTTACCAGGGTCACAGTGAACCTAAGAATATCTAACCCTGCAGGTGCTTCTGAACCAACCTGGGCAATTAGTATCTTTGGTACACAATATGATGGATTGAATACTTCAAAGAATCATGCAGGTGTTTCACATCTTGTAGTCGTAGCTCAAATACTCATATCAAAGTTACAGAGGGATCTTCTCCATCTAGGAAGGCTATGAGTGGAAGGAGAAAAGTAATTTCTATGTCAGAACTGAACAGCTTTCATTTTGAAAGCAGAAAGGTTCTTGATCATAAGATACAGGGAACTGGGGCTTCCCTGGTGGCGCAGTGGTGGAGAGTCCGCCTGCCGATGCAGGGGACGCGGGTTCGTGACCCGGTCTGGGAAGATCCCGCATGCCACAGAGCGGCTAGGCCCGTGAGCCATGGCCGCTGAGCCTGCACGTCCAGAGCCTGTGCTCCACAACGGGAGGGGCCACAACAGTGAGAGGCTCACGTACCGCAAAAAAAAAAAAAAAAAAGATACAGGGAACTGTACTTCTATTATAAGAAGCTGAGGACTCTAAGGGTTTAGGCAAAGAAGATGAAAAATAGATGGGTTCTAGTGAGATGCAAAGGCACCCAAGAATATAGAAGGGAAAGTGGTAAAGAGCAAGGCCCCTACCACATACATGACCCTGAACATCCCTCACTGCTAGCCCCTGTCTATGGCTAGCAGAACAAGGAGATGGCCGAGAAATCTAAAAGCATAGCAAGACCATAATCTCCAGAAGATGCATTTAAATTACAGGAAAAAATCTCTGGTCTTCCCCCATGAAGATAGAAAAAAATGTATTAGATTAGCTACTAGGCAACTTTTCTTTGAGGTATAACATAGAACAAATGAATTTCTTTGGGAAGTTGGCAGCCATCCTCAGTGGTGTTGTGGAAGGGACTACCGTCCAATGCAAAATGCAAGAGGCCAAGGAAGGTAGACCCAGGGAGATAAACTAGTCAGAAATGTCATCAAAGAGGAGGGACTAATTAAAAGGAAGAGATGGTCACCCAAAGATGGACCAGGGCCTTCTTTGCTTACCTGGGCATCCAAGATAGTGATCACTTAAATAATCTGATTCTGGGAACATGAATGAAGACCTGATAGGAACTTGATATCTTGAACCTAGATCAAAGAGAAGCCTGGTTTGTCATGAGTTAAATATAAATAGCTTCAACAGATGAGCTGAATGGGATTTAAGACAATCTAGACTAACACCTTAATTTTGTCAAAAAGGAAACAGAGGGAAAGTGACTTGCCTTCTTACTAATAGAGCTGGTTTCTTGATGCTAGATTATGTGGCTTTTCTACTGCTAACCTATCACTCAATTGTCTTATCTAATGAGATAAACTATGTAAACAAAGGTATTTCTAAATTGTAAAGTGCTATGCAAATATTTTTTGTTTACATTATACACAGTAGATAACAAAATGTAATATTAATTTTATACACTTCATTCAAGGAAAACTCACCCTGCCCAATTTTCTCTTGCTCCATGGCTGCAGGAGTTGCTGCAAACCTCACGGCTCTGGTTTTCCATTAAAACTAGGTCTTTTTAACTTTATGACTAGTCCATTAATCTGTGAGAGCATTTTGTATTTGTTCACTTCTTTATGATTTCTCACTTTCTTAGGAGTTTTAATATTTTAAAGAGTGTTTGGAAAAGCTTTTCATAAATTAACTTATTTTTCATTTGGGAGGCGAGGACTGGTACATCATGATACCTTGACAATTTTCTGCCCTCTTTCTCCGACATACACAAAGCATTAAATTCTATTATTCTATGACTGTCATTTCTGGATGATTCTGGTGATGTGGAAGAGCTTTATTCTAAAATGATTTAATTTTCATTTACTCATTTATTTAAGACATATCTTTTGAGCTCCTACTCTGTGACAGGTACTGTTTGAAGAATTGCTGTTACTATGGTGAATAAGAAAACAGGGTCCACACCCTAATGGAGTTTTCATCCCAGTAGAAAGAGTCGGGAAATAAATAAGTAATTCTAGATTCACCCATGTCATGAAAAAATAGGCAAGTGATATGAAAGAAACTGGATAGCAAAGGGCTCATTTAGCCAAGGTGGCCAGGAAAGGCCTTCTTGAACAGATGATATCTGAAATGAGATTTGATGGATCAGAAAGAATGAGAGATGAGAGAAGCCTAGAAAATATATACCAAATACAGGTAAGAGCAAATGAAATGTTCTTTATATAATTGGGAAAGGGCAAAAGGGGCCAGCATGGATAGAGAATTGAGAACAAGGAGAGAATAGCATGAAGTAGAGATGGGAATGTAGAGGCCAGGTCTTGCACAGTTGTAGGCCATGGTCTGGAGGCTGGACCTTATCAACATGCCATGGAAATCTACTGAAGGGATTGAAGCAGGTGATGGGCATGATATGATCATTCTGGCTATCTGGGAGTATGGATTGAGCAGGAGCATGGAAGCAGGTTGACCAGTTAGCAGAATTAGCAGTTTGGATCCTAGCTCATGAGTTTCTACATTGCAGAATGGATATTTACTTCACAAATATTTTCTAGAATCTTTGTGCTAGACATTCTGCTAGGTCTTAGTGACCTGAACATAAATCAGAAATGGTCTGTACCTTTTAGGAACTCACACTCTCATGGGAAGGATCTTTAAATAACTGGAAAACGCTATGTTGAGTGCCATTATTATAAACTTGTTTACATAAAATTTGAGGAAAGAACAGAAGGTGCAGAATAAACGCAAGCTCTGAAATTTGGAGTGGTTTTCACAAAAGAGTCTGTTAAAGGATGAATAGAGACTTAGCAGGTGTATAAAGAAGAGAAGAGCATTACAATAGAGGGCAAATAATAACAGCTTATTCTATTGGGCACTAATAGTGCAGCACAGCATTTTAAGCACTTTATGTTAATAACTCAGTTATTTCCCATAATTCATCCTGAAATAAGGTCCTGCAATGAACCCCATCTTACAGATGAGACATAGAGAGTTTAAGTAACTTACCTGAGGTTACATATCTAAGTGGTGGTGAGAGGTGTTCAGCTCTATTATTAACCCCTATAACATTGACGGTTCTATTATTAACCCCTATACCATTGAACTCTATGTTGCCATGACCATAAAGGTTGAAAGAAAGCATATTTTTTGGAGACCATAGAGATGTCTAGTGTGATTATAGCTTTGGGGGAGAGGGAGAGTGCAATGAAGATAGATGAGTACTCTGAGACCAAAGGGTGTTTCTGGTCACCTTGAAGACCAGATTTTGCCCTGTAGTGGTTGGGGGGCTAGCCAATGTATATAAGCAGATAATATTAATGTTCTAGAAGTAGCACTTGGGCAGCACTGCAGGGAAATAGATTGGACATGAGAGAAACTGGCAAAAAGTTTGAAGACTATTGCAATAGTCCAAGTGAAAGATGATAATCATAAAAAATAATACTGCACAAGATAGTTGCAAGAATCACATGAGGTAACACATATAAAAGTGTTCCTTAAACTGTAAAATGCTGAACATCTGGAAGGTATTGTTGACAAAAAGGATAAAGAAGTGCTGTTTCCTACTGGGGGAGAGTAAGCCACAGTAGAATATAAGCTGGTAGGTTTCTAATTTCCAGGTAAGTTTCTAATTTCCTCACCTTTAGCTCAGGGAGAACAAAGGAAAGCATTGCTCAAGTTCTGAGGGAATCTAATACAAGGAAATAAGCTGTTGTGGCAGGCTTCCGATTATTTGCTTCCACCAGGTTTTAGAAAGGGGCACCTCTCTCCACTAGGGCGGATGTGGGCCTGGGCTCAGCCTTAGGTGGCATTCACACCATCTACAATTTCCTCTCAGCTGTTAGAAGCCTCCTTCCCCCGTATTGTGTACTACAATGGCCTGGATATCATTGAGAGTTCACAGTTACTGATTTTTCAAGCTAAAAAGCAAACATACCCAGCTGGAGGATGCTGTATACCAGGAAGATGAATAGGGACTTTCCCAGCTTGTCTTATGTTTGGGAAATGTGTCCTGCTCTCTACATCCAGCTTTGTGAGCACATGCGGTAAATCAGCGCCTCTCACCCTGACACTTGACATTTAATTAACTGGAGGGGAAAATCTTTGTTTCCCCAGAAGTAAGCGAAGAACAAAAATATCTCTGTCTCAAAGATTAAATCTTTCTTAACAGAACTTAGCCCAAGATAGAAACAGTAGTTTCATAAGAGTTCACTTACCTCATGCCAGTAGAAAGAGATGACATGATGTCATGGCAGGTGCTTGAACTTTATAGTCAGGCAGACTTGGATTTTAATTCTAGCTACTCCATATACTGGAATGGGCCTGAAAGTTGGGATAGTCTTTGTGACTTCCAGCTTCTTAATGAGAAAAATGGGATAATCGTAAACTATCTAATGGCAGGTGCTCAATAGTATTTGTTGAATGAATGTTGTTAAGATTATATGACACAGTGTATGCCAAAGTTATCAGGAACACTTGGGAAACTCAAAACTTATAACTTTTATTATATGGAATATATTACACAATTTTATATTGATTAGCATCATGATCATTATTTATCTCTTTAAAAATCAACCTTGGACTCCCATTTGCCCTCAAATGAAAATTTAAACTCCTTATCATGACACCCCAGTATATTCATACTTTTTCTACTTTATTCTTTATCATAATCTACCCTGCAGTCCTCCCAGACTACTGAGTATTCCCCCATATACCTGTGTATTTTCCCCACTCTGTGCCAAGGCTGACACTGCCATCAACTTGGAATGCCCTCACAATTCCCTGCCTATCAAATTCTGCCCCCAATGTTAATCAATCACTACCTCTTTTGTACTCTCCCAGTAGAGTGCTTGAACCTGACCTCTATTTAACTCCTCCTTAAACCTGACTGTGTTACCTTTGCTAGTAAGGTTTATGTAAACATTTATGTTGAGCATCTTCTATATGTCTGAAAAGGTGCTCACTCTGGAGAAATTAATCTAACAAATACATACTGACACACTCTGTGTGGTAGGTACTCTGCTAGGCACTAGGGATAGAACCAGACCCTGTGCTCTTTGATCTTACATTCTGGCAGGCAGATGGACGACAAAAATCAAGAATATAAGCACATCAATAAAACAATTATAAATTGTAATACGTGCTTTTAAGAAAAAAAAAAAACAGGGATAACTTAAGAAATAACAGTGTAAGTAGTCTTACTTTATATTAGATGAAGAAGCCAAGCTTCTCTAAGGAGGTAAGATTTAAGCTAAGACTTAAAAGTTGGAAAAGGTGCTAGCTATGCAAATAATGGGGCCTCCCAGGGAGAAGGAAGCCTGTGCACATGTCCCGAGGCCAGAATTTTTTTTTAATTGAAGTATAGTTGATTTACAATGTTGTGTAGAAAACATTTGATGCATAGAAAAACCACAATGGCTAGAACATAGTGAGTAGAAGCAGGAATAGCATAAGGTTAAGGAATTTAATAGGAACCCTGGTAAGGGGGCTGAAGTTTATTTCACCTATAATCAGAGGGCATGGCATGTCTGTTTTGTGACTTACATTTCAAGGTTCTCTAGCTGTTTTATGAGAAATAGACTTTAGGGAGTCAAGAGGTTGTGTAGGAAACTATGGAAATTGTCTAGATAAGGAATGGTGGAGACTCACACCAAAGAGATGAATAAGATCCCATCCCTAACACTGAAGAGCTTGTGTTCTGGTAGTGGAGATAGTCATTAAACCATTAATTTCAGCAAAATGTCAAACACTCAAAAATAGAGATAATGGATGCTAGGAGAGCAGGAGGGAGAAAAAAGCAGGAGATCCTCACAAATGTGAAGTGAGTCTTGGAAATATGCTGAGTCTGGTGTAGCAGATGTTGTGTGTTATGAGACCCTCACTCCCACTACAATAACCTCTACACTGCCCTGGTGTTGGTCCCTCATCATCTGCATCTTAAGAGTAAAGCAAGGATCCAAACACCAGGAAAATTTTGATGATGGCTCCCAAGCATAGGAACTGCCCAGGGATGATTCCACACTGGGGTAGAGAAGTAGGTGAGATAGCCAGGAAGCAGCATATTGATTTGGATCCTGGGAAGTAGATGATGGAATAACAAGATAGGACACTGAAAAGAGGGAATGGAAACAGAATGGAGACTTGAGCAAGTCACACATACCTGAACTTTGGTGCTCCCCACCCAACCCACCAACTTCCAAAGCACTGACAGATTCATTAAAGCCCAGCTTAAGACCTTCTCTTTCCATAAGCCTACCCTGAACATTCCAGTTAAAAGTCAACTTTTCCTTCCTGCAATTGTAATCTCTGCCAATTTAGACAATATACGACTTTGATTTATGTTTTTCAGTTGCATCATTTGAACAAACCTGTGAATTCTTTAAGTGCTTCCTGCTGCTTTTGCACAATGTTGAGCTCCTAGTAGGTTCTCAATATTAATTGGCTTGGGGAATTTGTAGCAGTGGTGGCATCACTTAAGTGGGCCTGCAACCTCCCTTGGTAGCTAATTTGAGGTGTGTCACCCTTTTTACATGCAGCTGCCTCTACAATCTCTGTTATAAAACCGTTTAATTTTTTTAAATTGTCAGACCCCATAAGTTTTATGATGCTTGTGAATTATATTTTCATTATACAAGAAGAGTTTTGGAAACTTCTGATGAAAAATGACAACAACAAAATCCATTACAATGAGAAATGACGACACCTGACAGGAGATCTGGGTTCTGTCTATCTTTGGCTGGCAAAAAAAAAAAAAAAAAAAAAAAAAAAGTTAGATTGAATATCTAAGCTCTTTTCCTCCTCAAAGTCTTGTTTTACTTCTTCTTTATGCATAGATAGCACACTAAAATCCAGCTAACAGAAGAAAACCAAGATGATTTCAGAAGCTGACCTTAAAAATCTGACTCCATGAGAGATGAGGGATCTCTGAGAGAGAAGAGAGCTGGGCCTTCAGAAAAGTACTGGCTTGAACAGTTCTGTACTCTGGACCCACTCTATACTTTGTATCTTCCTTAAGGTGTCTCCTTCCTTTTGTCATCAACTCTGGGTTTTGCATTTTCCTGGCTCTGATTTCAGCGTTCCTCACACTTACTGCAATGTCTTAATCTGGACATGTCTTCCACCCTGTCCCTGCCACAAAAACCAAGCTTGGGGGTCTTGGCCATGCTCTTTCATTTCAATCTTGGGCTCTAGGTTTATACTGCTCTGTTGCTCTCAGTAACTCATAGTAACAGCTAATCCTAATGGAGCTCTTCACATGTATTAAAATATTACCTTCATAACTACCTGAAAGGATAGATATCATTATTCTCTTATTTTACAATTGAGGGATCTGAGGCACAAAGAAGTCAAGTAAGTTGTTCAACAGTTACCCAGTTAGGAAATAATTGAACAAGACTGAAGCTCAGGCCCCTTGGCTCCAGAGGCCATGCTCATAATCCCTATGCAACACTGCTCTTCCTGCGGGTCATGATTCTCTGCTGGCCATAAAAAGCTACCACGAGTTCTTTATGTCATGTGCTTGCTTGTCCTAATGATATTTAGCATGTGTGCATTGCTTCCTTTCTTTCAGGGAACCAGAATGATAGAGTCAATGTGGATCATGTCAGTGAATTAATCTTCCCATGTCCACCTTTTTTTTTTCTTTTTTTTTTTAATATTTTGGCAGCACTGCACAGCATGTGGGATCTTAGTTCCCCAACCAGGGATTGAACCCGCATTCCCTTCATTGGAAGTGCGGAGTGTTACCTACTGGACCTCCAGGGAAGTCCATGTCCACTTTGAATTTAATGACTTCAATCTTCACTCTTCAACTGGCACTGATACAATTACAGAATCTAAGTGAAGGCAAGATAAGAAGGAAAGAACAATTCTAGAAATCTTGTAAATTCATGTGGTAGTTCCTGCCAGGATGAATTCCTCTGAGTGTAAAACTTAATTTTAAAGCTACATGTTTTTTAACTTATAATTAATCATTTGACTTGACAATTAAGGTATGACTCAGTAATTGTATCTGTTTCTAGAAAGGTCAGGTTTTGAAGAAACACTGCAACAAAATCCTAAAAAGAAGACCTACCTGAGGAGTACCTATCAGGTTCTGCCCCTTGCTTCTGAGCTCAGCGTCACCCAGTTAAATATCATATTCACCTATATCAAACTATAGGAACAGCTGCCCTCCATTTCAAAGGAAATCACAATGATTGAAAAGGTCTCATAATGCTGAGGTGTTGACCTAGAAACAGGATAGGGTGTCCCACAATATACAGTTCATTGTTTTTGCAAGAGTGTTGATGGGTTTATGTTGAGTCATAAAATGGTCTCAGCCATTTCCTCTTAAAATAACCCTTCCATTTCTATAACACTTCACAGTTTGTGAAGCACTCTTTCCTACATTATCTCATTTGCCTTTCACATCAAACTCAACATATCCAAAATTGAAATAATTTCCCCTCTCAAAGCTACACTGCCTTCAGTGTTCTTTATTCCCGTCAATCCACTCCTACACTGTTTTTCACTCTGCTCTTCCTCTCCATGTCTCATTGCCCTAGTTCAGACCCTCCTTGCCTGTCCTCTAGAACATACATCTTCATTTTTTTTACAAGTAGGAGTGCTCCTGTTTCAAAGTCTTTAGGCATAACATTAGTATATAGAGCAGAGTGACATGCAGCAGCTGGTGAAGGAATGAAGAAGAGATCTCCACCTGTTCGGAATATCCTCTGAAAGCCCTAAGGTTTTATTGGAACATAGCCATGTCCATCCATTTGTTTTGCTGCCTATGTCTGCATTCATGCTACAGCAGCTCAGCTGAGTAGCTGCAATACAGACTATATGGCTCACAAAGACTAAAATATTTACTATCTGGCCTGTACAGAAAAAAAATTTTTTTAAATGTGTTGAGTGCTAGCTTACACTAGAGCAATAATATGTTAAATGGACTTCCATATTAACTCTTCTCTCTCTAATTCATCTAATAAACTGTCATACTTGCCTCAAAAACTTAATACTACTAATTTTCTACAAAATAAAGTTCAAATTTCTTAACCAAGACTTCTCGAAACAGTACTTCCAAGTACCTTTCCTACACTAATTTCCCTTCACGTTAATTAATCCCTTCATAAACACTCTGAAATATGTTTTTATCTCTAAGTGGTCCATGCTTTCTTACACCCAAGTCATTTTTATCTGGAAGAAGACTCCTTGCTTTTAGCTACCCAATCTTCAAACTCAGTACTCCCTCAGGAAGAGTCTTCTTTTTTTTTTTACATCTTTATTGGAGTATAATTGCTTTACAATGGTGTGTTAGTTTCTGCTTTATAACAAAGTGAATCAATTATACATATACATATGTTCCCATATCTCTTCCCTCTTGCATCTCCCTCCCTCCCACCCTCCCTATCCCACCCCTCAGGTGGTCACAAAGCACTGAGCTGATCTCCCTATGCTATGTGGCTGCTTCCCACTAGCTATCTATTTTACGTTTGGTAGTGTATATATGTCCATGCCACTCTCTTGCTTTGTCACAGCTTACCCTTCCCCCTCCCCATATCCTTAAGTCCATTCATACAAAGTGAAGTAAGTCAGAAAGGGAAAGACAAATACTGTATGCTAACACATATATATGGAATTTAAGAAAAAAAAGTCATGAAGAACCTAGGGGTAAGACAGGAATAAAGACACAGACCTACCAGAGAAGGAAGAGTCTTTTGAGCTCACAGTTAAAAGGGACGTCCTTTAATGAGGCTGGAGTGAAGATGATAACATGTAGGGTCTCATTTTATTGTCACTTAAGGGTAATGAGAAGGCAATAAAGAACGCTGGACGTGAAAGATGGGAAACCTGAGGCTGAGAAAGGGAAAATGCATATTCAGGTCACAGCATGGGAAACAGACCTCACTACAGACAAGACCTGTGCATTCTTCCAAAGGCCAGGAGAAAATCTTGACCACCCCCATAACATCCTTCATTAAAAAAAAAGAAAATTAAAGAAGATTAGCCACTTCTATTTAGATTAGTTCTAACCCTGGCTGCATGTTAAAATCACCAAGTAGCTTTTAAAAAATACATCTCCTTTTTTTAAAAAAACCTCTTCCCTTCACTTCCACTTAATAAATGACCATAATCATGAAAAAAAAAGGGACCTCCTTTCAATTTCCCAAAGTACTTTTATCACTACCTAGTATGGCATTGAGCAATTTCTGTCATAAATTCTAATCACAGACAGTCCCTGGCTTACGATGATTTGACTTACTGTTTTTCGACTTTACAATGATACGAAAGTGATACTACATTCAGTAGAAACGATACTTTGACTTTTGGTCTTTTCCTGGGCTAGCGGTATGTGGTATGATCCTCTCTCATGATACTGGGCAGCAGCAGCCACAGCTCCCAGCCAGCCACACAATCATGAGTGTAAACAACCAGTACACTTACAACCATTCGTTTTCACTTTCAGTGCAATATTCAATAAATTACATGAGATATTGCACGCTTTCTTGTAAAATAGGCTTTGTGTTAGATGATTTTGCCCAACTAAAGGCTAATAAGTGTTCTGAGCACATTTAAAGCAGGCAAGATAAGTTATGATTTTTGGTAGTTTAGGTGTATTAAATGCATTTTTGACAACGATATTTTCAACTTATGATGGGTTTATTGGAACATAAACCCATTGTGAGTCAAGATATATGTGTGTGTGTGTGTTCTTTATTATCTCATAAAGTCATTGATGATAAGAGGCTGACTATATTTTCTGATTGCAGAACCTATTGGTACCTAACATGTGTCTTGCATTTAACAAGCTTAAGCTAAAGAGTTGCTGAATGAATAAACCTGTAATCCTGTGGAGTAAAAACTATTGTAACATACATTTTACATATGAATAAACTAAGACATAAGATATGTGTCATTAGAGTATGCTACAGTAACATACAGCCCCCACCCCACCCCCATCAAATCCAAATGCATTTGAAAGAACAGAACCCTATTTCTTGCTCGTACATGTCCTTTTACATCAAGTGTGGCTGTGTTCACTATTGTCTTCACTCCAGGACTATAGGCTGTTGTCTTGCCTTGGAACAGCCTCTGTCTGGAATATTGCTGGTATTCATGGCGGAGAGAAAGGAGAAAGCATAGCAAAGTATACACTATTTTTGAAAGCTTTTGCTTAGAAAGGATACAGATTAATTCTGTTTATATTTCATTGGCTCAAGCAAATCATTTAGCTAAGCTTGATGTCAAAGGGGCAGGTCAGGATAATCTTCCCCCTAGGAGTCCTGGGGCAGCAAATATTTTTTGAACAATAACAAAGTCTACCACAAGGAGGTTGAATGATTTGTCCCAAATGACACAACTAGCAAGTGACAGAATAAGCACTTGAAAGGAAGTCATTTCATTTATAAATGCAGTCTTCCTTTTCATTTTGTCATAAAGCAAATAATCAGAGGGAATAAAGCAGTGCCTATAGAAGCAACTATGTTTTAACCACTTGAACTGACCCACCAGCTAAGAACCTTTGAAGGGGCAGAGAACAAATGAGATCAGTCATGTCTTTAAGTTAGTTCTTTTAGCATATCACTATTGGAGAATCAGTAGTGGCCATAGATGGAAATACAGGAAGTGACAGCTTCTATTATTGTTGATTGCCTTAAGAGGATGCTGGAAACAGTGAGAATGCAGTAAATGGAAAAATCTTCAACTGCATTACCTGCACTTTAAATACCATTACCAGCACTCAAGAATGAAAAGACCAGGGGAAACCTGACAGCACAAGTGTTAGAGGGACATTTATAAGGATCAGGGTGACTTTGCTCATTGCTGTCTCTTTAAATTTGTCTTCCTATTATTTAAATTTGGTTTATATAAGCAGAGCAGATTTCTGTTCATTTCTATGGAGAATTCAACAAACAGTTTATTGGCTTCTACTATGTTCCAGGCACGATGCTAGGACAAGGGAACAAGATAGATATAGTTCCTGGTTTCATGGAGATTATAATCTAGTACAAAATGCATACATTATGTAACACATCATTACAGGAGTGTTGAGGGAAAAAAGGGAAGACCAGGGCTGTAGTAGACACTATTGGTGTCCAGACAGGATTCTCCCAAGTCCCTTTCACTGTTCCTTTGAGTTTCTCCCCCAAGATTCTGAGAGCATTCACTTCTAATTGCCTGAACCTGACCCTCTTCTTTGGGGACTGCTTTCAGAATCCTGGAGCAGCTTTGGCAGCAAGTACAGAAAGTGAGAGTTTCCTTTATAGACAAGCAAAAGCTAAAAGAATTCAGCACCATCAAATGAGCTTTACAACAAATGCTAAAGGAACTTCTCTAGGCAGGAAACACAAGAGAAGGAAAAGACTTACAATAACAAACCCAAAACAATTAAGAAAATGGTAATAAGAACATACATGTCAATAATTACCTTACCTGTAAACAGACTAAATGCTCCAACCAAAAGACATAGACTGGCTGAATGGATACAAAAAAACAAGACCCATATATATATTGTCTACAAGAGACCCACTTCAGACCTAGGCAAACATACAGACTGAAAGTGAGGGAATAGAAAAAGATATTCCATGCAAATGGAAATCAAAAGAAAGCTGGAGTAGCAATTCTCATATCAGACAAAATAGACTTTAAAATAAAGACTATTATAAGAGACAAAGAAGGACACTACATAATGATCAAGGGATCAATCCAAGAAGAAGATACAACAATTGTAAATATTTATGCATAGGAACACCTCAATACATAAGCCAAATGCTAACAGCCATAAAAGGGGAAATCGACAGTAACACAATAATAGTAGGGGACTTTAACACCCCACTTTCACCAATGGACAGATCAACCAAAATTAAAATAAATAAGGAAACACAAGCTTTAAATGACACATTTAAAAAGATGGACTTAATTGATATTTATAGGACATTCCATCCAAAAACACAGAATGCACTTTCTTCTCAAGTGCACATGGAACATTCTCCAGGATAGATCTTATCTTGGGTCACAAACCAAGCCTTGGTAAATTTAAGAAAATTGAAATTGTATCAAGAATTTTTTCTGACCACAACGCTATGAGACTAGATATCTATTACAGGGAAAAAAATGTAAAAAATACAAACACATGAAGGTTAAACAATATGCTACTAAATAACCAAGAGATCACTGAAGAAACCAAAAAGGAAATCAAAAAATACCTAGAAACAAATGACAATGAAAACACAATGGCCCAAAACCAGTGGGATACAGCAAAAGCAGTTCTAAGAGGGACTTTTTTTTCTTTTTTTTTTGTGGTACGTGGGCCTCTCACTGTTGTGGCCTCTCCTGTTGTGGAGCACAGGCTCCAGACGTGCAGGCTCAGCAGCCATGGCTCACGGGCCCAGCTGCTCCGTGGCATGTGGAATCTTCCCGGACCGGGGCACGAGCCCCTGTCCCCTGCATCAGCAGGCGGACTCTCAACCACCACACCACCAGGGAAGCCTTAAGGGGGAGTTTTATAGCAGTACAATCCTACCTCAAACAAGAAAAATCTCAAATAAACAACCTAACCTTACACCTAAAGCAATTACAGAAACAAGAACAAAAAAACACCCAAAGTTAGCAGAAGGAAAGAAATCATAAAGATCAGATCAGAAATAAATGAAAAAGAAATGAAGGAAACAATAGCAAAGCTCAGTAAAATTAAAAGGTTGTTCGAGAAGATAAACAAAATTGATAAACCATTAGCCTGACTCATCAAGAAAAAAAGGGAGAAGATTCATATCAGCAGAATTAGAAATGAAAAACGAGAAGCAACAACTGACACTGCATAAATACAAAGGATCATTAGAGATTACTACATGCAACTATATTCCAAGAAAAGGGACAACTTGGAAGAAATGGACACATTCTTAGAAAAGCACAACCTTCCAAGACTGAACCAGGAAGAAAGAGAAAATGTAAACAGACCCATCACTAGCACTGAAATTGAGACTTTGATTAAAAATCTTCCAACAAACAAAAGCCCAGGACCAGAAGGATTCACAGGTGAATTCTAAAAAACATTTAGAGAAGAGCTAATACCTATCCTTCTCAAACTCTTCCAAAATATAGCAGAGGGAGGAACACTCCCAAACTCATTCTACGAGGCCACCAACACCCGGATACCAAAACCAGACAAAGATGTCACAAAAAAAGAAGACTATAGGCCAATATCACTGATGAACATAGATGCAAAAATCCTCAACAAAATACTAGCAAACAGAATCCAGCAGCACATTAAAAGGATCATACACCATGATCAAGTGGGGTTTATCCCAGGAATACAAGGATTCTTCAATATATGCAAATTAATCAATGTGATACACCATATTAACAAATTGAAAGATAGAAATGATGTGATAATCTCAATAGATGCAGAAGAAGCTTTCAAAAAAATTCAACACCTATTTATGATAAAAATTCTCCAGAAAGTAGGCATAGAGGGAACTTACTTCAACATAATAAAGGCCATATATGATAAACCCACAGCCAACATCGTTCTCAGTGGTGAAAAACTGAAATCATTTCCATTAAGATCAGGAACAAGACAAGATTGTTCACTCTCACCACTGTTATTCAACACAGTTTTGGAAGTTTTAGCCACAACAATCAGAGACGAACAAGAAATAAAAGGAATCCAAATCGGAAAAGAAGTAAAACTGTCACTATTTGCAGATGGCATGATATTATATATAGAGAATCCTAAAGATGCTACCAGAAAACTACTACAGCTAATCAATGAATTTGGTAAATTTGCAGGATACAAAATTAATGCACAGAAATCTCTTGCATTCCTATACACTAATGATGAAAACTGTGAAAGAGAAATTAAAGAAACACTCCCATTTACCACTGCAACAAAAAGAATAAAATACCTAGGTATAAACCTACCTAAGGAGACAAAAGACCTGTATGCAGAAAACTATAAGACACTGATGAAAGAAATTAAAGATGATAGAAACAGATGGAGAGATGTACCATGTTCTTGGGTTGGAAGAATCAATATTGTGAAGATGACTATACTACCCAAAGCAATCTACAGATTCAATGCACTCCTTATCAAATTACCAATGGCATTTTTCACAGAACTAGAACAAAAAATTTCACAGTTTGTATGGAAACACAAAAGACCCTGAATAGCCATAACAATCTTGAGAAAGAAAAACGGAGCTGGAGGAATAAGGCTCCCTGACTTCAGACTATACTACAAAGCTACAGTAATCAAAACAATCTGGTACTGGCACAAAAACAGAAATATAGATTAATGGAACAGGATAGAGAACCCAGAGATAAACCCTCGCACCTATGGTCAACTTATCTTTGATAAAGGAGGCAAGAATATACAATGGAGAAAAGACAGCCTCTTCAATAAGTTGTGCTGGGAAAAGTGGAGGGCTACATGTAAAAGAATGAAATTAGAACACTCCCTAACAGCATGCACAAAAATAAACTCAAAATGGATCAAAGGCCTAAATGTAAGGCCAGACATTATAAAACCCTTAGAGGAAAACATAGGCAGAACACTCTATGACATAAATCATAGCAAGATACCTTTTGACCCACCTCCTAGAGAAATGGAAATATAAACAAATGTGACCAAATGAAACTTAAAATCTTTTGCACAGCAAAGGAAATCATAAACAAGACAAAAAGACAACCCTCAGAATGGGAGAAAATATTTACAAATGAAGCAACTGACAAAGGATTAATCCCCAAAATTTACATGCAGCTCATGCAGCTCAGTATCAAAATAACAAACAACCCAATCCAAAAATGGGCAGAAGATCTAAATAGACATTTCTCCAAAGAAGATATACAGATTGCCAACAAACAGATGAAAGGATGCTCAACATCACTAATCATTAAAGAAATGCAAATCAAACCTACAATGAGGTATCACCTCACGCTAGTCAGAATGGCCATCATCAAAAAATCTAGAAACAATAAATGCTGGAGAAGGTGTGGAGAAAAGGGAACCCTCTTGCACTGTTGGTGGGAATGTAAATTGATACAGCCATTATAGAGAACAGTATGGAGGTTCCTTAAAAAACTACAAATAGAACTACCATATGACCCAGCAATCCCACTACTGGGCATATACCCTGAGAAAACCATAATTCAAAAAGCGTCATGTACCAGAATGTTCATTGCAGCTCTATTTACAATAGCTGAGACATGGAAGCAACCTAAGTGTCCATTGACAGATGAATGGATAAAAAAGATGTGGCACATATATACAATGGAATATTACTCAGCCATAAAAAGAAACAAAATTGAGTTATTTGTAATGAGGTGGATGGACATAGAGTCTGTCATACAGAGTGAAGTAAGTCAGAAAGAGAAAAACAAATACCATATTCTAACACATATATATGGAATCTAAAAAAAAATGGTTCTGATAAACCTAGGAGCAGAACAATAAACACACTGACATAGAGAATGGACTTGAGGACACAGGGAGGGGGAAGGATAATCTGGGACGAAGTGAGAGAGTGGCACTGACATATATACACTACTGAATATAAAATAGATAGGTAGTGGGAAGCAGCTGCATAGCACAGGGAGATCAGCTTGGTGTTGTGTGACCACCTAGAGGGGTGGGGTAGGGAGGTTGGGAGGGAGGGAGATGCAAGAGGGAGGGGATATGGGAATATATGTATACATATAGCTGATTCACCTTTTTATACAGCAGCGATTAATACAACAATGTGAAGCAATTATACTCCAATAAAGATGTTAAAAAAAAAAGGAAAGAAAGAAAGAAAGTGAGAGTTTCCTAGGAGTTTAAGGGCCCTTACCCAATGGCTGGTAGGAGAGTCTGAAAGCCGAGCTCTCTTGCCTTCCAGGAGTCAGAGGCATCATTCCCAATACAGAGTTCCCCTGATTGGGCTGAGGCTGGGCCCTTGATGAAATTGTATGCTTGCTGGATGTCGTGGCCATGAGAATGCACCTCACAGTCCTATGACTGTAAAGAGCATAACTGACCAATGGACCCAGCTGCTGCCTCTGAAGTCCATGACTGAGTTTCTGCCAAGGCAACACTCCCCGCAGGCTGCTCCCAGCCTGTGACTGTGAGTGGGACACAAGAGTGAGAGACATGAGACTCCTCTGACAGATGATTTTGGTCAAGGAGTGACAGTTTTTCCTTAGACTGGAAATTATCTAGGACTCTCCTGCCAACCTTCCTTACCTTTCTCCTTGACGTGGGGTCAGATCTGCATCACAGCCTTGTGGCTCTCCCATCCTGTCCTGACTCCCCCCTGCCCATTTCCTCATCTAGGTGTTTCCCCAATAAAACCATCAAATGGTTAATCCCATCTTGAAATCTGTTTCTCGGAGCATCTGAACAAACATGCTGTGTTCCCCTATACTTTCCTTCATCCCCCAATTTCTTTATGGTTTCTCCTGTGAGCACTTGTACATGGATCCTCATCCAGGATCTGCTTCCTGGGAATTCAGTGTAAGACAAGGGCTCAGTGGGAGCATGCAATAAAGAGAACCTAACTAATAATATGACAGTACATTGAGGCTTAAAATAATAGTAAAGTCAACAGGCAAAGGGATAAGAATGTTCCAGGTGAACGAAATATCACATTCAAAAGCCAGGAAGCCAGAGGGAGAATGTCTGAGTCAAGGAAGGGGCAAGTGATGATTAATGTTGACAAAGATGGAGGAAGAAGGCAGTTCTGAACAGCCTGGTTGGCCATGCTACAGATTTTCAACTTTCCCTAAAAGAGTAAAAAAGCCATCATAAGACTTTAAGCAAGGAGGAAAGGGGTCAGATTTGCATTCTTTAAAACATTATTCTGGAACATGAATTGCAGACTAATGTAAAGCTGGGGACACCACATAGAAGGTTATGCAGTGGTCTTCGTAAGGGGTTGGGTAGCTGACTAGAGCAGGGGTCTACAAACCACATCCTATAGCCTGTTTGCATCAGAATTTACCTTTGGTCTTTTTAACTAAGTTCCATTCAATAGTTTTAAAGTGCAGCCTGTACAGATGAGAAAATTGCAATCTCTCCTCTAAGGCACTTTACAGTCTTACAACAGGAAGAAATTAAACATAAACATAACATAATGTAAAATAGTGTCAGATGACTGGCATGAGAGAGGTACAAAATGCCAACGGGATTCACAGGAGGAAGAGAGAGAGAGGTTAAGATCATATTAATTTAGGAAAAACAGGAAGGATTTCATTGAAGATGTGTCATTTGAAGTAGGCCTTGAAGTATAACTAGGATTTCAAGAAATATAGCATAACTTGAATTAATCCCAGGGTCTCTCTTAGTGCCACATTCAAACATCCACAGAAAATCAAGCAAAACTTATTGAAAATTAATTCTAATCTTAAATATTATCAATTCATAACCAAGAGCTGCACTTATTAAATTCCTCCTTCCTCTCCTACTCTATTATCTGACATCTTCAGCAGCTTTGGATTCTTCCTCTATTCCACTTACACCCTCTCCCAGAAATTCAGCTGTCTCGGGAGACTCGGTCTCTCCTTCCCTCCTTTTCCTCCTACTTTGGCAGTTGACACACTTGGTATCTGGTTTTGCCTCATGAAAGCCTGAGAACTACAGTAGCTGGGACAGAACTCTTTTTCAAGGGTTGACTTTGGAGGAGGGAAAGATGGGATAGCTTACCTGTTAAAAAGTGTCATCCTTTTACATTCCCACCAACAGTGCAAGAGGGTTCCCTTTTCTCCACACCCTCTCTAGCATTTATTGTTTGTAGATTTTTTGACGATGGCCATTCTGACCGATGTGAGATGATACCTCATTGGAGTTTTGATTTGCATTTTTCTAATGATTAGTGATGTTGAGCATCCTTTCATGTGTTTGGTGGGGAGACGCAAGAGGGAGGGTATATGGAGATATAGGTATAGGTATAGCTGATTCACTTTGTTATATAGCAGCAACTAACACAACAATGTAAAGCAATTATACCTCAATAATGATGTTTAAAAAAAAAAGTGTCATCCTTGTTCTGAGAAAATAGAGTGAACAGCATGGAGGCCTGTGTTCTAGGAAAATTAATTGGAAGCTGGGTGGGTATAGTATGAACAGAGAAAGACTGGCAGTATGTCTCAGGATATACTGTGTAGATTTGTCTTCCATGGTCCCAGTAGGTGCTATAGTGTGAGATGTAAGGACTGCATTATTTAGATACAAGAGGAATGACTGTACGTACTGAATTGGAAAAGGAAGGAAGGCAGGTAAAACCGATTTGCTGAATTCCACACACCTAATGCTCTGTTGTACTGTTGAAGCTGCATTCAACTTTTAGGAGGAAAAGTCAGGTTACAGGGGGAAATATTTACATTAAAAATCTATTTTCAAAAGCTTCCAGAGTAGGATCTAAAATCAGCATACAGTTGGCCCAAGCTCTTTCTCTGGGCCCCTCCTCTCCCTCCCGAGGATCCTACTGCATTGATAAATAAGAATTAATGGTCATGCTCGTGTTCCTACAAGCCACTGAGTCACCAGAGATTCATTTATGCTCCTCACACATTCTCCCTTAAGGCAGAAAATGGATTCATGCACTTTAGAAAGATTTTTAGTAATAAGTCTTGAATCTGAGATGTTTTTCCTCTTAAATTTCAGATAATTGGGAAATGAGGACATGATGATTATTAACTACATTTTGGACCTAATTCTCAGTGAAAAGAGTAGTGCTAAGTATCATGGCTGATGCGAAGACAAAGAAGATAGGGCTTCCGGTCTCAAAATAGATTCATACAAATGATGAGATAGAAGGGAAGCGAGAGAAAGAAGAAACATTTAGAGTGTGGATTCTGGTAACCTCAATGTCTCATTTCAAACATTGATGCTATCATGAGTTTCAATTTTAAATCCTATCATAACTTCATCAGCAAATTATTAGCCTACCCAAAACTAGAGGTGGATGCCATTAGTTCCAGGTGTTTTTAATCATTTTTGCTCCCTGTCTTTCTGACTTATGCTGAGAAAAAAGTGGGACAGAAGGGAAAAAGTGTTGACATGATAGACAATGTTCTCTGCTGCCTCTTTTTTAGAGATTCTACTTTCACTCAGTCACTGCATGACTCTCAGCTAACCTAGACACCTGTTTCATGACCTCTGCTCCCAATCACTGCTATCCATCCACAGAATAGGCATTTATTGAGCACCTACAATATTCTAACCCCTTCATACCTATGAAGACACAAACTATTTGTGTCAAGAGACCAGTAGCATTAGTCTCTTACATATTCACAATGTTTTTTCAGTTTCCAAGATGATTTCACATTTTGATCAAGGAAATGTGTCTTATTTTTCTCCTCTTTGCAGGAAATAGGGATGAGTTTGCTGTTGGAAATTTTTGAAAATAAACTCATTAATATTTGATTATTCATCCAAGAAAGCAACCTGGGGATTCTTCTCATTTATTATGAAGTTTTACTCTCTAGATCAGAGTTTTCTCTGCTTAATAATAAGAAAAGGAATGCATGGCTTCTACAAAATCTTACAACAAACACAGTGTGAGAGATATGTACAGACCCCACAAGAAATCAGGAAGCATGCATGGGCCATGTCTTGGAGCTTCAGAAAGCTGACTAAAATTCCAGGAAATTCATGTCTTCTCTCTTGACCCAGCACAGTGCCCACATGCTTCCACATGCATATTCTAGTGCAGCCCTAGTAATAAGTTGTGCACTGGGGGTGGGATAAGGGAAGGAAAACAATCTTTAAGCCCATTTTTCAGACAATGAAAATACAGTTCAGAGAGATTAGGTTAGGGAATTATTGAAGATAATAATTAGTAAGTAATAACTAAGACTGGAGTACAGATCTTCTGACTTTAATTCCAGTGGTCCTCCTGATGACTCGCAACTGTTCTCTGAAATGTGGATCATTTGAAGCCTGATTAGAGACCCATATAGAAATGGCAGGGACTTTAAAAAGAATTTTTTTTATTGAAGTATAATTGATTTACAATATTGTGTTAATTTCTGTTGTACAGCAAAGTGACTCAGGTGTGTGTGTGTGTGTGTGTGTGTGTGTGTATATATATATATATATATATATATATATATGTATATATATAACCTTGTTGTTTACTCATCCTATATATAATAGTTTGCATCTGCTAATCCCAAACTCCCAATCCTTCCTTCCTCCACCCTCCTCCTTGGCAACCACAAGTCTGTTCTCTATGTCTGTGAGTCAGTTTCTGTTTTGTAGATATGTTCATTTGTGTCATATTTTAGACTCCACACATAAGTGGTATCATATAGTATGTGTCTTTCTCTTTCTGACTTACTTCACTTAGTATGATAATCTCTAGGTCCATCCATGTTGCTGCAGATGGGATTGACAGGGACATTTTGACAACAGCCATTCAGTTTCTGCTCTTACTTTGTAGAAAGCAAGCAGGAAAATGTACCAAGCTATTAGAAATTATACCATTAGAGCATTGTTGATGGGAATTGTGGGTGATTTAATCTGCCTGGGGATACCAAACAACATCCAACAGCAGGTTGCTATGGCAATGCTAATCTTATCTTAGGGACTTTAAACAAAAATATCTCAAGAGTAGAGTAATAAGTAGATCAGTGAGTCTGCGCTGTTTCATGCAGTCATTTTCTAATGATTACCATTTTATTGTTGTGACTTGTGTTCACAGTCCTACCTAATACAGCAATTCTCCCTTGGGGGAAAGTGCGTGTGTGTGTGTGTGTATGTGGTGTGTGGGTGTGATGGAAGCAGTATCTCTGATTAACACCTGCCCCCAAAACTCCTTTAGCAGGTGGCACCATATGGCAGGCTCCCACTCAAGTGCAAATGTGATGATAGAAGAATATGTAAGACTGCAAGATACACACACAACCTCAAACTAGGTTTGTCAGGGAGTTATGAGAGCATTGAATGCGTGTCGATGTCACTTGACTAATTCCCTCTGACTCAGATTGTCATTTCCCAAGGCTCTGGAAAGGTCTTTTGCTTCTATTTCTAATGGCTGGCATCCCTACCTACCCAATCAGTCACCACCACCACCCTCCCCACCCTCCCCCCTCTTCAACCTGGAAATATAAAACTCTCTCTTTGAATTGCTTATTCATCCTAGGAGAATGTTGCCAGAAAGCACATCAAATTCTCTGGGCTTCCTGTTACATCCACTCCCAACATGACAGAAAGGATGAAAGAAACTGATTTTTATTGAGCACCCACTATGTGCAAGGCCTTTAGTCAGTCTTTGGATGTTTTCTCAGTAGGTCCATCCTCTCAGTAACTCAGGTAAGAAACCGAGACTCATAGAGGTTAAAAACAAATCCCAGACACACAAGGCTATTAAGTAGCAGAGCTGGGATATAAACTCAGGGCTGAATGAGCCTAAAGTCTTGTGTTCTTTCCTTTATACCATGTTGCCTTACTTAAGGAAGGTTTATATATTTTAGATGTGGAAGAGTCAATAGCTCATTGTCCTGCTCTGCTTTGGTCTACTTTCTAGATTTTTAAATACGACCTCTAACCATTGGTGACTCTCAACCAGGGTGATTTTGCCATCCAGAGGACATTTGGCAAAGAGATCTGGATCCATTTTTGCTGGTCATAACTTGAGGGGTGGGGAATGCCACTAGCATCTAGTGGGTCAAGGCCAGGAAAGCTGTTAATCATTCTGTAATGCACGCAAACTGCTCCCAGAACAAAAAATTATCCTGTCCAAAATATCAATAGTGTCTAGGTTGAGGATCCTGATTTAGGAAATCCCTATGGATTCTCAGGAGCTGGGTAATATTGTGCATATCTTTTACCTATGGAAGTAAGTTTACTGATTTCTACACAGCCTTCAATCAGATAGGAGAGTCTAGAGCACAAGCCTATTTTTGGAAAGACTCTGACCATCTTTCTTTCATTAGAGCTGTTGGTAAGTGTTAACACAGAAGTCAAGAAATACAAGTATAGTGGAAAGAAGAATAAGAAATGTTACAAAATGATATGATAACTTTGCAGGGGATACACGAGGAATGTAGTATTTGCCCAGGAAGTCAGGGGATGCAACCTTTACAGAGGTGAAAATACTTGACAATACTTGAACTGAGGCATAAAAAGAAGGCATTCTCCAGGTAGAGAAGTAAAGAGGCAGGCATTCTGAGAAGAGTGGACAGTGTGTACTATTTTGTGGGTGTTTGAAAGAGCATGGCCTGTTTGGGGAGCATCAGTAGTTCAGTCTGGAGCATAAGGGAGTGGCAAGATAAGAAACTGGACAGGTACGTAGGAACTAGGTCTAAAAGGACCTTGTATGGAGCTTCAACTTTGTCTTCTAGGTACCAGGAAGCTTGCTCTACTGGTTCTCACTTTCCACTTAGTAGAAGCATGACCATCACAACCTAAGGACCTCCTGCAATTCCCCATAACAGCTCATAAGAATATGCTGATGTATTAGCTTCCTATAACTGCCACAGCAAAATACAAACTGGGTGGCTTACAACAACAGAAATGTATTCTCTCAGAGTTCTGGACACTAAAATTCTGAAATCAGTTGCCAGTTGGGCCATGGTCTCTCTGAAGTTTCTAGGGATGATCCTTCCTCGTCTTTTCTAGCTTCTCACAGTTGCCAGAAACGTTTGATGTTCCACTCCAATCTCTGCACCCATCATCATGTGGCGTTCTCTCTGTGTCTCTGTGTCCAAATTTCTCTCTTCTTATGGGGACACCAGTTAGACTAGGAACCATCCTAATCCAGTATGACTTTATCTTTACATCTACAAAGACCCTATGTCCAGATAAGGCCACATTGACAGGTTCTGGGGGTAAGGACTTCAACATGTCTTTTTGGGCACACAATTCAAACCCACAACTGATTAGGCCATATTTCCTTCCTTATAGAGTTCAAACCACTTTGAACTGGGTCTAACAACTGTTGCTTGAGACCTCAGCTTAAACGATACCCTATCTCTTTTTTCACATTTGTGTTACTATCTGAAATGGGATAAATAAAATCTACGGTGTAGGGTTTTTTGGAGGAATTAAAAGAAGTTTTATGCCTGAGACTGCTTGATTTAGGCAACATTTCACAAAGCTGAATCTGACAAGGTAAACTGTGCCCTGTCTTTGCAGAACTATCTCCCTGGCTTTTTCAGCCTCATGAAATGTGCTACTAAGTATTTTTCCTACAGTGGTGTCACAGGGGAAATTAGAAGCAGAAGTTATTATTATCATTATCTGAAACAATGTAGCTCCATTGTCACTAGGTGGGTGCTTGTAGAGTTTAGGTGTTATCTTGTTCTGTTGGTTTCCAAGGCTGTCATCTAAATACAAATGTTGCCCTTGGGAACAACCTGTGAGTTGGTTTCATGCTTTATGGGCTCCAGCTTGTAGGACAGCACAGTGCCATGACTAAGGAGACAGTAAGGCACATTGGAATGGACTCTGGCATGAGAACTTGGACTTGGAGCTGCCATTAATTTGCTGCGTGACCTTTAATAAGTCAACTTCTTCTAAACCTCAGTCTTCTTATCTAAAAATTGTGATAATAAGGCCTCTCCATGTCTAACACAAGATCATCATGCAGAATTGATCCATTAGTGTTCAGCTTCTTTTGCTCTAACCTGGAACATGGTAGTTAGCAACATTTTTGTTTATCTTTCATTATTGACTTGAATATACTCCCACCTCATTTATTCCATATAATTAACTATGAATTCTTCCTCAAATCACCTATTCACTTTCTTAAAGAAAAGTTGACATCTTACTTTACAAAACTAGTCTGGATCATCAGGCATATTCCCGCACACATCTCAGCATATACTCACTGACCCTCTCAAGGTTTTCCTTAATTCTCAAAAGTTGATCCCATCTATATAAGAATGCCTCAATGCCAAGTCTTCTCTAAGCAAAGTAAACTATGTTCTATAAAGTATTATCAAACTCTTAATTCATTCAGATTATTGACATGTACCATAAGATTCAAAGCTGTGCTCCTCATAATTTATATACCTCCAGGTTGCACAATGGAACCTCTATTTGCCCGCATAAAAGGAAAGGAACACACACAAGGAAATTTGGTAAAATTAAGAAGTCATTCAAGTTTGTCTTCAACTTTCTCCTCCACATCTTTTAGGTATTCTGACTTCTATTCAGCTTATAGTTCCATGAAAATCAGAAAAGTACTTGATACTCTTTATTTATTTAAAAAACAATTTGCTGAGTACTTACTGTGTGCTAGTACTGGTATTACAAAGATCAATCAAATATTATATGCAAATCAAGGAGACCACAGTCTAATTAGGGCAAAGAGTAAAGCAAATTAATAAGGTGCAATAGCGTTGCATGTACCAATTTGGGACCAGTATAGCTGAGGGTAGAGATATTGGTCAGTCCTTTGCCCCTATGATCTGTTTCTACTCACAACACTTCTGACACCAAATATGTGGGGGTTTTTTTCCCCCTCCACATCAACCATGTCTCCAACTCTACAGACCAACTGAGTGTCCTACAATTCAATTCCAACACTAACTACCCAGAGTTAGTGCAGACCTCACAGGTTAACGTCCCTTACTTCAGATACCAGTCTCAAGTTTTAGGTTGACACCTGTACTTCTAACCAAATTGCTATAAGTTGAGGGTTCCCACAACCCCCTCCTCAGGTTTGATAATTTTCTAGAAGAGCTCACAGAACTTAGGAGAGTGCCTTATTTACTATTACTAATTTATTATAAAGTAAACAAGTGAACAGACTGATGAAGAGATACATAGGGCAAGGTCCAGAAGCTTCCTGAGCACAGGAGCTTCTATTCTCATAGAGTTGGGATGTACCACCCTTTGGCATGTGAATGCATTTACCAAGACAAAAGCTTCCTGAACTCCATGATTTTTAGGGGTTTTATGGGTGTTCCATCACAGGGGCATGATTGATTATTAACTTAATTACCATCGCCACTACCCTCCCTGGAGGTTGGAGAGTGGGGCTGAAAGTTTCAGGCTTCTAATCATGGTTTTGGTTTTCTGGTGACCAGCCACCATTCTGAAACTATCTAGGGACCTGCAAAGAGCCACCTCATTAGAACAAATGATGTTCCTATCACTCATGAAATCCCAGGGGATTTAAGAGCTCTGTATCAGGAGGAAAACATGGGTTTTAGGACTTCTGTGCTAGGAACTGGGGGCAAAGAACAAATAAATATTTTTTATTATACCTCAATATTACAGCCTGTGAGGATGTGACAATTGCACTGGGTTCTGAAAAACAGTCAGATGTTTTCAAATGTGTAACATGAGTAGAAAAATATTTCAGACAAGGAACATTGACATGCCTGTGCTTTCAGGGAATAGCACACTGTTTAAACCACGAGGTAAGGTGGGAGAGAGCATCCGAGTCCTTTCTCTGGTAAGGCAATTATCAGATATACTAGGCTAAGGAATATGGGCTTTTCCCTGCAGGTGCTGGGAGGCTGTTTTGTGTGGTATTTGAATCTTGAGCATGACACAGTCTGATTTGTGTTTTTGAGAGATACCCCTGGTAGAACTGGGATAAGAAAGTAAGAGTCAAAACCAGGAAATAAATAAGAAGATGAGATATATGTGAACAAAGGCTATTGTAGTGAGGAGGGAAATGAGAGAAGGTAGAGGTATGGGGAAAGAACAACCAACCACAAAGCTGTGAGTGCAAGAGAGGATCATAGGTAGGAACAGAGGACAGCAGTTTGGTTTGAGAAGAGTGTTGTTCCTTGTATAGGGCAATATTTTCCTGGAGGAGATGCTTGGAACACTGCACTTTATTCATCTTTTCTGAATATCACCAAATTTTAATTTAAAATTTTCTGCCTTTACATTTTTGAAGAACCAGTTCTTTGTTTCTTTGATCCTTCCAGTTATTTTTCTGGCCTCTATTTCATTTATTTCTGCTCTGATCTTTGTTATTTCCTTCCCTCTGTTAACTTTGGGCCAATTTGTTCTTTTTCTAGTTCCCTGAGGTGTAAAATTAGGTTGTTTGAGATTCTCTAATTTCTTAATATATGTGTTTATTGCTATAAACTTTCCTCTCAGAGCTGCTTTTGCTGCATCCCACAATAGTTAGATATGTTGTATTTCCATTTTCAATTGTTTCAAAACAAAGATAATTTCCACCCCCCTTTGATTTCTTCTTTGACCAAATTGTTGCTTAGAAGTGTGTTGTTTAGTTTCCACATATTTGTAGATCCTCTCACTTTTCTCTTGTTGATTTCTAGTTTCACACCACTGTGGTCAGACAAGATAGTTGGTATGATTTCAACTTTCTTTAACTTGTTAATATTTGTTTTGTAGCCTATCATATGACCTGTCCTGCAGAATGTTCCATATTCACTTGAGAGGGAAGTTCATTCCGTAGCTGTGGGATGGAATGTTCTGTATATGTCTATAAAGTTCATTTATTCTAAAGTGTGATCCAGTGTTTCCTTATTGGTCTTCTGTCTGGACTATCTATCCATTGCTGATAGTGGAGTATTGAAGTCCTCTACTATTATTGTTTTCTGGGGGGCCTACAAAGGATCACAATAGTGCTGCTTTTTAAGGTGTGATTATCTTGACCAGGTCTCTCCCTATGTGCTTCAGGCCCCTCATCCTTCTAGGAACTCTCCTGAAACACAGTCTCCTGGATGATGATTCACTTTTGGCCAAATTGAGCCTGAAGTATCTGAGCACCATTAATGGAAATGTTCGTGAGGTGTTGGGAGTTGTATACATATACAAATATACATATATATACAGTATATTTATTATATTGCCTGTGTTAGTTTTGATTTTTTTGTAAATAACCATGGGCAAAAAATCCAACCCCTAACATTTAGTTTCATGACTTAAGGTAAAAATACAAACCACAGCCATTTTTTCAAGTAATAATTATGTTTCATGGAAAAAAGTGGGTCTAATTCACCTTCCAGCTCAAAAGATTACACAAGTGCTATTCCTTGGGGCGGCCATTGTATTTCAGTACACAGCAGAAGTGCTTCATGCAAAATTTCCATTTCATCTTACAGGATATTTAAAAGATATGCATTCAAGGCTTGTTTTAAGAAAATTAATAATTTTACTGCTTACAGTTTTTATAAAGAACATTTCTAAGAGAAATTGACTTTTTTTCTGTAAGTGAAGAATATAATGACTACAAGCACAGTTTAGTAATTTGATTCATGCTAAAGTGCTAGAAGTTTTATCCAATATTTCTTTTACAACATCAGTTCAAATGACAACATAATTTTGCCTGAAAAGAAAAAATGACTGACATAAAAACTATGGCAATTCAGACTTTGGTATTTGGTAGACATTTTCTCAAAATGAACTAAATGAGCCTATCACTTCATGGAAAATAACTGACAGTATTTGTTGCCAAGGAAAAAATTGGAGTTTTCAAGTGAAAATTAAAATTTTGGAAAACTAGTATCAGCCTCCATGAGCTTAACAGCTTTCCAATACTTACTGACTCTTCTGATGAGATGACTGGTAATATTAATGGATTTTTAAAATATTGCATAAGGAAATATGTCAATGTTGGAAGATCTGCATAACTCAGGGAACCAATATTTTCCAAAAGACCAAAATCATGCATAGCTAAAACAATCATTCAAAGTGCAAAAATGACGAATGGATTTTAATGTAACAAAGTGTTAAAATCGCTTTGATATGGTTTTAGAATTTAGGCTGCAAAAAATTTTCTAAGAAATTACCACCCATCAAGTTTTGGTATAGAAGCAAAGAAGAATATCAACAATTATGTTAAAAGGTTATTCGAATATTTCTTTTTTTTTTGCGGTACGTGGGCCTCTCACTCTTGTGGCCCCTCCCATTGTGGAGCACAGGCTCTGGACGTGCAGGCCCAGCGGCCATGGCTCACGGGCCCAGCCACTCCACGGCATGTGGGATCCTCCTGGACCGGGGCACGAACCCGTGTCCCCTGCATCGGCAGGCAGACTCTCAACCACTGCACCACCAGGGAAGCCGTAAAACATTTCTTTTCTTCTAACTACATATCAAGTCAATTTTCTTTCAGATGCTTCAATCAGGACCATTTATTATGATAGACTGAATGTTGAAGCAAATAGAATCTAGCTGTCTTCTTTTAAACCAGACAATAGAAATATTTGTAAAAATGTAAAACAATACCACTCTTATCCTTAATTTTTGTTTTGAAAAATATAGTATTTTTCATAAAAATGTTATTTATACTAACAGTAATGGGGTTTTAATTGTTATTTTAAAAATATAAATATTTTTAAAGATTTTAGTTTTAAGTTCTAAACTAATTTGAAGACAAAAAAACACTAAAAATTTAAAGATACACTACTGGGCATATACCCTGAGAAAACCATAATTCAAAAAGAGTCTTGTACCACTATGTTCATTGCAGCTCTATTTACAATAGCCAGGACATGGAAGCAACCTAAGTGTCCATTGACAGATGAATGGATAAAGAAGATGTGGCACATATATACAATGGAATATTACTTAGCCATAAAAAGAAATGAAATTGAGTTATTTGTAGTGAGGTGGATGGACCTAGAGTCTACCATACAGAGTGAAGTAAGTCAGAAAGAGAAAAACAAATACTATATGCTAATGTACATATGTGGAATCTAAAAAAATGGTACCGATGAACCTAGTGGCAGGGCAGGAATAAAGACATAGATGTAGAGAATGGACTTGAGGACACAAGGAGGGAGGGGAAGCTGGGATGAAGTGAGAGAGTAGCATTGACATATATACACTACCATGTGTAAAATAGATAGCTAGTGGGAAGCAGCTGCGTAGCACAGGGAGATCAGCGTGATGCTTTGTGATGACCTAGAGGGGTTGGATAGGGAGGATGGGGGGAAGCTCAAGAGGGAGGGGATATGGGGACATATGTATACATATTGCTGGTTCACTTTGTTTTACAACAACTAACACAACATTGTAAAGCAATTACACTCCAATAAAGACCTTACAAAAAATAAAGATACATTAAGTGAGATTGATAGAAGAGAACCCCTTCTAAACTGAAATGGAGAGACTAAAGCAACTCTGTCCAACTCTTCCTTCTTACTGATCTTAACTTCCAAATATCAATGAGAAAACATTACCCACCCCCATAATTTTTCCTTGTTAGTCCTCTCTGTCAAAGGAATCTTGGTGGAAGACAGTAAAGGGTACAAATGTATCATCAGAATGGTAACAAAGTATGATTAACCTTATTCAGCCTCCATACAGCCTACTCTGAAAGTCAGTCCTGCTTCCACTGCTGGCCTGGAGTGAGAAAAATAATTCAGTTGTACCTAAGTGTAGCTTAGTGCAATAATTCAGTTGCATCTATCTTCACCTCTGGAAATAACCTCCCCTGAATTCTTCCTCTAACTCCCTCACCTAAATCAAAACTAAATTCCCTTGCCTCTATGTTTCTATAGCACCTTATACTTCTATTAATAACATATATCAATTTTTTTCTTTGTCTTATTTTTACATGTCTTTCTCATATTAGATTATCAATTTCTTTAATATGATGACTGTGTTTATGTGATTTCTTTCTTTCCAATTAATTGGAATGATTAAATGTTTGTTGGATTGAATTAGCCATATGATTGCCACTGATTATAAGTGTGAAATTTCTGTGATGAGGATGCTGTTGCACATTAAATTATCTCAAAAAAATACTAGAGATGATCCCACATTGTCCACTTGGCAAATATCTACTCATTCTTAAAGACTCACTCATGGATCTCTACTTCCTCCAGTATAATAAACCACACTGCCCTTTGTACATTTCATGCACAAGGAACTTTGGACCATCAAAGACATTATCTCTCCCTCACCAGCCTTTACAAGGAATATTTGTGATGCTAGAATTTAAAGCTGAATTTTCCTAGAAAAATGCTTTATAACAGCTTTTTGTAGCCTGTATTCTACAGAACATATAGTCCTTTGAGCTGTTTCTTGAAAAAGGCATCTATAGTCAGGTAAAATCTGGAGATGCTGCATATTACATCCCTCTCTTAGAGATTTTCCACATAGAATACTATAGTGTGAAGTTAGTTTAAAGAGAAGTAATGAAAAGAATACTATTGTGTGAAGTTAGTTTAAAGAGAAATAATGAAAACTGTTTAAATTTCTTTGGCTAGGATTTTTTGTCCAAGGATTTTTGTTTTTATTTTTTTCCTTTTACCTTATGCCTATTAACATACCAAGGAATTCCAGTTCTGTGGAAAACACTCTGGAAAATGGATAGAAGAAAAAAACCAACATTTTTTGT
This sequence comes from Hyperoodon ampullatus, assembly GCF_949752795.1. NCBI lineage: Eukaryota > Metazoa > Chordata > Mammalia > Artiodactyla > Ziphiidae > Hyperoodon > Hyperoodon ampullatus. The sequence continues at coordinate 120,749,656 of NC_136915.1, read as the reverse complement.
TAATGGTTCTATAACACTTCCTATTCACACATCATAACCAATAGTAATGATAGGACTGAATGTGATTTCTCCTCAAATAATTTGGCAGGTGACTAACCAACTAACCATCTTGTCTGGTTTCCTTTATTTTTTTCATCATCTCATTAAGCCTTGACTTACTTCTGTTCCCAGGGACTACCAAGAGATGGAGAGTAAAGTATTATTATCTCTATTTTATAGAAAGAAAAAAGATTTTCTAGGGTTAAGTGACTTCTCCATGGTTCCCCCAATTTGCAGGTGGCAGAGCCAGGGTCACAGCACTGGCCTTCTAACTCCTAAGGGGCTGCTTTGGGGTTCCATGCTGCTTCCCATATGGGGCATGTCAGTTTGGGGAATGTACATTTTACTTCTTTTTCTTTTACTTCCAGCTTTAATGTCTATTTAGTCGCAAGGAAAATCTAGTGTTGGCTTTAGAGTCAGACAATCTGGTTTGAAATCTCAGCTGTTCAGCTGGTGTCTGGTGTATGACCTCTACAAATCATGTCACCTTTCAGAGACTTGGCTTCCCATATAGAAATGGAGGATAGTATTTAACTGCAGGGATTGTTGTGAAGTTTCAGATCATGCTCATAAAATAAACAACTTCTCCAGTTCCTGGCACAAAGTTTCTGTTAGGTAACTATTTGTTCCTCTCCTCTTCTTCCATTTCTGAGGAGTCCTAGACATTATGGGAGTGGAGAGCCTCTTTTAATGCACGCAACTATTTTATATTAAAGCATCTTCAAGCCAAGGAGCCCACTTCTAAACTTCAATACTCTGAAATACTTGAGTGGTGTAGAAATCTGACAGCTGCCATATCCTTATTGGTAGTGATAAAAGTTGAACATTTACAAGGCAGGGAATGGAGGGTTTGGTTCATATGACATGAATCCCTCCGCTCCCCTCCAGTCTGATGTTGTAATGAAGTCATCCAGCCTATGGATGGGATGAGGAAAAATCAGATTTCCTGAGAATCATAATAGCTGCCATTTACTGAACATTGACTATACTCAGGCATTCTTCCAAGACCTTTAAGTACATCATCTCTAATGCCTTTTATTTGGAGTTGTCTTTTTGGTTGTTTGCCAAGACAATTTGACTTTGTTAAGTATTTGGCAAATATCTTTGCTAATTTAAAACAAACTGAAAACAATCTAAGTTTCCATCAATGGGAAATAAATTCATAATTTATGATATATCCATACAATGGGATTCCATGCAGTTATTAAAAAGGAAAGGCAAATTATCTGCACTGATTTGCAAAGAGGCCTGAGATACATTGTTAAATAGACCAGAAAATGACAGAATTATATGTATGATAGACTCCCTACTAAGGCACTTATGTATACACATATACATGTTTGTAAATTCCTGTATAACAAAAAGACCTGGATGTGGACGTTTCTAGTAAATATGAATGGCCTTGAGAGAAAGAGTAACTTACTTTTCACATTTTTTGTACAAATGAGCATATATTATTTTTATAAAAAAATTATTATTAGTAACTTTGTAAGATTGGTTTTAAAACTCACTTGCTCTTTAGGCGACGTGGTTCATAACAAGTCAGCCAGGCTCCCCATTCTACACCATGTTGCCCTGAGCAGAATCAAGACTTTTCTGCAGCATATGGACATTTCCAATGACAGGCTTTGATGGCCTTCCTGCTTTCAGTCAGACAAAGGGAAATCTCTGTGAGAAGTGGGGAAGAACCATTGAAGGGAGGGTGGGAGGCTGAAGAGTTATCTGAAGATGCAGCATCATAAGTGATGAGGTGCACATTGCTTTCTCTTACTGATGGTGATGACATCAAATCTCATTATCTTATAAAACTGAGGCTTTTCAGAAACTGCATTTCCAAGGCTGAGGTCAAAGTATGTCTACTGTGAGGAAGAACAAACAGACAGGAGGGGGCAAATCTTCCAGAAAGGAGAAATGAGGTTAGTGCCAGAAGCAGAGGTTAAGTGAATCATGGGCTGATGATTCAGTAACAAATCACCCTTGGGGATTGTCCCACCTACCAGAGGCTGATTGCTTTGCAAGGGACTTCAGGGGCAAGAGAATCACCTGTACTCCTCAGGATGTAGTAGGATAAAATCCCTTGCTTTACAAACTTTGCTTCTTAAGAATCTCTAACATCATTGGCCAGACCAGATGCACTTCCTTATAAATTAAGTATGAAGTATCATATTTTCTTAATATCCATATAAATTTTAAATTCTTTTATATAATTCATCAGTGTTGGTTATAATAAAAATCACTGTTATTCTCCATATTTTCAAGGACACCTGTTGATGAGGAAAATGAACTGTGTACTCCCTGAAGCGTGTACAATACTGACTGGAAAGAGGAGAGATCTTGGACCACGTATATCCGGCTTTGATCTGCTTGTTAGCTGTCCTTGTTCATGACATTTAGTCACTGAGCTTCAACTACTTTATTCATCTGTGCAAGAAAAACAGTAATCCCATCTCACATTGTATAGAACAATGTGAGAACTAAATGAAAACAACAAAAAAATGTATTCCAGTACTTTTCACTGCAGTGACATACTAATAGCTAATGCTTACTGACTCGCTGCAATTAAAGTAAGCATTTAGAGCCCATGATGTAGGTACTTTGTCTTTCATTTTAGGTATGAAGTATTCGATAACAGAAGCTTAAAGAAGTTATGCTAATAAGTAGCAAAGCCAGGATTTGAACCAAGCAGGATTTCTGCAGAGCCAGCTTACTTAAGTGAACTGCCTACCAGTACCAGGGTTGGAGACTGTCACATATAATTTTGATGAATTTTCTAAATACCAATAGGAAACTTTGAACTTTAAAATGGAATGTTGATACAATCAGTTGTGTGTTTAAAGACAGATTTTACTAAAGGGATTGGATTGTTGGCTAGCATTTCATTCACTAAAGCCTAGTCAAATACAGTCTCAAGGCTTTATGTCACTGATATTTTGCCCTTGAGGGAGAAACTTCCTTCTCGCTTAAATGTGGTTATGTATATCCCTTCAATTGTGCATTCATCATTCACTGTCTATTAAATTTTGGGATTGCCCACTGTGTGCTAAGACTAGGTTCTATTCAAGGCCCTGGGAATACAAAGATAAATAAGGTAGAGTCCCTACCCTCAAAGCTCATAGTTAGAGCAGTGGATTTTAAGCAGTTCAACCACAACCCAAAGTAAGAAATGCATTTTACATGGCAACCCTGTACAACACACACACACGCCCCTACACAAATACACACACCATACAGTTAAATTTCATAAAATAATACTTAATATTACCATATGCAATGTGATATTTTCTATTTGTTCTACTTTACTTCCCTCCTAGTCTATTCTGTTTTGTTTTTTTAAATGTTGAACGCCCCAACTAAAATTATTTCAAGACACTAATAGATTGTGACATGTAATTTGAAAAACACTAGTCTACGGAAAGAGGAAGGAAGTTAAATGAACAAGTTCAATATAATATGGGAATACTCTAAGAGCCATCTAGACAATGAGCTCTTGGACCTTAATGAAAGAGACAAATTCTTCCTAGGGGATGTTAGGGCAGGTAACTCTAGAATGAACTGAACTGAGCCTTAAGAAATGAGAAGGAAATTGTCAGGTGGAAAATGGGAGGAAGGACATTCCAAATAAATGAAACAGCATGTGTAGGTGTGAGAGGAAATGGTCAAATGTTAAGCAAATGAGGGCAGGGTAGAATGCTAGTTTAGATTCATTAGACAAAGGACAACTATGCCATGAAAGAATCTAAATTTACTGGAGACCCTGTCAGAGTTCAGAAGCAGCCAATTCACACTCATTAGAATGGTTTCCACATCTGACAATGATGTGCACTGACTAACTGCTTGGGGCTAGTCACTGCATTCTGTGCTACACTCACAGAGAAGAGGAAGACTGCACTTTGAACCTGAGAGAGTCAGTTTAAAGAAGGAGCCAGACATATACACAAATAATTTTGATACCATGTAATTAGTTCCGTAATAACAGTATACACACAGTGCAGTAAGTGTACAGAGTTAAAAAATATGGGTTCTGCTTGTGAGAGTTGGGGACGTCTTCACAGTTCTGAGTGTAGGAACATACATGAGGAACATACATGAGGAATTTCAGTTTGTTTTAATTGTCACTGGCTGTGAGAGTGGGAGTCTAAATTAATATAACATTTCTGGAAAGGAACTTGGCAATATGTTACCATAGACTTAAAAATGTTCACAGCGTTTGGCCAAACAATTTTGCTTGTAGGAGACTATCTTAAATGCAACTCAAAGAGTGACCCAGCCTTCATATAATGGCTTCATCTCACCATGGTGTTGTGTTCAAAGAAATATAGTCTGGCAACCAAATATATTTGAACTGGTCCCAGTCTTAACTACATCTCCGGAAGAACACTAAAGGGAATCCAGCATAGCTGCCGTTAAATCTGCTGTTGCACATTGGAATGGTGTGAAGGGGTTTATCTTATCTGTGTATACATCCCAGAAAAGGCCTGTGCTCCAGGCCAGAGTCAAAGCATGGGGAGGGGGAGGCATGAAAAAGGATGGGAGGAATAAAACAATCCAAAATTAAACTAACTTGGTACAAGTAAGAGCAGAGAGCCTGAGCTGGACTGCCATGAGAATGTGATCTCCATGGAAATATGTCCAACATTGGGGGAAAGGATTTTAATTTCCATATGCTGTAAAAATAGGGAGAGAAAAATTTTTTTAATTATTTAAATTTTCCCAAGTAACATCTGGATTTCATTTATAAAGATGAAAAGTTTATAAAGCTTTTAATTTCCATATGCTGTAAAAATAGGGAGAGAAAATTTTTTAAAATATTTAAATTTTCCCAAGTAACATCTGGATTGCATTTATAAAGATGAAAAATTTTAAAGATGAAAAATAAAGATTTTAATTTCCATATGCTGTAAAAATAGTGAGAGAAAAATTTTTTTAATATTTAAATTTTCCCAAGTAACATCTGGATTTCATTTATAAAGATGAAAAAATTTTAAAGATGAAAAATAAAGATTTTAATTTCCATATGCTGTAAAAATAGGGAGAGAAAAATTTTTTTAATTATTTAAATTTTCCCAAGTAACATCTAGATTTGATTTATAAAGATGAAAAATTTATAAAGATGAAAAATAAAGATTTTAATTTCCATATGCTGTAAAAATAGGGAGAGAAAATTTTTTTAAATATTTAAATTTTCCCAAGTAACATCTGGATTTCATTTATAAAGATGAACAAATTTTAAAGATGAAAAATAAAGATTTTAATTTCCATATGCTGTAAAAATAGGGAGAGAAAAATTTTTTTAATTATTTAAATTTTCCCAAGTAACATCTGGATTTCATTTATAAAGATGAAAAATTCTCCAAAAGTTAGAAAGTAATGATTAATTAAATGATATATTCTTATGATACAATATTTGCATTTATTGACTGTCATATGGTAGAAATGATTGTTAAGGAAATGGAGAAAGCAGAATATAAGAACATAAAAAAGAATAGTAAAAAGTATACCAAAATACTAACATGGAATAGTTTTATTTCATTCTTTTTACTTTTCTGTATTTTCCACATAGCCTATAAAGAACATGTATTCCTTTCTGTGTGCAGAAATTTATTTTTTAAAACCATTGGCTGGGGCTTCCCTCGTGGTGCAGTGGTTGAGAGTCCGCCTGCTGATGCAGGGGACACGGGTTCATGCCCCGGTCCGGGAAGATCCCACATGCTGCGGAGCGGCTGGGCCCGTGAGCCATGGCTGCTGAGCTTGCGCGTCCGGAGCCTGTGCTCCGCAACAGGAGAGGCCACAACAGTGAGAGGCCTGCATACCGCAAAAAAAAAAAAAAAAAAAAAAAAAACCATTGGCTGGACAAGGAAAATTATTAAAATTTGGGCTTAGGAAATAATTATAGGAACCGGTTTTAACATTCTAGATGCCTGCTAGGTTTTGCAATTGTGTTTCACTGTTGGAGAAACTGGGACCCAGGAAGCTGGCAAGATAATAATAATTATCAAATGTAAAATTTGAGTATGGAAACTTAGCTGTGCAAAGTACTAAACGGTGTTATTTTAAAAGGGTCCTAGAGGGCTTCCCTGGTGGTGTGGTGGTTAAGAATCCGCCTGCCAATTCAGGGGACACGGGTTCGAGCCCTGGTCCGGGAAGATCCCACATGCCGCAGAGCAACTAAGCCCGTGCGCCACAACTACTGAGCCTGCGTTCTAGAGCCCGTGAGCCACAGCTACTAAGCCCACGTGCCACAGCTACTAAGCCTGCACTCTAGAGCTCACGCTCCACAACAAGAGAAGCCACGGCAATGAGAAGCTCACGCACCGCAACAAAGAGTAGCCCCCGCTTGCTGCAACTAGAGAAAGCCAGCGTGCAGCAACTAAGACCCAATGCAGCCAAAAATAAATAAATATAAAAAAAATTTTTGAATAAAAAGTGTCCTAGAGTCAAGTGCTTATTCGCATAGGTTACTTAAAAGCAGGACTTCGTGGAGCCTTTGTCATTAATAGTCACAATTACAGCAACTAAACTCACAGCAATCCTGTGAGTTGAATATTGTCTACATGTTTCAGAAAAGGAAACTTAGTCTTGTGGTGATTAAGACATTTATCCAGATCCACAGATAACTGATGGAACCAGGATGCAAGTCTGCACTTGTCCTTTCTGCCACACTTTCCCTTCAACTAAGTAGTAACACTAGAGGAAATGTCAGAGCATTGAAATATGAGAAAAACAAAAGGCCCAGAAATAAGCAGATGTAATGTGGGCCAAAATTTCACAGAAAAGCAAATCCCTTACAGCTTCCTTTTTTACTTCTTCTTTCCATTATGCAATGGCACCAATTGAACTGAGAAATCTATTCTCTAGAGCAGTGTGGAATAAGAAGCAGAAAGGTCTGTCTAAATTTTTACATAATCCTTGAGAGCTCCCTGGTATTTTTTTAAATTAATTAATTAGTTTAATTTATTTAAATTAAATAAATTTAGTTTAACTAAATTTAATTTAATTAGTTTATTTATTTAATTTAATTTAAATAAATTTAATTAATTTAAATAAACAAATTATTTATTTAAATCAATTAATTTAAATAAATTATTTATTTATTTTATGTGTTTATATTTATTTTTATATATTTTATATATTAAAATATGTATATCTTAGGGCTTCCCTGGTGGCGCAGTGGTTGAGAGTCCGCCTGCCGATGCAGGGGACACAGGTTCGTGCCCCCGTCCGGGAAGATCCCACATGCTGTGGAGCAGCTAGGCCCGTGAGATATGACCCATGGGCCTGCGCATACAGAGCCTGTGCTCCGGAATGGGAGAGGCCACAACAATGAGAGGCCCGCATACTGCAATATATATATATATATATATATATTTTTTAATATATATATTAAAATATATTTATATTAAATATAAAATTTATATACTTTATATTTAAAGTCCTGTGTTAGGTCTTTCTCTAGTTGCAGTGAGCAGGGCCTTCTCTTCATTGTGGTGCGCGTGCTTCTCATTGCAGTGGATTCTCTTGTTGCGGAGCACAGGCTCTATGCACGCGGGCTTCAGTAGTTGTGGCTCACGAGCTCAGTAGTTGTGGTGCATGGGCTTAGTTGCTCCGCAGCATGTGGGATCTGCCCTGACCAGGGATCGAACCCGTGTCCCCTGTATTGGCAGGTGGATTCTTAACCACTGCACCATGAGGGAAGTCTCCTAGTATTTTTTTTTTTAATGGAAAATGTTCTATTAGCACCACAGATATTGCAGGCAGGTTCTAAAAGACTTTGTGAAACTCGATAGATTGAAAGTTTAGCTTATAATTCACCTTGGAAGGAGTCAGAGTTGATTATTGCTACCAGTCCCTACCTTGCTAAGATGCCCAGCTCTCATCACTGAGGCCTATTCGATTAAGCTCTGTCCCACACAGTAATTTAAGCATATCATGGCCAGCAAAAATGAACAGCAACCTCAGCTCACCAGCCAGAGATGCTATCCAGCCTGACAACTGTGAGTCATGCACATGACCACCAAATTGGTCCTCTTTATCCCCTGCTTCCAAATGGTATAGGTCCAGTCGAGTTTGTAAGGTTCAGTTCTGACTTGCTTTTGTTTTCCAAATTTGGCTTCTTTTCTAGGATTTCCTTCAACTCCAACCTGGTTGAAGTTTGACTTTTTTCTAGCCTCTTCTCAGCCACCACACTCAGCAAATATTGTCCTTTGTCATTGCTTGCCTGAAAACGTTCACTGCATGACTGGTATTCCTTTTAGGAAGCTCACATAGTACCAACATCCCTCAAGGTATCACTCTCAACCTTGCCATGCCATGATGTTCTAACACCTAACTAATTTTCCTGCCTTGGAGACCACCTGTCAAGACCACACATTGCTCTAATATACCTCACCCTAATGATTAGTCCTCTCCTTAGTGGCCCTCTCCAGAAATCTTCTCAATTTGTCCCCTAAGTTTCCTAGATAGGATCATTGCTAATCTCCATTATTGCTTCTCATTCTCATGAATTGGAATTGAGGGATAGCCTTAACTTTCCATAAATATCTTTTGATTTTCCACTCTGATCTAGACATTGTGCTAAGTCCTATGATATGTGGAAATTCTCGTGACATACTCTTACCCTTATTGTATGGAATTTATTGACTTTTGAATAAGGAAAATATGGGTAAAAATAATTCTAAGATAATTTGAAATGAGGTATGTGCTAAATAGAGCAATGAGGTTTGGAAATGAAAAGCAAAGATTAATTGTTTTGTCTGCAGCTATCAAGAAAGCTTTCTGGAAAAGGAAGAATTTGAGCTAAGCTTTGAAGAAGGAGGAAATTATATACAGGTGGAGAAAGATATTCTAAACTCTGGGAATGAAAAAGATGAACATATAAGACAGTGTATGGTAGGTTTTAGTTTTAAGAATTTTCTGTGTGGTTGGGTGTGAAGGGCCCTTGCAGGGAAATTGGAGGAGACATCTGGAAAGTTAGCTTCATGCTTGATCTTGTAGAAACTTAAATTATGATAAGCACTCTGGACTTTGTTATTTAGTGGAGTTACTGTCAGGTTTTGAGCAGTGGCTGTATGTGATACTGGCCCAATCATTTTCTCTGGCCTTTATACTCACTAATAGGAGTCATGTATAGGTAGGTGACTTGGGATATTGGAGAGGATGGATGGGAGCAAGGGAGAGGAGAGACAGGAAACCCAGCAAGAAATCTGCTCCCTTAAGTGAAGTGAGAGGATGAGAGTCTCTATCCAAGCAGAGGTTGTGGGAAGATAAAAGCTGTGACTGCACTGGGTAAAGAATCTCTACAGCCTACAGCCTGACTTAGGAGATGCTGCAATTAAGGATACAAAACATTTTCCATTATAGTCCTCACTTTTGACTACTCACACTTAACTTATCATGGTCCCAATTTCTGAAAGGTAATCTCAGATCCAAGGCAGTTTTTGGAAATATTTTGGGGAAAATTCCATTTGCATCATGTCAAAAAGAATCAAAACTGCATTTCCATAGGGAGAAAAAAAAAAGAAAGAAGGGGAAAATGTTATTTTTGTTTAACTATCCAACATCTGAAAGTCTTCTTTTAATATGTCACACTCACACTGCCTTAAGCTGGGTACAAAATAAGAAGTAAGATTTGGTGGATTTCATTCCAACCAATAGTTTAAAATAAACAGCAATTTAATCTTGGATTTTGTTGTTGTTTGTTTTAAGACCACTGAAACCTGAACTTGAACAAGCTTCTTAAATGACCACTTGGTATTAATAAGACTCTTTCCTTCCCAGAGGAGCTTGGAACTCTCTGGGCTTGGGTCCAGGGTCCCAGATGAGGAATACCCTCTTGTAAGTTAGAACTGCCACATGTTTTAAATCCAGAAGGTAACTTGGTTAGATGGATAAGAGAGATGTGTTAGAAAAAAAGACCCTCCAGCTTGGAAGAACAATTAAATGTCACCAGCTTCAATCTTTTCATTCTAGAGATGATGAAACTCAGTTCAAAAAATTAGACAACTTGCCCAAAGTTCAATATTAATTTATTGCAGAGCCAGAGCTAGAGTGTGGGGTTTCTTTATTTCCAGATTGTATCACTCTTATGTTTAAAATTATTCATGACTCCACACCCTCCCTGAAGCTTCTCAGAGCCCAAAGCAGTAGGATGTTGGGAGAAGCACTTTCCACACCCAGTGACTACCAGTTGGCAGGATGCTGAGAGTAGAAGATGTGGATCCTTGAGATCATATGGAAAATGCTGAGACTCCTCTAAATATACACAGTCTATAAAGTTCCTCTCACGAAGTTCCCCTTCCTCCCTTCTCATATCCCCTCCCACAATCTACTTCTCTATGACTTCTTTTGACTTCGAATTGACCTTAATATTCATTTCCATTTTAACTTGATTTCACCTTCTTCTTCCTAATCTTTCTTCCCCTACTTTCATGCCCAAATCCCACCAAACCAAACCAATGTCCAAATTCTTCCAATTCGAGAGTGACTGCTTGTTTGGAAATCTCTGGAGCTTTTCCCACACTGATGGGAAGCTAAGGTTGTAAGCATTGGGGAAGTTTACGGGCATCAACTTTTTGAATAGTTTGGAGACTGGCTTCCTAGATGATAGATGTAAAAACAAGAACATAATGAATAGGCTTACATGCATCATTTCTTATAGCTGCATCATGAATTCCCCACCACAAATTGTTAAGTACAGAAGGGCCTTAGAGAATACAAATGAAAAAATATAATATCACGCTTGCTCCTTCTTGTTGAGGTGTCAAAGTAATATATCTATTAAAGATAGACGAAAACTAACTACATTCCTGTGAGTGGACAAGACAAGGAAATTCATTACCACAATTTTGGTTGTCTATGTTCCTAAATACAAGAACTGAATGGTGAATAAGCAAAGAAACAATGGTACGTCTCAGGAATATGAAGCACCACAACATGCCAAGTTCTGCGTGGTATTTTCACATGCCATATCTCATTTAATATTCACTCCAAATCTTAGTAGTAGGTTCTTAATTATTGCCCTTCACTTTTACAATTATTAGGAAAAAATCAGAGAAGGGAAGAATTGTTCCTAAGCTGGTGAATGTCAAAGAGGAGATTCAACACTCAGTTTATTTTATTGAAAAATCCATGTTCTCTCTACTATACTCTGATGCCTCCTAGATCAATTCTCTAAGTACAAACTGTAATAGTTATTGAGCACTTATTATGGTATAGGCACTAGACTAGAACGTGCTTTGAATGTTCAGTTCCTTTCAGCTTCAAAACCACCCCCATGAGGTAAGTACTATTATTTTTCTCATTTTACAGATGAGGAAACCAAGGCACAGGGTAGTTAAATAATGTGCCCCAATCACACAGCTATTACATGACAGCCACACCATGATTTGAAACCAGCTACTCTGGCTCCAGAGTACAAAATCTTCACCATCAGGCCATAACACCTCACTTAATTTTCTTCTGATTTGCTCTTTTCCATTCCTTTATTTTCCATTTGTTATTTTCCATTTCATTTTTCTCCCCACCCCTTTTACCTTCCTGCTTTCCTTCCACCTCTCTTACAGTTTTTCTCCAAACAGTCACTGAATACCTACAATGTGCAAGGGGATCATGCATAAGATGAGTGACCTAAGGTTAAGGAACACAGAGGGAGAGACACAAAAACATATCATTTTAATGAGTGTCATAAATATGAATGCAGAGATCTATACCCAGAGATACATTATACACACGCACAGTTGGAGCTACCATCTTATTTCCTGCTCTTTTGTCCTCCCACACAAAGCCATAGTTTACTCCTAGAAGAGCAACAAGAGCTATTCTGTTACAATGCTAAGTCAGATCATGCCGCTTCCTCTCTTCCAGATTGTCCAAAGTCTTCAGATACCACTTAGAGGAGAAGCCAAACTCTTCAGTAGCTGCAAAGTCTTGCAAGATCTGTTCCTCATGACTACATCCCCTGTATCTCTTGTTGCTTCAGCCACACTGGTCACCTCGATATTCCTCGTACATGTGAAGCACGCTTTGACCTTAGGGCCTCTGCCCTTGCTATCCCCTGGAATGCCCTTCTCCCAAATACATCTGCATGGTTTATTCCCTTCCCTCCTTTTAGGCCTTTGCTCAAATGTCAACTTCTCAGGGAGGACCTTTCTGATGAAAGGTCCTCACTGAGAAGGTCTTATTTGAATCTAAATTCCACCCTATCCTAGTACTCTATTACACTTTGCTGCTTTATTGTCTTATAGAGCACTTACCACCATATAATTTTTTATTTATTTTGTAGCTTGTCAACATCCACCCCACTTCATTCCCCATAGAATATAAATAATTATATTTTATATATATTCTATATAAAATCCCTAAATAACAAAGGGATTTTTATCTATTTTGTATATTTATGCATCCCTAGCACCTAGAATAATGTTTGCCATATGGGTGTTCACTAAATTATTTTTTGAATTCATGAAAAAAAAATTTAATAGGAGAGGAGAGGAAGCAGAAATAGTTAGGAAATTCTTCACAGAGATGGAGATATTTGAATTGATTGTTGAATGATGAGTAGGAGATATGTTGGCTAGATAAGGGTGAGGAGGAAGCGTTTATAAAAAGACATGGAAATAATAAATAACATGGCTAACTTAGGAGACTGTGAGTAGTTTAGCATCACTGGATTTGGGTATGGAGTGGTAGGAACAGAAGTGAGAGAGAGAGAAAGAACAGATGATGAAAAGCCTCCTGCACGATGGACAGGAACACCATTGTTGTGTGATGGGGTATTGTCAGTGAGTTGTAATCATGGGAATGACATGATATGATTTTACAGGTCACAAGGTAGAGCCTATGTTTTTTCTAAATATAGTTTTTTAAAATATTATAGTAAATGAAGAAATAATAACATAGCTTAGGAAAAAAGAAAGCAACATATATTTTAGGACTCACAATGTGAACTAGGGAAAGGACAGTGGAAATCAAGTGAAAAGGAGTGGATTTGATCACCATTGAAAAGAAAGAACATTCATGAAATCGTGACCAATCAGCAAGGAGACTGTGTAAAGAGGAACCAAAGGTAATGCCCAGAGTTTAGGCTTGATAACCTGATGGACCTAGAGAGGAGGAGGAAGAGGGTCAAAGTTAAGCATAATCAGCTCGGAGTGAGGCATGTTAAGATGGAAGTTCTTGTGGTATATTTAGGATAAGAAGGGGTGAGTACAGTTTTCTGATTAATCAGGAATGAACTGAGACCCACTACAAATAACGCAGTTCCATTAATTCACCTTCCACTGGGTGGGAATTGCCTAAGTCCATTTTGGAAGACTCAGTTTTACTGTATCTAGATAACTTACATTAGAATCACCTGTGGTGCTTGCTAAAAATGCACATTCAGTAGGTCTGGGTTTGACTGGCATTTTTAACAAGGACTTTTAGGTGATTCTGATGCTGGTGGTCCATGGGCCATACTTAGGGAAATGTTATTTAGACAAAACTGAAATCACTAATAATGGCTCAAGTCTGACCAATTGCAGGGCAATGTGTGACTCTTCATCATCCATCTGTATTCTGCTGTCTATCAAACCTTTCTGTCCATTTCTAATACTACCTCCTCATGTTTAATCAGCATCCATTGAGCATACTTTGCAGTAATTGTCACATTTAATTCTCACAGCCATGAGAGGTAGATATCATTTGCTACATATTGAAGATAAAGGAACGGAGCTCAGAGACTTTCAATAACATGCCTGAGATCCCTGAATTAATCAATAATAACAGAGAATCATACTTCCATCATCAGATTCTAAGGCTTGCACCCTTTCCACTGTGGCACAGCACCTCTTCCATAAAGCCTTTACAGGTGAGTCACTTCCCTTTTTAAAAACTTTAAGTGCCACAGTGTTCAGCACTATTTAACATGCAGTGTACCGTGGTGCATTATTAGCTAGCTGGTTTCTACATATTAGAATTATACCCTTAACTCTACAGTCTACAGCCACAGATTGTCCTTTAGTTTTCTGTCCACCCCAAATGGCCTGGCACTCATAACAGTATTTAGTAGGAGCTCAACAAAAACTGTACTCAATTCCCCTGAGGGGCCAGCTGCTCCAAGGAGATGGCAGATGTGGACTTCCTGTGTGCTCTTGGGTGCTTCACTGTCTTAAAATCCTCCTCTTTAACATGAGGAAACTCATACATTTTTTGGCACTTGAGTCACAGGAATTTGGGGAAGAGTAATGATATGCCATGGCCAATCTGCATTGTAACAGGGTAAGTAGATTAATTTGCAAGTACAATACTAACCAAGGAAGGAGAGTGTTCTTTCCAAAAAAAAAAAAAAAAAGGAAAGAAAAGAAAAAAAAAAGTTTTCTATAGTCTCTCTGCCAGAAAAGTAATAGTACTTCCCATTCCCAGAAAATCCATTTACTTCCCCCAGGACCAAATGGGTATAGTGTGCTGGAATCTTTTCATGAGCAAACCTAGGTCTGGTACAGAGACAAAGGGTCAAGCTACGGGGTGGTCATAGAAAACAAATGCTAGGATCTTGCAGGCCCAGAGGCTGGCATCTCACTTCTTGTCACTCAGCCCAAGGCAGAATCAAAAACCACCTGTACCATGAGACATGCGTTCAGTGTCACTATTGACACAACCACAACCTACCACAAAGCTTCCACCCTGGCTCACTGGGGGCTTGCTCCTGAGAAGGTAACAGGAATAAGGACCAAATTATTTTTGAATCAGGACCAAAGAGAATGATTAGATGATCTCATTAAAAATTGAGGAACATTAAAAAATATCAAGAGATGAGAGACATACAATTTTGCTTTACGTATAAGGAAACAAGACCCAAGGAAGCCTTTCCACCTCCAATCAATCTGGAAATCATCCCTCCAAAATCATAAGAAAATCTTTTAAAAAAACAGCTAGACAAAATATAGAGGTGGCAGTCCTATTATACTTAGAGGAAAATGGCAAGTTTTAGGCTCATGTAAATGGGAAGAGAAGCTATCTAAGACAGTAATTACTTTATAGCACTAACCCCATCAAGAGGGCACCACCCTCATGACATCATTTTAACCTAACTACCACCAAAAAGCCCTACTTGCTAAAGGCATCACATTGGGGGTTAAGGCTTCAACATATAAATGGAGGGGTGGTGGGTACAGATATTCAGCCCATAACAAAAACTGAGTTTATGAGGGCCATTTTGTTCAAAACTGGAAAGTCAGCAACATTTGAGGTGCAGAAAGAAAGAGTTATCTGCAATGGATAGTACATAGATTTATGGAAGAAAATAGCTACCTTGGACCTATGAGCAGTGAAAAAGAATGATATAGGAAATTCCATACACCAGTGACATGACAAAGCAAAGAGTGTTCCCTTATCTGCAACTGGCTGAAGGTTCTTATTAATGCATTTCAAAGCAGAGCCCCACTGTATATTACTTATAGGTTGTTAGATATGATTATACTGTACTAAAATACTTTTTGTTGTCATTCCATGGTGTGGGTTGGTCCTCCTCCATCATTTCACATTTTTATCATTACCATTGCAAAATCATGAGTCTATAAGCATTCCAGGCATTAACATTATTGCATAATGGAACCAACTGAGCCCTGCCTGAAAATTTTAAGTGACATTCTGGTGTGTTGAATGGACAAAACAGGTACACAATATCCCAAACAACCTATGACTTTGGTCAAGCTTATTGCAACTGGAACATCCAACATCCAACACATTAAACTCATATTCAAAGTAAATCCTTTCAAGATGAACAGAATACTAATTCAAAAGGAATTCAAGATGCTGTGAAGATTTAGGAATTCAAGACAATGGGAAATACTAAAAGCAAAAAAGGATCTATTGGCTTGGCCAAGAAGTTCGTTCGGGTCTTCCCATACCATCTTTCTTTTTTTTAACATCTTTATTATCTTATATATCCAACATGATGGTTTAAAAGACAAACCTTAGAGAGAACAGATTTTGGATAAGAATGCAAATAAAATGAAATTACAGAGAAGTGTGCCCTCTATCAGAAGGTGGCCCAGGAGACTTGTCCTCCTCTAGGCTTACTGCCTATAATTTAAGAATAATTACCATGTAAATTTAAATAATTATTATGGGGATGTATGAGTGTGGGTCTCTATGTGTGCTGTTTGTGTGCGTGTACCTGTATGTGCATGAATGTTCTTTGCAGTAAAGAAGAAAACACAAAGAAAAGTGACCAGAAAGGAAAAAAAATTGAGAGGCAGAAAATTTTTAACATTTAACAAATCTTCAAATAGGTAAGTGATATATAGTCATCATATCTCTTCATTTTGCACATTTGATGACAAAATCAGTATTATTTGATCCTAAACAAGATACGATCACACTTTATCAGTCTGTCATAGAAGACTATTAACATAGATATATAGCAGGTTGAAAAAAAATTTTCCATCTGGCACCAACATGTTTCTTAGGAAGGCTACAGACTTGGTTTAAAACAAACAAAGAAACAAAACCCTCTGATAAATATTTGGGGAAGGAAGCTAAAAATCTTAGGGCATGGCTTGCTAAAAGATAAAGGATCAAAGCATATACTTAAACTGCTTTTAAGAATAAACAAACAGAGCACAAATTTCAGGGACAAGATAAATGGCCAAATGTCTGCAATCAAGTTGGAAGAAAAGGCTTTTAATAAAGGCCATTATTAAAATTAATTAATAAATTTTATTGCTTTAGTACAGTTTTAGATTTAGAGAATAATTGAGCAGATAGTAATAGAGTTCCATATATTCACCCCTCACCTCTGCATGGTTTCTCTTATTATCAATATCTTACATTAGAATAATGCCTAGCATTTGTAATATTTATCATTAATGAACAAATATAGACACATTATTGTTAACTATAGTCCATAGTTTGTATTAAGGTTCACTTTTTGTGTTAAACATTTTTTGGACTTTGACAAAAGCATAATGATGCACAACCATCATTACAGTTCCATACAGAAAAAAGTTTCACTGCCCCCAAATCCCCTGTGCTTCACCTATTCATCCCTTTATTCCTACCCTTCCTCCCACCCCCTCCCAACTTTTTACAAGTGGATATGGTGTCTTACTCATCTTGGTACATCTAGTACACCTAGCACTGTACCTGAATTATAGTTGCCACTCATATGTCCTTAAAATGAATCCAACTCAATTAAACAAATGCAGGCTTAAGACAGGTCTTGAACAGTGACAGTAAATAACACGAGGAAATTTGAACACCAAAGGGATCAGAAATTGCTCCAGGTCAGGTCCTCTGGAAAGCAGATGCCAAAACAAGGTAAAAGTGCAGTAGATTTATTGGGAGGCAATGCCTATAAACGATTGGGGAGAAGAAGCAGAAGTAGGCAGGAAAGTGTTTAAATCACAAAGCAGGTTCATTACCTGTGAGAACAGAGAGAGTAGGAAAGAAGACTAGATAGAAAGAGCCTCAGACTGAAGTGCAGCTCTGGGATCCTAGCTAGCCCAACATGGAGCTCCAGAGCAAGTAATCCATCAAAGGATTTCCACATTGCACAGAAATGACCAGACCCTTTACCTTCACCATGCTTATGCATTGGTTAGTGCTGCTTAGGGAGAGTGTGTCTTTGGCTCCAAAACTGCAATGGATCCTGGAGGCAATGCAACAAGAGGCTGTCCACTTACTATCCTTCATTTGATATGTTCTCTCTCAAAAAGAGATCTGAGAGACACCTCACCATGACTGCCGCAGACACTTAGCACAAGAGAGAAGAGCTAGGCAGCTTTGTCTTTATCCAAAAGCAATTCTTCATATTGTGATTTCATTATACTGTTGAAAATACCCTGGATTTCAAAAATTTCAGAATAATTCATTCTGAACGTTGCATATATATAAATATGCTCCTTAACTAAATATGAATGTATCTATTGTTTTGAATTATGACTTCCAACCTCCTTAAAATAGAACATTAAGAGCTACTTGCCTGCCACTCAATTGCCAGGCAGTTTTCCCACCCACACTGCCTGAAATCTACCCATTTATCTATTCCTTCATTAATTTTTATGCGTGGGAACTTCTTTTGGGTGTTCACTTTCTAAAACTGAAGATGCATAAATTTACTTGAAGATTTTCAAAGTTTAATATTTATGAAAATATGTCAATGCAAAACATGTATTATTACCAGGATTTAAACTAGAAAGAAAGATTCCATCTCTATTGAATAGATAACATCTCTTAAAGTTCCTAAACAAGGAAAAAGAAATCACGTAGTTTTTCCAAGGAAAGCACGTGGATTGTGCATGCAATCTGTGAAACTGTATTTCTTCTCTTTTAGTACTTCTTACATTTCTGTTTTTCTACCAGCTTTTTAAATACTAGATATGGCTCAAGACACATACCTAAGTTAAAGCATTTCTTACAAATGTTTCAATGGCTGTCATGGAAACTGCTGAGAACAATTCATTGTAAAGATCTGGCATTAATGATCATATTTGAGATCCCTTGCCCTGGAACTTCACGAAGGTATCCTCCAGTCGAGCTATCATCTTTTATAAAAATCCTTTGAATAGGATCATTTGGTTGAAACAGTTATATAACACAAGACTCTAGCTCATTATACAAACTAAACAAATGATTAAATTAGTCTAAGCTCATTTATACTAACTTATCTCAAAACACATATTAAAAAGTAACTTTCTAGAGATAGGCTCAAGATGGCAGAACAGAAGGACGTGGTCTCACTCCCTCTTGCGAGAACAACAAAATCACAACTAACTACTGAACAATCATCAACTGGAAGACACTAGAACTCACCAAAAAAAGATACCCCACATCCAAAGACAAAGGAGAAGCCACAAGGAGATGGTAGGAGGGGAGCAATCACAATAAAATCAAATCCCATAACCACTGTGTGGGTGACTCACAAACTGGAGAACACTTATACCACAGAAATCCACCCACTGGAGTGAAGTTTCTAAGCCCCACGTCAGGCTTCCCAATGTGGGGGTTTGGCAACAGGAGGAGGAATTCCTAGAGAATCATACTTTTAAGGCTTTAATTGCAGGACTTCGACAGGACTGGGGGAAACAGAGACTCCACTCTTGGAGGGCACACACAAAGTAGTATGTACATTGGCACCAAGGGGAAGGAGCAGTGACCCCATAGGAGACTGAACCAGACTTACCTGCTAGGGGTGGAGGGTTTCCTGCAGAGGTGGGGGTGGCTGTGTCGCACCATGAGGACAAGGACACTGGCAGCAGAAGTTCTGGGAAGTACCCCTTGGTGTGAGCCCTACCACACTCCAACATTAGCCCCACCATAGAGGCCCAGAAGCTTCCAGTGTTGGGTTGCCTCAGGCCAAAAAACCAACAGGGAGGGAACCCAGGCCCACCCATCAGCAGACAAGCGGATGAAAGTTTTACTGAGCTCTGCCCACCACAGCAACAGCCGGCTCTACCCACCACCAGTCCTTCCCATCAGGAAACTTGCACAAGCCTCTTAGATAGCCTCATCCACCAGAGGGCAGACAGCAGAAACAAGAAGAACTACAACCCTGCAGCCTGTGGAACAAAAACCACATTTACAGAAAGGTAGATAAGATGAAAAGACAGAGGACTATGTACCAGATGAAGAAGCAAGGTAAAACCCCAGAAAAACAACTAAATGAAGTGGAGATAGGCAATCTTCCAGAAAAAGAATTCAGCATAATGATAGTGAAAATGATCCAGGACCTTGGAAAAAGAATGAAGGCAAAGATGGAGAAGATGCAAGAAATGTTTAACAAAGATCTAGAAGAATTAAAGTACAAACAAACAGAGATGAACAATACAATAACTGAACTGAAAAATACACCAGAAGGAATCAATAGCAGAATAACTGAGGCAGAAGAATGGCTAAGTGATATGGAAGACAGAATGGTGGAATTCACTGCTGCAGAACAGAATAAAGAAAAAAGAATGAAAAATATGAAGACAGCTTAATAGACATCTGGGACAACATTAAACACAACAACATTGTCATTATAGGGGTCCCAGAAGGAGAAGAGAGAGAGAAAGGACCTGAGAAAATATTTGAAGAGATTATAGTCAAAAAATTCCCTAACATGGTAAAGGAAATAGCCACCCAAGTCCAGGAAGCACAGAGAGTCCTATACAGGATAAACCAAGGAGAAACATGCCAAGACACATAGTAATCAAATTGGCAAAAATTAAAGACAAAGAAAAATTATTGAAAACAGCAAGGGAAAAATGACACATAATATACAAGAGAACTCCCATAAGGTTAACAGCTGATTTCTCATCAGAAACTCTACAAGCCAGAAGGAGTGGCATGATATACTTAAAGTGCTGAAAGGGAAGAATTTACAACCAAAATTACTCTAAACAGCAAGGATCTCATTCAGATTTGATGGAGAAATCAAAAGCTTTACAGACAAGCAAAAGCTAGGAGAATTCAGCACTGCCAAACCAGCTCTACAAAAAATGCTAAAGGAACTTCTCTAAGTGAGAAACACAAGAGAGCAAAGGACCTACAAAACCAAACCCAAAACAATTAAGAAAATGGTAATAGGAACATATATATCGATAATTACCTTAAACATGAATGGATTAAATGATCCAACCAAAAGACACAGGCTTGCTGAATGGATACAAAAACAAGACCCATATATATGCTGTCTACAAGAGACTCACTTCAGACCAAGGGACACATACATACTGAAAGTGAGGGGATGGAAAAAGATATTCCATGCAAATGGAAATCAAAAGAAAGCTGGAGTAGCTATAGTCGTATCAGATAAAAGAGACTTTAAAATAAAGAATGTTACAAGAGACAAGGAAGGACACTATATAATGATCAAGGGATCAATCCAAGAAGAAGATATAAGAAGTATAAATATATATGCACCAAATATAGGAGCACAACAATACATAAGGCAACTGCTAACAACTCTAAAAGAGGAAATCGACAGTAACACAATAATAGTGGGGGACTTTAGCACCTCACTTACACCAATGGACAGATCATCCAAACAGAAAATAAATAAGGAAACACAAGCTTTAAATGACACAATAGACCAGATAGATTTAATTAATATTTATAGGACATTCCATGCAAAAACAGCAGATTACACTTTCTTCTCAAGTGCACACAGAACATTCTCCAGGATAGATCACATCTTGGGTCACAAGTCCAGCCTCAGTAAGTCTAAGAAAATTGAAATCATATCAAGCATCTTTTCTGACAACAACCTTATGGGATTAGAAATCAGTTACAGCGTAAAAAACAGAACCACATGGAGGCTAAACAATACGTTACTAAATAACCAAGAGATCACTGAAGAAATCAGAGGAAATCAGAAAATACCTAGAGACAAATGACAATGAAAACATGATGATCCACAACCTATGGGATGCAGCAAAAGCAGTTCTAAGAGGGAAGTTTACAGCTATACAAGCCTACCTCAGGAAACAAGAAAAATCTCAAATAAACAATCTAACCTTACACCTAAAGGAACAAAAGAAAGAATAACGAACAAAACCCAAGTTAGCAGAAGGAGAGAAATCATAAAGATCAGAGCAGAAATAAATGAAATTGAAACAAAGAAAACAATAGAAAAAAATCAATAAAACTAAAAGCTGGTTCTTTGGGAAGATAAAAAAAATTTGATAAACCATTAGCCAGACTTATCAAGAAAAAGAGGGAGAAGACTCAAATCAATAAAATTGAAATGAAATAAAATGAAAAAGAAGTTACAACAGACACCGCAGAAATACAAGGCATCCTAAGAGATTACTACAAGCAACTCTATGCCAATAAAATGGACAACCTGGAAGAAATGGACAAATTCTTAGAAAGGTATAAACTTTGAAGACTGAACCAGGAAGAAATAGAAAATATGAACAGACACATCAGAAGTAATGAAATTGAAACTATGATTAAGAATCTTCCAACAAACAAAAGTCCAGGACCAGGTGGCTTCACAGGTGAATTCTATCAAAAATTTAGAGAAGAGCTAACACCCATCCTTCTCAAACTCTTCCAAAAAATTTCAGAAGAAGGAACACTTCCAAACTCATTCTATGAGGCCACCATCACGCTGATACCAAAACCAGACAAAGATACTATAAAAAAAGAATATTATAGACAAATATCACTGATGAATAGAGATGCAAAAATCCTCAACAAAATACTAGCAAACAGAATCCAACAACACATTAAAAGGATCATACACCATGATCATGTGGGATTTATCCCAGGGATGCAAGGATTATTCAATATATGCAAATCAATCAATGTGATACACCATATTAACGAATTGAAGAAGAAAAACCATATGATCATCTCAATAGATGCAGAAAAAGCTTTTGACAAAATTCAACACCCATTTATGATAAAAACTCTCCAGAAAGTGGGGATAGAGGGAACTTACCTCTACGTAATAAAGGCCATATACAACAAACCCACAGCAAACATCATTCTCAAAGGTGAAACACTGAGTGCATTTCCTCTAAGATCAGGAACAAGACAAGGATATCCACTCTCACCACTATTATTCAACATAGTTTTGGAAGCCCTAGCCATGGCAATCAGAGAAGAAAAAGAAATAAAAGGGATACAAATTGGAAAAGAAGAAGTAAAACTGTCACTCTTTGCAGATGACATGATACTATACATAGAGAATCCTAAAGATGCCCCCAGAAAACTACTAGAGCTAATCAATGAGTTTGGTAAATTTGCAGGATACAAAATTAATGCACAGAAATCTTTTGCATTCCTATACACTAATGATGAAAAATCTGAAAGAGAAATTAAGGAAAGACTCCTATTTACCATTGCAGCAAAAAGAATAAAACACCTAGGAATAAGCCTACCTAGGGAGACAAAAGACCTTTTGCAGAAAAGTATAAGACACTGATGAAAGAAATTAAAGATGATACCAACAGATAGAGAGATATACCATGTTCTTGGATTGGAAGAATCAATATTGTGAAAATGACTATACTACACAAAGCAATCTACAGATTCAATGCAATCCCTATCAAGTTACAAATGGCATTTTTTACAGAACTAGAACAAAAATCTTAAAATTTGTATGGAAACACAAAAGACCCATAATAGTCCAAGCAGTCTTGAGGGAACAAAACGGAGCTGGAGGAATCAGACTCGTGACTTCAGACTATACTACAAAGCTACAGTAATCAAGGCAATATGGTACTGGCACAAAAACAGAAATATAGATCAATGGAACAAGATAGAAAGCCCAGAGATAAACCCACGCACCTATGGTCAAGTAATCTATGACAAAGGAGGCAAGTATATACAATGGAGGAAAGACAGTCTCTTCAATAAGTGGTGCTGGGAAAACTGGACAGCTACATGTAAAAGAATAAAATTAGAACACTCCCCAACACCATACACAAAAATAAACTCGAAATGGATTAGAGACCTAAATATAAGACCAGACACTATAAAATTCTTAGAGGAAAACATAGGAAGAACACTCTTTGACATAAATCACAGCAAGATCTTTTTTGACCCACCTCCTAGAGTAATGGAAATAAAAACAAAAATAAACAAATGGGACCTAATGAAACTTCAAAGCTTTTGCACAGCAAAGGAAACCATTAACAAGATGAAAAGACAGCCCTCAGAATGGGAGAAAATATTTGCAAATGAATCAAAGGACAAAGGATTAATCTCCAAAATATATAAACAGCTCATGCAGCTCAATATTAAAAAAACAAAAAACCCAATCCAAAAATGGGCAGAAGACCTAAATAAACTTTTCTCTACAGATAGCCAAGGAGAACATGAAAAGCTGCTCAACATCACTAATTATTAGAGAAATGCAAATCAATATTAAAATTAGGTATCACCTCATACCAGTCAGAATGGGCATCATCAGAAAATCTACAAACAACAAATGCTGGAGAGGGTGTGGAGAAAAGGGAACCCTCTTGCACTGTTGGTGGGAATGTAAATTGATACAGCCACTATGGAGAACAGTATGGAGGTTCCTTAAAAAACTAAAAATAGAATTATCATATGACCCAGCAATGCCACTACTGGGCATGTACCCAGAGAAAACCATAATTCAAAAAGACACATGCACCCCAATATTCATTGCAGCACTATTTACAATAGCCAGGTCATGGAAGCAATCTAAATGCCCATCGACAGATAAATGGATAAAGAAGATGTGGCACATATATTCAATAGAATATTACTCAGCCATAAAAAGGAAAGAAACTGGGTCATTTGTAGAGACGTGGATGGATCTAGAGACTGTCATACAGAGTGAAGTAAGTCAGAAAGAGAAAAACAAATATCGTATATTAACGCATATATGTGGAATCCAGAAAAATGGTACAGATGAACCGGTTTGCTGGGCAGAAATTGAGACATAGATGTAGAGAACAAACGTATGGACACCAAAGGAGGAAAGCTGTGTGGGGGGGTGGTCATGGTGGTGGGATGAATTAGGAGATTGGGATTGACATGTATACACTAATATGTATAAAATAGATAACTAATAAGAACCTGCTGTATAAAAAAATAAATAAAAGAAAAAATAAATAAAAATAAAAAATATAAATAAATTTTAAAAAGTAACTTTCTAGAATGAGTTTCACAAAGTAATTGGAAAAATAAGCTTGAGGTTTTATTCAAGCTGGTAGTGTCGTAGTACCCACTTTATTTGTTTAATACTTATAAATAAAAGTTAGCCTTGATTAAAATGAAACATATCCCTCAAGTAATTATTAGTAATTATATGAAAGTTGTGTTTACTGATACCCCGCAAACTTGATTCTCTTTTAATGTTTTCCCTCTCAGTAAATGGCATCTCCATTCAGGAATACCGAGTTCTATTAATTTTATCTACAACATATATAACTATCCTCTCTTCTTCACTACCACAACTCAGTATAAAAAAGTATTATCTCTTTACTGGACTGTTGCAATCATTTCTTAAATAATCTCATGCTCTCTTCCTATATAATTTCCAGATAACAGCCAGAGTGAAAAAAATTTAATGCAAATTTATCATCTCACTATTGTACTTCAAACGCTTTATGGCTTCTGTTTACAGTTAGAATAATCTGAAATCTTACTCTGATACCATGCCCTGTGTTGTCTCCAGCATCCTTTCCCACCTTTCCAGGTAATCACTAGTCTCTTGACTTGCACCCCATTTTTTTTCTCCTCAAGCCTTTGCCCACCCTATGTTTGCTGCTTGAAATTTCTTTCTCCCTTTCTTTTCTGTAATGACTGCTATTTATCTTTTTGGTCTCAAGGTAAATATTGCTTCTTCAAAAAGAAAATTTTCCCTAGCAAGGAAGTTTGCATTGTTGGCCTTAGTTATTCTTCCCTCTCTGCATCCATGGTCTTGCTGTATCCTCACTGTGGCAGAGAGCATTCCCCTGCCTTTGACTTTGGACTTGGCTATATGACTTGTGTAATAGTGACCGTGCTTCAGCTGTGAGCCTAGATCTTAAGAGGACTCAGTGGGTATATCAGTCAGGGTTCCCTGGAGAAACAGGACTACTGAAAGAGAGAGAAATTTTAAGAAAATGGCTTATGTGATTGTGGGGTCTATCAAGTCCAAAATCTGCAGGCTGGAAACTCAGGTAAGATATGGTGCTACAGTCTTAGCCCAAAATCCATAAGCCAGGCCAGTAGTCTGGAAACTCAGGCAGGATTTCTAAACTGTAGTCTTGAAGCAGAACTTCTCCAGAAAACTGCAATTTTTGCTCATAAAGCCTTCAGCTGATGGTTGAGGTCCACTTATGTTATAAAGATTTTATTTTATTAGTAGACTTTATTTTTTAGAGTCTTTTAAAAGATAGACTTTATTTTTTGAGTTATTTAGATTGACAGAAAAATTGAGCTGGTACTACAGAGTTCCTATATGCCCCTCAGGCCCTGGTTTTCCCTTTTATTAACTTCTTACATTAATATATTACATTCTGGGGGAGTTTGGGATTAGCAGATGCAAACTATTATGTAGAATGGATAAACAACAAGGTCCTACAAGGATAAAAAACAAGGTTCCTGTATAGCACAAGCAACTATATTCAAAGTCTTGGGATAAACCATAATGGAAAAGAATATGAAAAAGAATATATATATGTGTACAACTGATCTCTGCTGTATAGCAGAAGATAACACACCATTGTAAATCAACTATACTTCAATAAAATAATTTTTTTAATGTGCTACATTTGTTCCAATTAACGAACCAGTTGAGGCATATATTAACTTAAACATGAGTTCTCACGTCTCCAACTCTAATCTCTTACCACATGAATCATTCTAGCCTCCTCTCTTTGTTGTAACCTCCAACACCAACAGTGAGAAACTCATCTCCCACCGTCTGTTCTCTATAAGTGTTCACTTCCAGTATACGTGAACAGCAGTTATCAGAATTGTTAACCCGTACCCCCATGGGAGACAACGTTATGAACTAAAGTGCTTATATGCAGTACTTTTTGCCTTTAGTCTTACAAATTCTGTTTATTTCTAAAATTGCTTAGATTAGACTTTTTACCCACCCTCCTCACTGAGGTTTTTTCATGCATGTGTAACTCTTTACTGCATTCTTTACTAGAATCGCCTGACCTCCAGGTAATTTTTTTTTTTTATTTTGCACACATTAAAGTTCATTCTTTGTGTTGTACAGTTTTAAGGATTTTGACAAATGCATAATGTCATGTATTCAAGATTACAGTATTATACAGAATAGTTTCACCACTCTAAAATCCCTTATACTTCAACCTATTCATTACCCTCTGACTCCACCCTTCACTGAACCCCTGGCAAACATTGACCTTTTTATTATCTCTATAGTTTCTTTCTTCCAGAATATAATATAATTGAGATCATACAGTATATAGCCCATTCAGACTGGCTTTTTTCACTTAGCAATATGCATTTGAGTTTCCTCCATGTCTTTTTGTGAGTTGACAGCTCATTTCTTGCCACCGAATAACATTCCATTGTATGGGTGTACCACCGTTTGTTTATCCATTCACATATAAAGAACATACTGTACTTCCACTTTTTAAGTGATTATGAATAAAACTGCTATAAACATTTGTGTACAGGTTTTTGGGTAGACATAAGTTTTCAACTCAATTGGGAAGTATTTAGGAGCACAACTGCATGATAAGACTATGTTGAGCTCTGTGAGAAACTGTCTTCCAAAGTGGCTGACCCATTCTGCATTCCTGTCAGTAGGGAGTGAGAGTTCCTGTTGTTCTGAATTCTTGTCTATACTTAGTAGCATCAGCTTTTTCAGATTTTAGCCATTTGAATAGGTGTGTAATAGTATCTCATTGTTGCTTAATTTGCAATTCTCTAATGAAAAATTACGTTGAACATCTTTTCATATGATTACCTGTTATCTGTATATATTCTTAGGTAAGGTGTCTGTTCAGATCTTTTGCCCATTTTTAATAAGGTTGTTTGTTTTCTTATTGTTGAGTTTTAAGAGGCCATTATATATTTTGGATACAAGTCCTTTATCAGATATCTGTTTTGCAAATATTTTATCTCAATATGTTGCTTGTTTTTTCATTTTCTTAACAGTGTCTTTCACAAAGTGAAATATTTTAAGTCTGACTTAATGTTCTCATTGCTATTCAGTATTATGGCAATGGTATTTAATTAGTTTTCAGTTCTGACCTATTAAAATAATGCTGCTACGAACATTCCTGTACATGTCCTTTGGTAAACACATGTATGCATTTCTATTGAGTACATACCTAGGAATGGAATTGCTGATTCATAATGAATGCATATGTATAGCTTCAGTAGCTACTGCCAAAAGTTTTTCAAAAGTGGCTGTACAAATTTACATTTGCCTCTTTAGTGTACAGTTGGTAGTTGAGCATAGGGCTTCATAAAACCTTCCAAGACCTCTAATGTTCAGCCAAGTTTGAGAGTCACTGTTTAAGAACTCCCCAGAAGCCTTAACTGATTGACCCAGATTCTCCATTCTATACTGTTTCTCAAGAAATTCCTGAAAATCTTCACATCAATTCTTGGCCTTTCCAATCCTGGTTACCACATAGCTACTCTTTGTCACTTGTCACACACACATACACACACACACACCACCACCACCACCAAGTAGTTATATATTATTTAAAGCAGGACAACATCATGTATTTCCTGATTTTTACATCTCTAAGGAGCTCCACCTCCATTTATATTTTATTACATCTGCCCTCTTTCATGGGTTTCCCCTCAAATCTCTATAGATTTAGGTCCAGACACAGTGTAAATTTTCTAGTAAGTTTAAACAACCCCTCGGTCTGCCACCTAAAGTTGCCCCCAGCTGCCATAGGGTTTGCCAGTTGGGACCCACTGGCCCTCATACAGATCCTGGTAGACAAGGATTTGCTTGTATTATATTTTAGAAGGGCACAGGTACAAGACTGGATAAACAATCATTGATTTTTTGAAAACAGCATTAGGCTGTGTTCTCCCTGTGGCTTAGCAACAAGACCATGCCCACGTGGAAGGAGCATCACATGGAGACTGAATCCCGGAGCTTGGAGACACAGCTCACAGAAATGAGGAAGAAGGTCAGATGCTGCTCAAACTCCATATAATAAAATTTTGTTTTAACGGTTACATTTCTAGGAATCACGTCCTTGTTTTGCAACAGATGGGGATGAGTCTATTTCTCTGAAGTGAATTAGCAAGCAAAAAGGAGTATTCTTCCTATAGCAAGTGGAAAATGAAAATGATAAGCAGAAGCCCCCATACCTAAGCTTTTTTTCCCCTAAACTCTTTGAGGGGGAGAACAGATAGCTTTTACTACCGAGATAAATGGTATGTTGGAGCTGGAATGAGGTAGATAGACTACATGGAATTTTGTAGAACCAAGTAGTACTGTTCTAGAGTCCAACCAATTGACATCAGTGCAAAAGAACATACAAAATGTATTTATATCCTCATAAGCAAATTGTAAGAGTGTAGTACAAACTCTTGCTCCCAGTTTAGTACAAACCCATAGCTTTCAAGATTGACTTGAATATGAGTCCGTCTGTCCTTCCCCTATTTATCTTTCCACCTGCTGTGTCATCCTGTCTCACTATTCACTTTCCCTAAACATGCTATAGATTTCATGACTTTGTG